>NC_137785.1:16881005-18081005 GCF_963455305.1 Plecotus auritus
AACAACAACTAATATCAAGCGAGGTGAGGGAAAACAGAAGCAAGAAACAAGCAAAATAAAAGGAGAAAGCGAAACAATCTCACAAACAATCTTAAAAAAGAATATAATCCATAATCAAGCAAACAACAACAAAAGGACAGAGAGAAAAAATAATTTTTGGATAGTGAAGAAAGAGAAGAGAGAGGTGTGTATGGACTTGGAGCAGGGGATTGGAAATTAGATATATAAGTAGGGTGAAATTTCAACAGGGGTTAAAAAGAAGGAATAGGGAAAACCTAAAGCAGGAATAGAAGAAGAAAAACAGGACAACAAAAGGGGAATAGTGAGGAAGAGAGTGTTGGCATAAAAGTAAAGTGGAGATAGAGTAAAGTGATGATAAAGGAAAGATCAAAATAGAATGTAGAACCCTAATCCCAAAATAAAATAAAGAGAAAATAAAATGACACGTTTTTTAAAAAAAGGTAAAATAGTAGTAGTAATAATACTGATTGTAAATAAAAATGTAATAATTAAAAAGGTAAAATCAAGTAAGAAAAAAATTTAGTTTCTTAAGTAAAAGATGAAAAAAATAAAAATAAAAATGTGCTGTAGTTAAGGTCATTCACTTCCCATACTGTTTTCTTTGGCGCATCTGTTTCCTAGTCAGGACAGTATTAAAGTTCCTTGTGTTCCACTGCTCCTCAGTGTTGTAGGCCACAGTCTTGATTTTCAAGCAGGCAGTACATCTTTATTTCTTATACTCCTTTATTTGTGTTTACACAAGAGTGAACTTGTGATTCAACCCCTGGGTGGCAGTGTTTCTCAATTGACCTCTGGGTCTATAGGTTCTCTCTAGCTAGTGCTTAGATTTTGTTTCCCCTGTGGCACTTATTACCCGTTTGGGGGAATGGGTTGCCCCAGGGCTGGTTCTCTGATGGTTATTCCCCACTCTGATCCCCATGTCCACAAAAAAATTTTCCCCTGCAGTCTCTTAGAGTGTCCCCAATTGGGTGAACCTATGTATTGGGCTTAGTAATCAAAAGCAAGGATTTAAACAGAAAAAAAAGGAGGGAGAAAAAAGAGCCAGCTTAATTGCGTGAACTCTGAGGCTGTACCCAAGTCTGTGCAGTCTTTTTTCCCCTTGGGACTAAGCAGCCCACACACTTTTAAAATTTTTAGGCTGTCCATTTACCCTCAGTTCAGCCATAGGTTGCTTTTTGAGTTCCATTCTGTTAGCAGCTATGCAGATTCCCTTACACCTTCGTGGATCACACCAGCCAAAGGGCTGCAGATTTTTCTGGTCGCAGTCTTCCCCAGGTCCTCCAGTTCTGGCAGTGCCTGTTTCTCTCTCCTACTGGGACCATAGACCTCACTTTATCCCAGGCGAAATCTGACCTTTCTGTGAGGGAGTGCAGAGCTCCTCTGACTCCACGTGCTCACACCACTTGGGAACCAGTGTTCTCTGGTTTGCAGTTATTCCCTGGGTTCCATAGTTGTAGGTTTTCAGGATCCTAGTAACATCCAGTTTCCCTTTCAAGATGGTGTGTTCTCCATGTCAGTTCTGGTCGCTCCGGGGGGGAACAAAGCAGCAGTGGGGGCTGCCAGGTCAGGGGAACCCTGTCTGGCCGTCCCCCATAGTCTGCTGGAGGATAGCTGTCCCTCAACTCACCAACTAACACTACCTGTGCGACCACATACTCTCGCTTTGTTCTCTCACTCACACACTATCTTGCAGTCTGCCTTCCCATCAGCAGCCATCTTCCAGCAATGTACTGTCACAATTTTTAACTGGTATGATAGTACACCTCTCACCAGGCAACACTTGGTTGTGCGGTTTCCCTGAGCACTCCTTGCTCAGGGCTTATTCCCTTACATGGGAAGCAAGAGGAACCAAAAGACAGAAAGGGGACCGAAACCGGTTTCTGAGCTTCTTCCCGCCCGCACAGCCAGCTCAGGGAGCAAGGTTTTGTCTTTATGGTGACATGCCCTTACCTTGCATGTATCCAGAGGTCTGTCAGAGTTTCTTCATCACCACAAAAGATACTCCTAACACCCTTATATATCATAAAATTCCAAGTATTTTGTTGCTCAGTTCTAAAAACCAGGAAATAATACCAAATATCTTTCTTTGATATCACATAGGGAAATTGAAGTTTTTTGAGGTGGGATCACTTGCCTAGAGTCCCACAGCCTGAATGAGGACTCAGACATGCCAAGTATTAGGAAATGGCATTTATGTTCCACCCTTTTCCATGTTCCCTCCTATATGAGGTAGACTGAAAGGTTAAATATTTCATTCCCCCAGTCCTTGTGATTAAGAATTCAGATGGGAATTAAACTCAGCCTCTGAGAACCACCTGTGTGTAATTTGGAACCTGGAAAGTAGATGGGCCTCTTATTTTTACTACTGTGTTGACTGATGGTTGCCTCTGGCAGACACAACTAATTCTTTACCTGTGGGAGGGGGCTGTGCCACCATGACCTTAAAACCCAATTTTCAGTGGCAACTCTTTAACTTCCATTTCTCTAGCCCTTTAATAATTTTATAAGCACTTAATTTTTTGTGCGAAAGACTTTTCTAGACAAATGTTTATGGAATGTTTGTCTGAGAGCCTGTCTCTCCTTACAAGATAAATTCCACGAACGGAGGTCCCATGTATTTCGTGCTCTCTGTGGTGTTCCCAGGGCCCAGCCTTACCTGAAACACCACAGATACTCAGTAAACACTCATTAAATGGATGAGGGAAACCCTATAAGGAAAGCTGGTCACCGTGTGTGACACTTGCAGTCAGATCATGTTCCTAATCCACACGAAGGCCTTGGTGTCAGCCTGGGAGGAGGCCATACCCCTTTTTTATATGGGGATGTCCCAGGGTCAGGTGTGTACCACACTTACAGTCAGGAAAGGGGGACCGGAACCTCCTAACAGTGAGGGGTCAGACCACTCTGATTTCACTACCAGGAAATCACAGCCCTCTCCACATCTCATCTCTTCAGGGCCTGGAAAGCAGCTCATGTTCTCCCTTTTATCACAGATCCCTGACTTGGCAGACATTCTGGATTCTCCATCCCAGGTAGAGTTTCTACCAAGGCAGGAGGGTGCTCACCCTCACCTCAAGGAAATTAGGGGATGACTCCCCATCCCCAAGGTCCCGGGTTTGAATACAGCTGGCTGTGGCTCCTAAAGACATCTCACCAGCCCACGGTGTCCTGGAAACAAGGGAAACTTCCTCAGCAGGATGGGAAAGGAGAACCCAGGATCTGGGCTTGCTTCCATCTCAGAGGTGCTGAGGGTCCCACGGGGGCCCCATAACCCCTAACAGAGGAACCCACAGAGTCCCCTGGTTGACACTTCATCTGGAGCTGCTCCAGAACCTGGGCCCTGTGGGGAGCCCTAGAGCAGATGACAGACAGGGACACAGGGGACTGGATGCAATATCCCAATAATGTGATGGGAAACACAAAAGGCATTTCGGGGATCAACCATTCAGGCAAGCACCTTCCCAAAAGAGCCCTCACCAGGCCATGGTTTTGAAAACCTGGAAAAACACATTCTCCTGAAATAGCATATCCACCAGAGTGGACAGCTTTTGGACACTGGACTCATAATACTCTGGACAAAGCCAGTCCTTTCACTGGGCCCAGCCTGCCCTGGGATGCAGTCTGGAGGTATGAGACACACAGGAAAGGTGCCCTGGATGCTGAGTTTTAGTCTAGAGGTCAGATCTTACCTCTGTCCAGGGCTCACAGTGATCTCCCACCTTCTGGAGCCTGGTCAGCATTCCTAGTGCAGTACCTGATATTGCCTGCAGGTCTCCTTATGCCTTCTAGGGGGCGATATTGTGACGAACATAAAAAACACAGGAAATGCACACTTAAACTGGGCTTTGGCTAAGGAGGTGCAGAAGCAGACCTATTTCCATGCCCTGACTAGCAGATTTTTCTGGGCCCCTCTGTCATGCCTGTGCTGTTCCACTTGATATTTCCAGAAACTGTGAATGAAACAGGGGCTGTGCAAGAATCCTGATAAGCCCAGGGGGCCCCAGGGCAGGCCTGACAAGCTCAGTGACGCAAAGTGTGGTCTTACCACAAATGCCTAACTGGGCAGGTGATGGCAGAAAGTCATGTCACAGGCAACAGGTTCCTTAGCAAATGTCAGACTTTACGTTAAGTGAGCCCTTTCCCTGTTCTTATGCATTTTGGATAACATACCTTTGACATCACATACCTCTAGAAAATTTTCTTTCATAGACCCATTGAAGGCAGAGCCTGTGGTGCCAGAATACAAGACCACAGAGCGCTCATGTTGCCTGGTTCCCTGCACAGCCTCCATATGTGCTGTAATTGTTAACTATCCTGGACCCTCCAATGTAAAAATATTATGTGTTTCTCCATTCTGCTTTTTATTTATTTTCAGAAATCTCCCTGCTATCCATTTTCTCACTTTCCAATAGATTTCATGCAACTTTTTTAAATTCTCCTTTGATTATAATGTATAAAATAAGCCAGAGAACTGCTGTTCTCAGGATTTGAGATCTTGCTTGCAGTCATATGACATCAATTCAGCTGAAATACTCATAACAATCCTCCACAAGGTTGGACATTTCTTACCTTGAGATGGTGTAGGGGCAGCTGCTTTTTCAGGGATCTCTATGTTGCTACCCAAATCATAATTGGAACTACACATGGGCAAGATGAGGTAACCTCAAAAAGTCCGCCAGGCAGAGGACAGAGGCTGCCCGAATAGTCAGGGAGGACATGGACAGGGTACCAACAAATAGAGGGAGGGTCTCTTTGAAAACATTCCCCAAGGAACTTGGAGTCCACAGCCACCTGAGCTCCCACCACAGTGCTTGCTTCGCACGTTACCCTTCACACCTGGAAACTGCATGTCCTCCTGATACCCGTGGTGATGGGGTCTCTGTCACTGGAAATAATGGCCAGGCTGGTGACAACCTGAGATAGAAGGAGGATCCCTCTGCAGTCATCACCTCACTTGACCCCTTCTCACTGCCAGTCCCCTCTGAGGCCTTCCTGCTGGGAGAAAATCCCATGTTCCCAGCACATTTGAGAACAGAGGGAAGACCTGGTGCCCAGCCGGGTTTCTGGGTCGCAAACAGAAATAATGCCCAGTTTGGGGCCTCTGGGACTCTCTGTGTGGTGCTGACAGACCCAAGATCAAGATGAAGCAGAGACCAATGCTGGGGTGAGGGGATCACCCCCTCAGGAGGACATGTGTCCCCATCAGCCTTGTCATTGGTAGTGGGCTCCACAGGCCAGGAAGACCCACCTCCCCTGAGATCTTGTCAGATGCAGAATCTCTGGTCCACTGAACACCTGCCGAGTCAGAATCTGCATTTTAAGATGATCTGGAGACTCTGCCTGTGCACAGGAGAAGGACAGGGCCCCCCACCCTCACATCATAGGGTCTCATCCTAGCATCCATGCAAGCAGGGCAGCTGCTGAAGCAGCCTTTCTAAAATGTCACCTGGGCATACAATGTAGAGCCGGGGAATCCTTATGACAATATTCCTGGGAGGGTCCCAGTCCTCTTACTCTGAAGGGAAAAATCAAATGTGCACTCATAGGGAGCTGTGGAGAATGACCAGGAAATGGACGCCCCAGGCCAGTGCTTTTGAGGACACGTGTCTGTGCATGTGTGCGTTTGTGTTTGTATGTGTGTGTGTGTGTTTTCAGAGGCTTTAGCAGTTTCCAGGAAACCAAAATATAGAGTCAAGGTAAACTGAAAGGGGCAACAGGGTTGGCAAAAATGAGGGGAGAGAGAGGGAGGGTCCTGGGCCCTGACCCCTCCCTGGCCCACATGACCAGGTAGGTTATTTTACTCCAGGAGGAGGCTCAGCACACAAGGAGGAGAGACAGCACATCCCACCAGTCTGGACAGGCGGGCCTGGGAGACTTACTGGACCTTGAGCTCTTCTTCCAGAGGGAGGGACAGAGCAGACAGCAGTCACCATGGAGTTCCCTGCAGCCTGTGTCCACAGAGGACTTGTCCCCTGGCTGGGGCTCTTGCTGGCTGGTAAGAAAGGAACAATCCCTGGGAATGGAAGGGAGGTTGGAAATCCGTGAGTGGAAAGAACTCCTGAGGAGGACAGCACTCTGGGAGGGGAGGAAGGGCTTCTCTTTGGACCTGAGTGAAAGGACAGGGGGGCAGAGTAGGATGAGACAGGGGGCTCAGCAACAGGAAAATCTCATGATGTGCAACTGTTGAGGGGCAGGAATACCTCAATTTGCTATTCATTTGCTAAGTTATTCATCACAGAGTTTTGAATTTTGACAACTGACCACAGTAATAACAATTTATTTCCGGTGATAGCAGAAACATTGTAACCAGGGGTGCTAAACATTGTCCTCACCAACAACTACAAATATGGGAAAATACAACATGGGACATGGTCAAGCCTGGGAATACTCATTCATGCACCCACAGGTGTTTGCTGCACCCTATTGCAGGCACTGGGGGGCTCAAGATCACAAAATCCCCTGCCCACTTGCAGCTCACACTATATGGAAGAAAACAGACAAAAAGTGATCTACGTGTGACATCAGGTACCCACAAGTGCCCAGAAATGCACAGAGCGGGGACAGGTCAGAGAGTGAAGATAGAGGGTCTTTAGAGGACGTGGTCAGGGAGGGTCTTCCAAGAAGGCCGCTGAGTGTCAACAGGGATCTGAGGGCAGTAAGGAGGACAGCCACACAGACAGCTGAGAAAGAGAATTCAAAACAAAAAGCATAGTTTCTGAGGTGCTGAAGCAATGGTGGCCATGTTGCTCACCTTGACCAAGGAGATGCACACACGAACTCACACACAGACCAAGGCTGAGAGATGAAGAGAAATCCCTCATCTGTCCATCCAAATTCATGGATCTAAATACTGATCAATTTCTCTCTTCCCTTCTAGTCTTCCTCTTAGCCTTCTGGATCCCGGGAACCACTGCGCAATTTGATATTGTCTGGACCCATGGTATTGAAGGGCAGGATGTGATTCTACGTACCAAAAATAGTCCTCCCGATGTTATAGGATTCATGTGGTACAGGGGAGGAGACATGAACTACTATAATTTTATTGGGTCTATTACATTGAGTTTAAGTCAATATATAACAGGGCCAGAATACAGTGGTCGAGAGGCAGTAAACTCTGACGGATCCCTGATCATAAGAAAAGTCACTCTGAGTGACCAAGGATTCTACACAGCAGCAGCTGTCCTTCCCAATTCAGAAAGAGCAGTAGCATATGGAGTGATCGTTGTATATGGTGAGTGATTGCTCTCTGACCTCTAGGTGTTGGGTGGGGTGAATTCTACTTCACCACAGGACTGCCAGCCCTGGACTCGCCTCCATCCCCCTCTGTATCATGTCCCTGCTGGGTTTGGGCATTTAGTACAGGACACACATAGTGGAGACAAACTAACTAAGGTCAGAATTCCCTTCCCAGATTTTAGCCCCACAGACATTCACCACATAGAGAAGGACCAATTTGATGGGAGTGAGTCAGCAGAGGGAGACCAGTCTCAGTCCACGTCCCTGGGCCCCTTTCCCTGATCATGACCCTGGGATAGACCTGCAGGGCTCTGTAAGGACCTGGCCTGAGGGGCTCCCTGGGTTCTTCACAGAGAAGCTCAGCTTGGGCAGCCCCTCTTCACACTCCTTTCACAAAGTCCTGACTCCAGAGACCCTAGGGAGCCTTTGTCTGGTTGGCTTTTGCCTCCTGGGAAGGGCTGAGTGAGAGCTACAGTTTCCCATGAGCCAGGGTCACAAGGCTCTTGAGCTGGTCAGCACTTGGGGCTCAACCCTAAGAGCCACATCTGAGCAGAGTTGGAGCCTGGTGCTTCACCTGAGACTGTATGTGGAGAGCCCAACTGAACAAGCTCCACAGATAATTAGCTGACTGTTCTGGGAGACTTAGGAGAGTCCAGAGAAAGGTTAGTGTCCCAAGGGAGGAGCAGGAGTAAAGATTTGCCTGGCAGCTGCTCATCCACCAGGGATCAGCCCAGGGCATTCTCTCGTGAAGTCCATCAATAACAAATGCCTCTTATTTGAGCAGTTTTCTTCCCAATATTTATGTCAGATACTGTGAATATTTTATGATTAGTACATTGTCAGCCTGGGAGTCAAATATTCATTTTACTTCACTGAGGGGAAAGTGAGGAACAGGGAGAGACATTCCCTAAGCAGAGTCACAAACACCATGAGAAATTGATCTGAGTCACTTGAGGTCTATCTGCAGCCATAGCACCATTTTTCCTCCAATCTCAGTGGCCTTATTAGATGTCTTTGGATCCCTAGATCAATCATTGGTTCATATCCTTCCTTCTTAGGGGTCCTCAGTTCAGAGGGGTAGATTAGGTCTGGGGAGTGATGGCAAATTTAGAATTAATTAATTATTATTGTGGGACCAATTACCCTCATAACAATCAGAATCAGAGTTGAGATTTTTGAGGCAGGAGCATGCCCCAGGTCTCAAGCCCATACTCAATCATTGTCACCCTCTATTTCTTCACAGAGCCAGTGAGTATGCCCACACTCCTAGCCAGCAACACCACAGTCACAGAGAATGAAGATGCTGTGGTCATGACTTGCTACACTAATGTGAGCGACACCAAGTGGTTATTCAATTCTGATATTCTGCGGTTCAGGGAGAGGATGTATCTGTCCGATGACCACAAAACCCTCACAATAGACCCTGTCAGGAGAGAGGATGCTGGGAACTACCAGTGTAAAGTCTCCAACCCCCTCACCTCCTTTGAAAGTGCACCTGTACAGTTAGATGTCAAGTACTAGTGATCCTCCTTCCTTCCTCTATGTTCTTAAACAAACACACACACAAAAAAAGAAAAAAGGCACCTATTAGATTTCTTGTGGTGGTGGAAATTGCTTAGAAGACTTCCTATGAATCAATAAATACTAAAATATGTGAGCTGGCATTGTCATTATTGCTGATGTAACGTAACATACCACATTGGATCCCATCTCTGGTTGGTCCCATTTGCACCATCTCAACAATGAAGGGGACACCATGTGCTTCACAGGAATCTGAGCACTCTCCCATTTCCAGGGAGACATGTGGAGGGTGCCTGGAAACTTGTGATAATGGGAATAGACAAGAGAACACCTATATGAGATGCAACAGTGACCTTTTTCTTCCCCCAAATTAGAAATTCTCTCTGGAGTATTCTTATGTTTATGGCAATAGACTTATTTGCATAAGTTCAGTAGCACCCTGTCCTTTTGTTGATAGAATAGAATTGGAAATGTTGGTAATATAAGCAAGGCTTAGCAAATATCCTAGTTCAAATAGAATTATAAAAGACCTCACCTTTTATGGAGCTAATTTTGACCTGATGAGTTTGAGAGGAGGGCTTCACCCAATACTAGAGAGACTGCAGGTGAAGTGTGAGGGTGGGGTCGCCTAACCTCAAGAGGCTGTTAAATCTCCCATCTCAGGTTTCATAGAAATACCTGCATCACAGTAAACTATAAGGTGAATGTCAGTTCCTCTGCACTTAGGTTATTAATCAGGGCAAATTGAATGACACCAGCCATATATGGGATAGGATCAAAATTCTCTTCTTCCTTGGAGATGTCGTTTGATCAAAGGGAAGGTGACTGTAGAGAGAAATGTAATGTCTCCATGGAAAACTCCAGAAGCACAACCTTCTGGGAGATTAGATACTATCTCTGTTCATTCTCTCAGCTATTTTGCAACTATTTACAAATGGCTGGGAACTTGCACTTCTTTATAAATGGTAGGAACTGATGGCGATGCAAACTGGGTCTTGGCTGAAAGGAATTAGTTGTGTTTCCCTCCGCTGTGTAGAAAATAGCTGAGTTATGAACCAGAGGCCTCAATATTCCCTCACAGTAGCTAACCTTTCTTCCTGACTAGGCCTCTTACCCCTATTTTTTTACAGCATTTCCTTTAGAAATGTAACTGCAATTTGTAATTGCAGATTCTTTCTCTGTCCTTTGAAATATACCTAAGTGTCCTTAAAAGCTTCTTGCCTCCTTGCTGGAGTGGCTCAGTGGTTGAGCATCAACCCAGGAACCAGGAGGTCATGGTTCAATTCCCAGTCAGGGCACATGCCTGGGTTTCACACTTCATCCCCAGTAGGAGTGTGCAGGAAGCAGCCAATCAATGATTCTTTTTCATCATTGCTGTTTCTAAGTCTCTCCCCTTTTCCCTTCCTCTCTCTGAAACCAATAAAAGTGAATTTTTAAAAAACACAACTTCTTGCCACTGTTATGATTCATAGAATATCTGCCTAGAGGTTTGGGGTCCATTCTGTTAAAATTTAATTCTCCTGTTTTCTGTGTCTCAGTCTCTGAGGAAGGGTAGGAGCCTAACTTGGGTGGGAACATTTGAAACCAAGATGTAAAAACAACTGCTTACACTCAACAGTGTGGCCAAGTTGGCTGGCACTTTGTCCTGAACATCTAAAGTTTGCATGTTCAGTCCTCGCTCAAGGCGTTTATGGGAGGGAACTGATTATTTTCTCTCTCCTCTAACTCTCTCTCTCTCTCTCTCTCTCTCTCTCTCTCTCATAAGTAAAAACTTATCCTTCAGTGAGGTTTAAATGTAACAATAATGAAAATAATGAAAACCCTCCTATCAGGATTTCATGAGTTTTATTTATCTTTTGTGTCAATCCAATTAGCAATCACAGATGCCTATGATTCTTTCTCCTGTTCTTAAAATCTCCCCAGCCTTTGTTTCAGTGGTGTTGAAGTCAGTCTCACTGCCCTATTGCATGTTCTTGAATAAGGAATTTCTTGCCTCCCTAAATTTGTCTGCCTGAAGTTTTACTTTGACATCATCTACCTGTGATTAGAGGAACCTGTCATCTTACAGTGTCAATCCTTACCATATTTTCCCATTTCATTCGTCATGTGGCTACAAATCTCCAAATAAATGTGGGGTTCACAGCAGGACATGGCCTGACTTCCCAGATCTTTCCTAGGTTGCCTCTGAGTTGCCTTTGCACCAGATCTGAGAACACGCCACCTAACTATCAAAAGTGTTCTCATTCCACACTCATTTTCACTGCACCTTGGAAGAACAATATCACAGAGAATTACAAAAATATTCAGTGATAAGAGAACAACACCAGTAAACATGCACGTCCCTGTGATGTCAGCCACCTGCAGGCTTACACTGGACGACCCTGATTCCAACCCTCCATGACCCAGAGCTCAGGCCAGACATCAGGGTCCTCATTCTTTGTCTCTTTTTTGTTGTTGCTTGGCAAACTCTATGTGGCTGAACTTAGAGAGTCAACGAGCAGAACCTGGGAAATGGAAATAAATCTCTCCTCTGGTTCTGATTTGTTTCCTGCTTATTGTTTCCTCTGGGGTATTTGCTGGGAAGTTTTGGAGGCCTGGCCAAAGTTGGATTGTGTGTAAGCAGAAGGGAGCATAGGAAGGCGTCGTGGAGGAATGGGGTTTGTTGAGAGTCAGGATGAGACATTGTGAAGCTTGGGAGGTTTTGGGGTGTGAGGCATTTTATGAATTCAGTAGCACCTAGGGGTGTAATGTAGAACGGCTCACTATGTGTGGGTTTATTTTGGGCTGAGGAACAAAAGAGGGGTTGATCTACCTGTTGAGAAAGCAGCCACTGGAGCTGGTTCAGTGGTATTGGAGTGCCATTCCCCCAGAGCTAGATGGATGCCAGGGATGAGAAACGAGGTTCAGAGAAATAATAAGGTCTTGAAAACTTAGATTCGTGCCCTGAAATTGGGACAAGTGAGGCACCAGATGTACAGGCTGACAGGGTAGATGGTACAGAAAACAGGGGAAAAGAAAGAAGGAGACAGAATTCAGATTGGTGGTTTTGAGGGATAGGCCCTGGGGGATGGGAGCAACCTCTCATTGGGTACAGAGTTTTAGTTGGGGTGATGAAAATGTGTTAGTACTAGGTAACATGGTGGCTGAACAACATCGTGGCTATACTGCCCATGAAATGTTCACTTTAAAAAGATTAATATCTTGTTACAAGAATTTCATCTCATAAAAATCATTATGCTTACTGAAAGCAGCCAGACCAAAAGGAGAGCATAAGATGTAATTCCATGTATAAAACGTTCTAGAAAATGCAAACTAACCTATCAAGAAAGACAGGCTCAGTGATTGCCTGTTGACTGTGGGGTTGGGTGCAGAGAGAGGGAGTCCAAAAGCACATGAGAAACTTTTGCGTGACAGGGAGTGTGTATGTGTGTCAGCACTCACCAGATTGTGCACTTTACATATGTGTGGTTTATTGCCGGTCACTTATACCACAAGTCAAGCTGTAATCAAGGCTTGATGTCATGAATTGCATGTGAAGTTTGGGAGGGAAGAACCCCTTTATTCTGTTAGTGTTGTTCCCAAGTAGGCAGACCCTGGATGTGCAATAATGACAACAGCTGGCCTTTCTCCAGCACACATTGTGTACTGGGCACTTCAGGTCTATTAGCTGATTTAATCACCAAAATGAGTCAGGTTAACTCATTTACTTCCCTCTACTTTCCCACCTACTGGCCTTTGCACTCCAGTGCCCTCTGCCTGGACCTCTTACTCCTCCCCTCACTTAGCTCTAGGTTAACCTGTGCACTCGCTCTATTAGATGCTGCTCTTCAGGAAAGTCTCCCTGGTCCCTCAGTCTAGGTCAGAATCCCAGTTATGTGAGGTCATGACGCTCCATATTTCACCCTTTCAACCATGATCACATGTGTAACGTCGTTACTCATTTATGAAAGAAGACCATCCTTCTGCTCAGGATCTGCTGACACTGCTCTAAGCACTGGGGGTGCAGTGTGAGACAGAACAGACAAAATCCCAGTCCTCATGGATATGGCATGCTACTGGGGGATTCGCCCAGTAACCCACACAGCAACAACAGTAATAATATGATAGCACGTTAGAGTGAAATAAGGCATGTGTGGGGTGTTTTTATTTTTTCTATTTAAAAATGTTGGAGCAGCAAAAAGGAGGCAAGCTGGTTTGAGGAGACAGAGCTGGAGATGAGAGGAGATGAAGTCAGAGAGGGAGGGGCCATAGCCAGAAGTCTGGCTTCCCTCTGAGTGATCTGAGGAGCCTCTGGAGCGCTCAGAGCCCCAGTGGGCATGAGTGATCTGTGTTTAGTGAAGGCATCCAAAATTTAGCCTTTCTTAAGTTCCTACTTTGGGATATTTGTTTCCAGCTTTTAAGCAACAAAACTCAGAAAGAACTTTTGACCACTTCCCCTGCACCCCTCCACATTCCTGCCATAGATTCAGACAGAAAAACTTGCTCAAGAAAGGAATTAGGATGTTCACTTTAGTCTACTTTCCTCAGCACCTGGCGTAAACAATAATCTGAGACATGAGTCAGTGTCTCAGGACTTCTCGTTCTTCCTGAACAGCTATGGGTGATGTGAGTGTGTCAAGTTGCTCTCGAGGAATGAAGAAATTTTTTATTAGCAGATTCCAATGTATCTTTTTTTTTTTTTTTTCTAATGAGAAGTCAAAAGTGGACACATTTAGAGAGAAAGAGCAATGTTGCAGTATTTTTATGTTTTGTTTTGTTTTGGTACAGAGTTAGGTACTCAATGACTAGGTAACTAGGATTGAGCTGTTAGTTAGACTTTTAAACCTTACTAAGAGTCATGGCTCTGCTGTGAAGGGAAGCCGAGTGTTTACCCCAGATGTGCCTTTTAGGGTATTGATTTTGATATCCTTATTGGGGAAAAAGGGTTTAAGAAATAAGCCTTGGACCTTCCCACTAAACTGCCTAGAATGTGTATAGATGGAGGACCAGCTCCAGGAGGGACATTCACATTTGCTTTGGCATCTCCATGCCAATGTTCCTGCCTTTTGAAGCCTCGAACCACAACCCTCTTTCCCCCTTAGCTTCAGAATGACATATAAGCCTCCACTACTCAATGCTTCCTTTGGTCTCTATTCTTATAGATCCAGAATATTTGTTCATATATCAGACTTTGTACATTGTATCCTCTTCATCTGTCCCTGTAAGTTTGATTTTTAGCTCAGATAGAAGAATTTAAAAGATGAGAGGAAGACTACCCTTTGTTCCCATAGCTGGATGTTATGATTTCTAGTTAAAGAATAAATAGAAAACATAACCTGGCAGGTGTGAAAGGAAAGAATGCAGATGCAGCCTGAATTCTGGAAACTAGTCAGTGAAACAGGTTGCAGGAGATATCTTGCTCGAGATAAGAGAAAGATGTTGTCTGCTAAGCACAAGATGGATAGATGTTTTCTGCTGTTAAGGTAACATCACCGACACAACTCCAAAATGGGTTGCAGAACTTTGGGTTGTCTGCACGAAGGCAGCCTCTAGGCCCCAATAACCAAAGATCCCAGCCAGGATGGTGCCGGGAGAAATAAGTCACATTATGAGTACTTATAGCATAACTGACCAATCCTCAAAACCCATGACTCTGAACCCCAAGTCATGACTTTTGCCCCTTAAAAGACCCTAAATATAAACCACTGTGAGTTCTGGTCTTTGAGCATCAGCTGCCCCATTGCCCTTCATTGGTACCTTTGAAATATATACTTTCTTTCCTTTCACTGCAACCTGGTGTCAGTTTACTGGATGTCTAGGCATTAGGAGAACAGATCCCACCTCAGGGTGGACAACAATATGAATAGACTTACAGGCCTGTACCTCCACTGCTCCTGGGATCAGAAACACTGCCTCAAGCCTCACTCTGTGAGAACAGAGAGAAAAATAAAAAGGGGTGAAGGTGGACTCTGAAGGTGACAGAGGGCTTAGTGAGGTAGGGGAGTGAAAGTAAAGTCTTCTCAAACTTGCTGAGCACCTAATACAAGCCGAACACTGACAATATCATAATCACTTCTAGCATCGCCCTGCCTGGTAGTTTTTATATGAGCTGAAGGTTTTGTTTTTGTTTTTTCACATAAACAACAAATTCTCCAATGAGGTGTCCTACCATTCATTGCAGTTCTGATACTAACTATCTGAAGTGGGTGCAGACCCCATAGGTTCAAGGCTCAGTAACAACTTCAGAAGCTATCAAAGATGGGGTGCCTAGGTAACTCACATTTTGGCCTGGTTAACTCCCGGTTTGGAGGTTCCCATGACCCTCCTGCTTTATAAATATCTAAAAAAAACCACACAGTCCTCAGGAAAGGACTTTACTTACTATTACTGGTTTATTGTAAGTATACAATTCAGGGATAGGTAAATGGGGAGACTGGCAGATCAAAGCATGGGGAGAGGTGTGAAACTTCCATTTTTTCCCTGAGCGCTCAGCCTTCCAGCATCAAAACAAAGTTTTCTGAACCTGAGTTTAGGGTTTTATTGGAAGTATCCTTATGTTGGCATAATTGATGAAGTAATTGGCCATTGGTAATTATCTCTAGCTCCTCTCTTCTCCCAGAGGTTAAGGGGTTGGGCTGTGTGAATGAAAAAGGGGCCACATACTCAACCTGATGAGCTCAGGAATGGCCTGTGTGGGGGCCTCACAAACTCAGAACCCTGAAGTAACCCCACAGGATGGTCTGAAAATGAAACCTTCTACCTTAAAGTGAGTCATGGTGGGTAGTCATGTGCTAGGCTGGTGTCTTTCCTGACACAGGTCAGTCTTTACGTTAACTGAGCCCATCCATTGACTTTTTGCATCTACAATAACATACCTTTGGAATGTCAGGATGATTTTTTTTTTCAAACCCCTCACAACTCCAGAGCAGAAAGCACAAGACCCCTCCATGTTATTGTTATCATGCTAATTGTTTACTGCTAACTATCTTATACCAACCAATATAAAAGAATTATGCTTTGATTGGTTTTACTTTTTATCAAATCCCAGAGATTCTCTCTATGCCTTGCTGTTCTTTCTTCTACCTCTCCAATCTTTGACCACTGGATACCGTGTCACTCCTTTTCTTTCTATAGATTGTAAAGTGTGTAGCAGATGTTCTATTGTCTAAATATACCCCTGGAAAATCATTCCATGAACCCCAAGGTCATTTTCTACTTCCTGCAGATCCCTTTTAAAGATGGCAATGGAATTTTATCCAAGTGATACCATGTCAGGAATACAAATATGTGTTAGTTATGATTTGTATGTTTTTCTCACTAGGTTGAAGCATTCTCTTGAAGGAGAACAACAGTTAAAAAGGTAAATTATGATTTGGGAAAATTAACGCCTATTGGGGAATTCCCCATGAGTTAAAGTGACTGAGGGACACGTTTCACTGTTCAAAAATACAATTCATTTCTAATGATTGGCCTATTCTACTAGTCTTTTTGTCGTACCTATAACTCCAGTTCTCTGGATTGGTGTAATATACAAATGTTATAATTAAAAGTCAACTAGGTAAATTTTCAGAAGCTTTTAATCTCCCTTGGCCTAAAGCCCTCCTTACTGTTCTTCTCAACCTGGAATCTCCTTTTTTTGGTAAACACATAGCTTTTCTCTTCATTACATAGTCACGAATAACCCCATGTATCTAGATGAAGAGACATATGAACCGAGCTTACGAAAAGGAGACACTCTGCATTATTATTAGGAACTTTTTAACCAGCGTATAGGGACAGATAAATTAGTGACATTTATTTTACAGGAGTGCTCTGAGCACATGAAGACTTCAAAGACCATGACTTATTTTGTCAATTGGAAAAGACATCAATGAAAGACTCTCCAACATTGTTCAAATGGACCTTACCAGGTGCCCAACCACAAGTGGACATCTGCCCCTGTCTGTGACACTTGCCTCCACCGATAGTGAACAAAGTCTTCTTGAGAATGAGAGGTCACTGACATCAGAGATGGACAGCTATCCAAAACACTGACAAGGCCTGTATAACTACAAATTGATTTTCTTTTCCTTTCTGTGAATATTAGTGATAATAATAATTACACTTGTCCTTTGGACTTTTCTCCAACTTTGTATATATAGCCCAATTTTTAATAATGACTAAAGGTGTATATGATAACTTTTGTATTATTAATAATACTTTTTTAGGTTTTCTCTTTTTGAGACAGGATAGTAAGAAGCTAGGAAATTCCTTGGCAAGTGGAATTAGGCAACTGAGACAGATAGGTGAACACACTGGCCACGCAATTTACAGCCAGATACAGAAGGCCATCATGATGGTAATCCTGGGGTGCCTAGTAATGGGCAGAACTGGCCCAGGGAGGTCTTTCCTTCCCTGTAATGTTGGTGATCATGAGGTTTAGACTGCCTGCCCTGACACTGACTCATTATTAGAGACCATGACCCTTAAAATGGACATCTGGGAAAGCTGATTAAAATTCTATTGAGATCTCCCCTGAGACCTCCGCTAAATCCCCACCTTTGGAAAGTAAATAACAGTGCTCAAGGCAAGAAAGTCAGTGTGTGCCCTCCTTGTGGCACCCCGCCATCTACTTTTAGAGTGAATTTTCTTTCTTTTAATCTCTTTGAGGTCCCCATGCAGCTTGCAACCAGGGGAGGAATGAGCAGCAGCAGCTTGTCCTGGACTAATCCCATTGACCTGCCCCCCAAACCTTTTTACCCGTGAGCTTACAGCAGCCCCACCTAGACTCACTTCATTCCCATGTTTCTAGAGAGCCCAAACAGCCCTGCCTAGTCTCTTTGCTACTGCCTTTATCCTAAGCCTTTCCATGTTTCACTGCTAAAGAAAAGATGAAAAGAGAATGTAGAACACTAATCCCAACATAAAATAAAGAGAAAATAAAATGACACTTTTTTTAAAAAAAGGTAAAATAGTAGTAGTAATACCATAATACTGATAGAAAATAAAAATGTAATAATTAAAAAGGTAAAATCAAGTGAGGAAAAAAATTTAGTTTTTAAAGTAATAGATGAAAAAAATAAAAATAAAAATGTACAGTAGTGAAGGTCATTCACTTCCAATACTATTCTGTTTGGCATTCCTGTTTCCTAGTCAGGACAGTATTGAAGTTCCCTGCGTTCCACTGCTCCTCAGTGTTGTAGGCCACAGTCCTGATTTTAAAGCATGCAGTATGTCTTTATTTCTTATACTCCTTTATTTGTGTTTACATAAGAGTCAATTTGTGATTCAACCCCTGGGTGGCAGTGTTTCTGGATTGACCTCTGGGTCTATAGGTTCTCTCTAGCTAGTGCTTAGATTTTGTTTCCCCTGTGTCACTGAATACCAGTTTGGGGAATGGGTTGCCCCAGGGCTGGTTCTCTGATGGTTATTCCCCACTCTGATCCCCAGGTTCCACAAAAACAACTTTCCCCTACAGTCTCTTATAGTGTCCCCAATTGGGTGATCCTATGTATTGGGCTTAGTAATCAAAAGCAAGGATTTAAACAGGAAAAAAAAGGAGGGAGAAAAAAGAGCCAGCATAATTGTGCAAACTCCAGCGCTGCGGGCAACTCTGTACAGTTGTTTTTTTCCCTTGGGACTTAGCAGCCCGCACACTTTTAAAATTTTTATACTGTCCTTTTGTGCCCAGTTCAGCCATGAGTTGCTTTTTAGAGTTCCCTACTGTTAGCAGCTCTGCAGATCCCCTTCCACGTTCGTGGATCATGCCAGCCTGAATGGCTGTGGATTTTTCTGGTCGCAGACTTCCCCAGGTCCTCCTGCTTCTGCAGTGGGTATTTCTCTCTGCTGCAGGGACCAAGGACCTCACCTTATCTCAGGCAAAGTCTGACCTTTCTGTGAGGCAGTGCAGAGCTGCTCTGAATCCACGTGCTCTCGCCACTTAAGAACTGCTGTTCTCGGGTTCGCAGCTGTTCGCTAGGTCCATAGTTGTAGATTTTCAGGCTTCTGATAACATACAGTGTCCCTTTCAAGATGGCGCGTTCTCCATGTCAGATCTGGTTACTGCGGGAGGGAAGCCAGAACAGTGGGGGCTGCTAGGTCAGGGGAACCCCGTCTGGCCATCACCCACAGTCTGATGGAGCATAGCTGTCCCTCAACTCACCAACAAACAATCCTCATGCGACCACACACTCTCCCTTTGTTCTCTCACTCACACACTATCTTGCAGTCTGCCTTCCCGTCGGCTGCCATCTTCCAGCAATGTACTGTCACAATTTTTAACTGGTATGATAGTACACCACTCACCAGGCAACACTTGGTTGTGCGGTTTCCCGGAGCACTCCTTACTCAGGGCTTATTCCCTTACTTGGGAGGAAAGAGGAACCAAAAGACAGAAAGGGCACCTAAACCGGTTTCTGATTGTCTTCCCAGGCAGCCAGCTCGGGAAGCAAGGTTTTGTCTTTATGGTGACCTGCCCTTACCTTGTATCTATCCAGAGGTTGCTCAGAGTTTCTTCATCACCACAAAAACACCCTTATCACACTTATAAATCATAGAATTCCAAGTACTTTCATTGCTCAGTTCTAAGAACTAGGAAATAACACCAAATATCTTTCTATGATATCACATGGGGAGACTGAAGTTTTTTGAGGTGGGATCACTTGCCTAGAGTCCCACAGCCTGAATGTGGACTCAGACATGCCATGTATTGGGAAATGGCATTTATGTTCCACCCTTTTCCATGTTCCCTCCTATATCAGGTATATTGAAAGGTTAAATACTCCATTACCCAAGATCTTGTGATTAAGAATCAAGATGTGAATTAACCTGAGACTCTGAGATGCAATTGTGTGTAATTTGGAAGCTGGAAAGCAGATGGGCCTCTTATTTCTGCTACTGTGTTGACTGATGGGTGGCGTCTGACAGACACAACTTACTCTTTACCTGTGGGAGGGGGCTGTGCCAGCGTGACCTTAAAACCCAACTTCCAGTGGCAAGTCTTTAACTTGCATTTGTCTAGCCCTTTAATAATTTAATAGGCACATAATTTTTTGTGCGAAAGACTTTTCTACACAAATGTTTATGGAATGTTTATCTGAGAGCCTGTCTCTCCTTACAAGGTAAATTCCATGAGTGCAGGGCCCACTTATTAACTGCTCTCTGTGGCGTTCCCAGGGCTCAGCCTTACCTGAAACACCACAGATACCCAGTAAACTCTCATTAAATGGATGAGGGAAACCATATAAGGAAAGCCGGTCACCGTGTGTGACACTTGCAGTCAGATCATGTTCCTCATCCACACGAAGGCCTTGGTGTCAGCCTGGGAGGAGGCCACAGCCCCTTTTTATACAGGGATGACCCAGGGTCAGGTGTGTACCCCACTTTTCATCAGGAAAGGGGGATAGGAACCTCCTAACAGTGAGGGGTCAGAACACTCTGATTTCATTGCCAAGAAATCACAGCCCTCTCCACATCTCATCTCTTCAGGGCCTGGAAAGCAGCACATGTCCTTCCTTTTATCACAGATGCCTGACTTGGAAGACATTCTGGATTCTCCATCCCAGGTAGAGTTTCTACCAAGGCAGGAGGGTGCTCACCCTCACCTCAAGAAAATTAAGGGATGACTTCCCATCCCCAAGGTCCCTGGTGTGAGTACAGCTGCCTATGACCCCTAAAGACATCTCACAAGCCCATGGTGTCCTGGGGGAAAAGGGAACTTCCTTAGCAGGATGGGAAAGGAGAACCCAGTATCTGGGCTTTGTTCCATCTCAGAGGTGCTGAGGGTCCCATGGGGGCCTCCCCTCCCCTAACAGAGGAACCCACAGAGTCCCCTGGTTGAGAATCATCTGGAGCGGCTCCAGAACCTGGGCCCTGTGGGGAGCCCTAGAGCAGATGGCAGACTGGGACACAGGGGACTGGATGCAACATCTAAATATTGTGATGGGAAACACAGAGGCTATTTCGGGGATCAAGCATCCAGGTCAGCACCCTCTCCCAAAGGAGCCCTCACCAGGCCATGGCTTTGAAAACCAGGAAAAGCACATCCGCCTGAAGCAGCATATCCACCAGAGGGGACAGCTTTCTGGACACTGGACTCCTAATACTCTGGACAAAGCCAGTCCTTTCACTGGGACCATCCTCCCCTGGGATGCAGTCAGGAGGTATGAGACACATACGGACCAGGCCCAGGATGGCTGGCTCTTAGTCTAGAGGTCAGAGCTCACATCTGTCCAGGGCTTACAGGGAGCTCCCACCTTTAGGAGCCTGGTTAGCATTCCTAGTGCAGTACCTGACATTGCCTGCAGGTCTCCTTTTGCCTTCTAGGGGGCGATATTGAGACGCACCTACAAAACACAGGAAATGCACACTTGAACTGGGCTTTGGCTAAGGAGGTGCAGAAGGAGACCTATTTTCATTCCCTGACTAGCAGATTTTTCTGGGCCCCTCTGTCAGGCCTGCACTGTCTCACCTGCTCTTTCCATAAACTGTGAAAGAAAATGGGGCTTTGCCAGAAACCTGATAAGCCCAGGGGGCCCCTTGGCAGGCCTGACAAGCTCAGTGAAGCACAGTGTGGTCTGATCACAAATGCCTAACTGGGCAGGTGATGGCAGGTAGTCATGTGATATGCCCACAGCTTCCTTAGCAAATGTCAGACTTTACGTTAAGTGAGACCTTTCCCTGTTCTTATGCATCTTGGATAACATACCTTTGACATCACATACCTCTAGCAAATTTTCTTTGCTAGACCCATGGAAGGCAGAGCCTGTGGTGCCAGAATACAAGACCACAGAGCGCTCATGTTGCCTGGTTCCCTGCGCAGCCTCTATATGTGCTGTAAATGTTAACTATCCTGGACCCTCCAATGTAAAAATAATACGTGTTTCTCCATTTTGATTTTTATTTATTTCTATAGATCTCCCTGCTCTCCTTTCCCTCACTTTCCATGAGATTTCATGAAACTTTTTTCATCTTCTCCTTTAATTATAATGTATAAAATAAGCCAGAAAACTGCTGTTCTTCTCAGGATTTGAGATCTTGCTTGCAGTCATATGACATCAATTCAGCTGAAATACTCATAACAATCCTCCACAGGTTTGGACATTTCTTACCTTGAGACGGTGTAGGGGCAGCTGCTTTTACAGGGATCTCTATGTTGCTCCCCAACTCATAACTGGAACCACACATGGGCAAGATGAGGTGACCTCAAAAAGTCTGCCAGGCAGAGGACAGAGGCTGCCAGAATAGTCAGGGAGGACATGGAGAGGGTCAACCAACAAAGAGAGGGAGGGTCTCCTTGAAAACATTCCCCAAGGACCTTGGAGCCCACAGCCATCAGAGCTCCCACCACAGTCCTTGTTTCGCACGTTACAATTCACACCTGGAAACTGCATGTCCTCCTGATACCCGTGGTGATGGGGTCTCTGTCACTAGAAACAATGGCCAGTCTGGTGACAACCTGAGATAGAAGGAGGGTCCCTCTGCAGTCATCACCTAGCTTGCCCCCTTCTCACTGTTAGTCACCTCTGTGGCCTTCCTGCTGGGAGGAAATACCATCTTCCCAGCACATTTGAGAACAGAGGGTAGACCTGGTGCCCAGCTGGGTTTCTGTGTCACAACCAGAAATAATGCCCAGTTTGGGGCCTGTGGGGCTCTCTGTGTGGTGCTGACAGACCCAATATCAAGATGAATGAGAAGCCAATGTGGGGTGAGGGGGTCACCCCCTCAGGAGGACATGTGCCCCAATCAGCCTTGCCATTGCAAGTGAGCGCCACAGGCCAGTAAGACCCACCTCCCCTGAGAGCTTGTCAGATGCAGAGTCTCTGGTCCACTGGACACCCGCCGAGTCAGAATCTGCATTTTAAGAGGATCTGGAGACCCTCCTTGTGCACAGGAGAGTGACAGGGCCCCCAACCCTCCCATCATAGGGTATCATGCTGGCATCCATGCAAGCGGGACAGCTGCTGAAGCAGCCTTTCTAAAATGTCACCTAGGCATACAATGTAGAGCCGGGGCATCCATGTGACAATATTCCTGAGGGGGGCCCAGACCTCTTACTCTGAAGGGAAAAATCAAATGTGCACTCATAGGGAGCTGTGGAGAATGACCAGGAAATGGACACCCCAGGCCAGTGCTTTTGTGGGCACGTTTCTGTGCATGTGTGTGTTTGTGTTTGTATGTGTGTGTGTTGTCAGAGGCTTCAGCAGTTTCCAGAAACCAAAATATAGAGTCAAGGTAAACTGAAAGGGGCAACGGGGTTGGCAAAAATGAGGGGAGAGAGAGGGAGGGTCCTGGGCCCTGACCCCGCCCTGGCCCACATGACCAGGTAGGTTATTTTGCCCTAGGAGGAGGCTCAGCACATAAGAAGGAGAGACAGCACATCCCACCAGTCTGGACAGAGGTGCCTGGGAACCTTACTGGATCTTAAGCTCTTCTACCAGAGGGAGGAAAAGAGCAGTCAGCAGTCACCATGGAGTTCCCTGCAGCCTCTGCCCACAGACGACTTGTCCCCTGGCTGGGGCTCCTGCTGGCTGGTAAGGAGGGAACGATTCCTGGGAATGGAAGGGAGGTTGGGAGTCCGAGAGTGGAAAGAACTCCTGAGGAGGACAGCACTCTGGGAGGGGAGGAAGGGCTTCTGTTTGGACCTGAGTGAAAGGACAGGGGGGCAGAGTAGGATGAGACAGGGGGCTCAGCAACAGGAAAAACTCATGATGTGCAAATGTTGAGGGGCAGGAAAACCTCAATTTGCATTTCATTTGCTAAGTTATTCATCACAGAGTTTTGAATTTTGACAACTGACCACAGTAATAACAATTTATTTCAGGTAATAGCACAAACATTTTAACCAGGGGTGCTAAACATTGTCCTCACCAACAACTACAAATATGGGAAAATACAACATGGGACATGGTCAAGCCTGGGTACACTCATTCATGCACCCACAGGTGTTTGCAGCCTATTGCAGGCACTGGGGGGCTCAAGATCACAAAATCCCCTGCCCACTTGCAGCTCACACTCTATGGGAGAAAATAGACCAGAAGAGATCTACTTGTGACATCAGGTACCCACAAGTGCCCAGAAATGCCCAGATCCGGGACAGGTCAGAGAGTGAAGATAGAGGGTCTTTAGAGGACGTGGTCAAGAAAGAAGGTCTTCCAAGAAGGCCGCTGAGTGTCAACAGGGATCTGAGGGCAGTAAGGAGGACAGCCACACAGACAGCTGGGAAAGAGAATTCAAAACAAAAAGCATAGGTTCTGAGGTGCTGAAGCAATGGTGGCCATGTTGCTCACCTTTTCCAAGGAGATGCACACACGAACTCACACAAAGACCAAGGCTGAGAGATGAAGAGAAATGCCTCATCTCTCCATCCCAATATATAGATCAAAATACTGATCAATTTCTCTCTTCCCTTGTAGACTTCCTCTTAGCCCTCTGGATCCCGGGCATCACTGCGGAATTTGGTATTGTCTCGACCCATGCTGCTATAGGCCAAGATGTGATTCTACGTACCGTAAATAGTCCTCCCAATGTTACAGGCTTCATGTGGTACAGAGGAGTAGACATGAAGTACTATAATTTTATTAGGTCTATTTCATTGAATATAAGTCAAAATAGAACAGGGCCAGAATACAGTGGTCGAGAGGCAGTAAACTCTAACGGATCCCTGATCATAAGAAACGTCACTCTGAGGGACCTAGGAATCTACACTGCAGCGGCTGTCCTTCCCAATTCAGAAAGAGCAGTAGCATATGGAGTGCTCATTGTATACCGTGAGTGATTGGTCTCTGAATTCTAGGTGTCGGGTGGGGTGAATTCTATTTCACACACAGGACTGCCAGCCCTGGACTCCCATCCATCCCCTTGTGCATCATGTCCCAACTGGGTTTGGCATTTAGTGCAAGACACATACAGTGGAGACAAACTAACTAAGGTCACAGTTCCCTTCCCAGATTCCTGCCCCACAGACACTCACCCAGAGAGAAGGATCTATTTGATGGGTGTGAGTCAGCACAGGGATACCAGTCTCAGTCCAGGACCCTGGGCCTCTTTCCCTGATCATGACCCTGAGATAGACCTGCAGGGCTCTGTAAGGATCTGGCCTGAGGGGCTCCCTGGGTTCTTCACAGAGAAGCTCAGCTTGGGCAGCCCCTCTCCACACTCCTTTCACAAAGTCCTGACTCCAGAGACCCTGGGGAGCCTGTGTCTGGTTGGGTTTTGCCTCCTGGGAAGGGCTGAGTGAGAGCTACAGTTTCCCATGAGCCAGGGTCACAAGGCTCTTGAGCTGGTCAGCACTTAAGGCTCAACCCTAAGAGCCACGTCTGGGTAGAATTGGAGCCTGGTCCTTCACCTGAGACTGTGTGTGGAGAGTCCAACAGGAAAAGCTCCACAGATTATTAGCTGACTGTTCTAGGAGACTTAGGAGAGTCCAGATAAAGGTTAGTGTCACAAGGGAGGAGCAGGAGTAAAGATTCCCCTGGCAGCAGCTCATCCACCAGGGATCAGCCCAGGGCATTCTCTTGTGAAGTCCATCAATAACAAATGCCTCTTATTTGAGCAGTTTTCTTCCCAATATTTATGTCAGATACTGTGAATATTTTATGATTAGTACATTGTCAGCCTGGCAGTCAAATATTCATTTTACTTCACTGAAGGGAAAGTGAGGGTCAAGGAGAAACAGTCCCAAAGCAGAGTCACGAACACCATGAGAAATGGATCTGAGTCACTTGAGGTCTATCTGCAGCCATAGCCCCATTTTTCCTCCAATCCCAGTGGCCTTATGAGATGTCTTTGGATCCCTAGATCAATCATTGTTTCATGTCCTTCCTTCTTAGGGGTCTTCAGTTCAGAGGGGTAGATTTGGTCTGGGGAGTGATGGCAAATTTAGAATTAATTAATTTATATTGTAGAAACAAATTACCCTCATAAGAATCAGATTCAGGGCTGAGATCTTTGAAGCATGAGCATGACCCCAGGTCTCAAGCCCACACTCAATTATTGTCACCCTCTATTTCTTCACAGCGCCAGCGAGTGTGCCCACACTCCTAGCCAGTAACACCACAGTCACAGAGAATGAGGATGCTGTGGTCATGACTTGCTACACAAATGCGAGCTACATCAAGTGGTTATTCAACGCTGAGAGTTTGCGGTTCGGGGAGAGGATCAAGCTGTCCGAAGACCACAATACCCTTACCATAGACCCTGTCAGGAGACAGGATGCTGGGATCTACCAGTGTAAAGTCTCCAACCCTTTCAGCTCCTTTGTAAGTGCGCCTGTAGAGTTAGATGTCAAGTACTAGTGATCCTCCTTCCTTCCCCTATGCTCTTAAACTAAAAAAAAAAAAAAAAAAAAAAAAAAAAAAAAAGGTACCTATTAGATTTCTTGTGGTGGTGGAAATTGCTTAGAAGACTTGCTATGAATCAATAAATACAAAAAATGTGCGCTGGCATTGTCATTATTGTTGAAGGTAACATACCACATTGGATCCCATCATGGTTGGTCCCATTTGCACCATCTCCACAATGAAGGGGACACCATGTGTTTCACAGGAATCTGAGCTCTCTCCCATTTCCACGGAGACATGTGGAGGGTGCCTGGACACTGTGATGATGGGAATAGACAAGAGAACACCTATTTGAGATGCAACAGTGACCTTTGTCTTTTCCCAAATTACTAATGCTCTCTGGAGTATTCTTATGTTTATGGCAATAGACTTATTTGCATAAGTTCAGTAGCACCTTGTCTTTTTGTTGTTAGAATAGAATTAGAAACCTTGGTAAAATAAGCAAGGCTTAGCAAATATCCTAGTTCAAATAGAATTATAAATGAACTCACCTTTTATGGAGCTAATTTTGACCTGATGAAGACTTGTAATCTGTTTAAGAGGAGGACATCACCCAAAACTAGGGAGACTGCAGGTGAAGTGTGAGGGTGGGGTCGCCTAACCTCAAGAGGCTGTTAAATCTCCCATCTCAGGTTTCATAGAAAAACCTACATCAGAGCAAACTATAAGGTGAATGTCAGTTCCTCTGCATTTAAGTTATTAATCAAGGCAAATTCAATGACACCAGCCATATATGTGATAGGATCAAAAAACTCTTCTTCCTTGGAAATGTCATTTGACAAAGGGAAGGTGACTGTAGAGAGAAATGTAATGTCTCCATGGAAAACTCCAGAAACACAACCTTCTGGGAGATCAGATGCTATCTCTGTTCAGTCTCTCAGCTATTTTGCATCTATTTATAAATGGCTGGGAACTTGCACTTTTTTATAAATTGTAGGAACTGATGGCGATACAAACTGGGTCTTGGATGGAAGGAATTAGTTGTATTTCCCTCCACTGTGCAGAAAGTAGCTGTGTGTTATGAACCAGAGGCCTCATTATTCCCTCAGAGTCTCTAACCTTTCTTCCTGACTAGAACTCTTATCCCAAATATTTTAGAGCATTTCCTTTAGAAATGTAACTGCAATTTTTAATTGCAGATTCTTTCTCTGTCCTTTTGAAATATACCTAAGTCTCCTTAAAAGCTTCTTGCCTCCTTGCTGGAGTGGCTCAGTAGTTGAGCATCAACCCAAGAACCAGGAAGTCATGTTCAATTCCCAGTCAGGGCACTTACCTGGGTTTCAAGCTTCATCTCCAGTCAGATTGTGAAAGAAGCAGCAAATCAATGATTCTTTTTCACCATTGCTGTCTGTATGTCTCTCCCCTTCTCCCTTCCTCTCTCCGAAATCAATAAAAGTGAATTTTTAAAAAACAAAACTTCTTGCCACTGATATGATT
The DNA here is from genome assembly GCF_963455305.1 of Plecotus auritus. Lineage (NCBI taxonomy): Eukaryota > Metazoa > Chordata > Mammalia > Chiroptera > Vespertilionidae > Plecotus > Plecotus auritus. The sequence goes on from NC_137785.1 coordinate 16,908,518, forward strand.
CATAGAATATCTGCCTAGAAGGTTGTGGTCCATTCTGTTAAAATTTAATTCTCCTGTTTTCTGTGTCTCAGTCTCTGAGGAAGGGTAGGAGCCTAACTTGGGTGGGAACTTTTGAAACCAAGATGTAAAAAAACCAGCTTACACTCAGCAGTGTAGCCATGTTGGCTGGCATTTTGTCCTGAACTTCTAAAGTTTGCATGTTCAGTCCTCGGTGAAGGCATTTATGGGAGGCAACTGGTTATTTTCTCTCTCACATCTCTCTCTTCTCTTCTCTTCTCTTCTCTTCTCTTCTCTTCTCTTCTCTTCTCTTATCTTCTCTCTCTCTCTCTCTCTTTCTCTCTCTTTCTCTCTCCCTTTCTATCTCATAAATAAAAACTTATTTTTGAGTGAGGTTTAAATGTAACAATAATGAAAATAATGAAAACCCTCCTGTCAGGATTTCATGAGTTTTATTTATCTTTTGTGTCAATCCAATTAGCAATCACAGATGCCTATGATTCTTAAAATCTCCCAAGCTTTTGTTTCAGTGGTGTTGAAGTCAGTCTCACTGCCCTATTGCATGGTCTTGAATAAGGACTTCCTTGCCTCCCAAAATTTGTCTGGCTGAAGTTTTACTTTGACATCATCTACCTGTGATTAGCGGAACCTGTCATCTTACAGTCTCAATCCTTACCATATTTTCCCATTTCTTTCGTTATGTGGCTACAAATCTCCAAATAAATGTTTCCCACGTTTCTGCCTCTCTTCTGACTTGGGGTTCACAGCAGGACATGGCCTGACTTCCCAGATCTTTCCCAGGTTGCCTCTGAGTGGCCTTTGCACCAGATCTGAGAAGACATGACCAATCATCAAAAGTGTTCTGGTTCCACACTCATTTTCACGGCACCTTCGAAGAACAATATCACAGAGAATTACAAAAATATTCAGTGATTAGAGAACAACTCCAGTAAACATGAACGTCCCTGTGATGTCAGCCACCTGCAGGCTTACACTGGACGACCCTGATTCCAGCCCTCCATGACCCAGAGCTTGGGCCAGACAAAAGGGTCCTCATTCTTTGTCTCTTTTTTGTTGTTGCTTGGCAAATTCTATTTGCCTGGCCTTAGAGAGTCAACAAGCAGAACCTGGGAAATGGATACAAATCTCTCCTCTGGTTCTGATTTGTTTCCCGCTCATTGTGGCCTCCAAGGCATTTGGTGGGAAGTTTTGGAGACCTAGCCAAAGTTGCATTGTGGGTAAGCAGAAGGGACCATAGGAAGGCGTCGTGGAGGGATGGGGTTTGTTCATAGTCAGGATGAGAAATTTTAAAGCTTGGATGTTTTGGGGTGTAGGGCATTTTATGAGTTCAATGGCACCTAGGGGTGTAATGCAGGAAGGCTCTCTATGTGTGGGTTTAGGTTGGGCTGAGGAACACAAGAGGGGCTGACCTACCTGTTGAGAAAGCAGCCACTGGAGCTGGTGCAGTGGTATTGGGGTGCCATTCTCCCAGAGCTAGATGGGTGTGAGGGGTGAGAAACGAGGTTCAGAGAAAGAATAAGGTCTTGAAGGCTTAGATTATTGCCTTGACATTAGGACAAGTGGGGCACCAGATGTACAGGCTGACAGGGTAGATGGTATAGAAAACAGGGGACAAGAAAGAAGGAGACAGAATTCAGATTGGTGGTTTTGAGGGATAGGCCCTGGGGTATAGGAGCAACCTCTCATTGGGTACAGAGTTTTATTTGGGGTGATGAAAATGTTTTAGTACTAGGTAACATGGTGGCTGAAAAACATTGTGGCTGTACTGCCCATGAAATGTTCACTTTAAAAGGATTAATATCCTGTTATAAGAATTTCATCTCATAAAAATCATTATGCTTACTGAAAGAAGCCAGACCAAAGGAGAGCATACAATGTAATTCCATGTATACAACATTCTAGAAAATGGAAACTATTCTATCAAGAAAGACACGCTGCGTGATTGCCTGCTGACTGTGGAGTGGGGTGCAGAGAATGTGTGTTCAAAAGCATATTAGAAACTTTTGCATGACAAGGAGTGTGTATGCGTGTCAGCACTTACCAGAATATAATTTTACATATGTGTGGTTTATCGGCTGTCACTTATACCACAGTCAAGTTGTAATCAAGGCTTGATGTCATGAATTGCATGTGTAGTTTGGGAGGGAAGAATCCCTTCATTCTCTTATTGTTGTTTCCAAGTGGGCAGACCCTGGATGTGCAATAATGACAACAGCTGGCCTTTCTCCAGCACACACTGTGTACTGGGCACTTCAGGTCTATTATCTCATTTAATCACCCAAATGAGTCAGGTTAACTCATTTTCTTCCCTTTACTTTCCCACCTCCTGGCCTTTGCACTACTGGGCCCTCTTCCTGGAACTCTTACTCATCCCTCCCACCCCCCCTTCAGCTCTTGGTTAACCTGGGCTCTCGCTCTATTAGATGCCGCTCTTCAGGAAACTCTCCCTGGTCCCTCAGTCTAGGTCAGAATCCTAGTGATGTGAGATCATGATGCTCCATATTTCACTCTTTCAACCATGATCACATGTGTAACTTCTTTACTCATTCATCAAAAATGACCAATCTACTTCTCACCATCTGCTGACACTGCTCTAAGCACTGGTGGTGCAGTGTGAGACAGAACAGACAAAATCACAGTGCTCATGGACATGGCATGCTATTCGGGGATTCACCCAGTAACCCAAACAGCAGCAACAGTAATAATGTGATAGCACGTTAGAGTGAAATAAGGCATGTGTGGGGTGTTTTTATTTCTTTCCACTTAAAAATGTTGGAGCAGCAAAAAGGAGGCAATCTGGTATGAGGAGACTGAGCGGTAGATGAGAGGACATGAAGTCAGAGAGGGTGGGGCCATAGCCAGAAATCTGGCTTCCCTCTGAGTGATCTGAGGAGCCTCTGGAGGGCTCAGAGCCCCAGTGGGTGTGAGTGATCTGTTTTTAGTGAAGGTATCCAAAATTTCGCCTTTCTGATTCCTATTTTGGGATATTGATTTCCAGCTTTTAAGAAACAAAACACAGAAAGAACTTTTGACCACTTCCCCTGCACCCCTCCACATTCCTGCCATAGATTCAGACAGAAAAACTTGCTCAAGAAAGGAATGAGGATGTTCACCTTAGTCTACTTTTCTCAGCAGTTGTGTGGCTGCTGAGCAGAATGCAGGGAGCCCAGTGAGAAGGCAAGAGCAGTCATCCAGGTGACGGTGAGGGTGTTCAGACAAGCGTGGGAAGAAGGGGTCAGTTTCTGTATTTGTTGAAATCATGGACTCAAGAGGATTTGCTGAAAGATTGGATGTGTGGTGTGGGAGACAGAGAAAGAGATCCAGGAAAATTCTGGAGGAGCACATTGAGGTCATAAGTTTGGTGGGGATCAAGGATCTTAGGGCATCTTGAAGTGCCTTTTAGATATTAGTTGTCAAATAAATAGTTGGAGAGTCTCAGGAGAAAACAAGATGGCGGTATAGGTAAACACCAAAACTGCTGCCTCGCACACAATTTCAAAACTACCACTAAAAGAGAAAACAGACATCATCCAGAACCACAAGAAAGCTGGCTGTGTGGAAATTTTACAACTAGAACGAAAGAGAAAAGCACACTGAGACTCAGAGGAGCTGCAGAAGGCAGAAGTACTGAGATGTGTGCGTGCAGAGAGGGCAGGCAACTCAGTACTGAGCTGGCTTTCCCAAGCACGAAGGATCAAATGCTACCAACTGTGCTGAACTCCAGCTCCAGGCAAGACTCAGGGGACCCAGACTCATTCGGGGAGAAACTGGACTGTCTGGCAGCGGACAAAACTCGACGGCAGCTTTCTCTCAGAGGTGTTTGCAGCAATTACCAATTACCATGGGACACTAAGACCCATGGGCCTCTTAGGGCGGGGCTGACAGGGAACCCAATGCTGTCTTCTCTGCCCTGAGACTCTGCCCCAAGAGTCTGCCCCATCCAAGCTGAGCACAGAGGCTTTTGCAAGTCTTGTCTCATAAGGGTGTCTCCAGCACAGAATTTCTCCCAGTGTAGGCACAGGTGAACCTCACAGCCATTTGGCCTGGAGGTCAATTCCTCCCAGTGATACCAACAACAATCAAGGCTTAACTACAACAAGACTGGGCACACAGCCCACAAACAGGTACACCAAGAGTGTCCACATCAGGTAACTGTGGAGACTGAGCCACTGGGCCCTATAGGGCACCTAGCAAACAAAGCCACTATATCACCTCAGGGAAGCAGAAAAAATGCGGAAACAAAGAAAGAGATCACAAATGAAAGAACTGGAGGAAAGCAAATGACTGGATATACAGTTCAAAACCACGGTTATAAGGTTTTTCAAGAATTTTCTAGAAAAGGCTAATAAATTTAGTGAGACCCTCAAGGATATGAAAAAGGACCAACTACAAAATAAGCATACACCAACTGAAATAAAAAATATTATACAGAGATCTCACAGAAGACTAGAGTATCGCAAGAATCCAGTCAAAGATTTGAAATACAAAGAAGCCAAAAACAAGCAACCGGAAAAGCAAAAAGAAAAAAGAATCCAAAAATATGAATATAGTGTAAGGAGCCTTCGGGACAACTTCAAGCGTACCAATATCCTAATTATGGGGGTGCCAGAAGAAGAGAGAGAGCAAGATACTGAAAACCTATTTGAAGAAGTAATGACTGAAAACTTCCCCCACTTGATGAAAGAAATAGACTTATAAGTCCAGGAAGTGCAGAGAACCCCAAACAAAAGGAATCCAAAAAGGACCATACCAAGACACATGATAATTAAAATGCCAAGAGCAAAATACAAAGAGAGAATATTAAAAGCAGCAAGAGAAAAACAGTTAGTTACCTACAAGGGAGCACCATTACAACTGTCATCTGATTTCTCAACAGAAAGTATGCAAGCCAGACGGGAGTGGCAAGAAATATAAGTGATGAATAGCCAGAACCTACAACCAAGATTACTCTACCCAGCATAGCTATCATTCAGAATAGAAGGTCAGACAAAGAGCTTCACAGATAAAAAAAGCTAAAGGAGTTCATCACCGCCAAACCAGTATTTTATGAAATGCTGAAAGGTATTCTTCAAGAAGAGGAAGAAGAAGAAAAAGTAAAGATAAAAATTATGAACAACAAATACATGTCTATCAACAAGTGAATCTAAAAATCAAGGGAATAAAAATCTAATGAACAGAATAAACTTGTGAATATAATAGAATCAGGGGCATAGAAAGGGAGTGGACTGACAATTCTTGGGGGCAAAGGGGTGTGGGAGGTGCGGGAAGACACTGGACAAAAATCATACAGGTAAGGACGAGGACAGTGGGGCGGCGAAAGGGCAGAGGGTGCGGTGGGAAACAGGTGAAGGGGAGCTATGGGGGAAAAAGAGGAACAATTGTAATAATCTGAACAATAAAGATTTATTAGAATGTAAAAAAAATAAAAAATAAATAGTTGGACATCAGCACTAATGTCCAGTTTGTGCCTCTAATGCCCTGGATAAATGTGTAGGTACATAGGTGGAGTACATTACATATTCCAAGAATCGACAAAGGAACAATCAGATCCTATCCTGGACACTCATACACAATATCTCTTAGTGACTGAAAAAATACAGAGATGCCATCAAGTTACCATGCATTCATGGGCACTTATGAACCCATTTGTTTTTGTAAGTCACATCAGGACCTTTCTCCCTCACTCATGCTGTATGCATTTTGGAACTAAATTAAGTTAAACATGAAAGTGCATGGGTGATATTGAAGCCTAGCTGGCAACCCTCGGAAGACTCCTGCCCCCAATTCCTCAACAATAGAGACGTGACTGGAGTCCTTCAGGCAGGCAAGAAGCTGACGTTCTAATAAAAATTAGGGACATGTACAAGCACAACAAGGAACCGCTTAAGCAGTGAGTAGTGATGGCATAAACACTAATCTGAGACATGAGTCAGGGTCTCAGGACTTCTCGTTCTTCCTGAACAGCTATGGGTGATGTGAGTGTGTCAAGTTGCTCTCGAGGAATGAAGAAATTTTTTATTATCAGATTCCAATGTAACTTTTACTTTTTTTTCTTATGCGAAGTCAAAAGTGGACACATTTAGACTGAAAGAGCAATGTTGCAGTTTTTTTTATGTTTTGTTTTGTTTTGGTAATGAGTTAGGTACTCAATGACTAGGTAACTAGGATTGAGCTTTTAGTGAGACTTTTAAACCTTACTAAGAGTCATGGCTCTGCTTTGAGGGGATGCCAAGTGTTTACCCCAGATGTGCCTTTTAGGGTATTGCTTTTGATATCCTTATTTGGAAAAAAGACGTTTAAGAAATAAGCCTTGGACCTTCCCACTAAACTGCCTAGAATGTGTATGGATGGAGGACCAGATCCAGGAGGGACATTCACATTTGCTTTGGCATCTCCATGCCAATGTCTCTGCCTTTTGAAACCTCGAATCACAACCCTGTTTCCCCCTTAGCTTCAGAATGACATATAAGCCTCCACTACTCTATGCTTCTTTGGTCTCTATTCTTATAGCTGTAGAATATTTGTTCATATATCAGACATTGTACATTGTCTCCTGCTAATCTGTCTCTGTTAATTTGATTTTTAGCCCAGATAGAAGAATTTAAAAGATGAGAGGAAGACTACCCTTTGTTCCCATAGCTGGATGTTATGATTTCTAGTTCAAGAATAACTAGAAATTATAACCTGGCAGGTGTGAAAGGAAAGAATGCAGATGCGGCCTGAATTCTGGAAACTAGTCAGTGAAACAGGTTGCAGGAGATATCTTGCTCGAGATAAGAGAAAGATGTTGTCTGCTAAGCACAAGATGGATAGATGTTTTCTGCTCTTAAGATAACATCACCAACCCAAACCCAAAATGGGTTGCAGAATATTGGGTTGTCTGCACGAAGGCAGACCTCTAGGCCCCAATAACCAAAGACCCCAGCCAGGATGGTGCCGGGAGAAATAAGTCACATTATGAGTACTTATAGCATAACTGACCAATCCTCAAAACCCATGACTCTGAACCCCACTGCATAACTTTCGCCCCTTAAAAGACCCTAAATATAAACCACTGCGAGTTCTGGTCTTTGAGCATCAGCTGCCCCATTGCCCTTCATTGGTACCTTTGAAATATATACTTTCTTTCCTTTCACTGCAACCTGGTGCCAGTTTACTGGCTGTCTAGGCATTAGGAGAACAGATCCCACCTCAGGGTGGACAACAGTATGAATAGACTTACAGGCCTGTACCTCCACTGCTCCTGGGATCAGAAACAGTGCCTCAAGCCTCACTCTGTAAGAACCGAGAGGAAGAAAAGGGGTGAAGGTGGACTCTGAAGGTGACAGAGGGCTTAGTGAGTGAGGGCAGTGAAAGTAAAGTCTTTTCAAACTTGCTGAGCACCTAATACAGGCCGATCACTGACAATATCATAATCACTTCTAGCATCACCTGCCGGGTAGTTTTTATATGAGCTGAAGGTTTTGTTTTTGTTTGGTTTTCCCATCAACAACCAATTTTCCAATGGGGTGTCCTACAATTCATTTCAGTTCTGATACTAACTATCTGAAGTGGGTGCAGACCCCATAGGTTCAAGGCTCAGTAACAACTTCAGAAACCATCACAAATCTTGTCCGTAGGTAACTCACATTTTGGCCTGGTTAACTCCAGGTTTGGAGGTTCCCATGACTCCTCCTGCTTTATAATTATCTAAAAAAAAAAAAAAAAAACCCACAAAGTACTCAGGAAAGGACTTTACTTACTATTACTGGTTTACTGTAAGTATACAATTCAGGGCTAACTAAATGGGGGAGACTGGCAGATCAAGACATGGGGAGAGATGTGAAACTTCCATTTTTCCCCTGAGCGCTCAGCCTTCCAGCATCAAAACAAAGTTTTCTAAACCTCGTGTTTAGGGTTTCTATTGGAATTATCCTTATGTTGGCATAATTGATGAAGTAATTGGCCATTGGTAATTATCTCTAGCTCCTCTCTCCTCCCAAGAGGTTAAGGGATTGGGCTGTGTAAATGAAAAAGGGGCCACATACTCAACCTGATGAGCTTAGGAAAGGCCTGTGTGTGGGCCTTATAAACTCAGAAAACTGAAGTAACCCCACAGCATCTTCTGAAAATAAAACCTTCTAACTTAAAGTGAGTCATGGTGGGTAGTCATGTGCTAGGCTGGTATCTTTCCTGAAAAAGGTCAGTCTTTGTGTTAACTGAGCCCATCCATTTACTTTTTGCATCTACAATAACATACCTTTGTAATGTCAGGGTGATTTTCTTTTTTCCAAACCCCTCACAGCTCCAGAGCAGAGAGCACAAGACCCCTCCATGTTATTGTTATCATGCTAATTGTTTACTGCTAACTATCTTATACCAACCAATATAAAAGAAGTATGCGTTGATTGGTTTTACTTTTTATCTAATCCCAGAGATTCTCTCTATGCCTTGCTGTTTTTTCTTCCACCTCTCCAATCTTAGACCACTGGATACCAGGTCACTCCTTTTCCTTCTATAGATTGTAAAGTGTGTAGCATATGTTCTATTGTCTAAATATACCCCTGGAAATTCATTCCATGAAGCCAAGGTCTTTCCTACTTCCTGTAGATCCCTTTTAAAGATGGCAATTGAATTTTATCCAAGTGATACCATGTCAGGAATACAAATATGTGTTACTTAAGAATTGTATGTTATTCTCACTAGGTTGAGGCATTCACTTGAAGGAGAGCAACATTTAAAATCGTAAATAATGATTGGGGAAAATTAACGCCTATTGGGGAATTCCCTATGAGTTACAGTGACTGAGGGACACGTTTCACTGTTCAAAAAATACAATTTATTTCTAATATTTGGCCTATTCTTCTAGTCTTTTTATCGTACCTATAACTCCAATTCTCTGGATTGGTGTAATATACAAATGATATAATTAAAACTCAACTAGGTAAATTTTCTGAAGCTTTTAATCTCCCTTAGCCTGAAGCCCTCCTTATGGTTCTTCTCAACCTGGAATCTCCTTTTTTGATAAGCACATAGCTTTTCTCTTCATTAAATAATCACGAGTAACCCCATGTATCTAGATGAAGAGACATATGAACCGATCTTACAAAAAAGAGACATTCTGCATTATTATCAGGAACTTTTTAACCGGCGTATAGGGACAGATAAATTAGTGACATTTATTTTACAGGAGTGCTCTGAGCACATGAAGACTTCAAAGACCATGACTTATTTTGTCAATTGGAAAAGACATCAATGAAAGACTCTCTAACATTGTTTGAAGGGACCTTATCAGGTGCCCAACCACAAATGGGCATCTGCCCCTGTCTCTGACACTTGCTTCCACCTATAGTGAACAAAGTCTTCTTGAGAATAAGAGGTCACTGACATCAGAAATCGACAGCTATCCCAATACACTGTCAAGGCCTGTATAACTACAAGTTGATTTTCTTTCCCTGTCTGTGAATATTAGTAATAATAATAATTACACTTGTTCTTTGGACTTTTCTCCAACATTGTATATATAGCCCAATTTTTATTTTTATTTTTTTTATTAAGGTATTATATGTGTACATGTCTTACCCCACCCCACTCCCATAAATGCCCTCACCCCACAATGTTTTGCATCCGTTGGTTATTCTTATATGCATGCTTATAAGTCCTTCGGTTGATCTCTTATTACCCCCACCTCTCCCTAACCTTCCCGCTGTAATTTGACAGTCTGTTTGATGCTTTACTGCCTCTGTATCTATCTTTTTGTTCATCAGTTTATAATATTTTCTATTATCCACAAATGAGTGAGATCATGTGGTATTTTTCTTTCATTGACTGTATAGCCCAATTTTTAATAATGACTAAAGGTGTATATGATAACTTTTGTATTATTAACAATAGTTTTTTATGTTTTCTCTTTTTGAGACAGGATAGTAGGAAGCTAGGAAAATTCCTTGGCAAGTGGAATGAGGCAACTGAGACAGATACATTAATAAACTGGCCAAGCAATTTACAGCCAGATACAGAAGGCCATTGGGGTGGAAAGCCTGGGGTGCCTAGTAATGGGCAAAACAGGCCCCAGGGAGGCCATTACTTCCCTGTAATTTTGGTGATAATGAGGTTTAGACTGCCTGCCTGGCACTGACCCATTATTAGAGACCATGACCCTTAAAAGGGACATCTGGGAAAGCTGATGAAAATTCTATTGAGATCTCCCCTGAGACCTCCGCTAAATCCACACCTTTGGAAAGTAAATAACAGTGCTCAAGGCAAATAAGTTAGTGTGTGCCCTCCTTGTGGCACGCCACCCCCGCATATTCTTTCTGTGTGAATTTTTTTTTCTTTTAATCTCTATGAGGTTGCAATGCAGCTTGCAACCAGGGGAGCAATAAGCAGCAGCAGCTTGTCCTGGACTAATCCCATTGACCTGCCCCAGAAACCCTTTTACCCGTGAGCTTGCAGCAGCCCCACCTAGACACACTTCATTCCCATGTTTCTAGAGAACCCAAACAGCCCTGCCTAGTCTCTCTGGTACTGCCTCTATCCTAAGCCTTTCCTTGTTTCACTGTTCCAAGCTTTAAAAAACATACTTTCAATATCACCTGAACTCATGTTGTGAAATCTTTCTTGCATCAAGTCAAGAACCCACAAACTTCAGGCTGGCCTTAACCCAATCCGTTCAGGACCTGGGTGCCTTTCCGGTAACATTTTGAAACTTAGAAGGAATGTTATTGCAAAGGAAAGAAATGGAATGTGTGTGTTTTTAAGAGAATTTAGAAGTAAGTAGTTTTTCCTAATTGGTTGGTTATATTAAAAAAATGTTTTTATTGATCTCAGAGAGAGGAAGGGAGAGGGAGATAGAGAGAGAAACATCAATGATGAGAGAGTATCATACATAGATTGGCTGACTCCCGCACGTCCCCTGCGGTGGATGGAGCCCAAAACCTAGGCATGTGTCCTGACTGGGAATTGAACTGTGACCTCCTGGGTCATGGGTTGATGCTCAACCACTGATCCACACTGGCAGGGCAAGTTGATTATTTATTTATTTATTTTTTTTAAGATTAAAAGCACTTTTATGCTTTTAAAGAAAGTTAAATTTTTTGTTGTTTAAAGTATTACATGAGTTTCATTTTACTCCCGTTGACCTCTCCCCAGCCACTTCCACCACCTACCAGCATATGCCCTCACACCCCCTACTGTCTGTGTCCATTGGTTATGCTCATATGCATACATACAAGTCCTTTGGTTGATCTCGCACCCTCTCATTTCCTGTCTTCCCTCAACGGTTAGACATGTGTCTATGTCTCTGGTTCTATATTTGTTCATTAATTTGTTGTTCATTATATTCCGCAAATGAGTGAGGTCATGTGATATTTATTTTTCTCTGACTGGCTTATTTCACTTAGCATAGTGTTCTCCAGTTCCATCCCTGCTATTGCAAATGGTAATAATTCTTTTTTTACAGCAGCGTAGTATTCCATTGAGTAGATATACCACAGTTTTCTAATCCACTCGTCTGCTGATGGGCACTTAGGCAGTTTCCAGATCTTAGCTATTGTAAATTGTGCTACTATGAATATAGCGGTGCATATATCCTTTCTGATTGGTGTTTCTGTTTTCTTGGGATATATTCCTAGAATTGGGATTACTGGGTCAAATGGAAGTTCCATTTTTAATTTTTTTGAGGAAACTCCATATTGTTTTCCACAGTGGCTGCACCAGTCTGCATTCCTATCACCAATGCATGAGGGTTCCTTTTTCTCCACATCCTTGCCAGCACTTGTCATTTGTTGATTTGTTGATGATAGTCATCCTGACAGTGTGAGATGGTACTTCATTGTCATTTGGATTTGCATTTCTCAGATGATTAGCGACTTTCAGCATGTTTTCATAAGTTGGTTATTTTTGAATGACTAAAAAGTGATAAACCAAGAAGAACAGGGAAGATGTAGAAAGTCATAGAAATGAAAAAATACTTTTTGTATGAATGCTAGAACCTGATTATGGGCATATGATTACACTTTAAACTAGCAAGGATTACTAACTATGTTAATTAAAATAGAAGCTTTACCAACAAGGCCCTCTATAACAGCTGCTGAGACATAGGAAATTTACTGATTAAACTCTCACTGTCTTCCTTGACTTTGGACTGTTTAGATGGTAATTGTAATTTATAGCATTGTATTCTTACAGCCTTGTTTCTGCATAAACCTTGAGATTATAGCTTCCAATTGCAAAACCAGCAGGAATCAGATTAATAATGAGTAGCGCTTGAGTGTTTCCAATGGGAAATATAGGGGCCATAGTAAATGGGAACCCATCTCATGGTCAGATGATAATAATTGAAGAGTTGTATAAGTTGTCCTCAAACTATGAGTAAATGTCAGACTAAAGGCAAAATACAGAGAAATGAGACAGATAGCAAAACTTGGATTATAGGTTAGAAATAATCCAGACTGATTTTCTTAGTGAAGGCCCTTGGAAGCTGCCTGCCTCCCATTTACCTGCTTTTCCCTTTTGAGAAAATTCAGCCTTGACTCCCAACCAAGGTTACAGTCTTGGCCCATCCCCAATGGTCCGTTGTTCAGCAAGACAAATGCTTACGCTAATGCTTCCTATGAATGAGCCTTCTTAGCCCTGTGGGAGCACATTATCCAATCCAAATGTTGGTCATTAATGCATCCTTTAGATTGACTTATGAACAAAATTTGAAAGTGTTGACATAAAAGGGCCACATACTCAACCTGACAAGCTCAGGGGAGGCCTGCGGTGGGACTTACAAACTCAGAGATCTACAGTGACTACATAGGATGATCTGAAATGAAAATGTTCTAAACAAATGCCGGCCATGGTGGGTAGTCATGTCTTAGGCCAATCTGTTCCCTAACAAAGGCCCATCTTTAGTTCAACGGAGCCTGTCTACCTATGCAAACGTTCCGTAGCATACCTATGGAACGTTTGTGTAATTTCTTTATTTCCAGACTTCCTACTGCACCGCAGAACCCCTCATTGTTATTGTCATCATGTTAATTGTTAACTGTTAACTATTCTGCAGCCACCCATGTAAAATTGGTATGTGTCTACTTGTTTTACTTTTGATCCAATCTCAGAGATTTCCCCACTTTTCTTTCTCCCGCCTTCTAATATTTCACCAATGGATTTCATATAACCCCTTATGCCTTCTGCTTTGATTGTAATGTATAAAATAAGAAGTAAAACTCCAATTTTCTGAAGCATTTTCTAGTTCATTGAGTTTTGGCTTTCTAGCAGGTATCATCAATTTGGCTCAAATAAACGCATAAAATTATCTACATATTTAAACACTTCTTACATTGGTAGCCAAAAATCCCTACACATTTTATGTACCCTCATCTCTTCATGGTAATTCCAGCTTCTAAGCAAGGTTCTGTCTTTATGCTCACCTGCCCTTACCTTGCATCTATCCATAGGCTTGTCAGAGTTTCTTCATCACCACAAAAGACACTCTTACCACCTTTATAAATCATAAAATTCCAAGTATTTTTGTTGCTCAGTTCTAAGAACCAGGAAATAACACCAAATATCTTTCTATGATATCACATAGGGAGACTCAAGTTTTTTGAGGTGAGATCACTTCCCTAGAGTCCCACAGCCTGCATGTGGACTCAGACATGCCATGTATTGGAACATGGCATTTATGTTCCACCCTTTTCCATGTTCTCTCCTATATCAGGTAGACTGAAAGGTTAAATACTCCACTGCTTGTGATTGAGAGTCCAGATGTGAATTAAACTCAGCCTCTGAGATGCACTTGTGTGTAATTTGGAAGCTGGAAAGGAGATGGGCCTCTTATTTCTGCTACTGTGTTGACTGATGGGTAGCCTCTGGCAGACATAGCTAATTCTTTACCTGTGGGAGGGGGCTGTGCCAGCTTGACCTTAAAACGCGACTTTTAGTGGCAACTCTTTAACTTCCATTTCTCTAGCCCGGTAATAATTTTATAAGCACCTAATTCTTTGTGCAAAAGGCTTTTCTACACTAATGTTTATGGAACATTTATCTAAGAGCTTGTCTCTCCTTACAAGTTAAATTCCACGAGTGCAGGGCCCACATATTTACTGCTCTCTGTGGCGTTCTCAGGGCCCAGCCTTGACCTGAAACACCACAGATACTCAGTAAACACTCATTAAATGGATGAGGAAAACTATATAATGGAAGCCGGCCACCCTGTGTGACATGTGAAGTCAGATCATGTTCCTCAACCACACGAAGGCCTTGGTGTCAGCCTAGGAGGAGGCCACAGCCCCTTTTTATACAGGGATGACCCAGGGTCAGGTGTTTACCCCACTTACCATCAGGAAAGGGGGACAGGAATCTCCTAACAGTGAAGGGTCAGACCACTCTGATTTCATTGCCAGGAAATCACAGCCCTCTCCACATCTCATCTCTTCAGGGCCTGGAAAGCAGCCCATGTTCTTCCTTTTATCACAGATCCCTGACTTGGCAGACATTCTGGATTCTCCATCTCAGGTAGAGTTTCTACCAAGGCAGGAGGGTGCTCACCCTCACCTCAAGAAAATTATAGGATGACTCCCTATCCCCAAGGTCCGTGGTCTGGAAAAAGCTGTCTGTGGCCCCTAAATACATCTCACAAGCCCATGGTTTCCTGGGGAACAAGGGGAACTTCCTCCGCCGGATGTGAAAGGAGAACCCAGGATCTGGGGTTGCTTCCAACTCAGAGGTGCTGAGGATCCCACGGGGGCCTTCGCTCACCTAACAGAGGAACTCACAGAATCTCCTGGTTGAGACTCCATATGGAGCTACTACAGAACCTGGGCCCTAATGGGAGGCCTAGAGCAGATGACAGACAGGGACAGAGGGGACTGTATGCAACATCCCAATACTGTGATGGGAAAAAAAGAGGGCATTTTGGGGATCAACCATCCAGACAAGCACCCTCCCAAAAGAGCCCTCATCAGGCCATGGCTTTGAAAACCTGAAACAGCACATCCTCCTGAAACAGCATATCCACCAGAGGGGACAGCTTTCTGGACACTGGGCTCATAATACTCTGGACAAAGCCAGTCCTCTCACTGGGCCCAGCCTGCCCTGGGATGCAGTCAGGAGGTATGAGACACACAGGGAATGCGCCCTGGATGGCTGGCTCTTAGTGTAGAGGTCAGAGCTCACCTCTGTCCAGGGCCTACAGGGTGCTCCCACCTTTAGGAGCCTGGTCAGCATTCCTAGTGCAGTACCTGACATTGCCTGCAGGTCTCCTTTTGCCTTCTAGGGGGCGATATTGAGACACACCTACAAAATGCAGGAAATGCAAACTTGAACTGGGTTTTGTCTAAGGGTGCAGAAGGAGACCTATTTCCATGCCCTGACTATCAGATTTTTCTGGGGCCCTCTGTCATGCCTGCACTGCGCTATCCCACCTGTTTTTTCCAGAAACTGTGAATGAAAAAGGGGTTGTGCCAGAAACCTGATAAGCCCAAGAGATCCCATGGCAGGCCTGACAAGCTCAGTGAAGCACAGTGTGGTCTGATCACAAATGCCTAACTGAGCAGGTGATGGCAGGTAGTCATATGACAGGCCCACAGCTTCCTTAGCAAATGTCAGACTTTACGTTAAGTGAGACCTTTCCCTGTTCTTATGCATCTTGGATAACATACCTTTGATATCACATACCTCTAGCAAATTTTCTTTGCTAGACCCATGGAAGGCAGAGCCTGTGGTGCCAGAATACAAGACCACAGAGCGCTCATGTTGCCTAGTTCCCTGCACAGCCTCTATATGTGCTGTAAATGTTAACTATCCTGGACCCTCCAATGTAAAAATAATACGTGTTTCTCCATTTTGCTTTTTATTTATTTCTAGAGATCTCCCTGCTCTCCTTTCCCTCACTTTCCAATAGATTTCATGCAACTTTTTTCATCTTCTCCTTTGATTATAATGTATAAAATAAGCTACAAAACTGCTGTTCTTCTCATAATTTGAGATCTTGCTTGCAGTCATATGACATCAATTCAGCTGAAATACTCATAACAATCCTCCACAGGTTTGGACATTTCTTACCTTGAGATGGTGTAGGGGCAGCTGCTTTTTCAGGGATCTCTATGTTGCTCCCCAACTCATAATTGGAACCACACATGGGCAAGATGAGGTGATCTCAAAAGTCCACCAGGCAGAGGACAGAGGCTGCCCGAATACTCAGGGAGGACATGAACAGGGTCAACCGACAAAGAGAGGGACGGTCTCCTTGAAAACATTCCCCAAGGACCTTGGAGCCAGCAGCCACCTGAACTCCCACCACTGTCCTAGCTTCACCCCCTACCCTTCACATCTGGAAACTGCATGTCCTTCTGAGCCCTGATGTGATGGGGTCTCTGCCTCTGGAAACAATGGCCAGGCTTGTGACAACCTGAGATAGAGGGACAGTCCCTCTGCAGTCATCACCTAGCTTGACCCCTTCTCACCGCCAGTCACCTCTGTGGCCTTTCTTCCTGGAAGAAATCCCATGTTCCCACCACATTTGAGAACAGAGGGAAGACCTGGTGCCCAGCTGGGTTTCTGTGTCACAACCAGAAATAATCCCCAGTTTGGGGCCTGTGGGGCTCTCTGTGGGGTGATGACAGACCCAAGACCAAGATGAAGCAGGGGCCAATGCTGGGATGAGGGGGTCACACCCTCAGGAGGACATGTGCCCCCATCAGCCTTGCTATTGCAAGTGGGCTCCACACGCCAGTAAGACCCACTTCCCCTGAGAGATCCTCAGATGCAGAGTCTTTGGTCCACTGCACACCTGCTGAGTCAGAATCTGCATTTTAATAGGATCTGGAGACCCTGCCTGTGCACAGGAGAGGGACAGGGCCCCACACCCTCACATCATAGGGTCTCATCTTGGCATCTATGTAAGCTGGGCAGCTGTTGAAGAAGCCTTTCTAAAATGTCACCTGGGCATCCCAATCCTTACAAAGTTTCACAGGCAAGCCAATGTAGAGCCGGGGCATCCCTGTGACAATTTTCCTAAGGGGTGCCCCAGGACTCTTGCTCTGAAGGGAAAAGTCAAATGTGCACTGACAGGGAGCTGTGGAGGATGTCCAGGAACTGGATGCCCCAGGCCAGTGCTTTTCTGGGCACTTGTCTATGCATGAGTGTGTTTCTGTTTCTATGTGTGTGTGTTGTCAGAGGCTACAACACTTTCCAGGAAACCAAAATATAGAATAAAGGTAAACTGAAAGGGGCAACAGTGTTGGCAAAAATGAAGGGAGGGAGAGGGAGGGTCCTGGGCCCTGACCCCGCCCTGGCCCACATGACCAGGTAGGTTATCTTGCCCCAGATGGAGACTCAGCACATAGGAAGGAGGGACAGCACATCCCACCAGTCTGGACAGTGGTGCCTGGGAGCCTTACTGGACCTTGAGCTCTTCTCTCAGAGGGAGAGACAGAGCAAGCAGCAGTCACCATGGAGTTCCCTGCAGCCTCTGCCCACAAAGGACTTATCCCCTGTCTGGGGCTCCTGCTGGCTGGTAAGGAGGGGACAGTCCCTGGTAATGGAAAGAAGGTTGAGAGTCGGAGAGTGGCCAAGATCTCCTGAGGAGGACAGCCCTCTGGAGGGGATGAAGGGCTTTTCTTTGGACTTGAGTGAAAGGACAGGGGCGCAGAGTAGGATGAGACAGGGGGCTCAGCAACAGGAAAATCTCATGATGTGGAAGTGGTGAGGGGCACGAAAACCTCGATTTGCCATTCATTTGCTAAGTTATTCATCAATGAGTATTGAATTTTGACAACTGATCACAGTAATAACAATTTATTTCAGGTGATAGCACAAACATTTTAACCAGGGGCACTAAACATTGTCCCCACCAACAACTACAAATATGGGAATATACAACATGGGACATGGTCAAGCCTGGGAACACTCATTCATGCAACCACAGGTGTTTGCAGCCTATTGCAGGCACTGGGGGAGCACAAAATCACAAAATCCCTTGCCCACATGCAGCTCACATTATATGGGGATAAAAGAGACGAAGAGAGATCTACTTGTAACATCAGGTACCCACAAGTGCCCTGAAATGCACAGAGTGGAGTCAGGTCAGAGAGTGAAGGTAGAGGGTCATTAGAGGACCTGGTCAGGGAAGGTATTCCAAGAAGGCCACTGAGTGTCAACAGGGATCTGAGGGCAGTAAGGAGGACAGCACACAGACAGCTGGGAAAGAGAATTCAAAACAAAAAGCATAGGTTCTGAGGTGCTGAAGCAATGGTGCCCATGTTGCTGACCTTGACCAAGGAGATACACACACGAACTCTCACGCAGACCAAGGCTGAGAGATAAAGAGAAATGCCTCATCTCTCTATCCCAATACATAGATCAAAATACTGATCAATTTCTCTCTTCCCTTCTAGTCTTCCTCTTAGCCTTCTGGATCCCGCCCACCACTGCGAAATTTGCTATTGTCTCGACCCGTGTTGCTGAAGGGCAGGATGTGCTTCTTCGTACTCGCAATAGGTCTCCTGGTATTGCAGGCTTTCTTTGGTACAGGGGAGAAAAGACGGACTACGATAATTTTATTACATCTGTTGCATGGCGTGTAAGACGATTTAGAGCAGGGCCCAAATACACTGGTCGACAGTCAGCAAACCTTGAAGGATCACTGATGATAAGAAAAGTCACTCTGAAGGATGCAGGAATCTACACAGTAATAGCCGTCCTTAACAATTCACAAAGACAAAAAGGATCTGGACTCCTCACTGTATACCGTGAGTGATTGCTCTCTGACCTCTAGGTGTCGGGTGGGGTGAATTCTACTTCACACACAGGACTGCCAGCCCTGGACTCCTCTCCATCCCCCTCTGTATCATGTCCCTGCTGGGTTTGGGCATTTAGTGCAGGACACACACAGTGGAGACAAACTAACTAAGGTCAGAGTTCCCTTCCCAGATTCCAGCCCTACAGATATTCACCACAGAGAAAAGGACCAATTTGATGGGAGTGAGTCAGCAGAGGAAAACCAATCTCAGTCCAGGTTCCTCGGCCCCTTTCCCTGATCATGACCCTGAGATAGACCAGCAGGGCTCAGTTCGGACCTGGCCTGAGGGGCTCCCTGGGTTCTTCACAGAGAAGCTCAGCTTGGGCAGCCCCTCTCCAGGCTCCTGTCACATGTCCTGCCTCAAGAGACCCTGGGGAGCCTGAGTCTGGTTGGGTTTTGCCTCCTGGGAAGGGCTGAAGGAGAGCAACAGTTTCCCATGTGCCAGAGTCACAAGGCTCTTGAGCTGGTCAGCACTTGGGGCTCAATCCTAAGAGCCATGTCTGGGCAGAGTTGGAGCCTGGTCCTTCACCTGAGACTGTGTGTGGAGAGCACAACTGGGCAGGCTTCACCGATTATTACTGACAGTTCTGGGGGACTTAGAGAGTCCAGAGAAAGGTTAGTGTCCCAAGGGAGGGGCAGGAGTAAAGATTCGCCTGGCAGCTGCCCATCCACCAGGGATCAGCCCAGGGCATTCTCTTGTGAAGTCCATCAATAACAAATGCCTCTTATTTGAGCAGTTTTCCTTCCCAAGATTTATGTCAGATACTGTGAATATTTTATGATTAGTACATTCGCAGCCTGGCAGTCAAATGTTCATTTTACTTCATTGATGGGAAACTGAGGCACAGGGAGATACAGTCCCTAAGCAGAATCACGGAGACCATGAGAAATTGATCTGAGTCACCTGAGGTCTATCTGCACCCATAGCCCCATCTTTTCCTCCAATGCCAGTGGCCTTATTAGATGTCTTTGGATCCCTAGATCAATCATTGGTTCATATCCTTCCTTCTTAGGGGTCTTCAGTTCAGAGGGGTAGATTTGGTCTGGGGAGTGATGGCCAATTTAGAATTAATTAATTTTTATTGTGGAACCAAATTATCCTCATTACAATCAGAGTCACGGCTGAGATCTTTTAGGCAGGAGCATGGCCCCAGGTCTCAAGCCCACACGGAATCATTCTCACCCTTTATTTCTTCACAGGGCCAGTGAGTGTGCCCACACTCCTACCTAGCAACACCACAGTCACAGAGAATGAGGATGCTGTGGTCATGACTTGGCACACAAATGCGAGCTCCACCAATTGGTTATTCAATACTACGGCTCGGGGAGAGGATGAAGCTGTCTGAGGACCACGGAACCCTCACCATAGACCCTGTCAGGAGAGAGGATGCTGGGAACTACCAGTGTAAAGTCTCCAACCCAGTCAGCTCCATTGAAAGTGCACCTGTAGAGTTAGGTGTCAAGTAGTAGTGATCCTCCTCCCTTCCCCTATGTTCTTAAACAAACAAACAAAAAAGTACCTATTAGATTTCTTGTGGTGGTGGAAATTGCTTAAAAGACTTGCTTTGAATCAATAAATACTAAAAAATATAAACTGATGTTGTCATTATTGTTGACGTAACGTAACATTCCAAATTGGATCCCATCTCTGGTTGGTCCCATTTGCACCATCTCCATAATGGAGGGGACACCATGTGCTTCACAGGAGGGGCAGTCATTGTGTGATGAAGAGCGGGAGTAAGACATAAGCTCACAGGAATCTGAGCTCTCTACCATTTACAGGAAGACATGTGGAGGGTGCCTGGACACTTGTGATGATGGGAATAGACAAGAGAACACCTATGTGAGTTTCAACAGTGACCTTTGTCTTCCCCCAAATTACTAATGGCCTCTGGAGTATTCTTATGTTTATGGCAATAGATTTATTTGCATAAGTCCAGTAGCACCCTGTCCTCTTTGTTGATAGAATAGAATTGGAAACATTGGTAATATAAGCAAGGCTTAAAAAATGTCCTAGTTCAAACTGATGCCCATAGAATTATAAACGACCTCACCTTTTATGGAGCTAATTTTGACCTGATGAAGACTTGTAATCTGTTTGAGAGGAGGGCATCACCCAAAACTAGAGAGACTGCAGGTGAAGTGTGAGGGTGGGGTCGCCTAACCTCAAGAGGCTGTTAAATCTCCCATCTCAGGTTTCATAGAAATACCTGCATCAGAGCAAACTATAAGGTGAATGTCAGTTCCTCTGCACTTAGGTCACTAATCAGGGCAAATTGAATGACACCAGCCATATATGTGATAGGATTAAAATACTCTTCTTCCTTGGAGATGACGTTGGATCAAAGGGAAGGTGACTGTAGAGAGAAATGTAATGTCTCCATAGAAAACTCCAGAATCACAGCCTTCTGGGAGATCAGATACTATCTCTGTTCAGTGTCTCAGCTATTTTGCATCTATTTATAAATGGCTGGGAACTTGCACTTTTTAAATTGCAGGAACTGATGGTGATGCAAACTGGGTCTTGGCTGAAAGGAATTCGTTGTGTTTCCCTCCACTGTGCAAAAAGTAGCTGTGTTATGAACCAGAGGCCTCATTATTCCCTCCGAGTCTCTAACCTTTCTTCCTGACTAGGCCTGTGACCTCTATTTTTTTAGAGCATTTCCTTTAGAAATGTAACTGCAATTTGTAATTGCAGATTCTTTCTCTATCTTTTTGAAATATACCTAAGTCTCCTTAAAAGCTTTTTATTATTATTTTTTTACAGGTTTGGCTACTATTTTATTTAATTTTTCATTTTTTTATTGTTTAAAGTATTACATATGGTAGTACATATATCTCCTTTTTTTCCACATTGACCTTCCCCCAGCCTCCCGTAACCCCTGTCGCATGCCCTCATTCCACCCCTCACCAGTGTCTTGTGTCCAATGGTTGTGCTTATATGCATGCATACAAGTCCTTTGGTTGGTCTCTTCCACCCCCTCGCCAACACTCGCAGCCTTCCCGCTGTATTTGACATTCTGTTCGGTGCTTTACTGCCTCTATATCTATCTTTTTGTTCATCAGGTTATAATGTTCTTTATTTTCCATAAATGAGTGAGATCATGTGGTATTTTTCTTTCATTGCCTGGCTTATTTCACTTAGCATAATGCTCTCCAGATTCATCCAGGCTGCTGCGAATGGTAAGAATTCCTTCTTTTTTATAGCAGCATAGTATTCCATTGTGTAGATGTACCATAGTTTTCTAATCCACTCATCTGCTGATGGGCATCTAGGCTGTTGCCAAATCTTAGCTATGGTGAATTGTGCTGCTATGAACATAGAGGTACATATATACTTTCTGATTGGTGTTTCTAGTTTCTTGGGATATATTCCTAGAAGTGAAATTACTGGGTCAAATGGGAGTTCCAATTTTATTTTTTTGAGGAAACTCCATACTGTTCTCCACAGTGGCTGCTCCAGTCTGCATTCCCACCAGCATTGCACTAGGGTTCCTTTTTTTCTGCATCCTTGCCAGCACTTGTCATTTGTTGATTTGTTGATGATAGCCATTGTGAGATGTGTGAGATGGTACCGCATTGTCATTTTGATTTGCATCGCTTGGATCATTAGTGATTTTGAGCATGTTTTCATATGTCTCTTGGCCTTCCTTCTGTCTTCTTTTGAAAAGTTTCTATTTAGGTCAGTTGCCCATTTTTTTTAATTGGATCATTTATCTTCCTTTTATTAAGTTGTATAAGTTCCCTGTAGATGTTGGAGATTAAACCTTTATCAGTGATAACATTTGCAAATTTGTTCTCCCATACAGTGGGCTTCCTTGTTGTTTTGTTGATGGTTTCTTTTGCTGTGCAAAAGCTTTTTATTTTGATGTAGTCCCATTTGTTTATTTTCTCTACTTTCCATTATCCTAGGTAGGAGCAGTATCTGTGAAGAAATTGCTTCAGCATATATCTGAAATTTCTCTGCCTGTGGATTCCTCTAGTATTTTTATGGTTTCCAGTCTTATGTTTATGTCCTTTATCCATTTTGAGTTTATTTTTGTGTATGGTGTAATTTGTTGATCTAGTTTCATTTTTTTGCATGTATCTGTCCAATTTTCCCAACACCATTTATTGAAGAGACTGTCTTGTCTCCATTGTATGTTCATGCCTCCTTTGTCAAATATTAATTGAGCATAGTGGTTTGGGTCGATATCTGGGTTCTCTATTCTATTCCATTGGTCTATATGCCTGTTCTTGTGCCAGTACCAGGCTTTTTTGATAACAGTGGCTTTGTAAGTTTGAAATCTGGTATTGAGATCCACCTACTTTGTTTTTCTTTCTCAGGATTGCTGTGGGTATTCGGGGTCTTTTTTTATTCCAGATGAATTTTTGGAGAGTTCTTTCTTGGTTTGTGAAATATGTCGTTTGTATTTAAATGGGGAGTGCATTGAATCTATAGATTGCTTTGGGTAGTATGGACATTTTAAAGATGTTGATTCTACCAACCCATGAACACGGTATGCTCTTCCATCTATTTATGTCTTCCTCTATCTCTTTTTTCGATGTCCTGTAGTTTTTTGTGTAGAGGTCTTTTACGTCCTTGGTTAAGTTTATTGCTAGGTATCTTAATTTTTTTGGTGCGATGGTAAATGGGATTGTTTTCTTAGTCTCCCTTTCTGTAAGTTCACTGTTGGTGAATAGAAATGCCATAGATTTCTTGGCACTAATTTTGTATCCTGCTACATTACCAAATTCATTTATTAAGTCTAATAGATTTTTGATGGAGTCTTTAGGGTTTTCTATATACTGTATCATGTCATCTTCTTATAAGGACAGTTTTACTTATTCTTTTCCAATTTGGATGCCTTTTATTTCTTCTTCTTGTCTAATCACAATGGCTAGTACTTCCAGTACTATGTGGAACAGGAGTGGTGAAAGCGGGCATTCCTGTCTTGTTTCTGTTCTTATGGGAAATGGTTTTAGTTTTTGCCCATTGAGTATGATGTTGGCTGTGGGTTTGTCATATATGGCTTTTATTATGTTGAGGTATGATCCTTTTGTTCCCACCTTGCTGAGAGTTTTTATCAAAAATTGGTGTTGGATTTTGTCAAATGCTTTTTCTGCATCAATTGATATGACCATGTGATTTTTTTCTCTCAATTTGTTTATGTGATGTATCACGTTTATTGATTTGTGGATATTGTACCATCCTTGCATCCCTGGGATAAATCCTACTTGGTCATGGTGTATGATTTTTCTGATGTACTGCCGGATCTGATTTGCTAGAATTTTGTTGAGGATTTTGGTATCTATGTGCATGAGGGATATTGGCCTGTAATTCTCTTTCATTGTGTTGTCTTTATCTGGTTTTGGTATTAGGGTGATGCCTGCTTCACAGAAGGAGCTTGGAAGTGTTCCTTCCTCTTGAATTTTTTAAATAGTCTGAGGAGGATAGGTTTTAGTTCTTCCTTGAATGTTTGGTAAAAATCCCCTGTAAAGCTGTGTGGCCCTGGGCTTTTGTTTGCTGGAAGCTCTTTGATGACTGCTTCAATTTCTTCCATACTTATTGGCCTATTGAGATGTTTAGATTCTTCCTGATTGAGTTTTGAAAGGTTGTATTTTTCTAGGAATATGTCCATTTCCTCCAGGTTGTCCAGTTTGTTGGAATAGTGTTGTTCATAGTATTTTTTAATAATCCTTTGTATTTCAGTGTGGTCTGTTGTTATTTCTCCTCTTTCATTTCTGATTTTGTTTATTTGGGTCCTGTCCCTTTGCTTCTTGGTGAGCCTGGCTAAAGGTTCATCAATCTTGTTTATCCTTTCAAAGAACCAGCTCTTGGTTTTGTTGATCTTTTGTACTGTGTTTTTTGTTTTGTTTTGTTTTGTTTTGTTTTGTTTTGTTTTGTTTTTTGGTCTGTATGTTCTTTATCTCCACTCTGATCTTTATTATTTCCTTCCTTCTGCTTACACGGGGCTTCTCTTGTTGCTCTTTTTCTAACTCTTTGAGTTGTTGGGTTAGGTAATTTATTACCATTGTTTCTTGTTTTTTTGCAGTAGTCTTGTAGAGCTATGAACTTCCCTCTCAAGTCTGCTTTCGCTGTGTCCCATGGGTTTTGGATTGTTGTGTTTTCATTGTTGTTTGTTGCCATGATGTTTTTTATTTCTTCTTTGATCTCTCTGGTAACCCAGTCATTGTTTAATAGCATGCTATTTAGTCTCCATGTGAAGAATGTATATTCTGTGGCTTTGGGGTGAAATGTTCTGAAGATGTCAATTAATTCCAACTTATCTAGTGAGTCATTTAGGATTGATGTTTCTTTGCTGATTTTTTGTTTAGAAGATTTGTCCACTGGTGATAGTGGGGTATTAAACTCTCCTACTATGATTGTATTGCTGTCAATCTCTCCCTTGATATCTTCCAGGAGTTTTTTTATGTATTTGGGTGCTCTTGTATTGGGTGCATATATGTTTACCAGAGTTATTTCTTCTTGTTGGATTGCTCCCTTTAGTATTATGAAGTGACCTTCCTTAACTCTTTTTATGTCCTTCACTTTGAGATCTAATTTGTCAGATATAAGTAAAAGTGACCCCCAGAGAAATGCGAATTAGACAATAGGAGAGAAAAGAAACAAGTGAAAAAAAAAAAGAATTGCAAAAATGAAATTGGAAAAAGGGAAAAAAAAGAGAGAGAATAAGAAAGAAGAGGAGAAATACTATATATATGGGAAGAAAACTCCGATAGAATAGCCACTAATCCCAACACATGCCAGTAGCAAGTACCTGGAGATGAATGCAAACTGCAAACAACAACTAATATCAAGCAAGGCAAGGGAAAACAGAAACAAAAAACAAACAAAAACAAAACAGAAAAAAAAAGAAAAAGGGAAACAATCTCACAAACAAGCATAAAAAATTGATATAATCAACAATCAAGCAAACAACAACAAAAGCACAGAGAGAAAAAAATTTTGGATACTGAAGAAAGAGAAGAGAGGGGTGTGTATGGACTTGGAGCAGGGGATTGGAAATTAGATATATAAGTAGGGTGAAATTTTAACAGGGGGTAAAAAGAAGGAATAGGGGAAATTTAAAGCAGGAATAGGGTAAGAGAAACAGGACAACAAAAGGGGAAAAGTGAGGAAGAGAGTGATGGTGTAAAGGTAAAGTTGAGATAGAGTAAAATGATGCTAAAGGAAAGATGACAATAGAATGTAGAATACTAATTCCAAAGTAAAATAAAGAAAAAATGAAATGACACGTTTTTTTTTAAAAAAAAGGTAAAATAGTAGTAGTAATAATACTGATTCAAAATAAAAATGTAATAATTAAAATGTAAAATCACATGAGGAAAAAAGAAAAAAGTATTTTCTTAAGTAAGAGATGAAAAAAATAAAAATGTGCAGTAGTGAAGGTAATTCACTTCCTCTACTGTTCTGTTTGGCATGCCTGTTTCCTAGTCAGTACAGTATTGAAGTTCCATGCATTCCACTGCTCCTCAGTCTTGTAAGCCAGTCCTGATTTTTAAGCAGGCAGTTTATTTGTTTTTACACAAGAGTCAATTTGTGATTCAACCCCTGGGTGGCAGTGTTTCTGGATTGACCTCCGGGTCTATAGGTCCTCTCTAACTAGTGTTTAGATTTTGTTTTCCCTGTGGCACTTAATACTGGTTTGAGAAAGTGGGTTGTCCCCCAGCTGGTTCTCTGATGGTTATTCCTCACTCTGATCCCCAGGTTCCAGAAAAACAACTTTCCCTTGCAGTCTCTTAGAGTGTCCCCAATTGGGTGATCCTATGTATTGGGCTTAGTAATCAGAAGCAAGGATTTAAAAAGGAAACACACACACACACACACACACACACACACACACACACACACAAAAAAAAAGAGCCAGCATTAAGTGTGTGAACTCAGGGGCTGCATGCAAATCTGTGCAGTCTTTTTTCCTCTTGGGTCTACGTAGCCTGCACACTTTTAAAAATTTTAGGTTGTCCTTTTGTGCCCACATCAAAATGGGTTGCTTTTTAGAGCTCCCTTCTGTAACAGCTCTGCAGATGCCCTTCCACATTCACGGATCATGCCAGACCCAAGAACCATGGATTTTTCTAGGGGCACACTTCCCCAGATCTCCAGCTCCCACGTGCACGTTTCTCTCTCCTGCAGGGACCAGAGACCTCACCTTATCACAGGTGAAATCTGTCTTTTCCATGGTGGAGTGTAGAGCTCCTCTGAACCTGCATGCTTGCGCCACTTGGGAACTGTGTTCTCGGGTTCACAGCTGTTCAGTAGGTGCTATAGTTGTAGATTTCCCGGGCTTTTCAGGTTCCAGATAACATCCACTTTTCCTTCAAGATGGCTTAGTCTCCACGTCCCAGCTGGTTGCTCTGGGAGGGAACCCAGCAGCAGTGGGGGCGGCCCGGTCAGGGGAGCCCTGACCAACAGTCGCCCACAGTCTCCTGGAGTATAGCTGTCCCTCAACTCACCAACAAACACTCCCCGGGCAACCACACACTCTCCCTTTATTTTCTCACACACACACTATCTTGCAGTCTGCCTTCCCGTCAGCAGCCATCTTCGATTCTCCTCCTTAAAAGCTTCTTGCCTCCCGGCTGGAGTGGCTCAGTGGTTGAACATCAACCCAAGAACCAGGAGGTCATGGTTCAATTCCCAGTCAGGGCACATGCCTGGGTTTCAGGCTTGATTCCGAGTAGGAATGTGCTGGAAGCAGCCAATCAATGATTCTCTTTCACCATTGCTGTTTCTATGTCTCTCCCCTTCTCCCTTCCTCTCTCTGAAATCAATAACAGTGTATTTTTAAAAAAACACAACTTCTTGCCAGTGATATGATTCATAGAATATCTGCCTAGAGGTTTGGGGTCGATTCTGTTAAAATTTAATTCTGCTGTTTTCTGTGTCTCAGTCTCTGAGAAAGGGTAGGAGCCTAACTTGGGTGGGAACATTTGAAACCAAGATGTAAAAACACCTGCTTACACTCAGCAGTGTGGCCAAGTTGGCTGGCACTTTGTCCTGAACATCTAAAGTTTGCATGTTCAGTCCTCAGTCAAGGCATTTAAGGGAGGCAACTGGTTATTTTCACTCTCACCTCTCTCTTCTCTCTCTCTCTCATCAATAAAAACTTATTTTTGAGTGAGGTTTAAATGTAACAATAATGAAAATAATGAAAACCCTCCTGTCAGGATTTCATGAGTTTTATTTATCTTTTGTGTCAATCCAATTAGCAATCTCAGATGCCTGTGATTCTTTCTCCAGTTCTTAACATCTGCCCAGCCTTTTATTTCAGTGGTGTTGAAGTCAGTCTCACTGCCCTATTGCATGGTCTTGAATAAGGACTTTCTTGCCTCCCTAAATTTGTCTGGCTCAAGTTTTACTTTGACTTCATCTACCTGAAATTATCGGAACCTGTCATCTTACAGGGTCAATCCTTATTATAATTTCAAATTTTCCCATTTTTTTCCTTATGTAGCTACATTCCTCCAAATGAATGTTTCCCACTTTTCTTCCTCTCTTCTGAGGTGGGGTTCACAGCAGGACATGGCCTGACTTCCAAGATCTTTCCCAGGTTGCCTCTGAGTGGCCTTTGTACCAGATCTGAGAAGACGCGACCTAACCATCAAAAGTGTCCTCGTTCCATATTCATTATCACTGCATCTTCGAAGAACAATATCACGGAGAATTAAACAAATATTCAGTGATACAAGAACAACTCCAGTAAACATGCACGTCCCTGTGATGTCAGCCACCTGCAGGCTTACACTGGACAACCCTGATTTCAGCCCTCCATGACCCAGAGGTCAGGCCAGACATCAGGGTCCTCATTCTTTGTCTCTTTTTTTTTTTAAATATATTTTATTGACATTTTACAGAGAGGAAGGGAGAGGGATAGAGAGCTAGAAACATCGATGAGAGAGAAACATCGATCAGCTGCCTCCTGCACACCTCCCACTGGGGATGTGCCCGCAACCAAGGTACATGCCCTTGACCGGAATCGAACCCGGGACCCTTCAGTCCACAGGCCGACGCTCTATCCACTGAGCCAAACCGGTTTCGGCCTTTGTCTCTTTTTTGTTGTTGCTTGGCAAACTCTATGTGCCTGGCCTTAGAGAGTCAACAAGCAGAACCTGGGGAATGGAAATAAATCTCTCCTCTGGTTCTGTTTTGTTTCCTGCTCATTGTGGCCTCCGGGGTATTTGGTGGGAAGTTTGGAGACCTGGCCAAAATTGGATTGTGGGTAAGCAGAAGGGAGCATAGGAAGAGGTCATGGAGGGATGGGGTTGTTCAGAGTCAGGATGAGAAATTGTAAAGCTTGGGAAGTTTTGGGTTGTGGGGCATTTTATGAGTTCAATGGCACGTAGGGGTGTAATGCAGGAAGGCTCTCTATGTGTGGCTTTAGGTTGGGCTGAGGAACACAAGAGGAGATGACCACAGATGTGCCTTTTAAGGTATTGATATTGGTATCCTTATTGGGAAAAGAAGGTTTAGGAAATAAGTCTTGGACCTCCCCACTAAACTGCCTGGAATGTGTATAAATGGAGGACCTGCTCTAGGAGGGATATTCACATTTGCTTTGGCATCTCCATACCAATGGCTTCCTGCCTTTTGAAGCCTCAAACCACAATCTTCTTTCCCCCTTAGCTTCAGTATGACATATAAGCCTCCACTACCCAATGCTTCCTTTGGTCTCTATTTTTATAGCTCCAGAATATTTGTTTATACATCAGGTTTTGTACATTGTCTCCTGTTAATCTGTCTCTGTTAATATGATTTTTAGCCCAGATAGAGGAATTTAAAATATGAGAGGAAGATTACCCTTTGTTCCCATAGCTGGATGCTATGATTTCTAATTAAAGAATAAATATAACCTGGCAGGTGTGATAGGAAAGAATGCAGATGTGGCCTGGAGCCTGGAAACTAGTCAGTGAAACAGGTTGCAGGAGATATCTTGCTCGAGATAAGAGAAAGATGTTGTCTGCTAAGCACAAGATGGATAGATGTTTTCTGCTCTTAAGATAACATCACCAACCCAAACCCAAAATGGGTTGCAGAATATTGGGTTGTCTGCACGAAGGCAGACCTCTAGGCCCCAATAACCAAAGACCCCAGCCAGGATGGTGCCGGGAGAAATAAGTCACATTATGAGTACTTATAGCATAACTGACCAATCCTCAAAACCCATGACTCTGAACCCCAAGTCATGACTTTTGCCCCTTAAAAGACCCTAAATATAAACCACTGTGAGTTCTGGTCTTTGAGCATCAGCTGCCCCATTGCCCTTCATTGGTACCTTTGAAATATATACTTTCTTTCCTTTCACTGCAACCTGGTGTCAGTTTACTGGATGTCTAGGCATTAGGAGAACAGATCCCACCTCAGGGTGGACAACAATATGAATAGACTTACAGGCCTGTACCTCCACTGCTCCTGGGATCAGAAACACTGCCTCATGCCTCACTCTGTGAGAACAGAGAGGAAAAAAATGGGTAAATGTGGACTCTGAAGGTGACAGAGGGATTAATGAGAGAGGGGAGTGAAAGTAAAGTCTTCTCAAACTTCCTGAGCACCTAATACAGGCTGATCACTGACAATATCATAATCACTTCTAGCATCACCCTGCTGGGTAGTTTTTATATGAGCTGAAGGTTTCGTTTTTGTTTTTTCCTCCATCAACAACCAATTTTCCATTGGGGTGTCCAACAATTCATTTCAGTTCTGACACTAACTACCTGAAGTGGCTGCATACTCCACAGGTTCAAGGCTCAGTAACATAAACTGCCCCTCCTCAGATGCCATCACAAATGGGGTGCCCAGGTAACTCATATTTTTGTCTGGTCAACTCCACATTTAGGGGTTCCCATGACCCTGGCTTCGTGCTTTATAATTATCTAAGAAAAACTCACAGAACTAAGCAAAGGGCTTTATTTACTATTACTGGTTTATTGTAAAGTATAAAATTCAGAGACCTCAGATCAAGGCATGGGGAGAGGTATGAAACTTCCATATGTTCCCTGAGCTCCCAGCCTTCCAGCATGAACACACAGCTTTCTGAACCCCATGTTCAGGGTTTTTATTGGAAGTATCCTTATGTTGGCATAATTGATTACATAATCAGCCATTGGTAATTATCTCTAGCTCCTCTCTCCTCCCAGAGGTTAAGGGGTTGGGCTGTGTGAATGAAAAAGGGGCCACATACTCAACCTGATGAGCTCAGGAAAGGCCTGTGGGGAGGGGGGGGCTTATAAACTCAGAACCCTGAGGTAACCCCACAGGATGGTCTGAAAATAAAACCTTCTAACATAAAGTGAGTCATGGTGGGTAGTCATGTGCTAGGCTGGTATCTTTCCTGACAAAGGTCAGTCTTTACGTTAACTGAGCCCATCCATTGACTTTTTGCATCTACAATAACATACCTTTGTAATGTCAGGGTAATTTTTTTTTCCAAACCCCTCACAACTTCAGAGCAGAGACCACAAAACCCTTCATTGCTATTTTTATCATGTTAATTGTTTACTGCTAACTATTCCTGCACAACCAATATAAAAGAAGTATGTGTCTATTGGTTTTACTTTTTATCTTATCCCAGAGATTCTCCCTATGCCTTGCTGTGTTTTCTACCACCTCTCTAATGTATGAGCAATAGATTTCATGACCTGTTCTATACTTCCTCTCTAGATGGTAATTTATAAATAAGGTGCAAAACTGCTATTCTCTGGAGCATTTTCCCAATCCCTTCAGATTTTGCTTCCAGGTAATTGCTATCAGTTTTGCCTTAAAAACCCATAATAATAATTCTTTACAAGTTTAAACATTTCTTATGTTGACATTATTTGGGATAGTGTGTCAGAATTTCAGAGAAGCCCTCCCAGAACTCAGACCTATGCTGGGTAGCAGCAGTGGTCCATTGTACCACATGGCTCCTCTCGGTGAGATTGAGTCAGTTTTTCTTAGAATTCCTTACCTTCCTGTTTTAAGCAAAGAGGCCTAAATTTATTTGAGGGTTTTTCAAAAGTCCTTTTAAAAAATTTATTTGATGTGTGACTAATGATTAAGGGTGAGAGAACCCAAACAAAATATAAGAGTTGACAACCCAGGACAAGAGAAAAATGGGTGGTTAATTTTATTTTTTAAATATGTTTTTATTGATTTTAGATAGAGATGAAGGGAGAGGGAAAGATAGAAACATCAATGCATCCACATGGATCGGCTACTTCTTGCATGCCCCCTGCTGGGGATGGAGTCTGAAACCTGGGCATGTGCCCTGACTGGGAATCCAACCAGGACTCTTGGTACATGGCTCAACACTCAATCACTGAGCCTCACTGCTGGGTGGTGGTTGGTTTTTAATTTTGACTTTCAATTGGAATTGCTTTGTGAGAGTCAGAACAAAACATTTTTTAAAAAATATATTTTATTGATTCTTACAGAGAGGAAGGGAGAGGGATAGAGAGTCAGAAACATCTATGAGAGAAACATCGATCAGCTGCCTCCTGCATACTCCCCACTGGGGATGTGCTTGCAACCAAGGTACATACCCTTGACCGTAATCAAACCTGGGACTCTTCAGTCCGCAGGCCGACACTCTATACACCGAGTCAAACCAGTTAGGCCAGAACAAAACATTTTGCTGGATAAATGATAGCCTGAAGTCATTCGGGTCCAAAGATAAGGGGCACTTCCTTTCCCCAGCTTGAATCTCTAGTATTCTTAAGTGAATAAGAATCTCTGTGGAGGTGTCAGAGGGCATCTCATGATGTGCAGTAATTCTGTAGGGAATTCCAACTCAACTGTAATTAAAGCATTGACACGTATTAGGATGCACACCTAAAGGTCGGTTACCTAGTGCTCTGAGTCCTTATGGCTGTATTAAGTTGTGAGGGAGAGAAACTGAGACACATAAAAAAAGTTCATGTGACTCAGAAGGTTAAAGTTCACCCTTGTAGTTCGTCCCATAAACAACATGCTTTAACCCACTACACAATATCTCTAGAAATTTGTTCAGACTGCATTTATGCAAAGAAAATTAAAATTAATCATACATACAAGGTTGAAAATTTCCAGCCCTTGGCCCCCATTAATACTCTGCACATATACAGGTAATAGGAAGTTTTTACTCACAATTATTATAGATATAAGAAGATTTAACTGAAAGAGGTATCAACTTATCATGGCCAAAATGGAACCTTTTGGACACTTAGTTGTTTTTCTGCATGCAAAAGTAAAAAAATTTGGATCTAAAATTAAACTGAATGGATGGGAAGCGTATCTTTATTGGAAAGGAGAAGCTTTTATTTTATTGATTTATTCATTTTAAAATATATTTTTATTTATTTCAGAGAGGAAAGGAGAGAGAGAGAGAGAGGAAGAGAGAGAGAGAGCCAGAAACATCAATGATGAGAAAGAATCATCAATTGGCTGCCTCTTGAACACCCCACACTGGGGATTGAGCCTGCAACCTGGGCATGTGCCATTGAGCAGAATCAAACACAGTACCCTTCAGTCCGCAGGCCAACACTCTATCCACTGAGGCAAACCAGCGAGGGTGGAAATGAGAAGCTTTTAGAAGGGGCATGGATAAATGCTCTTTTTGTAAAAGAAGTTAATAGCAAATTTAGAGACTGTCTCTAAACTAAAGAAGGCTTCTGAAGCTAATAAATGCCAACACCCCATTTCTCTCCCTTCTACAGCTCCTCCACAATATCCTTTGCTCTCTGAGTTTCAGAGTCTGGATTTTCTGTCCCCATTTTTTCTTTTTTGGTTCTATCGCCACTATATTGCTTCCACTATCACTACCTACTAACATAAGAGAAAATGAGAATAGAAATTCAGACAAAGATAATCCAGGAATTTTAGCAGCTGCCTTCAGAGTAAAGCCATCCTCAGGTGAAAGGGAACCAATGAGTATATACACTGAGTGGCCAGATTATTATGATCTCTAAATGCATAATAATCTGGCCACTCAGTGTATATCCTATATAATAAAAGGCTAATATGCAAATTGTCCCCTCGACCAGGTGTTTGACCAGCAGGCAGGCCAGCCAACAACCCATGTCCCTTCCCCCTGGCCAGGCTGGTCGGACCCCTCCCATGCATGAATTTATTCACTGGGCCTCTAATATATATATATATATATATATATATATATATATATATATATATATATTTCCTATCTAATAAAGAGGTAATATGCTAATTGACCATCACTCCACTACAAAAGATGGCTGCACCCACAGCTGAGGCAAAGTTCCCATAGGAACCTTAACGAGCAATCAGCAGGGACCTGAGGCTACACCCTCACCCGTCCCCATGGGGCTTGACAGGGGACCTCAGGCCATGCCCCCCATCTGGCAGGGCTTGACAGGGGACCTTAGGCCATGCCCCCCACCCAAGGGGCTTGACGGGGGACCTCAAGGTGCACCCCCAGTGCTGGGTTGGGGAAACTCAGGCTGTGCCCCCACCCAGCAGGGCTTGATGGGGGACCTCAGGCCATGCCCCCCACCCAGTGGGGCTTGACAGGGGATCTCAGGCTGTGTCCCCCACTTGGTGGGGCTTAATGGAGGAGCTCAAGGCATGCCCCCTGCCCCGGTCTGGGCTGCAGGACTTTAGGCCATGCCCCCCGTCCTGGTGCTGGGCCAGGGGACCTGAGGCTACACCCCCTGCCTGCCAGGGCTTGACAAGAGTGGGACTGGCCGGGTCTGGATCTAGCCCAACGGGGGTGGGGGGCTGGCCGGGTCTGGGTCTCACGCAATTTTGAGGTGCATGTGGGTGGGCGGGGACTTGACTCTGGTGTGTCACACTCCTGTGGTGTGTCCCAGACTCTGACAGGAGGAAGGTTTTCATATACATTTTACTAATTTTCTTTCATCTCTGACACTTCTATTATAAAGGGCAAATAGCAATATTAAATTATTTCCTCTAATTAATCCCCTTTTAATGTGCACGAACTTCCTGCACCGGGTCACTAATATATATATATATATATATATATATATATATATATATATATATATATATATATATATACTGAGTGGCCAGATTATTATGCATTCAGAGATCATAATAATCTGGCCACTCAGTGTATATATATCCCTTAGACTGGAACAGAATTAAGAAATCTACCTAAAGATTTTCTCAGTTTTATTTGGGACCCTGATGGGTTTGTAAAGTAATTTAATTCAATAGTCAAAACATGTGATCCTGACTATTCTGACCTATTTCAAAAATATATCCACTGTTTTCTGGGAGCAAAGCAACAAAATTACTAAGTAAGGTTCATTAGCCAACGTTCGTAGAGCAACCTCTTCAACATAAGAAGGGTTATAGCCGAAACCGGTTTGGCTCAGTGGATAGAGCGTCGGCCTGCGGACTGAAGGGTCCCGGGTTCGATTCCGGTCAAGGGCATGTACCTTGGTTGCGGGCACATCCCCGGTGGGGGGTGTGCAGGAGGCAGCTGATCGATGTTTCTCTCTCATCGATGTTTCTAGCTCTCTATCCCTCTCCCTTCCTCTCTGTAAAATATCAATAAAATATATAAAAAAAAAAGAAGGGTTATAGAAATCATAAGTGAAATTTAGAAAGAGAAGAGAAACAGAAGCAAACATGTGGCTGCTCTGAACTCTGTGAAAGGGTGTTTCTCCTTCTCCTTACTAATAGTTTGGGAGAAGTTGAAATTAGCATAAAAGGGGAACTTATTAAGGCCCTTGCAGATACTGTGGATACCTTATCTATTTTAAATCATCCCCAACTAAGTTGCCTTCATCTCTGAAGCAAAGCTTCTGTGCAAATGGTAGAGATATCTAACCAACCAATGACTGTTTTTAAATCAGAACCCGTTCATTTCCAGCTCTGGAGTGTTATGGGGCAACATATACTTTTAGTGGTCATACCAGTTCCAATTCACCTGGTAGGGAGAGATTTTCTTGAAACTCACATATCATTTTCCTGAATGGGTGAAATGTATTTAGAACTAAATGAACCAATTATGAACCAAGTGGGTAGATGATTTTAAAGGAACTTCTGCAAGAGAAAAATAATCCTAAGACTGAACATTTGTTGCAGGACATTCCAATGCAACTTTGAGCCCTTTGTAGTATGGACATTGGCAAGGTTAAGCCAGCCACTCCCGTTAAAATAATTATTGATAATACCTTGTCTTTTCCAAATATTCACCAATATCTTTTAAGACTTGATGTGCCAGCTCCATTTAAGCACATTATATAATATTACCTCAAAGGGGGATTTATAATTCCATGTAATTCTTTTATCCTTCCAGTGAAGACTCCAAAGGCAAAAATGTAGAGATTTGTATAGGATCTCAGAGCTTTAAATAAGATAGTTATTCCCAGACATCCTGTGGTTCTAGGTCCACATATCTCATTATCAACTATTCCTATGGATTGCCAATATTTTTCAATAATAGAT
The DNA here is from genome assembly GCF_963455305.1 of Plecotus auritus. Lineage (NCBI taxonomy): Eukaryota > Metazoa > Chordata > Mammalia > Chiroptera > Vespertilionidae > Plecotus > Plecotus auritus. The sequence goes on from NC_137785.1 coordinate 16,944,715, forward strand.
TTATGGAGTGCCTTTTCAGCATTCCAACAGAAAATGACAGTCAATATATCTTTGCTTTCACCTGGAAAGATCCACAACTTATTTGGACTGAAATGCCCCAGGGATATACAGAGTCCCACCTATTTCTCCAAGATAATAAAAGTTGATATTATGTTAAATGTCCTAGAAGTTCCCCTCTCATCCAATATGTGGATGACTTACTTTTATTCTCTAGGACATTACTAAACTCCCTAAAAGACACAATTTACCCATTACAACAGCTAGCTATAAAAGGACATAAGGTTTCAAAGGACAAGTTTTTATTTTGCTTTGCTCAAGTAAATTACCTTTTCCATCTCTTATATAAAGACTAGAGGCCCAATGCATGAAATTTGTGCATGGGTAGGGTCCCTAGGCCTGGCTGGTAATCAAGACTGATCTTTGAGGTGACCAGAGGGGTGATCGGGGGCCCCTGCTGACACTTACCTTGGCTGACCTGGGGACTGCAGGCTGGGGGCATCTCCTGCATTGAGCATCTGCCCCCTGGTGGCCAGTGCACATCATAGCGACCAGTCGTTCAGCCATTCAGTCGATTTGCATATTAGACTTTTATTATATGGGATGGGCTAATGATTAACTCTGAATCAGAGGGCTTCTATCATTTCCTCTTCCAAAACCAAGAAAGAAGCTTAGAGGATTCCTGGGTTTGTGACTGGATATTGTTTCAATTGGGTCTCAAGTTTTTCATTAATGTCCCAGCCTCTAAATGTCCTATTAAAGCAGGGGTGGGCAAACTTTTTGACTCGAGGGCCACAATGGGTTCTTAAACTGGACTGGAGGGCCGGAACAAAAGCATGGATAGGGTGTTTGTGTGAACTAATATAAATTCAAAGTAAAGGAGCGGAGGGGAGAGCAAGAGAACCGGATAGAACAGCTGGATCCGGCCCACGGGCTGTAGTTTGCCCACGGCTGTATTAAAGTCAAATTGACCTGTTCTAACTCAGTGGAACTGAGAAGGAAAATAAGCTATAAAATATTTAAAGAATTATCTGAAGCTCATGCTCTGGGACACCTTAAGTATAAATTTCCTAACTTCTTATACATGAAAATAAACAAAATATTTTGGAAGTTTGAGCTAAAAAACAGAGATTATCATATACATGTAGAATATCATAGTCAGCAGTTAGACTCAATAGCCAAAGGGCTCCCTCCCTGCATGAAAGTCATCTCTGCTGAAGAAAGTTATGCAAATTAACAAAAGGTATTTATGGGCTCTCCTTTGTTTATGTTCCTCATTCTGTTGACTCTTCACTGAATTCTCATCACATTCAACATTTATGTCAGTCAACTGGCTCTTATTAAAATGTCTTTAAGTTGATGTAACAGTCTTAACCCAACAACTTTGCTACATTTTTTTGCAGGATGAAGACATCCACAATTGCGTTTTGTCCACTGACCAGCGTCTTGATTCTAGGAATGGTTTATAGGAAAGTCCTTGCTAATGCTGACTTAATTTGGTCTACAGATGGACATGTGATAGATAACCAGGTATGTTACCCAGCTGAATATGCAACAACTTCCATGATGGACATAATTGAAAGTTCTTATTTACCTGAATAGGATATGCCCAACAAGCTTAATTAATTGCCAAAACCGGTTGGGCTCAGTGGATAGAGCGTCAGCCTGCGGACTGAAAGGTCCCAGGTTCAATTCTGGTCAAGGGCATGTACCTTGGTTGCAGGCAAATCCCCAGTGGGGGTTGTGCAGGAGGCAGCTGATCGATGTTTCTCTCTCATCGATGTTTCTAACTCTCTGTCCCTCTCCCTTTCTCTCTGTAAAATATCAATAAAATATATTTTTAAAAAAATTTAAAAAAGCTTAATTAATTATTCTAATTCGGGCTTGTCAATTGACCAAAAATAAAATAGCCAATATTTGAACTAATAGTAACTATGCCCTTGGTGTAGCTCACAACTCTAGAATGCCGTGGAAGTAGTGAGGGTTCTTAACTTTCTCATGGCAATGCATAAAGAGTAGAAAATAGGATGTAGACTTATTAGATGTCAAAGAAATCAAAACAATTGGCAATTATAAAAATTCCAGAACATTCTAAAGCTGCCACCATGAAAGCAAAAAGAAACCACTTAGCTGGTGCTGCAGCTTGACAGGCAGCATTAAACAGCCAAATTATTTAGACCTCAGAATGCTCTTTGCTTCCTATTAAACCAATAAAATCATGTTGAGTCAAGAAGCCAAACACTGCCCAAAATTACATACTGTATGATTCAACTTTTGGAAATTCTGGAAAATGCAAATTCATCTATAATGCCAGAAAGCAGATGAGAGTTTCCTTAACAGGGGGAATGAGGGTGGATCAGGGACAGAATGAAGAGACACACAAGAGGGCTTGAGGAGTCTTTAAGAGTGTGGGACAGAGGAGAGAAAATGGCGGCAGAGTAAGCAGAAGTCTCATGCACCTCGTCCTGGGGCCAGACTTGAATAACAACCAAATTGGAAAACATCCACCTGGAATTAACAAATTAGACACAGCTGAGGAGACAATTTATAAGGAAGGGCAGAGGATGCCTGGAGAATGGTAGGAACGAGGATGTGGACTTAAGAGGGACACCCGACCAGTGGGCCAAGAGGGCAATGAGAAAGCTGCATTGCACTAAAGCTACATCCCTTGGCGACAGGCATAACATACAACTGTGGAAAGGAAATGCCACAGGGCTGCTGGCACCAGGGAATCTGGACCTAAGATCACAGCCCCAAAACGCTGCACTGCTAAAGGCAGCCAAAAAAGATGCCGAGCAGCACAGTGGTGAGGGGAGAGAAATCCACAGTTTCATGGTTGTTTGGGTTTTGTTTTGTCCTTGATTTTATTTGCTAAACCCAGAACACAGGACTTTTCAATTTCAAACACTCACCCAAGGCCTCAGCACAGGGAGAGAGGCACCGACTTGAGGTGCCTGAGGAGAGGCTGGGGAGGGAAGCAGGGCAGGGCATGGCCAGGAATCCTCATTGGGATATTCTCAAGCTTCCTAACCTAAGTGGCCATTTATCCCCAGAAGATCTAGCCCCTCCCTGTAGCCTCAAGGCAGGCAATACAGTCTGCCATACCCTGCCTGCATTTTGAGCTATAAAAAGAAAACAAAGGCAGAGGCGAAATTTATAGGTCTGAATAGATCCCTCAGTAACTGGATTGGAGGAGGGGCTGGTCCACCCCGCTATTCTGGGAACCAGACTGTTAAAAACTCCAGGTTGCTAGCCAACCCCATTGGTCTCCATAGAAGAATCTCTGACCAACCAAGGCCAGAGTAATATTTTGGGCCACCAAGGAGGAGTAGCTCTAGGTCAGAAAAACACACAACACCCATCTTACTCCCTGAAAGCAAAACAGCACCAACCCCACCTAATGACCTGTCAGAAACAAACTCTTGAGTGATTAAGACTGACAGCTGGAAGACAGGCAAGAGGGCAGTTTGGCTCCACCAGCTTCCAGTCAAGGCCTGTGAAGACAGATACAACCAGAGGTCTTGTGGATCACTTGGAGCTTCAAGCAGGGTGCTAAAAGCCAAAAGAAAGTGCTTGAAGGTGGCCAGCACCTAAGTACCTAACAGGAAGCCCAGAATTAGCAGACAGAACAGAAGAGTGAGGTCCTAAATGACCTCCCATGGGGCATTAAAACTTGGCTGAAGCGAATGACACTTTATTTTTTTTTATTTTTTGAGTTTCACTATTATTTTTTATTTTTCACTTTATCTTATTTTAATTTTTTGCACCTTTGTCTTCCTCACTTCTGTTTTTTTTTCTCCCGTTTTCTTCTCCTATCCCCATTTTAGCTTTTCTCTTCCCTTTCTCCACCCCCCCCCCTTTTAAAAATGGATCTTTTTTATCTGCTTTATTGATGTGTTAGTATTCTAGTCTTTGTTGGTTTATTCAAATATCTAATTTCCTCTTCCCTGCTCCTACTCCATTTCCCCTTCTCTTTCCTTTCCTTTCACTATTCAATTTTTTCTCTCTTCTTTTGTTCTTTTCTTTTACTAATTTTAAACTTGTTTCACTTCTTATATATAGGCCTATCTACTCTCTCCTCTATTCTCCTTTTCAAAACCAGAGAAAAATTTTAAAAATTATTTATTTTTATTTTTTCTTCTTGTCTTCACATTTCTTTTCCCCCTCATCTATTCTAAACCATGGTCCTTCCCCATGCATCCAATTCCTCAACCTTATTTTCTCTATTTAAGCTCTGCATCTATAGTTTCTTCTCCACCCTTTTTCTGGGTGTTTTTTGTTTGTTTTGTTGTGTTTTCTCCCCATAGTCTTTCTTTTCTTTCACTATTATTCTTGTTTTGTTTTCTATTTACTAAGTCTCTTTTCTCTGGTGGTCACTTTTATTTGGGTTATAGGTGAAATGTGTACATTCATGTTCTGTTCCTTCTGTGTCATGTCTTGTCATGTTGTATTTTTTCCTGTTTGGTCAACACCTCCACAATAGTTGGCATGATGTGGTAGGGAGTGAGTCACAAAATCAGACACCCTGAGAGGAGACTCCATTCATGAACAGGACAATAACATTCAAGATCCAAATACAACAGGAGAACCCAAATATCTCCAGCAGGGGCCCTCCCTAGAATACCCAGCCCAGGAGACCTGAGAGACTGCACCACTGGGACCCACAAAATATCTACTACATAAGACCAATTCAAACAATCTGGGTGGCATAGCAGTTTGATCTAACACATAGAAACTGTTACAATGGAGCAGCAGTAATGGGGAGACAAAGAAACAAATGAAAGAAAAGGAGGAATCACCACAAAGGGAACTAAATGAAATGGAAGCAAACAATTTGTCAGAGAAAGAATTCAGAATAATGGTTGCAAGGATGCTCAAATGTCTTGAAGGGAAGTTCACCAACACGTGTAAGAATCAAGAGGAAATGAAGAATGGCACAAGTGCAATAAAGAAGACAATGGAAGATTTCAACAGTAGACTAGAAGAAGCTGAGGACTGAATCAGCAAGTTAGAAAACAAGGTAGTAAAAACACCCAAGCAGAGCAGCAATTGGAAAAACAAATTAAGAAGCTGGAAGAGAGCCTAAGGGAGCTTTGGGACAACATGAAACAAAACAACATTTGTACAATAGGGGTGCCTGAAGGAGAGGAAACTGAACAAGAAATAGAAAACCTGTTCGAAGAAATAATGACAGAAAACTTCCCTGATATTGGGAAGAAAAACTCACACAACTCCAAGAAGCACAGAGAGACCTAAACAGGATGAATTAAAAAAGACTGACACCAAGACACATAGTAAGTCATTTGGCAAAGGTCAACGACAAAGTACAAATCTTAAAGGCAGCAAGAGAGGGACAGAAAGTTACCTACAAAGGATCTCCCATTAGACTATCAACTGATTTCTCAACAGAAACACATCAGGCCAGAAGGGAATGAAATGAAGTATACAAAGTGATGCAAAGCAAAGGACTGAATCCAAGAATACCCTATCCAGGAAGGCTATCATTCAAAATAGAAGGTGAAATCAGGAGCTTTGCAGACAAAGAAAGGCTAAGGGAGTTTATCACCACCAATCCAGCAATGCAAGAAATGCTAAAGGGACTGCTGTAAAAAGAAGAAATAGAAAGGGAACAAGGAACACACTCATAAAGAATGAAAATGGCAACAAACAAGTACCTAACAAGAATAACCTTAAAAGTAAATGGATTAAATGCTTCAATGAAAAGATATAGAGTAGCTGAATGGATAAGAAAACATATATGCTGTCTACAAGAGACACATCTCAGAACAAAGGACTCACACACAGACTCAAAGGGAAGGGGTGGAAAAAAATTTTTTAGGAGAATGGAAATGAAAAAAAAAGCTGGAGTAGCAATACTTATATATGACAAAATAGACTTCAAAGTGAAGAACATAACAAGAGATAAGGAGGGCCACTTCATATTATTAAATGGATTGATACAACAAGAGGCTATAACTCTGCTAAGCATATATGCACACAATACAGGAGTACCAAAGTACATTAAAAAAAAAAAAACTTCTGGAAGATATCAAGTGAGAGACAGCAATACAATCATAGTTGGGGACTTTAATACCCCATTGACATCACTGGATAAATCTTCTAGACAAAAATCAGTGAAGAAATAGCAATTCAAAACGACTCACTAGATCAGATGGAATTAATTGACATCTTCAGTACATTTCACCTCAAAGCAATGGAATATACATTCTTCTCAAATGCACATGAGGAATTTTCAAAGATATACCACATATTAGGACACAAGCTGAGTTTCTACAAATTCAAGAAGATTGAAATCATAATAAGCATCTTCTCAGATCACAATGGCATAAAATTAGAAATCAACTATAATAAAAAATGCTCAAAAACAATCAAACCCAATGACTGGGTTACCAAAGAGATCAAAGAAGAAGTAAAAGACACCCTAGAAACAAATGACAATGAAAACACAACAATCCAAAATCTATGGGACACAGTGAAAGCAGTCCTGAGAGGAAAGTTTATAGCACTACAGGCCTACCTCAAAAAACAAGAAAAAGTGGTAATACATTATCTAACCCTTCAACTTAAGGAAGTAGAAATAGAGCAACAAGAAAAGCCCGGAGTAAGTAGAAGAAAGGAAAGAGTAAAGATCAGAGAGGAAATAAATGACTTAGAGACCAAAAAATAAGCAAACAAACGAACAAAAAACAATCCTATATAATAAAACCCTAATATGCAAACCAACCCAATGGTGGAACGACTGGCGGAATGACTGGTCACTATGATGTGCACTGTCCCCCGAGAGGCAGGTGATCAGCAATGGTAATCAGGGGCGGGGCTGGCCAGCGAGCAGTGCCAGGCCACCAGCCAAGGCAGATACCAGTGGGGGCCCCCTGATTGCCATGCTTGCTGATGGCCCTGATTGCCAGCTAGGCCTATGGACCCTACCCTATATATTGGGAACAGTCTCTTAGATTTAAAAATTAAAACCTGACAAGGCTACTCTAACACTGAAAAAACAGGATGATGCAGCAATGACATGCATGGACTCTGGCTTGCACATTTTGTGGTCAGCCCTGCTTCTGAAACTTATAACTGTGTGATAAAGCCAATTACTTAACTTCTCTCTGCTTTAGTTTTTCCACCCATAAGATGGGGAAAATGGTACTACTGCCTCAGAAGGATCATGTTATGTACTACTTTTTATAATCAGGGCAAAAAAAAAAAAAAAAGTAGCTGCCCATACAATAGCAAGATTCCTTTCACATGTATGAAAAGTATGGTTACTGGTGAATGCAGCATCCCAGATTGCAAGAGGGATGTCTGACTGCTGGTTTAGGCCCGACATCGTCGAGGGTCCTGGATTGCAAGAGGGCACAGGCTGGGCTGAGGGGCCTTCCCCTCACCTGTGCATGAATTTTGTGCACCTGGCCTCTAGTACAAAAGATAAATAGAACCGAGAGCTGGTTCTTTGAAAAGATAAACAAGATTGATGAACCTCTAGCCAGGCTCACCAAGAAGCAAAGAGAGAGGACTCAAATAAACAAAATCAGAAATGAAAGAGGTGAAGTAACAACCAACCCCACAGAAATACAAATGATTATGAAAAAATACTATGAACAACTCTATTCCAACAAATTGGACAACCTAGATGAAATGGACATATTCCTAGAGAAATACAATCTGCCACAACTCAGTCAGGAAGAATCAGAAAACCTGAGTAGGTGGATAACTACTAATGAAATTGAAGCAGTTATATAAAAAAAAAAACCCTTCCAGCAAACAAAAGCCCTGGTCCAGACGGCTCCACAGGGGAGTTTACCAAACATTCAAAGAAGAACTAAAACATATCCTCCTCAGACTATTCCAAAAATTTCAAGAGGAAGGAACAATTCCAAGCTCTTTCTATGAAGCCAGCATTACCCTAATCCCCAAACCAGATAAAGACACTACAAAGAAAAAGAATTATGGTCCAATATCCCTGATGAACATAGATGCTAAAATCCTCAACAAAATATTAGGAAATTGCACCCAGCAATACATTAAAAAGGTCATACACCATGACCAAGTGGAATTTCTTCCGGGGATGCAAGGCTGGTACAACATCCACAAATCAATAAATGTGATACATCACATAAACAAAATGAAAGACAAAAACAACATGATCATATCAATTGATGCAGAAAAAGCATTTAACAAAATCTGACACCCTTTTTTGATAAAAACTCTCAGCAAAGTGGGAATAGAGAGATCATACCTCAACACAATAAAAGCCTTCTATGACAAACCTATAACCAACATCATACTCAATTGACAAATACTAAAATCATTTCCCAGGAACAAGACAGGGATGCCCACTCTCACCACTCCTGTTCTACATAGTATTGGAATGCTAGCCATAGCGATCAGACAAGAAGAAGAAATAAAAGGCATCCAAATTGGAAAAGAAGAAGTAAAACTGTCATTATTTGCAGATGACATGATATTGTACATAGACAACCCTAAAGACTCCATAAAAAAAACTACTAGATTTAATAAATGAATTTGGCAATGTAGCAGGATACAAAATTAATACCCAGAAATATATGGCATTTTTATACACCAATAATGAACCCACAGAAAGAGTAACTAAAAAACAATCCCATTTACCATTGCAACAAAAAAATTAAGATACCTAGGAATAAACTTAACCAAGGAGGTAAAAACCTGTACTTGGCAAACTACAGGATGTTGAAAAAAATGATAGAGGAAGATATAAACAAGTAGAAGAATATACCATGTTCATGATGTTAAACAGGCCTAGAATCAACATCATTAAAATGTCCATACTACCCAAAGCAATCTATAGGTTCAATGCATTCTCCATTAAAATGCCAACAGAATATTTCACAGACCTAGAACAAACTCTCCAAAAATTCATATGAAATAAAAAAGACCCCGAATAGCTGCAGTAATCCTGAGAAAGAAGAACAAGGCTGGAGGGATCACAATACCAGGTATCAAGCTGTATTACAAAGCCACTGTTCTCAAACTGCCTGGTACTGGCAAAAGAACAGACATATAGACCAATAGAACAGATCAGAGAACCCAGAAATCAACTCAAGCCATTATGCTCAATTAATATTTGACAAAGGAGGTAAGAGCATACAATGAATTCAAGACAGTCTCTTCAATAAATGGTGTGGGGAAAATGAAACTAGACCACCAACTTGCACCATACACAAAAATAAACGCAAAATGGATAAAACTCTTAAATGTAAGTCATGAAACCATAAAAGTCCTAGAAAAAGCTATAGACAGCAAAATATCAGACATGTCTCCTAGCAATATGTTTATGGATACATCTCCTTGGGCAAAAGAAACTTAAGAGAAAATAAACAAATAGGACTACATAAAAATAAAAAGCTTCTGTAAAGCAAAAGAAACCATCAATAAAACAAGAGAGCCCACTGCATGGGAGAACATATTTGCCAATGTTACATCCAATAAGGGTTTAATCTCCAAAATTTATAGGGAACTCACACAACTTAACAAAAGGAAGATAAGCCATCTAATCAAAAAATGGGCAAAGGACCTAAATAGACAATTTTCGAAAGTGGACATACAGAAGGTCAAGAGGCATATGAAAAAATGCTCAAAGTCAGAAATAATCCGAGAGATGCAAATAAAAACAACAATGAGGTACCACCCCACATGTGTCAGAATGGCTGTCATAAAAAAATCAACAAACTACAAGTGCTGGAGAGAAAAGGGGACCTTAGTACACAGCTGGTGGGAATGCAGACTGTAGAAACGGTATGAAGTGTCCTCAAAAAATTAAAAATGGAACTCCCATTTGACCCAGTAATCCCACTTCTCGGAATATATCCCAAGGAATCAGAAACACCAATCAGAAAGGATATATGCACCTCTATGTTCATAGCAGCACAATTTACAATAGCTAATATTTGGAAACAGCCTAAATTCCCATCAGCGAATTAGTGGATTAAAAAACTGTGGTACATATACACAATGAAATACTATGCAGCTGTAAAAAAGAAAGAACTCTTACCATTTGCAACAGCATGGATGGACCATGCTAAGCGAAATGAGCCAATTGGAGAAGGATAAGTATCACATGATCTCATTCATTTGTGGAATATAATGAACAAAATAAATTGATAAAAAATAGATCCAGAGACAGAGAAGCATCAAACAGACCGTCAAACTTCAGAGGGAAGGCCGGGAGGGTGGGAGGGGGGCAGTAAGAGATCAACCAAAGGACTTGTATGCATGCATATAAGCATAACCAATGGACACAGACAATATGAGCATGAGGGGCTGTGCTGGGTGGTGGGGGCTGGCTGGGGGGGTCAATAGGGGGAAAAGGCAACATATGTAATACTGTCAACAATAAAGTATTTTTTTAAAAAAAGAGTGAGGGACATGTTAATTATTTTCATTGTAAGAAATTCTCTGATGCATACACTAGCAAAACTTAATTAATTGCATGTTTTCAATATGTTAATTTTATTATATGCCAACTAAAACTCAATGAATGTGTTAGATTTATATATACACATATGAAATATTTTTTAAAATGTAAGTTGGATAAAAAATACAAAACAAAAAAAATACCCAACTGTAACAAGACCTTTTCTTGCACATTTATCTGCTAGTCCACCAGAGGGCGGCAGAGCTAGTCCAAAGCTGGGAGCCTGCCCAGGTGGCTGCTGAACTGACTTGAGCAGCACCCACAGCCCAGCAGGGTCCAACCTCAATAGCATCACTTAGTCCTTCTCGCTCTCCACTGCTCACACTGTATTCCCTCAGCCCCTACATCCAGCCAGGCATCTGCCCACAAAAGGCCAGTGCTCTGCAGGTAGCTCTTCCCCGACATCCCCTGTCCTTCAAGGGGCACAGGGCCAATCACGCTTCAGATCTCAGCCAGATGATCACTTAATCAGTTCTCTCTGAGATCTCTAGACCAGCTGAGACTCAAGTACATGCTCTGGATGCACCAGAACTTTCCGTTCATGGCCCTTCTCTTGATTATAACTGTATTCTTAGTGCTATGATTTATCTGAGAGCCTGTCTCTCCTTACAAGGTAAACTCCATGAGTGCAAGGGCCATGTAGGTTGTGTTCTGTGGAGTTCACAGATGCTCAGTAAACACTTATGAAATGGATGAGGGAAACCATATAATCGAAGCCGGTCACCCAGTGTAACACTTGCAGTCAGATCATGTTCCTTATCCACACGAAGGCCTTGCTGTCGTCCTGGGAGGAGGCCAGAGCCCCTTTGTGCACGAGGATGTCCAAGGTCAGGTCTTTAACCCACTTATAGTCAGGAAGGGGGACAGGCACCTCCTAACAATGAGGGGCCAGAACCCTCTTCATTCCCAGAAAATCACAGTCCTCCCCACCCCCACCTTGTGAGTGACGTCTCATCTCTTCAGGGCCTGGAAAGCAGCCCATGCTCTTCCTCTTATCACAGAACCTGACCTGGCAGACTTTCTGGATTCTCCATCCCAGGTAGAATCCTCTCAAGGGAATTAGGGGATGACTCCCCATCCCCAAGGTCCCTGGTGTGAATACAGCTGCCTGTGGCCCCTAAAGACATCTCACCAGCCCACAGTGTCCTGGGGAACAAGGGGAACTTCCTCCGCAGTATGGGAAACCCAGAATCTGGGGTTGCTTCCATCTCAGAGGTGCTGAGGGTCCCACAGCGGCCTCCCCTCCCCTAATAGAGGGACCCACAGAGTCCCCTGGTTGACACTCCATGTAGAGTTTCTCCAGATTCTGGGCCCCGTGGGGAGGTCTAGAGCAGATGACAGACAGGGACACAGGGGACTGGATGCAACATCCCAATGCTGTGATGGGAAACACAGGGCATTTTGGGGATCAACCACCCAGGTCTGCACCCCTTTTCCTGAGGGCTCAGGAGAGCCTTCACCAGGCCCTGGCTTTGAAAACGTGGGGACATAGAGCTCCTCTTGAAACAGCACATCCACCAGAGGGGACAGCTCTCCGGAAACTGGACTCATAATACTATGGACAAAGCCAGTCCTCTCACTGGGCTCAGCCTGCTCTGGGATGGAGTCAGGAGGTATGAGATACACAGGGACCAGGCCCCAGATGGCTGGCTCTTAGTCAGTCACAGCCCACATCTGTCCAGGACTCACAGGGAGCTCCCACCTTCTGGAGCCTGGTCAGCATTCCTAGTGCAGTACCTGACATTGCCTGCAGGTCTTTTTTTGCCTTCCAGGGGGCAACATTGAGACGCACCTACAAAACACAGGAAATGCACACTTGAAATGGGTTTTGGCTAAGCAGATGCAGAAGGAGACTGATTTCTGTTTTTTGCTCCAATAGGTTTCTCTGGGTCCCTCTGTCATGCCTGCGCTGTCCCACCTGCTCTTTCCAGAAACTGTGAATGAAAAAGGGGCTGTGCCAGAAATCTGATAAGCCCAGGGGGCCCCATGGCAGGCCTGACAAACTCAGTGACGCAGAGTGTGGTCTGATCACAAATGCCTAACTGGGCAGGTGATGGCAGGTAGTCATGTCCCAGGCCCACAGCTTCCTTAGCAGATGTCAGACTTTACCTTAAGTGAGCCCTTTCCCTGCTCTTATGCATCATGGATAACATACCTTTCACCCGTCAGAGTAATGTTCTTTGCTAGACCAATTGAAGGCAGAGCCTCTGGGAGGTGATTAGGAGACCACAGAGCCCGCGTGTTCCCTGGTTCCCTGCACAGCCTCTGTACTTGCTGTAAATATTAATGATCCAGGACCTTCCCATGTAAAAAAAATGTGTTTCTCCATTTTATGTTTTATTCAATTCTAGAGATTTCCCTGCTAAGCTTTTCCAAAATTTTTAATGGATTCCATGCAACTTTTTTCATTTTCTTTGATTATAATACTATATAATAAAAGCTTAATATGCAAATTGTCCCCTCAGGTGGTCGTTCGACTGGGAGTTCAACCAGGAGTACAACCGCTCACTATGACATGTGCTGATCACCACAGGGCGGGGTGGAACATGGCGGGCATTGGCGATACACTGCCAGCCCCTATGGGTCCCGACAAGAAAGGGACAAGTGGGATGGTGGAGCAGGTGTATGGGCGGGGCCAGGCCAGGCAGGGCTGGGGGGCTGCAAGGTTGGGGGCATGAGCTGGGGCCCGATACCCCAGGCCACCCTGAGGGACCCCACACTGCACGAACTCATGCACTGGGCTTCTAGTGTATAAAGCTACAAAACTGCTGTTCTTCTCAGGATTTGAGATCTTGTTTGCAGTCATATGACATCAATTCAGCTGAAATATTCATAACAATCCTCCGCAGGTTTGGACATTTCTTACCTTGACAGGGTCTAAGGGCAGCTGCTTTTTCAGGGATCTCTATGCTGCTCCCCAACTCAAAACTGGAACCACACATGGGCAAGGCGAGGTGACCTCAAAAACCTCCCCCAGGCAGAGGACAGAGGCTGCCTGAACAGTTAGAGTGCACATAGACAGGCTCAACCAACAAAGAGAGAGAGGGACTACTTGAAAACATTCCCCAAGGACCTTGGAGCCCACAGCCACCTGAGCTCCCACCACAGTCCTCTCTTCCCAGGGCACACAGGACACCTTACCCTTCACACCTGGAAACTGCAGGTCCTCCTGAGCCCCGTGGTGATGGGGTCTCTGTCCCTGGAAGCAATGGCCAGGCTGGTGACAATCTGAGATAGAAGTAGGGTCCCTTCTGCAGTCATCATCCGGCTTGACCCTTTTTCACCCCCAGTCGCCTCTGTGGCCTCCCTGCTGGGAAGAAATCCAACCTTCCCAGCGCATTTGAGAACATGGGGAAGACCCGGTGCCCAGCTGGGTTTCTGTGTCACAACCAGAAATAATCCCCAGGTTTGGGGCCCATGGGGCTCTCTGTGTGGTGCTGACAGATCCAAGGCCAATACAGCAGAGGCCTTGCTGTTGCAAGTGGCCTCCAAGGCCAGTAAGATCCACCTCCCCTGAGAGCTTGTCAGATGCAGTGTCTCTGGTCCACCGCACTCCTGCAGAGTCAGAATCTGCATTTTAACAGGATGTGGAGACCTTCCCTGTGCACAGGAGAGGGGAAGAGCCCCCATTCTCACATCATAGGGTCTCATCCTGGCATCCATATAAGCTGGGCAGCTATTGAAGCAGCCTTTTTAAAATGTCACCTGGGCATCCCAATACTTACAAAGTTTCACAGGAGATCCAATGCAGAGCCGGGGCATCCCTGTGACAATTTTCCTGAGGGGGCCCCAGAACTCTTGCTCTGAAGGGAAAAGTCAAATGTGCAAGAGAGAGGGCTGTGTGGGAGGCAGCTGGAGGGAGCGGTGGAGAACGTCCAAAAAACAGACACCCTAGGCTGGTGCTTTTCTGGACATGGTGTGCCTGTGCCTGTGCCTGTGTGTGTGTGTGTGTGTGTGTGTGTGTGTGTGTGTGTGTGTGTTGTCAGAGGCTTCAGCAGTTTCCAGAGAAACAAAATACAGAGTAAAGGTAAACTGAAAGGGGCAACAGGGTTGGCAAAAATGAGGGGAGGGAGAGGGAGGGTCCTGGACCCTGACCCCGCCCTGGCCCACATGACCAGGGAGGTTATTTTGCCCCAGGAGGAGGCTCAGCACACAGGAAGGAGGGACAGCACATCCCACCAGTCTGGACAGAGGTGCCTGGGAGCCTTACTGGACCTCGAGCTCTTCTCTCAGAGGGAGGGACAGAGCAAGCAGCAGTCACCATGGAGTTCCCTGCAGCCTCTGCCCACAGAAGACTTGTCCCCTGTCTGGGGCTCCTGCTGGCTGGTAAGGAGGGAACAAGCCCTGGGAATGGAAGGGAGGTTGGGAGTCGGAGAGTGGAAAGAACTCCTGGGGAGGACAGCACTCTGGAAGGGAGGAAGGGCTTCTCTTTGGACCTGAGTGAAAGGACAGGGGCGCAGAGTAGGATGAGAGAGGGGGCTCAGCAACAGGAAAATCTCATGATGTGGAAGAGGTGAGAGGCAGGAAAACCTCAATTGCCATTCATTTGCTAAGTTATTCATCACAGAGTATTGAATTTTGACAACTGATCACACTAATAACAATTTATTTCAGGTGATAGCACAAACATTTTAACCAGGGGCACTAAACGTTGTCCCCACCAACAACTACAAATATGGGAAAATACAACATGGGATGTGGTCAAGCCTGGGAACACTCATTCATGCACCCATAGGTGTTTGCAGCCTATTGCAGGCGCTAGGGGCACAAGATCACAAAATCCTCTGCCCACATGCAGCTCACATTATACAGGGAGAAAATAGACAGAAGGGATCTACTTGTGACATTTGGTACCCACAAGTGCCCTGTAGGGCACAGAGCGTGGACAGGTCAGAGAGTGAAGATAGAGGGTCTTTAGAGGACGTGGTCAGGGAAGGTCTTCCAAGAAGGCCGCTGATTGTCAACAGGGATCTGAGGGCAGTAAGGAGGACAGCCACACAGACAGCTGGGAAAGAGAATTCAAAACAAAAAGCATAGGTTCTGAGGTGCTGAAGCAATGGTGCCCATGTTGCTGACCTTGACCAAGGAGATGCACACATGAACTCACATGCAGTCCAAGGCTGAGAGATGAAGAGAAATGCCTCATCTCTCCATCCCAATACATAGATCAAAATACTGATCAATTACTCTCTTCCCTTCTAGTCTTCCTCTTAGCCTTCTGGATCCCGCCCACCACTGCGCAATTTGCTATTGACTCAACCAATGCTGCTGAAGGGGATATTGTGATTCTACGTACCCGCAATACCCCTCCCAATGTTGCTCGCTTTATGTGGTACAGGGGTGAAAAGACGATCTCCAAAAATTTTATTCTGTATGTAACTCATTTAAGACGATATAGAACAGGGTCTGCATACAGTGGTCGCGAGGGAGCAAATCTTAAAGGAATCCTGATCATAAAGAACGTCACCCTAAAGGACACAGGAATTTACACTGTAGTAGCCGTCCTTCGAAATTCGAAAATAGAAGCAGCATTTGGACAGCTCAGTGTATACCGTGAGTGATTGCTCCCTGATCTCTAGGTGTTGGGTGGGGTGAATTCTACTTCACACACAGGACTGCCAGCCCTGGACTCTCCTCCATCCCCCTCTGCATCATGTCCCAGGTTGGGTTTGGGCATTTAGTTCAGGACACACCCAGTGGAGACAAACTTCCTAAGGTCAGAGTTCCCTTCCCAGATTCCAGCCCCACAGACATTCACCACAGACAGAAGGACCTATTTGATGGGAGTGAGTCAGCAGAGGGAGACCAGTCTCAGACCAGGTCCCTGGGCCCCTTTCCCTGATCATGTCCCTGAGATAGACACTGCAGGGCTCTGTAAGGACCTGGCCTGAGGTGCTCCCTGGGTTCTTCACAGAGAAGCTCAGCTTGGGCAGCCCCTCTACAGGCCCCTGTCCCAATGTCCTGACTCCAGAGGCCATGGGGAGCCAGTGTCTGGTTGGGTTTTGCCTCCTGGGAAGGGCTGAGTGAGAGCAACAGTTTCCCATGTGCCAGAGTCACAAGGCTCTTGAGCTGGTCAGCAGTTGGGGCTCAACCCTAAGAGCCACGTCTGGGCAAGGATGGAGCCTGGTCCTTCACCTGAGACTGTGTGTGGAGATCACAACTGGACAAGCTCCCCAGATTATTAGCTGACTGTTCTTGGGGACTTAGGAGTCCAGAGAAAGATTAGTGTCCCAAGGGAGGAGCAGGAGTAAAGATTCGCCTGGCAGCTGCCCATCCACCAGGGATCAGCCCAAGGGATTCTCTCGTGAAGTCCATCAATAACAAATGCCTCTTATTTGAGCAGTTTTCCTTCCCAATGTTTATGTCAGATACTGTGAATATTTTATGATTAATACATTCGCAGCCTGGCAGTCAAATGTTCATTTTACTTCATTGATGGGAAACTGAGGCACAGGGAGATACAGTCCCTAAGAAGAGTCACCAAGACCATGAGAAATTGATCTGAGTCACTTGAGATCTATCTGCAGCCATGGTCCCATCTTTGCCCCCACCCTGAGTGCCTTATTAGATGTCTTTGGATCCCTAGATCAATCATTGGTTCATATCCTTCCTTCTTAGCGGTCTTCAGCTCAGAGGGGTAGATTTGTTTTGGGGATTGATGGCAAATTTAGAATTAATTAATTTTTATTGTGGAACCAAATTACCCTCATAACAATCAGATTCAGGGCTGAGATCTTTGAGGTAGAAGCATGGCCCCAGGTCCCAAGCCCATACTCAATCATTCTCACCCTCTATTTCTTCACAGGGCCAGTAAGTGTGCCCACACTCCTAGCCAGCATCACCACAGCCACAGAGAAAAAGGATGCGGTGGTCATGACCTGCAAAACAAATGCGAGCTCCACCAACTGGTTGTTCAATGCTGAGAGTCTGCGGCTCAGGAAGAGGATGAAGCTGTCTGAGGACCACAGAACCCTCACCATAGACCCTGTCAGGAGACAGGATGCTGGGAACTACCAGTGTAAAGTCTCCAACCCCATCAGCTCCATTGAAAGTGCGCTTGTAAAGTTAGATGTCAAGTACTGTTGATCCTCCTCCCCTCCCTTATGTTCTTAAACAAAAAAATAAAAAATAAATAAAGTACCTATTAGATTTCTTGTGGTGGTGGAAATTGCTTAGAAGACTTTCTTTGAATCAATAAATACTAAAAAATGTGAGCTGGCATTGTCATTATTGTTAACATAAGGTAACATTCCACATTGGATCCCATCTCTGGTTGGTCCCATTTGCACCATCTCCACAATGGAGCGGACACCATGTGCTTCACAGGATGGGTAGTCATTGATCTCACAGGAACATGAGCTCTCTCCCGTTTCCAGGGAGACCTGTGGAGGGTGCCTGGACACTTGTGATGATCGGAATAGACAAGAGAACAACTATGTGAGATGCAACAGTGATCTTTGTCTCCCTGTTTGACTTCTCCCAAAAAATTACTAATGCCCTCTGGACAATTTTTATGTTTGTGGCAAGCGACTTATTTGCATAAGTTCAGTAGCACCTTGTCCTTTTTTCAATAGAATAGAATTGGTAAAGTTGGCAATACAACCAAGAATTTAGCACCTGTCTTAGTTCAAACTGATGCCCATAGAATTATAAATGACCTCACCTTTTATGGAGCTAATTTTGACTTGATGAAGACTTGTAATCTGTTTAAGAGGAGGACATCACCCAAAGCTAGAAAGACTGCAGGTGAAGTGTGAGGGTGAGGCCGCCTAACCTCAAGAGGCTGTTAAATCTCCCATCTCAGGTTTCATAGAAAAACCTGCATCAGAGCAAACTATGTGGTGAATGTCAGTTCCTCTGCACTTAGGTCATTAATCAGGTCAAATTGAATGACACCAGCCATATATGTGATAGGATCAAAATACTCTTCTTCCTTGGAGATGACGTTGGATCAAAGGGAAGGTGACTGTAGAGAGAAATGTAATGTCTCCATGGAAAACTCCAGAAGCACAGCCCTCTGGGAGATCAGATGCTGTCTCTGTTTAGTCTCTCAGTTATTCTGCATCTATTTATAAATGGCTGGGAACTTGCACTTCTTTATAAATTGCAGGAACTGATGGCAATGCAAACTGGGTTTGGCTGAAAGGATGTAGTTGTGTTTCCCTCCGCTGTGCAGAAAGCAGTTTTGTTATGAACCAGAGGCCTCATTATTCCATCAGAATCTCTAAGTTTTACACAGGTTCTTTCAGACTATTGGCCTCTGACCTCGATTTTTTTTTAGAACATTTCTCTTAGAAATGTAATTGTAATTTATAATTGCAGATTCTTTCTCTGTCCTTTTGAAATATACCTAAGTCTCCTTAAAAGCTTCTTGCCACCTGGGTGGAGTGGCTCAGTGGTTGACGAACCCATGAATCAGGAAGGAGGTCATGGTTTGATTCCCAGTCAGGGCACATGCCTGGGTTTCAGCCTTGATCCCCAGTAGCTGTTGTCTACAAGGCAGCTGATCAATGATTCCCATTCATCACTGATGTTACTGTCTCTCTCCCTTTCTCCCTTCCTCTCTCTGAAATCAATAAAACATATTTAAAACAAACAAACAAACAAACAACTTCTTGCCAGTGATATGATTCATAGAATATTTGTCTATAGGTTTTGGGTCCATTTTGATAAAATATAATTCTGTTGTTGCTGTGTCCCAGCCTCTGAGGAAGGGTAAGAACCTAACTTGTGTAGGGCCATTTAAAACCAAGATGTAAAAACCCTTACTTACACTGGCCAGTATTGCTCACTTGGTCTGCACTTCATACTGAACACAAAAGTTTGCAGGTTTAATCCCCTGGTAGAGGCAACCGATTAATGTTTCTCATCTCTCTCTCTCTCTCTCTCTCTCTCTCTCTCTCTCTCTCTCATCAATAAAGGTGTATCCTTGAGTGAGGATTAAAAATAATAATACTGATAAATAAAAAATAATGAAATGTAAATATTTCTCTCTTTACCGCATCCAGTGCTGCTAGAGAGTGGTCCAGTTCCTGAGTAGGGGCAGCTGGGGATTGAGAAAATGAAAAAAGGAGACAGACACAGAGATAAAAGGAAAGCTGGGGTCAGATGGGACAGCTGTCTTCTGATGGAGAGAGTGACCCAGAGCCAATACAGTGCCTTTATTTTATACAGCTAAATAACAGGGATTTACTAAATCCCAAGACAAAGATGATTATGTGCATTCTTGTGGCTTCTTTGTTATCGTCACTTCTGGGTGGGCTGGATAATCATGTTTGTTCCTGGTGCTTGGCTGGATTTAGATAATGAAACCCACCCCTTGGTGCCTGAACTGAAGGTCAGGCTGACAACACACCTGCCTCTGGCAAGGTGTGTTTCCAGGACGTGGCTCTGCCAACACCACTCGATTCAGCTGACAATAATTAAAGAAATGCTTATGTGCCTTCCCAAGGGCTCTCTACAATGAAAACTCTCCTGTCAAGATTTCATAAGTTTTATTATCTTTTTTATCAACCCAGTTAGCAAATGCAGATGCCTATGATTCCTTCTCCTGTTCTTAAAATCTCCCCAGCCTTTTATTTCAGTGGTGTTGAGGTCAATCTCACTGCCCTATTGCATGATTTTGAATAAGGACTTTCTTGCCTCCCTACATTTGTATGGCTCAAGTTTTACTTAGACATCATCTACGTGTAATTAGCTGAACCTGTCATCTTACAGTGTCGATCCTTACCATATTTTCAAATTTTCCCATTTCTTTTGTTATGTGACTACAATCCTCCAAATAAATGTTTCCCACTTTTCTTCCTCTCTTCTGATGTGGTGTTCACAGTAGGAGATGGCCTGACTTCCCAGATCTTTCCTAGGATGCCTCTGAGTGGCCTTTGCACCAGATCTGAGAAGATGTGACCTAACCATCAAAAGTGTTCTCATTCTATATTCATTTTCACTGCACCTTCGAAGAACAATATCACAGAGAATTAAATAAATATTCAGTGATAAAAGAACAACTCCAGTAAACATTCACGTCCCTGTGATGTCAGCCACCTGCAGGCCTACACTGGATGACCCTGTTTCCAGCCCTCCATGACCCAGAGCTCAGGCCAGACACCAGCGTCCTCATTCTTTGTCTCTTTTTTGTTGTTGCTTTGCAAACTCCATGTGCCTGGCCTTAGAGAGTCAACAAGCAGAACCTGGGAAATGGAAATAAATCTCTCCTCTGGTTCTGTTTTGTTTCCTGCTCATTGTGGCCTCCGGAGTATTTGGTGGGAAGTTTTGGAGACCTGGCCAAAGTTGGATTGTGGGTAAGCAGAAGGGAGCATAGGAAGGGATCGAGGAGGGATGGGGTTTGTTCAGATTCAGGATGAGAAATTGTAAAGCTTGGGAGGTTTGGGTGTGTGAGGCATTTTATGAGTTCAATGGCACCTAGGGGTATAATGTAGGAGGGCTCTCTATGTGTGGGTTTAGGTTGAGCTGAGGAACACAAGAGGGGCTGACCTACCTGTTGAGAAAGCAGCCACTGGAGCTGGTGCAGTGGTATTGGGGTGCCATTCCCCCAGAGCTAGATGGGTGTGAGGGGTGAGAAACGAGGTTCAGAGAAATAATAAGGTCTTGAAGGCTTAGATTATTGCCCTGACATTAGGACAAGTGGGGCACCAGATGTACAGGCTGACAGGGTAGATGGTACAGAAAACAGGGGACAAGAAAGAAGGAGACAGAATTCAGATTGGTGGTTTTCAGGGATAGGCGCTGGGGATGGGAGCAACCGCTCATTTGATACAGAGTTTTATTTGGGGTGATGAAAATGTTTTAGTACTAGGTAACATGGTGGCTGAACAACATTGTGTCTATACTGCCAGTGAAAATGTTCACTTTAAAAGGTTTAATATCTTGTTACAAGAATTTCACCTCATAAAAATAATTATGCTTACTGAAAAAAGCCAGACCAAAAGGAGAGCATACGATGTAATTCCATGTATATAACATTCTAGAAAATGCAAAATAATCTATCAAGAAAGACAGGCTGAATGATTGCCTGATGACTGTGGGGTGGGGTGCAGAGAGAGGTATTATAAAGGCACATTAGAAACTTTTGGGTGACATGGGGTTTGTATGCCTATGAACACTAATCAGATTGCACACTTTACATATGTGTGGTTTATTGCCTGTCACTTATACTACAGTCAAGGTGTAATCAAGTATTGATGTCAAGAATTGCTTGCTTGCCTAGGGAGGGAAGAACACTTTTTCTCTATTATTGCTGTTTCCAAGTAGGCAGATGCTTTACGTGTGCCCAAAGGAGTGCAATAATGACAACAGCTATCCTGTTTGTTTGTTTGTTTGTTTGTTTGTTTTCCGTAGGCACTGTGTACTGGTGTTACAACAAGATTGCCAGGTGGCAGGAAGACAAAACATACAGGCACTCGGAAGATTCAGAAAATGCATTTTTTACTACAGGAAGCACCGGTGCTGGTCCTGGGGAATTGGTACCTAAAGCTGAATGCCAAATGTGGTGGGGCTTTCCCTTTTATCCCCCTAGTTTCTTTGTCTTCCAAATACGGAACAGGCTTCCAGACTTTTTGCGGGCTTTTGCAGCCCCTGTGATGGTTGTAAGGGGGAAAGTGTGATAGAGACCATGACCCCAGTGTCTGGCTCTGGCAGTCAGACCCCGTTGTGGGGCTGTGCATGGTTTATAGCTCCTGTTAAGATAAGCATTCAGAGAAACAGGTTTTGCAAGGCTGGCTAGGCCACAAGCGGAGTTGGAATGCAGGTTTGACTGGGCACAGACCTAGGCTGCCACTCCAAATTGCCTTCACACTTCCCCTCTTAATCCACAAGCTGATTTACAGCCTTGGGGATTTAATAGGAGACTCAAAGTTATGGAGTAGAGTCGATGTAGGGGTTCAGCAGCTCGAGTCTTTTTCACCTAAGGGATTATAATGGCAGTCCAGAGATCTGGTCTAGAGTAACATTTGGAGCTTCAGGGTTTACTGAATCTATCTTCATCAGCTGTTCTAAAATCTGTAGGCTTTCTTAGAGGAAGGAAGAGGGAGAGTCTATATAGGTTTCTTCATTTCCGACTTCAGAGCAGTTGGAGTGGCGAGAAGCACGTCTCAGAGTCCTGTCCATTTCTCCTCCAGTTGGCTCATCATCCTTGCTCTGCTCATATCTGTCTAACTGCCTAACACATCCCCTCAAGGATCTTGGCTCTGAATTCTTTCAGGGAAAGGGGGTGTCAGTGGCCTCTTAACTGCTTCCATGCTGAGGAGGGGTGAAGATTTCTTTCAGAGCCAAGAGATCCTTGCTCTCTGTCAGAGGGACGATGAGGCCTGGGCACAGAAGGAGGTGGGCTTGTGACCTGGCAGAGACAAACTGTATTATAAAATTTAGTATTATTGAGCAATCAGAACAGCAAGAATTACAACAAATGGTCTGGTGAAAGGGAAAAGAAAACATTTCAGTTCTAATAATTCCCTATTGAAATAGAATTTTTCTCCTTAAAATCATGCTTATTTTTATTAAAGAGACAAATTAAGACTAACTTACCTATGGCATTAATTCTAGTTTCAATTTGGCCTGATTGTTTGCATAAACACAATAAGAATGGCAACTGACTGTCTTTGCTGGAATTTCATGATTGAGTCTCAAAGTGCCCCTCAGGGCAGAGAAGCCAAGCCATCTATCTGCCATCAGGCCTGCCTGCAATATCTGCTGGGTTAGGTGAATTTCTCACCAAGATCTGAACCTGCAGCGGCTCCATCCAGACCTGTGCCCTAGGCTTCAAGGCTCACCTCAGCAACCCTCCTACTCATCATAGCCTAGAGTGCGTGGGGGTTTGGCACAGATGCAGAGGTGCCCTCGCTGCTCCCCTTCCACTCTGACCAACCACCAGCGATGGCAGGGTATGGGCCTGACATTCCAGCACCATCAATTTTCAGGGCTACCAAGCAAGATACCAGGCACTCTTATTGGCTTCAAGTCTTCAGAGTCCAAACATGACTCTTTTAAACATGACACTCCAGTCGAAGTTTTCAGTCAATAAAACCACCATTGGAAACTGGTATTATTGAATTTATGTGAAGAAATACGTTGCCATGATTCACTCATTAAGAATTACCAAATTTTGGAGGGATAATATAGGGAGAAAAATACACTAACTTGCTTTAAGATCTTCTGATTTTTCTTGCCAGTCTTTTCCATGGACTCCTCAGAAGATGTAACATTTTCACAAATGCATTATAACAAAACAATAACTGTCTCCAAATGAGAAGAAGAAATTTAAAATGACACGGTGATGGATTTCATTATAATGCAGATGACATGGGATGTTGTCCTTTCTGCAAAACCCAGCATTCTACAATATTATAACCAACTAGAGGCCCGATGCACAAGTTTGTGCACCAGTGGGGTCCCTCGGCCTGGCCTGTGGGATTGGGCCAAAACTGGCTCTCTGACATCCCCTGAGGGGTCCCGGATTGTGAGAGGGCACAGGCCAAGCCCAGGGACCCCCCTGGTGCATTATCGGGGCCAGGAAGGGATCGTGGGAGGGCTCCAGGGCATGTCCGGCCTGTTTTGCTCAGTCCTGATTGGCCAGACCCCAGCAGCAAGTTAACCTACTGGTTGGAGCATCTGCCCCCTGGTGGTCAGTGCATGTCATAGTGACTGGTCAACTGGGTGACTGTCTGCCCCCTGGTGGTCAGGGTACATTATAGCGAGCAGTTGAGCAGCCTTAGCATATCATTAGCATATTACGCTTTGATTGGTTGAATGGCTGACCAGAGGACCAGAAACTTAGCATATTAGGCTATTATTATATAGGATAACCAGTAGTTATAACTGTACTAAAGGCCCGATGCACAAAATTCTTGCAAGACTAGGCCTTCGCAGCCATGGTGGCTGCCTGGATCCCTCCCACCAGCTGCAGTGGCTGCCTCAATCCTGCAGCTATAACCCCCAGCTTAGTCCAGAAGGACATTGGTCTAATTATCATATTATGCTTTTATTATTATAGATTTGACAAAGGTTCCTATGTACCTACAGTATAAAATTTCCTTTCATGAGAGAGAAAACAAGCATTCAAGGCATTTCAGAGCCTATTGGGATGATCTAAGGCCAATTCTAGGTCCAGAGAAAATTTCTTAAAATTCAAACCCTTGAAGGATTGTCAAACTTGATATTACCAAAAGATCATATATCAGACACAAACATGGGCTAGCAAACTTCAGTTTCCACGATTAAAAGATGGCCTTTTTAAAAATTAAATACCTGATTAATGAAATATAACCATTTTACTAGAAAAGAACTAAACAAAATAAGGTTTATTTTCTAACTTAACTTGTCCTTGGATGTGGACAGCAAATGACATTAATTGGATTTCTGCTATCAGTCTCCCTGAGCACATTGACGTAAGCTATTTACCCTCTGTTTAGGGAGGCAAAATGTAAATCATTTACTCTGAAGTGTCCTTGGTTTAGGGAGGATATGACTTAGTAGATGACTTCAAATTACTGTTTAACTATTTCAGTTTCCCTATTCTACTTATCCTGGCTTACTGGCCTATGTCATTTATTCGATTTCCTTTTAACATTTCTTTTTACAAACATTCTACAACTTTTATAAATCTTTTTTTCAGAAACCTTATAACTTTCAGAAATAACCAGCTTTAGAAACCACCTTCTTTTTCCTTCAATATGCATTTCCATGCCTTATGCTTTTTCTATTACACCAAAGCCATACTTTCTTTCCAATTAGTTAGAATTTTTAACCTTAATTTTTAGGTGACATGTAAGTAATTAACATTCCTCAGGTTAGCAATACATTCATATTTTAAGAGAGATTTCAAATAAAATACAAAACTTATTCATTAACAGATTCAATTTTATCCTCTAGATTCTCTAGAGGAGGCAAACTCAGATTAATGTTTCAGTATCCTGTTATTTCAAAACTAGAGGCCTGATACATGAAATTTGTGCAAGAATAGGCCTTGCAGCCCTGGCTGCCTCAGCCCTCACAGCCCCAGCTTCATCCAGATTGTTGTTCTGCTATTCAGCCATTCAGTTGAATTGCATATTATGCTTTTATTATTATAGACTAGGGGCCTCGTGTATGAAATTCAAGCACAGGTAGGGTCCCCAGGCCTGGCCAGAGATCAGGGCCAATCTGTGGGGCTGCTGGTAGGGCAATTCCCCCCCCCCACCCCGCTGGCACCTGCCTTGGCTGGTCTGGGGTCTGAGGGATGGGGGCAGCTCCTGCATTGAGTGTCTGCCCCCTGGTGGTCAGTATGCATCATAGTGACCAGTTGTTCCACCGTTCGCTAGATTTGCATATTAGGCTTTTATTATATAGGATTATATAGGATACCTAGGTATTAAATTTTTTTTTTCTATTTAACCCAGCAATGCTCCAAAGTTTTTAAGTTACCAATTAGGCATATGAGGCCTGAGAAAAGGCAGAGGGGGAAGGGAACAGGCCCTGCATCCCATTCTAGGATGGCAGTTTCCAGGCCCCCAGCTGCTTGGACTTAAAATCACCACATTTTTCCTTAGCGATAACATGCTAAGGTTTGGGTGATGATGAGTTCAGTTTCTGATAGTATTAGGACTGTTAAGTAAAGAAACTGTTCTTTAGGAAGGGGGTGAGAATGCTTGGGATTCTAAATACTCAGTGAGGGGTCTCTTTCTTTTTCTCTTTGACCCATATGCTCCCCCTTTTTTGGGATGT
This sequence comes from Plecotus auritus, assembly GCF_963455305.1. Lineage (NCBI taxonomy): Eukaryota > Metazoa > Chordata > Mammalia > Chiroptera > Vespertilionidae > Plecotus > Plecotus auritus. Next base: position 16,970,903 of record NC_137785.1, read on the forward strand.
CCATACTGTTGTGGCTTCTGTTTATGGCCCTCAGGGCCAGCCCTTCCCTCGGCCACTTGTTCTACAGTTGTGAATGTTATGTTAGCTTTCTGTTTCCACCTTTCTTATCTGTATGTGCATAGACCTTCTGAGCCTCTTTTAACAGCTCTTCTGCACTTCTATCCTTCCAGTTCTCTAATTTTTGCAGTTTTCTTGAGATGTCAGGCCAACTATTGGTGACAATATGTAATTTTAATATTTCTTGGCCCAACAGGTACTTGGGGTCTGGCCCAGAGTACTTTCTCATTTGATCTTTTAGTGTTGGTAAAATTCAGAAGGTCCATCTTATTTTCCTTGCTGCATTTTAAAGGCTTTATTTAGGTTCTGAGACTGGGGAACTGCTTCCCTAATCCCTTTAATTATTAGTTCCCTAAGATCGCTTATGTGTCCCTAGTGGGCCTTGTTGGTATGGTCCCACTGGGGATCCTGGGTTTGGAAATTTTACATCTGCTAGAAGCACTCCAGGGCCAGCCAGGTGTTCCCTTTCCCAGATAGCTGCAGCTGACCTTCAAATCATCCCCCCTTCTTTTCCTGAGAATAGTATTCTCAAGATAGACATTAACTTGGGTCTATGTATGCACTTGTGGGCCCCAAAATGGGTCTAGCTGGTTATCTAAGCCAAGTGGTCTTCCAGCCGAGGCTTTAACCCCTTCTCCTTCTCCTTCTTCTCCTTCTCCTTCTCCTTCTCCTTCTCCTTCTCCTTCTCCTTCTCCTTCTCCTTCTCCTTCTCCTTCTCCTTCTCCTTCTCCTTCCCCTTCCCCTTCCCCTTCCCCTTCCCCTTCCCCTTCCCCTTCCCCTTCCCCTTCCCCTTCCCCTTCCCCTTCCCCTTCCCCTTCCCCTTCCCCTTCCCCTTCTCCTTCTCCTTCTCCTTCTCCTTCTCCTTCTCCTTCTCCTCCTTCTTCTTCTTTTCTTCTTCTTCACACTGCTCCAACTCCTTTCGCAACCTAGAAAAGCTGGTTTCTGGTGGTGCAGAGGCCTCAGGGGTGGTTGGAGCCTTATCAGGACAGCTCTCCTCCTGAGGAGGATGCTGGGATTGTAAATTGCCATCTTGGATGTTACCTCAGATTGTCCCAGGTCACATAGCAAGGGGAAGGCAGGACAAGGTATCTTATTTCTCTGTCTGCCCTTATTCTCTTTTAGACTTTTCTAATTTTACAGGGAGAAGGACGACTGACCCCTTCCTCCAACAGAGAGCATAGTCAATCTCCTCTTGAGTTACTGGACTTTTATTATTAACATATTTATAATTATTACTGAAAAGCTTTATCATAAATTCTTTGTTTTAGTTACATCTATTTATTACATCTTAACAACTTGGAGATTCTAAAGCCAATTATTACCTAAAACATTTTCTTGACCAATTTTGTAAGAGGGATAACTCAATGTGAAAGTACTATTTTATTTTTCTTTATAAAAACAGGAGTGCCCCCACTTCACTGCTAGAGAGTACATCTACAGATCTGTTCCTCCTAGTGTTATGGGGAAAAACAGAGCATTGGGGTCTAGTTATGGTTATAGGAAATATTAATTATGCTTTTAACCATGATTGTCCTTTCTGTTCAAAGAAAGGACACACCAACCTGGCTGTGAGTCCCATGCCCCTAGGACCTGGGAGTCAACCTTGGAATGCAGTTCATTCTCATTCAAGAACTGCCCATTATCAGGAAACATTAACCTTATTGCCCAACCCAGCCTGTATAGCTCACTTCTCCATGCCTGTAATCCCTACGTCCCCATGTAATTTTTGTCCCTATATTCATAAACCAGGGAAGTAAACTAAGGTCCCTAAAAGATAGAAAGCCAAAATTACATTACAGACACACAGACATAAATCTCACTAGTTATGAGTTTCTGGTGGCTGACACCCTGAGAGGAAGAGCAGGAAGAGTCCCCACGATTAAAAATTCTTGGCAGCTGCTGGAACATTCCTGTAATCTCTGTCACGTGTTCAGCCTCACCACACATAACTGGGCTTCCCCATGGTGGGACTTGCCCCATCATTAAACAAATTAAACAAACAACAAAGAGACACAAAACATCAACAAACAGCCTTACACATGCGAGCGCAACACACTAAAAGTTTACACCACAGAGCAATGTCTTCTGTCCCTGGTGCAGGAGCTGCACCTCCCCAGAATCTCAGCATTCTCCCCAATGAACTATTTTGGGAGAATGTATTTCCTATGCCTAGAATTTCTGTTTCCCATCCTTGGCCATACGCTGGGGACCCTGGTTCCTCGGAGAGGCATCTGCAGTGCAGGCAGCTGTCTTGGCCCTTCTTAAAATTCTTTAGCATATATTCTAAGACAGTGGTGTTTAGAGGAACTACTTCCTATGTTTGTGTGTGTAGTCCCTCCCAGTTGAATGGAGACATAGGACAAACACAAGGAAACTTTTGCTTTGTGCAGATGTTCACACTCACATTCACACACCAGTCAGTCTGAGTTTGACTTCCACCTCGGAAAGTCCCTGAACTGAGGCAGTAAATACTGCCTAGGAGTTAATCAGTCTCCTCTTCTGCCCCTAAACACAGGCCTGGACTCAGACTGATTTCCTGGGGAAACTCACCGATCAGACGTCTGGTCTGGGAAAGGCTTTTCTGTCTTCCTTGGAGTCCACTGGAGCTCAGGGGGGTGGCCCAATCCATCTGAGCCCAGCGAAGACTGGGACCCAGTCAACCACTGGTGGTGCCTTTCCCTTCATCATGGGGGTTCAGTCGAGTGGACTTACCCACCTGCTCTCCCCAGGGTGCCTCAAAGGGGAAGCTTGGCTGGCGTCTTCTTGGTCAGGGAACCAACTTATGTTACAGTAAAATTTCCAGGCAGCAGGAAGACAGGCACTCGGAAGATTCAGAAAATGCACTTTTTATTACAGGAAGCACCGGTGCTGGTCCTGGGGAATTGGTACCCAAAGCTGAATGCCAAATGTGGTGGGGCTTTCCCTTTTTATTTATTTATTTTTTAATATATTTTATTGATTTTTTACAGAGAGGAAGGGAGAGAGATAGAGAGCCAGAAACATCGATGAGAGAGAAACATCGATCAGCTGCCTCCTGCACACCCCCCACTGGGGATGTGCCCGCAACCAAGGTACATGCCCTTGACCGGAATCGAACCCGGGACCTTTCAGTCCGCAGGCTGACGCTCTATCCACTGAGCCAAACCGGTTTCGGCGGGGCTTTCCCTTTTATCCCCCTAGTTTCTTTGTCTCCCAAATATTTACCAGGCTTCTGGACTTTTTGAGGGCTTTTGCAGCCCCTGTGATCGTTGTAAGGGGGGAAGTGAGATATCGACCAAGACCCCAGTGTATGGTGCTGGCAGCCAGACCCCATTGTGGGGCTGTGTATGGTTTATAGCTCCTGTTAAGATAAGCATTCAGAGAAACAGGTTTTGCAAGGCTAGCTAGGACACAAGCAACGTTGGAATGCAGGTTTGGTTGGGCATAGTCCGAGGCTGCCACCCTGAATTGCCTTCACACTGGGCACTTCAGGTGTAATGGTTCATTTAATCACCCAAATGAGTCAGTTTAACTCATTTACTTCACTCAAATTTCCCATCTCTGGGCCTTTGCACCTGCTGTGCCCTCTGCCTGGACCTCTTATTCCTCCCCCCTCCCCCCACACCTCCGCCCCCCTCCCCCCCGTCAGCTCTAGGTTAACCTGGGCTCTTGCTCTACTAGAGGCCGCTCATCAGGAAAGTCTTCCCTGGTCCCTCAGTCTAGGTCAGAATCCCAGTGATGTGAGGTTATGACGCTCCATATTTCACCCTTTCAACTATGATCACATGTGTAACTTCTTTACTCATTTATCAAAGAAGACCAACTACTGTTCACCATCTGCTGACACTGCTCTAAGCACTGGGGGTGCAGGTGTGAGACAGAACAGACAAAATCCCAGTCCTCATGGACATGGCATGCTGGTGGAGGAGTAGCCCAGTAACCCACACAGCAACAACAGTAATAATGTGATAGCAGGTTAGAGTGAAATAAGGCATGGGTGGGGTGTTTTTATTTTTTTCCCATCTAAAAACGTTGGAACAACAAGGAGAAGGCCAACTGATTGGTGCAGACAGAGTTGGAAATGAGAGTGAAGTAGGGAGGGAGGTGCCATTGGCTAGAATTTTATCTTTGCTGTGATTGAACTGGGGAGCCATTGGAGGTTTCAGAGCTAGAATGGGGTGTGAGTGATCTGTGTTTAGTGAAGTGAACCAAAATTTTCCACCCAGAAGTTCCTTGTTTGGGGCATTGATATTAAGCTGTTTAGCTACAAATAAAACTCAGAAAGAACTTTTAAGCCTACCCACATTCCTGCCATAGATTCTGTGAATGAAAGGGGCCACATGCTAAACTGACAAGCTCAGGGGAGCCCTGCATGGTGGTCTTGCAAACTCAGAGACCTAAAATAACCACAAAAGATAGTCTGAAAATTAAATATTTAACTACAAACAGGTTATAGTGGGTAGTCATGTCCCAGGCCAGTATTTTCCTTGACAAAGATCAACTTAGATCTTTACTGAGCCCATTTGTCTTTTTTTCTCTAAGACAGGGGTCCTCAAACTACGGCCCACGGGCCACATGCAGCCCCGCCGAGGACATTTATCCGGCCCGCCAGGTGCCGCTGCCTGTCCTGCTTAGCAGCCGACTTGTCCCGGGCCCGCAGTGCGCATAGAAATTTGTTCATAGGTTGTTTTTTTTAAAACTATAGTCCGGCCCTCCAAGGGTCTGAGGGACAGTGAACTGGCCTCCTGTTTAAAAAATTTGAGGACCGCTGCTCTAAGATAACATATATGCAAAATGTCTGGGTAACTTGTAACTTCCCTTTTTTCCTGACCCCTCAGGGCACAACAAAAGGCATCAGGACATTCTCTCATTGTTATTGTTATCAATTGTTAACTATGTCAAACTATCCTCTATCCATCTATGTAAAAGAAGCATATGTCCATCATTTCACTTTTTTATCCTATCCCAGAGGTTTCCCTGCTTTGCTTTCTCCTATCCCTCTAACCCATCTAAGTCTCTTTCCTTTGATTTGCAATGTATAAATACATATGTAACCCGCCATTCTCGGGAGCATTATCTCAAGTCATTGAGGTTCTGCTTCCCAGCATATGTCAACAGTTTGGCTCAAATAAACTCACAAAAATTCTTTACAGGTTTCAATGTGTGTGTGTGTGTGTGTTTGTTTTTTTTGTTTTTTATGTTAACAATTCAGACAGAAAAACTTGCTTCAGGAAAGGAATCAGGATGTTCACCTTAGCCTACATTCCTCAGCACCTGTGTGGCTGCTGCGTGGAGGGCAGGGAGCCCAGTGAGGAGGCAAGAGCAGTCATCCAGGTGACAGGTGAGGGTGGTCAGAAAAGCATGGGAAGAAGGGGTAAGTTTCTGTATTTGCTCAGAACATAGAATCAGAGGATTTGCTGAAGGAATGGATGTGGGGTGTGGGAGACAGAGAAAAATTGGGAGAATACAAAGAGATTCAGGAAAATTCTGGAGGAGCACATTGAGGTCAGAAGTTTGGCTGGGATCAAGGATCTTAGGGCATCTTGAAGTGCCTTTTAGATACTAATTGTCAAATAAGTAGTTGGACATCAGCACTAATGTCCAATTTGTCTCTCTCATCCACTCTCGTGCCTCTAAGGTCTTGGATAGTGATGGGTAGGTACATAGTAGGAGTTCATTACATATTCCAAGAATCGACAAATGAACAATCAGATCCTATGGTGGACACTCATACATAATATTTCTTAGTGACTGAAAAAATACAGAGATGCCATCAAGTTACCATGCCTGCAGGGGCCCTTATGAACCCATTTGTTTTTGTAAGTCACTTCAGGACCTTTCTCCAGCATTCATGTTATACGCATTTTGGAACTAAATTAAGTTAAACATGAAAGTGCATGGGTGGCCCTAACTGGTTTGGCTCAGTGGATAGAGCGTTGGCCTGCGGACTGAAGGGTCCCAGGTTCAATTCCAGTCAAGGGCATGTACCTTGGTTGTGGGCACATCCTCAGCAGGGGGTGCACCTGAGGTAGCTGATCAATGTTTCTCTCTCATTGATGTTTCTAACTCTCTACCCCTCTCCCTTCCTCTCTGTAAAAAATCAATAAAATATATTTTAAAAAAAGAAAGAAAGAAAGTGCATGGGTGATATTGAAGCCTAGCTGGCAACCCTTGGCAAGACTCCTGTCCCCAATTCCTCAACAACAGAGACGTGACTAGAGTCCTTTAGGCAGACAAGAAGCTCACGTACTAGTCAAAATTAGGGACATGTACAAACACAACAAAGGAACCGCTTAAGCAGTAAGTAGTGATGGCGTAAACACTAATCTGAGACATGAGTCAGTCAGGGTCACAGGACTCCTAGTTCTTCCTAAACAGCTATGGATAATATCATAACACCCATGTTGAGTTGCTCTCCAGGAAGTATGGTGCCCAACAGAGAGAAGCTGTGGACAACAAAGCAGGAAGCATTTTTTGTTAGTAGATTCAAATGTATCTTCTCATTTTTCTTTAATGAGAAGTCAAAAGTCCATGCACTTAGATAGAAAGAGCAATGTTTCAGTATATATATTTTTGGTAATGAGTTAGGTACTCAATGACTAGGTTACTAGAATTGAGCTTTTAGTTGGACTTTTAAACCTTCCTTAGAGTCATGGCTCTGCTGTGAAGGGAAGGAGTTTTTTTAGCCCACACATACCTTTTAGGGTATTTATATTGATCTGGTTATTGGGAAACAAGAAGCTAAAAAAACACCTTAGACCTTCTATTTTAATTTCCTTGGAAAGATTTAGATGGAGGACCTGCTCCAGGAGGGACATTCACATGGAGATGCCCAGCAAACATTCATTTACCAAACATTTGCTTTGGTATCTCCATGCCAATGACTTCCTGCCCTTTGAAACTTCAAGTCACAATCCTAGTTTCCCCCTTAGCTTCAGAATGACATATGCCTCAACTACCCAATGCTTCCTTTGGTCTCTATTCTTATTGCTCCAGAACATTTATTCGTACAATAGACTTTGTACATTGACTCCTATTAATCTGTCTCTGTTAATTTGGTTATTAGTCCAGATAAAAGAATTTTAAAAATCTTTAGTGGTGAAAGTATTACATATGTCTCCCTTTTGTCCCAATCTACCCCTTCTAGCCCACCCCCCACTCTAGGCCTTCACCATTGTCTGTGACTATGGGTTATGCATATATCCAGATAAAAGAATTTAAAATATAAGAAAAATATCTTTTGCTCCCATAGCTGGTTGCCTTGACGTGTAGTTAAAGAATGAAGATATATGCATGCAATGTGCTAGGAAAGAATGCAGATGCGGCCTGGAGTCTGGAAACTAGTCAGTAGAACAGGTTGCAGGAGATATCTTGCTCAAGATAAGAGAAAGATGTAGCTTGCTAAGCACAAGATGGATAGATAGATCTGCTTTCTTCTCTTAGGTAACATTTTTGACACAATCCCAAAATGTGTTGCAGAACTTTGGGTTGTCTGCAAGCAAGAAGATCTCTGGGCCCCAATAACCAAAGCCCCCAGATAGGATGATGTCAGGAGAGAAATAAGTAACATTAAAAAAGATCATGGAAACTTACATCATAACTGACCAATCCTCGCAGCCCATGACTCTGAACCCCCAAACATGATTCATTTTCTTTCTTTCCTTTTGAAAGATCCTAAGTGTAAACTGCTGGGGAGTTGGTTTTTTGAGCATCAGCTGCCTGTTTGCCTTTCATTGGTACTTTTGAAAATACACTTATTGTCTTTCACTGCAACCTCGTGTCAGTATTTTGGTTGTCTAGGCATCGGGTGAATGGAACCCATGGAAAGTGGACAATATGTAAAAGATTTGCAGGCCTGTACCTACACTGCTCCTGGGATGGGAAACACTGCTTCAGGCCTAGCTCTGTAAGAACTTAAAGGAGGGGGAGTGAAGGGGAGAGAGGGGATTGAATGTAGAGTCTTCTCAAACTCCCTGAGAACCTGATATAGGCAGATCAATTACATTATCATCATCACTTCTAGCATCACACCCAATGGGTTGTTTTTAACTATGAAATAAAGGTTGTTGGTTTTTTACACCAAACTACCATTTCTCCAATGGGGTGTCCTAAAATTCAGTTCAGTTCTGACACTAACCAACTGAAGTGTGTGCAGAACCCACAGTTTCAAGGCTCAGTAACACTAGACTGCCCCACTTCAGATGCCAATCTCAAATGGGGTGACGAGATTACTCACATTTCTGCCTGGTTGACTACAAATTTGGGAGTTCCCATAACCCCCCTCTGGTTTTATAACTATCTAGAATGACTCACAGAACTCAGGAAAAGGCTTTACTTTTTATTACTGGTTTATTATAAGGGTATAACTGAGGCACAAGTAAATGACAGAGACTCACTCATGGAGGGAGGGGCATGGAGATTCCATACCTTCCCCAGCCATTCATCCTCTCAGCAACTTCATGTGTTCACCAACATGAAAGCTCTTTGAACCTCATGTTTACGTCTTTTTATGGATTTTTAAAATGTTGAAATGATTGATTAATAATTGGATATTGGTAATTATCTCTAGCCTCTCTCCCCTTAAAGGAGGTTGTTGGGTTGGGCTGTGTGGATAAAAAAAAGGGCCACATACTAAAGCAAATAGCTGGGGAGGTGTGCATGATGGGCCTTACAAACTTACAGACTTAAAGTAACCACATAAAATGGTCTGAAATTAAAATTTTCTAATTAAAAGCTAGTCATGGCAGGTAACCATGTCCTAGGCCTATATTTTCCCTGACAAAGGTCAATATTTGTGTTAACTGAGCCTGTTGTTTATTGTCTTTTCTGCATCTACAATAACATACCTTTAGAATATAAGGAAAATTTTCTTTTTTAAATTTTATTTTATTGTTTAAAGTATTGCATATAGTAGTACATATATCTCCTTTTCCCCCCACCATTGACCTTCCCCCAGCCTCCCCTACCCCCTGTCACATCCCCTCATCCCACCCCCCAGTGTCTTGTGTCCATTGGTTGTGCTTATATACATGCATACAAGTCCTTCAGTTGATCTCTTTCCTCCCCTCCCCAACACTCCCCAGATTTCCCACTGTAATTTGACAGTCTGTTCGATGCTTTACTGCCTCTGAATCTATCTTTTTGTTCATCAGGTTATAATGTTCTTTATTTTCCATAAATGAGTGAGATCATGTGGTATTTTTCTTTCATTGCCTGGCTTATTTCACTTAGCATAATGCTCTCCGGTTCCATCCATGCTGCTGTATATGGTAAGAATCCCTTCTTTTTTATAGCAGCATAATATTCCATTGTGTAGATGTACCATCGCTTTCTAATCCACTCATCTCCTGATGGGCATTTAGGCTGTTTCCAAATCTTAGCTATGGTGAATTGTGCTGCTATGAACATAGGGGTGCATATATCCTTTCTGATTGGTGTTTCTAGTTTCTTGGTATATATTCCTAGAAGTGAAATTACTGGGTCAAATGGGAGTTCCATTTTTAGTTTTTTTTTTTTTTATTGTTTAAAGTATTACAAATAGTAGTACATATGTCCCTTTTTTTTTTCCCCCATTAACCTCCCCCTGGCCTCCCCTACCCCCCAGTACATGCCTTTACCTGACCCCGCCGCCCCCAGTGTCTTGTATCCATTGGTTATGCTTATATGCATGCGTACAAGTCCTTCGGTTGATCTCTTACAGCACCCCCCCCGCCAACCTCCCCACTTTTAGTTTTTTGAGGAAACTCCATACTGTTCTCCACAGTGGCTGCACCACTCTGCATTCCTACCAGCAGTGCACGAGGGTTCCTTTTTCTCCCCATCCTCACCAGCACTTGTCATTTGTTGATTTGTTGATGATTGCCATTCTGACAGGTGTGAGATGGTACCCCATTGTTGTTTTGATTTGCATCTCTCAGATAATTAGTGACTTTGAGCATGTTTTCATATGTCTCTTGGCCTTCCTTCTGTCTTCTTTCAAAAAGTATCTATTTAGGTCCATTACCCATTTTTTTTTATTGGATGATTTATCTTCCTTTTATTGAGTTTTATGAATTCCCTGTAAATGTTGGAAATTAAACCTTTATCAGTGATAACATTTGCAAATATGTTCTTCCGTACAGTGGACTTTCTTATTGTTTGGTTGATGGTTTCTTTTGCTGTGCAAAAGCTTTTTATTTTGATGTAGTCCCATTTGTTTATTTTCTCTTTAGTTTCCATTGCCCTAAGAGCGGTATCGGTGAAAAAATTGCTTCGGCATATGTCTGAGATTTCGCTGCTGTGGATTCCTATAGTATTTTTATGGTTTCCTGTCTTATGTTTAAGTCCTTTATCCATTTTGAGTTTATTTTTGTGTATGGTGTAAGTTGGTGGTCTAGTTTCATTTTTTTTTTTGCATGTATCTGTCCAATTTTCCCAACACCGTTTATTGAAAATACAGTCTTGACTCCATTGTATGTTCATGCCTCCTTTGTCAAATATTAATTGAGCATAGTGGTTTGGGTCAATACCTATGTTCTCTATTCTATTCCATTGGTCTATATGTCTGTTCTTGTGCCAGTACCACGCTGTTTTGAGAACAGTGGCTTTGTAATACAGCTTGAAATCTGGTATTGAGATCCCACCTACTTTGTTCTTCTTTCTCAGAATTGCTGTGGCTATTCAGGGTCTTTTTTTATTCCAGATGAATTTTTGGAGAGTTCTTTCTAAGTCTGTGAAATATGCCTTTGGTATTTTAATGGGGAGTGCATTGAATCTATAGATTGCTTTGGGTAGTATGGACATTTTAATGATGTTGATTCTACCAATCCATGAACATGGTATGTTCTTCCATCTGTTTATGTCTTCCTCTATCTCTTTTTTCAGTGTTCTATAGTTTTCCATGAATAGGTCTTTTACCTCCTTAGTTAATTTTATTCCTAGGTATCTTAATATTTTTGGTGTGATGGTAAATGGGATTGCTTTTTTTTTTGTCTCTCTTTCTGTAAGTTCACTATCGGTGTATAGAAATGCCATAGATTTCTTGACGTTAATTTTGTATCCTGCTTCATTGACAAGTTCATTTATTAAGTCTGTTAGTTTTTTGATCGAGTCTTTAAGGTTTTTTATGTACAATATCATGTCATCTGCAAATAAGGACAGTTTTACTTTTTCTTTACCAATTTGGATGCCTTTTATTTCTTCTTCTTGTCTGATCACAATGGCTAATACTTCCAGTACTATGTTGAACAGGAGTGGTGAGAGTGGGCATCCCTGTCTTGTTCCTGTTCTTAGGGGAAATGATTTTAGTTTTTTCACATTGAGTATGATGTTGGCTGTGGGTTTGTCACATACGGATTTTATTATGTTGAGGTTTGATCCCTGTATTCCCACCTTGCTGATAGTTTTTATCAAAAAAGGGTGTTGGGTATTGTCAAATGCCTTTTCTGCATCAATTGATATGACTATGTGATTTTTATCTCTCAATTTGTTTATGTGATGTGGTTTTTATCTCTCAATTTGTTTATGTTCATTGACTTGTGGATATTGTACCACCCTTCCATCCCTGGGATAAGTCCTACTTGGTCATGGTGTATGATCTTTCTGATGTACTGCTGGATCCGATTTGCTAGAATTTTGTTGAGGATTTTGGCATCTATGTTCATGAGGAATATTGGCCTGTAATTCTCTTTCAATGTGTTGTCTTTATCTGGTTTTGGTATTAGGGTGATGCTGGTTTCATAGAATGAGCTTAGAAGTGTTCTTTCCTCTTGAATTTTTTGTAATAGTCTGAGGAGGATAGGTTTTAGTTCTTCCTTGAATGTTTGGTAAAACTCCCCTGTGAAGTCGTCTGGCCTCGGGCTTTTGTTTGCTGGAAGTTTTTTGATGACTGCTTCAATTTCTTCCGTAGTTATTGGCCTATTGAGATGTTTAGATTCTTCTTGATTGAGTTTTGGAAGGTTGTATTTTTCTAGGAATATGTCCATTTCCTCCAGGTTGTCCAGTTTGTTGGAATAGAGTTGTTCATAGTATTTTTTAACAATCCTTTGTATTTCTGTGGAGTCTGTTGTTATTTTTCCTCTTTCATTTCTGATTTTGTTTATGTGGGTCTTCTCTCTTTGCTTCTTGGTGATCCCGGCTAGAGGTTCATCAATCTTTTTTATCCTTTCAAAGAACCAGCTCTTGGTTTTGTTGATCTTTTGTATTGTTTTTTTGGTCTCTATGCCATTTATCTCCGTTCTGATCTTTATTATTTCCTTCCTTCTGGGCTTTTCTTGTTGCTCTCTTTTCTAACTCTTAAAGTTGTAGGGTTAGGTAATTTATTACCATTGTTTCTTTTTCTTTTCTTTTCTTTTTTTTTTTTCTTTTGAAATAGGCTTGTACAGCTTTGCACTTCCCTCTCAAGACTGCTTTGGCTGTGTCCCATAGATTTTGGATTGTTGTGTTTTCATTGTTGTTTGTTGCCATGATGTTTTTTATTTCTTCTTTGATCTTTCTGGTAACCCAGTCATTGTTTAATAGCATGCTACTTAGTCTCCATGTGTTTGATTTTTTTTTGGATTGTTTTTATTGTAGTTGATTTCCAGTTTTGTGCCTTTGTGATCGAGAATATGCTTGATATGATTTCTATATCTTCTTCAATTTGAAGAGACTTTGTCTGTGACCCAATATATGGTCTATCTTTGAAAATGACCCATGTGCACTTGAGAAGAATGTATATTCTGTGGCTTTGGAGTGAAATGTTCTGAAGATGTCAATTAATTCCATCTGATCTAGTGAGTCATTTAGGATTGATGTTTCTTTGCTGAATTTTTGTTTAGAGGATTTGTCCAATGGTGATAGTGGGGTAGTAAGGTCCTCTACTATGATTGTATTGCTGTCAATTTCTCCCTTGATATCCTCCAGAAGTTTTTTTTTTTTTTTTTTTTTTTATGTATTTGGGTTGCTCCTGTATTGGGTGCATATATGTTTACCAGAGTTATTTCTTCTTGTTGGATTGCTTCCTTTAGTATTATGAAGTGGCCTTCCTTATCTCTTGTTAGGTCCTTCACTTTGAGATCTAACTTGTCAGATATACGTATTGCTACCACAGCTATTTTTTTTTTCATTTCCATTCGCCTGAAAATCCTTTTTTCATCCCTTCACCATCAGTCTGTGTGCGTCTTTTTTTTCTGAGGTGGGTTTCCTGTAGACAGCAGATATATGGGTCCTGTTTTCTTATCCACTCAGGTACCCTATGTCTTTTGATTGGGGCATTTAATCCATTTACATTTAAAGTTATTATTGATAGGTACTTGTTTGTTGCCATTTTTATTCTTTATGTCTGTGTTCCTTCTTCGCTTCCTATTTCTTCTTTTTACAGCAGATCCTTAAGCATTTCTTGCATTGCTGGTTTGGTGGTAATAAACTCCCTTAGTCCTGTTTTGTCTGTGAAGCTCCTGATTTCACCTTCAATTTTGATTGATAGCCTTACTGGGTACAGTATTCTTGGATTCAGAAAAAATATGGAATGCTTCATCAATTTGTGTGTCATCCTTGCACAGGGGCCATGCTAATCTCTGTATCATTGCAATTTTAGTATAAGTGCTGCCGAAGCTAACATAAGGCAAATTTTCTTTTGTTTGAACCCCTCACTGTAGTAGAGCAAAGACAACAAAACCCTTCATTCTTATTGTTATAGTGTTCATTGTTAACTGCTAACTATTCTGTACCCACCAATGTAAAATAAGCATTTATTTGTTTTACTTTTTATTCGATCCCAAAGATTTCTCTGCTTTGCTTTCTCTCGCCTCCTTAATCTATCACCAATGGATTTCATGTAATCCTTTATGCCCTTTGTAATGTATAAAATATGGCACAAAACTGCCATTCTCTGGGGCATGTTCCCAATTCATTGAGATTTTGCTTTCTGGCAACTGTTGTCAGTTTGGTTCAAATAAAATCATAAAAATCATGTTAGATATAAACATTTCTTACTTGGATATTTACTTGGGATAGTGTGACAGGATATCAGATAAACCCATCCAGGACCACCTTCCAGACCTGGACCTGTGCTTGGTACTGGGGGTGGGGGGCCCATTGTACCCTACCAACTCCTTGCTTTGTATCAGGTGAGCTTGGGCAAGTTTTTCTCAGAATTCCAGAACTTCCTGTTTAAGGTAAGAGGCCTGACTTGATTTTTTTTGTAGCTTCCTCCTTCTTCTTTTTTTTAATCCTCAAGGTGCAGCTAAAAGTTAAGTGTTGAGAGAACCCAGGCAAAGTATAAGAGTTAAAAAATCGTAACAGAAGAAAAATGGGTGTCTGTTTTTAAACTTTAACTTTTTAAAAATACTTTTTTATTGATTTCAGAGAGGAAGGGAGAGGGAGAGAGAGATATAAACATCAATGCTGAGAGAGAATCATTGATCGGCTGCCTCCTGCACATCCCACACTGGTGATTGAATCCGCAACCTGGGCATGTGCCCTGACCCGGAATCGAACAGTGACCTGGTTCATCAACATATAATGCTCAACCACTGAGCCGCGCTGTCCGGGCTTTAAGTTTTTAATTGGAATTGCTTTCTGAGAGTCTGAATAAAACCTTTTTGCTGAATAAATGAGAGGCTGAACTTGCTTGGCTCTGAAGATAAAGTGTATTTCCTTCCTCCAGTTCAAATCTTGGGTATTCTTAAGTGACTAATAATCTCTGTGGAGGTGTCAGAGGGCATCCCTCATGATGGGCATTCCACAAAGGGAATTCTAACTTAACTGTAATTAAATGATTAACTTATACAGGGACATACACTTAAAGGTTAACTACCTAAGGCTCCAAATTTTTTTAAAAAATATTTTTATTATTTTTAGAGAGAGAGGAAGGGACAGGGTTAGAAACAGAGAAATATCAATGCAAAATCGGAACATCTATTGGCTGCCTCCTGCACGCCCCCTACCAGGGATCAAACCCGCATCCCAGGCATGTGCCCTGATCATGAATCAAAACTGCAACACTTCAATGCATGGGACAACACCCAACCAACTGAGCCACACCAACTGGGGTGTGATACAAGTTTTCACAGCTGTATTGGACATCAGGGAGAGAAATCAAGACATATAAATGGGTTTGATGCCACTTGGGAGGTGACAGCCCCTTGGAACTCAATTCATAAATAGCAAATTTCAACCCACTACACAATATCCCTAGAAATTTGTTCAGACTCAACAGATATCCAAAGAAAAGTAAAATGAACTGTGCCTCCAAGGCTGAAAACTCCCAGCCCCAGCCCCATTAATGCTCCTGCAGATCTACAATTAATAGGAAGCCTGTACTTGCAAGTACTTACAGAAATGGAAAGATTAAAATAAAAGTGATATCAACTTATAATGGCCAAAAATGAAACTCTTGACACCTAATGAAATTTTTTAATGCAAAATTAGGAAGAAGGCAGCTGGAATTACCATAAAATAAGACATTACTAAGGTTCATGTTGATACTGGGGCTACTTTATCTGTTCTTAACCACACCTAACTAAGTTTACTTCTCCCTTTGAATAAAGCTCCTGTGCAAATGGTAGAGATATCTAATCAACCAATGATCATTTTTAAATCAGAACTGTCCCTTTCCAACTTGTGAATGTTATGGAGCAATATATACTTTTACTGGTCAAATTGGCCCCAATTCACCTGAGAGGGGGAGATTTTATTGAAAGCCATGATGCCCATATATTCTTTTCCTGGAAGGGTGAAAAGTATTTAAATCTAAATGAATTAAAGACCAAACCAAGTGGGGAAATAATGACTTTAAAGGTCCTTCCAAAGAGGTAAATACTCTTAACACTTAATGTTTATTGCAGGATATTCCAATGCAACTTTGGGCCATTTCCAGTGAAGATACTGGCAAGATCAAACCAGTCACTCCTATTAAAGTAGCCATTGATAGTATTTGCCTCTACCTAATATTTGCCAATATCCTTTAAGACATGATAGACTAAATGGAATTAAGCCCATTATATAAGATTACTTAAAAAGGAAATGTATCATTCCAGTATAAACTCCTGTAATTATCCTATCTTTTCAGTAAAGAAATGACATGGAAAAAGATAGATTTGTCCAGGATCTCAGAGATATAAATAATATAGTTAATCCAGACATCCTGTTGTTCCAAGTCCAAACACCTTATTATCAGCCATTCAATGTTCTTCAGTAATCCTATCTAATAAGAGAGTAATATGCAAATTGACCATCACTCCAACACACAAAATGGCCACCCCCATGTGGACACAGGATGGCCACCAGAAGATGGCCTGCAGGGGAGGGCAGTTGTGGGCAATCAGGCCAGCAGGGGAGGACAGTTAGGGGTGACCGGGCTGGCAGAGGAGGGCAGTTGGGGGAGATCAGGAGGCCTGCAGGGAATGGCAGTTTGGGGGGGGGACCAGGCCTGCAGGGGAGGGCAGTTGTGGCAACCAGGCCAGCAGGGGAGGGCAGTTAGGGGTGACCAGGCCTGCAGGGGAGGGAAGTTAGGGGCAACCAGGACTGCAGGGGAGGGCAGTTGGGGGTGATCAGGTCGGCAGGGGAGGGCAGTTAGGAGTTACCTGGCCAGCAGGGGAGGGCAGTTTAGGGCAACCAGGCCTGCAGGGGAGGACAGTTAGGGGCAATTGGGCCAGCAGGGGAGCAGTTAGGTGTGGATCAGGCTGGCAGGGGAGTGGTTAGGTGGTGATCAGGCTAGCAGGCAGAAGCGGTTAGGGGCAATTAGGCAGGCATGCAGGTGAGTGGTTGGGAGCCAGCAGTCCTAGATTGTGAGAGGGATGTCCCAGATTGGAGAGGGTGCAGGCTGGGCTGAGGGACACACACCTCACCCCCCGTGTACGAATTTCGTGCACTGGGCCTCTAATATATATATATATATATATATATATATATATATATATATATATATATATATATTTCAGCATTCCAATAGAAACAGACAGCCCATATCTGTTTGCCTTCAACTGGGAATATCTACAATTTACTGGGACTGAAATGCCCCAGGGATATACAGAGAGTCCCACAGATTTCTTTAAGATATTAAAAGCTGAGCCCAGTCCCTCCTCCAGGGGGACATGTGGAGGACGCCTGAACACTGTTGTGAATAACTTGGAATAGAGAGGAAGACACTGATGTTGGTAACAAAACTGGCCGTGTTTTTCTCCCTGTCTGACTTCTCCCAAAAAATTATCCAACTCTTCTTGAATATTCTCATGTTCATGGCAATGTACTTATTTGCATACATTCAGTAGGACTCATTCCTTTTTGCTAATACGATATAAATGGAAATGTTGGTAATACAACCTAGGCTTTGGCTCAAATTTCCTAGTTCAGACTGATGCCCTCTTCTTTTATGGAGCTAACTTTGACCTGAAGGGTATTTTGGAATCTCTTGGGGAAGAGGGCATCCCCCAAAGCTAGAGACACTGTAGGTGAAATGTGAAGGTGAGGCTTCCTAACCTCAAGAGGCTGTTAGAACTCCCATCTTAGGTTTCATAGAAACACCTGCATCAGGGCAAACTATGAGGTGAATGTCATTCCTCTGCACTTAGGTCACTAATCAGGCCAGTCAAGTGACATCAGCCATGATGTAGATATAATAAAACTCTTCTCCCTTGGAGATGTCCTTTGATCAAAGGGAAAGTGACTGTAGAGAGAAATGTAACATCTCCATGGAAAACTCCAGAAGCACAGCCTTCTGGGAAATCAGATCCTGGCCCTGTTCAGGGACTCTCAGCTATTTTACTCTTGTTTATAAATGGCTAGAAACTTGCACCTCTTTATAAATTACAGGGGCTGATGGAGATAAAACTGGGTCTGGGCTGAAAGGATTTAGTTGTGTTTCCCTTCGCTGTGCAGAAAGCAGTTTTGTTATGACCCTGATGCCTTAGTATTCCCTCAAAGTTACTAACTTTTACCCAGGTTCTTCCTAACTACAGGTCTCTGAGCTCCATTTTATTTTTTTTTAGATCATTTCTTTTAGAAATGAAATTGTAATTAGTAATTACAGATTCTTTCTCTTTCCTTTTGAAATATACATAAGTCTCCTTAAAAGCTCTTTGCTAATGTCATGACTCAGATAATATCTGTCAAAGGGTTTGGACTCATTGCTTTGGCATTTATTTTTCTGGTGTCTTTGTGTCCAAGTCTTTGAGGGAAGGTAGGAGCCAAACTTGGGTTGAGAACCTTTATAACCAACCTGTAGAGGGACCTCCTGTCTGGATTCCATAAGAAGTTTCACTTCACTTTTTTTGTAATTCCAAATAGCAAACACAGACGCTATAATTCCCTCTTTTCTTAAAATTACCCCAGCCCCTTGTTTCAGGGGCGTTGAGTTCAGTCTCACTGCCCTGTTGCATGGTATTGAATAGAGTCTTTCTTGCCTCTTTAAATTCATTCAGTGCATGTTTTGCTTTGCCATCACCCACCTGTAATTAGCTGATCCTGTCATCTTGCTCACAGTATCAATCCTTAACTATATTTTCAAATCTTCCAATTTCTTTTCTTATCTGGCTATAGTCCTCCAAATAAACGTTTCCAATGTTTCTCTCTCGCTCCAGACTTGGCACCCGCAGCAGGAAACGACCTGACTGCTCAGATTCATGTGGGGCCCCAGGTTGCCTCAGAGCAGCTTTTGTCCCAGAATCTGAGAAGACGTGCAGGCATGAAAAAGCTAATCTTTGTGGTGACCTAACCATTATCGGTGCTCTCATTCCACATTTATTTTTCTTGCATTTCCCAGGAAGATGATGACAGAGATTTTGAAAGATAGTCTGTCATAAAACTGAACAACTCTGTTAAATGTGCAGTTCCCTGTCACGTCAGCCACCCACAGGCTTGCAGTGGATGACTTGTTTTTGGCCCTTGTGACCTGCAGCTCAGGCCAGACATTAAGGTCCTCATTCTTTGTTGTGTTTACAGACTCTGTGTACCTGTCCTTAGACAGTCAACTGTCAGAACCTGGAAAAATGGAAAACAAATCTCTCCTCTGGTTCTGTTTCCTTTCCTGTACCTTGTAGTCTCTGGGGCATTTGACTGAAGTCCTTAGAGACCTGGCGAGAGCTGGATAGTGGGTAAGCAGAGGTGGACATAGAGAGGGGCAATTTATAATAGCTAAGATTTGGAAACAGCCTAAATGCCCATCATCAGATGAGTGGATAAAAAAACTGTGATACATTTACACAATGGAATACTATGCAGCAATAAAAAAGAAAGAACTCTTACCATTTGCAACAGCATGGATGGACCTGGAGAGTATTATGCTAAGCCAGTGGTGGGCAAACTGCGGCTCGCGAGCCACATGCGGCTCACGAGCCGCAGTTTACCGCTCTGTTGACTAATGAGTTTGCCGACCACTGTTTTATACTACCCTTTACCTCTTTGCACACAATATGCCACAATTGCCTAATCCTCACAGCTTCCAACTACACGGAAACATTTAGTCTAGTCCATTGGTCGGCAAACTCATTAGTCAACAAAGCGGCAAACCGTGGCTCACGAGCCGCATGTGGCTCGCGAGCCGCGGTTTGCCAACCACTGTGCTAAGCAAAATAAGGCAGTCAGAGAAAAATAAGTACCACATGATCTTGCTCATATGTGGAATCCAATGAACCAAATAAACTGATGAACAAAAATAGACCCTGAGACATTGAAGTATGAATAGATTGTTGAACCTCAGAGAGAAGGCAGGGGAGGGTGGGTGGGAAGAGATCAACCAATGAACTTGTATGCATATAAGCATAACCTGTGGACACAGACATTGAGTTGGTGAAGGCCTGAGGGGGATGGGAGCAGGCTAGAAGAGGTTAATGGGAGATAAGGGAGACCTATATAATACTTTCAACAATAAAGATTAAAAAAAAAGAAATTTGTTCAGACTGTACAGCTTCCAAAATAAAACTAAAATTAACATGGGAAAGTGTGCCACCAGGGCCAACCTACCCCCCACACCGCCAGATCCCAGCTCTAATTAATACTTCTGGAGATGTAAGAATCCTTTACTTGCAAGTACTTTACAGGAATGGGAAGATTAACTAAAAATGATATCAACTTAAAATGCCCAAAATGCAGCTTTCTTTTGGTGCCTAAATTAATTTTTTGCATGCCAAATTAGAAAATGCCTTCCCTAAATTCAAACCGAATGAATGGAAAGCATATCTTAATTTGGAAATTAGAAGCTTCCAGAAGGAGCACAGATAAAATCTTTAAAAAAAACATTAATAAGAAATTTTAGAGACTGTCTTAAAAATAAGGAAGTCTTCTGAAGCTAAGTACCAACACCCCTTTCCTCCCCTTCTATAGCTCCTCCACTATATTAGCTCTTCAAGCTTTCTTTTCTGGACTTGCCCTCCCCCTTCTCTCTTCCCCTTCTATATCTCCTCTAGCACTACTCCATACTGACTTAAGGGAAAATGAGAATAAGAATTCAGACAAGTATAATTCAGGAATTCTAGCAGCTCCCTTGAGAGAAAAGCTGGTCTCAGGCAGAGAGGAACCAGCAATTTTTTTACTTATTTTCTCCTGATTCCTGATGGGTTTACAAAGAAATTTAATTTAACTGTTAGAATATGTAATGCTGCCTATTCTGATTTATTCTAATTAATATACCTACTGGTTTCTGGGAGTAAAAACAACAGAATTATTAGATAAGGTTCACAGGAAAACCCCTATAGAGAAGTATATTCACCTGAAGGATTATAGAAAAATGAAGTAGAATTTAAAAAACACACACACCAAACACCCAAAACAGAAAACAGCCTGGCTGGTGTTACTCAGCGGTTGAGTGTCAATGTATGAACCAGGCTGTCAGAGTTTGATTCTCTGTCAAAACACACGCCTGGATTGCGGGCTCACTGCCTCCGTATGGAGCATGCAGGAGGCAGCAGATCTATGATTGCTAATCATATCTACCCTGATTGGTGAGAGTTTCTTGAAAGCAGTGACATGCACATGTTCTTTTTTTCCAGAAGGGTGAAATGTATTTAGAATTAAATAAGTCACATGTTGAACCAATTGTGAAAGTAATGATTTTAAACAAACCTCCTTCCACAAGAGAAGCTGAATGTTTGTTACAGGACATTCCAATGCAACTTCAGGCCTTTTCCAATCACCAGTAACTAACCTTTATGCAAGAGATAGAATTAAGCCCAATATACAAGATTACTTTTAAGAAAGCGTTTATAATTGCATATATAAGCCCCTGTGATTCTCCTATACTTGCAGTAAGGAACTGAATGGACAAGAAGGGAGATATATACAGAATCTCATAGCTATAAATGAAAATTATTTCCCAACATCCTGTGGTTCTTAATCCATATAACTCATTATCAGCTATTTCTGTGGACTGTCAATATTTTCCAGTAATAGATTATGTAGTGCCTTTCCAGCATTCCAGTAAAAAAAGACAGTCCATACCTCTGCTTTCACCTGGAAGATTAAAGTTTACTTGGACAGTAATGCCCAGGGATATGTGAAGAGCCCCACCTCTTGTCTTAGATACTAAAGATTGAAATTATGTCAAATTTTCTAGATATTCCACTCTAATCCTCCATGAGGGTGATTTGGTTTTATGCTCTAGAAAATTACTAGACTCCCAAAAAGACACAATATCCCTATTACAACACATGGATACCAAAGAACAAGCTCTGATTCTGTTTACCCCAGTAAAATACTTTGCTTCTAATACTAAAGATGGGCTACTAACAGGCCGTGAAAGGCTCAGAAGAATCCTATCCTTTCCTCTAACAAGAACAAGAAAGCAACTTAGAAGCAGGATTTCAGGGTTTGATTGGATATTATCACAATTAGTTTCCAACTTTTTCATTAATGGCCCAGCCTCTATATGTCTTGTTAAAATCAAATTGGCCTGATCCAATTCAGTGTAACCCAGAATGGAAATAAGCTGTAAAATCTGAACTGAGGATAATTATTCTTTTGACTTTATTCAAAATACCACTTATTTAAAAATCTTTTTGTTTTCCAAATATAATAAAAATTAAAAGTAGCCATTCTGCATTATTATCAAGGACTAATTAACTCTCTTATAGGGGCTGATACATTAGTAACATTAATTTCATACCATGCTCCCAAGAGATGGAGACTTCAAAGACTATTACTAACAACCAGGAGATTTTTGTCCATTGGAAAAAACATTAATTAATGCCTCTCTCCAACATTGTTGGAGGAAAACTTATCAGGTGCCTAACCATGAATAGACATCTGCCCCTGTCTCCGACACTTGCCTCCACCTACAGCAGAGATCAAAGATTTCTTGAGGATAAGAAACTGCCACATCAAAGATAGACAGCTATCCCAAGACACTGACAAGGCCTGTATATCTACAAATTAATGTTAAATTTTAATTTTTGATTGTCTTTACCAGTTGGCTAATATTAATAATAACAAAATTACACTTATTCTTTAGTATTTTCTCAAACCTTGTATATACAGTATAGCCCAACTGTTAATAATTGCTGAAGTTGTATAACTTTGTATTATCAATAATACTCTTTTTATGGTTTCTTTTTTGAAATTTAAATAAATTCTATTGCAAAAGGAAAGAAATATATATATTTGTTAATCCTCACCCAAGGATATTTTTCCCATTCATTTTTAGAGAGAGTGGAAGGTTGAAGGGAGGAGGAGAGAGAGAAAGAGAGAGAGAGAGAGAGAGAGAGAGAGAGAGAGAGAGAGAGAGAGAGATCAATGTGAGACAGACACTTTAGCTGGTTGCCTCCCACACACCCCCCGACATTTTAATGATGTTGATTCTACCAATCCATGAAAATGGTATGTTCTTCCATCTGTTTATGTCTTCCTCTATCTCTTTTTTCCGTGTCCTGTAGTTTTCCGAGTACAGTTCTTTTACCTCCTTAGTTAAGTTTATCCCTAGGTATCTTAATTTTTTTGGTGTGATGGTAAATGTTATTGTTTTTTAAAATTTCTCTTTCTGTGAGTTCATTATTGGTGTATAGAAAAGCCATAGAGTTTTATGGCGTTAATTTTGTATCCTCTTAGATTGCTGAATTCATTTATTAAGTCTAATTATTTTTTGATGGAATCTTTAGAGTTTTCTATGTACAGTATCATGTCATCTGTGAATAGGACAGTTTTACTTCTTCTTTTCCAAATTGGATGCCTTTTATTTCTTCTTCTTCTCTAATTGCAATGGCTAGTACTTCCAGTACTATGTCGAAAAGGAGTGGTGAGAATGGGCATCCCTGTCTTGTTCCTGTTCTTAGGGGAAATGGTTTTAGTTTTTGCCCATTGAGTATGATGTTGGCTGTGGGTTTATCATATATGGCTTTTATTATGTTGAGGTATGATCCCTCTATTCCCACCTTGCTAAGAGATTTTATCAAGAAAGGATGTTGGATTTTGTCAAATGCTTTTCTGCATCAATTGATATGACTATGTAATTTTTATCTCTCAATTTGTTTATGTGATGTATCATGTTTATTGATTTGTGGATATTGTACCATTCTTGCATTCCTGGGATAAATCCTACTTGGTCATGGTGTATGAACTTTCTGATATAATCCTGGATCTGATTTGCTAGAATTTTATTGAGGATTTTGGCATCTATGTTCATGAGGGATATGGGCCTGTAATTCTCTTTCATTGTGTTGTCTTTATCTGGGTTTGATAGTAGGGTAATGACGGTTTCATAGAATGAGCGTGGAAGTGTTCCTTCCTCTTGAATTTTGGAATAGTCTGAGGAGGATGGGTTTTAGTTCTTCCTTGAATGTTTGGTAAAACTTCCATAGTTATTGGCCTATGGAGATTTTTATATTTTTCCTGATTGAATTTTAGAAGGTTGTATTTTTCTAGGAATACGTCCATTTCCTCCATGTTGTTTAGTGTGTGGGAATAAAGTTGTTAATAGTATTTTTTAACAATCCTTTGTATTTTGGTGGGTTCTGTTGTTATTTCACCTCTTTCATTTCTGATTTTGTTTATTGGGGTCCCCTCTCTTTGCTTCTTGGTGAGCCTGGCTAGTGGTTCATCAATCTGTTTATCCTTTTAAAGAAACAGCTCTTGGTTTCATTGATCTTTTGTATTTGTTTTTTTTTTTTTTGTCTCTCTGCCATTTACTTCTGCTCTGATCTTTATTATCTCCTTCCTTCTGCTCACTCGGGCTTTTATTATTGCTCTCTAATTCTTTAAGTTGTAGAGTTGGATGATTTACTACCTTTTTTTCTTGTACTTCTGAGGTAGGCCTGTAGAGCTGCTCTCAGGATTGCTTTCATCGTGTCCCATAGATTTTGGATTGTTGTGTTTTCATTGTTATTCATTTCCAGGATGTTTTTAATTTTTTCTTTGATTTTGTTGGTAACCCAATCACTGTTTAATAGCATGCTATTCAGCTTCCAAGTGTTAGAATTTTTATGATTGTTTTTATTGTAGTTTATTTCTAATATTATGCCATTGTGGTCTGAGAAGATGCTTGATATGATTTCAATCTTCTTGAATTTGGAGAGACTTTCCTTGTGACCCAATATGTGGTCTATCTTTAAATATGTCCCATGTGCATTTGAGAAGAACGTATATTTGATGGCTTTGGGGTGAAATGTTCTGAAGATGTCAATTAAGTCCAGATGATCTAGTGAGTCATTTAGGATTAATGTTTCTTTGCTTATTTTTTGTCTAGAGGATTTATCCAGTGATGTCAGTGATGTATTAAAGTCCCCTACTATGATTGTATTGTTGTTGATCTCTCCCTTGATATCTTCCAGGAGTTTTTTTTATGTATTTGCGTGTTCCTGAACTGGTTGCATATATGTTTACCAGGGTTATATCCTCTTGTTGTATCGATCTCTTTAGTATTATGAAGTGGCCTTCCTTATCTCTTGTTATGGCATTCACTTTGAGGTCTATTTTGTCAGATATAAGTATTGCTACCCCAACTTTTTTTTTTTTTCATTTCCATTTTCCTGAAAGATATTTTTCCATTCCTTCACTTTCAGTCTGTGTGTGTCCATTGTTCTGAGTTGGGTCTCTTGTAGACAGCATATATATGGGTCATGTTTTTTTATCCATTCAGCCACTTGATGTCTTTTGATTGGAGCACTTAGTTCATTTATTTTTAAAGTTATTATTGAAAGGTACTTGTTTGTAGCCATTTTTATTTTTTTAAGCTGTGTTCCTTCTTCCCTTTTTAATTTCTTCTTTTTATACCAGTCCCTTTAGCATTTCTTGCATTGCTAGCTTGGTAGTGATAAACTCGCTTAGATTTTTTTTTATTTTTTATTATTTTTTTTTTTTTGTCTGTGAAGCTTCTTATTTCTCCTTCAATTTTCAATGATAGCCTTGCTGGATAGAGTATTTTTGGATTCAGTCCTTTGCTTTGCATCACTTTGTAAATTTCCTTCCATTCTTTTCTGGCCTGATGTGTTTCTGTTGAGAAATCATTTGATAATATAACGGGAAAGCCCTTGAATGTAACCTTCTGTCTCTCTCTTGCAGCCTTCAAGATTCTCTCTTTGTCCTGAACATTTGCCATCATAATTATGACGTGTCTTGGTGTGGGTCTTTTTGGGTTCATCTTGTTTGGGACTCTCTGTGCTTGTGTGACTTTTTTCTTCCTCACATCAGGGAAGTTTTCTGATATTATTTCTTCAAATAGGTTTTCTAACCCTTGTTCCTCTTCATGTTGTTCTGGCACTCCTATTATTCGTATGTTGCTTTGTTTCATGTTGTTCCAAAGCTCCCTTAGGCTCTCCTCCAGTATTTTAATTTTTTTCTCCAATTGCATTTCAGTTTGGGTGTGTTTTACTTCCCTGTCTTCTAATTCGCTCTTTTGGTCCTCCGCTTCTCCTAGTATACTGTTGAAACTTTCCATGGTGTTTTTTTTTTTTTTTAATACATTTTATTGATTTTCTTTACAGAGAGGAAGGGAGAGAGAAAGAGAGTTAGAAACATCGATGAGAGAGAAACATCGATCAGCTGCCTCCTGCACACCTCCCACGGGGGATGTGCCTGCAACCAAGGTACATGCCCTTGACCGGAATCGAACCCGGGACCCTTTAGTCCGCAGGCTGACGCTCTATCCACTGAGCCAAACCGGTCAGGGCTCCATGGTGTTTTTTATTGCATCTATATCACTCTTTATTTCTTCTTGATTCTTACATAAGTTGTTGATTTTTTCATCCATCTGGTTTACGAACTGTATGACCCTTATACTGAACTCTTTTTCTGACATATTGCATGCCTCCATTTCACTTAACAGCTTTTCTGGCAATTCTTTTCTTTCCTTTGGGGGTTTCTTTGTCTACCCATTTTTGTTCTCACTGGAGGATCTAAGTGTCAAGTTGTTCAGGGGCTGCTCCTTCAGTGGCAGTGGCTCCTCTGGTGGCAGTTACTCCTCAGGTAGTTGCAACAGCGGCTGCTCCTCAGTTGGCAGCAAATCCTCTGGTGGGCGCTGTTCACAGCGGTGATGGCTCCTTTGGCTGGTGGGGGAAGGTTGCTCACGCAGCTGCTGCTCCTCGGACAGGGGTAGGCTGCTCACGTGGATGCTGCTCCTTGGATGGGGGCGGGCTGCACACAACTGCTGCTCCTCAGACTGGGGCAGCTGCTCATGCGGCTGCTGCTCCATGGGTGGGGGCAGGCTGCTCGCAGGGCTGCTGCTCCTTGGACAGGGGCAGACTGCTCACGGGGTTGCTGCTCTTGGGAAGGTGGTGGGCTGCTCTCAAGTTGCTGCTCCTCGGATGGGGGTGGGCTGCTCTCAGGGACTGACGTTCCTTGGATGGGGGCAGGCTGCTTGTGAGGCTGCTGCTCCTTGGACAGGGGCAGGTTGCTCGCAGGGTTGCTGCTCCTCATATGGGGTTGGGCTGCTCGTGCTGCTGCTGCTTCTCAGATGGGTGTGGGCTACGTGTGGCTGCTGCTCCTTGGACAGGGGCAGGCTGTGTGGGGCTGCCACTCCTTGGTAGTGGGTGGGTTGTTCATGTGGCTGCTGCTCCTTGGGCGGGGACAGGCTGCTCCTTGAGCCATTGTGGGCTGGTTGCACAGCTGCTGCTCCTTGGATGGGGGCACGGACCACTTGCACAGCTGCTGCTCCTTGGACGGGGGCAGGTTGCGTGAGGCTGCTGCTCCTTGTCCTGGGGCAGACTGCTCATGTGTCTGCTGCTCACATGGTTGCAGTGCCCTGGGCTAAAGCATTGGGCCTGTCAGAGGGGAGTGCACTTTGGAACTCACAGGAGCCTGTGCTCAGGGAGGCTGGAGTCTCAGTGACCATGGGACTGCAGCTGAGGTAGCAGGTCCCTGGCGGGGGTGGCTGTAGAGTCCCAGATGTTATCTGAGGGCACCCTGGGTGGAGGTGGGGCTGGGTTCCCAGTCACAGCATCTCTCCCCTTCAAAAAGGCAAGTCCTCTGTGGAAGAGCCGGCTGCTCCGGGACTGTTTACAACTGTAGCAGAGGCTGCCTAGTTAGGCAATCCCAGTTAGCCTGCCCCTGAAGGTCCTGTGGGATCTAATTCTGCCTCAGTCACACACACTCACACACACACACACACACACACACACACACCACAACCACACACTCCTCTTTTGCTCCCTCATTCACTCATGCTCTTTCCCTCACTGCCGCTTTCTTCATGCCTCAGTAGTTGGGTCTGGAGTGTTATTGACCCATTCATGAATGGATTCTCCTCTCTGGGTGTCTAGTTATATGGCTCGCTCTCTAGCACATTGGCCAAACAGGATAAAATTCACCTCAACAAGACATGACATAAAGGGAACAAAACACAAATGTACTCATGACACTGATAACTCCAATATAAGTGGCCACCAGAGAAAAGAGAATTAGGGGAGAGAAAATAGAGCACAAATTATGTCAAAGAGAGAAAAAATGGTATGAGAGAAAAGAAAAAGGAGAAAAAGGAAGAAAAAGGAAAAAAAATATATATATATGGGGAGAAAACACCAGAGAACAAACAGGTAAACCAAAACATACAAATACCAAATTCCCAGTAAAGAGGGTGGGGGCAGAATCTTATATACAGAAAGTAAGGTTAAGAAATGGATAAATATGGGGAGGACCTCAGTTCAATATAGAGCAGTGGTCGGCAAACACATTAGTCAACAGAGCCAAATATCAACAGTACAACGATTAAAATTTCTTTTGAGAGCCAAGTTTTTTAAACTTAAACTTCTTCTAAAGCCACTTCTTCAAAATAGACTCGCCCAGGCTGTGGTATTTAGTGGAAGAGCCACACTCAAGGGGCCAAAGAGCCACATGTGGCTTGCGAGCCACAGTTTGCTGACTACTGGTATAGAGGAAGTAGAAAGAGGATGAGTGGATAAGAAGAAAGAGAAAGAGAAGAAAATAATAATAATAATAAAAATTTAAAAAATTGATTAAAATAGGATAATAAAATTAAATAAATTAGAATGATGGAAAATAATGCAAAAAGAAATAGAAAATAAAGAAACAAATGAAAATAAAGAAAAAAGAGATAACAAAATAATAATAAAATAAAATAAGAATAAGAATAAAAATGAGAAAGTGAAGTGTCATTCCTTTGACTGATTTTAAGATCCCACTCTTCTGTACTGTCTGTGGCTTCTCAGTTTCCTGTTGCTGGGACTGAAGGCCTCACTTTAGGCCAGTCCCTGTGGACTCTCAGAGACTATTCAGATTCTTTTTTCCCTTTGTACCCCTCAGGGCATAGTCTGGGTGTGGCTATATTGGTTGCCTGGAGACTGCAGGGAGGGGTTATCTCTTCAGGAGAAAATGGCTACCTAGGTCCCACGTGTCAGGTATGACTCAGTGCCAGACTAGCAGCCACCTCTCCCGGGCCCTCCCCTCACCCCAGTCTCTCCCTAGACTCCACAAGTCTGCACCTCCTCCTGCACCTCAGCCACGGGTGAGTGTCCATATCCGAAAGGTCCTATGAACTAGGTTCGGTGAAGAAAAGCAAAGACCACAAAGAGGGGAAGGAGCTGCACCTCTGAGAGCCCCTCTCCTCCCAGCACCACGTGGTCTGGGCAGTCATCCTGAATGCCCCCTCTGAGCTCAGTATGTCATGACTGTGGACCCAGATCTAGAATTCCTGCCACCAGCAGTCCTGAAGACCTCCTTTCCACAGTCAGATGTTGTTCCTGACCCAAGGGACGTGGCCTCAGTGCCGTGCGGTTTCTCTCTGAGGCTCTGAGTTCAGAGGTCTCACAGTTCTCTCCAGCCCAGATCCCTGATTTTACCATTCTCCAGGTGTCCTCTCCCCTTCCTGGCTGTGGACTGTCTCACCAGCTGTGTCTACTTTGCTAATTTGGGGTGGATGTTATTCGATTTAGTTGCTCGTTCTATCTGATCCAGAACAGGGCTCAGGACATGTCCATCTATTCCGCTGCCATTTTGTCTCCTCTGAGAAGGTTATATTCTTGCTCCAAAGAGAGTTTACTTTGTAATGGGACCAAATAGAATATAAAACAAGCAAGTGCACAAACAAAATAAAAACCAATGAACTCTGAATTAAATACGCATGTTTCTTCAGTATCATTTATGGATTCAACATGCTATTTATAGCATCACTAATATCAGGCTCTCTCTGCTATTACAGAGACAGCAGTCACACTATTTCTTTTTTTTTAAAATATATTTTTATTGATTTCAGAGAGGTAAGGGGAGGGAGCGAGAGATAGAAACATCAATGATGAGGGAGAATCATTAATCAGCTGCCTCCTGCACACCCTCTACTGGAGATGGAGCCTGAAACCTGGGCATATGCCCTTGACTGGAATCAAACCTGGGACCCTTCAGTCCACAGGCTGACACTCTATCAACTGAGCCAAACCAGCCAGGGCAAGTTAGTTATTTCTGAATGAATAACATGAGATAAGCTAAGAGGAACAAGGGAAGCAGTAAAAAATTAATAAAAAAGGAATATTTTAAAAAGGAATTTTACATATAAATGCTAGAACCCAATTATGGGAATGTGCTTATACTCCAACCCAACAAACAATACTAACTATATTAATTCAGATAGAAGCTGATATGGCTATAAACGTATGGTCCTCTATAACTGCTGCTGAGGTACAGGAAATTTATTTATGAAATTCTTGCTGTTCTCCTGGCCTCTGGAATTTTAGATGGTAATTGTAATTTACAGGATTGTGTTCTTACAGCCTGGCCTCAATTAAAACTTAAGGTTATAGCTTCTAGTTGCACTACTAGTGGGACTCAAATTTATAACAGCACCTGAGTGCTTCCAATGAGAAATAGATAGGCCATAGTAAGTAGGAACCTATCTCATGGACAAATTATGAAAACTGAAAAGGTGAATGGTGTACCCCCAAACTATAAGTGAATGTTATATTAGATGTAGAATATAGAAAAGTGAGACTGGCAAAATACTTGGTCCATGATAGCTCAAAGATTAGAAATAATCCAGAATATTTTTAACAAGAATATATAGGATCTGACTCCCTTCCATTCACCTGCCTTTTTCTTTTGAATAATGATAATAATAATATGACCATGAATGCCATTTAAGGTAATGGTCTTGACCCATCCCCAGCAGTCCACCCTGATCAGCAACAAACACTAACTCTGAGACTTTCTAGGAATGAGCTTTCTTTTGGCTATCCAATCAAAAGGTTGGATATCAATGCATTTTTTGGACTGATTTATGACCAAAAGGGGGAATGTGTGTATAAGAAGGGGCCACATACTAAACCTGACAAGTTCAAGGCCGGCCCTTGTGACAACGTTACAAACTCAGAGAGCTAAAGTAACCACGTAGGATGGTCTGAAATGAAAATGTTTTAACTAAAAGCAGTTTATGATGGATAGTCATGTCTTAGGCTAGAACATTTCCCGATAAAAGTCAATATTTATCTTAATTGAGCCTGTCTACTGTCTTTTTGTATCTACCATACCTTTGCAATGTCAAAGTAATTTCCTTTTTCTGGATCCCTCAAGGCATAGGCACTGCACAGGAGTGGGCACCACAAATCCCCTCATTATAATTGTTATCGTGTTAATTGTTGACTGTTAACGATCCTGTATTCTTCTATGTAAAAGTAGTGTGTGTCTATCATTTTACTTTGTATCTAAGCACAACCCTAATCTATCACCAATGGATTTCATGTACCCACTTACGTCTTCTGCTTTGATTAAAATGTATAACACTGCCATTCTCTGGAGCATTTTCTCATTCCATTGAGATTTTGCTTCTCTGCAGTTGTCATCACTTTGACTCAAACTCATAAAAATTATCTGCAAGTTTGAATGTTTGTTATGTTGACAGGCTCAAATTAACTCATAAGAATTCTCTACAGGTTTAAATGTTTCTTATTTTAACATTTGCATGGAGTAGTCTGGTGGGATTCCAGAGAAGCTTACCTAGAACCACCTTGAAGACCCACACCTGTGCTAGGTAGGTACCAGCAGGGGCCCATTGTGCTGAACCAGCTCCTCACTTTCCATAGGGTGAGCTTGGGTGAATTTTTCTTGGAATTTTGAACATCCCTGTTTTAAGTAAAAGGTAAAAAGACTCAGGATTAAGATAAGAGTTGAAAACTCAGGACAGAAGAAAAATGGGTGGCTGGTTTTTAACTTTAGCTTTCAATTGAAATTGCTTTCTGAGAATCTGAACAAAACCTTTTGGTAAATGAGAACCTGACCTCATTTGGGTCCAAAGATAAAGGCACTTTCTGCCTCCAGCAAAGATAAGGGCACTTCCTGCCTCCAGCTGAAATCTTCGGTATTCTTAGGTGACTAAGAGCCTCTCTGGAAGGGTCAGAGAGGGCATCCCTCATGACATGCATAAACCCCATAGAGAATTTCAACTCAACTGTAATTAAACACACACACACACACACACACAGGTTAGTTACCTAGTACTCTGAGTTCTCACAGCTATGATACACAGCTGGAGAGAGAAAATGAGATGTTTAAGAAGTTTTTATGTGACTCAGGAGGCAACAGCTTCTTGCAGCTCAACCCATACACAGCACATTTTATCCCACCACACAATATTCCTAGAAATTTGTTTAGATTCTGCAGATATCCAAAGGAAACTAAAATAAACATGGGAAATCATGCCTCCAAAGCTGAAAACTCCCAGCTCCAATCCCCATCAATACTCCTACAGATACACAATAAATAGGAAGTATTTACTTGCAAGGACGTGCAGAAATGTGAAGATTTAACTAGAAGTGATATCAATTTATGATGGCCAAAATGGAACCTTTTTTAACAACGAATTAATTTTTTGCATGCATAATTAGAAAAAAAAGGCAACTCTAAAATTTAACTTGATGAATGGGAAACCTATTGGAAATTGGAAACTTTTAAGAGGAGCACAAGTGGGTATTTTGTTTGTTTGTTTGTTTTAAAGTAGTAATAACAAATTTTAGACACTGTCTCTAAACTAAGGAAAGTTTCTGATGCTAATAAATGCCAACACACCATTCCTCCCTTTTCTACAGTTTCTTCACCATCTTTTTTGCTCTCTGAGCTTTCTTATGAGGACTTCCCCTATCCCTCACTTCTTCCTTCCCCTTCTATTTCCCTCTATATCTTTTCCATTCCAATGCCTACTGACCTAAGGGAAAATAAGAACAGAAAGTCAGACAAGGGTAATCTAGGAATTCTAGCAGCTCCCTTAAGGGAAGAGGAAGTCTCAGGCAGATCAGTCAGAGAGAAAACCAGTGATTATATATATATATATATATATATATATATATATATATATATATATATATATCTTGGACTAGAACAGAATTAAGGAATCTATCTAAAAATTTCCAACCCCCCCCCCTCCCCAGAACCCTGATTGGTTCACAACGGAATTTAATTTAACTGTTAGAATATGTGATCATGGCCATTCTGACCTATGCCAATTATTATATCTCCTGGTTTCTTGGAAAAAAGCAATAGAATTACTAAAAAATGTTCATTGGGAAATTTCTATAGAGGAGTCTGTTCACCTTAAGAAAACTGAAATGGGATTCAAAAAGAGAAAATAAACAGAAGCGCATATGGTTGCTCCAGGACTATTAGGGCATTTCCCCTTTTTCTTACTAATAGTTTAAAATAAATTGAAATTACTACAAAAGGGAAAATTACTAAGGCCCTTATAGATACTGGGACTACTTTATCTGTTATTAACAACTAAAGGCCCGGTGCATGGATTCATGCACCAGTGGGGTCCCTCAGCCTGGCCTGTGCCCTCTCACAATCCAGGACCCCTCGGGGGATATCAGACTGCCGGTTTCAGCCCGATCCCTACAGGTCAGCGGGGATCGGGCCGGAACCGGCAGTCCTACATCCCTCAAGGGATGTAGTAGTGCTCAAAGTCGCAGGAGTCCAGGGAGGAACCCAAGCCTGGGCCTGGCGCCGCACCCCTCCTGCTCATCCCAGTCCCACTGCACCTGCCTTGGGCTTGCACCCAGTCAGTTCCCATCAGGAGAGGCTCACACCAGCTGTGAGCTCAGCATCTGGTGCCCATCAGTTAGCTAAGTGGTGCTCCCACTGTGGGAGTGCACTGACCACCAGGAGGCAGCTCCTGCATTGAGCGTCTGCCCCCTGGAGGTCAGTGTGCACCATAGCATCCAGTCGACTGGTTGGTTGGTTATCCAGTCATTCGGTTGCTTAGGCTTTTATATATATATAGATACCCAACTAAGTCACCTTCTCTGTGCAAATGGTAGAAATATATAATAAAAAAATGCCTGTTTTTAAATCAGAACTTGTCCCTAATTATACTAGGAAATGTTTTGGGGCAACATATATTTTTCCTGGCAAAATAGGTCTTAATTCACCTGAGAGGGAGATTATCTTAAAACCCACGACAGCCACATATCTTTTTTCCCAAAAGGGTGAAACGTATTTAGAACTAAATAAATCCAATAATGAACCAAGTGGAAAAATAATTATTTTAAAGAAACTTCCACAGGAGGAAAATAATCTTGAGACTGAACGTTTGTTGCAGGATGTTCCAATGCAATTCTGAGCCCTTTCAAGTACAGATATTGGCAAGATCAAGTCAGCCATTCCTAAGAAAATAGCTATGGATAATACTTGGCCTTTTTATTAATATTCACCAATATCATTTAAGACCTGATGCACTAGCTGGATTTAAGCACATTATACAAGATTATTTAAAAAGGGAACATATTAATTGCATGTACAACCTTTTGTACTTCTCCAATTTTTCCAATAAAGAAACCAAATGGAAAAGGATGGTGATCTGTACATCCTGAGGTTCCAAACCCACATAACTTGCTATCATCCATTCCTATGGACTGCCAATATTTTCCAGTAATAGTTTTATGTGGTGCCTTATTCAGCATTCCAGTAGAAACAGACAATCAATAGCACTGTGTCTTTACCTAGGA
Organism: Plecotus auritus; assembly: GCF_963455305.1. Classification (NCBI taxonomy): domain Eukaryota; kingdom Metazoa; phylum Chordata; class Mammalia; order Chiroptera; family Vespertilionidae; genus Plecotus; species Plecotus auritus. Next base: position 17,005,255 of record NC_137785.1, read on the forward strand.
AGATGTCCAATGTACTTGGACTGCAATGCCCCAGGGATATACACCTATTTCTCTCAGATATTAAAAGCTGATTTAAATAGTGTTAAATTTCCTAGAGATTCCACTCTAATCTAATATCTGGGCATTTTACTTTTATACTCTAGAACCGTGGTCGGCAAACTGTTGCTCGCGAGCCACATGTGGCTCTTTGGCCCCTTGAGTGTGGCTCTTCCACAAAATACCACGGCCTGGGCTAGTCTATTTTGAAGAAGTGGCGTTAGAAGAAGTTTATGTTTAAAAAATTTGGCTCTCAAAAGAAATTTCAATCGTTGTACTGTTGATATTTGGCTCTGTTGACTAATGAGTTTGTCGACCACTGCTCTAGAACATTGCTAGACTCCCAAAAGCACACAACTTACCTTTACAACCGTTAGCTATAAAAGGACTTAAGGTCTCAAAGGATAAGGTTCAATTTTGCTTATCGCAAATAAATACCTTGGCTATCTCATATCTAAAGATGGCCTACTGCCAAGACCGGTTTGGCTCAGTGGATAGAGCGTCGGCCTGCGGACTCAAGGGTCCCAGGTTCGATTCCGGTCAAGGGCATGTACCTTGGTTGCGGGCACATCCCCAGTGGGGGGCGTGCAGGAGGCAGCTGCTCGATGTTTTTCTCTCATCGATGTTTCTAACTCTCTATCCCTCCTCTCCCTTCCACTCTGTAAAAAATCAATAAAATATATTAAAAAAAAAAAAAAAAAGATGGCCTACTGATTAATCCTAAAAGACTCAGAGGAATCCTATCTTTTCCTATTCTAAAATTAAGAAAGCAGCTTAGAGGATTTCTGAATTTGACTGGATATTGTCACAATTAGGTTTCATTTTTTTTTTCATTAATGTCCCAGCCTCTATATGTCTTATTAAAATCAAATGGACCTGATTCAATTCAGTGGAACCCAAAAGGGAAACAAGCTGTAAAATCTCTAAAGAATTATCTGAAGGTCCCGTTTATACATAAAAATAAAAATAAATATTTAGGAAGTTTTTACTAAAAAACATAGAGATCACCATAGATCTTCAGGATATTAGAGTCAAATAGTAGACTTAGTAGTCAAAGGGCTCCCTCCCTGCATGACAGCTATCTCTGCTATAGACATATTATGCAAACAGAAAAGACGGGCTCTTCTTTCTTCATGTTTATTATTCTGTTAAATAGTCACGGAATTCTCATCAAACTCAACACTTCTGTCAGTTGATTGGCTCTTGCTTTCCGTACCTAGTATTATTTAACTCAATGTAACAGTCTTTACCCAGCAACTGTGCTACCTTTTTTTTCAGCATGAAGACATCCACAATTGCTTTTTGCCTAGTGACCACCTTCTACAGTAATCCTCAGAATGGTTTACAAGAAACTCCTCGATAATGCTGACTTAATTTAGTTTATAGGTGGATTTTTAAAAGATGAGCAGGAGTGTCATTGAGTTGGATATGCAGTAAGTTCCATGGTAGACATAATTGAAGGTTTTTATTTACTTGAATAAGATTTGCCCAACAAGCTGAATTAATTGTTCTAACTCAGGGTTGCCAATCAGCCAAAAATCAAATAGCCAATATTTGCACTAACAGGAGTTATGCCCTTGGTGTAGCCCACAACTCATTAGAATGTTATGGAAGCAGCGAGGCTTCTGAGCTTTCTCAGGGCAGCGCGTAAAAAATAGAAAAGAGGCTGCAGAATTATTAGATATCATACAGAAATCGAAACTATTGGCAATTATAAAAATCCCAGAACATTCTAAAGCTGCCACCATGAAAGAAAGCAAAAGGAAATCATTTAGCTGATGCTGCAGCTAGACAAGCAGCATTATACAACCAAATATTCTACACCTGAGAATGCTCCTTGCTTCCTACTAAATCAGTAAAAGACTTTCTTTTACATGTCAAGGGACAGCTGCAGAAGAAGAAAAGAGGATGTGGAAACAATAAGTAGGGATCTTTGACCCAGACAAGCAGATATGGTCCCAATCAGAAACCAATATTTTATATAGGGACTCAATTACTTATACTTTAGCATATGCATGAGCTAAGACAGTGGGGTCCTAAAAATGATTTCATGAATTGAGCACTATTACTGGAAATCTCCTCCTACTAAAGCTTGTAAAGTGTATAGCAGATGTTCTATCTATACAAATGTAACCCTGGAAAATCATTCCATGGGTGCCAAGGACATTTCCCATTTCTTTTAGAATCATTTAAGGCAGTGGTCAGCAAACTCATTAGTCAAAAGAGCCAAATATCGACAGTACAATGATTGAGATTTCTTTTGAGAGCCAAATTTTTTAAACTTAAACTTCTTCTAATGCCACTTCTTCAAAATAGACTCGCCCAAGCCATGGTATTTTGTGGAAGAACCACACTAAAGGGGCCAAAGAGCCGCATGTGGCTCGCGAGCCACTGTTTCCTGACCACTGATTTAAGGTATGGCAATTAAATTTTATTAAAAGTCCAGAATCTCACAAATACAAGTATATGCTAGTTATGACTTGCATGTTTTTCTCACTGGGTTAAGGAGAGCAACAGCTTTAATGATGGTTAATTATTTCTGGGAAAATTTAATCCCAATTTGGGAATTCTGTGTGAGTTACAGTGACTGAGAGACTCATTTTACTGGGTAAGTTAATGCAATCCATTTTGAATATTTGGCACATTCTACAGTATTTTTATTGTGCCTATTATTCCAGTTCTCTGGATTGGTGAAACATACAAGTGGTACAGTTAAAACTCAATTAGGTAAATTTTCAAAAGCTTTTAATCTTCCTTGGCCTAAAGCTCTCATTATTCTCCTCAACCTGAATCTACTTTCTTTGGTAAACACATTTGTTTTCTCCTAATTAAATAGTCACTGGTCACCCTACACATCTAGACAAAGGAACATATGCATCAACCTTACTGTAAAGAGACATTCTGCATTATTATTAAGAGGTTATTAACCAGCTTATAGGGACTGATAAATTAGTGAGAATTATTTCACAAGTGCCCTACAAGGGCCACAACCTAATTGGGCCATTGGAAAAGACATCAATTAGACTCTCTCCAACCATGAATGGACATCTACTCCTTTCTCTAACACTTGCTTCCAATTACAGCTAACAAAGATTTCTCAAGAATAAGAAGCTGCTGATATCAGGGATAGACATTGAAAAGGCCTATATCCCTACAAATTGATGTTGAATTTTATTAGTTTAATTGTCTTCACCTGTCTGCTAATATTAGTCATAATATTAATTGAACTTGTTCTTTGGGCTTTTCTCTAACCTTGTGTATAAAGTCCAATCCTATCTAATAAAGAGGGAATATATAAATTGACTGGCACACATCACAAAGATGGCGGTGCCCATAGCCACAAGATGGCGGCGCCCAGTCCCCTCAGCCCCACCAGAGTCCCCCAGTCCCTTCAGCCCCACCAAGGGGGTGGCAGGCGTACAGTGCAGCTGGACCCGCCCTCATCCCCCAGCTGCCCAGGGCTGGCCTGAGGTGCAGGCAAGCCTCAGATGTCGGCTGCCTAGCCACCTAGGGCTGGCCCGAAGCACAGGCAAGCCTCGGATATCGGCTGCCCAGCCACCCAAGGCAGGCCTGAGGTGCAGGCAAGCCTCAAATGGTGACTGCCCAACCACCCAGGGCCGCCCGAGGCTCAGGTAACCAGGGCCGGCCAAGGCTTGCTCTGCCAGCAGTGGCAGCGGCAGAGGTGTGATGGGGGTGTCGCCTTCCCCTGATCACTGGGTCATCTCCCGCCCCTGAGGGTTCCCTGATTGTGAGAGGGGACAGGCCGGGCTGAGGGACCCCCCCACCCTCCAGTACATGAATTTTCATGCACCGGGCCTCTAGTTGTTAATAATTGCTAAAGGTGTATATGATAACTTTTATATTATCAATCATATGCTTTTAATGATTTCTCCTTTAGAGGTAGGTTAGTTAGAAGCTAGGAATACTCATTGACAAGTAGAATGGTGCATCTGAGACAGATAGCTGAACAAACTGGCTGAGCAATTTACAGCCAGATACAAGCCCCAGGTGACTTGCAATGGGCAAAACTGGTGCCGGAGCTTGCCTTCAGGGTGGCCTTTCTCCCCTAGCACATTGCTAGTTATGTGGTTTAGACCTTTTGCCCTGGTGATAACCAAACAGTGGAGACCACAACCCTGAAAGGGCACTCCTGGAAAAGCTGAAAAATATTTCTTGAGGTGTCCCCTGAGATCTTTCTTAAAATGCCCACCTTTGGAAAGCAGAAAATAAATTTTTAAGGCAAGGGAGCTAGCATGCATTCTCCTTGAAGCATGCCTGTTTGAATTACCATTTCAAGTGAATTTGCTTTCTCCTAAACTCTAAGGGGTCCCCATGAGGCTGGCAACCAGGGCAGCAATGGGCAGAAGCAGCTCATCCTAGGCCACATTCCTGAACCTCTCCCCATATCCCATTTCCTCTGATTTTACAGTAACCTAACAACAGCCCTGCCTAGACTCATTTCTTTTCCATGATGTTCCTAAGCAACCTCACCTAGTCTTTCTCCTGTTGCTTCTTCTATCCTAGGCCCTTCCTTGTTAATTGTCCTCAGCTTTAATAAACATACGCTTAAAATCAGCTGGATTCCTGTTGTGAAATCTTTCCTGCATGCAGTTAAGAACACACACACTACTGGCTGGCCTTACGCAAACCTCCTCCAGATCTGACCCCTTTCCAGTAACATTTTGAAATGTATAAGGAATGTTATCGCAAAAGGAAAGAAAGGGATGTGTATGTTTTATTTATTTACTAAAGGCCTGGTGCAGGAAATTCGCGCATGGGGGCAGGGAGGTTCCTCAGCCCGACCTGTGCCCTCTCACAGTCTGGGACCCCTCTCTTCTTACCACCAGCCTGCTGGCTCTTTGCCGTTCGGCTCATTGTTCCTTAGCACTGCCACGGAGGTGGGAGAGGTTCACCAGCCGTGAACCCCGCTTCTGGCTGAGTGGCGCTTCCCCTGTGAGAGCGCTCGGACCACCAGGGGGCAGCTCCTGAATTAAGCATCTGCCCCCTGGTGGTTAGTGTGCATCATAGCGACCAATTGGTCTGGTCGTTCTGCCATAACGGTTGGTCATAGATTTTTAGACATTTTTTGTTCTATAATTGGTCATAGATTTTTAGACATTTTTTGTTCTATAATTGGTCATAGATTTTTAGACATTTTTTGTTTCTTTTATTTGTTGTTGACAGTACTACAGATGTCTCCCATTTTCCCCTCCCTTGTCCCACTCCACCCAACCCTTGCACCATGCCAGGCCTTTCCCACACTATATTGTCTGTGTTCATTGCCTAACCCTATATGCACATATGTTATTTGGTTAATCTCTTTCCATTCCCTTTAATCCCCTCCCCTCTGAGATCTGTCATTCTCTTCCATGTATCCATGTCTCTGGACATATTTTATTCATTAGTTTATTTTGTTCTTTGGATTCCACATATAAGTGAGATCGTGTGATATTTGTCTTTCTCTGACAGGCTTATTTTGCTCAGCATAATAATCTCCAGGTCCATCTATGCTGTCTTCAAGGGTAATAGATCCTTCTTTTTTATGGCCACGCATTAAGTATTCCATTGTGTAAATGTAACCCAGCTTTTTTTATCCACTCATCTACTGATGGGAACTTGGGCTGTTTCTAGATCTTAGCTATTGTAAATAACCCTGCTATGAACATCAGGCAGGGTGGGTACATTCTTTCTGAGTGATGTTTTGGAGTTCTTAGGATATATTCAAAGAAGTGGGATAGCTGAGTCAAATGGCAATTCCATTTTTAACTTTTTGAGGAAAGTCCATACCGTTTTCCACAGTCGCTGTACCAGTCTGAATTCCTAGCAGTGTACTAGAGTTCCCTTTCCTCCACATCTTCGCCAGCACTTGTCGTCTGTTGAATTATTGATGGTAGCCATTCTGGCAGGTATGAGGTAATACCACATTGTAATTTTAATTTGCATCTCTCTAATGATTAGTAATGTTGAGCATTTTATCATATGTCTATTGGCCATCTGTATGTCCTCTTTGGAGAAGTGCCTATTCAGGTCCCTTGCCCATTTTTTAATTGTATTGTTTGTCTTCCTGGTGTTGAGTTGAATGACTTCTTTGTATATTTTAGAAATTAACCCCTTATCAGATGTATCATTGGTAAACATGCTCTCCCATACAGTGGGTTCCTTTTTCGTTTTGATGCTGGTTCATTTTCCTGTGCAGAAGCTTTTTTTTTTAGTTCAATGTAGTCTCATTTGTTTATTTTTTTTCTTTGTTTCTCTGGCCCTAGGAAATGTATCTCTGAAAATACTGCTACATGAGATGTCTATGATTTTGCTAACTATGTTTTCTTCTAGGATTTTTATTGTTTCACAACTCACATTTAAGTCTTTATCCATTCTGAGTTTATTCTTGAGTATGGTATAAGTTGGTTTCATATTTTTGTATATACCTGTTCAATTTTTCCAACTTATTAAAGAGACTATGTTTAATCCACTGTATGTTATTGCCTCGTTTGTCAGATAATAATTGACCATATTAGTGTGGTCCAATTTCTGTGGTATCTCTTCTGTTCCATTGGTCTATATGCCTGTTCTTGTGCCAGTACCAGGTGTTTGTATTACAATGGCTCTATAGTATAGTTTGATACCTGGTATTGTGATCCCTCTAACTTTGTTCCTCTTTCTCAAGATTTCCTTGGCTATTTGGGGTCTTTTTTGGCTCCATATAATTTTTTGGAATATTTGTTCTAGATCTGTGAAATATGTTGTTGGTATTGTAATGGGGATTGCATTGAATCTGTAGATTGCCTTAGGTAGTGTGGACATTTTAATAATGTTAATTCTTCCAATCTATAAACACAATTTATGCTTCCACTTGGTTATATCTTCCTCTGTTTCTTTTTCCAATGTCCTATAGTTTTCCAAGTACAGACCTTTTACCTCCTTGGTTAAATTTATTCCCAGGTATGTAAATTATTTTTTGTTGTTGTTGTTGCAATGGTAAATGAGATTGTTGTTGTTTTTTAAGTTTGTCTTTCTGAGAGTTCACTATTGGTGTATAAAAATGCCATCAATTTCCAGATGTTAATTTTGTATCCTGCTACTTTTTCCAATTCATTTACTAAATCTAGTAGTTTTTTGGTAGAGTTTCCAGGATTTTTTAGGTACAATATCATGTCATCTGCAAATAATGAAAGTTTTACTTTCTCTTTTTCAATTTGGATGCCTTTTTTTTCCCCTTCTTGTCTGATCACTATGGCTACAACTTACAGTACTATGTTGAATAAGAGAGGTGAAAGTGGACATCCCTATCTTTTTCCAGATCTTAAGGAAAACGCTTTTAGGTTTTGTCCATTGAATACGATGTTGGCTATAGGTTTGTCATATATGGCCTTTATTATTTTGAGGTATGATCCCTCTATTCCCACTTAACTGATAGTTTTTATCCTGAAAGGATGCCAGATTTTGTCAAATGCTTTTTCTGCTTCTGTTGATATGATCAGATGATTTTCAGCCTTCATTTTGTTTATGTGATGTATTATGTTTATTGATTTGTGAATATTGTACAAGCCTTGCATCCCTGGGATAAATCCCACTTGGTCATAGTGTATAATCTTTTTCATGTATTGTTAGATCTGATTAGCTAATATTTTGTTGAGGATTTTAGCATCTATGTTCATCAGGGATATTAGCCTGTAATTTTCAATCTTTGTAGTGTCTTTATCTGGTTTTGGAATTGAGATAATTCTGGTCTTGTAAAAGGAGCTTGAAAGTTTTTCCTACTCTTGAATTTTTTAGAATATTTTGAGGAGGATAGGTGTTAATTCTTTGAATGTTTGATAAAACTTACCTGTGAAACCATTTGGCCCAGGACTTTTGTTTGTTGGGAGTTTATTTTATTTTATTTTATTTTTATTATTGTTTCAATTTCATTAGATGTTATCAGTTTATTCAGGTTTTCTGATTCTTACTGATTGAGCTTTGGAAGATGTTATATTTATAGAAATTTGTCCCTTTTCCCCAGGTTATCCAATTTGTTGGCATATAGTTGTTCATAGTATTTTCTAACAATCCTTTGCATTTCTGTGATGACAGTTGTTATTTCATCTCTTTCATTTCTGATTTTATTTATCTGGGTCCTTTCTCTGTTTCTTGATAAGTATGGCTAAAGGTACATCAATGATTTTTATTTTTTCAAAGAATCTGCTCTTGGTTTAAATGATCTTTTGTATTGATTTTTTAATCTCTATGTCATTTATTTTCACTTGGATCTTTATAATTTCCTTTCTTCTACTTGCTCTGGGATTTTTTTTTTTTCTCCTTCTAATTCTTTTAGTTATAGGGTTATATTGTTTATTTGAGCTTTTTTTTTTTGTTTGTTTCTTGAGGTAGGCCTATAATGCTATGAATTTCCCTCTCAGGAATGCTTTTGCTGTGTTCCTTAGATTTGGGGATGTTGCGTGTTCATTTTCATTTGTTTCTAGGAAGTTTTCTTTTTTTTTTAAATATATATATATATTTTTTTAATATATTTTATTGATATTTCACAGAGAGGAAGGGAGAGGGATAGAGAGCTAGAAACATCAATGAGAGAGAAACATCGATCAGCTGCCTCCTGCACACCTCCCACTGGGGATGTGCCCGCAACCAAGGTACATGCCCTTGACCGGAATCGAACCCAGGACCTTTCAGTCCACAGGCCGACGCTCTATCCACTGAGCCAAACCGGTTTCAGCGGAAGTTTTCTTATTTCTTCCTTTATCTCGTTTGCAGCCCATTCATTGTTTAATAGCATGTTATTTAGCCTCCATTTGTTTGAATATTTTTTAGTTTTTTACTGTATTTGATTTCTAATTTTATGCCATTGTGGTCAGAAGAGATGCTTGATACAATTTCCATCTTCTTGAATTTATTAAGACTTATTTTGTGTACTAACATGTGATCTATCTTTGAGAATGTTCCATGTGCACTTGAGAAGAGTAAATATTCTACCACTTTGGGATGAAATGTTCTGTATAAGTCAATTAAGTCCATCTCATCTGGTGTGTCATTTAAGGTCGCTGGTTCCTTGTTGATATTTTTTTTTCAAATTTTTATTAAGGTATTATATGTGTACATATCTTACCACTGACCCCCCCTACCCCACTCCCATACATGCCCTCACCCCCCAATGTTTTGCATTCGTTGGTTACTCTTATATGCATGCATACAAGTCCTTCAGTTGATCTCTTATTTCCCCCACCTCTCCCTAACCTTACCGCTGTAATTAGACAGTCTGTTTGATGCTTTACTGCCTCTGTAACTATCTTTTTGTTCATCAGTTTATAATGTTTTTCATTATCCCCAAATGAGTGAGATCATGTGGTATTTTTCTTTCATTGACTGGCTTATTTCACTTAGCATAATGTTCTCTAATTCCATCCAGGTGCCTACAAATGGTAGTAATTCCTTCTTTTTTATGGCAGCATAGTATTCCATTGTGTAGATGTACCATAGTTTTCTGATCCAGTCATCTGCTGACGGGCACCTAGGCTGTTTCCAAATCTTAGCTATTGTAAATTGTGCTGCTATGAACATAGGGGTGCATATATCCTTTCTGATTGGTGTTTCTGGTTTCTTAGGATATATTCCTAGGAGTGGGATTACTGGGTCAAATGGGAGTTCCACTTTCAGCTTTTTGAGGAAACTCCATACTGTTCTACACAGTGGCTGCACCAGTCTGCATTCCCACCAGCAGTGCACGAGGGTTCCTTTTTCTCCACATCCTCGCCAACACTTGTCGTTTGTTGATTTGTTGATGATAGCCATTCTGACAGGTGTGAGATGGTATTGCATTGTCGTTTTGATTTGCATCTCTCGGATAATTAGTGACTTTGAGCATGTTTTCATGTGTCTCTTGGCCTTCCTTCTGTCTTCTTTCGAAAAGATTCTATTTAGGTCCGTTGCCCATTTTTTTTATTGGATCCTTTATCTTCCTTTTATTAAGTTGTATAAGCTGCCTGTAGATGTTGGAAATTAAACCTTTATCAGTGATACCATTTGCAAATATGTTCTCCCATACAGTGGGGTTTCTTGTTGTTTTGTTGATGGTTTCTTTTGCTGTGCAAAAGCTTTTTATTTTGATGTAGTCCCATTTGTTTATTTTCTCTTTGGCTTCCATTGCCCTAGGGGCAGTATCGGTGAAAAAGTTCTTTTGGCATATGTCTGAGATTTTGCTGCCTGTGGATTCCTCTAGTATTTTTATGGTTTCCCGTCTTATATTTAAGTCCTGTATCCATTTAGAGTTTATTTTTGTGTATGGTGTAAGTTGGTGATCTAGTTTCATTTTTTTTTCATGTATCTGTCCAATTTTCCCAACACCATTTATTGAAGAGACTGTCTTGACTCCATTGTGTGCTCATGCCTCCTTTGTCAAATATTAATTGCGCATATTGGTTTGGATCGATATCTGGATTCTCTATTCTATTCCATTGATCTATATGTCTGTTCTTGTGCCAGTACCAGGCTGTTTTGAGGACAGTGGCTTTGTAATACAGCTTGAAACCTGGTATTGAGATCCCTCCTACTTTATTCTTCTTTCTCAGAATTGCTGTGGCTATTCGGGGTCTTTTTTATTCCAGATGAATTTTTGGAGAGTTCTTTCTAGGTCTGTGAAATATGCCGTTGGTATTTTAATGGGGAGTGCATTGAATCTATAGATTGCTTTGGGTAGTATGGACATTTTGATGATGTTGATTCTACCAATCCATGAACATGGTATGTTCTTCCATCTGTTTACATCTTCCTCTATCTCTTTTTTCAGTGTCCTGTAGTTTTCCGCATATAGGTCTTTTACCTCCTTGGTGAGGTTTATTCCTAAGTATCTTAATTTTTTTGGTGCAATGGAAAATGGGATTGCTTTTTTAGTCTCTCTTTCTGTAAATTCACTGTTGGTGTATAGAAATGCCATAGATTTCTTGGCGTTAATTTTGTATCCTGCTACATTGCCGAATTCATTTATTAAGTCTGTTAGTTTTTTGATGGAGTCTTTCGGGTTTTTTATGTACAATATCATGTCATCTGCAAATAAGGACAGCTTTACTTCTTCTTTTCCAATTTGGATGCCTTTTATTTCTTCTTCTTGTCTAATTGCAATGGCTAATACTTCCAGTACTATGTCAAACAGGAGTGGTGAGAGTGGGCATCCTTGTCTTGTTCCTGTTCTTAGGGGAAATAGTTTTAGTTTTTGCCCATTGAGTATGATGTTAGCTGTGGGTTTATCACATATAGCTTTTATTATGTTGAAGTATGATCCTTCTATTCCCACCTTGTTGAGAGTTTTTATCAAGAAAGGGTGTTGGATTTTGTCAAATGCTTTTTCTGCATCAATTGATATGACTATGTGATTTTTATCTTTCAATTTGTTTATGTGATGTATCACATTTATTGATTTTCGGATATTGTACCATCCTTGCATTCCTGGGATAAACCCTACTTGGTCATGGTGTATGATCTTTCTGATGTACTGCTGGATCCGATTTGCTAGAATTTTGTTGAGGATTTTGGCATCTACATTCATGAGGGATATTGGCCTGTAATTCTCCTTCACTGTGTTGTCTTTATCTGGTTTTGGTATTAGGGTGATGCTGGCTTCATAGAAGGAGCTTGGAAGTGTTCCTTCCTCTTGAATTTTTTGGAATAGTCTGAGGAGGATAGGTTTTAGTTCTTCCTTGAATGTTTGGTAAAACTCTCCTGTAAAGCCGTCTGGCCCCGGGCTTTTGTTTGCCGGAAGCTCTTTGATGACTGCTTCAATTTCTTCCATAGTTACTGGCATATTGAGCTGTTTAGATTCTTCCTGATTGAGTTTTGGAAGGCTATATTTTTCTAGGAATATGTCCATTTCCTCCAGGTTGTCCAGTTTGTTGGAATAGAGTTGTTCGTAGTATTTTTTAACAATCCTTTGTATTTCGGTGGGATCTGTTGTTATTTCACCTCTTTCATTTCTGATTTTGTTTATTTGGGTCCTCTCTCTTTGCTTCTTGGTGAGCCTGGCTAGAGGTTCATCAATCTTGTTTATCCTTTCAAAGAACCAGCTCTTGGTTTTGTTGATCTTTTGTATTGGTCACTCCCCGCTCCAATCCCCAGGTTCCAGAAAAACAACTTTCCCTTGCAGTCTCCCAGGGTGTCCCCAACTGGGTGATCCTATGTATTGGGCTTAGTAATCAGAAGCAAGAATTTCAAGAGGAAAAAGCCCAAGTGTGCGCACTCCGTGGCTGCGCGTAAGTCTAGCACACCCCTGAAATTCTTAGGGTGTCCCTGCACTTCAGATCAAAATGGGTTGCTTTTTAGAGAGCCCTTCTGTTAGCAGCTCTGAGGACCCCCTTCCACATTCACAGATCACGCCAGCCCCAACAGCCACAGAATTTTCTAGGCACAGACTTCCCTGGTCCTCCAGCTCCCACAAAACGCGAGCTTTCCTCTCGAGCTGGGACCAGAGACCTCACCTTATCCTAGGCGAAATCTGACCTTTCCGTGGTGGAGTGTAGAGCTCCTCTGAACCCGTGTGTTTGCGCCAATTGGGGATCGTTGTTCTGGGGCTCGCAGCTGTTCGGTGGGTGCCGCAGTTGTGGATTCTCAGGCTTCTGATAAGCTCCACTTTCCGGTTCCAGATGGCGCAGACTCCTCGTCCAAGCCTGCAGCTCCGGGAGGGGACCCAGTCTCAGTGGGAGCTGCCAGGTCAGGGGAACCCCATCTAGCAGTCTCCCACCTTCTTCTGGAGTTCAGCTGCCCCCCAACTTGCCAACAAACACTCCTAGTGCGACCCTCAGCTGTTCTTTCTTTCTGCTCCTGGACAAGGCTCGGAACACGTCTGTCTATTCCGCCGCCATTTTTCTGTCTCTCCCTTGTTGATATTTTGACTGGAAGTTCTATCAGGTGATATCAGCAGGGTGTTAAAGTCATGCTACTGTGATATATTGCTGTCACTCTCTCTTTAAAGTCCACCAAGGGATTATTTATTTATTTAGGTGCTCTTATATTGGGTAAATATATGTTTAGAAGGGTCATATTTTCTTGGTGGATTAATTCCTTTAGTATTAATCCCTTTAGAATTTGTCTCTTGTTATGGCTTTGTTTTGAAGTCTATTTTGTCAGATATGAGTAATTGCTACCCCAGGTTTCTTTTGTTGCTGTTTCCTTTGCATGGAATATTTTTTCCATCCCTTAACTTTCAGTCTGTATGAATCTTTTGTTCTGAATTGTGTCTCTTGCAGACAGCATATATATGGATCATGTTTTGTTATCCATTCAGCTACCCTCTATCTTTTTATTGGAACATTTAATCCATTTACATTTACAGTTATTATTGATATGTACTTATTTATTGTCATTTTTTTCTTTATGTCCATGTCCCTCTCTATATATTTCTTCTTCTGCTTACAGCGATCCTATTAACATTTCCTGCAATGCTGGTTTAGACTATTTATTTTGTCTGAGAAGCTCTTTATTTTGCTTTCAGTTTTAAATGATAGCCTTGCTGGATAGAGCAGTCTTGGATACAGGTCCTTGCTATTCATTACTTTTGATAACTTCATGCCAATCCTTTCTGGGCTGAAGTGTTTCTGTTGAGAAATTAGTTGACTCTAATGGGCACTCACTTGCATGTAGCTTTCTGTCTCTGTCTTGCTGCCTTTAAGATTCAATGATTCTCATTATCAATGCCCCCCCCCCCTCTCTCTGTCTCTCTCTCTCTCTGTCTCTCTCCTGCCTTCCTCTCTCTGAAATCAATACAAGAAAAAAGAGAGACAAAATAATGACAATGAAATTTTAAAAAAGAAACAGAATAATGAAAAAAAAAAAAAGGAAGTAGAGATTTTCTCAGAATTTGGTGCCTTCTGGGAGCACCCTCTCGATCCTGCTTTTATGTTGATCCAGGCTGACTGCTTTTATGACATTTCTGGGCCTCCCAGGAGGTACCTTGGTGCTAGCCACTGTCAGAAGCTCTTCATGTTTGGCTCACAGCAACCTGTTTGAAGCTTCAAGCGACCCACAGTTTGTGGCTGCCTCCACAGGGCTCGGCTGCAATCAAGAGGAGCCAAGTTGCTCTCCAGGGCTGGCTTGTTAGCAACACAGGGTTCAGGGGCAGGTCATAAAATGTCCCACAGCACCTCAGGTTCTGCCTCCAGAGGCCTCTCCTGGCTGGCCACATGTCAGACTTAGTCACTGAAAAGGCTGTTGCTGAAAGGGCTTTTGGCAGAATCAGGAGGATGAGATGCCATTCAGATTACAGGAAAGATGGTAGGTATGTTCCCCAGAGCCACATGTCTGAGTCTGTGACCCCGGATTATTTCCCTGACCTTAACAGGGTGGAGTCGCTTGTATGCAATCCAGTGGGGAAGTGGCCTCACTCTAAAACCAGTCACGTAGGCCCCCTGTGACTTCCCAGACCATAAGCTTGGCCTCTGCTGCAGCCTCTTCAGCAAGGGTAAGATCCTGGGTGGAGCAAGTGGGACTCCTGAGGGTGGGCCAAGATATACCCCTGAGGGCGGGCTATTTGCCTTTCCCCAGGCTGTTGCTACTTGAAGGGGCTTGTGCCTCTCAGGAAAAATGGCTGGTGCAGTATTGGGGGCGGGAGGAAGAGCAGGGCTCAGGTCTTCCAGCTGCTGTTCCTCCATGTCTCCCCACAATGTCTCCAAGCCCAGATTCCCCTCAGGGGTGAGTGACTATAAAAAAAAAAAAAAAAAAAAAAATCCTGTGCTCTGTTTATTTATTTTTTAAGTGGCTATGTCTCTAAAAGGCTCCTTCTATCCCTGGTGGATAGAAGCCCACTGCCTTTCTCAGCAGGATGTTACGTGGGCTGCTGTTCTCCCTCTGGTGCTCTGAATTGAGGAACTCAACCTGGGGTCCAAGCCTCGTTCCTCTCAGGGAAAACCTCCCTGCAGATGACACATTCCTTCTCTCCCTTGGCCTTCCACCATTGGAGCTGGGCCAGCCTTTCTCACAACCCCACCATTGCCACCAGACTTGAGGTGGTTTCTGCCCTTCCTTGTTTCAAGTCTCCTCTTCAGCTAGTCCTCAGTTGGTAATTCAGGGTGAATTCCCCAATTTAGTTTTATTCCCAGTTAGGTTCTGGGAAGAGGTACAAGAGGGATCCACCTACTCTGGCAGCCATCTTCAAATCCAGGATGAGTATATTTTAAAGAGAAATCAAAACTAAGTAGTTTTTCTGAGTAAGTTAGTTATTTCTGAATGAGTTAAAGAGAAAAACTAAGGAAGTTGTAGTAGGCTAGTGGAAAAGGAATATTGAGAAAGGAATTTTATGTGTAAATGCAAGAACCTAATTATGGGAATGTGTTTACATGCTACTTCAACAAGAATAACTAACTATACTAATTCAAATGTAAGCTGAAGTGGCTATAAAAACATGGCTCTCTGCAACTGCAGCTAAGGCATGGTGAATTTACTTATGAAACTCTTACTATCCTCTTGGCTTCTGGAATTTGTAGATGGTAATTGTAATTTATACAGTATTCTGTTCTTACAGCATTGTTTTCAAATAAACCATAAAGTTACAGCATTCTGCCCTGGCTTCTGTGGTTAAGTGATTAGATCATCACCCTGAAGGGTCACAGATTCGACTCCTGGTCAAAGGCACGTACCTAGGTTGCAGGTTCATTCCCTGCCCCAATCTGGGCTCATGCAGGAGGCAACCCATCAATGTGTGTCTTTCACATCCATATTTCTCTCTCTGTCTCTCTCTCTCTCTCTCTCTCTCTCTCTCTCTCTCTCTCTCTCTCTTTCTCTTTCTCTCTCCCCACTCCCTCCACCCCTTCAACTATGTCTAAAGAAAGTAATAGAAAAAATATCCTCAGGTGAGGATTAAAAAATGATTAAAGTTACAGCTGCCAATTGCATAACTAGTGGGAATCAGATTAATAATAAATGGCACTTGAGTGTTTCCACTGGGAAGTAGATGAGACCTCATCTCAAGGTCAGATTGTAAAAATTGAAGAGGTGGATACTGTGTCCTCAAACTATATGTAAATGTTACACTGGATGCAAAATGCAGAGAAGTGAGACAGACAGCAAAGCTTGAATCATGATAGCTTATAGGTTAGAGATGATCCAGAGTGTTTTCTTAATGAAGACACATGGGACCTGACTGCCCCCTCCATTTACCTACCTTTCACTTTTGAGGAAACTTGGCCTTAACTTCCATCCAAAGTTATAGCCTTGCCCCATCCCCAAAGGTCCATCATTCAACAAGACAAACACTGACACTAAGACTTCCTAGGAACAAGCCTGTTTAGCACAGTTGGACCATATCATCTAACCCAGAGGTTGGTCATCAATGAATTATTTAAATTGATTGATGATCAAAGTGAGAACAAAAAAGAGACCACAGACTAAACCTGAAACTCAGGAGAGGCCTGCATGTTGGGACTTACAAACTCAGAGACCTAAAGTAAACACATGGGATGGTCTGAAATGAAAACTTTCTAATGAAAATGAGTCATGCTGGGTAGTCAAGTCCTAGGCCAATATCTTCTCTGGCAAGGGTCAATCTTTAACTGAGCCTGTCTATTATATTTTTGCATCTATAATAACACACTTTTGGAATTTTATGTGTAAATGCAAGAACCTAATTATGCGAATGTGTTTACATCCTCCTTCAACAAGGACAACTAACTATACTAATTCAAATGTAAGCTGAAGTGGCTATAAAAACATGGCTCTCTGTAACTGTAGCTAAGGCAAAGTGAGTTTACTTACAAAACTCCTACTATCCTCCTGGCTTCTGGAATTTGTAGACAGTAATTATAATTTACAGTATTGTGTTCTTACAGCGTTGTTTTCAAATAAGCCATAAAGTTACAGCATCCTGCCCTGGCTTCTGTGGTTAAGTGATTAGATCATCAGCCTGAAGGGTCACGGGTTCGACTCCTGGTCAAAGGCACGCCAGAATCATTTCCATTTTTCTGTACCCACACTGCAGAGAGGCAACAAAAGTCCTCATTGGTATTGTTATTGTGTTCATGTTAACTGCAATCTATCCTGGACCAACCATTGTAAAAAAGAAAAAAAAAAGTATGTGTCTATTTGTTTTAGTTTTTATCCAACCTCAGAGAGTTCCTTGCTTTGCTTTCTTCAGCCTCTCTGACTATCACCAATGGATTTCATGTAACCCCTTACGACTCCTGCTTTGACTGTAATATATAAAATAAGGTCCCAAATTGCCATTCTCTGGAGCATTTTCTCAGTCCATTGAGATTTGGCTTCTGGGCAATTGTCCTCCGTTTGACCCACACTCATAAAACTTCACTACAGGTTTCTTAACACTGACAAAATTCCAGTCAAGACTGTATGAAGACCTCCCTTTAGCCATCACCCTGCAGCTATCCACAGGCCTGCCAAGAGTGGCCTGATCATGGCAAAAAATACTCTTATCACCTTTATCGCTCAGAAAATTCCAAGAGTTTTAGTTGCTCTGTTCTGAGAAGGAGGAAAATAGACCCAATATCTTTCTATGATATCACATGAGGAAACTGAGAATCCTTAAGATGGGGTCACTTGCCCAGAGGCACACAGCCTGAAAGTGGACTCAGACATGCCCTGTATTGTCTTTGGCATTTACACTCCATGTCCTTCTATTTTCCCTCCTAGATCAGAGGGACTGAAAGGTTAAATACTACTTTTTCCCCACAACTAGTGATTGAGGATCAAATGTAAATTAAATTCAGCCCCTGAGATGTACTTGGGTGTCATTTGGAAGCTGAAAGGGACATGGGGCCGTTATTTCTGCTACTGGGTGAGTGTTGGGTGGGCTCTGGCAGACACAGCTTTATGTGAAGAAGCAGGTATAACTTTACCTCTGGGTGGGGGCTGTGGCAGTGCAACCTTGAAACCAGACTTCCAGCAGCAACTTCCTAAATTCCATTTCTTAGCTCCTCAATGGTTTTACAAGCACTTAATTCTTTATTTTTAAAAGAATTTATCTTTATTGTTTTTACCCATTGACCACTTTTACCCCGCACCTCCCAGGCCTTCGCCACACTATTTATTGTCTATGTCCATGGGCTATGTATATAAGTACGCAAGTTTCCTGGTTAATCTCTACCCCCACCACACCATCCACCCCGCCTTCCATCTGAAATTCTTCAGTCTGTTCCATGCTTCTGTGTCTCTGGATCTATTTTGTTCATTAGATTTCACATATGAGTGAGATCATGTGATACTTATCTTTCTAGGACTGTCTTACTTTGCTTAGCATGATATTCCACAGATCCATCCATGCCATTAAAAATGGTAGGAGTTCCTTCTTTTTTACCACTGCATAGTATCCCATTGTGTAGATGTACCACAGTTTTCTAATCCACTCATCTGCTGATGGGCACTTGGGCTGCTTCCAAATCTTAGTTATTGTAAATTGTGCTGCTATGACTATAGGGGTGCATATATTCTTTCTGATTGGTGTTTTGGGTTTCTTAGGCTATATTCCTAGAAGGGGATCACTGGGACAAATGGAAGTTCCACATTTAATTTTTTGAGGAAACCCCATACTGTTTTCTATAGTGGCTGTACCAGGCTGCATTCGCACCAGCAGTGTCATGAATGGATAGACAAATTTAGTGCATACTTACAATGTAATAGAACTGAGAAATTAAAATAAAAACTATTTTAAAATAATCATGTTGAGTCAAGAAGCCAACCTCTGCCCAAAATTACATATTGTATAATTCAATTTTTGAAAATTCTAAAAAATGCAAACTAATTTAGAATAACAGAAAGCAGATGAGAATTTCCTTAACACTGGGGAAAGGAGTGTGAGATGGGCAGAATGGAGAAGTTACAAGAGGGCCTGAGGAGACTTTAAGATGAGGGGTATGTTCACTATCTTTATTGTAACAACTTCTCTGGTGAATGCATCTGCAAGTATAATAAATTGTATACTTTCAATATGTTAAGTTTATTATATGTCAACAATAACTAAGTAAATATGTTATAAATTATATATACACATAAGACACATTGCTTAAAGTGTAAGTTGAATAGAAATAACAAAACAAAAAAACCCACCTAAATGTAACGACTTTTTTGCACATTTTCTGCTTGTCCACCAGAGGGCGGCAAAGCTACACCATGACATGGAGCCTCTCCAGGAGGCTGCTAACCCCACCTGAGCAACACCCAAGCCCAATGGGTCCAACCTAACCAGCATCACTGAGTCCACAGTACTTCTCACTCTGCAGGCTGTACACTCTGGACTCTGTGAGCTCCTCCATCCAGCGTGGCATCTGCCCACCAAAAGCCAGTCGTCTGCAGGCAGCTCTTCACTACCACCCTCTGTCCTTCAAGGGGAAAAAGGACACTCAGGCTTCAGATTTCAGCAAAAAGGTCACTTTCTCAGAAGTACGCGCTATGATCCCCAGACCAGCTGAGACTCAAGCACATGCTCTGGACACACCAGAATGTTTCCTTTGTTGCCCTTCTCGTGATTATGATTAAGTCCTTAGTGCTGTGATTTATCTGAGAGCCTGTCCCTCTTGCAAGGTTTACTCCATGAGCTCAGGGCCCATGTGTGTCCTGTTCTCTGTGGAGTATTCAGGGCCCAGCCAAGAACCTGACACATTACAGATGCTCAGTATACACTCATTAAATGGATGTGGGTGACCACGCAATGGAAGCCTGTCACCCTGTGTGATACTTGCCGACAGAGAATGTTCATTATTAACACAAAGACATTGGTGTCAGCATGGGAGTGTCCATCAAATGGAATGTCCCATGGTTGGGTATTAACCCCTCGCAGACAGGAGGGAGAATAGGGACCTCTTAACTATGAGGGGCTGGGCCCTACTTTATTCTCAGAAAATCACAGCCCTCCTTACCCTCAAATTCTTAGTGACATCTCATCACCTTGGGGCTGGGACTATAGCCTATGTCCTTCCTCTTCTCACAGAGCCCTGACCTGGCAGAATCTCTGGATCCTCCACCCCAGGTTGAGTTACTACTATGAGAGGAGGGAGCCCACACTGACCTCAAAGGAATCAGGGTATGACTCCCATCCTCAAGCTCTCTGGTCTATGGGACTTTCCTGTGGTCCCTGAAGACATCTCAACTGCCCATGGTGTCCTGGGGAACAAGGGGGATTTCCCATGCAAGATGGGGCAGGAGAACTCAGGATCTGGGGTTGCTTCCACTTCAGATAAGCTAACGGTCCCACAGGGGCCTCCCCTCCCCTAACAGAAGAGCCCGTGAGGACCCCTGGCTAAGTCTCCATGTGGAGCTGCTCCAGATCCTGGGCCCTGCAGGGAGGTCTAGAGCAGATGACAGACAGGGACACAGGTGACTTGGATGTGATGAATAACAGACAGGGCAATTTGGAGATCAGCACTCCAGCCTGGCAGGCTCGCCCAGAAGACTCAGGAGAGCCCTCACCAGGCTCTTGCTTTGTAACCCAGAAAAGGAGAGCTCCTCCTGAAACAGTACACCCAACGGGGGGACAGTGTTCCTGACACTGGACTCATAGCACTGTGGACAATGCCTGTCCTTTCACTGGGCTCACATGGCCTTGGGATGGATTCAGGAACCAGGAATACACAGGGAAAGGGCCCTGACTGAATGATCTGTCAGCCTGGAGGTCAGAGCCCACCTCTGCCCAGGGCTTAGGGTCACCTCCCACTCTCTGGAGCCTGGACATTATTCCTGGTGCAACACCTAATCCTGGCTGCAGGTCCCCCTTGCTCTCTAGTGGGTGACATTGAGACATCGACAACACAGGAAATTCCCACAGGAACCTGGCTTTGCCTAAGGAGGTAAAGAAGGAGCCTGACTTCCATCCCTGCTTCAACAGGCCCTTCTGGGAACCTTTCTTGTGCCTGATGCATCCTATCTGCTCTTTCTCGGGACTGTGGACACAAAAGGGACTCTGCAATAAACCTGACAAGCTCAGGGGGCCACATGTGGGTCTGATAGGCTCAGGACAATAAGTAACTGCCCAGGATGGTCTGATCAGAAATTATCAACTGGGCAGTTGATGGCAGGTAATTATGTCTCAGGGTTATAGCTTCCTTAGCAAAGGTGAGACTGTGCCTTAAGGGAGCCCTGTGCCCTGTACTTAGGCAGCTTGGATAACATACCTTTGACCCGTCAGAGTAATGTTCTTTGGTAGACCAGTGGAAGGAAGAACCTCTGGCACCAGAATAGGAGACCACAGACCCCTCATGTTGCCTGGTCCCTGCACAGCCTCTCCACGTGCTGTAAATGTTAACTCTCCAGACCCTCCCATGTAAAAATAATATGTATTTCTCCATTTTGCCTTTTATTCAATTCTAGAGATTTCCCAGATATGCTTTATCTTACCTTTGAATAGATTTCACACAATTTTGTAGTAATCTTCTCCTTTGGTTATCCTATATAATAAAAGGCTAATATGCGAGTCAGCCTAACAGCGTAATGACCAGTTACTATGATGCACACTGACCACCAGGGGGCAGACTCTCAACGCAGGAACTGCCCTAGCCCCCAGGCCCCGATTGCCCCATGGGGAATGGGGAACCAGCAGTGGGTGGTGGAGGGTGGTGGGGCCGGCTGCCAGCAGCTGGGGAAGATGGTCCTGATAGCAGGCTAGGCCTAGGGACTGTACCCGTGCATGAATTTCGTGCACTGAGCCTCTAGTAATGTATAAAATAAGCTGCAAAACTGCCGTTCTTCTCAGGATTTGAGATCTTGCTTTCAGGCATATGACGTCAGTTTCACTGAAACTCATGTTTTCGCAGGTTTCTTACTTTGGCAGGACCTGGGAACACTGCTCTCTCAGGAGTCTCTGTGCTGCTCTGCCCACCTCCCCCAAGCCTGGCACCACCCATGGGCAAGGCGGGGTGACCAGAGGAACATCTCCCAGGCCAGAAACAGAGACTGCCCCAAAGGTCAATGAGCACAAGGACAGACTCAACAGACAGAAATAGAGAGAGAGGGTCTCCCTGAAACCAGGGAGGACCAGGGAGCCCAGAGCCACCTGAGCTCCCACAACAGTTCTCTCTTCCTAGGAAACGCAGGATACCTTCCTCTTCACACCCAGGAACTGCAGATCCTTCTGAGACTCCTGGTCCTGGGTCTCTGTTCCCAGAAGCAAAGGCCAGGCTGGTGGCAACCTGAGATAGAGGGAGAGGCCCCTCTGCAGTCACCACCCAGCTTCACCCCTTCTCACCCCCATAGTCACCTGTGTGGCCTTCCTGCTGGAAGGAAATCCAACCTTCCCGGAGCATTTGAGAACACGGGGAAGACCCGGTGCCCAGCTGGGTGTCTGTGTCACAGAAATAATCCCCAGGTTTGGGGCCTCTGGGGCTCTCGGTGTGGTCCTGACAGACCCAAGGTCAAGACACAGCAGAGGCCAATGCTGGGGTGAGAGGGTCATCCTCTCAGGGGGCAAGTGCCTCCATTAGCCTTGCTGTTGCAAGTGGGCTCCACAGGCCAGTAAGATCCACTCCCCTGAGAGCTCCTCAGAGGCAGGGTCTCTGGTCCACTGCACACCTGCTGATTCAGAATCTGCATTTTAACAGGATCTGGAGACCCTCCCTGCGCACAGGAGAGGGGGAGAAGCTGCCCCATCACCACATCAACAGATCGCATTCTGGTTGGGCATCCACATTAGCTGGACAGCTGCTGAAGCAGCATCTAAGGTGTCACCTGGGCATCATAATCTTTACAAAGTTTCACAGGTGATCCAACACATATTCTTTATTCTCAGAAAGAAAGGTGATCTGATGAACAGCTGGTGTGACATTGGTGTGTCAAGTTTTTTTTGAGGTATCCCCAAAACTCTCGCTCTGAAGAGAAAAGTAAAATGCGAAAGAGGGAGGGCTGTAGGGGAGGTTACTGTGCAACTGACAGGAAGCTGGGGAATGACTGGAATAGGATGCCCCAGGCTAGTGCTTCTCCAAACACAGCTTGTGAGTGTGTGTGTGTGTGTGTGTGTGTGTGTGTGTGTGTGTGTTGTCAGAGGCTTCAGCAGTTTCCAGGGAACCAAAATAAAGTAAAGGTAAACTTAAAAGGGGAAACAGAGTTGGCAAAAATGAGGGAAGCATCCTGGGCACAGGCCCCGCCCCAACCTACATGACTAGAAAAGTGCTCTTGTCCCAGGAGGAGGCTCAGTGCATGCTGAGTAGGGATAGCAGATTCTACTAGTCCAGGTAGCGGTGCCTGTGAGCTTTACTGGACCTCAAGTTCTTCTTACAGAGCGAGGGACAGAGCAGGCAGCAGACACCATGGAGTCTCCCTCAGCCCCTGCCCGCAGATGGCTTGTTTCCAGGCAGGGAATCCTGCTGGCTGGTAAGGAGTGGACAGTTCCTGTGTGTGGACCCCAGAGGATGGGAGACAGAGACTGGCTGGGATCTTCTGGGGAGCACGGCACTCTGAGAATGGAGGGAGGGCTTCTTTTTGGACCTAAGGGGAGAGGACATGGATACAGAGTCAGATGAGAAAGGGTTCAGAAGCAGAAAAATCACATAATCTGCAAGTGTTGTGGGGCAGGAAAACCTCAATGGCTGTTCCTTTCCTAAGCTGTTCATCACTGAATAATGAATTTTGAAAACTGATGATAATAATAAATATTTACAACAGGCAACAGAAGAAAAATCTTAACCAGGGGCGCTATACATTGTTCTTACCATGAACCTCAGAAATGGGCACATACACCCCAGCAGGTGGACAACCCTGGGGACTGTGACTACAGCATCTGTAGCCTGATGTAGGCACTGGGGGTGCAAGATCAGACACGTTCCTGCTTGTATGTTCTATCTGGAGGAGACAGTCAAGGAAAGATCTGGATGTGATGTCAGGTACCACAATTTTCATGAAGAGAACAGAGCAGGGACAGGTGAGACAGTGAAAGCAGAGGGTCTTTACAGGAGGTGGTCAGCAAAGGTTTCTCCCAAGGATGGCCCTGAGTGTCTACAGGGGTATGTGAGCAGTGAGGGGATGGGCCGGACAGACACCTAGGGAAGTGTATTTGAAAAAGAGAAAAGAACAGTGTCAGAGATAATGGTGGCCTTGCTGCTGACCTTAACCACAGGAGTCACACACACAGACACACACACTGACACACGCACCAAGGCTGAGAGATGAAGAGATGTGCTCAAGATCCAGGGCCTCATCTCTCCATCCCAATACATAGATGCAAATATTGATCAGTTTCTCTCTTATTTCCTAGTCCTACTCTTTACTTTCTGGAGCCGGCCCACCACTGCCCAACTTGCGATTGTGTCCACCAATGCTGCTGAATGGGAGGATGTGATTCTACGTATCCGCAATAACCCTCCTGATGCTTCAGGTTATTTTTGGTATCGGGGGGAAGGGGCGGAAGATAGTCGTTATATTGCATTTTTTTCATTGGACATAAACGACATTGGAAGAGGGCCTGAATACACTGGTCGAGAGACAATAAACAAAGAAGGATGCTTGCTGATAAAGAAGGTCACCCTGAGAGACACAGGAATGTACACCGTGGTCACCCTCCTTCACAATTCAAAAAAGGAAATAGGATTTGGACGGCTCAATGTATACCGTGAGTGATTGCTCTCTGACCTCTGGGTGTCGGGTGGGGTGAACTCTACTTGACAGGACTGACAGCCCTGGACTCTCCTCCATCCCCCTCTGTCTCACATCCTAGGTTGGGTTAGGGCATGTGGTGCAGGACACACACAATGGAGACAAACTTCCTAAAATCAGAGTTCCCTTCACGGATTCCTGCCCTGCAGACATTCTCCACAGAGAGAAGGGCCAGTCTGATGGGAGTTGCTCAGCAGAGGGAGGCCAGTCTCCGTCCAGGTCCCTGGGCCCATCCCCATGACCATGACCCTGAGACAGGCTCTGCAGGGGATCCTCACAGAGAAGCTCTACTTGGCAGCCATTCCCCAGACCCCTGTCCCAGGGATCCTGACTCTAGAAACCCTGGGGAGCCTGTGTTAGGTTGGGTTTGCCTTCCTGGGAAGGGCTGAGTGGGTAACAGTTTCACAACTGCCTGATTCACAGGGCTCCTGAGCTAATCACCAGCCAGGGCTCGGCAACAAGAGGCACATTTGGGCAGGGAAGGAGCTGGGTCCTTCACCTGACACTGTGTGGAGATCACAGGCAGACAAGCTCCCCAGATCATTAGCTGACTGTTCTGGTGGACTTAGGAGAGTCCACAGAAAGGTCAGCATCCCTGGGGAGAAATAGAGGATTAAAAAATGCTTCTGGCAGCTTCTCATACACCAGGGATCAACCCAGGAGATTTTCTCTTGGAGTTGATTAATAGCACATGCCTCTTATTTGTGCAGCTTCCCTATCCCCAAGATTCAGGTCAGATACTGTGATTATTTTACAGTTAACACACTGATAACTTGATAGCCAAATATCCACTTTCCTTCAGTGAGGGGAAACCAAAGCATGGATAATACAGTCACTAAAACAGAGTCCCTCAGGCCCTTAGTAGGTGATCAGAGTACCTCAAGGTTGTTCTGCATAGCCCATTTCTCCTCCACCCCAGGGCCTATTAGGTGTCTGTGGTTCCCTAGACCAACTATTGGTTCAGATCCTTTCTTTTTAGGTGCCCTCGACTCAGAGGGAGCGATTCTGGTCTGGGGAGTGATAGCGAATGGAGAATTAATTAGTTTTTACTCTAAAACTAAGTTACCTGTAGTAACAATCAGAGTCAGTGCTGGGAACGCCCAGGCCTTCCCCTCACTTGGCTGATCCAACCCTCCCTGCACTCCCTCCCTGCACTGGCCTGGAAACCACTTATTTGTTCTGTGTGTTGGTGTTACTCCCACTGGATAGAAAGGAAAGAACGTTGCATCCTTATTCCTCACTCTACACCTGCAACCAGTTCAGGGACCATCATGTAAAAATACACTCAATTGCTTTTGATGAATGAAGAAGAAATAAATGGTGATTGAATGAACAATGAATGATCCAAAATCTCTTTAGAGACTGGGAAGTTGATGCGGAGTTTTTAGAATTCTAGCCACCTGGGACAGGCTCCCTTTCTCTCCAGGGAATGAGACCCATTTCTCAGATTATTTGCTGCTCTCTAGAGAAATAGTCTTTCCTTCAATTGGTCTTAAGCCCTGGGGTATTAATAATAATTTTCTCATACAGAAGAATTTTAAGTTTTTTCCAAATTTCTGTCTCAGAACCACCAAACACAAATGGTCCAAAAGGGCCAGAATGTCAGCAATCCATGCCACCCTCTTGCCATCCATCATCCCTTCTGCATCTGCACAAGTCCTCCTCACCTGTCTTCAGCAGAGGGAGGATGACTTTATTGACCAAGGGCCGAGCCACGCTTCTGCTGCCAGTCAGCTCCAGCCTGTCCCCTTCACGTTTTTCAAGCTCATTCCTTGGACTCTGCTCTATCATTTATTGGCTCACTGGCTCATGTCAGTCATACTCACCTGGAAAATCCTGACCCAACCTTTGGGCCCAGGGCCTGGTATTCAACTGACCATTGGCTTTTTCCTGGGACCCATGTGTCAGCTCCACTCCACCCCCAGTCTCTAGGATGCCCTGTAAATATGCCTCATAGAAACACACCTCAGCAGGGTGATGAAAGTCCATGCATCCTGAAAGAATGGCCTCTGATCAGACAGGCATTCATTCAGCTGGTCAGGGAAGAACCAGGAGAACTTCAGAGTGGTCTCTGACTTCCATTCTATATCTTTCCATGACCAAACCCCGATTCTTAACTGACACCTGAGAAAGTCTGTGCTTTCTCCTATTTATAGAGCTGGAGGTCTTACATTCTCTGAGCGCTCAGATCCCCAGGCATTTGTCTTGTGATACATAGACCTGCCTTATTCCTTTAAGAAGTCACATTGGCTGAGAGGTGAGAGGTGCCAGCTCTGATTGGAGATGCCATTGGATGAATCAAAGGTACCATATAGAGCATTGTTCTCTCTGTCACCTGCACAGCTGAGTTACCCACACCCCAAATCACAAGCAACAACTCCAACTCCTAGATTTTTGATTAGCATTTTCCTAATGATAGTGATGTTGAGCATCTTTTCATGTGCTATGGGCCATTTATATAACTTCTTTGGAGAAATGTCTATCAAGTTCTTTGCCCATTTTAAATCAAGGTATTTGATTTTGTTGTTGAGTTGTGGGAGTTCTTTACATATTGTGGATATTAACTCCTTATCTTATATATGATTTGCAAAGAATTTTTTCCCATTCCATAGGTCACCTTTCACTCTGTTAATTGTGCATTCGATAAGCAGAAATTTTTCACTTGGATAAAATCCAATTTATCTAGTTTTTCCTTTTTCCCCAGTGTTCTTAGTGTGCTATTTAAAAAATCATTGCCAAACCGATGTCATAATGTTTCCCCCTATATTTTCTTCTAAGAATTTTATAGTTTTAGGTCTTACTTTTAGAATTCAATTCATTTTGCCTTAATTGTTGTATATGGTATAAGTTACAGTCCACTTCATTTGTTTGCATGGGGATATTGCTGTTCAACACCATTTGTTTAAAAGACTGTCCATTCTCCATTGAGCAGTGTTGGCTCTGTTTTCCAAACCATTTGATTGTGACTCTTCTTTATTGTTGGAAGTATTACATATATCCCTTTTTGTTCCCCATTGACCCCTTCTAGCCCGTCCCCATCCCCCACCCCAGGTCTTCACCACACTATTGTCTGTGTCTATGGGTTATGCATGTGTGCATACAAGTTCTTTGGTTGATCTCATCCCACCCACCCAAGCCTTCCCTCTGAGATTTCACAGTTGGTTCCATGCTTCTGTGTCTCTGGATCTATTTTGTTCATCAGTTTATTTTGTTCAGTGGATTCCACATATGAGTGAGATCATGTGGAACTTGTTATTCTCTAACTGACTTATTTCACTTAGCATGATACTCTCCAGGTCCCTCAATGATGTCTCAAAGAGTAAGAGCTCCTTCTTTACAACCACATAATGTTCCGTTGTGTAAATATACCACAGCTTCTTTATCCACTCATCTACTGATGGGCATTTAGGCTATTTGCACCTCTTAGCTATTGTAAATTGTGTTGCTATGAACATAGGGGTGCATACATTCTTTCTGAATGGTGTTTCAGGTTTCTTAGGATATATATTCCTAGAAGTGGGATCACTGGCCATATGGCAGTTCCATATTTAATTTATTGAGGAAACTCCACACTATTTTCCATAATGGTTGCACCAGTCTGCATTCCCACCAGCAGTGTACTAGGATTCCCTTTTCTCCACATCCTCACCAGCATTTGTCATTTGTTGATCTGTTGATGATAGCCTGACAGGTGTGAAGTGATACCTCATTGTCTTTATAATTTGCATCTCTCTGATGATCAGTGAGTTTGAGCATTTTTTTCATATGTCTCTTGGTCATTTATATGTCCACTTTGCAAGAAGTATCTGTTTAGGCACTCTGCCCATTTTCAAATTGGATTGTTTGTCTTCCTTTCATTAAGTTATATGAGTTCCTTCTATATTTTGGATATTAACCCTTTATTGAATGTATTATGCCAAAAATGTTCTCCCATACAATGGGCTCCCTTTTTGTTTTGTTGGGTTTTTGCTTTTTTGCTGTGCAGAAGCTTTATATTTTGATGTACTCCCTTTTGTTTATTTTCTCCTCAGTTTCCCTAGCCCTAGGAGATGTATCCACAAACATGTTGCTCTGAGAGATCTCTGAGCTTTTGCTGCCTATGGTTTCTTCTAGGATTGTTATGGTTTCACAACTTACATTGAAGTCTTTAATTCATTTTGAGTTCATTCTTGTGAATGGTGGTCAAGTTGTGTGGTATAGTTACTTTTTTTTTGCATATGTCTCTCCAAGTTTCCCAATACCACTTATTGAAGAAACTGTCTTGACTAGATTGTATGCTCTTGCCTCCTTTGTCAAATATTGAGCATAATGGGTTGGGTCAATTTCTGGGGTCTCTGTTCTGTTCCATTGATCTATATGCCTGTTCTTGTGCCAATACCAGACTGTTTTGATTACAGTGGCTTTGTAGTATAACTTGATATCTGATATTGTGATCTCTCCAACTTTGCTTTTCTTGCTCAAGATTGTTGCAACTATTCTGGGTCATTTTTGGTTGATATAAATTTTTGGAGTATTTGTTCTAGATCTGTAAAATATACTGTTGGTATTTTACTAGGGGTTGCATTGAATCTACAGATTGCTTTGGGTAGTATGGGCATTTTAATGATGTTAATTCTATCAATCCATGAACACAGTATATTCTTCCACTTTCTCTTTTTTCAGTGTACTGTAATTTTATGAGTACAAGTTTCCTCTATCTCAACCTCTTATCTCTTTTTTTCAGTGTCCTATAGTTTTATGAGTACAAGTCTTTTACCTCCTTGGTTAAATTTATTCCTAAGTATCTTAATTTTTTATGTTGCAATGGCAAATGGGATTGTTTGTTTAATTTCTCTTTCTGAGAATTCATTATCGGTGTATAAAAATGCCATAGATTTCTGCATGTTAATTTTGTATTCTGCTATATTGTCAAATTCATTTATTAAATATAGTAGCTTTTTGGTGGAGTCTTTAGGGTTTTCTATGTACAATATCATGTATGTCATCTGCAAATAATGACCATTTTACTTTCTCCTATCCATTGGATGCCTTTTATGTTTTCTTCTTTTCTGATTGTTGTGGCTAGGAATTCCAGTACTATATTGAATAACATTGGTGAAAGCAGACATCCCTATCTTATTCCTGATCTTAAAAGAAATGTTTGCAGTTTCTGCCCATTGAGTATGATGCTGGCGGTAGGTTGTCATATATGGCATTTATTATGTTGAAGTGTGATCCCTCTAGTCCCACTTTGGTGAGAGTTTTTATAAAAAAAATGTATGTTGAATTTTGTTGAATGTTTTTTCGGTATTTATTGATAAAATCATGTAATTTGTGTCTTTCAAATTGTTTGTTAATTATTTTATTGTTGAAAGTATTACATATGTTCCCCTTTTCCTCCATTGCCCTCTCACCACCCTCTCCCCGACAATCTGATTGTTTCTTTTCATGAAAAGAAGTTTTTATGCCATGTCACACTATTTTGGTTACTTGAGCTCTTAGTAAGCTTTGAAATTAGAAAGTGTAAGAACTCAAATTGTATTATTCTGTTTTAAAATCATTGCAACCATTGTGGGTGCCATTGAAATTTCATATGAATTCTATGATGGATTTTCCTATTTCTGCAAAAAAAGTCAGCATTTTTTTATAGGGTTTGTACCAAATATGTAGATAGTGGCGGGAAATTCTAATCTGTGGACATGCCCATGTCTTTCCATCTATTTGTTTCTTCTTTACTTTTATTCAGAAATGTTAGGTAATATACAGTGTATAAATCTTTCATAGCCTTGATTAAGTTTATTCCTAAAGATTCTAGTCTTTCTGATGCTATTGTAAATGGAACTGTTTTTTTTTTTCTTTTTTCTTTTTTAAAAATATATTTTATTGATTTTTTACAGAGAGGAAAGGAGAGGGAGAGAGAGTTAGAAACATTGTTTAGAAAGAAACATCAATCAGCTGCCTCCTGCACACCCCCTATTGGGGATGTGCCTGCAACCAAGGTACATACCATTGACCGGAATCGAACCTGGCATCCTTGAGTCCACAGGCCGAAACTCTATCATCTAAGCCAAAGCGGTTAGGGTGGAACTGTTTACTTAATTCCACTTTGGGATTGTTCATTGTTGTTGCACAAATTGAAAATGATGATAAATGTTAATTTTTGTCTCCTACAACTTTGCCTTATTTATTAGTTGTAACAGATGTGTGTATGTGTGTGTGTGGCGTTGGGGGGGTGGGCAAACTCTTTAGGGGTTTCTTACATATAAGACTATGGTATCTTTTTAGAAATATAATTTTTCTTCTTTTTTTCCCAATTTGTATACCACATATTTCATCTTCTTGTCTAATTATTTTTGCCATGACTTCCAGTACTAAGTTGAATAACTTAGAACTACAGCATCCTTGTCTTATTTGCAATCTTAGTAACAATTTCCAAGTTTCTCCATGACGTTTTGTGTTAGCCGTGGACTTTCATGAAAAGTCTTTATCATATTGAGTAGTTTCCTTCTATTCCTATTGTCCTGGGTTTTGTTGCAACCATAATGAAATCTCTCCAAAATTTATTTCACTGTGATAGTCAATCAGCAGACCAGGGAATATAGTCCTGTTCAGACTGAAGAATCCTTCAGATGGAACTTCTGGTCCAAGGTCATGAAGACAGGTTGGGCCATCTTTATTGCCTAGTAAATTATTTAACAAAAGGTAAATGCCTTTTCACTTTCTGTAAAGTTGCCTTGGCCCTAGAGGTGTACAGAAGTGGTAAACCTGCCTTTTAAAACATACATGGAATTTTTCCTAAAGAGTGAGCCTCATCTTTTTTGAATTAAAAATAGTTCTAGAAAAAGGTCAATAAAAGCTCATGAGCGGGAAATTCCAACTGATAGTGAGATTATAGGACACAAGGTTTGCGAAGGGGTTCCCTGTGCCAATACTATGGTGATGTCTGTCAGAACAGGTCAGGAGTAACCCTGAGGTGATCTGGGGTCAAAGAGGAGGTGAAGCCATCCCTTTTCCTTACATATTATCACCTGAGCAAAGAAAATCATTCTGCAGAGATACAGACAAGCCTCTGGCAACATTTACAGAGCTTACCATGGAATCTAAGTGGCTGATATCTTTGAGGGAGGAGCATGGTCCCAGGTCCCAAGCCCACACTAAATCATTCACACCCTCTGTTTCTCCACAGAGCCAGTGAGAGTGCCCACACTCTTAGCCAGCATCACCACAGCCACAGAGAATAAGGACGCCGTGGTTATGACCTGCTACACAAATGCGATCTTCACTGAATGGTTGTTCAATGCTGAGAGTCTGCAGCTCAGGGAGAGGATGAAGCTGTCCTGGAACAACAGAACCCTCACCATAGACCCTGTCAGGAGGGAGGATGCTGGGCACTACCAGTGTGAAGTGTCCAACCCCATCAGTTCTGCTGATAGTGTAGCAATTGAGCTGGATGTTAAATATTAGTGGCCCTACTTTTCTTCTTTATGTTGTTAAACACTGAATAAGTTCTTTTCACCCTTGAAATAAATTTGTTGTGAAGGTGGAAAGTCCTTAGGAGACTTGAACTGAGTCAATAAATGCTCAAAAATGAGAGCTAGCAATGAGGTTATTGTTGACTTAAGCTAACATTCCACACCAGATCCCACCTCTGGTTGGTCCCATTTGCACCATCTCCACAGTGAAGGTGACACCAAGTCCCTCCCAGCACGGGTAGTGGTCATGTGTTAACCAGTGGGAGCATGCGATAAGCTTCCAGGAATCCAAGCTCTGCCCCTTCTCCCATGGGTCCTGTGGAGGGCACGTGGACACTGTTTTGGACAGCAAGAATGTACAGGAGGACTCCCAAATGGGTATCAACACTGATCTTTTTCTTCCTGTTTTACTTCTCCCAAAATATTTCTAAAGCCCTCTAAATATTTTTTATTTTTGTGGCAGTGGATCTACTTCCATAAGTTCAGTAGGACACTGTCTTCCTTGTTAATAGGATATAATTGGAAATGCTGGTAATACAACCAAGGCTTTGCTCAAATGTCCTAGTTCAGACTGATGCTCACAGAATTAAAAATGACCTCACTCTTTATGGAGCTATTTTGACCTGAAGGGTATTTTGGAATCTCTTGAAGAAGAGGGCATCCCCCAAAGCTAGAGAGACTGCAGGTGCAGTGTGAAGGTGAGGCTTCCTAACCTCAAGAAGCTGTTAAAACTCCCATCTTAGTTGTCATAGAAACACCTGAATCAGAGCAAACTATGAGGTGAATGTCATTCCTCTGCACTTAGGTCACTAATCAGCCAAATTGAGTGACAGCCATGTTGGAGGATTGAGAATTACTCTTCTTCCTTGGAGATGTCATTTCATCAAAGAGAAGGTGACTGTAGAGAGCAATGTAATGTCTCCGTGGAAAATTCCAAAGCACAGCCTTCTGGGAGATCAGATCCTGAGAAGGGTAAAAAGGGCTAATTCCAATGTAACCCTGATATTTGGAGGCTAGTGATCTGAACCCATGCCAGCAAGCTCAGTGTAACCTATAATTAAGTCACTACCTTCTTCCCAGATACTGGTCTTGCAGAACCGGTTACAGAGGCCATGGGGCTGTGGACAGTGCACTGCCCCGGAGGGAGGTCTATTAATGCTGCCGCCAGGCCAGGACATCAGATATGGCCTGGAGACCCCCAACACCTGGGGCCCTCTTGCAAGGCCCGCAAAAATGACCTGAAGCATAATCCATGTTTGCGGGACAAGGACCACAGGGAGATACAAGGTAGGGCCCCATGCATGTTCCTTCACTCAGATTTGGAAGGCTGTTCCCTGAGTCCGGTGGTGTATTAAACAGTGTCCCTCCATTTCTTTGAAGCATGCTTGGTTTTCCTTCGCCTTCTGCAATATCCTAGCTCTGTTCAGGGACTCTCAGCTATTTTTCAACTGCTTATAAATTGCAGGAACTGATGAAGATGCAAACTGGACCTTGTCTGAAAGATATTTAATTGTGTTTTCCTCCACTGTGCAGAAAGCAGTTTTGTTATGACCTGGGGGCCTTAATGTTGCCTCAGAGTCACTTATGTTTAGATGGGATCTTCCTGACTGCAGGCCTCTGACCTCCACTATTTTAGAGCATTTTCTTCACAAATGTAATCACTGTTTGCAATTGCAGATTTTTTTCTCTGCCCTTTTGAAATATACATAAGTCTCCTTACAAACTTCTTGCCAGTGTTATGTCCCATAGAATATTTGTCTCAAGAGCCTGGGCCCATCCCTTTGAAATTTAATCGTCCTGGAGTCCCTGTGTCCCAGTCTCTGAGGGAGGGTAGCATCCTAACTTGGGTGAGGACATTTAGAGCCAAGATGTGAAAGGACCTCCTGTCACAATTTCATGAGAAGTTTTACTTTTCTTTTGTGTAAAGCCAAATAGCAAACACAGATTCCTATGATTCCTGCTCCTGTTCTTAAAATCTCCCCAGCCTTTTATTTTGAAGGTGTTGAGCTTAGTCTCACTGTCCTAGTGCATGATCTTCAATAAAGTGTTTCTTGCCTCTTTAAATTTGCCCAATGCATGTTTTCTTTTGACATCACCTACCTGTAATTAGCTGATCCTGTCATCTTGCTCATCTTACCTTATTTTCAAATCTTCCAATATTTCCTTATCTGGCTATAATCCTCCAAATAAATGTTTCCAACTTTTTTCCCTCACTTCTGACTTACCCTCCCAAACAGATGACCTGACTGCCCAGATCCTTCTGTGGCCCCAGGTGGCTTTGGAGTGGTCTTTGTCCCAGAATCTGAGTGCACCTGCACAACCGCCTAACCATTAAGGGTATTCTCATTCCACTTTCATTTTAACTGCACCTTCAAGGGAAAGATCACAGAGATTTAAAAAAAATATTAATTCATAAAACTCAAGAACTTTGGTAAATATGCAGGATCTTTGTCATGTCAGCCACGTGCAAGCCTGTAGTGAACAAGCCTCTTTTGGGTCCTCTGTGACCTGAAGCTCAGGCCAGACATCAGTATCCTCATTCTTTGTTGTTTTCACAAACTCCATGTGCCTGTTCTTAGAGAGTCCACAACCAGAACCTGGGAAATCAAAAATAAATCTCTCTTCTGGTTCTATTTCCTTTTCTGCTCCTTGTGGCCTCTGGGGTATTTAGCTGAAATCCTTGGAGACCTGGCCAGTGAAGGACTGTGGATAAGAAAAGATGGATATGAAGGGGGAAGACATGGAGGCATGGTGTCTTCTCCAAGTCAGGATGAGAAATTATAAAGCCTGGGAAGGTTTGGATGTCAGGCATTATATGGGTTCAAGGGGACCTAGGGTGCTATAGAATAGGGCTTTTGGGGGTCTCAGAATGGGGTTTAGAATTATGAGTGAGAGGCCAACTTAGGTATTGCGGGAGAAGCCTCTGGAGCTGGTACGGTGAAGGGTGGAGGAGTTCCATTCTCCTAGACTTGGATGGGCATGAAGGGTGAGACACAGGGTCAGGAAAATGACAAGGTAGTTGAAGACTCCGTTTAATGCACTGACATTGGGACAAGAGGGAGCACCAGGCTGACAGAGGACATGTGATAGGGGCCAGGGGGAGAAGGAAATGAGCATCCAGTTGGTGACTAGGGGTCTTAAGAGCAGCGAGGGATTGTAGAATAGGGACACTATGACCATAGAAGATGATTCCTGGGAGTTTGAGACTTGGAAGGAAGGGAGTTGGAATTCAGGGTAGTCAAATTAGAAGAGGGATTGCATGGAACTGGGGTAAGGTGGGGAATGCAGGGTAAGCTTAGAGTTGAAGTCAAAATTGGGGGTCTGAGGTGTATAGTCTCCAGTTTTGACCCAGTAGAGACATGTGCAGCTGGCTCTCAAGGCACAGCCCAGAGGCAGCAGTTTCCACATGACCTGGGAGAGCCATGAAAGGCTGAATTTAATTCTCATACCACTAGACGTGGCTCAGCTGAGCTAATAAGCTAGCCGTGTCCCAGGGCATTTGTGTACCGCTAAGTCTGACTACGAACCTTGGGGCAGGCAAGGGAGTAGCTGATGGTGTGTGTTGGGAGAGGAGGAATTGAGAGCCAGGATAAACTGGAGTGAGTGGAGCCTTTTCCTTCTTTGTTGACTAGTCAAAGTGAACTCTCTGTGATTCCAGAAGTGAGACCTCTGTGGCAGGTCACAGGGCTGGAGTAGTAGGTGCCCATGGTTTTGGCCACCTGTCCTCATCTTATCGGGGATGTGTCACTTCCATCTGTGATGGATGTTTCTCTCCCCATCTGACCTTCTGTTGGTGGGTGTGATAGAACCCAGGTCTTGATGAGCAGTTCCGGCTACCTGGTCACCTTGCAGCCCATGTTCAGACTCTCTGTCTCTCCTGAGGCTTAGAAGCTGGTCAGCAGCTGTTGTTCTATTGCCTTAGAAGACATGGCTTTGCTCCAAACCATAGGGATGTGCATGTCATTCTCTATGAGGTATCACAAGAGTCTTCACAAAGCACCTTTCATTCTCCTAACATCGATTAGATGAAGGTACAAGCACAGCAACTTGTCCTTTACTCTGGAAGGTACCGTCCAGCATGGCCCAGAACATTGGAACCATGAAAGCCTCATAGATGGGTCAGACCCTGAATGGTCAGAGTTGTGGATGTCCTTACAGCTCATACTTTGCTTAAACCGCTGATCATTAGAACTGACCCTGACACTGCTGTCACTATCATCACTGATGTTATTGTCATAGAACATCAACATTAACAGGTATCCACTTTCACCCTTCAGAGCACACGTGTCTTACTAAAGCACTTAGAACTCTTACTGTTGTTCATCTTTACTGGGAGAGTCTCTAGTTCTCACACTGAGGATGACTGTAGGTCTCTAGGTATTTTATGACTTAAATGTGGGGTGAAATTATGTTAGAGGATGAACACATCCATTTGCCCTGCTAGGGAGGGCCAACTGCACTGGATCCCAATCTGTGCAGTCACTTAGAAGGGTCTGCAGTAGGTTTAATACTTTGCTTTTGCCATTTGAAATTCCTTTTTTTCTTTATTGATTAAGGTATTACATATGTGTCCTTATCCCCCATTGTTGAAATCCTTAATGGCACTCACTTTACTTGCTTATGTCCCTAGCAGAGACCCCGGCCTGGAAAAAATGGTTTGAGCCTGGCTGGCGTGGCTCAGTGGATGAGTGTCCACTTATGAACCAGGAGTTCATGGTTCCATTCCCAATCAGGGCACATGGTCAGGTTGCAGACTCAATCCCCAGTGTGAGGTGTGCAGAAGGAAACCAATGATTCTCTCTCATCATTGATGTTTCTATCTCTACCTCTCCCTTACTAATTTAAATCAATTAAAAAAAAATTAAGAAAAAATGGTTTGGCCCTATCTGAAAGGTGCGATTTGTAATGTGACCACCAGAGGGCGGCACCACCAGAATGCAACCTAGAGGAGCTGAGAAGGAATGTGAAGGGGTTTTATCTTTCTATACTCTAATGAGCAGGACCACCCCTCTCCCATCCCTGGAGCTC
Source organism: Plecotus auritus (assembly GCF_963455305.1). Classification (NCBI taxonomy): domain Eukaryota; kingdom Metazoa; phylum Chordata; class Mammalia; order Chiroptera; family Vespertilionidae; genus Plecotus; species Plecotus auritus. Next base: position 17,042,328 of record NC_137785.1, read on the forward strand.
CCAGAAGGAAGGTTCTCCATCTATGATGTACTTCAGAGATTTGAATTTAAAGAAATCTCAGAAAGTTGACTTAAATGTGAATAGCATTAAACAGACACAATAAAATGTACACTAAATACTGGTCTTTAGGAAAGTACTAGGGAGACAGGATAAGAAGAGTGTGTGTGTGTGTGTGTGTGTGTGTTGATGATGATGATGATCAGACAGAAAGCACCTGAGTCCTCACTTCAAAGAGAGAAGAACTTGGATTAGATAATGCCTAAAGGGGCCAGGGAGAGAACAGTAAGTAGTATCAAAGCACATTGTTTAGAGAAGACTTTGTTTCCATGTAGGGGAACTGTCGTTGTTAGGGACAATGTCCTCAGCATGGCCCAGAGAGAGAAGCCAGAACCTTCCTGTGATCACTTTGAACAGAACATAGAGACACAGAGCTTATCAAAGCAACATTCAGTGTTGTCACACATACATACAGGAAAGAACATCCCGGAAGAGGGAACCTGGAACAGGGCTTGTTCATGGTGTGACTATTAGACACAGGATAACAAATTCATGTTTCACCGGCAGGAAAAGTTAAAATCTCTTTAAGGTTTTAAGTGATCAAATCAACAGAATATGCTCCCTTCGGGTCTTTACATACTGATTAAGTTTTGTCTGAGAAACCCAAAGTTCTTGGTTTTTTGTCCGAATGACATATGATAGGCAATGACATGTTCTATGTGGTTGTTTTGTTTTTGATATCAAGAACATAGAATTGAAAAACTATAATCTTTGGTTTATGAACCAGTCTGTAAATGATCTGCTTTCCTTTTAAGAAAAGCATTACTTATTTAAGTTAAATTTTAATTATTTACTTATACATACGGGAGATGACTGACATTGCAGCTTTGAGAATGGTCTCCAAGGGAAGGACTGGAGATTTCCCAGGAAATACCTGTTACTTCTTAGTTGAAAAAAACTGGCAAATGGGCTGCATTGATCTCAGGCCATAGCCCCTCTGTAGCCTCTAGGACCCACCAGCCCCATGGCCCTGAGTGCTGAGAGAGGAACAACATGCACCTCACACAACGACTCCCCTCTTCCAGACTCACACACTGAATCTGTTGTCAGGGATTCAGGAAATTGCTGCCTTCAGTTTCTCAGTTTTTTGTGTGTTTTCCAAGGGGTTTGGGAAAGAATGAGTTAAGCCAATCTGGGGCATCTCTCCTACACAGCATTGGGGAGTCTCTATTATAATATGTACACAACCAAGATCTTTATTTGCCCCACCTCCCAACCTGATCTTGCCAGAACCTTCCACTTCTCAGTCAAGGTCAATGCCATCCTACCAGGTGCTCGGCTCAGAAATATGGACATTACATTTGATGCCTCCCTTGCTCTCACAGTAATGTCTAATCCATCAGCACACCTGCAGTCGGTCTACACACTATAGATACAACACAAACACTCAGGTCCAAGCCACTATCACTCCTACTTGAGGTTATTGTAACAGTCTCCTAACTGGTCTTCCTGCGGCCTACTTGACCAACATTATAGCCATCTCCCCAGAGCAGGACCTGTGAATCCTTAGAGATGAAATTTTTTAAAACCCAAGTCAAGTCATCTTTTTTCTTCTCAAAGCCGTTCTGTTGCTCACACCTCAATCACACCAAAGTCCAAAGTCATCACCACAGCCCACAAGGTCCCACATTAGCGCTGCTCAAAGGGCTGGTCTACACAAGACAAGAAGTTTCCCCCCGAAGGTCAAGCAGCTCAGTGCTTTGGTTGAGAAAGTCTTGCAATGAAAACATGCCAGCAGAAATAAACAGGACACTGAGCGATGTGATTGGTCTACTTTCTGTCCCAGGCTCTTTAGCTCCTTGCAGATCACCCTTTGATAGCACTGCCATAAAATAATCTGGTCCCTCTCTACACTTCTCGTCATTCTCCTCATCCTATCTATTCTGGCCACAGTGGCTTCCTGACCTTCAAACATAGCAAGCAACCTCCTGGCTCAGAGTCTTGCACTGGCCAGTTCGTCTCTCTAAAATAATCTTTCTCCAAATACCTACATGACCCCTTCCTCACTCTTTTAGGACTTACTCAAATGTCACATAATCTTTGAGCATTTCCTTGACCATTTTTATATGCAAATAAACCCCAATCCACCCACCCCCTCTCTCCTTCACCCCCGTTAGAAATGCTTCTTATTCATTTGTTGATTACTTCTACCTCACCACTGTATCAGCTCCATGAATCCAGTGACTTTTATATCCCTTCCAACCACTATAAGACTGTGCAAAAATTGTGCTCATTGCTCAATTAAGTAATTCATTACTCACTGGTGAATAATATCATGCTGGGAAGTGAATAAAATCCCTTCAGTTTCAATGTCTGTAAAATATGAATAATTCCAGCCCCATCAATGTGTAGGAATCATGGGATGAGCCTGCTTTCTTACATCTATTGCTATGTAACAGAAGACCCCAAACTTAAAATCGCTGCATGTCTGAGATAATGAGGGACCTGAAAATGACAAACTCCAATGATGATGATAAATGATCAATTTTTGTAAAAAGTACTAAAGACACGAAATCTTGGGTGAAGCTCCCGGTTGAAGGAACACTCCTTTTGGAGAGAGAGGTGGCGGCGGAATCAGTGCAGGTCTGGGATTTTTGGCCCACACTGCAGAGTTCAGAGCCCTAGTGGAGCTGAGAATTTCAGCGTCCACCTTGCTGAGATCTGTGACAAGGAGAGATTGGAATCTCATGCAGGGCTGATTTTCCACCTCTTCCAGCTTGGTACTGTGTCATAAAGGTGTCAGTGCCACACATAGTTGGGGTTTTGGAGCTATATTCCCCAGGGGCTTCTATCAGGGAGACAGATGGCCAGGGCTTGGCTTTGTGATGCATTGTGGGGAGGCTGATCTGAACTCCCTGTAAGTTTTGCCAGGCAACCACAGGAAGGACAAGTAGAGCCCACTGCCCCGCCCCTCAATCCTGCAACCTGCAGACAACACCCCCAACAGGAGACTGTTTGGTTCAGTCCTGTTAAGTCTTGGATATCCCTACTTGGTGCAGTCCTATGGGGGGTGGGAGAGTGGCTCAGAGTGGGTCATTCAATATGTGAGACCCTCATTCTGCCACGCCAGCACGCCAGGTTTGGTGAGCCTGAGGAGGGGCAGTAAAGGATTAAAGAAAAGACAGACCAGAGAATACAGCTGGGGCTCCGTCAAACACTGCTTCTCTGATGGAGAGATAGGGCCACCACCTGCAAGCCAAGTATTTTATAGTCAGAATGCACAAAGCAAAACAAGGTTAGTGGTCAACATGTTTACTGGTACAATGTTCTTGTGAGTTTCACCTTGTTTTGGCAGCACTTGCTGCACCTCCCACAGCCCATTAGCTACTTAGAAAGGAGCAAGTGAGGACTAGAAGGTCAAGCTTAATTATGCTAAGAGGGCTCTGGCCTCCAAGCTGGAACTTGTTTGTGGCTCTGCCACAGGTCACTCCGAGGCTTAACTCTATAGCTGCTCCCTACACCTCAGAGGTAGAGAGGAAGTATTTAGCCCCCTCCTGTGGGCTGGACCAACAACATCTTCAACCAAAGATTCTTTTGATCTATCCCCCTGAGCCCAGGGAGGTTACCCTGTTTCTGCAGAGGAGAATGCAGGCTCTACCCAACCTGAAGCTGCAGCAAGCCCCCTTACAGGGAACAAGAGTTGGTGTCTCTGGTGGAGACTGAGGAGTTTAGCTTTGAAGCAGAGACTAATTTCCCATTATTGAGTGCTTGACTATGTAATCCCCAAGCAGGGCTCCACTAGTAGACACAGATACAAACAGCTATCAGAGAAGTAACTACACACAGGTAGCCCAAAGCCAGTTACACACAATATCAGAGAGCCTGTTGCATCTGAAACCTACCCAGAAGGAACCAGATCAAACGCGACCAGTGGTGGGCTTCAGACAACACCAGAGTTCAATCCAACTAGACCCACAAATGGTACACACAAAGGTGGGTTCTGGCAGGCTCCAGACCCTGCGGGGAACAACTCCACCTTGAACAGCCATCCCCTCCACAGCATCTCATATATGGTGATAAAATTTGACCCCTAAAAAGACCCAGCCTGAAGGGTTAATGATGGTGTCACTGAGCCCATCAAGACACCTTCAGACTGCACCTGCACAGCAGTTTGCATACATTGGTCAAGGTTGAGCCTCATGGTCAAACAGCCTAAGGGCCAATCCCACCCATGAATGGGCCAACAGCAATGAAGATCCAATTACAACAGGAACAGCCAAACAATCCACACTAGAGACTTTCTATAGTACCCAGCTCAGGAGATCAGGAGACTGCATCATTCTGCCCCACAGAACACCTAATACAGAAGGCCACCCCACCAAACTGGGAGTCATAGAGTTCTATCTAATACATGGATTCAAACACAAAGAGACAGCCAAAAAGGAGGAGACAAATAAACATGCCCCAAATGGAAGAACAGGAGGAATATATAGAAAAAGAGCTAAGTGAAATAGAGGCCAACAATTTATCAGACAGATTTCAAGTAATGGCTATAAGGATGCTCAAGTCACTTAATGAGAACCACAGCATGTAAAAGAACATAGAAACCATGAAAAATAATCAGTAGAAAAAGAAGAATGCCATATCTGAAATACAGAATACACTAGAAGAAATAGCCTGTAAGCTGGATGAAACAGAGTATCAAATCAGTGAATTAGAAGACAAAATAGAAAGAGAATCTCTCAATTAAAGCAGCAAAAATAAAAATTAATTTTAAAGCATGAAGATAGTTTAAGGGAACTTTGAAACAACATGAAACATAACAACATCCATATCATAGAGGTACCGGAAGGAGAAGAAAGTGAGCAAGAACTAGAGATCCTGTTTGTAGAAATAATGATAAAAAAACAAAAAACAAACAAACAAAAAAAACCAAACAAACAAACAAAAAAAACTTCCCTACCCTGGTGAAGAAAAATGTTAAAAAAGCTCAGGAAACACAGAGTCCCAATCAAAATGAACCCAAAGAGACCCACACCAAAACACATCATAATTAAAATGGCCAAGAATAAAGACAAAGACAGAATCTTAAAGGTAGCAAAATAGAAATAGTCAGTAACCTACAAGAGTGTTCCCATAAGTCTGTCAGATGATTTCTCAACTGAAACACTTCAGGCTAGAAGGGATTGCCATAATGTATTCAAAGTAATGAAAACCAAGAACCTGCAAACAAGATGGCTTTATCCAGCAAAGCTATCATTTAAAAATTGAAAGCAAAATAAGAAGTTTACCGGACAAAAAAATACTAAAGGTGTTCATTACCACCAAACGAGAATTGCAAGCAATGCTAAAAGGACTGCTTTAAGAAGAAGAAATACATATATAGAGAGAGAAAGAAACATAGGCATAAAAAATGTTTCAATAATTAACTACCTATCAATAATAACCTTAAATGTAAATGAATTAAAGGCTCCAGTAAAAAGACAGAGGGTAGCCGAATGGATAAGAAAATATGGCCCATATTTATATGCTGTATACAAGATACCCACCACATGACAAATGTTATACATAGGCTAAAAGTTAAGGGATGGAAAAATATTCCATGCAAATGGAAACAAAAAATAGCTGGTGTAGCAATACTTATATCTGACAAAGTAGACATCAAAACATAGACCACAAAAGAGACAAAGAAGGTCACTACATAATACTAAAGGGATTGATACAACAAGAGGCTCTCACCCTTATCTATAATAATAAAAGCCTAGGTGATCCTTGTGCCCTCATGCATGACATTGCCACCAGATGGCTGCCACCAGGAGGCTGCCACAAAGATGGCTGCCACAAGATGCCCGTGCACACAGCGGAGGCCTGACAGCCACTCTACATGGTGAGACCTGGGGATCCTGGGGCTCTGGGCGGTGCTGAGGAGGCCGGTCCCTGCATCTCTGCCAACTCTCGCAGAGGAGGAGGGTCCTGGTGGATGAGGCAGGTCGCGGCAGGGGAGGGCATTTGTGGGCAATCAGGCCAGCAGGGGAGCAATTAGGGGCCATCAGGCAGGCAGGCAGGAGAATGGTTAGGAGCCAGCAGTCCCGGATTGCAAGAGGGATATCTGACTGCTGGTTTAGGCCTGATCCTTGCCTATAGGATCGGGCCTATACCAGTAGTCAGACATCCCCCAAGGGTCCCAGATAGGAGAGGGTGCAGGCCGGGCTGAGGGATACTCCTCTCACCCCCTCTGCCAACCCCCCGGGCATGGATTTCATGCCCCAGGCCACTAGGAAACATATATCCTCCCAATATAGAAACATCTAAATATGTTTTAAAATTTTAGTGGACTTTAAAGGACAGATCGACAGCAATAGATGGATAGTAGGGTACTTAAACACCCCATTGTCAATGGATAGATCTTCCCAACAAAAAATCAAAAGAGAAACTGAGACTTTAACTGACCCACTAGATCAGATAGATTAAATTGATATTTACAGAACATTTCATCCCAAAGCAGCAGAATATACATTTTGCTGAAGTGCACATGGAGCATTTTTATAGATAGACTACATGTTAGGGCACAAACTAAGTTTTCAGAAATTCAAGAATCTAGAAATCATATCAACCATCCTATTGGATCACAATGTCATGAAACTAGAAATCAACTACAGTAAAAAAAAAAAAAAAAAAAAAAAAAGCTGTGACTCATAGAGAGCAGGCAGACAGCTCAGGGGATGAGAGAGGGATTGACCAATAAAGAAAAAAGAGAGAGAGAGAAAGAACTCATTGATATAGACAACAATGTGTTGATTGTGGGGTGGAGGAGGGTGGGTGGAGGTGGAACAAGGCACAGAAGAGATAAAAGGTGATGGAAAAAATAAAAACATAAATTATTTAAAACCTCAAAAATATTCATACATATGGAGGATAAAGAGCATGTTATTAAATAATGAATGGATAACCAAGAGATCCAGGAAGAAATCATAAATTTTCTGGAAACAAACAAAAATGAACACATAATGACCCCAAATCTATGGGACACAGCAAAAGCTGTCCTGAAAGTGAAGTTCATAGCATTACAGGCGTACCTAAAGAAGCAAAAAATTCTGTCATAAACAATATTACCCTACACCTAAAAGAACTGGGAAAAGTACAGCAGAAAAAGTTCACAGTAAATAGAAGGAAGAAAATAATAAAGATCAGAACAGAAATAAACTACATAGACTCTAAAAAGAACAAATTATCAATGAAACCAAAAGCTGGATCTTTCAAAGGATAAACAAGATTGATTGACCTTTAACTGGACTCATCAAGAAAAAAAAGAGAGAGGATCCAAATAAGTCCAATCAGAAATGAAAGGGGGAGGTAACCACTGACATCACAGAAATACAAATGATTGTAAGAGAATAGCATTAACAACTATGTGCCAACAAAATAGTCAACCTAGGCAAAACAGAAAAATTCCTAGAAATATAGAATTTTTTTAAACTGAATCAGGAAGAAATAGACACCTGAAAGCACCAATAACAATTAATGAAAGCAAAACAGTAATAAATTTTTCTTAAAAAATTCCAAGAAAAAATGTCGGAGACTGGAAGGTTTCATAGATGAATTTTACTGAACATTCAAGAAAGAAAGCCTCCTAAAGCAATTCCAAATATTGAATAAGAGGAAAGATTTCCAAACTCTTTTTATGAGGCCAAAATTATCCTAGTACCCAAAAAAGGTAAAAACACTATGAAGAAAGAAAATTATAGGTTAATATCCCTGATGAACAGGCATGCTAACATACCCAACAAAATATTATCATATCAGATCCAGTAATACATTTAAAAATAAAAAAAAAAAACATGATAAAGTGATATTTATTCTGGAGGTGCAAGGTCTATACAAAATTTGCAAATCAATAAATATGTTACATAACATAAACAAAATAAAAGATAAAAAAATCACATGATCATATCAATAGATGCAGAAAAACCATTCAATAATATCCAGAATCCATTTATGATAAAAAACAAAAATCTCAACAAACTGGGAATACAGAAAACATACATCAATGTAATAAAAGTCATATTTGAAAAACCTATAACCACATTATACTCAATGGGCAAAACTAAAAGTGTTTCCCTTAGGATCAGAAAAAAGACAGGGATTTCTGCTTTCACCACTCTTATTCAGCACAGCACTGGACGTTCTAGCTACAGTGATCAGACAACAAGAAGAAATAACAGGTATCCAAATTGAAAGAGAAGAAGTAAAACTGTCATTATTTACAGATGACATGATATGGTACATAGGGAGCCCAAAACATTCAACCAAAAAGCTAAATCTAATAAACAAATTTGGCAAAATTGCAAGACCATCCTAATGGGTATGGAGGGATATTTCACTTTTGTTTGGATTTGATTTCTCTATTGAATAATGATGTTGGGCATCTTTTAATAAGCTTTTTGGCCAATTGTATGTCTTTTTTAAAAAAATATATTTTTATTGATATTTTACAGAGAGGAAGAGAGAGGGATAGAGAGTTAGAAACACCAATCAGCTGCCTCCTGCACACCCCCTACTGGGGATGTGCCAGCAACCAGCATCAAACCTGTGACCCTTCAGTCCGCAGGCTGAAGCTCGATCCACTGATCCAAACCATTTAGGGCTGTATGTCTTCTTTAGAGAAATATCTATTATAGTGATTTGACCATTTTTTAATCAGGCAATTTTGTCTTGTTTTTTATTGTTGAATTGCAGAATTTCTTTATATACCCTAAATGTACCTCCCTCTCTCTCTCTCTCTCTCTCTCTCTCTCTCTCTCTCTCTCTCTCTCTATATATATATATATATATATATATATATAATTTTATATATATATATATATATATATATATATATATACAATTTTCAATTACTTTTTCTCATTCTGAAGTTTTACTTTTCACTCAGTTGATTGTTTTTTTGATGGCCAATAGTTTTTAAGCTTAATATAGCCCCATATTCTTTTTAAATATATTCGTATTGATTCAGAGAGCAAGGAAGAGAGAGAGAGAGAGAGAGAGAGAGAGAGAGAGAGAGAGAGAGAGAGAGAGAGGTCAATTATGAGAGAGAATCCCTGATCAGAGGCCTCCTGCAAGTTCCCTACTAGATATGGAGCCCACAACCTGGCATGTGCCCTGACTGGGAATCAAACCTCAATCTCCTGATTCTTAGGCCAATGCTCAAACACTGAGCCACGCCAGATGGGCTATAGCCCCATTTTCTATTTCCCTTTGTTCCTGAGCTTTTGGTATCATATGCAAGAAACTATTGTCAAAGTTTTTCCCTTGGCTATTCTGTGAGTGTTATGCTTTTGGTATTACATTTAGATCTTTAATACATTTTGAATTAATTTTTATATGTTTCATAAGATTCTTTTACATGAGAATATCCAATTTTCCCAATGCCTTTTGTGAAAGTCTGTGTTTTCCCCATTGTGTGGTCTTCGCACCTTTGTTGAGGATTATTTGATAATATAAAACATGTTTATTTCTGGGCTCTCTATTCTGTTCCATTGGTCTGTGTGTCTATCTTTATGCCAGTACCACTCTACTCTTACGTTAGCTTTGTAGTGTGTTTTGAAATTAGGAAACACAAGCCTCTAACTTGGCAATTTTTGAAGATTGTTTTGTCTCCTCAGGGTTCCTTGAGATATCATAAGAATTAAGAATATTTTTATTTATTTAAAAACTAGAGGCCGGGGAATGAAATCTTCCACGGGGTAGGGGGGTGTCGCTCAGCCCAGCCTGCACCCTCTCCAATCTGGGACCCCTTAAGGGATGTCCGACTGCCCTCTCACAATCCAGGACTGCTGGCTCCCAACCACTCGCCTGCCTGCCTGCCTGATTGCCCCTAACTGCTTCTGCCTGCCAGCCTGATCACCCCCTATCCACTCCCCTGCTAGCCTGATCGACACCTAACTGCTCCCCTGCTGGCCCGATTGCCCCTAACGGCCCTCCCCTGCCAGCCTGGTCATCCCTAACTGCCCTCCCCTGCCAACCTGATCACCCCTAACTGTCCTCCCCTGCAGGCTTGGTTCCCCCCAAGTGCCCTCCCCTTCAGGCCTGGATGCCACAACTGCTCTCCCCTGCAGGTTTGGGTCCCCCCCAACTTTCCTCCCCTGCAGGCCTGGGTTCCCCCAACTGCCCTCCCCTGCAGGCCTGCCCCCGCTACTGCCCTACCCTGCTGACACAGTCTCCCCCAACTGCCCACCTCTGCCGGCCCAGTCACCCCTCACTGCCCTCCCTGCTGGCCTGATCAGCCACAACTGCCCACCCCTGAAGGCCTGGTCCCCCCAACTGTCCTCCCCTGCAGGCCTTGTCCCCCCAACTGCCCTCCCCTGCTGGCCTGGGTCCCCCCGCAACTGCCCTCCCCTGCTGGCCTGGGTCCCCCCGCAACTGTCCTCCCCTGCAGGCCTGGGTCTCGCCCAACTGTCCTTCCTTGCAGGCCTGCTCCCTCCCAACTGCCCTCTTCTGCCAGCCTGGTCACCAACAACTGCCCTCCTCTGCAAGCTTGGTCACCCCTAACTGCCCTCCCCTGCTGGCCTGGTCCCGCCCCCCAGCTGCCCTCTCCTGCTGTCCTGATCTTCTCCAACTACCCTCCTCTGCCAGCCCAGTTACCCTTAACTGTCCTCCCCTGCAGGCCTGATCGCCCACAACTGCCCTCGCCTGCAGGCCTGGTCCCCCCAACTGCCCTCCCCTTCTGGTCTGGGTCCTCCACTACTGTCCTCCCTTGTAGGCCTGGTCCCTCCCAACTGCCATCCTCTGCTGGCCCAGTCACCCCTAACTGCCCTCCCCTGCTGGACTGGATCCCCCCAACTGCCCTTCCCTGCAAGCCTGGTACCCCCCAGCTGCCCTCCCCTGCTGGCCTGGTCTCATCCAACTACCCTCTCCTGCAGGCATGGTCCCCCCCAACTGTCCTCCCCTGCAGGCCTCGGTCCCCCCAACTGTCCATCCTTGGAGGCCTGGTCCCTCCCAACTGCCTTCTCCTGCTGGCCTGGTCTCACCCAACTGCACTCCTCTGCTGGTCTGCTCACCCCTAACTGCCCTCCCCTGCTGGCCTGATTGCCCACAACTGCCCTCCCCTGCAGGCCATCTTATGGTGGCCATCTTGGGTACACATGGGGGCAGCCATCATTGACCACATGGGGGCAGCCATCTGGTGTTTTGGAGTGTCGGTCAATTTGCATATTACTCTTTTATTAGATATGATGCTTTGGGACTACAATATATTTTATTGAGTCTGCAGGTGGCTTTGAGTAGTATGGACAGTTAACAATATTAAATCCTCTAATTTATGATGTTGTTAATGAGGATGGATATTTAAAGAAGCAATTGCTTTGTTCCTTTTTTCTTCAATCTCTGTGTACTCATCCCTCTGTGGGAGTTCACAAACCTCTCCTAGCCCCAGACTCCCTAAGGTGAGTACAGGACAAGGGTTCCAGAACTTTAGATCCAGGGCCTATGTGAGGGGATTAAGTAAGGTGGACTTTCCCCCTGATCCTTCTGTTTTCCCCTCTGGTTTAACTGGCTATTAACCCCATGGGTGACTCTATTCTGTTGAACATTCATTTTTTCTGCCAACTCTAGCTCAACTGAAACAATTTTGTCCTATATAAATAAGATCCTTTAAAAAAACAAATAAGAACTTATTTACTAGAAGCCTTCCGTTTTAAGAATATTGGTGACTGGTTCATTTGACACATCACTAGTCTTTCAGAAATATTTGAAAGACTTTCACAAGAAATGTAGTCAAATTGTAGTAAGAAGCTAGGAATATTCCTTGGCATGTAGAATGGGGAAACTGAGACAGAGAGCTGAATAAACTGGCCTAGCAATTTACAGCCAGATACAGGAGGTCACCAGGGCAGAAAGCCTCAGGTACCTAGCAATGGGCAAAACTGTTCCTAGATCTTGCCTTCAGGGTGGCCTTTCCTATCCTGGCATACCATTGGTCATGAGGATTAGACCTCCTGTCCTGCTGTTGACCAATCAGTGGAGACCACCATCTGAAAGGGCAAACCTGGAAATGCTTGATAAATATTCTATTGAGATCTTCCCTAAGACCTCCCCTAAGTCCCCACCTGTGAAAAGTAGATAAAACCCCTCAAGACAAAGAAGCCAGCATGTGCTCCCATTGGGGCACACCCCGTCAAATCTCCTTTACCAATGAATTTTCTTTCACCTACACTCTAAGTGGTACCCAGGAGACTTGCAACCAGGGGAACAATAGGCAACAGTAGGTCATCTTGGGCTAACCCCCTGAACTTGTCCCCAAGTCCCCTTGTCTCTGGCTCTCCAGTGAGCTGACAGCAGCCTTGCATAGGCTCACTTCTCTCCCATAAAGTTTCTAGAGAGCCGAAGCAGCCACACCTTGTCACTCTCCTACTGCTTCTTCTATTCCATGCCCTTCCTTATTCCACTGTCCCCAGCTTTAATAAACATAGTCTCAAAGTCACCTGGACTCATATTCTGAAACCTTTCCTGCATGAAGTCAAGTACCTGCACACTACCAGCTGGTCTTAGGCAAAATGGCTCAGGGCCTGGCTTTTATTTTTGATAACATTTTGAAATGTAGAGGGAATGCTATTGCAAAAGGAAGGAAAGAGAACTGGGTGTGTTTTTTAAAAATATTTTTATTGATTTCAGGGAGGAATGGAAAGGGAGGGAGAGATGGAAATGTCAATGATAAGAGAGAATCATTGATTGGATGCCCCCTGCATACCCCACATTGGGGGGTCAAGCCTACAACCCAGGCATGTGCCCAGACTGGGAATCCAACTGTGACCTCTTGGTGCATAGGTTGATACTCAACCACTGAGCCACGCCAGCCAGGCTGGGTGTTTTTAAGAGAAGTTAAAAGTAAATAGTTTGACCTAACAAGTTAATTATTTCTGAATGAGTAAAAAGAGACAAACTGGAAACAAGGGAAGCTGTAGAGGTTAGTGGAAAAGAAATATTGAGAAATTTTATGTGGAAATGCTAGAACCTAATTATGGGGATATGCTTACACACTAACCCAACAAAGACTACTAACTATATTAATTCAAATGAAGCTGAAGTAGCTATGAAAACTTGGCCCTCTATAACTGCTGCTGAGGCACAGGAAATTTACTTATAATACTCTTACTGTATTCCTGTTCTAAGAAATTTTTAGATGGTAATTGCAATATACGGCATTGGGTTCTTACAGCCTTGTCCCGAAATAAACTTCATGATTACAGTTCCAAATTACACAACCAGCAGGAATCAGGTTAATAATGAATGGGCCTTGAGTGTTTCCAATGGGAAATGAGTGGACCATTGCAAATGGGAACCCATCTCATGAGCAGATTGTGAAAACTGAAGAGGTGTATTGTGTGCCTTCAAACTATAAGCAGATGTTGAAAAATACAGAGAAATGAGACAGACAGCAAAATTTGGATCATGATAGCTTATAGGTTAGGAATGATCCAAAATGTTTTTCTTGTGTGTTTTTTTAAAATCCTAAACCAAGGATATTGTTTCCATTGATTTTTAGAAAGACTAGAAGGGAGAGAGGAGGGAGAGGAGGAGAGAGAAAAAGAGAGAGAGAGATGATTGGCTGCCTCCTGCACACATCCTGATTGGGAACATGGATTGATCCTGCAACCCAGACACATGACCTTGACCAAGAACTGCAGACTGATACTCTAATCACTTAGCGACACTGGTCAGGGACAAAGTGTTTTTCTTAATGAAGACCTGTGGAACCTGACTGGCTACCATTTACCTGCTTTTCACTTTTGAGAAAATTTGACCTTGACTTCCATCCAAGGTTGCAGTCTTGCCCTATCCCCAATGGTCAATTGTTCAGCTGGATGAACTAAGACTTCCTAGCGATGAGCCTTTCTAGCACCATGGGACCACATTTCCAACCAAAAGGTTGGTCATCAATGAATCATTCCGTTTGATTTATGACCCAAAGGCGGAGGTGTGGATGAAAATGGGGCCACAAACTAAAGCTGACAAGCTCAGAGGAGGCCTGCATAGTATGATTTGCAAAATCAGAGACCTTAAGTAACCACATAGGATGGCCTGAAATTACAAATTTCTAACTAGAAGTGAGGCATGGTGGGTAATTATGTTTTAGGTATTTTTTTCTGACAAAACTGAATTTTTATGTTAACTGAACATGTCTATTGGCTTTTTGCATTTGTGATAACTTACATTTGGATAATCAGGAAAAGTTGTTTTTTTTTTTTTTTTTTTTTTTGTTAAACCCTCACTGCACCAGAGGAGAAGCCACAGCACCCGTCATTGTTATTGTCATCATGTTAAGTGTTAACTGCTAACTATCATCTATCAACCAAGGATTGATAGATTGATAGATTGATAGATTGGATAAAAGTAAAAGAAGTATGTGTCTGTTTTACTTTTATCAAATCTCTCTTTCCCTGCTTTGCTTTCTCCCACCTCCATAATCTATCACCAATGGATTTTATTTAAGCCCTTATGCCTCCTGCTTTGATTTTAATGTATAACATACGGTGCAAAACTGCCACTTTTCGTTGAGATTTTGCTTCCTGGCAATTGTTGTCAGTTTGACTCAATAAACTCATAAAAATGCTCTACGGGTTTAAATTCCCAGCTTCTTATCAAGATTTGGCCTTTATGGCAACCTGTCCTCACTCTGAAACTATCCAGAAGCCTGTCAGGAGTTTCCTCATCAAGTAAAAAGACACTCTTATTGCCTGTATCACTCAGAAAATTTCAAGCAATTAAACTGCTCTATTCTAAGAACCAGGAAATATCTTTCTATGACATCAATTGAGGCTTTTTGAGGTGAGATCATTTGCCCAGAGTCACACAGCCTGCAAGTGGACTCAACCATGCCATGTATTTTCTATTGGCACTTGACATCTAGGCTCCACCCGTTCCTATGTTTCCTCCTATATCAGAGGGGATGAAAGGGTAAATAGGACCTTTCCCACTTGTAATGATTGAGAATCCAGGTGGGAATTCATTTCAGCCTCTGAGATGAACTTGTGTATAGTTTGGGCTCTGGAAGGGAGAAGGGGCTGTGATTCCTGCTCCTGGTGGGTGGGCTCTGCAGACAGAGCTTTATGTGAAGAAGCAGGTGTTTCTTTAGCTCTGGGTGGGGCTGTGGCAGTGGGACCTTGAAACCGGACTTCCTGTGTCACCTCCCTAAATTCCATTTTTCTGGCCCTTCATTGGTTTTGCAAGCACCTAACTCTCTGTGCTAAAGACCTTTCTGCACAAATGTTAATGCCTGGTTTACTTGCAATATTCCAAAATTGGAATAACACAAATGTCCATGAATGGGTGAATAGATAAACAAATTTGGTGAATCCTACAATGGAACAGACCTGAGAGATTAAAAAGGATAGATCTATTTCAAGATAATTGTGTTGACTCAAGAAGCCAAAATTCTCCCAAAATTACATATTATATGGTTCAAATTATGAAAATTACAGAAAATGAAAACGCTCTATAATGACAGAAAGCACATAAGTGTTTTCTTAACACTATTGGAGGGAGTGGGAGAGGGACAGAGTGAGGAGATTATAAGAGGGCTTGAGGAGGCTTTAAGACTGAAGAACATGTACATTTTCTTCATTGTAACAATTTCTCTGGTGCATGCATCTGGCAAAGCTTAATGAATTGTATACTTTCAATATGTTAAGTTTTATGATATGTCAACTAAATCTCAGTAAAGATGTTAAAATTTAAATATACACATATGAAATAGGACTTAAAGTGTAAGTTGAATAGAAAATTCAAAACTGTAACATGACTTTTTCTTGCACATTTTTCAGCTTATCCAATAAAGGGGTGTGAGGTATTCCACAGCCTGCAGCCTCCTTAGGTATCTGCGGACCCCATCTCAGTAGCACCCACAGCCAAGCGAGGTCCCTTCTCACCAGTATTACTAAGTCCACATTCCTTCTCACTCTTCACACTGCCCACACTGGACTTTGAAAACTCCTCCATCCAGCCAGGCACCTGCCCACCAAAGTCCAGTCCTCTGTAGGCAGCTCTTCCCCACCACCCTCTGCCCAAAGGGTGAATGGCCACTCATGCTTCAGGTCTTAGCCAGGAAGTCACTTTCTCAGAAGTGCTCTTTGGGATCCCCAGAGAAGCTGAGACTCAAGTACATACAACTCTTTCTTCATGGTCCTTCTCTGGATTATAATTAACTCCTTAGTGCTGTGATTTCTCTGAGAGCCTGTCTTTGCTACAAGGTAATCTCCATGAGCACAGGTCCCAAGTATGTCCTGTTCTCTGAGTTCCCAGGGCCCATCCCAGGCCTGACACATCACAGATTTTCAGTAAAGACTCATTAAATGGATGAGGGAAACCACACAATGGAAGTCTGTCACCTGTGTGACACTAGTGTTCCTTATAGGCACGAGGGCATTTGTATCAGCATGGGAGGAGGTCAAAAGTGTCCGGGGATGATCCAGGGATGGGTTTTTCCCCCCTCATACAATCAGGGGTGCAGGAGACAGAACCAACTAACAGTGAAGGGTCAGACATTCCTTCATTCCCAGAAAATCACAGCCCTCCCCATTTCCACCTTGTGAGTGATGTTTCATATTCCTGGGACCTGGACAGCATCCTGTGTTCTTTGTCCTCTCACAGAGCCCTGACCTGGCAGACACTCTGGATCTTCCACCCCAGGTAGAGGTACTACCATGGGAAAAGAGAGCTCACACAGACCTCAAAGGATTCAGGGGATGACTCCTAAACCGAAAATCCCTGGTCTGTGGGACACCTGCCTGTATTCCCTGAACATGTCACCCACCCATGATGTCCTCGGGATCAAGGGGAATGTTCTCAGCAGGATAGGACAGGAGAATCCAGGATCTGGGGTTGCTTCCATCTCAGAGGTGCTGAGGGTCCCATAGGAGACTTGCTTTCCCTAACAGAGGAGCCCACAGAGTCCCCGTGGGTGACACTCCATGTGGAGCCACTCCAGATGCTGTGCCCTGTGGGAGGCCTAGAGCAGATGACAGAGAGGGACACAGGGGACTGGATACAACATCCCAATGCTATGATGGAGACACACAGGGTATTTGGGGGATCAGCCCTTCAGGTTGGCACACTCTACTAAAAGCCTCAGAAGAGACATCACCAGACCCTGTTCTTGTAACCTTTGGGACAGAGAGCTCCTCCTGAAATAGCATATCCACCAGAGGGGACAGTTCTTATGATACCAGACTCAAAATACTCTGGCCCCTGGCCCCTCAGAGATGGAAGGAACCCCATATCTTGTCCTCTTGCTGGGCTCACCCTGATCTGGGATGGAGTCAGGCGTATTAAATCCACAGTGACTGGGCCCAGACTGACTGGCCTTTGAGCTTGAAGGCTAGGGCCCACCTCTGCCCAGGTGTCAGGATCATTTCCTACCCTCTGGTCAGCATCCCTGGTGCAGCACCTGACATTGGCTGCAGGTCTCCTCCTGCTCTCCAGGGGTGACATTTAGACACACAGACTACACAGGGAATTCACACATGAACCTGGCTTTGCCTAAGGAGCTGGAGAAGGAGCTTGATTTCCATCCCTTGCTCCCACAGGTGCTTTTGGACCCCACCCTTGTGCCTGCTTCATCCCACCTGCCACTTCTAGGGCCCGTGAATAAAAAGGGGGGCTGTAAAATAAGCCTGAAAAGCCCAGCAGGTCACATGGCAGGCCTGACAAACTCAGTGACGCACAGTGTGGTCTGATCACAAATGCCTAACTGGGCAGGTGATGGCAGGTAGACATGTCACAGGCACACAGCTTCCTTAGCAAATGTCAGTCTTTACGTTAAGTGAGCCCTTTCCCTGTTCTTATGCATCTGGGATACCATACCTTTGACACATCAGAGTAGTTGTTTTTTTGCATGATTTGAAGGCACAGACTCTGGGACCAGCATATGAGACAACATACTTCTTATGTTACCTGGTTCCTTGCATAACCTCTCTATGTGCTATAAATATTAATAATCCTGGACCCACCAAAGTGAAGAAAATAAAAGTATGTTTCTCCATTTTGCTTTTATCAATTCTAGAGATTTCTTAGCCTCCTAATGGATTTCACACAACTTTTTCCACCTTCATTTTTTTATTATAATGTATAAAATAAGTTGCACAACTGCCATTCTCAGGATTTGAGATCGTGTTCCAGGGATATGACGTTAGCTTGGTTCAAATAAACTCATAAAAATCTTCACAGGTTGGGAAGTTTCTTACTTTATCAGGGCCTAAGAGCACCTGCTTTCTCAGGGCTCTATTTGTTTCTCCCCACGCCATGCCTGGCACAACCCATGAACAAGGTGAGGTAAGGAAAGGAAACTCCCCCAGGCAGGGGACAGACACTCCCCCTCAAAGGTCAGGGAGCACAAGGACAGGCTCAGCCAACAGTGGGAGCGTCTCCCAGAAACTAGCCCCTGAATACCAGGGAGCTCACAGCAACCTGGCCTCCCACCACAGCCCTCTCTCCCTAGGGCACACAGAACACCTTCCCCTTCACACACAGGAACTGCAGGTCCTTCTGAGACTCCTGGTCCTGAGACCCTTCCTGGGTCTCTGTCCCTGGAAGCAAAGGCCAGGCTGGTGACAACCTGAGATACAGGGAGGGACCACTCAGCTGTCACCACCCAGCGTGACCCCTTCTCACCCCTCCCCGAGACACCTCTGTGGCCTTCCTGTTGGGAGGAAATCCAACCTTCCCAGCCCATTTGAGAACACCGGGAAGACCCGGTGCCCAGCTGGGTGTCTGTGTCATAAACAGAAATAATCCCCAGGTTTGGGGCCTGTGGGACTCCCTGTGCAGACCCAAGGCCAAGACACAGCACAGGCCAATGCTTGGTCATCCTCTCAGGGGGTACGTGCCTCCATCAGACTTGCTGTTGCAAGTGGGCTCCACAGGCCAGTAAGACCCACCTTCCTTGAGAGATTGTCAGATGCAGAGTCTCTGGTCCACCGCACACCTGCTGAGTCAGAATCCGCATTTTAACAGGATCTGGAGACCCTCCCTGCTCCCAGGAGAGGGGGAGAAGCTGCCCCATCACCACATCACCAGATCGCATTCTGGTTGGGCATCCACATTAGTGGTACAGCTGCTGAATCAGCATCTAAGGTGTCACCTGGGCATCACAATCTTTACAAAGTTCCACAGGTGATCTGATGCACAGTGGCAGTGACATCCCTGTAAAAGAAGTTCCTGAGGTGGCCCCAGAGCTCCTGCTCTGAAGGGAAAAGTCAAATGTGAAAGACAGAGGTCTGTGGTGGAGGCTACTGTGCACCTCACTGGGAACCATGGGGAATGCCCTCGACTTGGGTCCCCAGGCTGGTGCTTTTCCAAACAGAGCATGTGAGTGTGTGTGTGTTCAGATAACTCAGCAGTTCCAAGGGAACCAAAATACAGAAGGATGGTAAACTGGAAAGAGGGAAAAAAGGTGGCACAAATGAGGGGAGGAGGAGGTGGTTCCTTGGCACAAACTCCACCCTGGTCCATGTGACCAGGTAAGAGATATTGCACCAGGAGGAGGCCCAGTGCACAGTGAAGAGGGACAGCAGATCTCATCAGTTTGTACAGCGGTGCCTTTGAGCTTTCCTGGAATCCAAGCTCTTCTCGCAAAGGGAGGGACAATGCAGGCAACAGACACCATGGAGTCACTCTCAGCCCCTATCCGCAGAGGACCTGTCCCATGGCAGGGGCTCCTGCTGGCTGGTAAGGAAGGAACAATTCCTGGGGGTGGACTGAAGGAGGAAAGATGGGGCCTTGCTGGGGTCTCCTGTGGAGGACAGTGCTGTGAGAGTGGAGGAGATCGCTCTGTGTGGACCTGAGGGGAGAGGACAGGAGAGCAGAGTAGGATGGGTAAGGGAGATGGGTAACAGGTAACAGGGAAATCTCATGACCTGGAAGTCGAGTGGGGCAGGGAAACTTCAATTGATATTACTTCCTAAGTTATTCATCACTGAGTATTGAATTTTGAAAACTGACCATAATAATAACAATTTATGTCAGGTGGCACCAGAAAAACTTAACCAGGGGTGCTAAACACTGACCTTACCACCAGCCTTGGGAGAAATACATGCCAGGCGGTGCAGGACTCTGGCTGGTGAGCACTCATTCACCCACATTCATTCACCCACAGGTGTTTGCAGCCTGTTGCAGGCACTGGGGATGCAAGATCTGACAAGCCCCTGTCCCCATGGAGCTCACGTTCTATGGGTAGAGAGAGATAAGAAAATATCTACATGTGATGTCAGGCACCCACAAGTGTTAAAAAAGAACAGAGCAGAGACAGATCAGAAAGTGATTAACAGAAAGTCTTTAGGGAAGTGTTTCATGAAGGTGCCTCCCATGGATACCCCTAAGGGTCAGCAGGGGTCTGAGGGCAGTGAGTGGGTGAGCCAAACAGACACCTGGAAAAGAGACTGAGAAACAGAAAAAGTAACAGGTTCACAGGTGTTGAAGTATTGGTGGTCATGCTGTTGACCTTGACCACCAGGAGATACACACACACACACACACAAACACCAAGGATGAGAGATGAAGAGACCTGTTCCAAATCCAGGGCCTCATCTCTCCATCCCAATATAGAGCTCCAAATATTTATCAATTTCTCTTTTCCCTCCTAGTTTCACTCTTAAATTTCTGGAGCCTGCCCACCACTGCCCAACTCGCTATTGTGTCAACCTATTCTGCCGAAGGGAAGAATGTGATTCTACGCATCCGTAACATGCCTCCTAATGCTATAGGCTTCTCGTGGTTCAGGGGGGAAGGGGCAAATCCCAAACGTTTTATTGCACGTATTGCAGAGAACGTCGTATTTTATAGGACAGGGAAAGAATACACCGGTCGAGAAGAAATAGACTTGGATGGATCCTTGCATATAAGTAAGGTCACTATGAAGGACACAGGAATCTACACCGTAGTAGTTCGCCTTGAAGATTCAAAGAAAGAAATAGGATTTGGACAGCTCGATGTATACCGTGAGTGATTGGCTCTCTGACCTCTGGGTGTTGGGTGGGTGAACTTCACTTCACACACAGGACTGACAGCACTGGACTCTCCTCCATCCCCTTCTGCCTCACATTCCAAGTTGGGTTTGGGCATTTAGTGTAGGACACACACAGTGGAAATGAACTTTCTAAGGTCAGAGTTCCCTTCCTGGATTCAAGCCCTGCAGACATTCACCACAGAGAGAAGAACCAGTCTGATGAAAGTCGCTCAGCAGAGGGAGACCAGTCTCAGTCTAGGTCCCTGGGCCCCTCCCCATGACCATGATCCTGAGAAAGACCCTGCAGGGCTGGGCCAGGGCCCAACCTGAGGAGCCCCTTGCAATCCTCATAAAGAAGCTCAGCTTTGACATCCCCTCCCAGACCCCCTGCCCCAGAGGGACCCTGTGTCAGGTTGCGGTTAACCTCCTGGGAAGAGCTGAGTTGGTGCAATGGTTTCCGGGTGTCTGAGTCACAAGGCTTTTGAGTGCTCACCAGCCAGAGCTCAGCCCCATGAGCCACAACTGGATAGGAGTGGTCCTTCACCTGAGACTGTGTATGGATAACACAGATGAACAAGGAGACCAGACCATTTGTGAACTACACTGAAAAATTTAGGAGTCCAGAGAAACGCCAGAATCACAGGGAACAAAAAGGAGAAAAGATGCTCCTGGCAGCTCCTCGTCCACCAGGGATCAGCCCAGGAGACTCTCTCTTGTTGTTGATCAATAACAGATGCCCGTCATTTGAGCAGCTCCCCTGTCCCAATGTTTAGTCAGATACTGTGAATATTTTATTGTTAATACAGTAACACCCTGGCAGTCAAATGTTCATCGTACTTCATTGAGAGGAAACTGAGGCACAGGGGGATAGAGTCACTAAAGCAGGGCCACCCAGACCATGAGAGTCACTCAAGGTCTGTCTACAGCCATACTCCCATCCTCTCCTCCATCCCAGAGGGATCCCTAAAGCAAACATTGGATTAGATCTTCCCTTATGCATCCCCAGCTCAGAGAGAGAGAGAGAAATCTTGGTCTGAGAAATAACACCAAATGGAGAATTAATTTATTTGTACTCTAGAACCAAATTAACTGCAGTAATCATCAGTCA
Organism: Plecotus auritus; assembly: GCF_963455305.1. Lineage (NCBI taxonomy): Eukaryota > Metazoa > Chordata > Mammalia > Chiroptera > Vespertilionidae > Plecotus > Plecotus auritus. The sequence continues at coordinate 17,064,425 of NC_137785.1, forward strand.
GTGCTGGCGACACCCAGACCTTCCCCTCAGGTGGCTGATCCACCCCTCCCTGCACTGGAGTTCAAACCACTGATTTGTTTCCTGATGTCTTGGTGTCACGCCCACTGGATATAACGAAAAGGACTTTGCCTGCTCACTCCTCATTTTACACTTGTAACCAGCTAAGGGATCAAGATGTAACACACTTTTTTTGATGAATTAGGAAGAAATAAATGGTTTCTGAAGGAAAGAATGATCTATAAACCCTTCAGAGGCTGAAACCTGGATTCAGAGTCCTTGAAACTCTGGCCACATGGGAAAGGCTTCCTGTCACTCCAGGGGTTGAGACCCATGTCTCAGACCCTTTGCTGTGCTCTAGAGAAATAGTCCTTTCTGCTATAGCTCTTAGGCCCTGGGGTATTAATAGTAATTTTTGCATATGGGGGAATTTTAAGATATTTCCAAATTTCTATCTCAGAAACATCAAACACAAATGGTCCACAAGGGCCAGAATGTCAGCAATCCATGCTCCCATCTTGCTGTCCATCATCCCTTCTGCATCTGCACAAGCCTCCCTGCCCTCAGTACAGGGAAGTTGACTGTAATGACCAAGGGCAAAGCATATGGTTCTGCTGCCACAGTCAGCTCCTGTTTGTCCCTGCAATCTTTTCTAGCTAATTCCTTGGGTTCTGCTCTATCATTTATAGGCACATTGTCTCATGTTAGTCATACTCACCTGGGAAGGCCTGACCCAGCTCTTGGCCCCGGGGTCTGAGTAGTAAACTGACCACAGACTTGATCCTGGTAACCATGTTTTATTTCTGCTCCAGTCTGAGTCTCTAAGATGTCCTTGGATATGGTCCCTCTTAGAAACACACCTCAGCTGGGCAATGAAAGTCTGTGCAGCTAGAAAAAAATTAAAGTCAGCTGGTCAGTGAAGAAGTAGGAGAGGTGTAGGAGGATGGGTGGAGGGGTGTCTCTAACTCTAGGTCCTCTGTTGTTCCACAACCAAATCCTGCTAATATATTGAATGGTGCCCTTCGTTTGTTTGCATGTGGATATTGCTGTTCAACACTATTTGTTGAAAGACTGTCCTTTCTCCATTGAAAAGTCTTGGCTCCTGAGAAAGGCTGTGCTTTATCACAGACATAGAGGATTTAAGTTCTCGGAGGGCTTAGATCCCCAGGCATTTGTCTTGTGATACATAGACCTGCCTTATTCTTTTAAGTTGGCTGAGAGTTGAGAGGTGCCAAGTCTGATTGAAGAACCCTTGGAGTTGCCGAAACCGGTTTGGCTCAGTGGAAAGAGCGTCGGCCTGCGGATTGAAGGGTCCCGGGTTCGATTCCGGTCAAGGGCATGTGCCTTGGTTGCGGGCACATCTCCAGTGGGAGGTGTGCAGGAGGCAGCTGGTCGATGTTTCTCTCTCATCGATGTTTCTAGCTCTCTGTCCCTCTCCCTTCCTCTCTGTAAAATATCAATAAAATATATTAAAAAAAAAAAAAAAAGAACTCTTGGAGGACTCAAGTGTCCCACACAGGACAGTATTCTCCTGTTACCTGCTCAGTGGAGTTACCCAAACCCAATATCACAAGCATCGACTTTGAGAGTTTTGATTTATATTTTTCTAATGATAGTGATGTTTAGCATCTTTTCCTGGGCTTACTGACCATTTGTATATCTTCTCTGGAGAAATGTGTATTCAAGAGGTTTCCCCATTTTAAAATCAGGTTATTTGGTGTTGCTGTTGTTGAGTTGTAAGAGATCTTTATATATTCCAGATATTAAGCCCTCATCCTATTATTGATTTGCAAAGTATTTTATACCATTCCACAGATCACATTTCACTCTGTTGATTGTGTCCTTGGATGAACAGAAGTTTTCCATTTTGACAAAAATCTAAATTATCTGATATTTTCTGGCCTAAGTTTCTAGTGTCATATTCAAGAAATCATTGCCAAACCCAATGTCATACTGCTTACCCCTATGTTTTCTTCTAAGAGTTTTGTAATTTTAGTTCTTACCTTTAGGATTCAATCCATTTTGACTGAATTACTGTGTATGGTATAAGCAATGGTCCCCTTTATTTGTTTGCATGTAAACATTGCTGTTCAACAGCATTTGTTGAAAAGACTGTCCTTTCTCCATTGAACAGTCTTGGCTCCTTTATCAAAACCATTTGATTGTGTCTTTTGACAAATAGAAGTCTGTATGCCAGTGTCACACTATTTTGGTTACTTTCCCTTTGTAGTAAGATTTGAAATTAGTAACTGTGAGCCTACAATTTCAATTCATTATTTCTAAGGTTGTTGCAAACATTTGGGATCCATTGAAATTCCACATAAATTCTGAGATGGGTTATTTTATTCTGAAAAAAGTAATTGGGATGGATTTTGATAGGGATTGTTTCAAATATGTAGATAGTTGGTGGTCTTGGAATCAATGAACATAGATGTCTTTCCATGTATTTGTTTCTTCTTTACTTTCAGAAATGTTTGGTAGATTTCAGTGTATTCTTCTTCCACCGTGTTATGTTTAATCCTAAGTGTTCTAGTCTTTTTGATGCCATTGTAAACGGAATTGTTTTCTTTATTTTATTTGAGGATTTTTCATTTTTGTTTAATAAATGGAAATGATGCTGGGTGTTGATTTTGTCTCTGGCAATTTCATCTTTTTTATTAGTTCTAATAGTAGGTTTAGGTATGTACGTGGTGAAATTTTTAGGGTGTTCTACAATAAGATTACGTTGGCTTTTTAAAAAGCTATTTTCTTATTCCTCTCTAAATTGGATATCTCTTATCTCATCTTCTTGCATGATATTTCTGACTAGTAGAATTAGGGGAAAACCAGCATCCTCGTCTTATTCAAGCTCTTAGTACTGTTTTCAGAGGTTCTCCGTGCAGTAATGTGTTAGCTGTGAACTTTCATATGTGGCCTTTACCATATTAAGTAATTTTCTCCTATTCTTACAGTTCCTTTCTTTTAAAATTATAACCACTTCTCTTTCGTGATTTATTTCACAATTATATGCAATCAGCAGGCCTGGAAATAAAGTCCTGTTTAGACTGAGGAATCCTATAGATGGAACTTCTCCAGGTCCAAGGTCATGAAGACTGGGTTGGGCCATCTTTATTGCCTAATGAGTTATTTAACAACAGTTAAATGCCCTTTCACTTTCTGTAAAGTCCCCTTGGCCCCACTCGTGGACAGGACAGAAGTGTTAAGATTGCCTTTCCCAACATACACGGAATTTTTTGTAAACAAAAACTTCTAGGAAAGGGTCAATAAAAGCTCATGAGAGGAAAATTTCACCTTATGGTGAAGTTATAGGGCATGTAGGCTGCGAATGGGGTTCTCTGTGTTGATACTACAAAGATGTCCATGGGAACAGGTCAGAAGTGATCGGGGTTCAGAGAGGAGGTGCAGCCCTCTCCCTACACATTGTCATCTGAATAAACACAATTGTCCTTCTGCAGAGATCAGAACCATCTTCTGGTGACATTACAGAGCTCACAGTGGACTCTCAGTGGCTAACATGTCTGAGGAGGCAGCATGGCCCAGGTCCCAAGCTCACTTTCAATTAGCCATGCCCTCTGTTTCTCCACAGAGCCAGTGAGAGTACCCACACTCCTAGCCAGCAGCACAACAGTCACGGAGAATAAGGATGCCGTAGTCATGACCTGCTACACAGACGCAGTTTCCACCCAGTGGTTCTTCAATGGCATGGATCTGCGGCTGACGGAGCGGATGCAGCTGTCCTGGAACAACAGAATTCTCACCATAGACCCTGTCAGTAAGAAGGATGCTGGGAGTTACCAGTGTGAAGTGTCCAACCCCATCAGTTCTGCTGATAGTGAACCGGTTGACCTGGATGTAAAATAGTAGTGAGCCTTCTCCCTTCCTCTATGTTATTAAAATGAATAAAATTTTTGAACCCTTAAGTAGATATATTGTGAGGGTGGAAAGTCCTTTGAAAACTTGCATTGAGTCAATAAATGCTCAAAAAAAAAGAGCTGACATTGTCATTATTGTTGACTTAAGGTTATTTTCTATACCAGATCCCACCTCTGTGTGATCTAAGTTGTACCATCTCCACAGTGGAGGTGAAACTGAGTCTTTCAAGAGAATGGCAGTGTTTCTGTGATTACTCTGGGTGCACATGATGAGTTTGCATAAATACAAATTCTGTCCCTTCTCCAAGGCTACATGTAATAGATGCCCAGCCACTGTTGTTGGCAATGGCAATGGACAGGAGGACACCCATGTGGGTAACAACACTGATCTTTTTTCTCCCTCTTTGACTTACTTCAAAAAATTTCTTAAGTCTTTTTGAGTATTCTTATTTGTATGGCTATAGACTTATTTGCATAAACTCAATAGGATTCTGTCTTCCTTGTTAATAGGGTATAATTGGAAACCTTAGTAATAAAACCAAGGTTTTGCCTCAAATGTCCTAGTTCAGATTGTTGCCCACAGAATTAGAAATGACCTCACCTTTTATGAAGCTAAGTTTGACCTGTGGGGCCTTTTGGAATCTCTTGGAGATGAGGTCATTACCCAAAGCTAGGGTGAGTCTTCCTAACCTCAAGAGACTGTTAAAAGTCCCATCTTCGGTTTCAAAGAAAAACCTGCATCAGGGCAAACTATGTGGTGAATGTCAGTTCCTCTGCACTTAGGTCACTAATCAGGCCAAATCCAGCAACACCAGCCATGTGGTAGGATGGAGAATACTCTTCATCCTTGGAGATAACCTGTGGTCAAAAGGAAGGTGACTGTAGAGAGCAATGTAATGTCTCTATGGAGAACTCCAGAAGCAGAGCCTTCTGGGAGATAAGATCCTGGCTGTGTTCAGGAACTCTCAGCTACTTTGTTTATAAATGGGTGGGAAATTGCACCTCTTTATAAATTTCTGGAAATGATAAAGATATAACCTGGGTCTTGGCTAAAAGAGATTTAGTTGTGTTTCCCTCCGCTGTGCAGAAAGCAGTTTTGTTCTGAACTAGAGGCCTTAGTGTTCCCTCAGAGTCACCAACCTTTACACAGATTCTTTCTGACAACATGCCTTTGTCTTCCATCCTTAGACCATTTATTTTATAAATGTAATTGTAATAAGTAATTGCAGAGTCTTTCTCTGCACTTTTGAAATATACACAAGTCTCCTCAAAAACTTCTTGCCAGTGTTATGACCCAGAGAATATCTGTCTCAAGGGCCTGGCCCCATCCCTTTGAAATTTAATCTTCCTGGTGTCCCTGTGGCCCAGTCACTGAGGGAGAGTAGGAGCCTAACTTGGGTGGGGAACCTTTACAACAAAGATGTGAAAAGACCTCCTGTCAGGATTTCAGGAAATGTTTTACATTTCCTTTCTGTAAAGCCAATTAGAAAACACAGATGCCTATAATTCCTTATTTTTTCTTAAAATCTCCCCAGCCTTTTCTTTCAGGGGTGTTGAGTGCCATCTCACTGCCTTATTGCATGGTTCTGAATAATGTCTTTCTTGCCTCTTTAAATTTGTTGGACACATGTTTTACTTTGTCATCATCTACCTGTAACTAGCTGATTCTGTCATTTTGCTCACAGTGTGGATCCTTATGTTATTTTCAAATCTTCCAAATTCTTTCCTTATCAGGGTAATATTCTCCAAATAAAGGTCTCAAATTTTCCTGCCACCCTTCTGACTTGACATCCACAGCAGCATCTGACGTGACTTCTTAGATGCTTTGAGGCTCCAGGTTGCCTCAGGATGGCCTTTGCACCAGAATCTGAGAAGACATGCAGGCCTGAAAGGGCACACATCCACAGGGACCAAACCATCAACAGTGTTCGCATTCATTTTCACTGCACCTTCAAGGAACAAGGTCACAGAGATTTTAACAAATATTCTGTGTTGATCCTTAGAAACTCTAGTAAACATGCTGGTCCCTTACTTGTCAGCCACCCACAGGCTGTCACTAAAAGATGCTGTTTTGTGTCCCCCATGACCTGGAGCTCAGGCCAGACCGGAGTCCTCATACTTGTTTTCTTCTTTGGTGTTACAATCACCAAGTGCCTGTTCTTAGATAATCCACATCCAGATCCTGGGAAATGGAAATAAATCTTTCCTGTGCCTTGTGGCTTCTGGGGTATTTAGCTATACTCCTTTGACACCTAGCCAGGGGTGGATTGTGGGTAAGCAAGTGTGGACATAGAGGAGAGCTGATGAGTGATAGTATCTCTTCAGAGCCAGGATGATAAATTGTAAGGCCTGGGGTGTTTGGAGATGTTAGGCTTTATATGAGGTCAAGGGAAACTAAAGGGGCCCTGCAGGTGGGCTCTTTTGGCGAGGGTTCTGAATGGGGATGAGGGATATGAGTGAGGGTCTACCTTCTACCTGTTGATTTAGAAGCCACTGGAGCTGGTGTAGTGAAGTGGGAGTGCCGTTCTCCCAAACTTGGCTAGGTGAGAGGGGTGAGAAACAGGGTTGGGGGAAAGGATAAGGTTCTTGAAGATTCATATTAGTGTCCTGACATTTGGACAAGAGGGAGCACCAGATATATTGGCTGGCAGGACTTACAGAATAGACATAACATAAGAAACAAGAGGGAAAAGCAAATGAGCATCTTGTAGGGAGTTAGGAGTCTGAAGAGTGAGGAGGGATGGGGACACCATGAATGCAGAATATGAGCCTAAGGAATTTGTTATTTGAGCCAGGAAATTAGTAGAAGTCCAGGGTGGTCAGTGTATAACAGGGGTTGGCATGGAGCCTGGGGAAAGTGGGGAATGCAGGGCAGGCTTGAGGCCGAGGACCAAATTGAGGGCCTTCCTCCAGCTCCAACCCAGTAGAGATGTGTGTAATTGGCTCTCAGAGCAGTTACCCCATGGCCTGGGAGAGCCATGAAAGGCCAATCTCACCCCTACACACCAAGACGTGCCTCGGCTGAGTAAACATGTTAGCCATGTCCCAGGGATTTGTGTGTCCATGAGTAAGTCAATGGCTGATTGTGTGTGTTGGGGGAGAAGGAATTGAGGGCTGGCATGAACTTGGAGTGTGTGGAGCATTTTCCTTCTTTGTTGACTAGTCAGAGTAACTTTCTGTGATTTCACAGGTAAGAGTTCTGTGGTAGGTCACAGGGATGGAGTGGTAGGTACCCATGGTGGCCACCTGTCCTTGTCTAATCCAGGATGTGTCACTTCCATCTGTGATGGATGCTTCTCTCCTCACCTGAACTTATGTTGGTGGGTGTGGTCGAACCAAGGTTATGATGAGCAGTTCTGCCTACCTGGTCACATTACAGCCCACGTTCAGACTCTCCATCTCTCCTCAGGCCTAGAAGCCTGTTGGGAGCTGTTGTTTTATTGCTGTAGAAGATATGACCTTGCTCACAACCCTAGGAGTCTGCATGTAATTATTTTATTAGGTCTCACCAGAGGTTTCACAAATCACCTTTCATTCTTCTAACTTCAATTAGCAACTTGTCCTTTTCTCTGGAGGATACATCCAGCATGGCCCAGACTAGTGGAGCCATAGATGGGACAGATCCCTGAATGGTCACAGATGTGAATGGCCCTATGGCTCATGCTTTGCTTAAACTGCTGATCACAAGAGTTGATCCTGTCTCTGGTGTCACTGTCGTAGCTGATGTCATTGTCTTAGAGCATCAACATTAGCAGACATCACTTCCACCCTTTGGAGCACACCTGTCTTCCTAAGGCATTTAGAAACTTACAGCTTTGTTCATCTTTAGCAGGAAAGCCTCTAGTTCTCACCATTTTGATGACTTTGCATTAAATTAACTTGGAGAACGAACACATCCATTTGCCCTGATAGGGAGGGCTGGCTTCATGGGCTAGTAATTTGTGCAGCCACTTAGAAGGGCCTATGGTAGGTTTAATAGATTGCTTTTGCCATCCTGAAATTCTTAATTCGAACAAAGAACCCAGAACTTTCACATGACTTTTCATAGTTCCGCCCCTAGGCTTGACCATGGGTTTGAAAAATTCTGTAATGTGACCATCAGAGGGCAGCACAGCAGCAAGGAAACCTGGAGAAGCTTTGAAGGGATACAGAGAAGTATTTGGCTTTTTCTACTCTATTTATGTCATTGCAAGTGTCTAATGAACAGGACCGTCCCATGCCCACCTCTGTAGCTTAAAGAAGGAAGGTTATCTGTCTATGATATAGTGCAGAGATTTAAATTTAAAGAAATCTAAGGTAGTTGGCTCAAATGTGAATGGCATTAAGCAGACACAATACGCCTACACTAAATATTGGTCTTTAGAAAAAAATACTGGAGAAAGAGAGAGAGAGAGAGAGAGAGAGAGAGAGAGAGAGAGAGAGAGAGAGAGACAGTAATGAGAAAGAAAGCAGCTGAGTTTTCAACTTCCAAGAGGAAAGACCTTGCAGTAGATAATGCCAAAAAGTAAAAAATTACTAAATAAACTCAAAAAACGTAATTTAAAGAAGACTTGGGTTCCATCCCGTGGGGGCTCCCATGGTTTGGGGCAGATATCCTCAGTATGGCCCAAAGAAACCAGAACCTTCCTGTGATGACTTTTAGCAGAACACACAGAGACACAGGGCTTATCATGGCAACATTCAGTGTTGTCACAAATACAAGAAAGAACATCCAACAGGGGAGAGCTGGGACCTGGCTTTGCTTACAGTGTGAGTATCAGACATAGAATAACTATTTCATTTTCCACCTGTAGGGGGAGTTAAAATCTCCTTGGGTTGTAGATGATTGCTTCAAAACAATTTACCTTCTCTGTGTCTTACACACTGATTAAGATCTGTCCTAGAAGCCCAAACGACTTGGCTCTTTGTCCAAATGATATATAATGGGCACTGGCATGTTCTATGTATTTGTTTTGTTACGTTTTTTATGTCAGGAAGAAAAAATTAAAATAAATGGTGATAGAAATAAAATAAAATAATATAAAATGAAAAAGAAAAAATTACAATTCTCTTTTCATTAACCAGAACATAAGTGGTCTGCCTTCCTTATTAAGAAAAGTACTACTTATTTAAATGAATTTTTCTGTATTGGGAAGCACACTAATATTGCATTTTCCCAAATGATCTAAAACGACAGGACTGGAGAATTGACTTGCTAAAGTTGACTGTTATTTCCTGGACGAAAAAACTGGGAAATGGACACGCTGCATTGGTCTCAAGCAACAGTCCCTCTGCAGCCTCTGTAGCCACAGTCCAGGACCCACCAGCTCCATGGCCCTGAGTGTGGGAGAGTCACCACCCACATCGCACACAACCACCTCCCTTCTTTAAAACTCACACTTCAATTCTGTTGTCAGAGATTCCAGGAATTGCTGTCTTCAGCTTCTGAGTTTTTGGTGTTTTTTTTTTTTTTTTTTTTTTCCAAGGGGTTTAGGAGAGAATGAGTTAAGCCAACCCAGGGTATCTTTCCTAGACATAATTGGGCCACCTCTAGTGTAACATGTGCAAAACAAAGATCTTTATCCTCCCCAACTCCCAACCTGATCCTCCCTAAATCCTCCTCTTCTTAGTCAAGGTCAAATCCATCCTTTCAGGAAATCTTTGCATTATCCTTGCTGCCTCTTTTGCTCTCACAGTAATCTCTAATCCATCAGTACACTTGCAGTCGGTCTACACAGTATAGATAGAACACAAATACTCAGGTACAAGCCGCCATTACTCCTACTTGAGGTTATTGTAACAGTCTCCTAACTGGTCTTCCTGCTGCCTCCTTCACCCACCTTATAGCCATCTCCCCAGAGTAAGACCTGTGAATCCTTAAGCACAAGGAGAACTTCAATGGCCACACAGAACAACTGAGATGGAAAATACCCAACACGACTCATCTCAGATGTCTCCCTCCACCTCATCCCTGTCCTCATTGGTCCTTTATTTTACACCTGAGACTCTTCAGCTCTCTGGAACATTTTATTTGTCTGGCCCTCCAGACTCAATCTCCTTAACCAGTCTTCCCAGCCCTGCCAAACCTTCCCCCCCACCACCACCTGGGTCCTCAGCTACTGAGAGTCATTGGAGCTTTGGGTCCTCTCCACCATCACAGGCTCTGGAGAGGCTCAGAGACACCAAAAACAACTGCCTGAAGCTGAAAAAGGCAGCTGGAAATGGGAAATAAACCCTTAAAATAAACACAATTTATACTTATCACGCCTAGAAATTTTCTGGTTGAAGCAGGATGTTCTCAAAAGCCTCAGGGCTCTTAACCCCAAATTTTTCCCTTTAAAAATCTTTATTTAATTGTATTTAAAATCACATAACATTAAATTTACCATCATGAACCAATACACCCCATGTACAGTTTAGTAGCAATATATATACAATATATTCTTATTTGGTGAAAACAAATTTCTAGCACTTTTCCAATAGTGAAACTGAAAACCTATACCCATTGAATAACAATGTCCTATATCCTCCTCCCTCAAGTACCCTGCAGTGACAACACTCTTTGCTTTTGTAAATTTGAATACTTGAGATACATATAAGTGGAACACACTTTTCCTGTCTTCTTGTGACTGGCATGTTTCATGGAGCATACTATACAAAATTAATATTTTTATAAGGCGGACTAAGGTACCATTGTATATGTATTTACTACATTTTTTATGTTACTCTATGAAAGATAGAGTTGCTTCCACCTCTTGGCTCTTGTGAATAATTCTGCAATAAAAATGGATGGGGGAACAGGTCAGGGGTCACCCTGGGGTTATGTGGGGTCAGAGAAGAAGTGCAGCCCTATCCTTACACATTGTCACTTGAACAAAGAAAATTCTGCAGAGGTCAGGACCATCCTCTGGTGACCATCACAGAGCTCACTGTGGACTGAGAGTGGCTGAGATGTCTCAGAATGTAGCAGGACCCCAAGTCCCAAGCCCACTCCCAATCAGTCCTTGGTCTTTTCACAGAGCCCACAAGAGTGCCCACCTTCCTAGCCAGCAACACCACAGTCACAGAGCATGAGGATGCTGTGTTCCTTACCTGCTACTCAACTGTGATCCTCACCCAGTGGTTCTTCAATAACATGAGTCTGTAAGAGCATGAAGCTGTCTGGGAGCAACAGAACCCTCACCATAGACCCTGTCAGAAGGAAGGATGCTGGTGATTATCAGTGTGACATCACCAACCTTATCAGTTTCTATGAAAGTGAGCTGCTCAGTTTGGATTTGAAATATGAATGACACACCTTCCCTCCTCTATGTTATTAAACTCGGAATAAATGTTTTGCACTGTTGAAACAGATTTGTTGTGAAGATGGAAAGACCTTAGAAGACTTGAATGGAGTCAACAAATGTTCAGAATTGTGAAATATTCTGTAATGGAACTCAACAATTCCAGCAAATAAGGCGGTCCGTGTCTCATCAGCCACCTGCAGACCTGCAATGGATGACCCTGTGTCTAGCCCTTTGTGACCTGGGCTCAGGCCAGACATCTGTGTCCTGTATATTTTTTCAATGTTTTTACAAACTCCACATGCCTCTCCTTAGAGAGTCCACAGATCATGGGAAAAGGGAAATAAATCTCTCTTCTGCTCATGAGCTTTACTGGACCTCAAGTTCTTCTTACAGAGTGAGGGACAGAGCAGGCAGCAGACACCATGGAGTCTCCTTCAGCCCCTGCCCGCAGATGGCTTGTTTCCAGGCAGGGAATCTTGCTGGCTGGTAAGGAGTGGACAGTTCCTGTGTGTGGACCCCAGAGGATGGGAGACAGAGACTGGCTGGGATCTTCTGGGGAGCACGGCGCTCTGAGAATGGAGGGAGGGCTTCTGTTTGGACCTGAGGGGAGAGGACATGGATACAGAGTCGGATGGGAAACAGTGTTCAGAAGCAGAAAAATCTCATAATCTGCAAGTGTTGCGGGGCAGGAAAACCTCAATGGCTCTTCCTTTCCTAAGTTGTTCATCACTGAATAATGAATTTTGAAAACTGATGACAATAATAATAATTTACCTCAGGCAACAGGAGAAAAATCTTAACCAGGGGCGCTATACATTGTTCTTCCATGAACCTCAGAATTGGGCACATACACCCCAGCAGGTGTACAACCCTGGGAACTGTGACTGCAGCATCTGTAGCCTGTTGTAGGCACTGGGGGTGCAAGATCAGACACGTTCCTGCTTGTATGTTCTATCTGGAGGAGACAGTCAAGGACAGATCTGGATGTGATGTCAGGTACCCACAATTTTCATGAAGGGAACAGAGCAGGAACAGCTGAGACAGTGAAAGCAGAGGGTCTTTACAGGAGGTGGTCAGCAAAGGTTTCTCCCAAGGACGCCCCTGAGTGTCTACAGGGGTATGTGAGCAGTGAGGGACTGGGCCCGACAGACACCTAGGGAAGTGTATTTGAAAAAGGGAAAAGAACAGTGTCAGAGATAACGGTGGCCTTGCTGCTGACCTTAACCACAGGAGTCACACACACAGACACACACAATGACACACACACCAAGGATGAAAGATGAAGAGTTGTGCTTAAGATCCAGGGCCTCATCTCTCCATCCCAATACGTAAATGCAAATATTGATCAGTTTCTCTCTTATTTCCTAGTCCTACTCTTTACTTTCTGGAGCCGACCCACCACTTCCCAACTTGCAATTGTGTCCACCAATGCTGCTGAAGGGGAGGATGTGATTCTACGTATCCGCAATAACCCTCCTGATGCTTCAGGTTATTTTTGGTATCTGGGGAAGGGGCAGAAGATAGTTGTTATATTGCATTTTTTTCATTAGACATAAAAAACATTGGAAGAGGGCCTGAATACACTGGTCGAGAGACAATAAACAAGGAAGGATGCTTGCTGATAAAGAAGGTCACCCTGAGAGACACAGGAATGTGCACAGTGGTCACCCTCCTTCACAATTCAAAAAAAGGAAAGAGGATTTGGACGGCTCAATGTATACTGTGAGTGATTGCTCTCTGACCTTTGGGTGTAGGGTCGGGTGAACTCTGCTTCACAGGACTGACAGCCCTGCACTCTCCTCCATCCCTCTCTGTCTCACGTCGTAGGTTGGGTTTGGGCATGTGGTGCAGGACACACACAATGGAGACAAACTTCCTAAAATCAGAGTTCCCTTCCCGGATTCCTGCTCTGCAGACATTCTCCACAGAGAGAAGGGCCAGTCTGATGGAAGTCGCTCAGCAGAGGGAGGCCAGTCTCAGTCCAGGTCGCTGCGCCCCTCCCCATGACCATGATCCTGAGACAGGCTCTGCAGGGGATCCTCACAGAGAAGCTCCCCTTGGCAGCCCTTCCCTAGACCCCTGTCCCAGGGATCCTGACTCTAGAAACCCTGGGGAGCCTGTGTTAGGTTGGGTTTGCCTTCCTGGGAAGGGCTGAGTGGGTAACAGTTTCACAACTGCCTGATTTACAGGGCTCCTGAGCTAATCACCAGCCAGGGCTTGGCACCAAGAGGCACATTTGGGCAGGGAAGGTGCTTGGTCCTTCACCTGACACTGTGTGTGGAGATCACAGGCAGACAAGCTCCCCAGATCATTAGCTGACTGTTCTGGTGGACTTAGGAGAGTCCACAGAAAGGTCAGCATCCCTGGAGAGAAATAGAGGATTAAAAAATGCTTCTGGCAGCTTCTCATACACCAGGGATCAACCCAGGAGATTTTCTCTTGGAGTTGATTAATAGCACATGCCTCTTATTTGTGCAGCTTCCCTATCCCAAGATTCAGGTCAGATACTGTGATTATTTTACAGTTAACACACTGATAACTTGATAGCCAAATATCCACTTTCCTAAAGTGAGGGGAAACCGAAGCATGGGGGAATACAGTCACTAAAACAGAGTCCCTCAGGCCCTAAGTAGCTGATCAGAGTACCTCAGGGTTGTTCTGCTTAGCCCATTTCTCCTCAACCCCAGGGCCTATTAGGTGTCTGTAGTTCCCTAGACCAACTATTGGTTCAGATCCTTTCTTCTTAGGTGTCCTCCACTCAGAGGGAGAGATTCTGGTCTGGGGAGTGATAGTGAATGGAGAATTAATCAGTTTTTATTCTAAAACTAAATTACCTGCAATAACTATCAGAGTCAGTGCTGGGAACGCCCAGGCCTTCCCCTCACATGGCTGATCCAACCCTCCCTGCACTCCCTCCCTGCACTGGACTCGAAACCACTTATTTGATTCCTGTGTGTTGGTGTTACTCCCACTGGGTAGAAAGGAAAGAACGTTGAGTCCTTATTCCTCACTCTACACCTGCAAACAGTTCAGGGACCATCATGTAAAAATATACTCAATTGCTTTTGATGAATGATGAAGAAATAAATGGTGATTGAATGAACAATGAATGATCCAAATTCTCTTTAGAGACTGGGAAGTTGATGCAGAGTTTTTAGAATTCTAGCCACCTGGGACAGGCTCCCTTTCTCTCCAGGGAATGAGACCCATTTCTCAAATTATTTGCTGCTCTCTAGAGAAATAGTCTTTCCTTCAATTGGTCTTAAGCCCTGGGGTATTAATAATAATTTTCTCATACAGAAGGATTTTAAGTTTTTTCCAAATTTCTATCTCAGAACCACAAAACACAAATGGTCCAAAAGGGCCAGAATGTCAGCAATCCATGTCCCCCTCTTGCCATCCATCACCCCTTCTGCATCTGCTCAAGGCCTCCTCCCCTTCCCTCGGCAGAGGGAGGATGACTTTAGTGACCAAGGGCAGAGTCACGGCTCTGCTGCCAGTCAGCTCCAACCTGTCTCCTTCACTTTTTTCAAGCTGATTCCTTGGACTCTGCTCTATCATTTATTGGCTCATTGGCTCATGTCAGTCATACTCACCTGGAAAATCCTGACCCAACCCTTGGGCCCAGGGCCTGGTATTCAACTGACCAGTGTCTTGTTCCTGGGACCCATGTGTTAGCTCGGCTCCACCCCCAGTCTCTAGGATGCCCCGGAAATTATGCCTCATAGAAACACACCTCAGCAGGGTGATGAAAGTCCATGCATCCTCAAAGAATGCCCTCTGGTCAGACAGGCATTCATTCAGCTGGTCAGGGAAGAACCAGGAGAACTTAAAAACGGTCTCTGACTTTCATTCTATGTCTTTCCATGACCAAACCCCGATTCTTAACTGACACCTGAGAAATTCTGTGCTTTCTCCCATTTATAGAGCTGGAGGCCTTACATTCTCTGAGCGCTCAGATCCCCAGGCATTTGTCTTGTGATACATAGACCTGCCTTATTCTTTTAAGGAGTCACATTGGCTAAGAGGAGAGAGGTGCCAGCTCTGATTGGAGATGCCTTTGGATGAATCAAAGGTACCATATAGAGCATTGTTCTCTCTGTCACCTGCACAGCTGTGTTACCCACACCCCAAATCACAAGCAACAACTCCAACTCCTAGATTTCTGATTAGCATTTTCCTAATGATAGTGATGTTGAGCATCTTTTCCTGTACTATTGGCCATTTATATAACTTCTTTGGAGAAATGTCTATCAAGTTCTTTGCCCATTTTAAATCAAGGTATTTGATTTTGTTGTTGAGTTGTGGGAGTTCTTTATATATTGTGGATATTAACTCCTTATCTTATATATGATTTGCAAAGAATTTTCTCCCATTCCATAAGTCACCTTTTACTCTGTTAATTGTGCCATTCGATAAGCAGAAATTTTTCACTTCGTTAAAATCCAATTTATCTAATTTTTTCTTTTTCCCCAGTGTTCTTAGTGTCCTATTTAAAAAATCACTGACAAACCCGATGTCATAATGTTTCCCTCTATATATTCTCCTAAGAATTTATAGTTTTAGGTTTTACTTTTAGAATTGAATTCATTTTGCCTTAATTGTTGTATATGGTATAAGTTACAGTCCACTTCATTTGTTTGCATGGGGATATTGCTGTTCAACAACATTTGTTTAAAAGATTGTCCATTCTTCATTGAGCAGTGTTGGCTCTTTTTTCCAAACCATTTGATTGTGACTCTTCTTTATTGTTGGAAGTATTACATATATCCCTTTTTATTTCCCATTGACCCCTTCTAGCCTGTCCCCATTCCCCACCCCAGGTCTTCACCACACTATTGTCTGTGTCCATGGGTTATGCATGTGTGCATACAAGTTCTTTGGTTGATCTCATCCCACTCACCCAAGCCTTCCCTCTGAGATTTCACAGTTGGTTCCATGCTTCTGTGTCTCTGGATCTATTTTGTTCATCAGTTTATTTTGTTCAGTGGATTCCACATATGAGTGAGATCATGTGGAACTTGTTATTCTCTGACTGACTTATTTCACTTAGCATGATACTCTCCAGGTCCCTCCATGATGTCTCAACGAGTAAGAGATCCTTCTTTACAACCACATAATGTTCCATTGTGTAAATATACCACAGCTTCTTTATCCACTCATCTACTGATGGGCGTTTAGGCTTTTTGTACCTCTTAGCTATTGTAAATTGTGTTACTATGAACATAGGGGTACATACATTCTTTCTGAATGGTGTTTCAGGTTTCTTAGGATATATATTCCTAGAAGTGGGATCACTGGCCATATGGCAGTTCCATATTTAATTTATTGAGGAAACTCCACACTATTTTCCATAATGGTTGCACCAGTCTGCATTCCCACCAGCAGTGTACTAGGATTCCCTTTTCTCCACATCCTCACCAGCATTTGTCATTTGTTGATCTGTTGATGATAGCCTGACAGGTGTGAAGTGATACCTAATTGTCTTTTTAATTTGCATCTCTCTGATGATCAGTGAGTTTGAGCATTTTTTCATATGTCTCTTGGCCATCTATATGTCCACTTTGCAAGAAGTATCTGTTTAGGCACTCTGCCCATTTTCAAATTACATTGTTTGTCTTCCTTTCATTAAGTTATATGAGTTTCTTCTATATTTTTGATATTAACCCTTTATTGAATGTATTATGCCAAAAATATTCTCCCATACAATGGGCTCCCTTTTTGTTTTGTTGGGTTTTTGCTTTTTTGCTGTGCAGAAGCTTTATATTTCGATGTACTCCCTTTTGTTTATTTTCTCCTCAGTTTCCCTAGCCCTAGGAGATGTATCCACAAACATGTTGCTCTGAGCAATCTCTGAGCTTTTGCTGCCTATGGTTTCTTCTAGGATTGTTATGGTTTCTCAACTTACATTGAAGTCTTTAATTCATTTTGAGATTATTCTTGTGAATGGTGGTCAAGTTGTGTGGTATAGTTACGTTTTTTTGCATGTGTCTCTCCAAGTTTCCCAATACCATTTATTGAAGAAACTGTCTTGACTCAATTGTATGCTCTCTTCTCCTTTGTCAAATATTGAGCATAATGGGTTCTGTCAATTTCTGGGGTCCCTGTTCTGTTCCATTGATTTATATGCCTGTTCTTTTGCCTATACTAGACTGTTTTGATTACAGTGGCTTTGTAGTATAACTTGATATCTGATATTGTGATATCTCAAACTTTGCTTTTCTTTCTCAAGATTGTTGCAACTATTCTGGGTCATTTTTGGTTGATATAAGTTTTTGGAGTATTTGTTCTAGATCTGCAAAATATACTGTTGGTATTTTAATAGGGGTTGCATTGAATCTACAGATTGCTTTGGGTAGTATGGGCATTTTAATGATGTTAATTCTACCAATCCATGAACACAGTATATTCTTCCACTTTCTCTTTTTTCAGTGTACTGTAATTTTATGAGTACAAGTTTCCTCTATCTCATCCTCTTATCTCTTTATTTAAATGTCCTATAGTTTTATGAGTACAAGTCTTTTACCTCCTTGGTTAAATTTATTTTTAAGTATCTTAATTTTTATGTTGCATTGGCAAATGGGACTGTTTGTTCAATTTCTCTTTCTGAGAATTCATTATCGGTGTATTAAAATGCCATAGATTACTGAATGTTTATTTTGTATTGTGCTATATTGTCAAATTCATTTATTAAATATAGTAGCTTTTTGGTGGAGTCTTTAGGGTTTTCTATGTACAATATCATGTATGTCATCTGCAAATAATGACCATTTTACTTCCTACTATCCATTGGATGCCTTTTATGTTTTCTTCTTGTCTGATTGTTTTGGCTAGGACTTCCAGTACTATGTTGAATAACAGTGGTGAAAGCAGACATCCCTATCTTATTCCTGATCTTAAGAGAAATGTTTTCAGCTTCTGCCCATTGAGTATGATGCTGGCGGTAGGTTGTCATATATGGCATTTATTATGTTGAAGTGTGATCCCTCTAGTCCCACTTTGGTGAGAGTTTTTATAAAAAATGTATGTTGAATTTTGTTGAATGTTTTTTCGGCATTTATTTATAAAATCATCTAATTTTTGTCTTTCAAATTATTTGTTAATTATTTTATAGTTGAAAGTATTACATATGTTCCCCATTTCCTCCATTGCCCTCTCACCACCCTCTCCCCCACAATCTGATTGTTTCTTTTCATGAAAAGAAGTTTTTATGCCATGTCACACTATTTTGGTTACTTGAGCTTTTAGTAAGCCTTGAAATTAGAAAGTGTGAGAACTCAAATTGTATTATTCTTTTTTAAAATCATTGCAACCATTTTGGGGCTCCACTGAAATTTCATATGAATTCTATGACGGATTTTTCTATTTCTGCAAAAAAAGTCAGCATGTTTTTATAGGGATTGTATCAAATATGTAGATAGTGGCGGGAAATTCTAATCTGTGGACATACCCATGTCTTTCCATTTATTTGTTTCTTCTTTACTTTTGTGCAGAAATGTCAGGTAGTATACCGTGTATAAATCTTTCATAGCCTTGATTAAGTTTATTCCTAAAGATTCTAGTCTTTCTGATGCTATTGTAAATGGAACTGTTTATTTTTCTTTTTTCTTTTTAAAAAATATATTTTATTGATTTTTTACAGAGAGGAAAAGAGAGGGAGAGAGTGTTAGAAACATTGATGAGAAAGAAACATCAATCAGCTGCCTCCTGCACACCCCCTATTGGGGATGTGCCTGCAACCAAGGTACATACCATTGACTGGAATCGAACCTGGGATCCTAGAGTCCAGAGTCCGATGCTCTATCAGCTGAGCCAAAGCGGTTACGGTGGAACTGTTTTCTTAATTCCACTTTGGGATTGTTCATTGTTGTTGCACAAATTGAAAATGATGATAAATGTTAATTTTTGTCTCCTACAACTTTCCCTTATTTATTAGTTGTAACAGATGTGTGTATGTGTGTGTGTGGCGGTGGGGGGGTGAGGGCAAAATCTTTAGGGATTTCTTACATATAAAACTATGGTATCTTTTTAGAAATATAATTTTTCTTCTTTTTTTCCCAATTTGTATACCACATATTTCATCTTCTTGTCTAATTATTTTTGCCATGACTTCCAGTACTAATTTGAATAACTTAGAACTACAGCATCCTTGTCTTGTTTGGAATCTTAGTAACAAATTCCAAGTTTCACCATGAAGTTTTGTGTTAACCGTGGACTTTCATTTAAGGTCTTTATCATATTGAGTAGTTTCATTCTATTCCTACTGTCCTGGCTTTTGTTGCAACCATAATGACATCTCTCCAAAATTTATTTCACCGTGATAGTCAATCAGCAGTCCAGGGAATATAGTCCTGTTCAGACTGAAGAATCCTTCAGATGGAACTTCTGGTCCAAGGTCATGAAGACAGGTTGGGCCATCTTTATTGCCTAGTAAATTATTTAACAAAAGGTAAATGCCTTTTCACTTTCTGTAAAGTTGCCTTGGCCCTAGAGATGTACAGAAGTGGTAAACCTGCCTTTTAAAACATACATGGAATTTTTCCTAAAGAGTGAGCCTCATCTTTTTTGAATTAAAAATAGTTCTAGAAAAAGGTCAATAAAAGCTCATGAGCGGGAAATTCCAACTGATAGTGAGATTATAGGACACAAGGTCTGCGAAGGGGTTCCCTGTCCCAATACTATGGTGATGTCTGTCAGAACAGGTCAGGAGTCACCCTGAGGTGATCTGGGGTCAAAGAGGAGGTGAAGCCATCCCTTTTCCTTACATATTGTCACCTGAGCAAAGACACATTCTGCAGAGATACAGACAAGCCTCTGGTAACATTTACAGAGTTCACCATGGACCCTAAGTGGCTAAGATCTTTGAGGGAGGAGCATGGCCCCAGGTGCCAAGCCCACACTAAGTCATTCACACCCTCTGTTTCTCCACAGAGCCAGTGAGAATGCCCACACTCTTAGCCAGCATCACCACAGCCACAGAGAATAAGGACGCCGTGGTTATGACCTGCTACACAAATGCTATCTTCACTGAATGGTTGTTCAAAGCTGAGAGTCTGCAGCTCAGGGAGAGGATGAAGCTGTCCTGGAACAACAGAACCCTCACCATAGACCCTGTCAGGAGGGAGGATGCTGGGCACTACCAGTGTGAAGTGTCCAACCCCATCAGTTCCTCTGATACTGTAGCAATTGAGCTGGATGTTAAATATTAGTGACCCTACTTTTCATCTCTATGTTATTAAACACTGAATAAGTTCTTTTCACCCTTGAAATAAATTTGTTGTGAAGGTGGAAAGTCCTTAGAAGACTTGAACTGAGTCAATAAATGCTCAAAAATGAGTGCTAGCATTGAGGTTATTGTTGACTTAAGCTAACATTCCACAACAGATCCCACCTCTGGTTGGTCCCATTTGCACCATCTCCACAGTGAAGGTGACACCAAGTCCCTCCCAGCACTGGTAGTGGTCATGTGATGACCAGTGGGAGCATGCGATAAGCTTCCAGGAATTGAAGCTCTGTCCCTTCTCCCATGGGTCCTGTGGAGGGCACGTGGACACTGTTTTGGACAGCAAGAATGTACAGGAGGACTCCCATGTGGGTATCAACACTGATCTATTTCTTCCTGTTTTACTTCTCCCAAAATATTTCTAAAGCCCTCTTAAGTATTTTTTTATTTTTGTGGCAGTGGATCTATTTCCATAAGTTCAGTAGCACACTGTCTTCCTTGTTAATAGGATATAAATGGAAATGCTGGTAATACAACCAAGGCTTTGGCTCAAATGTCCTATTTCAGACTGATGCTCACAGAATTAAAAATGACCTCACTCTTTATGGAGCTATTTTTACCTGAAGGGTATTTTGGAATCTCTTGAAGAAAAGGGCATCCCCCAAAGCTAGAGAGACTGCAGGTGCAGTGTGAAGGTGAGGCTTCCTAACCTCAAGAAGCTGTTAAAACTCCCATCTTAGTTTTCATAGAAACACCTGAATCAGAGCAAACTATGAAGTGAATGTCATTCCTCTGCACTTAGGTCACTAATCAGCCAAATTGAGTGACAGCCATGTTGGAGGATTGAGAATAGTCTTCTTCCTTGGAGATGTCATTTCATCAAAGGGAAGGTGACTGTAGAGAGCATTGTAATGTCTCCGTGGAAAATTCCAGAAGCACAGCCTTCGGGGATCAAATCCTGAGAAGGGTATAAAGGGCTAATTCCAATGTAACCCTGATATTTGGAGGCTAGTGATCTGAACCCATGCCAGCAAGCTCAGTGTAACCTATAATTAAGTCACTAACTTCTTCCCAGATACTGGTCTTGCAGAACCGGTTACAGAGGCCATGGGGCTGTGGACAGTGCACTGCCCTGGAGGGACGGTTATTAATGCTGCAGCCAGGCCAGACCATCAGATATGGCCTGAAGATCCTCAATACCTGGGGGCCCTCTTGCAAGTCCCACATAAAGGACCGGAAGCATAATCCATGTTTGCGGGACAAGGACCACGGGGAGATACAAGGGTGGGCCCCATGCATGTTCCTTCACTCAGATTTGGAAGGCTGTTTCCTGAGTCCGCTGGTGTATTAAACAGTGTCCCTCCATTTCTTTGAAGCATCCTTGGTTTTCCTTGGTCTTCTGCAACATCCTAGCTCTGTTCAGGGACTCTCAGCTATTTTCCAACTGCTTATAAACTGCTTATAAATTGCTGGAACTGATGAAGATGCAAACTGGATCTTGTCTGAAAGATATTTAATTGTGTTTTCCTCCACTGTGCAGAAAGCAGTTTTGTTATGACCTGGGGGCCTTAATGTTGCCTCAGAGTCACTTATGTTTAGATGGGTTCTTCCTAACTGCAGGCCTCTGACCTCCACTCTTTTAGAGAATTTTCTTCAGAAATGTAATCACTATTTGCAATTGCAGATTTTTTTCTCTGCCCTTTTGAAATATACATAAGTCTCCTTACAAACTTCTTGCCAGTGTTATGTCCCATAGAATATTTGTCTCAAGAGCCTGGGCCCATGCCTTTGAAATTTAATCTTCCTGGTGTCCCTGTGTCCCAGTCTTTGAGGGAGGGTAGCAGCCTAACTTGGGTGAAGACATTTACAGCCAAGATATGAAAGGATCTCCTGTCACGATTTCATGAAAATTTTTACTTTTCTTTTGTCAAAAGCAAAATAGCAAACACAGATGCCTATGATTCCTGCTCCCGTTCTTAAAATCTCCCCAGCCTTTTATTTTGAAGGTGTTGAGCTTAGTCTCACTGTCCTAGTGCATGATCTTCAATAAATTGTTTCTTGCCTCTTTAAATTTGCCCAATGCATGTTTTCTTTTGACATCACCTACCTGTAATTAGCTGATCCTGTCATCTTGCTCATCTTACCTTATTTTCAAATCTTCCAATATTTCCTTATCTGGCTATAATCCTCCAAATAAATGTTTCCAACTTCCCTCCCTCACTTCTGACTTACCCTCCCAAACAGATGACCTGACTGCCCAGATCCTTCTGTGGCCCCAGGTTGCTTTGGAGTGGTCTTTGTCCCAGAATCTGAGTGCACCTGCACAACAGCCTAACCATTAAGAGAATTCTCATTCCACCTCCATTTTAACTGCACCTTCAAGGGAAAGATCACAGAGATTTTAAAAAAATATTAAGTCATACAACTCAAGAACTCAGGTAAATATGCAGGATCTTTGTCATGTCAGCCACGTGCAAGCCTGCAGTGAACAAGCCTATTTTGGTCCCTCTGTGACCTGGAGCTCAGGCCAGACATCAGTATCCTCATTCTTTGCTGTTTTCACAAACTCCATGTGCCTGTTCTTAGAGAGTCCACAACCAGAACCTGGGGAATCGGAAATAAATCTCTCTTCTGGTTCTATTTCCTTTTCTGCTCCTTGTGGCCTCTGGGGTATTTAGCCGAAATCGTTGGAAACCTGGCCAGTGAAGGACTGTGGATAAGAAAAGATGGATATGAGGGGGGAAGACATGGAGACATCGTGTCTTCTCCAAGTCAGGATGAGAAATTATAAAGCCTGGGAAGGTTTGGATGTCAGGCATTATATGGGTTCAAGGGGACCTAGGGTGCCATGGAATAGGGCTTTTGGGGGTCTCAGAATGGGGTTTAGAATTATGAATGAGAGGCCAACATAGCTATTGCGGGAGAAGCCACTGGAGCTGGTACGGTGAAGGGTGGAGGAGTGCCATTCTCCTAGACTTGGATGGGCATGAAGGGTGAGACACAGGGTCAGGGAAATGACAAGGTAGTTGAAGTCTCCGTTTAATGCACTGACATTGGGACAAGAGGGAGTACCAGGCTGACAGAGGACATGTGATAGGAGCAAGGGGGAGAAGGAAATGAGAATCCAGTTGGTGACTGGGGGTCTGAAGAGCAGCAAAGGATTGTAGAATAGGGACACTATGAACAGAAAAGATGAACCCTGGGAGTTTGGGATTTGGAAGGAAGGGAGTTGGAATTCAGGGTAGTGAGATTAGAACAGGGGTTGCATGGAACTGGGGTAAGGTGGGGAATGCAGGGTAAGCTTAGAGTTGAAGTCAAATTTGGGGGTCTGAGGTGTTTAGTCTCCAGTATTGACCCAGTGGAGACATGTGCAGCTGGCTCTCAAGGCACTGCCCGGAATCAGCAGTTTCCACATGACGTGGGAGAGCGATGAAAGGCTGAATTTAATTCTCATACCACTAGACGTGGCTCAGCTGAGCTAACAAGCTAGCCGAGTCCCAGGGCATTTGTGTACCAGTAAGTCTGACTACGAACCAAGGGGCAGGCAAGGGAGTAGCTGATGGTGTGTGCTGGGAGAGGAGGAATTGAGAGCCAGGATAAACTGGAGTGAGTGGAGCCTTTTTCTTCTTTGTTGACTAGTCAAAGTGAACTTTCTTTGATTCCACAAGTGAGAGCTCTTGGCAGGTCACAGGGCTGGAGTAGTAGGTGCCCATGGTCTTGGCCACCTGTCCTCAACTTATCCAGGATGTGTCACTTCCATCTGTGATGGATGATTCTCTCCCCATCTGACCTTCTGTTGGTGGGTGTGATAGAACCCAGGTCTTGATGAGCAGTTCTGGCTACCTGGTCACTTTGCAGCCCATGTTCAGACTCTCTGTCTCCCCTGAGGCTTAGAAGCTGGTCAGCAGCTGTTGTTCTCTTGCCTTAGAAGACATGGCTTTGCTCCAAACCATAGGGATGTGCATGTCATTCTCTATGAGGTATCACAAGAGGCTTCACAAACCACCTTTCATTCTCCTAACATAGATTAGATGAAGGTACAAGCACAGCAACTTGTCCTTTACTCTGGAAGGTACCATCCAGCATGGCCCAGACCATTGGAGCCATGAAAGCCTCATAGATGGGTCAGACCCTGAATGGTCAGAGTTGTGGATGTCCTTAAAGCTCATACTTTGCTTAAACCGCTGATCATTAGAACTGACCCTGACACTGCTGTCACTATCATCACTGATGTCATTGTCATAGAACATCAACATTAACAGGTATCCACTTCCACCCTTCCGAGCACACGTGTCTTACTAAGGCACTTTGAAGTCTTATTGTTGTTCATCTTTAGTGGGATAGTCTCTAGTTCTCACACTGAGGATGACTGTAGGTCTCTAGGTATTTTATGACTTAAATGTGGGGTGAAATTATGTTAGAGGATGAACACATCCATTTGCCCTGCTAGGGAGGGCCAACTGCACTGGATCCCAATCTGTGCAGTCACTTAGAAGGGTCTGCAGTAGGTTTAATACTTTGCTTTTGCCATTTGTAATTCTTTTTTTTTTCTTTAGTGATTAAAGTATTACATATGTGTCCTTATCCCC
Organism: Plecotus auritus; assembly: GCF_963455305.1. Lineage (NCBI taxonomy): Eukaryota > Metazoa > Chordata > Mammalia > Chiroptera > Vespertilionidae > Plecotus > Plecotus auritus. Next base: position 17,089,371 of record NC_137785.1, read on the forward strand.
CCATTGTTGAAATCCTTAATGGCACTCACTTTACTTGCTTATGTCCCTAGCAGAGACGCCGGCCTGGAAAAAATTGTTTGCGCCTGGCTGGCGTGGCTCAGTGGATGAGTGTCCACTATGAACCAGGAATTCATGGTTCCATTTCCAGTCAGGGCACATGGTCAGGTTGCAGACCCAATCCCCAGTGTGGGGCGTGCAGAAGGAAACCAGTGATTCTCTCTCATCATTGATGTTTCTATCTCTACCTCTCCCTTCCTAATTTAAATCAATTAAAAAAAAATTAAGAAAAAATGGTTTGGCCCTATCTGAACCGTGCAATTTGTAATGTGACCACCAGAGGGCGGCACACCACAAAACAACCTAGCACAGCTGAGAAGGAATGTGAAGGGGTTTTGTCTTTCTCCACTCTAATGAGCAGGACCACCCCTCTACCAACCCTGGAGCTCCCAGAGGAAGGTTATCCATCTATGATGTACTTCAGAGATTTGAATTTAAAGAAATCTCAGAAAGTTGACTTAAATGTGAATAGCATTAAACAGACACAATAAAATCTACATTAAATACTGGTCTTTAGGAAAGTACTGGGGAGACAGGATAAGAAGACTGTGTGTGTGTGTGTTTGTGTGTGTGTGTGTGTGTGTGTGTGTTGATGATGATGATGGGACAGAAAGCACCTGAGTCCTCATCTTCAAAGAGAGAAGAACTTGGATTAGATAATGCCTAAAGGGGGCCAGGGAGAGAACAGTAAGTAGTATCAAAGCACATTGTTTAGAGAATACTTTGTTTTCATCTAAGAGAACTGTCATTGTTTGGGACAATGTCCTCAGCATGGCCCAGACAGAGAAGCCAGAACCTTCCTGTGATCACTTTGAACAGAACATAGAGACACAGAGCTTATCACAGCAACATTCAGTGTTGTCACACATATATTAAGGAAAGAACATCCAGGGAGAGGGAGCCTGGAACAGGGTTTGTTCATAGTGTGACTATCAGACACAGGATAACAACTTCATGTTTCACCGGCAGGAAAAGTTAAAATCTCTTTAAGGTTTTAAGTGATCAAATCAACAGAATATGCTCCCTTCAGGTCTTTACATACTGATTAAGTTTTGTCTGAGAAACCAAAACTTCTTGGTTTTTTGTCCGAATGACATATGATAGGCAATGACATGTTCTATGTGGTTGTTTTGTTTTTGATATCAGGAACATAGAATTGAAAAACTATAATCTTTGGTTTATGAACCAGTCTGTAATGATCTGCTTTCCTTTTAAGAAAAGCATTACTTATTTAAGTTAAATTTTAATTATTTACTTATACATACGGGAGCTGACTGACATTGCAGCCTTGAGAATTGTCTCCAAGGGCATGACTGGAGATTTCCGGGGAAATACCTGTTACTTCTTAGGTGAAAAAAAACTGGGAAATGGGCTGCATTGGTCTCAGGCCATAGCCCCTCTGTAGCCTCTAGGACCCACCAGCCCCATGGCCCTGAGTGCGGAGAGAGGAAAAAAATACACCTCACAAAACCACTCCCCTCTTCCAGACTAACACACTGAATCTGTTGTCAGAGATTCAGGAAATTGCTGCCTTCAGTTTTCCAGTTAATTTTTTGTGTGTTTTCCAAGGGGTTTGGGAAAGAATGAGTTAAGCCAAGATCTTTATTTGCCCCACCTCCCAACCTGATCCTCCCAGAACCTTCCACTTATCAGTCAAGGTCAATGCCATCCTACCCAGTGCTCGGCTCAGAAATATTGACATTACATTTGATGCCTCCCTTGCTCTCACAGTAATCTAATCCATCAGCACACCTGCAGTCGGTCTACACACTATAGATACAACAGAAACACTCAGGTCCAAGCCACTATCACTCCTACTTGAGGTTACTGTAACAGTCTTCTAACTGGTCTTCCTGCGGCCTACTTGACCAACATTATAGCCATCTCCCCAGAGCAGGACCTGTGAATCCTTAGAGATGATTTTTTTTAAAACGCAAGTAAAGTCATCCCTTTTCTTCTCAAAGCCCTTCTGTTGCTCACACCTCAATCACACCAAAGTCCAAAGTCATCACCACAGCCCACAAGGTCCCACATTAGCGCTGCTCAAAGGGCTGGTCTACACAAGACAAGGAGTTTCCCCCCGAAGGTCAAGCAGCTCAGTGCTTTGGTTGAGAAAGTCTTGCAATGAAGAACATGCCAGCAAAAATAAACAGGACACTGAGCGATGTGATTGGTCTACTTTCTGTCCCAGGCTCTTTAGCTCCTTGCAGATCACCCTTTGATAGCACTGCCATAAAAATAATCTGGTACCTCTCTACACTTCTCGTCATTCTCCTCATCCTACCTATTCCAGCCACAGTGGCTTCCTGACCTTCAAATATAGCAAGCAACCTCCTGGCTCAGAGTCTTTGCACTGGCCATTTCGTCTCTCTAAAATAATCTTACTCCAAAGACCTACATGACCCCTTCCTCACTCTTTTAGGACTTGCTCAAATGTCACATAATCTTTGAGCATTCCCTTGACCATTTTATATATGCAAATAAACCCCAATCCACCCACTCTCTCTCTCCTTCAACCCCATTAGAAATGCTGCTTATTCATTTGTTGATTACTTCTACCTCACCACTATATCAGCTACATGAAGCCAGTGACTTTTATATCCCCTCCAACCACTATAAGACTGTGCAAAAATTGTGCTCATTGCTCAATTAAGTAATTCATTACTCACTGGTGAATAATATCATGCTGCGAAGTGAATACAATCCCTTCAGTTTCAATGTCTGTAAAATATGAATAATTCCAGCCCCATCAATGTGTAGGAATCTTGGGATGAGCCTGCTTCCTGACATCTATTGCTATGTAACAGAAGACCCCAATCTTAAAATCGCTGCATGTCTGAGATAACGAGGGACCTGAAAATGACAAACTCCAATGATGATGATAAATGATCAATTTTTGCAAAAGGTACTAAAGACACGAAATCTTGGGTGAAGCTCCCGGGTGAAGGGACACTCCTTTTGGAGGGTCAGCCCTCCTGGCTTTTCATGTCTCTATTCACTTCATCTCTGGAATGACCCTAAGTGATATGCACTGTCCTCATGCTGGGGTTCAGAGAGAAAACGGGGTTGTACTGGGCTTGTCACTTCACAAGACACAGGACTCAGTGGGACTATTCTGCTGTTCTCTGTACTTACCTACACACACTATGTGAATCAGACACATGGACCGGTACTGCTTCTTTTACTGAACATCGTGTCTCTCAGATACATCCAAGTTGGCACATGTGGTCTTATTCCTCTTGTTCCCATCACTACAAGATTTTTATACTTCCCCAGGAAAGGACATTTTTATTAAAGGCAGGATCACTGACTGTCCACAGGACATGATCTGGATATTTTGAAAGGCAAAGTTCACTGCATGTTTAAAAGCATATCACTCTTTTCAAAGGGCAATGACTTTACAGTTAATAAGGAGACACAATTGTTTCATTTACTCTAAGGACAAGCTCATTACTCTTAAAAAACTGGGTATTGCATTTTTAAGTAGACATTATTATTTTATCATTTGAAAATATGTATAATCTTATTTTAATAGATGACTTTATTAATTATAATGGGCAAAGTGTTATTTATCAGAAATCGGTCATTATATATTTGTAAAAGATGTAGTTTATATGAAAGATAAGGCACCTCCTCATATGTGTACTTAGAAGGGCATCCCCTGGGGAGTTGGGCACTAAGACCACTGACAGGTTTAGTAAGACACAGGTTGCAAATATTCCCAAGGAAAGGGAGGGTCGGTTCAATATGGCCAGGGCAGGTGAGTCCAGCATGGGGGCCAGGGCCCAGGGATGTGTGTCAGGCTAAAAACCGTAGTAAGAAATAATGTCTCTTAGGGAAATGCTAATCTAGACAACAATGAGATTTTTAAAAAATTAAAAGTAGAACTATCATACAACCCAGCAATTTCACTTTTGATTATATATCCACAGAAAATGCAAACACTAATCAAAAAGAAATATGACCTAAGTGTCCACCAATAAATGAACAAATAGTAGATGTGTATAAGGTAAAGACAAATACATATAAAATAAAACAGAATATTACTGAACCATATAAAAGAATGACATCTTGCCATTTGTGCCGAAATGGATGGCCCTGGAGAGTATTATGTTAAGTGACGTAAGTATATGATATCACTGTATGTGGAATCTAAAATGCAAGACAGCTCTGGTCGGTGTGGCTCAGTATGTTGGACATTGTCCCATGCACCAAATGGTTGCTGGTGTGTTCCCAGTCAGGGCACATGCCAGGGTTGTGAGCTCGATCCCCCAAAGGGGTGTGCAGGAGGCAGCTAAACGTTGTCTCATTCTCACATTGATGTTTCTCTTTCAACCTCTCCCTTCATTTTTCTATAAAAATCAATAAAAAAATTTAAAAATGAAAATAAATAAAAAATAGGACAAGTGAACAATCAAAACAAAACAAAAGCAGGCTCATAGATGCAGAAAATGAACTGGTGGTTTCTAGAGAGACATGGGTGGGAGAATGGTAAAAATAGGTGAAGGTGATTAAAGTGTGCAAACTTCCAGTTATAAAATAAACAAGTCACTGGGATATACCAGACAGCACAGAGAATGTAGTCAGGAATATTGCTATAACTTTGTATGGTGACAGAGGGTCACAAAAATATCTTGCTGGTCACTTCGTAATGTAAATATCAAGTTACTATGATGAACACTTGAACCTAATAGAATATTGTAGGTTAATTATGCTTAAATTAAAAAAAAAGACTTAAAAATACAATGAGATTCCATCTCACACCCACTAGGATGGTTAATATCGAAAACCAGAAAATGACAAGGGTTGGCAACAATGTGGAGAGTTCAGAAAGATTGTGCACAGTGGGTAGGAATGCAAAATGCTACAGCCACTTTGGAAAACATTGTGGAGGTTCCTCAAAAAGGTAAACATAGAATTACCGTATAACCCAGCAATTCAACTTCTGGGTACATACTCAAAAAAATGACAACAGGGTCTCAAATAGATGATATTTGTATTCACATGTTCATAGCAAATTTATCCACAATAGCTGAAATGTGAATGCAACCCTAGTGTCCGTGGGTAGAGAGATGGAGAAGCAAAATGTGGTATATACAGGCAATGGAATATTTATTGTTCAGCCTTTCAAAAAGAGAATTCTAGGGAGGCAAGATGGGAAGTAGCTGGAGGCTGCATGCCCTTTATCCCAGCCAGGGACCAGATTTAGAGTTAAATACTGTGCAATCAGCTTGAAAAACCAAGTGAGGTGTAGCTGATTGGAAATATTATATCTAAGGAGCAATGAAGAAACCACATTGAGAGTGGTAAGAGAAGTAGTGTTGGGAAAGGGATAGCCTCCGTTGAGCAGGTGCGGTGGCTGAGGCCAGAGGGATATCACAGCTGCAAAGCTCCCGCCCCCTGGCAGTGTGGGGTTTCAACCCCATGCAGGGATCCCAAACCCAGAGCAGCAGAGATGGAAAAAAGAGCCCATGGAGCATCAGACACGGGGAGGTTGGTAGACTCTGTATGCCTGGGAGACTTAGACTGCACCTTCCCAGTGAAGAAGTGCTCCCATTGTTAGCAGCCCCAGGGCACCAACTGCTGGAGAAGCTGCACTGCCATGTTTGAGTTCAGTGGAGGGGTCTGCAGACTGCACCCAGCAGGGACTTTGAGGAACCCTCTACATTCATGGAAGATATGGTGCAGAGCCCCAGTCAATGACTAAACTGTTACCTTGGGGAAAGAGGAAAGGCCTCTCCCACATCAAGCACACTGTTGGAAAACCTCCCCACACCCATGGAGCTACCCGGACTGCTGGGTTGATGGCGGGGGGGGGGGGGGCAGGGGGGCGATGGGGGAGGCAGAATCAGTGCAGGTCTGGGATTTTGGGCCCACACTGCAGAGTTCAGAGCCCTAGTGGAGCTGAGAATTTCAGTGTCCACCTGGTTGAGATCTGTGACAAGGAGAGATTGGAATCTCATGCAGGGCTGATTTTCCACCTCTTCCAGCTTGGTACTGTGACATAAAGGTGTCAGTGCCACACATAGTTGGGGTTTTGGAGCTATATTCCCCAGGGGCTTCTATCAGGGAGACAGATGGCCAGGGCTTGGCTTTGTGATGCATTGTGGGGAGGCTGATCTGAACTCCCTGTAAGTTTTGCCAGGCAACCACAGGAAGGACAAGTAGAGCCCACTGCCCCGCCCCTCAATCCTGCAACCTGAAGACAACACCCCCAACAGGAGACTGTTTGGTTCAGTCCTGTGAAGTCTTGGATATCCCTACTTGGTGCAGTCCTATGGGGGGTGGGAGAGTGGGTCAGAATGGGACTTTCAATATGGGAGACCCTCAATCTGCCACACCAGCACACCAGGTTTAGTGAGCCTGAGGAGGGGCAGTGAAGGATTAAAGAAAAGACAGACCAGAGAATACAGCTGGGGCTCCGTCAGACACTGCTTCTCTGATGGAGAGATAGCACCAAGACCTGCAAGCCAAGTATTTTATAGTCAGAATGCACAAAGCAAAACAAGGTTGGTGGTCAACATGTTTACTGGTACAATGTTCTTGTGAGCTTCATCTTGTTTTGGCAGCACTTGCTGCACCTCCCACAACCCATTATCTACTTATAAAGGAGCAAGTGAGGACTAGAAGGTCAAGCTTAATTATGATAAGAGGGCTCTGGCCTCCAAGCTGGGACTTGTTTGTGGCTCTGCCACAGGTTAGTCTGAGGCTTAACCCTATAGCCGCTCCCTACACCTCAGAGGTAGAGAGGAAGTATTTAGCCCCCTACTGTGGGCTGGACCAACAACATCTTCAACCAAAGATTCTTTTAATCTATCCCGCTGAGCCCAGTTAGGTGAACCTGCTCCTGCAGAAGAGACTGCAGGCTCCACCCAACCTGAAGCTGCAGCAAGCCCCCTTACAGGGAACAAGAGTTGGTGTCTCTGGTGGAGACTGAGGAGTTTAGCTTTGAAGCAGAGACTAATTTCCCATCATTGAGTGCTTGACTGTGTAATCCCCAAGCAGGGCTTCATTAGTAGACACAGATACAAACAGCTATCGGAGATGTAACTACAAACAGGTAGGCCAAAACCAGTTACACACAATATCTGAGAGCCTTTTGCATCTGAAACCTACCCAGAAGGACCCAGAAACAACGCGACCAGTGGTGGGCTTCAGACCACACCAGAGATCAATCCAACTAGACCCACAAACGGCACACACAAAGGTGGGTTCTGGCAGGCTCCAGACCCTGCGGGGAACAACTCCACCTTGAACAACCATCCCCTCCACAGCATCTCGTATATGGTGATAAAATTTGACCCCTATAAAGACCCAGCCTGAAGGGTTAGTGATCGTGTCACTGAGCCCATCAAGACACCTTGAGACGGCACCTGCACAGCAGTTTGCACACATTGGTCAAGGTTGAGCCTCATGGTCAAACAGCCTAAGGGCTAATCCCACCCATGAAAGGGCCAACAGCAATGAATATCCAATTACAACAGGAACAGCCAAACAATCCACACTAGAGACATTCCTATAGTACCCAGCTCAGGAGATCAAGGAGACTGCATCATTCTGCCCCACAGAACACCTAATACAGAAGGCCACCCCACCAAACTGGGAGTCATAGAGTTCTATCTAATACATGGATTCAAACACAAAGAGACAGCCAAAAAGGAGGATACAAATAAACATGCACCAAATGGAAGAACAGGAGGAATATCTAGAAAAAGAGCTAAGTGAAATAGAGGCAAACAATTTACCAGATAGAGTACAAGTAATGGCTATAAGGATGCTCAAGTAACTTAGTGAGAACCATAGCATAAAAAGGACATAGAAACCATGAAAAATAATCAGTTGAAAATAAAGAATGCCATTCCTGAAATACAGAATACACTAGAAGAATTAGCCTGTAAGCTGGATGAAACAGAGTATCAAATCAGTGAATTAGAAGACAAAATAGAAAGAGAATCACTCAATTAAAGCAGCAAAAATAAAAAGTGATTTTAAAGCATGAAGATAGTTTAAGGGAACTTTGAAATAACATGTAACATAACAACTTCCACACCATAGAGGTGCCAGAAGGAGAAGAAAGTGAGCAAGAGTTAGAGAACCTGTTTGTAGAAATAATGATTAAAAAAAAAAAAAAATTCCCTACCCTGGTGAAGAAAAATGTTAAAAATAAGCTCAGGAAACACAGAGTCCCAATCATAATGAACCCAAAGAGACCTACACCAAATCACATCATAATTAAAATGGACAAGAATAAAGACAAAGAGAGAATCTTAAAGGTAGCAAAATAGAAATAGTCAGTTACCTACAAGAGAGTTCCCATAAGTCTGTCAGATGATTTCTCAACAGAAACACTTCAAGATAGAAGGGATTGCCATAATGTATTCAAAGTAATGAAAACCAAAAACCTGGAAACAAGATGGCTTTATCCAGCAAAGCTATCATTTAAAAATTGAAAGCAAAATAAGAAGTTTACTGGACAAAAAAATATAAAAGGAGTTCATTAAAACCAAACAAGAATTGCTAGCAATGCTAATGGGACTGCTTTGAGAAGAAGAAATATATATATATATATATATATATATATATATATATATATATAGAGAGAGAGAGAGAGAGAGAGAGAGAGAGAGAGAGAGAGAGAGAGAGAAAGGAACATAGGCATAAAAAAATGTTGCAATAAGTAAGTACCTATCAATAATAACCTTAAATGTAAATGAATTAAAGGCTCCAATAAAAAGACAGAGGGTAGCCGAATGGATAAGAAAACATGGCCCATATTTATATGCTGTATACAAGATACCCACTTCATGACAAAAGTTATACATAGGCTAAAAGTTAAAGGATGCAAAAATATTCCATGCAAATGGAAACAAAAAATAGCTGGTGTAGCAATAGTTACATCTGACAAAGTAGATGTCAAAACATAGACCATAAAAGAGACAAAGAAGGTCACTACATAATACTAAAGGGATTAATACAACAAGAGGCTATCACCCTTATCTATACTAATAAAAGCCTAGGTGGTCCTTGTGCCCTCCTTCATGACATCGCCACCAGATGGCTGCCACCAGGTGGCTGCCACAAAGATGGCTGCCACAAGATGGCCTTGCACACAGCGGAGGCCTGACAGCCACTCTACATGGTGAAACCTGGGGATCCTGCGGCTCTGTGCAGTGCTAAGGAGGCCGGTCCCTGCATCTCCGCCAACTCTCGCAGAGGAGGAGGGTCCTAGCGGATGAGGCAGGTCACGGCATGGGAGGGCATTTGTGGGCAATCAGGCCAGCAGGGGAGCAATTAGGGGCCATCAGGCAGTCAGGCAGGAGAATGGTTAGGAGCCAGCAGTCCCGGATTGCAAGAGGGATATCTGACTGCTGGTTTAGGCCTGATCCTTGCCTATAGGATCGGGCCTAAACCAGTAGTCAGACATCCCCCAAGGGTCCCAGATTGGAGAGGGTGCAGGCCGGGCTGAGGGATACTCCTCTCACCCCCTCCGCCAACCCCCCGGGCATGGATTTCATGCCCCAGGCCACTAGGAAACATATATCCTCCCAATATAAGAACACCTAAATATGTTTTAAAATTTTAGTGGACTTTACAGGACAGATCGACAGCAATACAAGGAGAGTAGGGTACTTAAACACCCCATTGTCAATGGATAGATCTTCCCAACGAAAAATCATAAGAGAAACTGAGACTTTAACTGACCCACTAGATCAGATAGATTAAATTGATATTTACAGAACATTTCATCCCAAAGCAGCAGAATATACATTTTGCTGAAGTGCACATGGAGCATTTTTATAGATAGACTACATGTTAGGGTACAAAGTAAGTCTTCAGAAATTCAAGAAGATAGAAATTATATCAAGCATCCTTTTGGATCACAATGTCAGGAAACTAGAAATAAACTACAGTAAAAAACAACAACAACAACAAAAAAACTGTGACTCATAGATAGAGAGCAGGCAGACAGCCCGATAACCCAGGGGATGAGAGAGGGATTGACCAATAAAGAAAAAAAGAGAGAGAGAAAGAACTCATTGATATAGACAAGAATGTGGTGATAGTGGGGTGGAGGGGGGTGGCTGGAGGTGGAACAAGGCACAGAGGAGATAAAAGGTGATGGAAAAATTAAAAATAAATTATTTAAAACCTCAAAAATATTCAAACACATGGAGGCTAAATAGCATCTTATTTAATAATGAATGGATAACCAAGAGATCCAGGAAGAAGTCAAAAATTTTCTGGAAGCAAAAATGAACACATAATGACCCCAAATCTATGGGACACAGCAAAAGCTGTCCTGAAAGTGAAGTTCATAGCATTGCAGGCCTACCTAAAGAAGCAAAAAAATCTCTCATAAACAATATTACCCTACACCTAAAAGAACTGGAAAAAGTACAGCAGAAAAAGTTCAGAGTAAATAGAAGGAAGAAAATAATAAAGATCAGAACAGAAATAAACTACATAGACTCTAAAAAGAACAAATGATCAATGAAACCAAAAACTGGATCTTTCAAAGGATAAACAAGATTGATTGACCTTTAACTGGACTCATCAAGGAAAAAAGAGAGAAGATCCAAATAAGTGCAATCAGAAATGAAAGGGGGGAGGTAACCACTAACATCACAGAAATACAAATGATAGTAAGAGAATAGCATTAAAAACTATGTGCCAACAAAATAGTCAACCTAGGCAAAACAGAAAAATTCCTAGAAGCACAGAATTTTTTTAAACTGAATCAGGAAGAAATAGACACCTGAAAGCACCAATAACAATTAATGAAAGCAAAACAGTTAATAAATTTTTCTTATAAAATTCAAAGAAAAAATGTCCTGAGACTGGAATGTTTCTAGATGAATTTTACTGAACATTCAAGATAGAAAGCCTCCTAAAGCAATTCCAAATATTGAAGAAGAGGGAAGATTTCCAAGCTCTTTTTATGAGGCCAAAATTATCCTAGTACCCAAACAAGGTAAAAACAATACAAAGAAAGAAAATTATAGGTTAATATCCCTGATGAACAGACATGCTAACATACTCAACAAAATATTATCATATCAGATCCAGTAATACATTTTAAAATAAAAAAACATGATAAAGTGATATTTATTCTGGAGATGCAAGGTCTATACAAAATTTGCAGATCATTAAATATGTTACATAACATAAACAAAATAAAAGATTTAAAAAATTACATGATCATATCAATAGATGCAGAAAAACCATTCAATAATATCCAGAACCCATTTATGATTAAAAAAAAAAAAAAACTCTCAACAAAGTGGGAATAGAGAAAACATACAACAATGTAATAAAAGTCATATTTGAAAAACCTATAACCACATTATACTCAATGGGCAAAACTAAAAGTGTTTCCCTTAAGATCAGAAAAAAGACAGGGATTTCTGCTTTCAACATTCTTATTCAGCACAGTACTGGACGTTCTAGCTACAGTGATCAGACACAAGAAGAAATAACAGGTATCCAAATTGAAAGGGAAGAAGTAAAACTGTCATTATTTACAGATGACATAATGTGGTACATAGAGAGCCCAAAACATTCAACCAAAAAGCTAAATCTAATAAACAAATTTGGCAAAGTTGCAAGACCATCCTAATGGGTATGGAGGGATATTTCACTTTTGTTTGGATTTGATTTCTCTAATGAATAATGATTTTGGGCATCTTTTAATAAGCTTTTTGGCCAATTGTATGTCTTTTTAAAAAAATATATTTTTATTGATATTTTACAGAGAGGAAGAGAGAGGGATAGAGAGTTAGAAACACCAATCAGCTGCCTCTTGCACACCCCCTACTGGGGATGTGCCAACCTGTGACCCTTCAGTCCACAGGCTGACACTCTATCCACTGATCCAAACCAGTTAGGGCTGTATGTCTTCTTTAGAGAAATATCTATTATAGTGTTTTGACCATTTTTTAATCATGCAATTTTGTCTTTTTTTATTGTTGAATTACAGGGTTTCTTTATATACCCTAGATGTACCTCTTAATATATATATATATATATATATATATATATATATATATATATATATATATATAATTTTCAAATACTTTTTCTCATTCTGAAGGTTTACTTTTCACTCAATTGATTGGTGAGGATGGAGCCCACAACCTGGCATGTGCCCTGACTGGGAATCAAACCTCAATCTCCTGATTCTTAAGTCGATGCTCAACCACTGAGCCACGCAGGATGAGCTATAGCCCCATTTTCTATTTTCCTTTGTTCCTGAGCTTTTGGTATCATATGCAAGAAACTTATGTCAAAGTTTTTCCCTTGGCTATTCTGTGAGTGTTATGGTTTTGGTATTACATTTAGAGCTTTAATACATTTTGAATTAATTTTTATATGTTGCATAAGATTCTTTTACATGAGAATATCCAATTTTCCCAATTACTTTTGTGAAAGTCTGTCTTTTCCCCATTGTGTGGTCTTGGCTCCTTTGTTGAGGATTATTTGATAATATAAAACATGTTTATTTCTGGGCTCTCTATTCTGTTCCATTGGTCTGTGTGTCTATCTTTATGCCAGTACCACGCTACTCTTACGTTAGCTTTGTAGAGTGTTTTGAAATTAGGAAACACAAGTCTCTTACTTGGCAATTTTTGAAGATTGTTTTGTCTCCTCAGGGTTCCTTGAGATATCATAAGAATTAAGAATATTTTTATTTATTTTAAACTAGAGGCCCGGTGCTTGAAATCTTGCATGGGGTAGGGGGGTGTCGCTCATCCCAGCCTGCACCCTCTCCAATCTGTGACCCCTTGAGGGATGTCTGACTGCCCTCTCACAATCCAGGACTGCTGGCTCCCAACCACTCGCCTGCCTGCCTGCCTGATTGCCCGTAACTGCTTCTGCCTGCCAGCCTGATAATCCCCTAACCACTCCACTGCTAGCCTGATCGACACCTAACTGCTCCCCTGCTGGCACGATTGCCCCTAATGGCCCTCCTCTGCCAGCCTGGTCACCCCTACCTGCCCTCCCCTGCCAACCCGATAGCCCCTGACTGTCCTCCCCTGCAGGCCTAGTTCCCCCCAACTGCCCTCCTCTGCAGGCCTGGTACCCCTCCCCAACTTCCCTCTCCTGCTGGCCTGGTTTCCCTCGACTGTCCTCCCCTGTAGGCCTGGGTCCCCGCCAACTGTCCTTCCTTGCAGGCCTGGTCCCTCCCAACTGCCCTCTCCTGCTGGCCTGGTCTCACCCACCTCTGTTGGTCTGCTCACCCCTAACTGCCCTCCCCTGCTAGACTGGTCACCCCCAACTGCCCTCCTCTGCCAGCCTGGTCACCATCAACTGCCCTCCCCTGAAGGCCTGCCCCCCCCCCAAATACACTGCCCTGCTGGCCCAGTCTCCCGCAACTGCCCTCCTCTGCCAGCCCAGTCACCCCTAACTGCCCTCCTCTGCCAGCCTGGTCACCCTCAACTGCCCTCCACTGCAGGCCTGGGTCCTCCCAAACTGTCCTCCCCTGCAGGCCTGGGTGCCGCCCAACTGTCATTCTTTGAAGGCCTGGTCCGTCCCTACTGCCCTCCTCTGCCAGCCTGGTCACCCCCAACTGCCCTACCCTGCTGGCCTGGTTCCCCCCAGCTGCCCTCCCCTGCTGGCCTGGTCTCCTCCAACTACCCTGCTCTGCCAGCCCAGTCACCTCTAACTGTCCTCCCCTGCAGGCCTGATCACCCACAACTGCCCTCAACTTCAGGCCTGGTCCCCCCAACTGACCTCTCCTGCTGGTCTGAGTCCCCCACTACTGTCCTCCCTTGTAGGCCTGGTCCCTCCCAACTGCCATCCTCTGCCGGCCCAGTCACCCCTAACTGCCCTCCTCTGCCGGCCCGGTCACCTCTAACTGCCCTCCCCTGCTGGCCTGGTTAACCCCAACTGCCCTCCCCTGCTGGCCTGGACCCCCTCGACTGTCCTCCCCTGCAGGCCTGGTCCCCCCAACTGTCCTCCCCTACAGGCCTGGGTCCACCTCAACTGTCCTTCCTTGCAGGCCTGGTCCCTCCCAACTGCCCTCTCCTGCTGGCCTGGTCTCACCCAACTCTGCTGGTCCGCTCAACCCTAACTGCTTTCCCCTGCTGGCCTGATTGCCCACAACTGCCCTCCCCTGCAGGCCATCTTATGGTGGCCATCTTGTATACACATGGGGGCAGCTATCGTTGACCACATGGGGGCAGCCATCTGGTGTGTTAGAGTGACGGTAAATTTGCATGTTATTCTTTTATTAGACACGATGCCTTTGGGATTACTGTATATTTTATTGAGTGTGCAGGTGGCTTTGAATAGTATGGACAGTTAACAATATTAATCTTCTAATTTATGATGTTGTTAATGAGGATGGATATTTAAAGAAGCAATTGCTTTGTTCCATTTTTCTTAAATCTCTTTGTACTCATCCCTCTGTGGGAGTTCACAAACCTCTCCTAGCCCCAGACTCCCTAAGGTGAGTACAGGACAAGGGTTCCAGAACTTTAGATCCAGGGCCTATGTGAGGGGATTAAATAAGCTGGACATTTCCCCTGATCCTTCTGTTTCCCCTCTGGTTTAACTGGCTGTTAACCCCATGGGTGACTCTATTCTGTTGAACATCCTTTTTTTTCTGCCAACTCTAGCTCAACTGAAAGAATTTTGTCCTACATAAATAAGAAACTTTAAAAAAACAATAAAGAACCTTATTTACTAGAAGCCTTCCGTTTTAAGAATATTAGTGACTGGTTCATTTGACACATCACTAGTCTTTCAGAAATATTTGAAAGTCTTTCACAAGAAATGTAGTTAAATTGTAGTAGAAGCTTGGATTTTCCTTGGCATGTAGAATGGGGAAACTGAGACAGAGAGCTGAATAAACTGGCCTAGCAATTTACAGCCAGATACAGGAGGTCACCAGGGCAGAAAGCCTCAGGTACCTGGCAATGGGCAAAACTGTTCCTAGATCTTGCCTTCAGGGTGGCCTTTCCTATCCTGGCATACCATTGGTCATGTGGCTTAGACCTCCTGTCCTGCTGTTGACCAATCAGTGGAGAACACAATCTGAAAGGGCAAACCAGGAAATGCTGATAAATATTCTATTGAGATCTTCCCTGAGACCTCCCCTAAGTCCCCACCTGTGAATAGTAGATAAAACCCCTCAAGACAAAGAAGCCAGCATGTGCTCCTATTGGGGCACACCCCCTCAATCTCCTTTTCCAATGAATTTTCTTTCACCTAAACTCTAAGTGGTACCCAGGAGACTTGCAACCAGGGGAACAACAGGAAACAGTAGGTCATCTTGGGTTAACCCCCTGAACTTCTCCCCAAATCCTCTTGCCTCTGGCTCTCCAGTGAGCTGACAGCAGCCTTGCATAGGCTCACTTCTCTCCAATAAAGTTTCTAGAGAGCCGAAGCAGCCACACCTTGTCTCACTCGTACTGCTTCTTCTATTCCAGGCCCTTCTTTGTTCCACTGTCCCCAGCTTTAATGAACATAGTTTCAAAGTCTCCTGGACTCATATTCTGAAACCTTTCCTGCATGAAGTCAAGTACCTGCACACTACCAGCTGGTCTTAGGCAAATTTGATCAGGGCCTGGTTTTTATTTCTGATAACATTTTGAAATGTAGAGGGAATGCTATTGCAAAAGGAAGGAAAGAGAACTGGGTGTGTTTTTTAAAAATATTTTTTATTGATGTCAGAGAGGAATGGAAAGGGAGGGAGAGATGGAAACGTCAATGATGAGAGAGAATCATTGATTGGATGCCCCCTGCATAACCCACACTGGGGCATCAAGCTTACAACCCAGGCATGTGCCCTGACTGGGAATCCAACTGTGATCTCTTGGTGCATAGGTTGATACTCAACCACTGAGCCACGCCAGCCAGGCTGGGTGTTTTTAAGAGAAGTTAAAAGTAAATAGTTTGACCTAACAAGTTAATTATTTCTGAATGAGTAAAAAGAGACAAACTGGAAACAAGGGAAGCTGTAGAGGTTAGTGGAAAAGGAATATTGAGAAATTTTATGTAGAAATGCTAGAACGTAATCATGGGGATATGCTTACACCCTAGCCCAACAAAGACTACTAACTATATTAATTCAAATGAAGCTGAAGTAGCTATGAAAACATGGCCCTCTATAACTGCTGCTGAGGCACAGGAAATTTACTTATAATACTCTTACTGTCTTCCTGTGCTATGAAATTTTTAGATGGTAATTGCAATATACGGCATTGGGTTCTTACAGCCTTGTCCCCAAATAAACTTCATGATTACAGTTCCAAATTGCACAACCAGCAGGAATCAGATTAATAATGAATGGCCCTTGAGTGTTTCCAATGGGGAATGAGTGGACCATTGCAAATGGGAACCCATCTCATGAGCAGATTGTGAAAACTGAAGAGGTGTATAGTGTGCCCTCAAACTATAAGCAAATGTTGAAAAATACAGAGAAATGAGACAGACAGTAAAATTTGGATCATGATAGCTTATAGGTTAGAAATGATCCAAAATGTTTTTCTTGTGTGTTTTTTTAAAATCTTAACCCAAGGATATTGTTTCCATTGATTTTTAGAAAGACGAGGAGGGAGGGGAGTAGGGAGAAAAAGAGAGAGAGATGATTGGCTGTCTCCTACACACATCCTGATTGGGAACAGGGATTGGACCTGCAATCCCGACACATGACCTTGACCAGGAATGGCAGACTGATACTCTAATCACTTAGCGACACTGGTCAAGGACAAAGTGTTTTTCTTAATGAAGACCTGTTGAACCTGATTGGCTCCCATTTACCTGCTTTTCCCTTTTGAGAAAATTTGACCTTGACTTCCACCCAAGTTTGCAGTCTTGCCCTATCCCCAATGGTCAATTGTTCAGCTGGATGAACTAAGACTTCCTAGCGATGAGCCTTTCTAGCACCATGGGACCACATTTCCAACCAAAAGGTTGGTCATCAATGAATCATTCCGTTTGATTTATGACCCAAAGGCGGAAGTGGTTGAAAATGGGGGCACATACTAAAACTGACAAGCTCAGAGGAGGCCTGCATAGTATGATTTGCAAAATCAGAGACCTAAAGTAACCACATAGGATGGTCTGAAATTACAACTTTCTAACTAAAAATGAGTCATGGTTGGTAATTATGTTTTAGGTATTTTTTCCAGACAAAACTGAACCTTTATGTTAACTGAACATGTCTATTGTCTTTTTGCATTCATGATAACATACTTTTGGAGTATCAGGAAAAGTTTTTCTTTTTTCTGGACCGTCACTGCACCAGAGGAGAAGCCACAGCACCCCTCATTGTTATTGTCATCATGTTAATTGTTAACTGCTAACTATCATCTATCAACCAGTGTAAAAGAAGTATGTGTCTGTTTTACTTTTTATCCAATCTCAGAGATTTCCCTGCTTTGCTTTCTCCCACCTCCATAATCTATAACCAATGGATTTTAATTAATCCAAATTATGCCTCCTGCTTTGATTGTAATGTATAACATACGGTGCAAATCTGCCACTTTTCGTTGAGATTTTGCTTCCATGCAATTGTTGTCAGTTTGACTCAAATAAACTCATAAAAATCCTCTTCGGGTTTAAATTCCCAGCTTCTTATCAAGATTTGGCCTTTAAGGCAACCTGTCCTCACTCTGCAACTATCCAGAGGCCTGTCAGGAGTTGCCTCATCAAGTCAAAAGACACTCTTATTGCCTGTATCACTCAGAAAATTTCAAGCATTTAAACTGCTCTATTCTAAGAACCAGGAATTATCTTTCTATGACATCAATTGAGGCTTTTTGAGGTGAGATCATTTGCCCAGAGTCACACAGCCTGCAAGTGGACTCAACCATGCCATGTATTTTCTATTGGCACTTGACATCTATGCTCCACCCATTCCTATGTTTCCTCCTATATCAGAGGGGCTGAAAGGTTAAATACGACCTTTCCCACTTCTAATGATTGAGAATCCAGGTATGAATTCATTTCAGCCTCTGAGATGCACTTGTGTATAGTTTGGGCTCTGGAAGGGAGAAGGGGCTGTGATTCCTGCTCCTAGTTGGTGGGCTATGCAGACAGAGCTTTATGTGAATAAGCAGGTGTTTCTTTAGCTCTGGGTGGGGCTGTGGCAGTGGGACCTTGAAACCGGATTTCCTGTGTCACCTCCCTAAATTCCATTTTTTTGTCCCTTCATTGGTTTTGCAAGCACCTAACTCTCTGTGCTAAAGACCTTTCTGCACAAATGTTAATTCCTGGTTTATTTGTCATAGTCCAAAATTGGAATCAACACAAATGTCCATGAATTGGTGAATAGATAAACAAATTTGGTGTATCCTACAATGGAACAGGTCTGAGATATTAAAAAGGAAAGAACTATTTCAAGATAATTGTGTTGACTCAAGAAGCCAAAATTCGCCCAAAATTACATATTATATGGTTCAAATTATGAAAATTACAGAAAATGAAAATGCTCTATAATGACAGAAAGCAGATAAGCATTTTCTTAAAACTATTGGAGGGAGTGGGAGAGCGACAGAGTGAGAAGATTATAAGAGGGCCTGAGGAGGCTTTAAGAGTGAAGAACCTGTTCATTTTCTTCATTGTAACAACTTCTCTGGTGCATGCATCTGGCAAAGCTTAATGAATTGTATACCTTCAATATGTTAAGTTTTATTATATGTCAACTAAATCTCAGTAAAGATGTTAAAATTTAAATATACACATATGAAATATGACTTAAAGTGTAAGTTGAATAGAAAATTCAAAACTGTAACATGACTTTTTTATTGCACATTTTTCAGCTTATCCATTAAAGGGGGGTGAGGTATTCCACAGCCTGCAGCCTCCTCAGGTATCTGCCGATCCCACCTCAGCAGCACCCACAGCCAAGCGGGGTCCAACCTCACCAGCATTACTAAGTCCACATTGCTTCTCACTCTTCATACTGCCCACACTGGACTTGTAAGCTCCTCCATCCAGCCAGGCACATGCCCACCAAAGTCCAGTCCTCTGTAGGCAGCTCTTCCTCACCACCCTCTGCCCAAAGGGTGAATGGCCACTCATGCTTCAGATCTAGCCAGGAAGTCACTTTCTCAGAAGTACTCTTTGGGATCCCCCGACAAGCTGAGACTCAAGTACATACAACTCTTTCTTCATGGTCCTTCTCTGGATTATAATTAACTCCTTAGTGCTGTGATTTCTCTGAGAGCCTGTCTTTGCTACAAGGTAATCTCCATGAGCACAGGCCCCACCAATGTCCTGTTCTCTGAGTTCCCAGGGCTCATCCCAGGCCTGACACATCACAGATTCTCGGTAAAGACTCATTAAATGGATGAGGGAAACCACATAATGGAAGTCTGTCACCTGTGTGACACTAGTGTTCCTTATAGGCACGAAGGCATTGGTGTCAGCATGGGAGGAAGCCAAAAGTGTCCAGGGATGACCCAGGGATGGGTTTTTCCCCCCTCATACAATCAGGGGTGCGGGAGACAGAACCAACTAACAGTGGAGAGTCAGACCTCTCTTCATTCCCAGAAAATCACAGCCGTCTCCATTTCCACCTTGTGAGTGATGTTGTATATTCCCGGGGCCTGGACAGCAGCCTGTGTTCTTTGTCTTCTCACAGAGCCCTGACTTGGCAGACACTCTGGATCTTCCAACCCAGTTAGAGGTACTACCATGGGAAAAGAGAGCTCACGCTGACCTCAAAGGATTCAGGGGATGACTCTCAGACCCAAGGTCCCTGGTCCGTGGGACACCTGCCTATAGTCCCTGAACATCTCACCCACCCATGATGTCCTGGGGATCAAGGGCAACGTTCTCAGCAGGATGGGACAGGAGAATCCAGGATCTGGGGTGGCTTCCATCTCAGAGGTGCTGAGGGTCCCATAGTGGACTTCCTTTCCCTAACAGAGGAGCTCACAGAATGCCCGTGGTTGACACTCCATGTGGCGCCACTCCAGATCCTGGGCCCTGTGGGAGGCCTAGAGCAGATGACAGAGGAGGACACAGGGGACTGGATGCAACATCCCAAAGCTATGATGGAGACACACAGGGTATTTGGGGGATCAGCCCTCCAGTTTGGCACACTCTACTAAAAGCCTCAGAAGAGTCATCACCAGACCCTGTTCTTGAAACCTTTGGGACAGAGAGCTCCTCATGAACAGCACATCCACCAGAGGGGACAGTTCTTATGACACTGGACTCATAATACTCTGGCCCCTGGGCCCTCTGAGATGGAAGCAACCCTAGATCTTGTCCTCTTGCTGGGCTCACCCTGCTCTGGGAAGGAGGCAGCAGGCATGAAATCCACAGTGACTGGGCCCCGACTGACGGACCTTTCAGCTTGAAGGCCAGAGCCCACCTCTGCCCAGGTGTCAGTGTCATCTCCTACCCTCTGGTCAGCATCTCTGGTGCAGTACCTGACATTGGCTGCAGGTCTCCTCCTGCTCTCCAGGGGTGACATTTAGACACACAGACAACACAGGGAATTCACACATGAACCTGGCTTTGCCTAAGGAGCTGGAGAAGGAGCCTGATTTCCATCCCTTGCTCCCACAGGTGCTTTTGGACCCCACCCTTGTGCCTGCTCCATCCCACCTGCCACTTCTAGGGCCTGTGAATAAAAAGGGGGCTGTAAAATAAGCTTGAAAAGCCCAGCGGGTCACATGGCAGGCTTGACAAGCTCAGTGACGCACAGTGTGGTCTGATCACAAATGCCTAACTGGGCAGGTGATGGCAGGTAGTCATGTCACAGGCCCACAGCTTCCTTAGAAAATGTCAGACTTTACGTTAAGTGAGCCCTTTCCCTGTTCTTATGCATCTGGGATAACATACCTTTGACACATCAAAGTAGTTGTTTTTTGGCAAGGTGATTTGAAGGCACAGACTCTGGGACCAGCATATGAGACAACATACTTCTTATGCTACCTGATTCCTTGCATAACCTCTCTATGTGCTGTAAATATTAATTATCCTGGACCCACCAAAGTGAAGAGAAAAAAAAGTAATTTTTTCTCCATTTTGCCTTTTATCAATTCTAGAGATTTCTTAGCCTCCTAATGGATTTCACACAACTTTTTCCATTTTCTTTTTTTATTATAATGTATAAAATAAGTTGCACAACTGCCATTCTCAGGATCTGAGATCTTATTCCAGGCATATGACGTTAGCTTGGCTCAAATAAACTCATAAAAATCTTCACAGGTTGGGAAGTTTCTTACTTTATCAGGGCCTAAGAGCACCTGCTCTCTCAGGGCTCTATTTGCTGCTCCCCACGCCATGCCTAGCACCAGCCATGAACAAGGTGGGGTAAGGAAAGGAAACTCCCCAAGGCAGGGGACAGACACCACCCCTCAAAGGTCAGGGAGCACAAGGACAGGCTCAGCCAACAGAGGGAGAGTCTCCCAGAAACTAGCCCCTGAATACCAGGGAGCTCACAGCAACCTGGCCTCCCACCACAGCCCTCTCTCCCTAGGGCACACAGGACACCTTCCCCTTCACACACAGGAACTGCAGGTCCTTCTGATACTCCTGGTCCTGAGACCCTTCCTGGGTCTCTGTCCCTGGAAGCAAAGGCCAGGGTGGTGACAACCTGAGATTCGGGGAGGGACCACTCAGCTGTCACCACCCAGCTTGACCCCTTCTCACCCCCGGAGTCACCTCTGTGGCCTTCCTGCTGGCAGGAAATCCAACCTTCCCAGCCCATTTGAGAACACCGGGAAGACCCGGTGCCCAGCTGGGTGTCTGTGTCATAAACAGAAATAATCCCCAGGTTTGGGGCCTGTGGGGCTCCCTGTGCAGACCCAAGGCCAAGACACAGCACAGGCCAATGCTTGGTCATCCTCTCAGGGGGTACGTGCCCCAATCAGACTTGCTGTTGCAAGTGGGCTCCACAGGCCAGTAAGACCCTCCTTCCCTGAGAGATTGTCAGATGCAGAGTCTCTGGTCCAACGCACACCTACTGAGACAGAATCTGCATTTTAACCGGATCTGGAGACCCTCCCTGTGCTGAGGAGAGGGGGAGAAGCTGCCCCATCACCACATCACCAGATCATATTCTGGTTGGGCATCCACATTAGCGGGACAGCTGCAAAATCAGCATCTAAGGTGTAACCTGTGCATCTCAATCTTTACAAAGTTCCACAGGTGATCTGATGCACAGTGGCAGTGACATCTCTGTGACAAAAGATCCTGAGGTGGTCCCAGAGCTCCTGCTCTGTAGGGAAAAGTCAAATGTGAAAGAGAGACGGTTGTGGGGGAGGCTAGTGTGCACCTGACTGGGAACCGTGGGGAATGCCCTCAACCTGGGTGCCCCAGGCTGGTGCTTTTCCAAACAGAGCATGTGAGTGTGTGTGTGTTCAGATACCTCAACTGTTCCAAGGGAATAAAAATATAGAGGGATGGTAAACTGGAAGGAGGGGAAAAGGGTGGCACAAATGAGGGGAGGAGGAGGTGGGTCCTTGGCACAAACTCCGCCCTGGTCCATGTGACCAGGTAAGTGATATTGCACCAGGAGGAGGCCCAGTGCACAGTGAAGAGGGACAGCATATCCCATCAGTTTGTACAGCGGTGCCTTTGGGCTTTCCTGGAATCCAAGCTCTTCTTGCAGAGGGAAGGACAGTGCAGGCAGCAGACTCCATGGAGTCACTCTCAGCCCCTATCCGCAGAGGACCTGTCCCCTGGCAGGGGCTCCTGCTGGCTGGTAAGGAAGGAACAATCCCTGGGGGTGGACTGAAGGAGGAAAGATGGGGACTTGCCGGGGTCTCCTGTGGAGGACAGTGCTATGAGAGTGGAGGAGATTGCTCTGTGTGGACCTGAGGGGAGAGGATAGGAGAGCAGAGTAGGATGGGTAAGGGAGATGGGTAACAGGTAACAGGGGAATCGCATGATCTGGAAGTCGAGTGGGGCAGGGAAACTTCAATTGCTATTACTTCCTAAGTTATGCATCACTGAGTATTGAATTTTGAAAACTGACCACAATAATAACAATTTATGTCAGGTGGCACCAGAAAAAAATTAACCATGTGTGCTAAACACTGTCCTTACCACCAGCCGCAGGAGAAATACACGCCAGGTGGTGCAGGACTCTGGCTGGTGAGCACTCCTTCACCCACATTCATTCCAACCACAGGTGTTTGCAGCCTGTTACAGGCACTGGGGATGCAAGATCTAACAAGCCCCTGTCTCCATGGAGCTCACATTCTATGGGTAGAGAGAGATAAGAAAATATCTACATGTGATGTCAGGTACCCACAAGTGTTAAAAAAGAACAGAGCAGAGACAGATCAGAAAGTGATTAACAGAAAGTCTTTAGGGAAGTGTTCCATGAAGGTGCCTCCCATGGACACCCCTAAGTGTCAGCAGGGGTCTGAGGGCAGTGAGTGGGTGAGCCGAACAGACACCTGGAAAAGAGACTACGAAACAGAAAAAGTAACAGGTTCACAGGTGCTGAAGTATTGGTGGTCATGCTGTTGACCTTGACCACCAGGAGATACACACACACACACACACAAACACCAAGGCTGAGAGATGAAGAGACCTGTTCCAAATCCAGGGCCTCATCTCTCCATCCCAATATAGAGCTCCAAATATTTATCAATTTCTCTCTTCCCTCCTAGTTTCACTCTTAAATTTCTGGAGCCTGCCCACCACTGCCCAACTCGCTATTGTGTCAACCTATTCTGCCGAAGGGAAGAATGTGATTCTACGCATCCGCAACAAGCCTCCTAATCCTATAGGCTATAAGTGGTACAGGGGGGAAGGGGAAAACACCATTTCTTTTATTGGAAGTCTTGCAGTGAACTACGGACTTCTTTATGGCCAAGGGAACGCATACACCGGTCGAGAAAAAATAAACTCGGATGGATCCTTGTACATAAGGGATGTCACTGTGAAGGACACAGGAATCTACACCATAGTAGTCTTCCTTGAACACTCAATAAAAGAAATAGGATTTGGACGGCTCGATGTATACCGTGAGTGATTGCTCTCTGACCTCTGGGTGTTGGGTGGTGAACTTCACTTCACAAACAGGACTGACAGCACTGGACTCTCCTCCATCCCCCTCTGCCTCACATTCCAAGTTGGGTTTGGGCATTTAGTGCAGGACACACACAGTGGAAAGAAACTTTCTAAGGTCAGAGTTCCCTTCCTGGATTCCAGCCCTGCAGACAGTCACCGCAGAGAGAAGGGCCAGTCTGATGGGAGTCACTCAGCAGAGGGAGACCAGTCTCAGTCCAGGTCCCTGGGCCCCTCCCCCTGACCATGATCCTGAGAAAGACCCTGCAGGGCTAGGCCAGGGCCCATCCTGAGGCGGCCCCTGCATCCTCATAAAGAAGCTCAGCTTTGGCAGCCCCTCCCAGATACCCTACCCCAGGGGTATCCTGTGTCAGGTTGCAGTTAACCTCCTGGGAAGGGCTGAGTGGGTGCAATGGTTTCCGGGTGTCTGAGTCACAAGGCTTTTGAGTGCTCACCAGCCAGAGCTCAGCCCCATGAGCCACAACTGGATAGGGGTGGTCCTTCACCTGAGACTGTGTATGGATAACACAGATGGACAAGGTGACCAGACCATTTGTGAACTACACTGAAAAATTTAGGAGTCCAGAGAAAGGCAGAATCACAGGGAACAAAAAGGAGAAAAGATGCTCCTGGCAGCTCCTCATCCACCAGGGATCAGCCCAGGAGAATCTCTCTTGGAGTTGATCAATAACAGATACCCATCATTTGAGCAGCTCCCCTGTCCCAATGTTTAGTCAGATACTGTGAATATTTTATTGTTAATACACTGACACCCTGGCAGTCAAATGTTCATCGTACTTCATTGAGAGGAAACCGAGGCACAGGGGGATAGAGTCACTAAAGCAGGGCCACCCAGACCATGAGAGTCACTCAAGGTCTGTCTACAGCCATAATCCCATCCTCTCCTCCATCCCAGAGGGATCCCTAAAGCAAACATTGGTTTAGATCTTCCCTTAGGCATCCCCAGCTCAGAGAGAAAGAGAAATCTTGGTCTGGGAAATAACACCAAATGGAGAATTAATTTATTTGTACTCTAGAACCAAATTAACTGCAGTAATCATAAGTCAGTGCTGGGGACACCCAGACCTTCCCCTCAGGTGGCTGATCCACTCCTCCCTGCACTGGAGTGGAAACCACTGATTTGTTTCCTGATGTGTTGGTGTCACTCCCACTGGATATAAAGGAAAGGACTTTGCCTGCTCACTCCTCATTTTACACTTGTAACCAGCTAAGGGATCAAGATGTAACACACTTTTTTTATGAATTAGGAAGAAATAAATGGTTTCTGAATGAAAGAATGATCCAATACCTCTTCAGATGCTGAAACCTGGATGCAGAGTCCTTGAAACCCTGGCCACATGGGAAAGGCTCCCTGTCACTCCAGGGGTTGAGACCCATGTCTCAGACCCTTTGCTGTGCTCTAGAGAAATAGTCCTTCCTGCTATTGCTCTTAGGCCCTGGGGTATTAATAGTAATTTTTGCATATGGGGGAATTTTAAGATATTTCCAAATTTCTATCTCAGAACCACCAAACACAAACGGACCACAAGGGCCAGAAGGTCAGCAATCCATGCTCCCATCTTGCTGTCCATCACCCCTTCTGCATCTGCACAAGCCTCCCCTGCCCTCAGTACAGGGAAGTTGACTGTAATGACCAAGGGCAAAGCATATGGTTCTGCTGCCACAGTCAGCTCCTGTTTGTCCCTGCACTCTTTTCTACCTCATTCCTTGGGTTCTGCTCTATCATTTATTGGCTCATTGTCTCATGTTAGTCATACTCACCTGGGAAGGCCTGACCCAGCTCTTGGCCCCGGGGTCTGAGTAGTCAACGGACCACAGACTTTATCCTGGTCCCCATGTTTTATTTCTGCTCCAGTCTGAGTCTCTAAGATGTCCTGGGATATGGTCCCTCTTAGAAACACACCTCAGCTGGGCAATGAAGGTCTGTGCAGCTAGAAAAAAAAATGAAGTCAGCTGGTCAGTGAAGAAGTAGGAGAGGTGTGGGAGGATGGGGGGAGGGGTGTCTCTAACTCTAGGTCCTCTGTTGTTCCACAACCAAATCCTGCTAATCTATTGAATGGTGCCCTTCATTTGTTTGCATGTGGATATTGCTGTTCAACACTATTTGTTGAAAGACTGTCCATTCTCCATTGAACAGTCTTGGCTCCTGAGAAAGGCTGTGCTTTATCACAGATATAGAGGATTTAAGTTCTCTGAGGGCTCAGATCCCCAGGCATTTGTCTTGCGATAAATGGACCTGCCTTATTCTTTTAAGTTGGCTGAGAAGTGAGAGGTGCCAAGTCTGAATGAAGAACCCTTTGAGTACTCAAGTGTCCCACACAGGGCAGTGTTCTCTTGTTACCTGCTCAGTGGAGTTACCCACACCCAATATCACAAGCATCAACTTTGAGAGTTTTGATTTATATTTTTCTAATGATTGTGATGTTTAGCATCTTTTCCTTGGCTTATTGACCATTTTTATATCTTCTCTGGAGAAATGTGTATTCAAGAGTTTTGCCATTTTAAAATCAGGTTATTTGGAGTTGCTGTTGTTGAGTTGTAAGACATCTTTATATATTCCAGATATTAACCCCTCATCCTATTATTGATTTGCAAACTATTTTACACCATTCCACAGATCACGTTTCACTCTGTTGATTGTGTCCTTGTATGAACAGAAGTTTTCCATTTTGACAAAAATCTAAATTATCTAATATTTTCTGGCCTAAGTTTCTAGTGTCATATTCAAGAAATCATTGCCAAACCCAATGTCATACTGCTTACCCCTATGTTTTCTTCTAAGAGTTTTGTAATTTTAGTTCTTACCTTTAGGATTCAATCCATTTTGACTGAATTACTGTGTATGGTATAAGCAATGGTCCCCTTTATTTGTTTGCATGTAAACATTGCTGTTCAACAGCATTTGTTGAAAAGACTGTCCTTTCTCCATTGAACAGTCTTGGCTCCTTTATCAAAACCATTTAATTGTGCCTTTTGAGAAATAGAAGTCTTTATGCCAGTGTCACACTATTTTGGTTACTTTCCCTTTGTAGTAAGATTTGAAATTAGTAACTGTGAGCCTACAATTTCAATTCATCCTTTCTAAGGTTGTTGCAAACATTTTGGATCCATTGAACTTCCACATAAATTCTGAGATGGGTTTTTTTATTCTGAAAAGAAAGTAATTGGGATTTTGATAGGGATTTTTTCAAATATGTAGATAGTTGGTGGTCTTGGAATCAATGAACATTGATGTCTTTCCTGGTATTTGTTTCTTCTTTACTTTCAGAAATGTTTGGTAGTTTTCAGTGTAGTCTTCTTCCACCATATTATGTTTAATCCTAAGTGTTCTAGTCTTTTTGATGCCATTGTAAATTGAATTGTTTTCTTTATTTTATTTGAGGATTGTTCACTTTTGTTTAATAAATGGAAATGATGCTGGGTGTTGATTTTGTCTCTGGCAATTTCATCTTTTTTATTAGTTCTAATATTTGTTTTAGGTATGTACGTGGTGAAATCTTTAGGGTGTTCTACAATAAGATTACATTGTCTTTTTAAAAAGCTATTTTCTTATTCCTCTCTAAATTGGATATCTCTTATCTCATCTTCTTGCCTGATATTTCTGACTAGTTGAATTAGGGGAAAACCAGCATCCTCGTCTTGTTCATGCTCTTAGTACTGTTTTCAGAGGTTCTCCGTGTAGTAATGTGTTAGCTGTGGACTTTCATATGTGGCCTTTACCATATTAAGTAATTTCCTCCTATTCCTACAGTCCCTGTCTTTTATAATTATAACCACTTCCCTTTAGTGATTTATTTCACCATTATATGCAATCAGCAGGCCTGGAAATAAAGTTCTGTTCAGACTGAGGAATCCTATAGATGGAACTTTTCCAGGTCCAAGGTCATGAAGACTGGGTTGAGCCATCTTTATTGCCTAATGAGTTATTTAACAACAGTTAAATGCCCTTTCACTTTCTGTAATGTCCCGTTGGCCCCATTAGTGGACAGGACAGAAGTGGTAAGATTGCCTTTGCCAACATACACGGAATTTTTAAGTAAGAAAAACTTCTAGGAAAGGGTCAATAAAAGCTCATGAGAGGAAAATTCCACCTTATGGTGAAGTTATAGGGCATGTAGGCTGCGAATGGGGTTCTCTGTGTTGATACTACAAAGATGTCTATGGGAACAGGTCAGTAGTGATCTGGGTTCAGAGAGGAGGTGCAGCCCTCTCCCTACACATAGCCACCTAAATAAAGACAATTGTCCTTCTGCAGAGATCAGAACCATCTTCTGGTGACCTTACAGATCTCACAGTGGACTCTCAGTGGCTAAGATGTCTGAGGAGGCAGCATGGCCCTGGTCCCAAGCTCACTTTCAATTATCCATGCCCTCTGTTTCTCCACAGAGCCAGTGTGGGTGCCCACACTCCTAGCCAGCAGCACAACAGTCACGGAGAATAAGGATGCCGTAGTCATGACCTGCTACACAAATGCAGTCTCCACCAAGTGGTTCTTCAATGGCATGGATCTGCGGCTGACGGAGAGGATGCAGCTGTCCTGGAACAACAGAATTCTCACCATAGACCCTGTTAGGAAGAAAGATGCTGGGAGTTACCAGTGTGAAGTGTCCAACCCCATCAGTTCTGCTGATAGTGAACCGGTTGACCTGGATGTAAAATAGTAGTGAGCCTCCTCCCTTCCTCTATGTTATTAAACTGAATAAAATTTTTGACCCCTTAAATAGATATATTGTGAGGGTGGAAAGTCCTTTGAAAACTTGCATTGAGTCAATAAATGCTCAAAAAAAAAGAGCTGACGTTGTCATTATTGTTGACTTAAGGTTATTTTCTATACCAGATCCCACCTCTGTGTGATCTAAGTTGTACCATCTCCACAGTGGAGGTGAAACTGAGTCTTTCAAGAGAATGGCAGTGTTTCTGTGATTACTCTGGGTGCACATGATGAGTTTGCATAAATACAAATTCTGACCCTTCTCCAAGGGGACATGTAGTAGATGCCCAGCCACTGTTGTTGGCAATGGGAATGGACAGGAGGACGCCCATTTGGGTAACAACACTGATCTTTTTTCTCCCTGTTTGACTTATTTCAAAAAATTTCTTAAGTCTTTTTGATTATTCTTAATTTGTATGCCTATAGACTTATTTGCATAAACTCAATAGGAATCTGTCTTCCCTGTTAATAGGGTATAATTGGAAACCTTAGAAATAAAACCAAGGCTTTGGCTCAAATGTCCTAGTTCAGACTGATGCCCACAGAATTAGAAATGACCTCACCTTTTATGAAGCTAAGTTTGACCTGTCGGGCCTTTTGGAATCTCTTGGAGATGAGGCCATTACCCAAAGCTAGAGGGTGAGGCTTCCTAACCTCAAGAGACTGTTAAAATTCCCATCTTCGGTTTCATAGAAAAACCTGCATCAGAGCAAACTATGTGGTGAATGTCAGTTCCTCTGCACTTAGGTCACTAATCAGGCCAAATCCAGCAACACCAGCCATGTTGTAGGATGGAGAATACTCTTCATCCTTTGAGATAACCTGTGGTCAAAAGGAAGGTGACTGTAGAGAGCAATGTAATGTCTTTATGGAGAACTACAGAAGCACAGCCTTCTGGGAGATAAGATCCTGGCTGTGTTCAGGAACTCTCAGCTACTTTGTTTATAAATGGCTGGGAAATTGCACCTCTTCGTAAATTTCTGGAAATGATAAAGATGTAACCTGGGTCTTGGCTAAAAGAGATTTAGTTGTGTTTCCCTCCGCTGTGCAGAAAGCACTTTTGTTCTGAACCAGAGTCCTTAGTGTTCCCTCAGAGTCACCAACTTTTACACAGGTTCTTCCTGACAATATGCCTTTGTCTTCCATCCTTAGACCATTTATTTTATAAATGTAATTGTAATTAGTAATTGCAGAGTCTTTCTCTGCACTTTTGAAATATACACAGGTCTCCTCAAAAACTTCTTGCCAGTGTTATGACCCAGAGAATATCTGTCTCAAGGGCCTGGCCCCATTCCTTTGATATTTAATCTTTCCAGTGTCCCTGTGTCCCAGTCTCTGAGGGAGAGAAGGAGCCTAACTTGGGTGGGGAACCTTTACAATAAAGATGTGAAAAGACCTCCTGTCAGGATTTCAGGAAATGTTTTACATTTTCTTTCTGTAAAGCCAATTAGAAAACATAGATGCCTATAATTCCTTATTTTTTTCTTAAAATCTTCCCAGCCTTTTCTTTCAGGGATGTGGAGTGTCATCTCACTGCCTTTTTGCATGGTTCTGGATAATGTCTTTCTTGCCTCTTTAAATTAGTTGGACACATGTTTTACTTTGTCATCATCTACCTGTAACTAGCTGATTCTGTCATTTTGCTCACATGTGTCGATCCTTTTGTTATTTTTAAATCTTCCAATTTCTTTCCTTATCAGGCTAAAATTCTCCAAATAAAGGTCTCAAATTTTCCTGCCTCCCTTCTGACTTGGCATCCACAGCAGCATCTGACGTGACTTCTTAGATGCTTTTGAGGCTCCAGGTTGCCTCAGGATGGCCTTTGCACCAGAATCTGTGAAGACATGCAGGCCTGAAAGGGCACAAATCCACAGGGACCTAACCATCAACAGTGTTCGCATTCATTTTCACTGCACCTTCAAGGAACAATATCACAGAGATTTTAACAAATATTCTGTCTTGATCCTTAGAAACTCTAGTAAACATGTTGGTCCCTGACATGTCAGCCACCCATAGGCTGTCACTAAAAGATGCTGTTTTGTGTCCCCCATGACCTGGAGCTCAAGCTGGACTGGAGTCCTCATACTTGTTTTCTTCTTTGGTGTTACAATCACCAGGTGCCTGTTCTTAGAGAATCCACATCCAGAACCTGGGAAATGGAAATAAATCTTTCCTGTGCCTTGTGGCCTCTGGGGTATTTAGCTATACTCCTTTGACACCTAGCCAGAGGTGGATTGTGGGTAAGCAGGAGTGGACATAGAGGGGAGCTGTTGAGTGATAGTATGTGTTCAGAGACAGGATGATAAATAGTAAGGATTGGGGGGTTTGGAGATATTAGGCTTTATATGAGATCAAGGGAACCTAAAGGGGTCCTGCAAGTGGGCTCTTTTGGGGAGGGTTCTGGATGGGGATGAGGGATATGAGTGAGGGTCTACCTTCTACCTGTTGAGGGAGAAGCCACTGGAGCTGGTGCAGTGAAGTGTGAGTGCCATTCTCCCAAACTTGGATTTGTGAGAGTGGTGAGAAACAGGGTTGGGGGTCAAGGATAAGGTTCTTGAAGATTCATATTAGTGTCCTGACATTGGGACAAGAGGGAGCACCAGATATACTGGCTGGCAGGAGTTACAGAATAGACATAAAATAAGAAGCAAGAGGGAAAAGCAGATGAGCATCTTGTAAGGAGTTAGGAGTCTGAAAAGTGAGGAGGGATATGGAAACCATGAATGCAGAATATGAGCCTAAGGAATTTGTTATTTGAGACAGGAAATTAGTTGAAGTCCAGGGTAGTCAGACTATAACAGGGGTTGGCATGGAGTCTGGGGAAAGTGGGGAATGCAAGGCAGGCTTGAGGCAGAATACCAAATTGAGGGCCATCCTCCAGCTCCAACCCAGTAGAGATGTGTGTAATTGGCTCTCCAAGCAGTTACCCCATGGCCTGGAAGAGCCATGAAAGGCCAATCTCACCCCTACACACCAAGACGTGCCTCAGCTGAATAAACATATTAGCCATGTCCCTGGGGACTTGTGTGTCAGTGAGTAAGTCAATGGCTGATGATATGTGTGTGTTGGGGGAGAAGGAATTGAGGGCTGGCATGAACTTGGAGTGTGTGGAGCGTTTTCCTTCTTTGTTGACTAGTCAGAGTAACTTTCTGTGATTTCACAGGTAAGAGCCCTGTGGTAGGTCACAGGGATGGAGTGGTAGGTAGCCATGGTGCCCACCTGTCTTTGTCTAATCAGGATGTGTCACTTCCATCTGTGATGGATGCTTCTCTCCTCACCTGAACTTATGTTGGTGGGTGTGGTCGAACCAAGGTTATGATGAGCAGTTCTGCCTACCTGGTCACATTACAGCCCACGTTCAGACTCTCCATCTCTCCTCAGGCCTAGAGCCTATTGGGAGCTGTTGTTTTATTGCTGTAGAAGATAGGGCCTTGCTCACAGCCCTAGGAGTCTGCATGTAATTATTTTTTTAGGTCTCACCAGAGGTTTCACAAAGCACCTTTCATTCTTCTAACATCAATTAGCAACTTGTCCTTTTCTCTGGAGGATATATCCAGCATGGCCCAGACTAGTGGAGCCATAGATGTGGCAGATCCCTGAATGGTCACAGATGTGGATGACCCTATGGCTCATGCTTTGCTTAAACTGCTAATCACAAGTGTTGATCCTGTCTCTGGTGTCACTGTCGTCGCTGATGTTATTGTCTTAGAGCATCAACATTAGCAGGCATCACTTCCACCCTTTGGATCACACGTATCTTCCTAAGGCATTTAGAAACTTACAGCTTTGTTCATCTTTAGCAGGAAAGCCTCTAGTTCTCACCATTTTGATGACTTGAGTTTGGCATTAAATTAACTTGGAGAACAAACACATCCATTTGTCCTGATAGGGAGGGTTGGCTTCATGGGCTATTAATTTGTGCAGCCACTTAGAAGGGCCTATGGTAGGTTTAATAGATTGCTTTTGTCATCCTGAAATTCTTAATTTGAACAAAGAACCCAGAACTTTCACATGACTTTTCATAGTTCTGCCCCTAGGCGTGACCATGGGTTGGAAAAATTCTGCAATGTGACCATCAGAGGGCAGCACAGCAGCAAGGAAACCTGGAGAAGCTGTGAAGGAATACAGAGAAGTATTTGGCTTTTTCTACTCTATTTATGTCATTACAAGTGTCTAAAGAACAGGACCATCCCATGCCCAACTCTGTAGCTTAAAGAAGGAAGGTTATCTGTCTATGATATACAGCGGAGATTCAAATTTAAAGAAATCTCAGGTAGTTGGCTCAAATGTGAATGGCATTAAGCAGACACAATACGCCTACACTAAATATTGGTCTTTAGAAAAATACTGGAGAGAGAGAGAGAGAGAGAATAATGAGAAAGAAAGCAGCTGAGCTTTCATCTTCCAAGAGGAAAGACCTTGCAGTCGATAATGCCAAAAAGTAAAAAATTACTAAATAAACGCAAAAAATCTAATTTAAAGAAGACTTTGGTTCCATCCAGCGTTGCTCTCATTGTTTGGGTCAGATATCATCAGTTGGCCAAAAGAAACCAGAAC
Organism: Plecotus auritus; assembly: GCF_963455305.1. Taxonomy (NCBI): domain Eukaryota; kingdom Metazoa; phylum Chordata; class Mammalia; order Chiroptera; family Vespertilionidae; genus Plecotus; species Plecotus auritus. The sequence continues at coordinate 17,122,702 of NC_137785.1, forward strand.
CTTCCTGTGATTACTTTTAGCAGAACACACAGAGAAACAGGGCTTATCATGGCAACATTCAGTGTTGTCACAAATACAAGAAAGAACATCCAACAGGAGAGAGCTGGGACCTGGCTTTGCTTACACTGTGAATATCAGACATAGAATAACTATTTCATGTTCCACCTGCAGGGGGAGTTAAAATCTCCTTGGGTTGTAGAGGATTGCCTCAAAACAATTTACCTTCTCTGGCTCTTACAAACTGATTAAGATATGTCCTAGAAACCCAAACGACTTGTCTCTTTGTCCAAATGATATATAATGGGCACTGGCATGTTCTTTGCATTTGTTTTGTTATGTTTTTTATATCAGAAAGATAAAATTAAAATAAATGGTGATAGAAATAAAATAAAATAAAATAAAATAATATAAAATGAAAAAGAAAAAAAAATTACAATTCTCTTTTCATTAACCAGAACATAAGTGGTCTGCCTTCCTTTTTAAGAAAAGTACTACTTATTTAACTGAATTTTTCTGTATTGGGAAGCAGACTAAAGTTGCAGTTTCCCAAATGATCTCTAAGGGCAGGACTGGAGAATTGACTTGATAAAGTATTGCTGTTATTTCCTGGATGAAAAAACTGGGAAATGGACACGCTGCATTGGTCTCAAGCAACAGTCCTCTGCAGCCTCTGTAGCCACAGTTCAGGACCCACCAGCTCCATAGCCCTGAGTGTGGGAGAGTCACAAGCCACATCGCACACAACCACCTCCCTTCTTCAAAACTCACACTTCAATTCTGTTGTCAGACATTCCAGGAATTGCTGTCTTCAGCTTCTGAGTTTTTGGTGTTTTTTTCCAAGGGGTTTAGGAGAGAATGAGTTAAGCCAATTCAGGGTATCTTTCCTAGACATAATTGGGCCACCTCTATTGTAACATGTGCAAAACAAAGATCTTTATCCTCCCCACCTCCCAACCTGATCCTCCCCAAATCCTCCTCTTCTTAGTGAAGGTCAAATCCATCCTTCCAGGAAATCTTGGCATTATCCTTGCTGCCTCTTTTGCTCTCACAGTAACCTCTAATCCTTCAGTAAACTTGCAGTCAGTCTACACAGTATAGATAGACCACAAATACTCAGGTATAAGCCGCCATTACTCCTACTTGAGGTTATTGTAACAGTCTCCTAACTGGTCTTCCTGCTGCCTCCTTCACTCACCTTATAGCCATCTCCCCAGAGTAAGAACTGTGAATCCTTAAGCACAAGAAGAACTTCAATGGCCACACAGAACAAGTGAGATGGAAAATCCCCAACTCAGCTCATCTCAGATGTCTCCCTCCTCCTCATCCCTGTCCTCATTGGTCCCTTATTTTACACCTGAGACTCTTTAGCTCTGGAACATTTGATCTGTCTGACCCACCAGACTCAATCTCCTTAACCAGTCTTCCCAGCCCTGCCAAACTTTCCTCCCACCACCACCTGGGTCCTCAGCTACTGAGAGTCATTGGAGCTTTGGGTCCTCTCCACCATCACAGGCTCTGGAGGAGCTCAGAGACACAAAGACCAACTGCATGAGGCTGAAAAAAGGCAACTGGAAACTGGAAATGAACCCTTAAAATACACACACTTTATACTTACCACGCCTAGAAATTTTCTGGTTGAAGCAGGATGTTCTCAAAAGCCTCGGGGTTCTTAACCCCAAATTTTTCCCTTTAAAAATCTTTATTTAATTGTATTTAAAATCACATAACATTAAATTTACCATCATGAACCAATACACTGAACCCATGTAGTTTAGTTGCAATATATATACAGTATATTTTTATTTTGGTAATAACAAATTTCTAGCACTTTTTCAATAGTGAAACTGAAAACCTATACCCATTGAATAACAATGTCCTATGTCCTCATCCCTCAAGTACCCTGCAGTGACCAACATTCTTTGCTTTTATAAATTTGAATACTTGAGATACATATAAGTGGAACACCCTGTTCCTGTCTTCTTGTGACTGGCTTGTTTCATGGAGCATACTATCCAAAATTAACATTTTTATAATGCTGACTAAGGTACCATTGTATATGTATTTACTACATGTTTTATGTTACTCTATGAAAAATAGAGTTGCTTCCACCTCTTGGTGTTGTGAATAATTCTGCAATAAAAATGGATGGAAGAACAGGTCAGGGGTCACCCTGGGGTTATGTGGGGTCAGAGAAGAAGTGCAGCCCTATCCTTACACATTGTCACCTGAACAAAGACAATTCTGCAGAGGTCAGGACCATCCTCTGGTTAACTTTACAGAGCTCACTGTGGACTGTGAGTGGGTGAGATGCCTCAGAATGTAGCAGGACCTCAAGTCCCAAGCCCACTATCAATCAGTCCTTGGTCTTTTCACAGAGCCCACAAGAGTGACCACCTTCCTAGCCAGCAACACCACAGTCACAGAGCATGAGGATGCTGTGGTCCTTACCTGCTACTCAACTGTGATCCTCACCCAGTTTGTTCTTCAATAACATGAGTCTGTAAGAGCATGAAGCTGTCTGGGAGCAACAGAACCCTCACCATAGACCCTGTCACAAGGAAGGATGCTGGGGATTATCAGTGTGATGTCACCTACCTTATCAGTTTCTATGAAAGTGAGCTGCTCAGTTTGAATTTGAAATATGAATGACACACCTTCCCTCCTCTATGATATTAGACTCTGAATAAATGTTTTGCACTGTTTAAACAGATTTGTTGTGAAGGTAATAAGTCCTTAGAAGACTTGAATTGAGTCAAGAAATGTTCAGAATTGTGCAATATTCTGTCATGGAACTCAACAATTCCAGCAAATAAGGAGGTCCGTGTCTCATCAGCCACCTGCAGACCTGCAATGGATGACCCTGTGTCTAGCCCTTTGTGACCTGGGCTCAGGCCAGACATCAGTGTCCTGAATCTTTTTTCAATGTTTTTACAAACTCCACATGCCTCTTCTTAGAGAGTCCACAGATCAAGTGAAAAGGGAAATAAATCTCTCCTCTGGGGTGCTTGGCTGAAATCCATGGAGATCCAGTCAGATGTGGATTGTGGGTAAGCAGAGATGGGCATACATGGGGGCCCTGAAGGGTTAGGGGTGGTTCAGAGTCAAGATGAGAAGTTGTAAAGCCAGGGGAGTATTGGGAGAAGGGGATCTAAGAGTGCCCTACAGGTGGGCAATTTTGGGAAATGCTCAGGATGGGGCTGAGGAATATGAATGAGGGGCTGACCTATCTTTTGACTAAAGAGCCACTGGATCTGCTGTGGTGGTGTGTGTGGTAGGGGGGGGTGCCATTCTCCCAGACTTGGATGGGTGTGCGGGATGAGACACAGGGTTGGAGGAAAGGATAAGGTTCTTGAAGACTCAGTTCTTGAAGGCAATCTGAAGCGCCTGATGTACAGTCTGGCAGGAGACATGGGACAGTGGACAGGCTATAGAGATTAAAGGAGAGAAGAAGATGAGCATTTTGTGGGGAGCTAGGAGTCTGGAAAGCAATGAGGAACTGTAGGATGGGGACACCATGAACACAGAAGATGAGCTTAGGGAGTTTGGGGATTTGAGTCTGGAAGAAAGTTGGAGTCGCAGGGTAGTCAGACTACAACAGGGGTTGGCATGGAGCCTGGAGAAAGTTGGGAATGCAGGGTAGGCTTGGGGGTGAAGACCAAATTGAGGGCGGGAGGTGAGACTGTGCCTTAAGGGAGCCCTGTGCCCTGTACTTAGGCATCTTGGATAACATACCTTTGACCCGTCAGAGTAATGTTTTTTGGTAGACCAACAGGAAGGAAGAACCTCTGGCACCAGAATAGGAGACCACAGACCCCTCAAGTTGCCTGGTCCCTGCACAGCCTCTCCACGTGCTGTAAATGTTAACTCTTCTGACCCTCCCATGTAAAAATAATATGTATTTCTCCATTTTGCTTTTATTCAATTCTGGAGTTTCCCAGATATGCTTTATCTCACATTTGAATGGATTTCACACAACTTTGTTGTAATCTTCTCCTTTGGTTATCCTATATAATAAAAGGCTAATATGCGAATCAGCCTAACAGCATAATGACCAGTTGCTATGATGCACACTGATCACCAGGGGGCAGACGCCCAACACAGGAGCTGCCCCCAGCCCGTAGGCCCCGATTGACCCATGGGGAATGGGGAACCAGCAGTGGGTGGTGGAGGGTGGTTGGGCTGGCTGCCAGCAGCTGGGGAAGATGGTCCTGATAGCAGGCTAGGCCTAGGGACTGTACCTGTGCATGAATTTCATTCACTGAGCCTCTAGTAATGTATAAAATAAGCTGTAAAACTGCCATTCTTCTCAGGATTTGAGATCTTGCTTTCAGGCATATGACATCAGTTTCACTCAAACACGTGTTTTCGCAGGTTTCTTACTTTAGCAGGACCTGGGAACACTGCTCTCTCAGTAGTCTTTGTGCTGCCCTCCCCACCTCCCCCAAGCCTGGCACCACCCATGGGCAAGGCGAGGTGACGAGAGGAACGTCTCCCAGGCCAGAAACAGAGACTGCCCCAAAGGTCAATGAGCACAAGGACGGACTCAACAGACAGAAATAGAGAGAGAGGGTCTCCCTGAAACCAGGGAGGACTAGGGAGCCCACAGCCACCTGAGCTCCCACAACAGTCCTCTCATCCTAGGAAACGCAGGATACCTTCCTCTTCACACCCAGGAACTGCAGATCCTTCTGAGACTCCTGGTCCTGGGTCTCTGTCCCTAGAAGCAAAGGCCAGGCTGGTGGCAACCTGAGATAAAGGGAGAGGCCCCTCTGCAGTCACCACCCAGCTTGACCCCTTCTCACCCCCCTGAGTCACCTCTGTGGCCTTCCTGCTGGGAGGAAATCCTACCTGGGATTTGCTCAGCAGAGGGAGGCCAGTCTCAGTCCAGGTCCCTGGGCCCCTCCCCATGACCATGACCCTGAGACAGGCTCTGCAGGGGATCTTCACAGAGAAGCTCCGCTTGGCAGCCCTTCCCTTGACCCCTGTCCCAGGGATCCTGTCTCTAGAAACCCTGGGGAGCCTGTGTTAGGTTGGGTTTGGCTTCCAGGGAAGGGCTGAGTGGGTAACAGTTTCACAACTGCCTGATTCACAGGGCTCCTGAGCTAATCACCAGCCAGGGCTCGGCACCAAGAGGCACATTTGGGCAAGGAAGGAGCTGGCTCCTTCACCTGACACTGTGTGTGGAGATCACAGGCAGACAAGCTCCCCAGATCATTAGCTGACTGTCCTGGTGGAATTAGGAGAGTCCACAGAAAGGTCAGCATCCCTGGGGAGAAATAGAGGATTAAAAAATGCTTCTGGCAGCTTCTCATACCCCAGGGATCAACCCAGGAGATTTTCTCTTGGAGTTGATTAATAGCAGATGCCTCTTATTTGCGCAGCTTCCCTACCCCAAGATTCAGGTCAGATACTGTGATTATGTTATAGTTAACACACTGATAACTTCATAGCCAAATATCCACTTTCCTAAAGTGAGGGGAAACCAAAGCATGGGGAAATACAGTCACTAAAACAGAGTCCCTCAGGCCCTTAGTAGCTGATCAGTGTACCTCAAGGTTGTTCTGCATAGCCCATTTCTCCTCCACCCCAGTGTCTATTAGGTGTCTGTGGTTCCCTAGACCAACTAATGGTTCAGATCCTTTCTTCTTAGGTGTCCTCAACTCAGAGGGAGAGTTTCTGATCTGGGGAGTGATAGTGAATGGAGAATTAATCAGTTTTTACTCTAAAAGTAAATTACCTGCAGTAACAATCAGTGTCAGTGCTGGGAATGCCCAGGCCTTCCCCTCAAGTGGCTGATCCACCCCTTCCTGCACTCTCTCCCTGCACTGGACTTGAAACCACTTATTTGTTTTCTGTGTGTTGGTGTTATTCCCACTGAATAGAAAGGAAAGAAAGTTGCGTCCTTATTCCTCACTCTACACCTGCAACCAGTTCAGGGACCATCATGTAAAAATACACTCAATTGCTTTTGATGAATGAAGAAGAAATAAATGGTGATTGAATGAGCAATGAATGATCCAAAATCTCTTTAGAGACTGGGAAGTTGATGCCAAGTTCTTAGAATTCTAGCCACCTGGGACAGGCTCCCTTTCTCTCCAGGGAATGAGACCCATTTCTCAGATTATTTGCTGCTCTCTAGAGAAATAGTATTTCCTTCAATTGGTCTTAAGCCCTGGGGTATTAATTATAATTTTCTCATACAGTAGAATTTTACGTGTTTTCCAAATGTCTGTCTCAGAACCACCAAACACAAATGGTCCAAAAGGGCCAGAATGTCAGCAATCCATGACCCCCTCTTGCCATCCATCACCCCTTCTGCATCTGCACAAGTCCTCCTCCCCTTCCCTCAGCAGACGGAGGATGACTTTAATGACCAAGGGCAGAGCCACGGTTCTGCTGCCAGTCAGCTCCAGCCTGTCCCCTTCATGTTTTTCAAGCTCATTTCTTGGACTCTGCTCTATCATTTATTGGCTCACTGGCTCATGTCAGTCATACTCACCTGGAAAATCCTGACCCAACCCTTGGTCCCAGGGCCTGGTATTCAGCTGTCCACTGTCTTGGTCCTGGGACCCATGTGTTAGCCCTGTTCCCAGCCCAGTCTCTAGGATTCCCTGGAAAATATACCTCATAGAAACACACCTCAGCAGGGTGATGAAAGTCCATGCATCCTGAAAGAATGGCCTCTGATCAGACAGGCATTCATTCAGCTGGTCAGGGAAGAACCAGGAGAAATTCAGAATGGTCTCTGACTTTCATTCTATGTCTTTCCATGACCAAACCCTGATTCTTAACTGACACCTGAGTAAGTCTGTGCTTTCTCCCATTTATAGAGCTGGAGGCCTTACATTCTCTGAGCACTCAGATCCCCAGGCATTTGTCTTGTGATACATAGACCTGCCTTATTCTTTTAAGGAGTTACATTGGCTGAGAGGTGAGAGGTGCCAGCTCTGATTGTTGATGCCTTTTCTGAATCAAAGGTACCATATATAGCATTGTTCTCTCTGTCACCTGCACAGCTGAGTTACGCACACCCCAAATCAGAAGCAACCACTCCAACTCCTAGATTTTTGATTTGCATTTTCCTAATGATAGTGATGTTGAGCAACTTTTCATGTGCTATTGGCCATTTATATAACTTCTTTGGAGAAATGTCTATCAAGTTCTTTGCACATTTTAAATCAAGGTATTTGATTTTGTTGTTGAGTTGTGGGAGTTCTTTATATATTGTGGATATTAACTCCTTATCTTATATATGATTTGCAAAGAATTTTCTCCCATTCCATAGGTCACCTTTCACTCTGTAAATTGTGCCATTCGATGAGCAGAAATTTTTCACTTGGATAAAATCCAATTTATCTAGTTTTTTCTTTTTCCCCAGTGTTCTTAGTGTCCTATTTAAAAAATCATTGCCAAACCCGATGTCATAATGTTTCCCCCTATATTTTCTCCTAAGCATTTATAGTTTTACGTCTTACTTTTAGAATTCAATTCATTTAGCCTTAATTGTTGTATATGGTATAAGTTACAGCCCACTTCATTTGTTTGCATGGGGATATTGCTGTTCAACGCCATTTGTTTTAAAGACTGTCCATTCTCCATTGAGCAGTCTTGGCTCTGTTACCCAAACCATTTGATTGTGACTCTTCTTAATTGTTGGAAGTATTACATATATCCCTTTTAGGTCCCTATTGACCCCTTCTACCCGTCCCCATCCCCCACCCCTGGTCTTCACCACACTATTGTCTGTGTCTATGGGTTATGCATGTGTGCATACAAGTTCTTTGGTTGATCTCATCCCACCCACCCAAGCCTTCCCTCTGAGATTTCACAGTTGGTTCCATGCTTCTGTGTCTCTGGATCTATTTGTTTCATCAGTTTATTTTGTTCAGTGGATTCCACATATGAGCGAGATCATGTGAATCTTGTTATTCTCTGACTGACTTATTTCACCTAGTATGATACTCTCCAGGTCCCACCATGATGTCTCAAAGAGTAAGAGATCCTTCTTTACAACCACATAATGTTCCATTGTGTAAATATACCACAGCTTCTTTATCCACTCATCTACTGATGGGCACTTAGGCTTTTTGCACCTCTTAGCTATTGTAAATTGTGTTGATATGAACATAGGGGTACATACATTCTTTCTGAATGGTGTTTCAGGTTTCTTAGGATATATATTCCAAGAAGTGGGATCACTGGCCAAATGACAGTTCCATATTTAATTTATTGAGGAAACTCCACACTGTTTTCCATAATGGTTGCACCAGTCTGCATTCCCACCAGCAGTGTACTAGGATTCCCTTTTCTCCACATCCTCAACAGCATTTGTCATTTGTTGATCTGTTGATGATAGCCTGACAGGTGTGAAGTGATACCTCATTGTCATTTTAATTTGCATCTCTCTGATGATCAGTGAGTTTGAGCATTTCTTCATATGTCTCTTGGCCATCTATATGTCCACTTTGTAAGAAGTAATTGTTTAGGCATTCTGCCCATTTTAAAATTGGATTGTTTGTCTTCCTCTCATTAAGTTATATGAGTTCCTTATATATTTTGGATATTAACCCTTTATTGAATGTATTATGCCAAAAATGTTCTCCCATACAATGGGCTCCCTTTTTGTTTTGTTGGGTTTTTGCTTTTTTGCTGTGCAGAAGCTTTATATTTCAATATACTCCCTTTTGTTTATTTTCTCCTCAGTTTCCCTAGCCCTAGGAGATGTATCCACAAACATGTTGCTCTGAGAGATCTCTGAGCTTTTGCTGCCTATGGTTTCCTCTAGGTTTTTTATGGTTTCACAACTTAAATTAAAGTCTTTAATTCATTTTGAGTTTATTCTTGTGAATGGTGGTCAAGTTGTGCGGTATAGTTACTTTTTTTGCATGTATCTGTCCATGTTTCCCAATACCATTTATTGAAGAAACTGTCTTGACTCGATTGTATGCTCTTGCCTCCTTTGTCAAATATTGAGCATAATGGGTTGGTTCAATTTCTGGGGTCTCTGTTCTGTTCCATTGATCTATATGCCTGTTCTTGTGCCAATACCAGACTGTTTTGATTACAGTGGCTTTGTAGTATAACTTGATATCTGATATTGTGATCTCTCCAACTTTTTTTTTCTTTCTCAAGATTGTTGCAACTATTCTGGGTCATTTATGTAGTATTTGTTCTAGAACTGTAAAATATATTGTTGGTATTTTAATAGCGGTTGCTTTGAATCTACAGATTGCTTCAGGTAGTATGGGCATTTTAATGATGTTAATTCTACCAATCAATGAACACAGTATATTCTTCCACTTTCTCTTTTTTCAGTGTACTGTAATTTTACGAGTACAAGTTTCCTCTATCTCATCCTCTTATCTCTTTTTTTCAATGTCCTATAGTTTTATGAGTACAAGTCTTTTATCTCCTTGGTTAAATTTATTCCTAAGTATCTTAATTTTTTATGTTGCAATGGCAAATGGGATTGTTTGTTTAATTTCTCTTTCTGAGAATTCATTATCGGTGTATAAAAATGCCATAGATTTCTGCATGTTAATATTTTATTCTGCTATATTGTCAAATTCATTTATTATATATAGTAGCTTTTTGGTGGAGTCTTTAGGGTTTTCTATGAACAATATCATGTATGTCATCTGCAAATAATGACCATTTTACTTCCTCCTATCTATTGGATGCCTTATATGTTTCCTTCTTTTCTGATTGTTGTGGCTAGGACTTCCAGTACTATATTGAATAACAGTGGTGAAAGCAGACATCCCTATCTTATTCCTGACCTTAAGAGAAATGTTTGCAGTTTCTGCCCATTGAGTATGATGCTGGCGGTAGGTTGTCTTATATGGCATTTATTATGTTGAAGTGTGATCCCTCTAGTCCCACTTTGGTGAGAGTTTTTAGAAAAAAAATGTATGTTGAATTTTGTTGAATGTTTTTTCTGCATTTATTGATAAAATCATGTAATTTTTGTGTGTCAATTTGTTTTTTAATTATTTCATTGTTGTAAGTATTACATATGTCCCCTTTTTTCTCCATTGCCTCTCCCCACCCTCTCCCCCACGATCTGATTGTTTCTTTTGATGAAAAGAAGTTTTTATGCCATTTCACACTATTTTGGTTACTTGAGCTCTTAGTAAGCTTTGAAATTAGAAAATGTGAGAACGCAAACTGTATTATTCTGTTTTAAAATCATTGCAACCATTTTGGGGGTTTATTGAAATTGCATATGAATTCTATGATGGATTTTCCTATTTCTGCAAAAAAAAGTCAGCATGTTTTTATAGGGATTGTACAAATATGTAGATAGTTGAGGGAAATTCTAGTCTGTGGACATGCACATGTCTTTCCATTTATTTGTTTCTTCTTTACTTTTGTGCAGAAATGTCAGGTAGTATACCGTGTATAAATCTTTCATAGCCTTGATTAAGTTTATTCCTAAAGATTCTAGTCTTTCTGATGCTATTGTAAATGGAACTGTTTTTCTTTCTTTTTTCTTTTTAAAAAATATATTTTATTGATTTTTTACAGAGAGGAAAGGAGAGGGAGAGAGTGTTAGAAACATTGATGAGAAAGAAACATCAATCAGCTGCCTCCTGCACACCCCCTACTGGGGATGTGCCTGCAACCAAGGTACATGCCATTGACTGGAATCGAACCTGGGATCCTTGAGTCCACAGCACGACGCTCTATCAACTGAGCCAAACCGGTTACGGTGGAACTGTTTTCTTAATTCCACTTTGGGATTGTTCATTGTTGTTGCAAAAATTAAAAATGATGATAAATGTTGATTTTTGTCTCCTACAACTTTGCCTTATTAATTATTTGTAACAGATGTGTGTATGTGTGTGTGTGGCGGTGGGGTGGTGGGAGGGCAAAATCTTTAGGGGTTTCTTACATATAAGAATATGGTACCTTTTTTTTTTAATGTATTTTTTTTATTGATATTTCACAGAGAGGAAGGGAGAGGGATAGAGAGCTAGAAACATCAATGAGAGAGAAACATCGATCAGCTGCCTCCTGCACACCTCCCACTGGGGATGTGCCCTCAACCAAGGTACATGCCCTTGACCGGAATCGAACCCGGGACCTTTCAGTCCGCAGGCCGACGCTCTATCCACTGAGCCAAACCGGTTTTGGCAAGAATATGGTATCTTTTTAGAAATATAATTTTTCTTCTTTTTTTCCCAATTTGTATACCACATATTTCATCTTCTTGTCTAATTATTTTTGCCATGACTTCCAGTACTAAGTTGAATAAATTAGAAGTACAGCATACTTGTCTTGTTTGGAATCTTAGTAACAATTTCCAAGTTTCTCCATGAAGTTTTGTGTTAGCCGTGGACTTTCATGAAATGTCTTTATCATATTGAGTAATATCCTTCTATTCCTATTCTCCTGGCTTTTGTTGCAACCATAATGACATCTCTCCAAAATTTATTTTACCATGATAGTCAATCCGCAGACCAGGGAATATAGTCTTGTTCAGACAGAAGAGTCCTTCAGATGGAACTTCTGGTCCAAGGTCATGAAGACAGGTGGGGCCACCTTTATTGCCTAGTGAATTATTTAACAAAAGGTAAATGCCTTTTCACTTTCTGTAAAGTTGCCTTGGCCCCAGAGATGTACAGAAGTGGTAAACCTGACTTTAAAACATACATGGAATTTTACATAAAGCGTGGGTCCTCATCTTTTTTTGAAATAAAAATAGTTCTAGAAAAAGGTCAATAAAAGCTCATGAGTGGGAAATTCCTACTGATAGTGAGATTTTAGGACACAAGGTCTGCGAATGGGTTCCCTGTGCCAATACTATGGTAATGTCTGTCAGAACAGGTCAGGAGTCACCCTGAGGTGATCTGGGGTCAAAGAGGAGGTGAAGCCATCCCTTTTCCTTACATATTGTCATCTGAGCAAAGACAATCATTCTGCAGAGATCCAGACAAGCCTCTGGTAACATTTACAGAGTTCACCATGGACTCTAAGTGGCTGAGATCTTTGAGGGAGGAGCATGGCCCCAGGTCCCAAGCCCACACTAAATCATTCACAGCCTCTGTTTCTCCACAGAGCCAGTGAGAGTGCCCACACTCTCAGCCAGCATCACCACAGCCACAGAGAATAAGGACGCCATGGTTATGACCTGCTACACAAATGCGATTTCACTGAATGGTTGTTCAATGCTGAGAGTCTGCAGCTCAGGGAGAGGATGAAGCTGTTCTGGAACAACAGAACCCTCACCATAGACCCTGTCAGGAGGGAGGATGCTGGGCACTACCAGGGTGAAGTGTCCAACCTCATCAGTTCTGCTGATAGTGTAGCAATTGAGCTGGATGTTAAATATTAGTGACCCTACTTGTCTTCTCTATGTTATTAAACACTGAATAAGTTCTTTTCACCCTTGAAATAAATTTGTTGTGAAGGTGGAAAGTCCTTAGAAGACTTGAACTGAGTCAATAAATGCTCAAAAATGAGAGCTTGCATTGAGGTTATTGTTGACTTAAGCTAACATTCCACACCAGATCCCACTTCTGGATGGTCCCATTTGAACCATCTCCACACTGAAGGTGACACCAAGTCCCTCCCAGCACGGGTAGTGGTCATGTGATGACCAGTGGGAGCATGCGATAAGCTTCCAGGAATCCAAGCTCTGTCCCTGCTCCAATGGGTCCTGTGGAGGGCACGTGGACACTGTTTTGGACAGCAAGAATGTACAGGAGGACTCCCATGTGGGTTTTCTTCCTGTTTTACTTCTCCTAAAATATTTCTAAAGCCCTCTTAAACAATTTTTATTTTTGTGGCAGTGGATCTATTTCCATAAGTTCAGTAGGACACTGTCTTCCTTGTTAATAGGATATAATTGGAAATGCTGGTAATACAACCAAGGCTTTGGCTCAAATGTCCTAGTTCAGACTGATGCTCACAGAATTAAAAATGACCTCACTCTTTATGGAGCTATTTTGACCTGAAGGATATTTTGGAATCTCTTGAAGAAGAGGGCAACCCCCAAAGCTAGAGAGACTGCAGGTGAAGTGTGGTGTTGAGGCTGCCTAACCTCAAGAATCTGTTAAAACCCCCATCTTAGTTGTCATAGAAACACCTGCATCAGAGCAAACTCTGAGGTGAACGTCATTCTTCTGCACTTAGGTCACTAATCAGCCAAATTGAGTGACATCCATTTTGGAGGATTGAGAATTACTCTTCTTCCTTGGAGATGTCATTTCATCAAAGGGAAGGTGATTGTAGAGAGCAATATAATGTCTCCGTGCAAAATTCCAGAAGCACAGCCTTCTGGGAGATCAGATCCTGAGAAGGCTAAAAAGGGTAATTCCAATGTAACAATGATATTTGGAGGCTAGTGATCTGAACCCATGCCAGCAAGGTCAGTGTAACCTATAATTAAGTCACTACCTTCCTCCCACATACTGGTCTTGCAGAACCGGTTACAGAGGCCATGGGGCTGTGGACAGTGCACTGCCCTGGAGGGAGGGTTATTAATGTTGCCGCCAGGCCAGACCATCAGATATGGTCTGGAGACCCCCAACACCTGGGGACCCTCTTGCAAGGCTCTCAAAAAGGACCAAAAGCATAATGCATGATTGCGGGACAAGGACCACGGGGAGATACAAGTGAGGGCCCCATGCATGTTCCTTCACTCAGATTTGGAAGGCTGTTCCCTGAGTCCGCCGGTGTATTAAACAGTGTCCCTCCATTTCTTTGAAGCATCCTTGGTTTTCCTTGGTCTTCTGCAACATCCTAGCTCTGTTCAGGGACTCTCAGCTATTTTTCAACTGCTTATATATTGCAGGAAATGATGAAGATGCAAATTGGATCTTGTCTGAAAGATATTTAATTGTGTTTTCCTCCACTGTGCAGAAAGCAGTTTTGTTATGACCTGGGGGCCTTAATGTTGCCTCAGAGTCACCTACGTTTAGATGGGTTCTTCCTGACTGCAGGCCTCTGACCTCCACTCTTTTAGAGCATTTTCTTCAGAAATGTAATCACAATTTGCAATTGCAGATTTTTTTTCTCTGCCCTTTTTAAATGTACATAAGTCTTTTTAAGAACTTCTTGCCAGTGTTATGTCCCATAGAATATTTGTCTCAAGAGCCTGGGCCCATGCCTTTGAAATTTAATCCTCCTGGCGTCTCTGTGTCCCAGTCTCTGAGGGAGGGTAGCAGCCTAACTTGGGTGAGGACATTTACAGCCAAGATGTGAAAGGACCTCCTGTCACGATTTCATGAGAAGTTTTACTTTCTTTTGTGTAAAGCCAAAGAGCAAACACAGATGTCTATGATTCTTGCTCCCATTCTTAAAATCTCCCCAGCCTATTATTTTGAAGGTGTTGAGCTTAGTCTCACTGTCCTAGTGCATGATCTTCAATAAAGTGTTTCTTGCCTCTTTAATTTTGCCCAATGCATGTTTTCTTTTGACATCACCTACCTGTAATTAGCTGATCCTGTCATCTTGCTCATCTTACCTTATTTTCAAATCTTCCAATATTTCCTTATCTGGCTATAATCCTCCAAGTAAATGTTTCCAACTTTCCTCCCTCACTTCTGACTTACCCTCCCAAACAGATGACCTGACTGCCCAGATCATTTTGTGGTCTCAGGTAGTTTTGAAGTGGTCTTTGTCCCAGAATCTGAGTGCACCTGCACAACAGCCTAACCATTAAGAGTATTCTCATTCCACCTCCATTTTAACTGCACCTTCAGGGGAAACATCACAGAGATTTTAAAAAAATATTATGTCATAAAACTCAAGAACTCCAGTAAATATGCAGGATCTTTGTCATGTCAGCCACGTGCCAGCCTGCAGTTAACAAGTCTATTTTGGGCCCTCAGTGACCTGGAGCTCAGGCCAGACATCAGTATCCTCATTCTTTGCTATTTTTACAAACTCCATGTGCCTGTTCTTAGAGATTCGACAACCAGATCCTGGGGAATCAGAAATAAATCTCTCTTCTGGTTCTATTTCCTTTTCTGCTCCTTGTGGCCTCTGGGGTATTTAGCTGAAATCCTTGGAGACCTGGCCAGTGAAAGATTGTGGATAAGAAAAGATGGATATGAGGGGGGAAGACATGGAGGCATCGTGTCTTCTCCAAGTCAGGATGAGAAATTATAAAGCCTGGGAAGGTTTGGATGACAGGCATTATATGGGTTCAAGGTGACCTAGGGTGCCATGGAATAGGGCTT
The DNA here is from genome assembly GCF_963455305.1 of Plecotus auritus. Classification (NCBI taxonomy): domain Eukaryota; kingdom Metazoa; phylum Chordata; class Mammalia; order Chiroptera; family Vespertilionidae; genus Plecotus; species Plecotus auritus. The sequence continues at coordinate 17,137,890 of NC_137785.1, forward strand.
TTGGGGTGTCTCAGAATGGGGTTTAGAATTTTGAGTGAGAGGCCGACTTAGGTATTGCAGGAGAAGCCACTGGAGCTGATACGGTGAAGGGTGGAGGAGTGCCATTCTCCTAGACTTGGATGGGCATGAAGGGTAAGACACAGGGTCCGGTAAATGACAAGGTAGTTGAAGACTCCATTAATGCACTAACATTGAGACAAGAGGGAGCACCAGGCTGGCAGAGGATATGTGATAGGGGCCAGGGGGAGAAGGAAATGAGCATCCAGTTGGTGACTAGGGGTCTGAAGAGCAGCAAGGGATTGTAGAATAGGGACACTATGAACATAGAAGATGATCCCTGGGAGTTTGGGATTTGGAAGGAAGGGAGTTGGAATGCAGGGTAGTGAGATTAGAACAGGGGTTGCATGGAACTGGGGTAATGTGGGGAATGCAGGGTAAGTTTAGAGATGAAGTCAAAATTGGGGGTCTGAGGTGTCTAGTCTCCAGTTTTTACCCAGTAGGACATGTGCAGCTGGCTCTCGAGGCACAGCCCAGAGGCAGCAGTTTCCACATGACCTGGGAGAGCCATGAAAGGCCGAATTTCATACTCATACCACTAGACGTGTCTCAGCTGAGCTAACAAACACTTATGAACCAGGAGTTCATGGTTCCATTCCCAGTCAGGGCACATGGTCAGGTTGCAGACTCAATCCCCAGTGTGGGGCATGCAGAAGGAAACCAATGATTCTCTCTCATCATTGATGTTTCTATCTCTACCTCTCCCTTCCTAATTTAAATCAATTACTAAATTTTTAAAGAAGTCCCAGGGGATTTGTGTACCAGGAAGTCTGACTATGAACCTAGGGGCAGGCAAGGGAGTAGCTGATGGTGTGTGTTGGGAGAGGAGGAATTGAATGCCGGGATAAACTGGAGTGAGTGGAGCCTTTTCCTTCTTTGTTGAATACTCAAAGTGAACTTTCTGTGATTCCACAAGTGAGAGCTCTGTGGCAGGTCATAGCGCTGGAGTAGTAGGTGCCCATGGTCTTGGCCACCTGTCCTCATCTTATCCAGGATGTGTGACTTCCATCTGTGATGGATGTTTCTCTCCCCATCTGACCTTCTATTGGTGGGTGTGATAGAACCCAGATCTTGATGAGCAATTCTGGCTACCTGGTCACCTTGCAGCCCATGTTCAAACTCTCTGTCCTCCTGAGGCTTAGGAGCTGGTCAGCAGCTGTTGTTCTATTGCCTTAGAAGACATGGCTTTGTTCCAAACCATAGGAATGTGCATGTCAATCTCTATGAGGTAACAAAAGAGGCTTCACAAAGCACCTTTCATTCTCCTAACATCTATTAGATGAAGGTACAAGCACAGCAACTTGCCCTTTAATCTGGAAGGTACCGTCCAGCATGGCCCAGACCATTGGAGCCATGAAAGCCTCATAGGTGGGTCAGACCCTTAATTGTCAGAGTTGTGGAAGTCCTTATAGTTCATGCTTTACTTAAACTGCTGTTCATTAGAACTGACCCTGACACTGCTGTCACTATCATCACTGATGTCATTGTCATAGAACATCAACATTAACGGTATCCACTTCCACCCTTCAGAGCACACGTGTCTTACTAAGGCACTTAGAAGTCTTATTGTTGTTCATCTTTAGTGGGAGAGTCTCTAGTTCTCACATTGAGGATGACTGTAGGTCTCTAGGTATTTTATGACTTACATTTGGGGTGAAATTACCTTAGAGGATGGATACATCCATTTGCCCTGCTAGGGAGGGCCAACTACACTGGATCCCAATCTGTGCAGTCACTTAGAAGGGTCTGCAGTAGGTTTAATTCCTTTCTTTTGCCATTTGAAATTCTTTTTTTTTCTTAATTGATTAAGGTATTACATATGTGTGCTTATGCCCCCATTGTTGAAATCCTTATTGGCACTCACTTTACTTGCTTATGTCCCTAGCAGAGACCCCGGCCTGGAAAAAATGGTTTCAGCCTGGCCAGCGTGGCTCAGTGGATGAGTGTCCCCTTATGAACCAGGAGTTCATGGTTCCATTCCCAGTCAGAGCACATGGTCAGGTTGCAGACTCAATCCCCAGTGTGGGGCGTGCAGAAGGAAACCAATGATTCTCTCTCATCATTGATGTTTCTATCTCTACCTCTCTCTTCCTAATTTAAATCAATTAAGAACATTTTTTTAAGAAAAAATGCTTTGGCCCTATCTGAAAAGTGCAATTTGTAATGTGACCACCAGAGGGCGGCACCACCACAAAGCAACCTAGAGGAGCTGGGAAGGAATGTGAAGGGGGTTTATCTTTCTCTTCTCTAATGAGCATGACCACCCCTCTCCCATCCCTGGAGCTCCCAGAAGGAAGGTTCTCCATCTATGATGTACTTCAGAGATTTGAATTTAAAGAAATCTCAGAAAGTTGACTTAAATGTGAATAGCATTAAACAGACACAATAAAATCTACACTAAATACTGGTCTTTAGGAAAGTACTGGGGAGACAGGATAAGAAGACTGTGTGTGTGTGAGTGTGTTTGTGTGTGTGTGTGTGTGTGTGTGTGTGTGTGGGTGTGTGTGTGTGTTGATGATGATGGGACAGAAAGCACCTGAGTCCTCATCTTCAAAGAGAGAAGAATTTGGATTAGATAATGCCTAAAGGGGGCCAGGGAGAGAACAGTAAGTAGTATCAAAGCACATTGTTTAGAGAAGACTTTATTTTCATCTAGGGGAACTGTCATTGTTTGGGACAATGTCCTCAGCATGGCCCAGACAGAGAAGCCAGAACCTTCCTGTGATCACTTTGAACAGAACACAGAGACACAGAGCTTATCACAGCAACATTCAGTGTTGTCACACATACATACAGGAAAGAACATCCAGGGAGAGGGAGCCTGGAACAGGGTTTGTTCATGGTGTGACTATCAGACACAGGATAACAACTTCATGTTTCACCTGCAAAAAAGTTAAAATCTTTTTAAGGTTTTAAGTGATCAAATCAACAGAATGTGCTTCCTTTGGGTCTTTACATACTGATTAAGTTTTGTCTAAGAAACCCAAAGTTCTTGGTTTTTTGTCCGAATGACATATGATACACAATAACATGTTCTATGTGGTTGTTTTGTTTTTGATATCAGGAACATAGAATTGAAAAACTATAATCTTTGGTTTATGAACCATCCGTAAATGATCTGCCTTCCTTTTAAGAAAAGCATTACTTATTTAAGTTAAATTTTAATTATTTACTTACACATACGGGAGATGACTGACATTGCAGCTTTGAGAATGGTCTCCAAGGGCAGGACTGGAGATTTCCCAGGAAATACCTGTTACTTCTTATGTGAAAAAAACTGGGAAATGGGCTGCATTGGAATCAGGCCATATCCCCTCTGTAGCCTCTAGGACCCTCCAGCACCATGGCCATGAGTGCTGAGTGAGGAACCACATACACCTCACAAAACCACTCCCCTCTTCCAGACTCACACACTGAATCTGTTGTCAGGGATTCAGGAAATTGCTGCCTTCAGTTTCTCAGTTTTTAGTGTGTTTTCCAAGGGGTTTGGGAAAGAATGAGATAAGCCAATCTGGGGCATCTCTCCTACACAACTTTGGGGAGCCTCTATTGTAACATGTACACAACCAAGATCTTTATTTGCCCCACCTCCCAACCTGATCCTCCCAGAACCTTCCACTTCTCAGTCAAGGTCAATGCCATCCATCCAGGTGCTCGGCTCAGAAATATTGACATTACATTTGATGCCTCCCTTGCTCTCACAGTAATCTCTAATCCATCAGCACACCTGCAGTCGGTCTACACACTATAGATACAACAGAAACACTCAGGTCCAAGCCACTATCACTTCTACTTGAGGTTACTGTAACAGTCTCCTAACTGGTCTTACTGCGTCCTACTTGACCAACATTATAGCTATCTCCCCAGAGCAGGACCTGTGAATCCTTAGAGATGAATTTTTTTAAACGCAAGTCTAGTCATCCCTTTTCTTCGCAAAGCCGTTCTGTTGCTCACACCTCAATCACACCAAAGTCCAAAGTCATCACCACAGCTCACAAGGTCCCACATTAGCGCTGCTCAAAGGGCTGGTCTGCACAAGACAAGGAGTTTCCCCCCGAAGGTCAAGCTACTCAGTGCTTTGGTTGAGAAAGTCTTGCAATGAAGAACATGCCAGCAGAAATAAACAGGACACTGAGCGATGTGGTTGGTCTACTTTCTGTCCCAGGATCTTTAGCTCCTTGCAGATCACCCTTTGATAGCACTGCCATAAAAATAATCTGGTCCCTCTCTACACTTCTCTTCATTCTCCTCATCCTAAATATTCTGGCCACAGTGGTTTCCTGACCTTCAAACATAGCAAGCAACCTCCTGGCTCACAGTCTTTGCACTGGCCATTTTGTCTCTCTAAAATAATCTTTCTCCAAAGACTTACATGACCCCTTCCTCACTCTTTTAGGACTTGCTCAAATGTCACATAATCTTTGAGCATTTCCTTGACCATTTTATATATGCAAATAAACCCCAATCCACCCACTCCCTCTCTCCTTCACCCCCATTAAAATGCTGCTTATTCATTTGTTGATTACTTCTACCTCACCAATATATCAGCTCGATGAAGCCAGTGACTTATATCCCCTCCAACCACTATAAGACTGTGCAAAAATTGTGCTCATTGCTTAATAAGTAATTAATTACTCACTGGTGAATAATATCATGCTGGGAAGTGAATACAGTCCCTTCAGTTTCACTGTCTGTAAAATATGAATAATTCCAGCCCCATCAATGTGTAGGAATCATGGGATGAGCCTGCTTCCTGACATCTATTGCTATGTAACAGAAGACCCCAAACTTAAAATCGCTGCATGTCTGACATAACGCGGGACCTGAAAATGACAAACTCCAATGATGATGATAAATTATCAATTTTTGCAAAAGGTACTAAAGACACAAAATCTTGGGTGAAGCTCCGGGGTGAAGGGACACTCCTTTTGGAGGGTCAGCACTCCTGGCTTTTCATGCCTCTATTCACTCCATCTCTGGAATGGCCTTAAGGGATATGCACTGTCCTCATGCTGGGGTTCAGAGAAAACAGGCTTGTACTGGGGTTGTCACTTCACAAGACACAGGACTCAGTGGGACTATTCTGTTGTTCTCTGTACTTACCTACACACACTATGTAGATCAGACACATGGATCGGTACTGCTTCTTTTACTGAACATCGTGTCTCTCAGATACATCCAAGTTGGCACATGTGGTCTTATTCCTCTCGTTGCCATCACTACAAGATTTTTATATTTCCCCAGGAAAGGACATTTTTATTAAAGGCAGAATCACTGACTCTCCACAGGACATGATCTGGATATTTAGAAAAGCAAAGGTCTCTGAATGTTTAAAAGCATATCAGTGGAGAGAAAAATAAATGGCGGAATAGACAGACGTGTTCCAAGCCTTGTCCCGGAGCAGAAAGAAAGAACAGCTGAGGGTCCCACAAGGAGTGTTTGTTGGCAAGTTAAGGGACAGCTAAACTCTCTATGAAGGTGGGGGACTGCTAGATAGGCTTCCCCTGACCTGGCAGCCCCCACTGTGGCTCAGTCCCCTCCTGGAGCTATGGCTCGGGTGAGGAGTTGGCGCCCTGTGGAAAGGGAAAGTGGAGCTTATTGGAAGCCTGAAAATCCACAACTGCAGCACCCACCGAACAGCTGCGAGCCCCAGAACACTGGTTCCCAATCGGCGCAAACACGCGGATTCAGAGGAGCTCTACACTCCACCACGGAAAGGTCAGATATCGCCTGGGATAAGGTGAGGTCTCTGGTCTCAGTGGGAGAGAGGAACGAGTGTTTTGTGGGAGCTGGAGGACCAGGGAAGTCTGAGCCTAGAAAAATCCGCGGCTGTCGGGGCTAGCGAGATCTGTGAATGTGGAAGGGGGTCCTCAGAGCTGCTAACAGAAGGGATCTCTAAAAAGCAACCCATTTTTATCTGACGTGCAGGGACAGCCTAAAAATTTCAAAGGTGTGCCAGCTGCTTAGACTCGCGCACACCCATTGTTCGCACACTTGGGCTTTTTCCTCTTCAAATCCTTGCTTCTGATTACTAAGCCCAATACATAGGATCACCCAGTTGGGGACACCCTGGGAGTCTGCAGGGGAAAGTGTTTTTCTGGAACCTGGGGATCAGAGCAGGGAGTGACCATCTTAGAGCCAGCTCTGAGCCCACTACCACAAACTGGTATTGAGTGCCACAGGGAAAGAAGGCTCTAACACTGCCTAGAAAGGCCATATATAGACCCGGAAGTCAATCCAAAAACACTGCCACGCAGGGGCTGAATCACAAATTGACTCTTGTATAATCAAAAATAAAGGAATACGAGAAATTAAGACACACTGCCTGCTTAAAAATCAGGACTGGCTTACAACACTGAGGAGCAGTGGAACACAGGGAACTGCAATACTGTCCAGACTGAGAAACAGGGGTGCCATCAGAACAATAGAGGAAGTGAATGACCTTCACTACTGCACATTTTACTTTTTTTATTTTTATTTTATATTTTTATTTTCATTTTTTGCATCTTTTACTCAAGAAACTAATTTTTGTCTTTCTTCCTCACTTGATTTTCCCCTTTTAATTATTACATTTTTATTTCCAATCAGTATCATTACTACTACTATTTTACCTTTTTTTTTTTTAAGTATCATTTTATTTTCTCTTCATTTTACTTTGGGATTAGTGTCCTACATTCTGGTTTCATCTTTCCTTTAGCATTGCTTTACTCTATCTCAACTCTACCTTTATGCCATCACTCTCTTCCTAACCTTTCCCCTTTTGGTGTCCTGTTTATCTTACCCCTTTTCTGCTTTAGATTTTCCATATTCTTTCTGTTTACCTCCTGATATAATTTCACCCTTCTTATATATCTAATCTACAATCCCCTGCTCCAAGTCTATACACACCTCTCTCTTTGCTGTCTTAACTATCCAAAAATTGTCTTTCTCTCTGTCCTTATGTTGTTGTTTGCTTGAATGTTGAATATATCGAACTTTTATGCTTTATTTGTGAGATTGTTTTGCTTATCCTTTTTTTGGGTTGGTTGTTTTTTTCTTTGCTTTGTTTTTGTTTGTTTTTTGCTTCTGTTTTCCCTTGTCTCGCTTGATATTAGTTGGTGTTGTAGTTTGTATTAATCTCCAGGTACTTGTTGCTGGCATTTGCTGGGATTAGTGGTTGTTCTATTGGAGTTTTCTCCCCATATATATATAGTTTGTTCCCCTTTCTCTCTTAGTATCTTTCTTATCTCTCTTACTTTTTTTTTTCCTTTTCCCAATTTCATTTTGACACTCCTCTTTTTTTTTTTTCTTTCTTTATCCTGTTCTCCTTTCTCTCCTATCCCCTAATTTGCCTTTCTCTGGTGGTCAACTTTATTGGAGGTTATTAATATCATGAATACATTTCTGTTCAGTGCCTTGTGTGTTGTACATGGTTGTGTTGTATGTTGTGGCTTTAAATCAACACAAGAGAGAGAGAACTACATAACCAGACATCTGGAGAAAAGAGACCATGGGGAGACAAAGACACAGCCCACATATGAAAGAAAAGCAAACATCACCAGAAAAGGAAGTAAACAAAATGGAGGCAAGCAACCTTCCAGAGAAAGAACTCAGAGAAATGGTCATTAGGTGGCTGAAAAGAATGGAAGACAAATTCGACAATATGAGTAAGAACCGGAAGGAAATGAAGAAGAACCAAGAAGAAATGAAAAATGACATCGCTGCTCTAAAGAACTCAATAGAAAGCATCAAGAGTAAACTAGAAGAAGCAGAGGACCGCATCAGTGAGCTAGAAGACAAGATGGGAAAAAATACCCAAGTAGAGCAGCTTCTAGAAAAAAAATAAATAAAAAGCAGGAGGAGAGCCTAAAGGAAATTTGGGCCAACATGAAACAATACAACATCCGCATAATAGGTGTACCAGAAGAAAAGGAAACTGAGCAAGGAATTGAAAACCTGTTTGAAGAAATAATGACAGAAAACTTCCCTGATATAGGGAAGAAAAAACCCACACAAATCCAAGAAGCTCACAGAGTCCCAATCAAAATGAACCCCATAAGACTGACACCAAGGCACATTATAATTAAATTGGCAAACACCAACGACAAAATAAGAATCTTAAAAGCAGCAAGAAAGAGACAGAAAGTTACCTACAAAGGAACCCTCATCAGACTAGCAACTGATATCTCAACAGAAACTCATTAGTCCAGAAAGAAATGGAATGAAATATACAATGTCATGCAAAGGAAGGGTCTGAATCAAAGAATACTGTACCCAGCAAGGCTATCAATCAAAATTGAGGGTGATATCAGGAGCTTTACAGACAAAAAAGGACTAAGGGAATTTATTACCACCAAACCAGCAATGCAAGAAATGCTAAAGAACCTGCTGTAAAAAAAAGAAATAGGAAGCGAAGAAGGAACACAGGGGTAAAGAATTAAAATGGCGACAAATAAGTACTTATCAATAATAACTTTAAATGTAAATGGATTTAATGCCCCAATCAAAAGACATAGGGTAACGGATTGGATAAGAAAACAAGACCCTTATATCTGCTTTATACAAGAAACCCACCTCAGAAAAAAAGATGCACACAGACTGAGGGTGAAGGGATGGAAAAAGAACTTCCAGGCCAATAAAACTGAAAAAAAAAGCTGGGGTAGCAATACTTATATCTGACAAATTAGATTTCAAAGTGAAGGACATAACAAGAGGTAAGGAAGGCCACTTCATAATACTAATGGGAGCAATCCAACAAGAAGAAATAACTCTGCTAAACATATATGCACCCAATACAGGAGCACCCAAATACATAAAAAATCTCCTGGAGGATATCAAGGGAGAGATTGACAGCAATACAATCATAGTAGGAGACTTGAAAACCCCACTATCACCATTGGACAAATCCTCTAAACAAAAATTCAGCAAAGAAACATCAATCCTAAATGACTCACTAGACCAGATGGAATTAATTGACATCTTCAGAACATTTCACTCCAAAACCACAGAATATACATTCTTCTCAAGTGCACATGGTTCATTTTTAAAGATAGACCATATGTTGGGACACAGGCAAAGTCTCTTCAAATTCAAGAAGATAGAAATCATATCAAGCATCTTCTCAGACCACAGTGGCATAAAACTGGAAATCAACTACAATAAAAACAATCCAAAGAAATCAAACACATGGAGACTAAACAGCATGCTATTAAACAATGACTGGGTTACCAGAGAGATCAAGGAAGAAATAAAAAACATCATGGCAACAAATGACAATGAAAACACAACAATCCAAAATCTATGGGACACAGCGAAAACAGTCTTGAGAGGGAAGTTCATAGCTCTACAAGCATACTGCAAAAAACAAGAAACAATGTTAATAAAATACGTAACTTGACAACTCAAAGAGTTAGAAAAGGAGCAACAAGAAAAGCCCAGTGTAAGCAGAAGGAAGGAAATAATAAAGATCAGAGTGGAGATAAACGACATAGAGACCAAGGAAACAATACAAAAGATCAACAAAACCAAGAGCTGGTTCTTTGAAAGGATAAACAAGATTGATGAACCTCTAGCCAGGCTCACCAAGAAGCAAAGAGAGAGGACCCAAATAAACAAAATCAGAAATGAAAGATGTGAAATAACAACAGATCCCGCCGAAATACAAAGGGTTATTTAAAAATACTACGAACAACTCTATTCCAACAAACTGGACAACCTGGAGGAAATGGACAGATTCCTAGAAAAATATAACTTTCCAAAACTCAATCAGGAAGAATCTAAACAGCTCAATATGCCAGTAACTATGGAAGAAATTGAAACAGTCATCAAAAAGCTTCCGGCAAACACAAGCCCAGGGCCACATGGCTACACAGAAGAGTTTTACCAAACATTCAAGGAAGAACTAAAACCTATCCTCCTCAGACTATTCCAAAAATTTCAAGAGGAAAGAACACTTCCAAACTCCTTCTATGAAGCCAGCATCATCCTAATACCAAAACCAGATAAAGAAAACACTATGAAAGAGAATTACAGGCCAATATCCCACTTGAACGTAGATGCCAAAATCCTCAACATAATTCTAGCCAATTGGATCCAGCAGTACATCAGAAAAATCATACACCATGACCAAGTAGGATCTATCCCAGGAATGCAAGGATGATACAATATCCGAAAATCAATTAACGTGATACATCACATAAACAAATTGAGAGATAAAAATCACATAGTCATATCAATTGATGCAGAAAAAGCATTTGACAAAATTCAACACTCTTTCTTGATAAAAACTCTCAACAAGGTAGGAAGAGAAGGATCTTACCTCAACATAATAAAAGCTATATATGATAAAGCCACAGCTAACATCATTCTCAATGAGCAAAAACTAAAACCTTTTCCCCTTAGAACAGGAACAAGAAAGGGATGCCAACTCTCACCACTCCTGTTTGACATAGTGCTGGAAGTATTAGCCATTGCAATTAGACAAGAAGAAGAAATAAAAGGCATCCAAATTGGAAAAGAATAATTAAAGCTTTCCTTATTTGCAGATGACATGATATTGTACATCAAAAACCCGAAAGACTCCATCAAAAAACTAACAGACTTAATAAATGAATTTGGCAATGTAGCAGGATACAAAATTAACGCCAAGAAATCTATGGCATTTCTATCCACCAATAGTGAACTTGCAGGAAGAGAGACTAAGAAAGCAATCCCATTTACCATCGCACCAAAAATATTAAGATTCCTAGGAATAAACTTAACCAAGGAGGTAAAAGACCTACACCCAGAAAACTACAGGACACTGAAAAAAGAGATAGAGGAAGACGTAAACAAATGGAAGAACGTACCATGTTCATGGATTGGGAGAATCAACATCATTAAAATATCCATACTACCCAAAGCAATCTATAGATTCAATGCACTCCCCATTAAAATACCAATGGCATATTTCACAGATCTAGAAAGAACTCTCCAAAAATTCATCTGGAATAAAAAAAGACCCCGAATAGCCACAGCAATCCTGAGAAAGAAGAATACAGTAGGAGGGATCTCAATACCAGATTTCAAGCTGTATTACAAAGCCATTGTTCTCAAAACAGGGTGGTACTGGCACAAGAACAGACATATAGATCAATAGAATAGAATAGAGAATCCAGATATCGACCCGAACCACTATGCTCAATTATTATTTGACAAAGGAGGCATGAACATACAATTGAGTCAAGATAGTCTCTTCAATAAATGGTGTTGGGAAAATTGGACAGATACATGAAAAAAATGAAACTAGATCACCAACTTACACCATACACAAAAATAAACTCTAAATGGATACAGGACTTAAACATAAAAAGGGAAACCATAAAAATACTAGAGGAATCCACAGGCAGCAAAATCTCAGACATATGCCAAAAGAACTTCTTCTCTGATACTGCCCCAAGGGCAATGGAAGCCAAAGAGAAAATAAACAAATGGGACTACATCAAAATAAAAAGCTTTTGCACAGCAAAAGAAACCATCAATAAAACAACAAGAAACCACACTGTATGGGAGAACATATTTGCAAATGTTACCACTGATAAAGGTTTAATCTCCAACATCTACAGCCAACTTATACAACTTAATAAAAGGAAGATAAATGATGCAATAAAAAAATGGGCAACGGACCTAAATAGAATCTTTTCAAGAGAAGACAGAAGGAAGGCCAAGGGACACATGAAAACATGCTCAAAGTCACTAATTATCCAAGGGATGCAAATCAAAACGACAATGCGATACCATCTCACACCTGTCAGAATGGCTATCATCAACAAATCAACAAATGACAAGTGTTGGCCAGGATGTGAAGAAAAATGAACCCTCGTGCAATGCTGGTGGGAATGCAGACTGGTGCAGCCACTGTGGAGAACACTATGGAGTTTCCTCAAAAAGCTGAAAGTGGAACTCCCATTTGACCCAGTAATCCCACTCCTAGGAATATAGCCTAAGAAACTAGAAACACCAATCAGAAAGGATATATGCACCCCTATGTTCATAGCAGCACAAATTACAATAGCTAAGATTTGGAACCATCCTAGGTGCCCCTCAGCAGATGACTGGATCAGAAAACTATGGTACATCTACACAATGGAATACTATGCTGCCATAAAAAAAGAAGGAATTATTACCATTTGTAGGCACCTAGATGGAATTAGAGAACATTATGCTAAGTGAAATAAGCCAGTCAATGAAAGAAAAATACCACATGATCTCACTCATTTGTGGATAATAAAAAACATTATAAACTGATGAGCAAAAAGATAGATACAGAGGCAGTAAAGCATCAAACACACTGTCAAATTACAGCGGGAAGGTTAGGGAGAGATGGGGGAAATAAGAGATCAACCGAAGCACTTGCAGGCATGCATATAAGAATAACCAATGGATGCAGGACATTGTGGGGTGAGGGCATGTATGGGAGTGGGGTGGGAGGGGGCAATGGTAAGATATGTACACATATAATACCTTAATAAAAAAAAAAAGCATATCACTCTTTTCAAAGGGCAATGACTTTACAGTTAATAAGGAGACACAATTGTTTCATTTACTCTAAGGACAAGCTCATTACTCTTAAAAAACTGGGTATTGCATTTTTAAGTAGACATTATTATTTTATCATTTGAAAATATGTATAATCTTATTTTAATAGATGACTTTATTAATTATAAAGGGCAAAGTATCATTTATCAGAAATCGGTCATTATATATTTGTAAAAGATCTTGTTTATATGAAAGATAAGGCAACGCCTCATTTATGTACTTAGAAGAGCAGCCCCTGGGGAGTTGGGCACTCAGACCACTGACAGGTTTAGTGAGACACAGGTTGCAAATATTCCCAAGGAAAGGGAGGGTCGGTTCAATATGGCCAGGGCAGGTGAGTCCAGCATGGGGGCCAGGGGCCAGGGCTGTGTGTCAGGTTGAAAACCTTAGTAAGAAATAATGTATCTTAGGGAAATGCTAATCTAGACAACAATGAGATTTTTAAAAAATTAAAAGTAGAACTATCATACAACCCAGCAATTTCACTTTTGATTATATATCCACAGAAAATGCAAACACTAATAAAAAAGATATATGACCTAAGTGTCCACCAATAAATGAACAAATATATTAGATGTGTATAATATAAAGACAAATACATATAAAAATAAAATAGAATATTACTGAACCATATAAAAGAATGACATCTTGCCATTTGTGCCGAAATGGATGGCCCTGGAGAGTTTTATGTTAAGTGACTTAAGTATATGATATCACTGTATGTGGAATCTAAAATGCAAGACAGCTCTGGTCGGTGTGGCTCAGTATGTTGGACATTGTCCCATGCACCAAATGGTTGCTGGCGTGTTCCCAGTCAGGGCACATGCCAGGGTTGTGAGCTCGATCCCCCAAAGGGGTGTGCAGGAGGCAGCTAAATGATGTCTCATTCCCACATTGATGTTTCTCTTTCAACCTCTCCCTTCCTTTTTCTATCAAAAATCAATAAAATTTTTTTAAAAATGAAAATAAATAAAAAATAGGACAAGTGAACAATCAAAACAAAACAAAAGCAGGCTCATAGATGCAGAAAATGAACTGGTGGTTTCTAGAGAGACGTGGGTGGGAAAATGGTAAAAATAGGTGAAGGGGATTAAAGGGTGCAAACTTCCAGTTATAAAATAAACAAGTCACTGGGATATACTAGACAGCACAGAGAATGTAGTCAGGAATATTGCAATAAGTTTGTATGGTGACAGAGGGTCACAACAACTCTCATGCTGATCACTTCGTAATGTATATAAATATCAAGTTACTATGATGAACACTTGAACCTAATAGAATATTGTAGGTTAATTATGCTTAAATTAAAAAAAAAAGACTTAAAAATGCAATGAGATTCCATCTCACACCCACTAGGATGGCTATTATCGAAAACCAGAAAATGAGAAGTGTTGGCAACAATGTGGAGAGGTCAGAAAGATTGTGCACTGTGGGTAGGAATGGAAAATGCTACAGCCGCTTTGGAAAACATTGTGGAGGTTCCTCAAAAAGATAAAGATAGAATTACCGTATAACCCAGCAATTCCACTTCTGGGTACATACTAAAAAAAATGACAATAGGGTCAGAAATAGATGATATTTGTATTCACATGTTCATAGCAAATTTATCCACAATAGCTGAAATGTGAATGCAACCCTAGTGTCCGTGGGTAGAGGGATGGAGAAGCAAAATGTGGTATATACAGGCAATGGAATATTTATTGTTTAGCCTTTGAAAAAGAGAATTCTAGGGAGGCAAGATGGGAAGTAGCTGTATGCTGCATGCCCTTTATCCCAGCCAGGGACCAGATTTAGAGTTAAATACTGTGCAATCAACTTAAAAAACCAAGTGAGGTGTAGCTGATTGGAAATATTATATCTAAGGAACAATGAAGAAACCACGTTGAGAGTGGTAAGAGAAGTAGTGTTGGGAAAGGGATAGCCTCTGTTGAGCAGGTGCGGTGGCTGAGGCCAGAGGGATATCACAGCTGCAAAGCTTCCCCTCCCTGGCAGTATAGGGTTTCAACCCCATGCAGGGATCCCAAACCCAGAGCAGCAGAGATGGAAAAAAGAGCCCATGTAGCATCAGACACGGGGAGCCAGGTGGACTCTGTCTGCCTGGGAGACTTGGACTGCACCTTCCCAGTGAAGGAGTGCTCCCATTGTTAGCAGCCCCAGGGCACCAACTGCTGGAGAAGCTGCACTGCCATGTTTGAGTTCAGTGGAGGGGTCTGCAGTCTGCACCCAGAAGGGACTTTGAGGGACCCTCTACATTCATGGAAGACATGGTGCAGAGCCCCAGTCAATTACTAAATGGTTAGCTTGGGGAAAGAGGAAAGGCCTCTCCCACCTCGAGCACACGGTTGGAAACCCTCCCCACACCCAAAAAAATACTAAAGGAGTTCATTACCACCAAACTAGAATTGCAAGCAATGCTAAAGGGACTGCTTTAAGAAGAAATATATATATAGAGAGAGAGAAAGGAACATAGGCATAAAAAATGTTGCAATAAGTAAGTACCTATCAATAATAACCTTAAATGTAAATGAATTAAAGGCTCCAATAAAAAGACAGAGGGTAGCCGAATGGTTAAGAAAATATGGCCCATATTTTTATGCTGTATACAAGATACCCAGCACATGACAAAAGTTATACATAGGCTAAAAGTTAAGGGATGGAAAAATATTCCATGCAAATGGAAACAAAACATAGCTGGTGTAGCAATACTTATATCTGACAAAGTAGATGTCAAAACATAGACCATAAAAGAGACAAAGAAGGTCACTACATAATACTAAAGGGATTGATACAACAAGAGGCTCTCACCCTTATCTATAATAATAAAAGCCCAGGTGGTCATTGTGCCATCATTCATGACATCGCCACCAGATGGCCAACACCAGGTGGCTGCCACAAAGGTGGCTGCCACAAAATGGCCATGCACACAGAGGAGGCATAGCAGCCACTCTACATGGTGAGACCTGGGGATCCTGCGGCTCTGGGCGTTGCTGAGGAGGCCGGTTCCCTGCATCTCTGCCAACTCTCGCAGAGGAGGGGGGGTCCTAGCTGATGAGGCAAGTCGGGGCAGGGGAGGCCAGTTGTGGGCAATCAGGCCAGCAGGGGAGCAATTAGGGGCCATCAGACAGGCAGGCAGGAGAATGGTTAGGAGCCAGCAGTCCTGGATTGCAAGAGGGATATCTGACTGCTGGTTTAAGCCTGATCCTTGCCTATAGGATCTGGCCTATACCAGTAGTCAGACATCCCCCAAGGGGACCCAGATTGGAGAAGGTGGAGGCCAGGCTGAGTAACACTCCTCTCACCCCTCCCCCCAACCTTCGTGCATGAATTTCATGCCCCAGGCCACTAGTAAACATATATCCTCCCAATATAGGAACACCTAAATATGTTTTAAAATTTTAGTGGACTTTAAAGGACAGATCGATAGCAATACAAGGATAGTAGGGTACTTAAACACCCCATTGTCAATGGATAAATCTTCCCAACAAAAAATCAAAAAAGAAAATGAGACTTTAACTGACACACTAGATCAGATAGATTAAATTGATATTTACAGAACATTTCATCCCAAAGCAGCAGTATATACATTCTGCTAAAGTGCACAGGGATATTTTCATAGATAGACTACATGTTAGGGCACAAACTAAGTTTTCATAAATTCAAGAAGATAGAAATCATATCCAGCATTCTTTTGGATTACAATGTTATGAAACTAGAAATCAACTACAGTGAAAAAAAAAAAAAAAAAAAAAGCTTTGACTTATAGACAGAGAGCAGGCAGACAGCTCAGGGGATGAGAGAGGGATTGACCAATAAAGAAAAAAGAGAGAGAGAGAAAGAACTCATTGATATAGACAACAATGTGGTGATTTTGGGGTGGAGGGGGGTGGTTGGAAGTGGAACAAGTCACAGAGGAGATAAAAGGTGATGGAAAAAAAAATAAATTATTTAAAACCTCAAAAATATTCAAACACATGGAGGCTAAATAGCATGTTATTAAATAATGAATGGATAACCAAGAGATCCAGGAAGAAGTCAAAAATTTTCTGGAAACAAACAAAAATGAACACATAATGACCCCAAATCTATGGGACACAGCAAAAGCTGTCCTGAAAGTGAAGTTCATATCATTACAGTCCTACCTAAAGAAGCAAAAAAATCTCTCATAAACAATATTACCCTACACCTAAAAGAACTGGAAAAAGTACAGCAGAAAAAGTTCAGAGTAAATAGAAGGAAGAAAATAATAAAGATCAGAACAGAAATAAACTACATAGACTCTAAAAAGAACTAAAGATCAATGAAACCAAAAGCTGGATCTTTGAAAGGATAAACAAGGTTGATTGACCTTTAACTGGACTCATCAAGAAAAAAAGAGAGAGGATCCAAATAAGTCCAATCAGAAATGAAAGGAGGGAGGTAACCACTGACAACACAGAAATACAAATGATATTAAGAGAATAGCATTAAAAACTATGTGCCAACAAAATAGTCAACCTAGGCAAAACAGAAAAATTCCTAGAAACATAGAATTTTTTTTTTAAACTGAATCAGGAAGAAATAGATACCTGAAAGCACCAATAACAATTAATGAATGCAAAACAGTAATAAATTTTTCTTAAAAAATTCCAAGAAAAAATGTCCTGAGACTGGAAGTTTTCATAGATGAATTTTACTGAACACTCAAGAAAGAAAGCCTCCTAAAGGAATTCCAAATCTTGAAGAAGAGGAAAGAATTCCAAGCTCTTTTTATGAGGCCAAAATTATCCTAGTACCCAAACAAGGTAAAAACACAACAAAGAAAGAAAATTATAGGTTAATATCCCTGATGAACAGACATGCTAACATACTCAACAAAATATTATCATATCAGATCCAGTAATACATTTTAATATAAAAAAACCATGATAAAGTGATATTTATTCTGGAGTTGCAAGGTCTGTACAAAATTTGCAAATCAATAAACATGTTACATAACATAAACAAAATAAATGATAAAAAAAATCACATGATCATATCAATAGATGCAGAAAAACCATTCAATAATATACAGAACCCATTTATGATAAAAAAAAAAACAACTCTCAACAAAGTGGGAATACAGAAAACATACATCAATGTAATAAAAGCCATATTTGAAAAACCTATAACCACATTATACTCAATGGGCAAAACTAAAAGTGTTTCCCTTAAGATCAGAAAAAAAAAACAAAAACAGAGATTTCTGCTTTCACCACGCTTATTTAGCACAGTACTGGTCGTTCTAGGTACAGTGATCAGACAACAAGAAGAAATAACAGGTATCCAAATTGAAAGGGAAGAAGTAAAACTGTCATTATTTACAGATGACATGGTATGGTACATAGAGAGCCCAAAACATTCAACCAAAAAGCTAAATCTAATAAACGAATTTGGCAAAGTTGCAAGACCATCCTAATGGGTATGGAGGGATATTTCACTTTTGTTTGGATTTGATTTCTCTAATGAATAATGATGTTGGGCATCTTTTAATAAGCTTTTTGGCCAATTGTATGTCTTTTTTTAAAAATATATTTTTATTGATATTTTACAGAGAGGAAGAGAGAGGGATAGAGAGTTAGAAACACCAATCAGCTGCCTCTTGCACACCCCCTACTGGGGATGTGCCAGCAACCAGCATGGAACCAACCAGCATGGAACCTGTGACCCTTCAGTCCACAGACTGACTCTCTATCCAATGATCCAAACCAGTTAGGGCTGTATGTCTTCTTTAGAGAAATATCTATTATAGTGTTTTGACCATTTTTTAATCAGGCAATTTTGTATTTTTTTTTTTTATTGTTGAATTGCAGGGTTTCTTTATATACCCTAGATGTACCTCTTAATATATATATAATTTTCAAATACTTTTTCTCATTCTGAAGGTTTCCTTTTCACTCAGTTGATTGTTTTTTTGATGGCCAATAGTTTTTAAGCTTAATATAGCCCCATATTCATTTTAAATATATTTGTATTGATTTCAGAGAGCAAGAAAAAGAGAGAGAGAGAGTGAGAGAGAGAGAGATAGAAATGTCAATGATGAGAGAGAATCACTGATCAGCTGCCTCCTGCAAGTTCTGTACTAGGGATGGAGCCCACAACCTGGCATGTGCCCTGACTGGGGATCAAACCTCAATCTCCTGATTCTTAGGTCAATGCTCAACCACTGAGCCACCCCGATCGGGCTATAGCCCCATTTTCTATTTTCTTATGTTCCTGAGCTTTTGGTATCATTTGCAAGAAACTATTGTCAAAGTTTTTCCCTTGGCTATTCTGTGAGTGTTATGGTTTTGGTATTACATTTAGAGCTTTAATACATTTTGAATTAATTTTTATAAGTTGCATAAGATTCTTTTACATGAGAATATCCAATTTTCCCAATGCCTTTTGTGAAAGTCTGTCTTTTCCCCATTGTGTGGTTTTGGCACCTTTGTTGAGGATTATTTGATAATATAAAACGTGTTTATTTCTGGGCTCTCTATTCTGTTCCATTGGTCTGCGTATCTATCTTTATGCCGGTACCACTCTACTCTTTCGTTAGCTTTGTAGTGTGTTTTGAAATTAGGAAACGCAAGCCAATAACTTGGCAAATTTGATGCTTGTTTTGTCTCCTCAGGGTTCCTTGAGATATCATAAGAATTAAGAATATTTTTATTTATTTAAAAACTAGAGGCCCAGTGCTTGAAATCTTGCATGGGGTAGGGGGGTGTCGCTCATCCCAGCCTGCACCCTCTCCAATCTGGGACCCCTTGAAGGATGTCTGACTGCCTTCTCACAATCCAGGACAGCTGGCTCCCAACCACTCGCCTGCCTGCCGGTCTGATTGCCCCTAACTGCTTCTGCCTGCAAACCTGATCAACCTCTAACCACTCCCCTGACAGCCTTATCGACACCTAACAGCTCCCCTGCTGGCCCGATTGCCCCTAACGGCCCTTCCTTGCCAGCCTGGTCTCCTCCAACTGCCCTCCTCTGTCGGCCAAGTCACCCCTAACTGCCCTCTCCTGCTGGCCTGATCGCCAACAACTGCCCTCCCCTGCAGACTTGGTCCCCCAACTGCCCTCCCCTGCTAGTCTTGGTCCCCCCGCAACTGTCCTCCCTTGCAGGCCTGGGTCCCTCCCAACTGTCCTTCCTTGCAGGCCTGGTCCCTTCCAACTGTCCTCCTCTGCCAGCCTGGTCACCCCCAACTGCCCTCCTCTGCTGGCCCAGTCACCCCTAACTGCCCTCCTCTGCCTGCCCGGTCACCCCTACCTGCCCTCCCCTGCTGGCCTGGTTCCCCCCAACTGCCCTACCCTGCAGGCCTGGTAGCCTCCCCACAACTGCCCTCCTCTGATGGCCTGGTCTCCTCCAAATACCCTCCCCTGCAGGTCTGGCCCCCCCAACTCTCCTCCCCTGCAGGCCTGGGTCCACCTCAACTGTCCTTCCTTGCAGGCCTGGTCCCTCCCAACTGCCCTCTCCTGCTGGCCTGGTCTCACCCAACTGCCCTCCTCTGCTGGTCCGCTCACCCCTAACTGCCCTCCCCTGCTGGCCTGATTGCCCACAACTGCCCTCCCCTGCAGGTCATCTTATGGTGGTCATCTTGTGTACACATGGGGGCAGCCATCGTTGACCACATGGGGGCAGCCATCTGGTGTGTTGAAGTGACTGTCGATTTGCATATTACTCTTTTATTAGATAGGATACCTTTGGGATTACAATATATTTTATTGAGTGTGCAGGTGGCTTTGAGTAGTATGGACAGTTAGCAATATTAAATCTTCTAATTTATGATGTTGTTAATGAGGATGGATATTTAAAGAAGCAATTGCTTTGTTCCATTTTTCTTAAATCTCTTTGTACTCATCCCTCTGTGGGAGTTCACAAACCTCTCCTAGCCCCAGACTCCCTAAGGTGAGTACAAGACAAGGGTTCCAGAACTTTAGATCCAGGGCCTAGGTGAGGGGATTAATTAAGCTGGACTTCCTCCCTGATCCTTCTGTTTTCCCCTCTGGTTTAACTGGCTATTAAACCCATGGGTGACTCTATTCTGTTGAACATCCTTTTCTTCTGCCAACTCTAGCTCAACTGAAACAATTTTGTCCTATATAAATAAGAACCTTTAAATAACAAATAAGAATGTTATTTACTAGAAGCCTTCCAATTTAAGAATATTAGTGACTGGTTCGTTTGACACATCACTAGTATTTCAGAAATACTTGAGAGTCTTTCACAAGAAATGTAGTCAAATTGTAGTAAGAAGCTAGGAACATTGCTTGGCATGTAGAATGGGGAAACTGAGACAGAGAGCTGAATAAACTGGCCTAGCAATTTACAGCCAGATACAGGAGGTCACCAGGGCAGAAAGCCTCAGGTACCTAGCAATGGGCAAAACTGTTCCTAGATCTTGCCTTCAGGGTGGCCTTTCTTCTCCTGGCATACCATTGGTCATGAGGCTTAGACCTCCTGTCCTGCTGTTGACCAATCAGTGGAGACCACGATCTGAAAGGGCAAACCTGGAAATTCTGATAAATATTCTATTGAGAACTTCCCTGAGACCTCCCCTAAGTCCCCACCTGTGAAAAGTAGATAAAATCCCTCAAGACAAAGAAGACAGCATGTGCTCCTATTGGAAGTCACCCCCTCAAATCTCCTTTTCCAATGAATTTTCTTCCACCTAAACTCTAAGTGGTACCCAGGAGACTTGCAACCAGGGGAACAATAGGCAACAGTAGGTCATCTTGGGCTAACTCCCTGAACTTGTCCCCAAGTCCCCTTGTCTCTGGCTCTCCAGTGAGCTGACAGCAGCCTTGCATAGGCTCACTTCTCTCCCATAAAGTTGCTAGAGAGCCGAAGCAGCCACACCTTGTCTCTCTCCTACTGCTTCTTCTATTCCACTGTCCCCAGCTTTAATAAACATAGTCTGAAAATCACATGGACTCATATTCTGAAACCTTTCCTGCATGAAATCAAGTACCTGCACACTACCAGCTGGTCTTAGGCAAATTTGCTCAGGGCCTGGCTTTTATTTCTGATAACATTTTGAAATGTAGAGGGAAGGCTATTGCAAAAGGAAGGAAAGAGAACTGGGTGTGTTTTTTAAAAATATTTTTATTGATTTCAGGGAGGAATGGAAAGGGAGGGAGAGATGGAAACGTCAATGATGAGAGAGTATCATTGATTGGATGCCCCCTGCATACCCCACACTGGGGGGTCAAGCCCACAACCCAGGCATGTGCCCTGACTGGCAATCCAACTGTGACCTCTTGGTGCATAGGTTGATGCTCAACCACTGAGCCACGCCAGCCAGGCTAGGTGTTTTTAAGAGAAGTTAAAAGTAAATAGTTTGACCTAACAAGTTAATTATTTTTGAATAAGTAAAAAGAGACAAACTGGAAACAAGGGAAGCTGTAGAGGTTAGTGGAAAAGAAATATTGAGAAATTTTATGTGGAAATGCTAGAATCTAATTATGGGGGTATGCTTACACACTAACCCAACAAAGACTACTAACTATATTAATTCAAATGAAGCTGAAGTAGCTATGAAAACATGGCCCTCTATAACTTCCTGCTGAGGCACATGAAATTTACTTATAATACTCTTACTGTCTTCCTGTTCTAAGAATTTTTTAGATGGTAATTGCAATATACGGCATTGGGTTCTTACAGCCTTGTCCCCAAATAAACTTCATGATTACAGTTCTAAATTGCACAACCAGCAAGAATCAGATTAATAATGAATGGCCCTTGAGAGTTTCCAATGGAAATGAGTGGACCATTGCAAATGGGAACCCATCTCATGAGCAGATTGTGAAAACTGAAGAGGTGTATAGTGTGCCCTCAAACTATAAGCAGATGTTGAAAAATACAGAGAAATGAGACAGACAGCAACATTTGGATCATGATAGCTTGTAGGTTAGGAATGGTCCAAAATGTTTTTCTTGTGTGTTTTTTTAAAATCCTAAACCAAGGATATTGTTTCCATTGATTTTTAGAAAGAGTAGAAGGGAGAGAGGAGGGTGGGGAGGAGGGAGAAAAAGAGAGAGAGATGATTGGCTGTCTCCTGCACACATCCTGATTGGGAACAGGGATTGAACCTGCAACCCAGACACATGACCTTGACCAAGAACTGCAGACTGATACTCTAATCACTTAGCGACACTGGTCAGGGCCAAAGTGTTTTTCTTAATGAAGACCTGTGGAACCTTACTGGCTCCCATTTACCTGCTTTTCACTTTTGAAA
This sequence comes from Plecotus auritus, assembly GCF_963455305.1. Taxonomy (NCBI): domain Eukaryota; kingdom Metazoa; phylum Chordata; class Mammalia; order Chiroptera; family Vespertilionidae; genus Plecotus; species Plecotus auritus. Next base: position 17,160,733 of record NC_137785.1, read on the forward strand.
AAATTTGACCTTGATTTCCATCCAAGGTTTCAGTCTTGCCCTATCCCCAATGGTCAATTGTTCAGCTGGAAGAACTAAAACTTTCTAGCGATGAGCCTTTCTAGCACCATGGGACCACGTTTCCAACCAAAAGGTTGGTCATCAATGAATCATTCCGTTTGATTTACGACCCAAAGGAGGAGGTGTGGATGAAAATGGGGCCACATACTAAACCTGACAAGCTCAGAGAAGGCCTGCATAGTATGATTTGCAAAATTAGAGACATTAAGTAACCACATAAGGTGGCCTGAAATTACAAATTTCTAACTAGAAGTGAGTCATGGTGGGTAATTATGTTTTAGGTTTTTTTTTCTGACAAAGCTGAATTTTTATGTTAACTGAACATGTCTATTGGCTTTTTGCATTTGTGATAACTTACTTTTGGAGTATCAGGAAAAGTTTTTCTTTTTTTCTAAACCCTCACTGCACCAGAGGAGAAGCCACAGCACCCCTCATTGTTATTGTCATCATGTTAAGTGTTAACTGCTAACTATCATCTATCAACCAGTGTAAAAGAAGTATGTGTCTGTTTCACTTTTATCAAATCTCTCTTTCCCTGCTTTGCTTTCTCCCACCTCCATAATCTATCACTAATGGATTTTATTTAAGCCCTTATGCCTCCTGGTTTGATTGTAATGTATAACATACGGTGCAAAACTGCCACTTTTTGTTGAGATTTTGCTTCCTGGCAATTGTTGTCAGTTTGACTCAAACTCATAAAAATCCTCTACGGGTTTAAATTGCTAGCTTCTTATCAAGATTTGGCCTTTATGGCAACCTGTCCTCACTCTGCAACTATCCAGAAGCCTGTCAGGTGTTTCCTCATCAAGAAAAAAGACACTCTTATTGTCTGTATCACTCAGAAAATTTCAAGCATTTAAACTGCTCTATTCTAAGAACCAAGATATATCTTTCTATGACATCAATTGAGGCTTTTTGAGGTGAGATCATTTGCCCAGAGTCACACAGCCTGCAAGTGGACTCAACCATGCCATGTATTTTCTATTGGCACTTGACATCTAGGCTCCACCCGTTCCTATGTTTCCTCCTATATCAGAGGAGCTGAAAGGGTAAATAGGACCTTTCCCACTTCTAATGATTGAGAATCCAGGTGGGAATTCATTTCAGCCTCTGAGATGCACTTCTGTATAGTTTGGGCTCTGGAAGGGAGAAGGGGCTGTGATTCCTGCTCCTGGTGGGTGGGCTCTGCAGACAGAGCTTTATGTGAAGAAGCAGGGGTTTCTTTAGCTCTGGGTGGGGCTGTGGCAGTGGGACCTTGAAACCGGACTTCCTGTGTAACCTCCCTAAATTCCATTTTTCTGGCTCTTCATTGGTTTTGCAAGCACCTAACTCTCTGTGCTAAAGACCTTTCTGCACAAATGTTAATGACTGGTTTACTTGCAATATTCCAAAATTGGAATAACACATATGTCCATGAATGGGTGAATAGATAAACAAATTTGGTGAATCCTACAATGGAACAGAACTGAGAGATTAAAATGGATAGATCTATTTCAAGATAATTGTGTTGACTCAAGAAGCCAAAATTCGCCCAAAATTACATATTATATGGTTCAAATTATGAAAACGTCAGAAAATGCAAATGCTCTGTAATGACAGAAAGCACATAAGTGTTTTCTTAACACTATTGGAGGGAGTGGGAGAGGGACAGAGTGAGGAGATTATAAGAGGGCCTGAGGAGGCTTTAAGACTGAAGAACATGTACATTTTCTTCATTGTAACAACTTCTCTGGTGCATGCATCTGGCAAAGCTTAATGAATTGTATACTTTCAATATGTTAAGTTTTATGATATGTCAACTAAAACTCAGTAAAGATGTTAAAATGTAAATATACACATATGAAATATGACTTAAAGTGTAAGTTGAATAGAAAATTCAAAACTGTAACATGACTTTTTTATTGCACATTTTTCAGCTTATCCAATAAAGGGGGGTGAAATATTCCACAGCCTGCAGCCTCCTCAGGTATCTGCAAACCCCACCTCAGCAGCACCCACAGCCCAGCGGGGTCCCACCTCACCAGTATTACTAAGGCCACATTCCTTCTCACTCTTCACACTGCCCACACTGGACTTTGAAAGCTCCTCCATCTAGCCAGGCACCTGCCCACCAAAGTCCACTCCTCTGTAGACAGCTCTTCCCCACCACCCTCTGCCCAAAGGGTGAATGGCCACTCATGCTTCAGGTCTTAGCCAGGAAGTCACTTTCTCAGAAATATTCTTTGGGATCCCCAGACAAGCTGAGACTCAAGTACATACAACTCTTTCTTCATGGTCCTTCTCTGGATTATAATTAACTCCTTAGTGCTGTGATTTCTCTGAGAGCCTGCCTTTGTTACAAGGTAATCTCCATGAGCACAGGTCCCACCTATGTCCTGTTCTCTGAGTTCCCAAGGCGCATCCCAGGCCTGACACATCACAGATTCTCGGTAAAGACTCATTAAATGGATGAGGGAAACCACACAATGGAAGTCTGTCACCTGTGTGACACTAGTGTTCCTTATAGGCACGAGGGCAATTGTATCAGCATGGGAGGAGGTCAAAAGTGTCCGGGGATGACCCAGGGATGGGTTTTTCCCCCCTCATACAATCAGGGGGGGCGGGAGACAGAACCAACTAACAGTGAAGGGTCAGACATTCCTTCATTCCCAGAAAATCACAGCCCTCCCCATTTCCACCTCGTGAATGATGTTTCATATTCCTGGGACCTGGACAGCAGCCTCTGTTCTTTGTCTTCTCACAGAGCCCTGACCTGGCAGACACTCTGGATCTTCCACCCCAGGTAGAGGTACTACCATGGGAAAAGAGAGCTCACACTGACCTCAAAGGATTCAGGGGATGACTCCTAAACCGAAAATCCCTGGTCTGTGGGACACCTGCCTGTAGTCCCTGAAATCTCACCCACCCATTATGTCCTCGGGATCAAGGGGAACGTTCTCAGCAGGATGGGACAGGAGAATCTAGGATCTGGGGTTGCTTCCATCTCAGAGGTGCTGAGTGTCCCATAGGGGACTTGCTTTCCCTAATAGAGAAGCCCACAGAGTCTCCATGGGTGACACTCCATGTGGAGCCACTCCAGATGCTGGGCCCTGTGGAGAGGCCTAGAGCAGATGACAGAGAGGGACACAGGGGACTGGATGCAACATCCCAATGCTATGATGGAGACACACAGGGTATTTGGGGATCAGCCCTCCAGGTTGGCACACTGTACTAAAAGCCTTAGAAGAGACATCACCAGACCCCGTTCTTGTAACCTTTGGGACAGAGAGCTCCTCCTGAAATAGCACATCCACCAGAGGGGCCAGTTCTTATGACACCAGACTCATAATACTCTGGCCCCTGGCCCCCCTGACATAGATGCAACCCCAGATCTTGTCCTCTTGCTGGGCTCACCCTGCTCTGGGATGGTGTCCGGCGTATTAAATCCACAGTGACTGGGCCCCGACTGACTGGCCTTTGAGCTTGAAGGCCAGGGCATACCTCTGCCCAGGTGTCAGGATCACCTCCTACCCTCTGGTCAGCATCCATGGTGCAGCACCTGACATTGGCTGCAGGTCTCCTCCCGCTCTCCAGGGGTGACACTTAGACACACAGACTACACAGGGAATTCACACACATGAACCTGGCTTTGCCTAAGGAGCTGGAGAAGGAGCTTGATTTCCATCCCTTGCTCCCACAGGTGCTTTTGGACCCCACCCTTGTGCCTGCTCCATCCCACCTGCCACTTCTAGGGCCCCTGAATAAAAAGGGGGGCTGTAAAATAAGCCTGAAAAGCCCAGCGGGTCACATGGCAGGCCTGACAAACTCAGTGACGCACAGTGTGGTCTGATCACAAATGTCTAACTGGGCAGGTGATGGCTGGTAGATATGTCACAGGCACACAGCTTCCTTAGCAAATGTCAGTCTTTACGTTAAGTGAGCCCTTTCCCTGTTCTTATGCATCTGGGATAACATACCTTTGACACATCAGAGTAGTTGTTTTTTTGCAAGATGATTTGAAGGCACAGACTCTGGGAGCAGCATATGAGACAACATACTTCTTATGTTACCTGGTTCCTTGCATAACCTCTCTATGTGTTATAAATATTAATAATCCTGGACCTACCAAAGTGAAGAGAAAAAAAAAAAAGTACGTGTTTCTCCATTTTGCTTTTATCAATTCTAGAGATTTCTTCACCTCCTAATGGATTTCACACAACTTTTTCCATCTTCATTTTTTTTATTATAATGTATAAAATAAGTTGCACAATGGCCATTCTCAGGATTTGAGATGGTGTTCCCGGGAAATGACGTTAGCTTGGTTCAAATAAACTTATAAAAATCTTCACAGGTTGGGAAGTTTCTTACTTTATCAGGGCCTAAGAGCACCTACTTTCTCAGGGCTTTATTTGCTGCTCCCCATGCCATACCTGGCACCAGCCATGAACAAGGTGGAGTAAGGAAAGGAAACCCCCCCACCCCAGGCAGGGGACAGACACCACCCCTCAAAGGTCAGGGAACACAAGGACAGGCTCAGCCAACAGAGGGAGAGTCTCCCAGAAACTAGCCCCTGAATACCAGGGAGCTCACAGAAACCTGGCCTCCCACCACAGCCCACTCTCCCTAGGGCACACAGGACACCTTCCCCTTCACACACAGGAACTGCAGGTCCTTCTGAGACTCCTGGTCCTGAGACCCTTCCTGGGTCTCTGTCCCTGGAAGCAAAGGCCAGGCTGGTGACAACCTGAGATACAGGGAGGGACCACTCAGCTGTCACCACCCAGCTTGACCCCTTCTCACCCCCCGAGTCACCTCTGTGGCCTTCCTGCTGGGAGGAAATCGAACCTTCCCAGCCCATTTGAGAACACGGGGAAGACCAGGTGCCCAGCTGGTTGTGAAGTGTCATAAACAGAAATAATCCCCAGGTTTGGGGCCTGTGGGGCTTCCTGTGCAGACCCAAGGACAAGACACAGCACAGGCCAATGCTTGTTCATCCTCTCAGGGGGTACGTGCCCCCATCAGACTTGCTGTTGCAAGTGGGCTCCACAGGCCAGTAACACCCACCTTCCCTGAGAGATTGTCAGATGCAGAGTCTCTGGTCCACCGCACACCTGCTCAGTGACAATCCGCATTTTAACAGGATCTGGAGACCCTCCCTGTGCCCAGGAGATGGGGAGAAGCTGCCCCATCACCACATCACCAGATTGCATTCTGGTTGGGCATCCACATCAGCGGGACAGCTGCTGAATCAGCATCTAAGGTGTCACCTGGGCATCGCAATCATTACAAAGTTCCACAGGTGATCTGATGCACAGTGGCAGTGACATCCCTGTGATAAAAGTTCCTGAAGTGGCCCACGAGCTTCTGCTCTGAAGGGAAAAGTAAAATGTGAAAGAGAGAGGGCTGTGGGGGAGGCTACTGTGCACCTGACTGGGAGCCATGGGGAATGCCCTCAACCTGGGTGACCCAGGCTGGTGCTTTTCCAAACAGAGCATATGAGTGTGTGTGTGTTCAGATACCTCAGCAGTTCCAAGGGAACGAAAATACACAGGGATGGTCAACTGGAAGGAGGGGAAAAGGGTGGCACAAATGAGGGGAGGAGGACGTGGGTCCTTGGCACAAACTCCGCCCTGGTCCATGTGACCAGGTAAGTGATATTGCACCAGGAGGAGGCCCAGTGCACAGTGAAGAGGGACAGCAGATCTCATCAGTTTGTACAGCGGTGCCTTTGAGCTTTCCTGGAATCAAAGCTCTTCTCCCAGAGGGAGGGACAATGCAGGCAACAGACTCCATGGAGTCACTCTCAGCCCCTATCTGCAGAGGACCTGTCCCATGGCAGGGGCTCCTGCTGGCTGGTAAGGAAGGAACAATCCCTGGGGGTGGACTGAAGGAGGAAAGATGGGTACTTGCTGGGGTCTCCTGTGGAGGACAGTGCTGTGAGAGTGGAGGAGATCGCTCTGTGTGGACCTGAGGGGAGAGGACAGGAGAGCAGAGTAGGATGGGTAAGGGAGATGGGTAACAGGTAACAGGGAAATCTCATGATCTGGAAGTCGAGTGGGGCAGGGAAACTTCAATTGCTGTTACTTCCTAAGTTATTCATCACTGAGTATTGAATTTTGAAAACTGACCACAATAATAACAATTTATGTCAGGTGGCACCAGAAAAAACTTAACCAGGGGTTCTAAACACTGAACTTACCACCAGCCTTGGGAGAAATACACGCCAGGCGGTGCAGGACTCTGGCTGGTGAGCACTCATTCACCCACATTCATTCACCCACAGGTGTTTGCAGCCTGTTGCAGGCACTGGGGATGCAAGATCTGACAAGCCCCTGTCCCCATGGAGCTCAAGTTCTATGGGTAGAGAGAGATAAGAAAATATCTACATGTGATGTCAGGTATCCATAAGTGTTAAAAAAGAACAGAGCAGAGACAGATCAGAAAGTGATTAACAGAAAGTCTTTAGGGAAGTGTTCCATGAAGGTGCCTCCCATGGACACCCCTAAGTGTCAGCAGGGGTCTGAGGGCAGTTAGTGGGTGAGCCAAACAGACACCTGGAAAAGAGACTGCGAAACAGAAAAAGTAACAGGTTCACAGGTGTTGAAGTATTGGTGGTCATGCTGTTGACCTTGACCACCAGGAGACACACACACACACACACACACACACACACACACACACACAAACACCAAGGCTGAGAGATGAAGAAACCTGTTCCAAATCCAGGGCCTCATCTCTCCATCCCAATATAGAGCTCCAAATATTTATCCATTTCTCTCTTCCCTCGCAGTTTCACTCTTAAATTTCTGGAGCCTGCCCACCACTGCCCAACTCGCTATTGTGTCAACCTATTCTGCAGAAGGGCAGAATGTGATTCTACACATCCGCAACAAGCCTCCTAATGCTATAGGCTTCTCGTGGTACAGGGGGGAAGGGGCAAATCCCAAACGTTTTATTACACGTCTTGGAGAGAACGTCGTATTTTATAGGACAGGGAAAGAATACACCGGTCGAGAAGAAATAGACTTGGATGGATCCTTGCATATAAGTAAGGTCACTATGAAGGACACAGGAATCTACACCGTAGTAGTCCGCCTTGAAGACTCAAAGAAAGAAATAGGATTTGGACAGCTCGATGTATACCGTGAGTGATTGGCTCTCTGACCTCTGGGTGTTGGGTGGGTGAACTTCACTTCACACACAGGACTGATAGCACTGGACTCTCCTCCATCCCCCTCTGCCTCACATTCCAAGTTGGGTTTGGGCATTTAGTGTAGGACACACACAGTGGAAACGAACTTTCTAAGGTCTCAGTTTCCTTCCTGGATTCCAGCCCTGCAGACATTCACCACAGAGAGAAGGGCCAGTCTGATGAAAGTCACTCAGCAGAGGGAGACCAGTCTCAGTCTAGGTCCCAGGGCCCCTCCCCATGACCATGATCCTGAGAAAGACCCTGCAGGGCTGGGCCAGGGACCATCCAGAGGAGCCGCCTGCAATCCTCATAAAGAAGCTCAGCTTTGGCATCCCCTCCAAGACCCCCTGCCCCAGGGGGACCCTGTGTCAGGTTGCGGTTAACCTCCTGGGAAGAGCTGAGTTGGTGCAATAGTTTCCGGGTGTCTGAGTCACAAGGCTTTTGAGTGCTCACCAGCCAGAGCTCAGCCCCATGAGCCACAACTGGATAGGAGTGGTCCTTCACCTGAGACTGTGTATGGATAACACAGATGAACAAGGAGACCAGACCATTTGTGAACTACACTGAAAAATTTAGGACTCCAGAGAAACGCCAGAATCACAGGGAACAAAAAGGAGAAAAGATGCTCCTGGCAGCTCCTCGTCCACCAGGGATCAGCCCAGGAGAATCTCTCTTGGAGTTGATCAATAACAGATGCCCGTCATTTGAGCAGCTCCCCTGTCCCAATGTTTAGTCAGATACTGTGAATATTTTATTGTTAATACACTGACACCCTGGCAGTCAAATGTTCATCGTACTTCCTTGAGAGGAAACCGAGGCACAGGGGGATAGAGTCACTAAAGCAGGGCCATCCTGACCATGAGAGTCACTCAAGGTCTGTCTACAGCCATACTCCCATCCTCTCTTCCATCCCAGAGGGATCCCTAAAGCAAACATTGGTTTAGATCTTCCCTTAGGCATCCCCAGCTCAGAGAGAGAGAGAGAAATCTTGGTCTGGGAAATAACACCAAATGGAGAATTAATTTCTTTGTACTCTAGAACCAAATTAACTGCTGTAATCATAAGTCAGTGCTGGGGACACCCAGACCTTGCCCTCAGGTGGCTGATCCACCCCTCCCTACAATGGAGTTGAAACCACTGATTTGTTTCCTGATGTGTTGGTGTCACTACCACTGGATATAACGGAAAGGACTTTGCCTGCTCACTCCTCATTTTACACTTGTAACCAGCTAAGGGATCAATATGTAACACACTTTTTTTTATGAATTAGGATGAAATAAATGGTTTCTGAAGGAAAAAATGATCTAAAAACCCTTCAGAGTCTGAAGCCTGGATGCAGAGTCCTAGAAACTCTGGCCACATGGGAAAGGCTTCCTGTCACTCCAGGGGTTGAGACCCATGTCTCAGACCCTTTGCTGTGCTCTAGAGAAATAGTCCTTTCTGCTATAGCTCTTAGGCCCTGGGGTATTAATAGTAATTTTTGCATATGGGGGAATTTTAACATATTTACAAATTTCTATCTCAGAAACACCAAACACAAATGGTCCACAAGGGCCAAAATGTCAGCAATCCATGGTCCCATCTTGCTGTCCATCTTCCCTTCTGCATCTGCACAAGCCTCCCCTGCCCTCAGTACAGGGAAGTTGACTGTAATGACCAAGGGCAAAGCATATGGTTCTGCTGTCACAGTCAGCTCCTGTTTGTCCCTGCAATCTTTTCCAGCTAATTCCTTGGGTTCTGCTCTATCATTTATAGGCTCATTGGCTCATGTTAGTCATACTCACCTGGGAAGGCCTGACCCAGCTCTTGGCCCCGGGGTCTGAGTAGTCAACGGACCACAGACTTGATCCTGGTCCCCATGTTTTATTTCTGCTCCAGTCTGAGTCTCTAAGATGTCCTTGGATATGGTCCCTCTTAGAAACACACCTCAGCTGGGCAATGAAGGTCTGTGTAGCTAGAAAAAAATTAAAGTCAGCTGGTCAGTGAAGAAGTAGGAGAGATGTGGGAGGATGGGGGGAGGGGTGTCTCTAACTCTAGGTCCTCTGTTATTCCACAACCAAATCCTGCTAATCTATTGAATGGTGCCCTTCATTTGTTTGCATGTGGATATTGCTGTTCAACACTATTTGTTGAAAGACTGTCCTTTCTCCATTGAACAGTCTTGGCTCCTGAGAAAGGCTGTGCTTTATCACATACATAGATGATTTAAGTTCTCTGAGGGCTCAGATCCCAAGGCATTTGTCCTGTGATACATAGACCTGCCTTATTCTTTTAAGTTGGCTGAGAAGTTAGAGGTGCCAAGTCTGATTGAAGAACCCTTGGAGGACTCAAGTGTCCCACACAGGGCAGTGTTCTCCTGTTACCTGCTCAGTGGAGTTACCCACACCCAATATCACAAGCATCAACTTTGAGAGTTTTGATTTATATTTTTCTAATGATAGTGATGTTTAGCATCTTTTCCTGGTCTTACTGACCATTTGTATATCTTCTCTGGAGAAATGTGTATTCAAGAGTTTTGCCCATTTTAAAATCAGGTTATTTGGTGTTGCTGTTGTTGAGTTGTAAGAGATCTTTATATATTCCAGATATTAAGCTCTCATCCTATTATTGATTTGCAAAGTATTTTATACCATTCCACAGATCACATTTCACTCTGTTGATTTTGTCCTTGTATGAACAGAAGTTTTCCATTTTGACAAAAATCTAAATTATCTAATATTTTCTGGCCTAACTTTCTAGTGTCATATTCAAGAAATCATTGGCAAACCCAATGTCATACTGCTTACCCCTATGTTTTCTTTTAAGAGTTTTGTAATTTTAGTTCTTACCTTTAGGATTCAATCCATTTTGACTGAATTATTGTGTATGGTATAAGCAATGGTCCCCTTTATTTGTTTGCATGTAAACATTGCTGTTCAACAGCATTTGTTGAAAAGATTGTCCTTTCTCCATTGAAAAGTCTTGGCTCCTTTATCAAAATCATTTGATTGTGTCTTTTGACAAATAGAAGTCTTTATGCCAGTGTCACACTATTTTGCTTACTTTCCCTTTGTAGTAAGATTTGAAATTAGTAACTGTGAGCCTCCAATTTCAATTCATCCTTTTTAAGGTTGTTGCAAACATTTGGGATCCATTGAAATTCCACATAAATTCTGAGATTTGTTTTTTTTATTCTGAAAAAAATAATTGGGATTTTGATAGGGATTGTTTCAAATATGTAGATAGTTGGTGGTCTTTGAATCAATGAACATGGATGTCTTTCCTGGTATTTGTTTCTTCTTTACTTTCAGAAATGTTTGGTAGTTTTCAGTGTATTCTTCTTCGACCATATTATGTTCAATCCTAAGTGTTCTAGTCTTTTTGATGCCATTGTAAACGGAATTGTTTTCTTTATTTTATTTGAGGATTGTTCATTTTTGTTTAATAAATGGAAATGATGCTGGGTGTTGATTTTGTCTCTGGCACTTTCATCTTTTTTATTAGTTCTAATAGTAGGTTTAGGTAAGTACGTGGTGAAATCTTTAGGGTGTTCTACAATAAGATTATGTTGTTTTTTTAAAAAGCTATTTTCTTATTCCTCTCTTAATTGGATATCTCTTATCTCATCTTCTTGCATGATATTTCTGACTGGTTGAATTAGGGGAAAAACAGCATCCTCTTCTTATTCATGCTCTTAGTACTGTTTTCAGAGGTTCTCCGTGTAGTAATGTGTTAGCTGTGAAATTTCATATGTGGCCTTTACCATATTAAGTAATTTGCTCCTATTCCTAAGGTTCCTGTCTTTTAAAATTAAAACCACTTCTCTTTCTTGATTTATTTCACCATTATATGCAATCACCAGGCCTGGAAATAAAGTCCTGTTCAGACTGAGTAATCCTATAGATGGAAATTCTCCAGGTCCAGGGTCAGGAAGACTGGGTTTGGCCATCTTTATTGCCTAATGAGTTATTTAACAACAGTTAAATGCCATTTCACTTTCCTTAAAGTCCCATTGGCCCCAGTAGTGGACAGGACAGAAGTGGTAAGATTGCCTTTCCCAACATACAAGGAATTTTTTATTAAAAAAAAAAAAAAAAAAAAAAACTTCTAGGAAAGGGTCAATAAAAGCTCATGAGAGAAAAATTCCACCTTATGGTGAAGTTATAGGGCATGTAGGCTGCGAATGGGGTTCTCTGTGTTGACACTACAAAGGTGTTTATGGGAACAGGTCAGAAGTGATCTGGGTTCAGAGAGGAGGTGCAGCCCTCTCCCTACACATTGTCACCTGAATAAAGACAATTGTCCTTCTGCAGAGATCAGAACCATCTTCTGGTGACATTACAGAGCTCACAGTGGACTCTCAGTGGCTAAGATGTCTGAGGAGGCAACATGGCCTAGGTCCCAAGCTCACTTTCAGTTTGCCATGACATCTGTTTCTCCACAGAGCCAGTGAGAGTGCCCACACTGCTAGCCAGCAGCACAACAGTCACGGAGAATAGGGATGCCGTAGTCATGACCTGCTACACAGATGCAGTCTCCACCCAGTGGTTCTTCAATGGCATGGATCTGCGGCTGACAGAGCGGATGCAGCTGTCCTGGAACAACAGAATTCTCACCATAGATCCAGTCAGGAATAAGGATGCTGGGAGTTACCAGTGTGAAGTGTCCAACCCCATCAGTTCTGCTTATAGTGAACCGGTTGAGCTGGATGTAAAATAGTAGTGAGCCTTCTCCCTTCCTCTATGTTATTAAAATGAATAAAATTTTTGAACCCTTAAGTAGATATATTGTGAGGGTGGAAAGTCCTTTGAAAACTTGCATTGAGTCAATAAATGCTCAAAAAAAAGAGCTGACATTGTCATTATTGTTGACTTAAGGTTATTTTCTATACCAGATCCCACCTCTGTGTGATCTAAGTTGTACCATCTCCTCAGTGGAGGTTAAACCGAGTCTTTCAAGAGAATGGCAGTGTTTGTGTGATTACTCTGGGTGCACATGATGAGTTTGCATAAATACAAATTCTGTCCCTTCTCCAAGGGGACATGTAGTAGATGCCCAGCCACTGTTGTTGGCAATGGGAATGGACAGGAGGACACCCATGTGGGTAACAACACTGATCTTTTTTCTCCCTGTTTGACTTATTTCAAAAAATTTCTTAAGTTTTTTTGAGTATTATTATTTGTATGGCTATAGACTTATTTGCATAAACTCAATAGAATTCTGTCTTCCTTGTTAATAGGGTATAATTGGAAACCTTAGTAATGCAACCAAGGCTTTGGCTCATATGTCCTAGTTCAGACTGATTCCACAGAATTAGAAATGACCTCACCTTTTATGAAGCTAAGTTTGACCTGTGGGGCCTTTTGGAATCTCTTGGAGATGAGGTCATTACCCAAAGCTAGAGGGTGAGGCTTCCTAACCTCAAGATACTGTAAAAAGTCCCATCTTTGGTTTCATAGAAAAACCTGCATCAGAGCCAACTATGTGGTGAATGTCAGTTCCTCTGCACTTAGGTCTCTAATCAGGCCAAATCCAGCAACACTAGCCATGTGGTAGGATGGAGAATACCCTTCATCCTTGGAGATAACCTGTGGTCAAAAGGAAGGTGACTGTAGAGAGCAATGTAATGTCTCTATGGAGAACTCCAGAAACACAGCCTTCTGGGAGATAAGATCCTGGCTGTGTTCAGGAACTCTCAGCTACTTTGTTTATAAATGGCTGGGAAATTGCACCTCTTTATAAATTTCTGGAAATGATAAAGATGTAACCTGGGTCTTGGCTAAAAGAGATTTAGTTGTGTTTTTCTCTGCTGTGCAGAAAGCAGTTTTGTTCTGAACTAGAGGCCTTAGTGTTCCCTCAGAGTCACCAACCTTTACACAGGTTCTTCCTGACAACATGCCTTTGTCTTCCATCCTTAGACCATTTATTTTATAAATGTAATTGTAATTAGTAATTGCAGAGTCTTTCTCTGCACTTTTGAAATATACACAAGTCTGCTCAAAAACTTCTTGCCAGTGTTATGACCCAGAGAATATCTGTCTCAAGGGCCTGGCCACATCCCTTTAAAATTTAATCTTCCAGGTGTCCCTGTGTCCCATTCTCTGAGGGAGAGTAGGAGCCTAACTTGGGTGGGGAAACTTTACAACAAAGATGTGAAAAGACCTCCTGTCAGGATTTCAGGAAATGTTTTACATTTCCTTTCTATAAAGCCAATTAGAAAACACAAATGCCTATAATTCCTTATTTTTTCTTAAAATATCCCCAGCCTTTTTTTTCAGGGGTGTTGAGTGCCATCTCACTGCCTTATTGCATCGTTCTGAATAATGTCTTTCTTGCCTCTTTAAATTTGTTGGACACATGATTTACTTTGTCATCATCTACCTGTAACTAGCTGATTCTGTCATTTTGCTCACAGTGTCAATCCTTATGTTATTTTCAAAGCTTCCAATTTCTTTCCTTATTAGGCTAAAATTCTCCAAATGAAGGTCTCAAATTTTCCGGCCTCCCTTCTTACTTGGCATCCACAGCAGCATTTGACGTGACTTCTTAGATGCTTTTGAGACTCCAGGTTGCATCAGGATGGCCTTTGCACCAGAATCTGAGAAGACATGCAGGCCTGAAAGGGCACAAATCCACAGGGACCAAACCATCAACAGTGTTCACATTCATTTTCACTGTACCTTCAAGGAACAAGATCACAGAGATTTTAACAAATATTCTGTGTTGATCCTTAGAAACTCTAGTAAACATGCTGGTCCCTTACTTGTCAGCCACCCACAGGTTGTCACTAAAAGATGCTGTTTTGTGTTCCCCATGACCTGGAGCTCAGGCCAGACCGGAGTCCTCATACTTGTTTTCTCCTTTGGTGTTACAATCACCAAGTGCCTGTTCTTAGAGAATCCACATCCAGATCCTGGGAAATGGAAATAAATCTTTCCTGTGCCTTGTGGCTTCTGGGGTATTTAGCTATACTCCTTTGACACCTAGCCAGAGGTGGATTGTGGGTAAGCAGGAGTGGACATAGAGGGTAGCTGATGAGTGATAGTATCTCTTCAGAGCCAGGATGATAAATTGTAAGGCCTGGGGTGTTTGGAGTTGTTAGGCTTTATATGAGGTCAAGGGAAACTAAAGGGGCCCTGCAGGTGGGCTCTTTTGGGGAGGGTTCTGGATGGTGATGAGGGATTTGAGTGAGGGTCTACCTACTACCTGTTGAGGTAGAAGCCACTGAAGCTGGTGTAGTGAAGTGGGTGTGCCGTTTTCCAAATCTTGGCTAGGTGAGAGGGGTGAGAAACAGGGTTGGGGGAAAGGATAAGGTTCTTGAAGAATCATATTAGTGTAGCTCTAGCTGGTTTGGCTCAGTGGATAGAGCGTCAGCCTGCGGACTGAAGGGTCCCAGGTTCGATTCCAGTCAAGGGCATGTACCTTGGTTGCGGGCACATCCCCAGTAGGGATTGTGCAGGAGGCAGCTGAATCGATGTTTCTCTCTCATCGATGTTTCTAACTCTCTATCCCTCTCCCTTCCTGTCTGTAAAAATCAATAAAATATATTTAAAAAAACACACACACACACAAAAAAAGAATCATATTAGTGTCCTGACATTGGTACAAGAGGGAGCACCAGATATACTGGCTGGCAGGACTTACAGAATAGACGTAACATAAGAAACAAGAAGGAAAAACAGATGAGCATCTTGTAGGGAGTTAGGAGTCTGAAAAGTGAGGAGGGATGGGGACACCATGAATGCAGAATATGAGCCTAAGGAATTCGTTATTTGAGCCAGGAAATTAGTAGAAGTCAAGGGTAGTCAGAGTATAACAGGGGTTGGCATGGAGCCTGGGGAAAGTGGGGAATGCAGGGCAGGCTTGAGGCCGAGGATCATATTCAGGGCCATCCTCCAGCTCCAACCCAGTAGAGATGTGTGTAATTGGCTCTCAAAGCAGTTACCCCATGGCCTGGGAGAGCCATGAAAGGCCAATCTCACCCCTACACACCAAGACGTGCCTCAGCTGAGTGAACATGTTAGCCATGTCCCAGGGTTTTGTGTGTCGGTGAGTAAGTCAATGGCTGATAGTATGTGTGTGTTGGGGGAGAAGGAATTGAGGGCTGGCATGAACTTGGAGTGTGTGGAGCATTTTCCTTCTTTGTTGACTAGTCAGAATAACTTTCTGTGATTTCACAGGTAAGAGTTCTGTGGTAGGTCACAGGGATGGAGTGGTAGGTACCCATGGTGGCCACCTGTCTTTGTCTAATCCAGGATGTGTCACTTACATCTGTGATAGATGCTTCTCTCCTCACCTGAACTTATGTTGCTGGGTTTGGTCCAACCAAGGTTATGATGAGCAGTTCTGTCTACCTGGTCACATTACAGCCCACGTTCAGACTCTCCATCTCTCCTCAGGCCTAGAAGCCTGTTGGGAGCTGTTGTTTTATTGCTGTAGAAGATATGACCTTGCTCACAACCCTAGGAGTCTGCATGTAATTATTTTATTAGGTCTCACCAGAGGTTTCACAAATCACCTTTCATTCTTCTAACATCAATTAGCAACTTGTCCTTTTCTCTGGAGGATATATCCAGCATGGCCCAGACTAGTGGAGCCATAGATGTGGCAGATCCCTGAATGGTCACAGATGTGAATGGCCCTATGGCTCATGCTTTGCTTAAACTGCTGATCACAAGAGTTGATCCTGTCTCTGGTGTCACTGTAGTCGCTGATGTCATTGTCTTAGAGCATCAACATTAGCAGACATCACTTGCACCCTTTGGAGCACACGTGTCTTCCTAAGGCATTTAGAAACTTACAGCTTTGTTCATATTTAGCAGGAAAGCCTCTAGTTCTCACCATTTTGATGACTTGATTTTGGCATTAAAGTAACTTGGAGAACGAACACATCCATTTGCCCTGATAGGGAGGGCTGGCATCATGGGCTAGTAATTTGTGCAGCCACTTACAAGGCCTATGGTAGGTTTAATAGATTGCTTTTGTCATCCTGAAATTCTTAATTTGAACAAAGAACCCAAAACTTTCACATGACTTTTCATAGTTCTGCCCCTAGGCTTGACCATGGGTTGGAAAAATTCTGTAATGTGACCATCAGAGGGCAGCACAGAAGCAAGGAAACCTGGAGAAGCTTTGAAGGGATACAGAGAAGTATTTGGCTTTTTCTACTCTATTTATGTCATTACAAGTGTCTAATGAACAGGACCATCCCATGCCCACCTCTGTAGCTTAAAGAATGAAGGTTATCTGTCTATGATATAGTGCAGAGATTCAAATTTAAAGAAATCTCAGGTAGTTGGCTCAAATGTGAATGGCGTTAAGCAGACACAATACGCCTACACTAAATATTGGTCTTTAGAAAACTACTGGAGAGAGAGAGAGAGAGAGAGAGAGAGAGAGAGAGAGAGAGAGAGAGAGAGTAATGAGAAAGAAAGCAGCTGAGTTTTCATCTTCCAAGAGGAAAGACCTTGCATTAGATAATGCCAAAAAGTAAAACATTACTAAATATACTCAAAAAACGTAATTTAAAGAAGACTTTGGTTCCATCCCGTGGGGGCTCTCATTCTTTGGGGCAGATATCATCAGTATGGCCCAAAGAAACCAGAACCTTCCTGTGATGACTTTTCACAGAACACACAGAGACACAGGGCTTATCATGGCAACATTCATTGTTGTCACAAATACAAGAAAGAACATCCAACAGGGGAGAGCTGGAACCTGGCTTTGCTTACAGTGTGAATATCAGACATAGAATAACTATTTCATGTTCCACCTGCAGGGGGAGTTAAAATCTCCTTGGGTTGTAGATTATTGCCTCAAAACAATTTACCTTCTCTGGGTCTTACACACTGATTAAGATCTGTCCTAGAAGCCCAAAAGACTTGGCTCTTTGTCCAAATGATATATAATGGGCACTGGCATGTTCTTTGTATTTGTTTTGTTACGTTTTTTATGTCAGGAAGAAAAAAATAAAATAAATGGTGATAGAAATAAAATAAAATAATATAAAATGAAAAAGAAAAAAATTACAATTCTCTTTTCATTAACCAGAACATAAGTGGTCTGCCTTCCTTTTTAAGAAAAGTACTACTTATTTAACTGAATTTTTCTGTATTGGGAAGCACACTAATGTTGCATTTTCCCAAATGATCTCTAAGGGCAGGACTGGAGAATTGACTTGCTAAAGTTTACTGTTATTTCCTGGATGAAAAATCTGGGAAATGGGCACGCTGCATTGGTGTCAAGCAACAGTCCCTCTGCAGCCCCTGTAGCCACAGTCCAGGACCCACCAGCTCCATAGCGCTGAGTGTGGGAGAGTCACCACCCACATCGCACAGAACCACCTCCCTTCTTCAAAACTCACACTTCAATTCTGTTGTCAGAGATTCCAGGAATTGCTGTCTTCAGCTTCTGAGTTTTTGGTGTTTTTTTTCCAAGGGGTTTAGGAGAGAATGAGTTAAGCCAATCCAGGGTATCTTTCCTAGACATAATTGGGGCACCTCTATTGTAACATGTGCAAAACAAAAATCTTTATCCTCCCCACCTCCCAACCTGATCCTCCTCAAATCCTCCTCTTCTTAGTGAAGGTCAAATCCATCCTTTCAGGAAATCTTGGCATTATCCTTGCTGCCTCTTTTGCTCTCATAGTAATCTCTAATCCATCAGTACACTTGCAGTCGGTCTACACAGTATAGATAGAACACAAATACTCAGATACAAGCCGCCATTACTCCTACTTGTGGTCATTGTAACAGTCTCCTAACTGGACTTCCTGCTGCATCCTTCACCCACCTTATAGCCATCTCCCCAGAGTAAGACCTGTGAATCCTTAAGCACAAGGAGAACTTCAATGGCCACACAGGACAACTGAGATGGAAAATCCCAAACACGGCTCATCTCAGATGTCTCCCTCCTCCTCATCCCTGTCCTCATTGGTCCTTTATTTTACACATGAGACTCTTCAGCTCTCTGGAACATTTCATCTGTCTGGCCCTCCAGACTCAATCTCCTTAACCAGTCTTCCCAGCCCTGCCAAACCTTCCCCTTTGCCACCATCTGGGTCCTCAGCTACTGAGAGTCATTGGAGCTTTGGGTCCTCTCCACCATCACAGGCTCTGGAGAGGCTCAGAGACACCAAGAACAACTGCCTGAAGCTGAAAAAGGCAGCTGGAAATGGGAAATGAACCCTTAAAATAAACAAACTTTATAGTTATCACTCCTAGAAATTTTCTGGGTGAAGCAGGATGTTCTCAAAAGCCTCGGGGTTCTTAACCCCAATTTTTTCCCTTTAAAAATCTTTATTTAATTGTGTTTAAAATCACATAACATTAAATTTACCATCATGAGCCAATACACTGAACCCATGTACAGTTTAGTAGCAATATATATATACAGTATATTCTTATTTTGGTGAAAACAAATTTCTAGCACTTTTCCAATAGTGAAACTGAAAACCTATACCCATTGAATAACAATGTCCTATATCCTCCTCCCTCAAGTACCCTGCAGTGACCAACATTCTTTGCTTTTGTAAATTTGAATACTTGAGATATATATAAGTGGAACACACTTTTCCTGTCTTCTTGTGACTGGCCTGTTTCATGGAGCATACTATACAAAATTAATATTTTTATAAGGCGGACTAGGGTACCATTGTATATGTATTTACTACATTTTTTATGTTACTCTATGAAAGATAGAGTTGCTTCCACCTCTTGGCTCTTGTGAATAATTCTGCAATAAAAATGGATGGGGGAACAGGTCAGGGGTCACCCTGGGGTTATGTGGGGTCAGAGAAGAAGTGCAGCCCTATCCTTACACATTGTCACCTGAACAAAGAAAATTCTGCAGAGGTCAGGACCATCCTCTGGTGACCATCACAGAGCTCACTGTGGACTATGAGTGGCTGAGATGTCTCAGAATGTATACGGACCCCAAGTCCCAAGCCCACTCTCAATCAGTCCTTGGTCTTTTCACAGAGCCCACAAGAGTGACCACCTTCCTAGCCAGCAACACCACAGTCACAGAGCATGAGGATGCTGTGTTCCTTACCTGCTACTCAACTGTAATCCTCACCCAGTGGTTCTTCAATAACATGAGTCTGTAAGAGCATGAAGTTGTCCGGGAGCAACAGAACCCTCACCATAGACCCTGTCAGAAGGAAGGATGCTGGTGATTATCAGTGTGACGTCACCAACCTTATCAGTTTCTATGAAAGTGAGCTGCTCAGTTTGGATTTGAAATATGAATGACACACCTTCCCTCCTCTATGTTATTAAACTGGGAATAAATGTTTTGCACTGTTTAAACAGATTTGTTGTGAAGGTGGAAATTCCTTAGAAGACTTGAATTGAGTCAACAAATGTTCAGAATTGTGAAATATTCTGTCATGGAACTCAACAATTCCAGCAAATAAGGCGGTCCGTGTCTCATCAGCAACCTGCAGACCTGCAATGGATGACCCTGTGTCTAGCCCTTTGTGACCTGGGGCTCAGGCCAGACATCTTTGTCCTGTATATTTTTTCAATGTTTTTACAAACTCCACATGCCTCTCCTTAGAGAGTCCACAGATCATTGGAAAAGGGAAATAAATCTCTCTTCTGCTCATGAGCATTACTGGACCTCAAGTTCTTCTTACAGAGCGAGGGACAGAGCAGGTAGCAGACACCATGGAGTCTCCTTCAGCCCCTGCCCGCAGATGGCTTGTTTCCAGGCAGGGAATCTTGCTGGCTGGTAAGGAGCGGACAGTTCCTGTGTGAGGACCCCAGAGGATGGGAATCAGAGACTGGCTGGGATCTTCTGGGGAGCACGGTGCTCTGAGAATGGAGGGAGGGCTTCTGTTTGGACCTGAGGGGAGAGGACATGGATACAGAGTCAGATGGGAAAGAGGGTTCAGAAACAAAAAAATCTCATAATCTGCAAGTGTTGCGGGGCAGGAAAACCTCAATGGCTCTTCCTTTCCTAAGTTGTTTATCACTGAATAATAAATTTTGAAAACTGATGACAATAATAATAATTTACGTCAGGCAACAGGAGAAAAATCTTAACGAGGGGCGCTATACATTGTTCTTACCATGAACCTCAGAAATGGGCACATACACCCCAGCAGGTGTACAACCCTGGGAACTGTGACTGCAGCATCTGTAGACTGTTGTAGGCACTGGGGGTGCAAGATCAGACACGTTCCTGCCTCTATGTTCTGTCTGGAGGAGACAGTCAAGGAAAGATCTGGATGTGATGTCAGGTACCCACAATTTTCATGAAGGGAACAGAGCAGGAACAGCTGAGACAGTGAAAGCAGAGGGTCTTTACAGGAGGTGGTCAGCAAAGGTTTCTCCCAAGGACGCCCCTGAGTGTCTACAGGGGTATGTGAGCAGTGAGAGGGTGGGCCGGACAGACACCTAGGGAAGTGTATTTGAAAAAGGGAAAAGAACAGTGTCAGAGATAACGGTGACCATGCTGCTGACCTTAACCACAGGAGTCACACACACAGACACACACAACGACACACGCACCAAGGCTGAAAGATGCAGAGATGTGCTCAAGATCCAGGGCCTCACCTCTCCATCCCAATACATAGATGCAAATATTGATCAGTCTCAATTATTTCCTAGTCCTACTCTTTACTTTCTGGAGCTGGCCCACCACTGCCAAACTTGCGATTGTGTCCACCAATGCTGCTGAAGGGGAGGATGTGATTCTACGTATCCGCAATTACCCTCCTGATGCTTCAGGTTATTTTTGGTATCTGGGGAAGGGGCAGAAGATAGTCGTTATATTGCATTTTTTTCATTAGACATAAACAACATCGGAAGAGGGCCTGAATACACTGGTCGAGAGACAATAAACAAGGAAGGATGCTTGCTGATAAAGAAGGTCACCCTGAGAGACACAGGAATGTACACAGTGGTCACCCTCCTTCACAATTCAAAAAAGGAAAGAGGATTTGGACGGCTCAGTGTATACTGTGAGTCATTGCTCTCTGACCTCTGGGTGTAGGGTGGAGTGAACTCTGCTTCACAGGACTGACAGCCCTGGACTCTGCTCCATCCCCTTCTCTCTCAAGTCCCAGGTTGGCTTTGGGGATTTGGTGCAGGACACACACAATGGAGACAAACTTCCTAAGATCAGAGTTCCCTTCCCGGATTCCTGCTCTGTAGACATTCTCCACAGAGAGAAGGGCCAGTCTGATGGAAGTCGCTCAGCAGAGGGAGGCCTGTCTCAGTCCAGGTCGCTGCGCCCCTCCCCATGACCATGATCCTGAGACAGGCTCTTCAGGGGATCCTCACAGAGAAGCTCCGCTTGGCAGCCCTTCCCCAGACCCCTGTCCCAGGGATACTGACTCTAGAAACCCTGGGGAGCCTGTGTTAGGTTGGGTTTGGCTTCTTGGGAAGGGCTGAGTGGGTAACAGTTTCACAACTGCCTGATTTACAGGGCTCCTGAGCTAATCACCAGCCAGGGCTCGGCACCAAGAGGCACATTTGGACAGGGAAGGTGTTTGGTCCTTCACCTGACACTGTGTGTGAAGATCACAGGCAGACAAGCTCCCCAGATCATTAGCTGACTGTTCTGGTGGACTTAGGAGAGTCCACAGAAAGGTCAGCATCCCTGGGGAGAAATAGAGGATTAAAAAATTCTTCTGGCAGCTTCTCAGACACCAGGGATCAACCCAGGAGATTTTCTCTTGGAGTTGATTAATAGCACATGCCTCTTATTTGTGCAGCTTCCCTATCCCAAAATTCAGGTCAGATACTGTGATTATTTTACAGGTAACACACTGATAACTTGATAGCCAAATATCCACTTTCCTTCAGTGAGGGGAAACCGAAGCATGGGGAAATACAGTCACTAAAACAGAGTCTCTCAGGCCCTTAGTAGCTGATCAGAGTACCTCAGGGTTGTTCTGCATAGCCCATTTCTCCTCCACCCCAGGGCCTATTAGGTGTCTGTAGTTCCCTAGACCAACTATTGGTTCAGATCCTCTCTTCTTAGTTGTCCTCGACTAAGAGGGAGAGATTCTGGTCTGGGGAGTGATAGCGAATGGAGAATTAATCACTTTTTACTCTAAAACTCAATTACCTGCAATAACTATCAGAGTCAGTGCTGGGAACGCCCAGGCCTTCCCCTCACATGGCTGATCCAAACCTCCCTGCACTCCCTCCCTGCACTGGACTCGAAACCACTTATTTGTTTCCTGTGTGTTGGTGTTACTCCCACTGGATAGAAAGGAAAGAACTTTGAGTCCTTATTCATCACTCTACACCTCCAAACAGTCCAGGGACCATCATGTAAAAATATACTCAATTGCTTTTGATGAATGATAAAGAAATAAATGGTGATTGAATGAACAATAAATGATCCAAAATCTCTTTAGAGACTGGGAATTTGATGCCGAGTTTTTAGAATTCTAGCCACCTGGGACAGGCTCCCTTTCTCTCCAGGGAATGAGACCCATTTCTCAAATTATTTGCTGCTCTCTAGAGAAATAGTCTTTCCTTCAATTGGTCTTAAGCCCTGGGGTATTAATAATAATTTTCTCATACAGAAGAATTTTAAGTTTTTTCCAAATGTCTGTCTCAGAACCACCAAACACAAATGGTCCAAAAGGGCCAGAATGTCAGCAATCCATGTCCTCCTCTTGCCATCCATCACCCCTTCTGCATCTGCACAAGTCCTCCTCCCCTGCCCTCAGCAGAGGGAGGATGACTTTAGTGACCAAGGGCAGAGCCAAGGTTCTGCTGCCAGTCAGCTCCAGCCTGTCCCCTTCATGTTTTTCAAGCTGATTCCTTGGACTCTGCTCTATCATTTATTGGCTCACTGGCTCATGTCAGTCATACTCACCTGGAAAATCCTGACCCAACCCTTGGGCCCAGGGCCTGGTATTCAACTGACCAGTGGCTTGTTCCTGGGACCCTTTTGTTAGCTCTGCTCCACCCCCAGTCTCTAGGATGCCCTGGAAATATGCCTCATAGAAACACACCTCAGCAGGGTGATGAAAGTCCATGCATCCTCAAAGAATGCCCTCTGGTCAATTCAGCTGGTCAGGGAAGAACCAGGAGAACTTCAGAATGGTCTCTGGCTTTCATTCTATGTCTTTCCATGACCAAACCCCGATTCTTACCTGACACCTGAGAAAGTCTGTGCTTTCTCCCATTTAGAGAGCTGGAGGCCTTACATTCTCTGATCGCTCAGATCCCCAGGCATTTATCTTGTGATACATAGACTTGCCTTATTCTTTTAAGGAGTCACATTGGCTGAGAGGTGAGAGGTGCCAGCTCTGTTTGGAGATGCCTTTGGATGAATCAAATGTACCATATAGAGCATTGTTCTCTCTGTCACCTGCACAGCTGTGTTACCCACACCCCAAATCACAAGCAACAGTACCAACTCCTAGATTTTTGATTTGCATTTTCCTAATGATAGTGATGTTGAGCATCTTCTCATGTGCTATTGGCCATTTATATAACTTCTTTGGAGAAATGTCTATCAAGTTCTTTGCACATTTTAAATCAAGGTATTTGATTTTGTTGTTGAGTTGTGGGAGTTCTTTATATATTGTGGATATTAACTCCTTATCTTATATTTGATTTGCAAAGAATTTTCTCCCATTCCATAGGTCACCTTTCACTCTGTTAATTGTGCCATTCAATAATCAGAAAATTTTCACTTTTATAAAATCCAATTTATCTAGTTTTTTCTTTTTCCCCAGTGTTCTTAGTGTTCTATTTAAAAAATCATTGCCAAACACGATGTCATAACGTTTCCCCCTATATTTTCTCCTAAGAATTTATAGTTTTAGGTCTTACTTTTAGAATTCAATTCATTTAGCCTTAATTGTTGTATATGGTATAAGTTATAGTCCACTTCATTTGTTTGCATGGGGATATTGCTGTTCAACACCATTTGTTTAAAAGACTGTCCATTCTCCATTGAGCAGTGTTGGCTCTTTTTCCCAAACCATTTGATTGTGACCCTTCTTTATTGTTGGAAGTATTACATATATCCCTTTTTGTTTCCCATTGACCCTTTCTAGCCTGTCCCCTAACCCCACCCCAGGTCTTCACCACACTATTGTCTGTGTCCATGGGTTATGCATGTGTGCATACAAGTTCTTTGGTTGATCTCATCCCACCCACCCAAGTCTTCCCTCTGAGATTTCACAGTTGGTTCCATGCTTCTGTGTCTCTGGATCTATTTGTTTCATCAGTTTATTTTGTTCAGTGGATTCCACATATGAGCGAGATCATGTGAATCTTGTTATTCTCTGACTGACTTATTTCACCTAGTATGATACTCTCCAGGTCCCACCATGATGTCTCAAAGAGTAAGAGATCCTTCTTTACAACCACATAATGTTCCATTGTGTAAATATACCACAGCTTCTTTATCCACTCATCTACTGATGGGCACTTAGGCTTTTTGCACCTCTTAGCTATTGTAAATTGTGTTGATATGAACATAGGGGTACATACATTCTTTCTGAATGGTGTTTCAGGTTTCTTAGGATATATATTCCAAGAAGTGGGATCACTGGCCAAATGACAGTTCCATATTTAATTTATTGAGGAAACTCCACACTGTTTTCCATAATGGTTGCACCAGTCTGCATTCCCACCAGCAGTGTACTAGGATTCCCTTTTCTCCACATCCTCACCAGCAATTGTCATTTGTTGTTCTGTTGATGATAGCCTGACAGGTGTGAAGTGATACCTCATTGTCTTTTTAATTTGCATCTCTCTGATGATCAGTGAGCATTGAGCATTTTTTCATATGTCTCTTGGCGATTTATATATCCACTTTGCAAGAAGTATCTGTTTAGGCACTCTGCCCATTTTCAAATTGGATTGTTTGTCTTCCTTTCATTAAGTTATATGAGTTCCTTATATATTTTGGATATTAACCCTTTATTGAATGTATTATGCCAAAAATGTTCTCCCATACAATGGGCGCCCTTTTTGTTTTGTTGGGTTTTTGCTTTTTTGCTGTGCAGAAGCTTTATATTTTGATGTACTCCCTTTTGTTTATTTTCTCCTCAGTTTCCCTAGCCTTAGGAGATGTATCCACAAACATATTGCTCTGAGCGATCTCTGAGCTTTTGCTGCCTATGGTTTCTTCTAGGATAGTTATGGTTTCACAACTTACATTGAAGTCTTTAATTCATTTTGAGTTTATTCTTGTGAATGGTGGTCAAGTTGTGTGGTATAGTTATTTTTTTTGCATGTGTCTCTCCAAGTTTCCCATTACCATTTATTGAAGAAACTGTCTTGACTCGATTGTATGCTCTTGCCTCCTTTGTCAAATATTGAGCATAATGGGTTGCGTCAATTTCTGGGGTCCCTTTTCTGTTCCATTGATCTATATGCCTGTTGTTGTGCCAATACTAGACTGTTTTGATTACAGTGGCTTTGTAGTATAACTTGATATCTGATATTGTGATCTCTCCAACTTTGCTTTTCTTGCTCAAGATTGTTGCAACTATTCTGGGTCATTTTTGGTTGATATAAGTTTTTGGAGTATTTGTTCTAGATCTGCAAAATATACTGTTGGTATTTTACTAGGGGTTGCATTGAATCTACAGATTGCTTTGGGTAGTATGGGCATTTTAATGATGTTAATTCTACCAATCCATGAACACAGTATATTCTTCCACTTTCTCTTTTTTCAGTGTACTGTAATTTTATGAGTACAAGTTTCCTCTATCTCATCCTCTTATCTCTTTATTTAAATGTCCTATAGTTTTATGAGTACAAGTCTTTTACCTCCTTGGTTAAATTTATTTTTAAGTATCTTAATTTTTATGTTGCATTGGCAAATGGGACAGTTTGTTCAATTTCTCTTTCTGAGAATTCATTATCGGTGTATTAAAATGCCATAGATTACTGAATGTTTATTTTGTATTGTGCTATATTGTCAAATTCATTTATTAAATATAGTAGCTTTTTGGTGGAGTCTTTAGGGTTTTCTATGTACAATATCATGTATGTCATCTGCAAATAATGACCATTTTACTTCCTACTATCCATTGGATGCCTTTTATGTTTTCTTCTTTTCTGATTGTTGTGGCTAGGACTTCCAGTACTATATTGAATAACAGTGGTGAAAGCAGACATCCCTATCTTATTCCTGATCTTAAGAGAAATGTTTTCAGCTTCTGCCCATTGAGTATGATGCTGGCGGTAGGTTGTCATATATGGCATTTATTATGTTGAAGTGTGATCCCTCTAGTCCCACTTTGGTGAGAGTTTTTATAAAAAAAGTATGTGGAATTTTGTTGAAAGTTTTTTTCTGCATTTATTGATAAAATCATGTAATTTTTGTCTTTCAAATTGTTTTTTAATTATTTTTTGTTGCAAGTATTACATATGTACCCCATTTCCTCCATTGCCCTCTCACCACCCTCTCCCCCACAATCTGATTGTTTCTTTTGATGAAAAGAAGTTTTTATGCCATGTCACACTATTTTGGTTACTTGAGCTTTTAGTAAGCCTTGAAATTAGAAAGTGTGAGAACTCAAATTGTATTATTCTGTTTTAAAATCATTGCAACCATTTTGGGGGTCCACTGAAATTTCATATGAATTCTATGACGGATTTTCCTATTTCTGCAAAAAAAGTCAGCATGTTTTTATAGGGATTGTATCAAATATGTAGATAGTTGTGGGAAATTCTAATCTGTGGACATGCCCATGTCTTTCCATTTATTTCTTTCTTCTTCACTTTTGTTCAGAAATGTTAGGTATTATACAGTGTATAAATTTTTCATAGTCTTGATTAAGTTTATTCCTAAAGATTCTAGTCTTTCTGATGCTATTGTAAATGGAACTGTTTTTTTTTTTTTTTTAAATATATTTTATTGATTTTTTACAGAGAGGAAAGGAGAGGGAGAGAGGGTTAGAAACATTGATGAGAAAGAAACATCAATCAGCTGCCTCCTGCAAATCCCCTACTGGGGATGTGACCCCAACCAAGGTACATGCCCTTGACTGGAATTGAATCTGGGATCCTTTTGTCCACAGCCGGATGCTCTATCAGCTGAACCAAAGCGGTTAGGGTGGAACTGTTTTCTTAATTCCACTTTGGGATTGTTCATTGTTGTTGCAAAAATTGAAAATGATGATAAATGTTTATTTTTGTCTCCTAGAACTTTGCCTTATTTATTAGTTGTAACAGATGTGTGTATGTGTGTGTGTGGCGGTGGTGGGTGGGGGAGGGCAAAATCTTTAGGGGTTTCTTACATATAAGAATATAGTATCTTTTTAGAAATATAATTTTTCTTCTTTTTTTCCCAATTTGTATACCACATATTTCATCTTCTTGTCTAATTATTTTTGCCATGACTACCAGTACTAATTTGAATAACTTAGAACTACAGCATCCTTGTCTTGTTTGGAATCTTAGTAACAATTTCCAAGTTTCACCATGAAGTTTTGTGTTAGCCGTGGACTTTCATGAAAGGTCTTTATCATATTGAGTAGTTTCCTTCTATTCCTATTGTCCTGGCTTTTGTTGCAACCATAATGACATCTCTCCAAAATTTATTTCACTGTGATAGTCAATCCGCAGACCAGGGAATATAGTCCTGTTCAGAATGAAAAATCCTTCAGATGGAACTTCTGGTCCAAGGTCATGAAAACAGGCTGGGCCATCTTTATTGCCTAGTAAATTATTTCAAAAAAGGTAAATGCCTTTTAACTTTCTGTAAAGTTGCCTGGGCCCTAGAGATGTACAGAAGTGGTAAACCTGCCTTTTAAAACATACATGAAATTTTTCATAAAGAGTGGAACCTCATCTTTTTTGAAATAAAAATAGTTATAGAAAAAGGTCAATAAAAGCTCATGAGCGGGAAATTCCAACTGATAGTGAGATTATAGGACACAAGGTCTGCGAATGGGTTCCCTGTGCCAATACTATGGTAATGTCTGTCAGAACAGGTCAGGAGTCACCCTGAGGTGATCTGGGGTCAAAGAGGAGGTGAAGCCATCCCTTTTCCTTACATATTGTCACCTGAGCAAAGACACATTCTGCAGAGATACAGACAAGCCTCTGGTAACATTTACAGAGCTCACCATGGACTCTAAGTGGCTGAGATCTTTGAGGGAGGAGCATGGCCCCAGGTGTCAAGCCCACACTAAGTCATCCACACCCTCTGTTTCTCCACAGAGCCAGCGAGAGTGCCCACACTCTTAGCCAGCATCACCACAGCCACAGAGAATAAGGACGCCGTGGTTATGACCTGCTACACAAATGCGATCTTCACTGAAAGGTTGTTCAATGCTGAGAGTCTGCAGATCAGAGAGAGGATGAAGCTGTTCTGGAACAACAGAACCCTCACCATAGACCCTGTCAGGAGGGAGGATGCTGGGCACTACCAGTGTGAAGTGTCCAACCCCATCAGTTCTGCTGATAGTGTAGCAATTGAGCTGCATGTTAAATATTAGTGACCCTACTTGTCTTCTCTATGTTATTAAACACTGAATAAGTTCTTTTCACCCTTGAAATAAATTTGTTGTGAAGGTGGAAAGTCCTTAGCAGACTTGAACTGAGTCACTAAATGCTCAAAAATGAGAGCTAGCATTGAGGTTATTGTTGACTTAAGCTAACATTCCACACCAGATCCCATCTCTGGTTGGTCCCATTTGCACCATCTCCACAGTGAAGGTGACACCAAGTCCCTCCCAGCACGGGTAGTGGTCATGTGATGACCAGTGGGAGCATGCGATAAGCTTCCAGGAATCGAAGCTCTGTCCCTTCTCCAATGGGTACTGTGTAGGGCACGTGGACACTGTTTTGGACAGCAAGAATGTACAGGAGGACTCCCAAGTGGGTATCAACACTGATCTTTTTCTTCCTGTTTTACTTCTCCCAAAATATTTCTGAAGCCCTCTAATTATTTTTCATTTTTGTGGCAGTGGATCTACTTTCATAAGTTCAGTAGGACACTGTCTTCCTTGTTAATAGGATTTAATTGGAAATGCTGGTAATACAACCAAGGCTTTGGCTCAAATGTCCTAGTTCAGACTGATGCTCACAGAATTAAAAATGACCTCACTCTTTATGGAGCTATTTTGACCTGAAGGGTATTTTGGAATCTCTTGAAGAAGAGGGCATCCCCCAAAGCTAGAGAGACTGCAGGTGCAGTGTGAAGGTGAGGCTGCCAAACCTCAAGAAGCTGTTAAAACTCCCATATTAGTTTTCATAGAAACACCTGCATCAGAGCAAACTATGAGGTAAATGTCATTCCTCTGCACTTAGGTCCCTAATCAGCCAAACTGAGTGACAGCCATGTTGGAGGATTGAGAATAGTCTTCTTCCTTGGAGATGTCATTTCTTCAAAGGGAAGGTGACTGTAGAGAGCAATGTAATGTCTCCGTGGAAAATTCCAGAAGTACAGCCTTCTGGGAGATCAGATCCTGAGAAGGCTAAAAAGGGCTAATTCCAATGTAACCCTGATATTTGGAGGCTAGTGATCTGAACCCATGCCAGCAAGCTCAGTGTAACCTATAATTATGTCACTACCTTCTTCCCAGATACTGTTCTTGCAGAACCGGATACAGAGGCCATGGGGCTGTGGACAGTGCAGTGCCCCGGAGGGAGGGTTATTAAATCTGCAGCCAGGCCAGAGCATCAGATATGGCCTGGAGACCCCCAACACCTGGGGGCCCTCTTGCAAGGCCTGCAAAAAGGACCAGAATCATAATCCATGTTTGTGGAACAAGGACCACAGGGAGATACATGTGAGGGCCCCATGCATGTTCCTTCACTCAGATTTGGAAGGCTGTTCCCTGAGTCCGCTGGTGTATTAAACAGTGTCCCTCCATTTCTTTGAAGCATCCTTGGTTTTCCTTGGTCTTCTGCAACATCCTAGCTCTGTTCAGGGACTCTCAGCTGTTTTTCAACTGCTTATAAATTGCAGGAACTGATGAAGATGCAAACTGGATCTTGTCTGAAAGATATTTAATTGTGTTTTCCTCCACTGTGCAGAAAGCAGTTTTGTTATGACCTGGGGGCCTTAATGTTGGCTCAGAGTCACTTATGTTTAGATGGGTTCTTCCTGACTGCAGGCCTCTGACCTCCACTATTTTAGAGCATTTTCTTCACAAATGTAATCACAATTTGCAATTGCAGATTTTTTTTCCTTTGCCCTTTTGAAATATACATAAGTCTCCTTACAAATTCTTGCCATTGTTATGTCCCATAGAATGTTTGTCTCAGAGCCTGGACCCATCCTTTGAAATTTAATCCCTCTGGTGTCCCTGTGTCCCAGTCTCTGAGGGAGGGCAGCAGCCTAACTTGGGTGAGGAGATTTAGAGCCAAGATGTGAAAGGACCTCCTGTCACAATTTCATGAGAAGTTTTACTTTTCTTTTGTGTAAAGCCAAATAGCAAACACAGATGCCTATGATTCCTGCTCCTGTTCTTAAAATCTCCCCAGCCTTTTATTTTGAAGGTGTTGAGCTTAGTCTCACTGTCCTAGTGCATGATCTTCAATAAAGTGTTTCTTGCCTCTTTAATTTTGCCCAATGCATGTTTTCTTTTGACATCACCTACCTGTAATTAGCTGATCCTTTCATCTTGCTTATCTTACCTTATTTTCAAATCTTCCAATATTTCCTTATCTGGCTATAATCCACAAATAAATGTTTCCAACTTTCCTCGCTCACTCTGACTTACCCTCCCAAACAGATGACCTGACTGCCCAGATCCTTCTGTGGCTCCAGGTTTCATTGGAGTGGTCTTGTCCCAGAATCTGATTGCACCTCCACAGCAGCCTAACCATTAAGAGTATTCTCATTCCATCTCCATTTTAACTGCACCTTCAGGGGAAAGATCACAGAGATTTAAAAAAAATATTAAGTCATAAAACTCAAGAACTCCAGTAAATATTCAGGATCTTTGTCATGTCAGCCACGTGAGATCCTGCAGTAAACAAGCCTCTTTTGGGTCCTCTGTGACCTGGAGCTTAAGCCAGACATCAGTATCCTCATTCTTTGCTGTTTTCACAAACTCCATGCCCCTGTTCTTAGAGAGTCCACACCCAGAACCTGGGGAAACGGAAATAAATCACTCTTCTGGTTCTATTTACTTTTCTGCTCCTTGTGGCCTGTAGGGTATTTAGCTGAAATCCTTGGAGACCTGGCCAGTGAAGGATTGTGGATAAGAAAAGATGGATATGAAGGGGCAAGTCATGGAGGCATGGTGTCTTCTCCAAGTCAGGATGAGAAATTATAAAGCCTGGGAAGCTTTGGATGTCAGGTATTATATGGGTTCAAGGGGACCTAGGGTGCAATGGAATAGGGCTTTTGGGGGTCTCAGAATGGGGTTTAGAATTATGAGTGAGAGGCCGACTTAGGTATTGCAGGAGAAGCCACTGTTGCTGATACGGTGAAGGGTGGAGAAGGGCCATTCTCCTAGACTTGGATGGGCATGAAGGGTGAGACACAGGGTCAGGAAAATGACAAGGTACTTGCAGACTCCGTTTAATGCACTGACATTGGTACAAGAGGGAGCACCAGGCTGACAGAGGACATGTGATAGGGGCAAGGGTGAGAAGAAATGAGCATCCAGTTGGTGACTAGGGGTCTGAAGTGCAGCAAGGGATTGTAGAATAGGGACACTATGAACATAGAAGATGATCCCTGGGAGTTTGGGATTTGGAAGGAAGGGAGTTGGAATGCAGGGTAGTCAGATTAGAACAGGGATGGCATGAACCTGGGGTAAGGTGGGGAATGCAGGATAAGCTTATAGTTGAAGTCAAAATTGGGGGTCGGAGGTGTCTATTCTCCAGTTTTGACCCAGTAGAGACATGTGCAGATGGCTCTCAAGGCACAGCCCAGAGGCAGCAGTTTCCACATGACCTGGGAGAGCCATGAAAGGCCGAATTTAATTCTCATACCACTAGACGTGGCTCAGCTGAGCTAACAAGCTGGCCTTGTCCCAGGGCATTTGTGTACAGGTAAGTCTGACTACGAACCTAGGGGCAGGCAAGGGAGTAGCTGATGGTGTGTGTTCGAAGAGGAGGAATTTAGAGCCAGGATAAACTGGAGTGAGTGGAACCTTTTCCTTATTTGTTGACTAGTCAAAGTGAACTTTCTGTGATTCCACAAGTGAGAGCTCTTTGGCAGGTCACAGGGCTGGAGTAGTAGGTGCCCATGGTCTTGGCCACCTGTCCTGATCTTCTCAAGGATTTGTCACATCCATCTGTGATGGATGTTTCTCTCCCCTTCTGACCTTCTGTGGGTGGGTGTGATAGAACCCAGGTCTTGATGAACAGTTCTGGCTACCTGGTCACCTTGCAGCCCATGTTCAGACTCTCTGTCTCTCCTGAGGCTTAGAAGCTGGTCCACAGCTGTTGTTCTTTTGCCTTAGAAGACATGGCTTTGCTCCAAACCATAGGAATGTGCATGTCATTCTCTATGAGGTATCACAAGAGGTTTCACAAAGCACCTTTCAGTCTGCTAACATCGATTAGATGAAGGTACAAGCACAGCATCGTGTCATTTACTCTGGAAGGTATCGTCCAGCATGGCCCAGACCATTGGAGCCATGAAAGCCTCATAGATGGGTCAGAACCTGAATGGTCAGAGTTGTGGATGTCCTTACAGCTCATATTTGCTTAAACTGCTGATTATTAGGACTGACCCTGACACTGCTGTCACTATCATCACTGATGGCATTGTCATAGAGCATCAACATTAACAGGTATCCACTTCCACCCTTCAGAGCACACGTGTCTTACTAAGGCACTTAGAAGTCTTATTGTTGTTCTTCTTTACTGGGAGAGTCTCTAGTTCTCTCATTGAGGATGACTTTAGGTCTCTAGGTATTTTATGACTTAAATTTGGGGTGAAATTAACTTAGAGGATGAACACATCCATTTGCTCTGCTAGGGAGGGCCAACTGCACAGGATCCCTATCTGTGCAGTCACTTAGAAGGGTCTGCAGTAGGTTTAATACTTTGCTTTTGCCATTTGAAATTCTTTTTTTTTCTTTATTGATTAAGGTATTACATATGTGTCCTTATCCCCCCATTGTGGAAATCCTTAATGACACTCACTTTACTTGCTTATGTCCCTAGCAGACACCCCGAGCTGGAAAAATATGGTTTGAGCCTGGCCGGCGTGGCTCTGGGAATGAGTGTCCACTTATGAACCAGAAATTCATGGTTCCATTCCCAATCAGGGCACATGGTCAGGTTGCAGACTCAATCCCCAGTGTGGGGCGTGCAGAAGGAAACCAATGATTCTCTCTCATCATTGATGTTTCTATCTCTACCTCTCCCTTCCTAATTTAAATCAATTAAAAAAAATTATTTTAAGAAAAAATGGTTTGGCCCTATCTGAAAGGTGCAATTTGTACTGTGACCACCAGAGGGCGGCACCACCACAAAGCAACCTAGTGCAGCTGAGAAGGAATGTGAAGGGGTTTTGTCTTTCTCTACTCTAATGAGCAGGACCACCCCTCTCCCATCCCTGGAGCTCCCAGAAGGAAGGTTCTCCATCTATGATGTACTTCAGAGATTTGAATTTAAAGAAATGTCAGAAAGTTGACTTAAATGTGAATAGCATTAAACAGACACAATAAAATCTACACTAAATACTGGTCTTTAGGAAAGAACTGGGGAGACAGGATAAGAAGACTGTGTGTGTGTGTGTGTGTGTGTGTGTGTGTGTGTGTGTGTGTCGATGATGATGATGGGACCGAAAGCACCTGAGTCCTCATCTTCAAAGAGAGAAGAACTTGGATTAGATAATGCCTAAAGGGGGCCAGGGAGAGAACAATAAGTAGTATCAAAGCACAGTGTTTAGAGAAGACTTTGTTTTCATCCAGGGGAACTGTCATTGTTTGGGACAATGTCCTCAGCATGGCCCAGACAGAGAGGACAGAACCTTCCTGTGATCACTTTAAACAGAACATAGAGACACAGAGATTATCACAGCAACATTCAGTGTTGTCACACATACATACAGGAAAGAACATCCAGGAAGAGGGAGCCTGAAACAAGGTTTGTTCATAGTGTGACTATCAGACACAGGATAACAACTTCATGTTTCACCTGCAGGAAAAGTTAAAATCTCTTTAAGGTTTTAAGTGATCAAATCAACAGA
This sequence comes from Plecotus auritus, assembly GCF_963455305.1. Taxonomy (NCBI): domain Eukaryota; kingdom Metazoa; phylum Chordata; class Mammalia; order Chiroptera; family Vespertilionidae; genus Plecotus; species Plecotus auritus. Next base: position 17,195,045 of record NC_137785.1, read on the forward strand.
ATATGCTCCCTTTGGGTCTTTTCATACTGATTAAGTTTTGTCTGAGAAACCCAAACTTCTTGGCTTTTTGTCCGAATGACATATGATACTCAATGACATCTTCTATGTGGTTGTTTTGTTTTTGATATCAGTAACATAGAATTGAAAAACTATAATCTTTGGTTAATGCACCAGTGTGTAAATGATCTGCTTTCCTTTTAAGAAAAGCATTACTTATTTAAGTTAAATTTTAATTATTTACTTATATATATGGGAGCTGACTGACGTTGCAGCTTTGAGAATGGTCTCCAAGGGCAGGACTGGAGATATCCCAGGAAATACCTGTTACTTCTTATTTGAAAAAAAAACTGGGAAATGGGCTGCATTGGTCTCAGGCCATAGCCCCTCTGTAGCCTCGAGGACCCACCAGCCCCATGGCCCTGAGTGCTGAGAGAGGAACAACATACACCTCACACAACCACTCCCCTCTTCCAGACTCACACACTGAATCTGTTGTCAGCGATTCAGGAAATTGCTGCCTTCAGTTTTCCAGTTAATTTTTTCTGTGTTTTCCAAGCGTTTTGGGAAAGAATGACTTAAGCCAATCTGGGGCATCTCTCCTACACAGCATTGGGGAGCCTCTATTGTAACATGTACACAACCAAGATCTTTATTTGCCCCACCTCCCAACCTGATCCTCCCAGAACCTTCCACTTCTCAGTCAAGGTCAATGCCATCCTTCCAGGTGCTCGGCTCAGAAATATTGACATTACATTTGATGCCTCCCTTGCTCTCACAGTAATCTAATCAATCAGCACACCTGCAGTCGGTCTACACACTATAGATACAACACAAACACTCAGGTCCAAGCCACTATCACTCCTACTTGAGGTTATTGTATCAGTCTCCTAACTGGTCGTCCTGCGGCCTACTTGACCAACATTATAGCCATCTCCCCAGAGCAGGACCTGTGAATCCTTAGAGATGATTTTTTTAAATGCAAATCAAGTCATCCCTTTTCTTCTCAAAGCCCTTCTGTTGCTCACACCTCAATCACACCAAAGTCCAAAGTCATCACCACAGCCCACAAGGTCCCACATTAGCGCTGCTCAAAGGGCTGGTCTGCGCAAGACAAGGAGTTTCCCCCCGAAGGTCAAGCAACTCAGTGCTTTGGTTGAGAATGTCTTGCAATGAAGAACTTGCCAGCAGAAATAAACAGGACACTGAGCGATGTGGAGGGTCTACTTTCTGTCCCAGGCTCTTTAGCTCCTTGCAGATCACCCTTTGATAACACTGCCATAAAAATAATCTGGTCCCTCTCTACACTTCTCGTCATTCTCCTCATCCTATCTATTCTGGCCACAGTGGCTTCCTGACCTTCAAACATAGCTAGCAACCTCCTGGCTCAGAGTCTTTGCACTGGCCATTTCGTCTCTCTAAAATAATCTTTCTCCAAAGACCTACATGACCCCTTCCTCACTCTTTTAGGTCTTGCTCAAATGTCACATAGTCTTTGAGCATTCCCTTGACCATTTTATATATGCAAATAAATCCAAATCCACCCACACCCTCTCTCCTTCACCCCCGTTAGAAATGCTGCTTTTTCATTTGTTGATTACTTCTACCTCACCACTATATCAGCTCCATGAACCCAGTGACTTTTATATCCCCTCCAAGCACTATAAGTCTGCAAAAATTGTGCTCATTGCTCAATTAAGTAATTCATTACTCACTGGTGAATAATATCATGCTGGGAAGTGAATACAATCCCTTCAGTTTCACTGTCTGTAAAATATGAATAATTCCAGCCCCATCAATGTGTAGGAATCATGGGATGAGCCTGCTTCCTGACATCTATTGCTATGTAACAGAAGACCCCAAACTTAAAATCGCTGCATGTCTGACATAATGAGGGACCTGAAAATGACAAACACCAATGATGATGACAAATGATCAATTTTTGCAAAGGTACTAAAGACACAAAATCTTGGGTGAAGCTCCGGGGTGAAGGGACACTCCTTTTGGAGGGTCATCCCTCCTTTATTTTTATGCCTCTATTCACTCCATCTCTGGAATGGCCTTAAGGGATATGCACTATCCTCATGCTGGGGTTCAGAGAGAAAACAGGCTTGTACTGGGGTTGTCACTTCACAAGACACAGGACTCAGTGGGAATATTCTGTTGTTCTCTGTACTTACCTACACACACTATGTGGATCAGACACATGGATCGGTACTGCTTCTTTTACTGAACATTGTGTCTCTCAGATACATCCATGTTGGCACATGTGGTCTTATTCCTCTCCTTGCCATCACTACAAGATTTTTATACTTCCCCAGGAAAGGACATTTTTATTAAAGGCAGAATCACTGACTCTCCACAGGACATGATCTGGATATTTGGAAAGGCAAAGGTCACTGCATGTTTGAAAGCATATCACTCGAGAGAAAATTAATGGCGGCGGAATAGACAGACGTGTTCCAAGCCTTGTCCCGGAGCAGAAAGAAAGAACAGCTGAGGGTCCCACGAGGAGTGTTTGTTGGCAAGTTAAGGGACAGCTAAACTGCAGAAGAAGGTGGTGGACTGCTAGACAGGGTTCCCCTGACCTGGCAGCCCCCACTGCGGCTGGGACCCCTCCTGGAGCTACGGCTTGGATGCGGACTTGGGGCCATCTGGAAAGGGAAAGTGGAGCTTATTGGAAGCCTGAAAATCCACAACTGCGGCACCCACCAAACAGCTGCGAGCCCCAGAACACTGGTCACCAATTGGCACAAACACACGGATTCAGAGGAGCTCTACACTCCACCATGGAAAGTTCATATTTCACCTGGGATAAGGTGAGGTCTCTGGTCCCAGTGGGAGAGAGGAATGAGCGTTTTGAGGGAGCTGGAGGACCAGGGAAGTCTGAGCCTAGAAAAATCTGCAACTGTTGGGGCTGGCGCGATCTGTGAATGTGGAAGGGGGTCCTCAGAGCTGCTAACAGAAGGGATCTCTAAAAAGCAACCCATTTTTATCTTACGTGCAGGGACAGCCTAAGAATTTCAAAGGTGTGCCAGCTGCTTAGGGGCGTGCACACCCATTGTTTGCACACTTGGGCTTTTTCCTCTTCAAATCCTTGCTTCTGATTACTAAGCCCTATACATAGGATCACCCAGTTGGGGACACCCTGGGAGACTGCAGGGGAAAGTGTTTTTCTGGAACCTGGGGATCGGAGCAGGGAGTGACCATCAGAGAGCCAGCTCTGAGCCCACTTCCACAAACTGGTATTGAGTGCCACAGGGAAAGAAGGCTCTAACACTGCCTAGAGAGGCCATATATAGACCCTGAAGTCAATACATAAACACTGCCACCCAGGGGCTGAATCACAAATTGACTCTTGTGTAATCAAAAATAAAGGAATATGAGAAATTAAGACACGCTGCCTGCTTAAAAATCAGGACTGGCTTACAACACTAAGGAGCAGTGGAACACAGGGAACTGCAATACTGTCTGTACTGAGAAACAGGCGTGCCAAGAACAATAGAGGAAGTGAATGACCTTCACTACTTCACATTTTTTTTTATTTTATATTTTTATTTTCACTTTTTCCATCTTTTACTCAAGAAAATAATTTTTTTCTTTCTTCCTTACTTGATTTTACCCTTTTAATTATTACATTTTTATTTTCAATCAGTATCATTACTACTACTATTTTACCTTTTTTTTAGAAGTATTATTTTATTTTCTCTTTATTTTACTTTGGGATTAGTGTTCTACATTCTAGTTTCATCTTTCCTTTAGCATTGCTTTACTCTATCTCAACTCTACCTTTATGCCATCACTCTCTTCCTAACCTTTCCCCTTTTGGTGTCCTGTTTATCTTACCCCTTTCCTGCTTTAGATTTTCCATATTCTTTCTCTTTACCTCCTGATATAATTTCACCCTACTTATATATCTAATCTCTCCTGCTCCAAGTCCATACACACCTCTCTCTTCTCTGTCTTAACTATCCAAAAAAAAATTTCTTTCTCTCTGTCCTTATGTTGTTGTTTTCTTGAATGTTGAATATATCGAATTTTTATGCTTTTTTGTGAGATTGTTTTGCTTATTCTTTTTTTGGATGGTAGTTTTTTTGTTTGGTTTGTTTTTGTTTGTTTTTTGCTTCTGTTTTCCCTTGCCTCACTTGATATTAGTTGGTGTTGTAGTTTGTATTAATCCCCAGGTACTTGTTGCTGGAATTTGCTGGGATTTGTGGTTGTTCTATTGGAGTTTTCTCCCCATATATAGAGTTTGTTCTCCTTTCTCTCTTCGTTTCTTTCTTGTCTCTCTTACTTTTTTTTTCCTTTTCCCAATTTCATTTTGACACTCCTTTCTTTTTTTCTTTCTTTATTTTTCCTCTTCTCCTTTCTCTCCTATCCCCTAATTTGCCTTTCTCTGATGGTTAACTTTATTGGAGGTTATTAATACCGTGAATACATTTCTGTTCAGTGCCTTGTGTGTTGTAACTGGTTGTGTTGTATTTTGTGCCTTTAAATCAATGCAAAAGAGAGAGAACTACATAACCATACATCTGGAAAAGAGAGACCATGGGGAGACAAAGACACAGCCCGTATATGAAAGAAAAGCAAGCATCACCAGAAAAGGAAGTAAACGAAATGGAGGCAAGCAACCTTCCAGAAAAAGAATGCAGAGAAATGGTCATTAGGTGGCTGAAAAGAATGGAAGACAAATTCGACAATATGAGTAAGAACCAAGAAGAAATGAAGAAGAACCAAGAAGAAATGAAAAATGACTTCGCTGCTGTAAAGAACTCAATAGAAAGCATCAAGAGTAGACTAGAAGCCCTAACCAGTTTGGCTCAGTGGATAGAGCATCGGCCTGCGGACTCAAGGGTCCCGGGTTCGATTCCGGTCAAGGGCATGTACCTTAGTTGCGGGCACATCCCCAGTGGGGAGTGTGCAGGAGGCAGCTGATCGATGTTCCTCTCTCATCGATGTTTCTAACTTTCTGTTCCTCTCCCTTCCTCTCTGTGAAAAATCAATAAAGTATATTAAAAAAAAAAAAGAGTAGACTAGAAGCAGCAGAGGACCACATCAGTGAGCTAAAAGACAAGATGGGAAAAAATACCCAAGTAGAGCAGCTTCTACAAAAAAAAAAAAAAAAAAAAAAAAAAAAAAAAAAAAAAAAAAATTAAAAAGCATGAGGAGAGCCTAAGGGAACTTTGGGACAACAGGAAACAAAACAACATCCGCATAATAGGGGTTCCAGAAGGAAAGGAAACTGAGCAAGGAATTGAAAACCTGTTTGAAAAAATAATGACAGAAAACTTCCCTGATATAGGGAAGAAAAAACCCACACAAATTCAAGAAGCTCATAGAGTTCCAAGCAAAATGAACCCCAAAAGACCGACGCCAAGGCACATTATAATTAAATTGGCATACACCAACGACAAAATAAGAATCTTAAAAGCAGCAAGAGAGAGACAGAAAGTTACCTACAAAGGAACCCCCATCAGACTAGCAACTGATTTCTCAACAGAAACTCATAAGGCCAGAAGGGAATGGAATGAAATATACAAAGTCATGCAAAGGAAGGGTCTGAATCCAAGAATACTGTACCCAGCAAGACTATCAATCAAAATTGAAGGTGAATTCAGGAGCTTCAAACACAAAAAGGGACTAAGGGAATTTATTACCACCAAACCAGCAATGCAAGAAATGCTAAAGATTTTTCTGTAAAAAGAAAAAAAAAAAAAGAAAGAAAGAAATAGGAAGCGAAGAAGGAACACAGGGGTAAAGAATAAAAATGGCGACAAATAAGTACCTATCAATAATAACTTTAAATGTAAATGGATTTAATGCCCCAATCAAAAGACATAGGGTAACGGATTGGATAAGAAAACAAGACCCTTATATCTGCTTTATACAAGAAACCCACCTCAGAAAAAAAGATGCACACAGACTGAGAGTGAAGGGATGGAAAAAGAACTTCCAGGCCAATGAAACTGAAAAACAAAAAAAAAGCTGGGGTAGCAATACTTATATCTGACAAATTAGATTTCAAAGTGAAGGACATAACAAGAGATAAGGAAGGCCACTTCATAATACTAATGGGAGCAATCCAACAAGAAGAAATAACTCTGCTAAACATATATGCACCCAATACAGGAGCACCCAAATACATAAAAAGTCTCCTGGAGGATATCAAGGGAGAGATTGACAGCAATACAATCATAGTAGGAGACTTGAAAACCCCACTATCACCATTGGACAAATCCTCTAAACAAAAATTCAGCAAAGAAACATCAATCCTAAATGACTCACTAGACCAGATGGAATTAATTGACATCTTCAGAACATTTCACTCCAAAACCACAGAATATACATTCTTCTCAAGTGCACATGGGTCATTTTCAAAGATAGACCATATGTTGGGACATAGGCAAAGTCTCTTCAAATTCAAGAAGACATAAATCATATCAAGCATCTTCTCAGACCACAGTGGCATAAAACTGGAAATCAACTACAATAAAAACAATCCAAAGAAATCAAACACATGGAGACTACACAGCATGCTATTAAACATTGACTGGGTTACCAGAGAGATCAAGGAAGAAATAAAAAACATCATGGCAACAAATGACAATGAAAACAAAACAATCCAATATCTATGGGACACAGCGAAAGCATTCTTGAGAGGGAAGTTCATAGCTCTTCAAGCATACTGCAAAAAACAAGAAACAATGGTAATAAAGGAGCAATAAGAAAATCCCAGTGTAAGCAGAAGGAAGGAAATAATAAAGATCAGAGTGGAGATAAACGACATTGAGACCAAAGAAACAATACAAAAGATCAACAAAACCAAGAGCTGGTTCTTTGAAAGGATAAACAAGATTGATGAACCTCTAGCGAGGCTCACCAAGAAGCAAAGAGAGAGGACCCAAATAAACAAAATCAGAAATGAAAGAGGTGAAATAACAACAGATCCTGCTGAAATACAAAGGATTAATTAAAAATACTACGAACAACTCTATTCCAACAAACTGGACAACCTGGAGGAAATGGACATATTCCTAGAAAAATATAACCTTCCAAAACTCAATCAGGAAGAATCTAAACAGCTCAATATGCCAGTAACTATGGAAGAAATTGAAGTAGTCATCAAAAAGCTTCCAGCAAACAAAAGCCCAGGGCCAGACGGCTTCACAGAAGAGTTTTACCAAACATTCAAAGAAGAACTAAAACCTATCCTCCTCAGACTATTCCAAAAAATTCAAAAGGAAGGAACACTTCCAAACTCCGTCTATTAAGCCAGCATCACCCTAATACCAAAACCAGATAGACAACACAATGAAAGAGAATTACAGGCCAATATCCCTCATGAACGTAGATGTCAAAATCATCAACAAAATTCTAGCAAATCGGATCCAGCAGTACATAAGAAAAATCAGACACCATGACCAAGTAGGATTTATCCCAGGAATGCAAGGATGATACAATATCCGCAAATTAATTAACGTGATACATCACATAAACAAATTGAGAGATAAAAATCACATAGTCATATCAATTGACGCAGAAAAAGCATTTGACAAAATCTAACACCCTTTCTTGATAAAAACTCTCAACAAGGTGGGAATAGAAGGATCATACCTCAACATAATAAAAGCTATATATGATAAAGCCACAGCTAACATCATACTCAATGGGCAAAAACTAAAACCATTTCCCCTAAGAACAGGAACAAGACAGGGATGCCCACTCTCACCACTCCTGTTTGACATAGTACTGGAAGTATTAGCCATTGCAATTAGACAAGAAGAAGAAATAAAAGGCATCCAAATTGGAAAAGAAGAAGTAAGGCTGTCCTTATTTGCAGATGGCATGATATTGTACATAAAAACCCCAAAAGACTCCATCAAAAAACTAACAGACTTAATAAATGAATTTGGCAATGTAACAGGATACGAAATTAAGGCCAAGAAATCTACGGCATTTCTATACACCAATAGTGAACTTACAGAAAGAGAGACTAAAAAAGCAATCCCATTTACCATCGCACCAAAAAAATTAAGATACCTAGGAATAAACATAACCGGGGAGATAAAAGACCTATACGCGGAAAACTACAGATCACTGAAAAAAGAGATAGAAGAAGAAGTAAACAGATGGAAGAACGTACCATGTTCATGGATTGGGAGAATCAACATCATTAAAATGTCCATACTACCCAAAGCAATCTATAGATTCAATGCACTCCCCATTAAAATACCAATGGCATATTTCACAGATCTAGAAAGAACTCTCCAAAAATTCATCTGGAATAAAAAAAGACCCTGAATAGCCACAGCAATCCTGAGAAAGAAGTATAAAGTAGGAGGGATCTCAATACCAGATTTCAAGCTGTATTACAAAGCCACTGTTCTCAAAACAGCCTGGTACTGGCACAAGAAAAGACATATAGACCGATGGAATAGAATAGAGAATCCAGATATTGACCCAAACCACTATGCTCAATTAATATTTAACAAAGGAGGCATGAACATACAATGGAGTCAAGATAGTCTCTTCAATAAATGGTGTTGGGAAAATTGGACAGATACATGCAAAAAAAAATGAAACTAGATCACCAACTTACACCATACACAAAAATAAACTCTAAATGGATACAGGACTTAAACATAAAACGGGAAACCATAAAAATACTAGAGGAATCCACCGGCAGCAAAATCTCAGACATATGCCGAAGGAACTTCTTCACTGATACTGCCCCTAGGGCAATGGAAGCCAAAGAGAAAATAAACAAATGGGACTATATTAAAATAAAAAGCTTTTGCACAGCAAAACAAACCATCAACAAAACAACAAGAAACCCCACTGTGTGACAGAACATATTTGCAAATATTACCACTGATAAAGGTTTAATCTCCAACATCCACAGGCAACTTATACAACTTAATAAAATGAAGATAAATGATGCAATAAAAAAATGGGCAACGGACCTAAATAGAATCTTTTCAAAAGAAGACAGAAGGGAAGCCAAGGGACACATGAAAACATGCTCAAAGTCACTAATTATCCAAGAGATTCAAATCAAAATGACAATGCGATACCATCTCACACCTGTCATAATGGCTATCATCAACAAATCAACAAATGACAAGTGTTGGCCAGGATGTGAAGAAAAATGAACCCTAGTGCAATGCTGGTGGGAATGCAGACTGGTGCAGCCACTGTGGAGAACAGTATGAGGTTTCCTCAAAAAGCTGAAAGTGGAACTCCCATTTGACCCAATAATCCCACTCCTAGGAATATATCCTAAGAAACTAGAAACACTAATCAGAAAGGATATATGAACCCCTATGTTCATAGCAGCACAAATTACAATAGCTAAGATTTGGAACCATCCTAGGTGCCATCAGCAGATGACTCGATCAGAAAACTATGGTACATCTACACAATGGAATACTATGTTGCCATAAAAAAGAAGGGATTATTACCATTTCTAGGCACCTAGATGGAATTAGAGAACATTATGCTAAGTGAAATAAGCCAGTCAATGAAAGAAAAATACCACATGATCTCACTCATTTGTGGATAATAAAAAACATTATAAACTGATGAGCAAAAAGATAAATACAGAGGCAGTAAAGCATCAAACAGACTGTCAAATTACAGCGGGAAGGTTAGGGAGAGATGGGGGAAATAAGAGATCAACCGAAGCACTTGCAGGGATGCATATAAGAATAACCAATGGATGCAGGACATTGTGGGGTGAGGGCATGTATGGGAGTGGGGTGGGAGGGGGCAATGGTAAGATATGTACACATATAATACCTTAATAAAAAAAAAAGCATATCACTCTTTTCAAAGGGCAATGACTTTACAGTTAATAAGGAGACACAATTATTTCATTTACTTTAAGGACAAGCTCATTACTTTTAAAAAACTGGGTATTGCATTTTTAAGTAGACATTATTATTTTATCATTTGAAAATATGTATAATCTTATTTTAATAGATGACTTTATTAATTATAAAGGGCAAGGTGTCATTTATCAGAAATCAGTCATTATATATTTGTAAAAGATGTAGTTTATATGAAAGATAAGGCACCGCCTCATATATGTACTTAGAAGGGCAGCCCCTGGGGAGTTGGGCACTCAGACCACTGACAGGTTTAGTAAGACCCAGGTTGCAAATATTCCCAAGGAAAGGGAGGGTCGGTTCAATATGGCCAGGGCATGTGAGTCCAGCATGTGGGCCAGGGGCCAGGGCTGTGTGTCAGGTTCAAAACCATAGTAAGAAATAATGTCTCTTAGGGAAATGCTAATCTAGACAACAATGAGATTTTTAAAAAATTAAAAGTAGAACTATCATACAACCCAGCAATTTCACTTTTGATTATATATCCACAGAAAATGCAAACACTAATAAAAAAGATATATGACCTAAGTGTCCACCAATAAATGAACAAATATAGTAGATGTGTATAATGTAAAGACAAATACATATAAAAATAAAATAGAATATTACTGAACCATATAAAAGAATGACATCTTGCCATTTGTGCTGAAATGGATGGCCCTGGAGAGTATTATGTTAAGTGAAGTAAGTATATGATATCACTGTATGTGGAATCTAAAATGCAAGACAGCTCTGGTTGGTGTGGCTCCGTATGTTGGACATTGTCCCATGCACCTAATGATTGCTGGTCTGTTCCCAGTCAGGGCACATGCCAGGGTTGTGAGCTCAATCCCCCATAGTGGTGTGCAGGAGGCAGCTAAACGATGTCTCATTCTCACATTGATGTTTCTCTTTCAAACTCTCCCTTCCTTTTTCTATAAAAATCAATAAAAATTTTTAAAAAATGAATATAAATAAAATATAGGATAAGTGAACAATCAAAACAAAACAAAAGCAGGCTCATAGATGCAGAAAATGAACTGGTGGTTTCTAGAGAGACTTGGGTGGGAGAATGGTAAAAATAGGTGAAGGGGATTAAAGGGTGCAAACTTCCAGTTATAAAATAAACAAGTCACTGTGATATACCAGACAGCACAGAGAATGTAGTCAGGAATATTGCAATAAGTTTGTATGGTGACAGAGGGTCACAACAACTCTCATGCTGATCACTTCGTAATGTATGTAAATATCAAGTTACTATGATGAACACTTGAACCTAATAGAATATTGTAGGTTAATTATGCTTAAATTAAAAAAAATGACTTAAAAATACAATGAGTTTCCATCTCACACCCACTAGGATGGCTATTATCGAAAACCAGAAAATGACAAGTGTTGGCAACAATGTGGAGAGGTCAGAAAGATTGTGCACTGTTGGTAGGAATGGAAAATGCTACAGCCGCTTTGGAAAACATTGTGGAGGTTCCTCAAAAAGCTAAAGATAGAATTACCGTATAACCCAGCAATTCCACTTCTGGGTACATACTCAAAAAAATGACAACAGGGTCTCAAATAGATGATATTTGTATTCACATGTTCATAGCAAATTTATCCACAATAGATGAAATGTGAATGCAACCCTAGTGTTCGTGGGTAGGAGGATGGAGAAGCAAAATGTAGCATATACAGGCAATGGAATATTTATTGTTCAGCCTTTCAAAAAGAGAATTCTAGGGAGGCAAGATGGGAAGTAGCTGGAGGCTGCATGCCCTTTATCCCAGCCAGGGACCAGATTTAGCGTTAAATACTGTGCAATCAACTTGAAAAACCAAGGGAGTTGTAGCTGATTGGAAATATTATATCTAAGGAGCAATGAAGAAACCACGTTGAGAGTGGTAAGAGAAGTAGTGTTGGGAAAGGGATAGCCTCCGTTGAGCAGGTGAGGTGGCTGAGGCCAGAGGGATATCACAGCTGCAAAGCTCCTGCCCCCTGGCAGTGTGGGGTTTCAACCCCATGCAGGGATCCCAAACCCAGAGCAGCAGAGATGTTAAAAAGAGCCCCTGGAGCATCAGACACGGGGAGCCAGGTGGACTCTGTCTGCCTGGAAACCTTGGACTGCACCTTTCCAGTGAAGGAGTGCCCCCACTGTTAGCAGCCCCAGGGCACCAACTGCTGGAGAAGCTGCACTGCCATGTTTGAGTTCAGTGAAGGGGTCTGCAGGCTGCAACCAGCAAGGACTTTGAGGGACCCTCTACATTCATGGAAGACATGGTGCAGAGCCCCACTCAATGACTAAATGGTTAGCTTGGGGAAAGAGGGAAGGCCTCTCCCACCTCGAGCACACTGTTGGAAAACCTCCCCACACCCATGGAGCTACCCAGACTGCTGGGTTCATGGCGGTGGGTGGTGGGGGAGGGGAGGCGGAATCAGTGCAGGTCTGTGATTTTTGGCCCACACTGCAGAGTTCAGAGCCCTAGTGGAGCTGGGAATTTCAGCGTCCACCTTGCTGAGACCTGTCACGAAGAGAGATTGGAATCTCATGCAAGGCTGATTTTCCACCCCTCCCAGTTTGGTACTGTGACATAAACGTGTCAGTGCCACACATAGTTGGGGTTTGGGAGCTATATTCCCCAGGGGCTTTTATCGGGAGACAGATGGCCAGGGCTTGGCTTTGTGATGCATTGTGGGGAGGCTGATCTGAACTCCCTGTAAGTTTTGCCAGGCAACAACAAGAAGGACAAGTAGAGCCCCTGCCCCGACCCCCAATCCTGCAACATGCAGACAACACCCCCAACAGGAGACTGTTTGGTTCAGTCCTGTGAAGTCTTGGATATCCCTACTGGGTGCAGTCCTATGGGGGATGGGAGAGTGGCTCAGAGTGGGACATTCAATATGTGAGACCCTCATTCTGCCACACCAGCACTCCAGGTTTGGTGAGCCTGAGGAGGGGCAGTGAAGGATTAAAGAAAAGACAGACCAGAGAATACAGCTGGGGCTCCATCAGACACTGCTTCTCTGATGGAGAGATAGCGCCACGACCTGCAAGCCAAGTATTTTATAGTCAGAATGCACAAAGCAAAACAAGGTTAGTGGTCAACATGTTTACTGGTACAATGTTCTTGTGAGTTTCACCTTGTTTTGGCAGCACTTGCTGCACCTCCCATAACCCATTAGCTACTTAGGAAGGAGCAAGTGAGGACTAGAAGGTCAAGCTTAATTATGCTAAGAGGGCTCTGGCCTCCAAGCTTTTCTGTGGCTCTGCCACAGGTCAGTCCGAGGCTTAACCCTATAGCCGCTACCTACAGCTCACAGGTAGAGAGGAAGTATGTAGTCCTCTCCTGTGGGCTGGGCCAACAACATCTTCAAACAAAGATTCTTTTGATCTATCCCCCTGAGCCCAGGGAGGTGAACCTGCTCCTGCAGAGGAGACTGCAGTCTCTACCCAATCTGAATCTGCAGCAAGCCCCCTTACAGGGAACAATAGTTGGTGTCTCTGGTGGAGACTGTGGAGTTTAGCTTTGAAGCAGAGACTAATTTCCCATCATTGAGTGCTTGACTGTGTAATCCCCAAGCAGGGCTCCACTAGTAGATGCAGACACAAACAGCTATCAGAAAAGTAACTACACACACGTAGCCCAAAGCCAGTTACACACAATATCTAAGAGCCACTTGCATCTGAAACCTACCCAGAAGGATCCAGAACCAACACGACCAGTGGTGGGCTTCAGACCACACCAGAGTTCAATCCAACTAGACCCACAAATGGCACACACAAAGGTGGATTCTGGCAGGCTCCAGACCCTGCGGGGAACAACCCCACCTTGAACAGCCATCCCGTCCACAGCATCTCATATATGGTGATAAAATTTGACCCCTATAAAGACCCAGCCTGAAGGGTTAATGACCTTGTCACTGAGCCCATCAAGACACCTTAAGAGTGCACCGGCACAGCAGTTTGCACACATTGGTCAAGGTTGAGCCTCATGGTCAAGCAGCCTAAAGGCCAATCCCACCCATGAAAGGGCCAACAGCAATGAAGATCCAATTACAACAGGAACAGCCAAACAATCCACACTAGAGACATTCCTATAGTACCCAGCTCAGGAGATCAAGGAGACTGCATCATTCTTCCCCACAGGACACCAAATACAGAAGGCCACCCCACCAAAATGGGAGTCATAGAGTTCTATCTAATACATGGAATAAAACACAAAGAGACAGATAAAAAGGGGGATACAAATAAACATGCCCCAAATGGAAGAACAGGAGGAATATCTAGAAAAAGAGCTAAGTGAAATAGAGGCAAACAATTCATCAGATAGAGTTCAAGTAATGGCTATAAAGATGCTCAAGTCACTTAGTGAGAACCACAGCCTAAAAAAGGACATGGAAACCATGAAAAATGATCAGTTGAAAATGAAGAATGCCATACCTGAAATATAGAATACACTAGAAAAATAGCCTGTAAGCTGGATGAAACAGAGTATCAAATCAGTGAATTAGAAGAAAAATAGAAAAAGAATCACTGAATTAAAGCAGCAAAAATAAAAAGTAATTTTAAAGCATGAAGATAGTTTAAGGGAAGTTTGAAACATGAAACATAACAACATCCACATGATAGAGATACCAGAAGGAGAAGAAAGTGAGTAAGAGCTAGAGAACCTGTTTGTAGAAATAATGATAAAAACAAAACAAAAACAAACAAACAAACAAAAAAAATCTTCCCTACCCTGGTGAAGGAAAATGTTAAAAAAGCTCAGGAAGCACAGAGTCCCAATCAAAATGAACCCAAAGAGACCCACACCAAAACACATCATAATTAAAATGGCCAAGATTAAAGACAAAGAGAGAATCTTAAAGGTAGCAAAATAGAAATAGTCAGTTACCTAAAAGAGAGTTCCCATAAGTCTGTCAAATGATTTCTCAACAGAGACACTTCAGGCTAAAAGGGATTGCCTAATGTATTCAAAGTAATGAAAACCAAGAACCTGCAAACAAGACGGCTTTATCCAGCAAAGCTATCATTTAAAAATTGAAAGCAAAATAAGAAGTTTACAAGACAAAAAAATACGAAAGGAGTTCATTACAACCAAACCAGAAATGCAAGCAATGCTAAAGGGACTGCTTTAAGAAGAAGAAGAAATATATATATATATAGAGAGAGAAAGGAACATAGGCATAAAAAATGTTGCAATAAATAAGTACCTATCAGTAATAAGCTTAAATGTAAATGAATTAAATGCTCCAATAAAAAGACAGAGGGTAACCGAATGGATAAGAAAATATGGACCATATTTATATGCTGTATGCAAGATACCCACCTCATGACAAAAGTTATACATAGGATAAAAGCAAAGGGATGGAAAAATATTCCTTGCAAATGGAAACAAAAAATAGCTGGTGTACCAATACTTATTTCTGACAAAGTAGACATCAAAATATAGACCATAAAAGAGACAAAGAAGGTCACTACATAATACTAAAGGGATTGATACAACAAGAGGCTATCACCCTTATCTATACTAATAAAAGCCTAGGTGGTCCTTGTACCTGCATGCATGACATCTCCACCAGATGGCTGCCACCAGGTGGCTGCCACAAAGATGGCTGCCACAAGATGGCCGTGCACACAGCAGAGGCCTAGCAGCCACTCTATGTGGTGAGACCTGGGGATCCTGCGGCTCTGTGCAGTGCTGAGGAGGCCGGTCCCTGCATCTCCACCAACTCTCGCAAAGGAGGAGTGTCCTGTCCAATGAGGCAGGTCACGGCAGGGGAGGGCATTTGTGGGCAATCAGGCCAGCAGGGGAGCAATCAGAGGCCATCAGACAGGCAGGCAGTATAATGGTTAGGAGCCAGCAGTCCTGGATTGCAAGAGGGATATCTGACTGCTGGTTTAGGCCTGATCCTTGACTATAGGATCGGGCTTAAACCAGTAGTCAGACATACCCCAAGGGGACCCAGATTGGAGAGGCTGCAGGCCGGGCTGAGGGACACTCCTCTACCCTCCCCTACCCTCCGTGCATGAATTTCATGCCCCAGGCAACTAGTAAACATATATCCTCCCAATATAGGAACACCTAAATATGTTTTAACATTTTAGTGGATTTTAAAGGGCAGATCGACAGCAATACAAGGAGAGTAGGTTACTTAAACACCCCAATGTCAATGGATAGATCTTCCCAACAAAAATCAAAAAAGAAACTGAGACTTTAACTGACACACTAGATCAGATAGATTAAATTGATATTTACAGAACATTTCATCCCAAAGCAACAGAATATACATTCTGCTAAAGTGCACATGGAGCATTTTTATAGATAGACTATATGTTAGGGCACAAACTAAGATTTTAGAAATTCAAGAAGATAGAATTCATATCAAGCATTCTTTTGGATTACAATGTCATGAAACTAGAAATCAACTACAGTAAAAAAAAAAAAAAAAAGCTTTGACTTATAGACAGAGAGCAGGCAGACAGCTCAGGGGATAAGAGAGGGATTGACCAATAAAGAAAAAAAAAAGAGAGAGAGAGAAAGAACTCAATGATATAGACAACAATGTGGTGATTGTGGGGTGGAGTGGGGTGGGTGGAGGTGGAGCAAGGCACAGATGAGATAAAAGGTGATGGAAAAAATAAAAATTAAATTATTTAACACCTCAAAAATATTCAAACACATGGAGGCTAAATAGCATGTTATTAAATAATGAATGGATAACCAAGAGATCCAGGAAGAAGTCAAAAATTTTCTGGAAACAAACAAAAATGAACACATAATGACCCCAAATCTATGGGACACAGCAAAAGCTGTCCTGAAAGTGAAGTTCATAGCATTACAGGCCTACCTAAAGAAGCAAAAAAATCTCTCATAAACAATATTACCCTACACCTAAAAGAACTGGGAAAAGTACAGCAGAAATAGTTCAGAGTAAATAGAAGGAAGAAAATAATAAAGATCAGAACAGAAATAAACTACATAGACTCTAAAAAGAACAAATTATCAATGAAACCAAAAGCTGGATCTTTCAAAGGATAAACAAGATTGATTGACCTTTAACTGGACTCATCAAGGAAAAAAGAGAGAGGATCCGAATAAGTCCAATCAGAAATGAAAGGGGGGAGGTAACCACTGACATCACAGAAATACAAATGATAGTATGAGAATAGCATTAACAACTCTGTGCCAACAAAATAGTCAACCTAGGCAAAACAGAAAAATTCCTAGAAACATAGAATTTTTTTAAACTGAATCAGGAAGAAATAGACACCTGAAAGCACCAATAACAATTAATGAAAGCAAAACAGTAATAAATTTTTCTTAAAAAATTCCTAGAAAAAATGTCCTGAGACTGGAAGGTTTCATAGATGAATTTTACTGAACATTCAAGAAAGAAAGTCTCATAAAGCAATTCCAAATATTGAATAAGAGGAAAGATTTCCAAGCTCTTTTTATGAGGCCAAAATTATCCTAGTACCCAAACAAGGTAAAAACACTACAAAGAAAGAAAATTATAGGTTAATATCCCTGATGAACAGACATGCTAACATACCCAACAAAATATTACCATATCAGATCCAGTAATACATTTTAAAATAAAAAAAAAAAAACATGATAAAGTGATATTTATTCTGGAGATGCAAGGTCTGTACAAAATTTGCAAATCAATAAACATGTTAAATAACATAAACAAAATAAAAGATAAAAAAATCACATGATCATATCAATAGATGCAGAAAAACCATTCAATAATATCCAAATCCCATTTATGATAAAAAAAAAAAATCTCAACAAAGTGGGAATAGAGAAAACATACATCAATTTAATAAAAGCCATATTTGAAAAACCTATAACCGCATTATAGCAATGGGCAAAACTAAAAATGTTTCCCTTAAGATAAGAAAAAAGACAGGGATTTCTGCCTTCAACACTCTTATTCAGCATAGTACTGGACGTTCTAGCAACAAGAAGAAATAACAGGTATCCAAATGGAAAGGGAAGAAGTAAAATTGTCATTATTTACAGATGACATGATATGGTACATAGATAGCCCAAAACATTCAACCAAAAAGCTACATCTAATAAATGAATTTGACAAAGTTGCAAGACCATCCTAATGGGTATGGAGGGATATTTCACTTATGTTTGGATTTGATTTCTCTAAAGAATAATGATGTTGGACATCTTTTAATACGATTTTTGGCTAATTGTATGTCTTTTTAAAAAATATATTTTTATTGATATTTTACAGAGAGGAAGAGAGAGGAATAGAGAGTTAGAAACATCGATCAGCTGCCCCCTGCACACCCCCTACTGGGGATGTGACAACCTGTGACCCTTCAGTCCGCAGGCTGACGCTCTATCCACTGATCCAAACCAGTTAGGACTGTATGTCTTCTTTAGAGAAGTATCTATTATAGTGTTTTGACCATTTTTTAATCAGGCAATTTTGTCTTGTTTTTTACTGTTGAATTGCAGTGTTTCTTTATATACCCTAGATGTACCTCTTTCTATATATATATATATATATATATATATATATATATATATATATATATATATATATAAATTTTCACATACTTTTTAGCATTCTGAATGTTTACTTTTCACTCAGTTGATTGTTTTTTTTTTTGATGGCCTATAGTTTTTAAGCTTAATATAGCCCCATATTCTTTTAAAATATATTTGTATTGATTTCAGAGAGCAAGGGAGAGAGAGAGAGAGAGAGAGAGAGAGAGAGAGAGAGAGAGAGAGAGAGAGAGAGAGAAACCTCCATGATGAGAGAGAATCACTGATCAGAGGCCTCCTGCATGTTCCCTACTAGGGATGGAGCCCACAACCTGGCAACCTGGCATGTGCCCTGACTGGGAATCAAACCTCAATCTCCTGATTCTTAGGTCGATGCTAAACCACTGAGGCATGATGGATGGGCTATAGCCCCATTTTCTATTTTCCTTTGTTCCTGAGCTTTTGGTATCATATGCAAGAAACTATTGTCAAAGTTTTTTCCTTGGCTATTCTGTGAGTGTTATGGTTTTGGTATTACATTTAGAGCTTTAATACATTTTGAATTAAATTTTATATGTTTCATAAGATTCTTTTACATGAGAATATCCAATTTTCCCAATGCCTTTTGTGAAAGTCTGTCTATTCCCCATTGTGTGGTTTTGGCATCTTTGTTGAGGATTATTTGATAATATAAAACGTGTTTATTTCTGGGCTCTCTATTCTGTTCCATTGGTCTGTGTGTCTATCTTTATGCCAGTACCACTCTACTCTTACATTAGCTTTATAGTGTGTTTTGAAATTAGGAAACACAAGCCTCTAACTTGGCAATTTTTGATGATTGTTTTGTCTCCTCAGGGTTCCTTGAGATATCATAAGAATTAAGAATATTTTTATTGATTTAAAAACTAGAGGCCCGGTGCATGAAATCTTCCACAGGGAGGGGGTTGTCGCTCATCCCAGCCTGCACCCTCTCCAATTTGGGACCCCTTGAAGGATGTCCGACTGCCCTCTCACAATCCAGGACTGCTGACTCCCAACCACTCGCCTGCCTGCCTGCTTGATTGCCCCTAACTGCTTCTGCCTGCCAGCCTGATCACCCCCTAACCACTCCCCTGCTAGCCTGATTGACACATAACTGCTCCCATGCTGGCCCAATTGCACCTAATGGCTCTTCCCTGCCAACCCGATCGCCCCTGACTGTCCTCCCCTGCAGGACTGGTTCCCCCCAACTGCCCTCCCCTTGCAGGCCTGGTTCCAACCCAACTGTCCTCCCCTGCAGGCTTGGGTCCACCCAACTGCCCTTCCCTGCAGGCCTGCCCCCTCAACTGCCCTCCACTGCTGGCCCAGTCTTCTCCAACTGCCCTCCTCTGATGGCCCAGTGACCCCTAACTGCCCTCCGCTACAGGCTTTGTCCCCCAACTGCCCTCCCATGCTGATCTCGGTCCCTCCACAACTGTCCTCACCTGCAGGCCTGGGTGCCACCCAACTGTCGTTCCTTACAGGCCTGGTCCCTCCCAAATGCCCTCCTCTGCCAGTCTGGTCACCCCCAACTGCCCTCCCCTGCTGGCCTGGTTCCCCCCAGCTGCCCTCCCCTGCTGGCCTGGTCTCCTCCAACCACCCTCCTATGCCGGCCCAGTCTCCCCTAACTGTCCTCCCCTGCAGTCCTGATTGCCCAAAACTGCCCTTCCCTGCAGGCCTGGACCCCACAATTGCCCTCCCCTGCAGGCCTGGTTCCCCCCCAACTGTCCTCCCCTGCAAGCTTGGGTCCCTGCAACTGCTCTCCCCTGCAGGCCTGGGTCCACCCAACTGCCCTCCCCTGCAGGCCTGCCCCCTCAACTGCCCTCTGCTGCTGGCCCAGACCCCCCCAACTGCCCTCCTCTGCTGGCCCAGTCACCCCTCACTGCCCTCCCCTGCTGGACTGATTGCTCACAACTGCCCTCCTCTGCAGGCCTCGTACCCACAACTGCCCTCTCCTGCTGGTCTGAGTCCCCCGTTACTGTCCTCCCTTGTAGGCCTGGTCCCTCCCAACTGCCATCCTCTGCCGGCTCATTCACCCCTAATTGCCCTCCCCTACTTGCATGGTTAACCCCAACTGCTCTCCCCTATAGGCCTGGTACCCCTCCCCAACTGCCCTCCCCTGCTGGCCTGGTCCCCCTCGACTGTCCTCCCCTGCAGGCCTGGGTCCCACCAAACTGTCCTTCCTTGCAGGCCTGGTCCCTCACAACTGCCCTCTCCTACTGGCCTGGTCTCACCCACCTCTGCTGGTCCGATCACACCTAACTGCCCTCCCCTGCTGGTCTGATTGCCCACAACTGCCCTCCCCTGCAGGCCATCTTATGGTGATCATCTTGTGTACACATGGGGGCAGCCATCGTTGACCACATGGGGGCAGCCATCTGGTGTGTTGGAGTGATGGTCAATTTGCATATTACTCTTTTATTAGATATGATGCCTTTGGGATTACAATATATTTTATTGAGTCTGCAGGTGGCTTTGAGTAGTATGGACAGTTAACAATATTAAATCTTCTAATTTATGATGTTGTTAATGAGGATGGATATTTAAAGAAGCAATTGCTTTGTTCCTTTTTTCTTCAATCTCTTTGTACTCATCCCTCTGTGGGAGTTCACAAACCTCTCCTAGCCCCAGACTCCCTAAGGTGAGTACAAGACAAGGGTTCCAGAACTTTAGATCCAGGGACTATGTGAGGGGATTAATTAAGCTGGACTTTTCCCCTGATCCTTCTGTTTCCCCCTCTGGTTTAAGTGGCTGTTAACCCCATGGGTGACTCTATTCTGTTGAACATCCTTTTTTTCAGCCAACTCTAGCTCAACTGAAACAATTTTGTCCTATATAAATAAGATCCTTTAAAAAAAAAAAAGAACCTTATTTACTAGAAGCCTTCCATTTTAAGAATATTAGTGACTGGTTCATTTGACACATCACTAGTCTTTCAGAAATATTTGAAAGTCTTTCACAAGAAATGAAGTCAAATTGCAGTAAGAAGCTAAAAATATTCCTTGGCATGTAGAATGGGGAAACTGAGACAGAGAGCTGAATAAACTGGCCTGGCAATTTACAACCAGATACAGGAGGTCACCAGGGCAGACAGCCTCAGGTACCTAGCAATGGGCAAAACTGTTCCTAGATCTTTCCTTCAGGATAGCCGTACCTCTCCTGGCATACCATTGGTCTTGTGGCTTAGACCTCATGTCCTGTTGTTGACCAATCAGTGGAGACCACGATCTGAAAGGGCAAACCTGGAAATGCTGATAAATATTCTATTGAGATCTTCCCTGAGACCTCCCCTAAGTCCCCACCTGTGAAAAGTAGATAAAACCCCTCAAGACAAAGAAGACAGCATGTGCTCCTATTGGAACTCACCCCCTCAAATCTCCTTTTCCAATGAATTTTCTTTCACCTAAACTCTAAGTGGTACCCAGGAGACTTGCAACCAGGGGAAAAATAGGCAACAGTAGCTCATCTTGGGCTAACCCCCTGAACTTGTCCCCAAGTCCCCTTGCCTCTGGCTCTCCAGTGAGCTGACAGCAGCCTTGCATAGGCTCACTTCTCTCCCATAAAGTTGCTAGAGAGCCGAAGCAGCCACACCTTGTCTCTCTCCTACTGCTTCTTCTATTCCAGGCCCTTCCTTGTTCCACTGTCCCTGGCTGTAATAAACATAGTCTCAAAATCACCTGGACTCATATTCTGAAATCTTTCCTGCATGAAGTAAAGTACCTGCACACTACCAGCTGGTCTTAGGCAAATTCACTCAGGTCCTGGCTTTTATTTCTGATAACATTTTGAAATGTAGAGGGAATGCTATTGCAAAAGGAAGGAAAAAGATCTGGGTGTGTTTTTTAAAAATATTTTTATTCATGTCTGAGAGGAATGGAAAGGGAGGGAGAGATGGAAACGTCAATGATGAGAGAGAATCATTGATTGGATGCCCCCTGCATACCCCACACTGGGGGGTCAAGCCCACAACCCAGGCATGTGCCCTGACTGGCAATCCAACTGTGACCTCTTGGTGCATAGGTTGATGCTCAACCACTGAGCCACGCCAGCCAGGCTGGGTGTTTTTAAGATAAGTTAAAAGTAAATAGTTTCACCTAACAAGTTAATTATTTCTGAATGAGTAAAAAGAGACAAACTGGAAACAAGGGAAGCTGTAAAGGTTAGTGGAAAAGGAATATTGAGAAATTTTATGTAGAAATGCTAGAACCTAATCATGGGGTATGCTTACACCCTAGCTCAACAAAGACTACTAACTATATTAATTCAAATGAAGCTGAAGTAGCTATGAAAACATGGCCCTCTATAACTGCTGCTGAGGCACAGCAAATTTACTTATAATACTCTTACTGTCTTCCTGTTCTAAGAAATTTTTAGATGGTAATTGAAATATATGGCATTGGGTTCTTACAGCCTTGTCCCCAAATAAACTTCATGATTACAGTTCCAAATTGCACAACCAGCAAGAATCACATTAAATGAATGGCCCTTGAGTGTTTCCAATAGGGAATGAGTGGACCATTGCAAATGGGAACCCATCTCATGAGCAGATTGTGAAAACTGAAGAGGTGTATAGTGTGCCCTCAAACTATAAGCAAATGTTGAAAAATACAGAGAAATGAGACAGACAGCAAAATTTGGATCATGATAGCTTATAGGTTAGAAATGATCCAAAATGTTTTTCTTGGGTGTTTTTTTTTTTAAATCATAACCCAAGGATATTTTTTCCATTGATTTTTAGAAAGACTAGAAGGGAGAGAGGAGGGAGGGGAGGAGGGAGAAAGAGAGAGAGAGATGATTGGCTGCCTCCTGCACACATTCTGATTGGGAACAGGGATTGAACCTGCAACCAAGACACATGAACTTGACCAGGAACTGCAGACTGATACTCTAATCACTTAGCGACACTGGTTAAGGCCAAAGTGTTTTTCTTAATGAAGACCTTAGGAACCTGACTGGCTCCCATTTACCTACTTTTCACTTTTGAGAAAATTTGACCTTGACTTCCATCCAAGGTTGCAGTCTTGCACTGTCTTCAATGGTCAATTGTTCAGCTGGATAAACTAAGACTTTCTAGCGATGAGTCTTTCTAGCACCATGGGACCACATTTCTAACCATAAGGTTGGTCATCAATGAATCATTCTGTTAGATTTATGACCCAAAGGCGGAGGTGTGGGTGAAAATGGGGCCACATACTAAACCTGACAAGCTCAGAGGAGGCCTGCATAGTATGATTTGCAAAATCAGAGACCTAAAGTAACCACACAGGATGGCCTGAAATTACAACTTTCTAACTAAAAGTGAGTCATCTTGGGTAATTATGTTTTAGGTATTTTTTCCTGACAAAGCTGAATCTTTATGTTAACTGAACATGTCTATTGTCTTTTTGCATTCATGATAACTTACTTTTGGAGTATCAGAAAAAGTTATTCTTTTTTTCTAAATCCTCACTGCACCAGAGGAGAAGCCACAGCACCCATCATTGTTATTGTCATCATGTTAATTGTTAACTGCTAACTATCATCTATCAACCAGTGTAAAAGAAGTATGTGTCTGTTTTACTTTTTATCCAAACTCAGAGATTTCCCTGGTTTGCTTTCTCCCACCTCCATAATCTATCACCAATGGATTTTATTTAATCCAAATTATGCCTTCTGCTTTGATTGTAATGTATAACATACGGTGCAAAACTGCCACTTTTCGTTGAGATTTTGCTTCTTGGCAATTGTTGTCAGTTTGACTCAAACTCATAAAAATCCTCTTCGGGTTTAAATTCCCAGCTTCTTATCAAGATTTGGCCTTTATGGCAACCTGTCCTCACTCTTCAACTATCCAGAGGCCTGTCAGGAGTCGCCTCATCAAGACAAAAGACACTCTTATCGCCCAGATCACTCAGAAAATTTCAAGCACTTAAACTGCTCTATTCTAGGAACCAGGAAATATCTTTCTATGACATCAATTGAGGCTTTTTGAGGTGAGATCATTTACCCAGAGTCACACAGCCTGCAAGTGGACTCAACCATGCCATGTATTTTCTATTGGCACTTGACACCTATGCTCCACCCGTTCCTATGTTTCCTCCTATATCAGAGGGGCTCAAAGGTTAAATAGGACCTTTCCCACTTCTAATGATTGAGAATCCAGGTGTGAATTCATTTCAGCCTCTGAGATGCACTTGTGTATAGTTTGGGCTCTGGAAGGGAGAAGGGGCTGTGATTTCTGCTCCTGGTTGGTGGGCTCTGCAGACAGAGCTTTATGTGAAGAAGCAGGTGTTTCTTTAGCTCTGGGTGGGGCTGTGGCAGTGGGAACTTGAAACCGGACTTCCCGTGTCAACTCCCTAAATTCCATTTTTCTGGCCCTTCATTGTTTTTGCAAGCACCTAACTCTCTGTGCCAAAGACCTTTCTACACAAATGTTAATGCCTGGTTTACTTGTAATAGTCCAAAATTGTAATCAACACTAATGTCCATGAATGGGTGAATAGATAAACAAATTTGGTGCATCCTACAATGGAACAGGCCTGAGAGATTAAAAAGGAAAGAACTATATCAAGATAATTTTGTTGATTAAAGAAGCCAAAATTCGCCCAAAATTACATATTATATGATTCAAATTATGAAAATTACAGAAAATGAAAACGCTCTATAATGACAGAAAGCACATAAGCGTTATTTTAACACTATTGGAGAAAGTGCAAGAGGGGCAGAGTGAGGAGATTATAAGAGGGCCTGAGGAGGCTTTAAGAGTGAAGAACATGTTCATTTTCTTCAGTGTAACAAGTTCTCTGGTGATGCATCTGGCAAAGCTTAATGAATTGTATACTTTCAATACTTTAAGTTTTATTATATGTCACCTAAAACTCAGTAAAGATGTTAAAATTTACATATACACATATGAAATATAACTTAAAGTGTATGTTGAATAGAAAATTCAAAACTGTAACATGACTTTTTTCTTGCACATTTTTCAGCTTATCCATTAAAGGGGGGTGAGGTATTCTACAGCCTGCAGCCTCCACAGGTATCTGCTGACCCCAACTCAGCAGCACCCAGAGCCCAGCGGGGTCCAACCTCACCAGCATTACTAAGACCACATTCCTTCTCACTCTTCACACTGCCCATTCTGGACTTTGATAGCTCCTCCATCCAGCCAGTCACCTGCCCACAAAGTCCAGTCCTCTGTAGGCAGCTCTTCCCCACCACCCTCTGTCAAATGGGTGAATGGCCACTCATGCTTCAGGTCTTAGCCAGGAAGTCACTTTCTCAGAAGTGCTCTTTGGGATCCGCTGACAAGGTGAGACTCAAGTAAATACAACTCTTTCTTCATGGTCCTTCTCTGGATTATAATTAACTCCTTAGTGCTGTGATTTCTCTGAGAGCCTGTCTTTGCTACAAGGTAATCTCCATGAGCACAGGTCCCACCTATGTCCTGTTCTCTGAGTTCCCAGGGCCCATCCCAGGCCTGACACATCACAGATTCTCGGTAAAGACTCATTAAATGGATGAGGGAAACCACACAATGGAAGTCTGTCACCTGTGTGACACTAGTGTTCCTTATAGGCACGAAGGCATTGGTGTCAGCATGGGAGGAGGCCAAAAGTGTCCCGGGATGATCCAGGGATGGGTTTTTCCCCCCTCATACAATCAGGGGGGCGGGAGACAGAACCAACTAACAGTGAAGATTCAGACCTTCATTCATTCCCAGAAAATCACAGCCCTCCCCATTTCCACCTTGTGAGTGATGTTTCATATTCCTGGGGCCTGGCCAGCAGCCTGTGTTCCTTGTCTTCTCACAGAGCCCTGACCTGGCAGACACTCTGGATCTTCCACCCCAGGTAGAGGTACTACCATGGGAAAAGAGAGCTCACACTGACCTCAAAGGATTCAGGGGATGACTCCCAAACCCAAGGTCCCAGGTCCGTGGGACACCTGCCTGTAGTCCCTGTACATCTCACCCACCCATGATGTCCTCGGGATCAAGGGGAACATTGTCAGCAGGATGGGACAGAAGAATCCGGGATCTGGGGTTGCTTCCATCTCAGAGTTGTTGAGAGTCCCATAGCGGACTTCCTTTCCCTAACAGAGGAGCCCACAGAGTCCCCATGGGTGACTCTCCATGTGGAGCCACTCCAGATGCTGGGCCCTGTTGGGAGGCCTAGATCAAATGACAGAGAGGGACACAGGGGACTGGATGCAACATCCCAATGCTATGATGGAGACACACAGTGTATTTGGGGGATCAGCCCTCCAGTTTGGCACACTCTACTAAAAGCCTCAGAAGACACATCACCAGACCCTGTTCTTGAAACCTTTGGGACAGAGAGCTCCTCATGAACAGCACATCCACCACAGGGGACAGTTCTTATGACACTGGACTCATAATACTCTGGACCCTGGCCCCTCTGAGACAGAAGCAACCCCAGATATTGTCCTCTTGCTGGGCTTACCCTACTCTGGGATGGAGGCAGCAGGCATGAAATCCACAGTGACTGGGCCCCGACTGACTGGCCTTTCAGCTTGAAGGCCACAGCCTACCTCTGCCCAGGTGTCAGGATCATCTCCTGCCCTCTGGTCAGTATCCATGGTGCAGCACCTGACATTGGCTGCAGGTCTCATGCTGCTCTCCTGCGGTGACATTTAGACACACAGACAACACAGGGAATTCACACATGAACCTGGCTTTGCCTAAGGAGCTGGAGAAGGAGCCTGATTTCCATCCCTTGCTCCCACAGGTGCTATTGGACCCCACCCTTGTGCCTGCTCCATCCCACCTGCCACTTCTAGGGCCTGTGAACAAAAAGGGGGGGCTGTAAAATAAGCCTGAAAAGCCCAGTGGGTCACATGGCAGGCCTGACAAGCTCAGTGACGCACAGTGTGGTCTGATCACAAATGCCTAACTGGGCAGGTGATGGCAGGTAGTCATGTCACAGGCCTGCAGCTTACTTAGCAAATATCAGACTTTACGTTAAGTGAGCCCTTTCCCTGTTCTTATGCATCTGGGATAACATACCTTTGACACATCAGAGTAGTTTTTTTTTTTTTTTTTTGCAAGGTGATTTGAAAGCACAGATTCTGGGAATAGCATATGAGACAACATACTTCTTATGCTACCTGGTTCCTTGCATAACCTCTCTATGTGCTGTAAATATTAATTATCCTGGACCCACCAAAGTGAAGAAAATAAAAGTAAGTGTTTCTCCATTTTGCCTTTTATCAATTCTAGAAATTTCTTTGCCTCCTAATGGATTTCACACAACTTTTTCCATCTTCTTTTTTATTATAATGTATAAAATAACTTGCGCAACTGACATTCTCAGGATTTGAGATGTTGTTCCAGGCATATGACGTTAGCTTGGCTCAAATAAACTCATAAAAATCTTCACAGGTTGGGAAGTTTCTTACTTTATCAGGGCCTAAGAGCACCTGTTTTCTCAGGGCTCTATTTGCTGCTCCCCACGCCATGCCTGGCACCACCCATGAACAAGGTGGGGTAAGGAAAGGAAACTCCCCCAGGCAGGGGACAGACCACCCCCCCCCAAAGGTCAGGGAGCACAAGGACAGGCTCAGCCAACAGAGGGAGAGTCTCCCAGAAACTAGCCCCTGAATACCAGGGAGCTCACAGCAACCTGGCCTCCCACCACAGCCCTCTCTCCCTAGAGCACAAAGGACACCTTCCCCTTCACACACAGGAACTGCAGGTCCTTCTGAGACTCCTGGTCCTGAGACCTCTCCTGGGTCTCTGTCCCTGGAAGCAAAGGCCAGGCTGGTGACAACCTGAGATACAGGGAGTGACCACTCAGCTGTCACCACCCTGCTTGACCCCTTCTCCCCCCGAGTCACCTCTGTGGCCTTCCTGCTGGCAGGAAATCCAACATTCCCAGCCCATTTGAGAACACGGGGAAGACCCAGTGCCCAGCTGGGTGTCTGTGTCATAAACAGAAATAATCCCCAGGTTTGGGGCCTGTGGGGCTCCCTGTGCAGACCCAAGGCCAAGACATAGCACAGGCCAATGCTTGGTCATCCTCTCAGGGGGTACATGCCCCCATCAGACTTGCTGTTGGAAGTGGGTTCCACAGGCCAGTAAGACCCACTGAGAGATGGTCAGATGCAGAGTCTCTGGTCCAACTCACACCTGCTGAGACTGAATCCTCATTTTAACAGGATCTGGAGACCCTCCCTGCACCCAGGAGAGGGGGAGAAGCTGCCCCATCACCACATCACCAGATTGCATTCTGGTTGGGCATCCACATCAGCGGGACAGCTGCTGAATCAGCATCTAAGGTGTCACCTGGGCATCGCAATATTTACAAAGTTCCACAGGCAATCTGATGCACAGTGGCAGTGACATCCCTGTGACAAAAGTTCCTGAGGTGGCCCCAGAGCTGCTGCTCTGAAGGGAAAAGTCAAATGTGAAAGAGAGAGGGCTGTGGGGGAGGCTACTGTGCACGTGACTGAAAGCCGTGGGGAATGCCCTCCACCTGGGTGCCCCAGGTTGGTGCTTTTCCAAACAGAGCATGTGAGTGTGTGTGTGTTCAGATACCTCAACAGTTCCAAGGGAACAAAAATATAGAGGGATGGTAAACTGGAAGGAGGGGAAAAGGGTGGCACAAATGAGGGGAGGAGGAGGTGGTTCCTTGGCACAAACTCCGCCCTGGTCCATGTGACCAGGTAAGTGATATTGCACCAGGAGGAGGCCCAGTGCACAGTGAAGAGGGACAGCAGATCCCATCAGTTTGTACAGTGGTGCCTTTGGGATTTCCTGGAATCCAATATCTTCTCGCAGAGGGAGGAACAGTGCAGGCAGCAGACTCCATGGAGTCACTCTCAGCCCCTATCTGCAGAGGACCTGTCCCATGGCAGGGGCTCTTGCTGGCTGGTAAGGAAGGAACAATCCCTGGGGGTGGACTGAAGGAGGAAAGATGGGGACTTGCTGGGGTCTCCTGTGGAGGACAGTGCTGTGAGAGTGGAGGAGATCAATCTGTGTGGACCTGAGGGGAGAGGACAGGAGAGCAGAGTAGGATGGGTAAGAGAGATGGGTAACAGGTAACAGGGAAATCTCATGATCTGGAAGTCGAGTGGGGCAGGGAAACTTCAATTGATATTACTTCCTAAGTTATTCATCACTGAGTATTGAATTTTGAAAACTGACCATAATAATAACAATTTATGTCAGGTGGCACCAGAAAAACTTAACCAGGGGTGCTAAACACTGTCCTTACCACCAGCCTCAAAAGAAATACAGGCCAGGTGGTGCAGGACTCTGGCAGGTGAGCACTCATTCACCCACATTCATTCCATCCACAGGTATTTGCAGCCTGTTGCAGGCACTGGGGATGCAAGATCTGACAAGCCCCTGTTCCCATGGAGCTCACGTTCTATGGGTAGAGAGAGATAAGAAAATATCTACATGTGATGTCAGGCACCCACAAGTGTTAAAAAAGAACAGAGCAGAGACAGATCAGAAAGTGATTAACAGAAAGTCTTTAGGGAAGTGTTCCATGAAGGTGCCTCCCATGGACACCCCTAAGTGTCAGCAGGGGTCTGAGGGCAGTGAGTGGGTGAGCCGAACAGACACCTGGAAAAGAGACTGCGAAACAGAAAAAGTAACAGGTTCACAGGTGCTGAAGTATTGGTGGTCATGCTGTTGACCTTGACCACCAGTAGACACACACACACACACAAACACCAAGGCTGAGAGATGAAGAGACATGTTCCAAATCCAGGGCCTCATCTCTCCATCCCAATATAGAGCTCCAAATATTTATCAATTTCTCTCTTCCCTCGCAGTTTCACTCTTAAATTTCTGGAGCCTGCCCACCACTGCCCAACTCGCTATTGTGTCAACCTATTCTGCCGAAGGGAAGAATGTGATTCTGCACATCCGCAACAAGCCTCCTAATGCTATAGGCTTCATGTGGTATAGGGGGGAAGGTGCAAATCCCATTTGTAATATTGGAACTCTTGCAGTGAACTACGGAGTTCTTTATACAAAAGGGAAAGCAAACACTGGTCGAGAACTTATACACTTGGATGGATCCTTGCAAATAAAGAAGGTCACTATGAAGGACACAGGAAGCTACACCGTAGTCGTCTTCCTTGAAGACTCAATGAAAGAAATAGGATTTGGACGGCTCGATGTATACCGTGAGTGATTGCTCTCTGACCTCTGGGCTTTCGGTGGGTGAACTTCATTTACACACAGGACTGACGGCACTGGACTCTCCTCCATCCCCCTCTGCCTCACATTCCAATTTGGGTTTGGGCATTTAGTGCAGGACACACACAGTGGAAACAAACTTTCTAAGGTCAGAGTTCCCTTCCTGGATTCCAGCCCTGCAGACATTCACCACATAGAGAAGGGTAAGTCCGATGGGAGTCGCTCAGCAGAGGGAGATCAGTCTTAGTCTAGGTCCCTGCGCCCCTCCCCATGACCATGATCCTGAGAAAGACCCTGCAGGGCTGGGCCAGGGCCCATACTGAGGAGCCCCTGCAATCCTCATAAGGAATCTCAGCTTTGGAATCCCCTCCAAGACCCCCTGCCCGTGGGGGATCCTGTGTCAGTTTATGGTTAACCTCCTGGGAAGGGCTGAGTGGCTGCAATGATTTCCAGGTGTCTGAGTCACAAGGCTTTTTTGTGCTCACCAGCCAGAGCTCAGCCCCATGAGCCACAACTGCATAGGGGTGGTTTTTTACCTGAGGCTGTGTATGGAAAACACAGATGGACAAGGAGACCAGGCCATTTGTGAACTACACTGAAAAATTTAGGAGTCTAGAGAAAGGCCAGAATCACAGGGAACAAAAAGGAGAAAAGATGCTCCTGGCAGCTCCTGGTCCACCAGGGATCAGCCCAGGAGCCTCTCTCTTGGAGTTGATCAATAATAGATGCCCCTTATTTGGCCAGCTCCCCTGTCTCAGTGTTTAGTCAGATACTGTGAATATTTTATTGTTAATACACTGACACACTGGCAGTCAAATGTTCATCGTACTTCATTGAGAGGAAACAGAGGCACAGGGGGATAGTGTCACTAAAACAGAGCAACCCCGACCATGAGAGTCACGAAAGGTCTGTCTAAAGCCATACTCCCATCCTCTCCTCCATCCCAGAGGGATCCCTAAAGCAAACATTGGTTTAGATCTTCCCTTAGGCATCCCCAGCTCAGAGAGAGAGAGAAATCTTGCTCTGGAAAATAACTCCAAATGGAGAATTAATTTCTTTGTACTCTAGAACCAAATTAACTGCAGTAATCATCAGTCAGTGCTGGGGACACCCAGACCTTGCCCTCAGGTGGCTGATCCACCCCTCCCTGCAATGGAGTTGAAACCACTGATTTGTTTCCTGATGTGTTGGTGTCACTCCCACTGGATATAAAGGAAAGGATTTTGCCTGCTCACTCCTCATTTTACACTTGTAACCAGCTAAGGGATCAAGATGTAACACACTTTTTTTTATGAATTAGGAAGAAATAATGGTTTCTGAAGGAAAGAATGATCTAAAACCTCTTCAGAGGCTGAAACCTGGATGCAGAGTCCTTCAAACTCTTGCCACATGGGAAAGGTTCCCTGTCACTGCAGGGGTTGAGACCCATGTCTCAGACCCTTTGCTGTGCTCTAGAGAAATAGTCCTTCCTGCTATTGCTCTTAGGCCCTGGGGTATTAATAGTAATTTTTGCATATGGGGGAATTTTAAGATATTTCCAAATTTCTATCTCAGAACCACCAAACACAAACGGTCCACAAGGGCCAGAATGTCAGCAATCCATGCTCCCATCTTGCTGTCCATCACCCCTTCTGCATCTGCACAAGCCTCCCCTGCCCTCAGTACAGGGAAGTTGACTGTAATGACCAAGGGCAAAGCATATGGTTCTGCTGCCACAGTCAGCTCTTGTTTATCTCTGCACTCTTTTCTAGCTCATTTCTTGGGTTCTGCTCTATCAATTATTGGCTCATTGGCTCATGTTAGTCATACTCACCTGATAAGGCCTGACCCAGCTTTGTCCCTGGGGTCTGAGTAGTCAATTGACCACAGACTAGATCCTGGTCCCCATGTTTTATTTCTGCTCCAGTCTGAGTCTCTAAGATGTCCTGGGATATGGTCCCTCTTAGAAACAAACCTCAGCTGGGCAATGAAGGTCTGTGCAGCTAGAAAAAAATTGAAGTCAGCTGGTCAGTGAATAAGTAGGAGAGGTGTGGGAGGATGGGGGAGGGGTGTCTCTATCTCTAGGTCCTCTGTTGTTCCACAACCAAATCCTGCTAATCTATTGTATGGTGCCCTTCATTTGTTTGCATGTGGATATTGCTGTTCAACACTATTTGTTGAAAGATGGTCCTTTCTCCATTGAACAGTCTTTGCTCCTGAGTAAGGCTGTGCTTTATCACAGACATAGAGGATTTAAGTTTTCTGAGGGCTCAGATACCCAGGCACTTGTCTTGTGATACATAGACCTGCCTTATTCTTTTAAGTTGGCTGAGAGGTGAGACGTGCCAAGTCTGATTGAAGAACCCTTGGAGAACTCAAGTGTCCCACACAGGGCACTGTTCTCCTGTTACCTGTTCAGTGGAGTTACCCACACCCAATATCACATGCATCAACTTTGAGAGTATTGATATACATTTTTCTAATGATAGTGATGTTTAGCATCTTCTCCTGGGCTTATTGACCATTTGTATATCTTCTCTGGAGAAATGTGTATTCAAGAGTTTTGCCCATTTTAAAATCAGTTTATTTGGAGTTGCTGTTGTTGAGTTGTAAGACATCTTTATATATTCCAGATATTAAGACCTCATCCTATTACTGATTTGCAAAGTATTTTACACCATTTCACCGATCACGTTTCACTCTGTTGATTGTGTCCTTGGAGGAACAGAAGTTTTCCATTTTGACAAAAATCTAAATTATCTAATATTTTCTGGCCTAACTTTCTAGTGTCATATTCAAGAAATCATTGCCAAACCCAATGTCATACTACTTACCCCTATGTTTTCTTCTAAGAGTTTTGTAATTTTAGTTCTTACCTTTAGGATTCAATCCATTTTGACTGAATTACTGTGTATGGTATAAGCAATGGTCCCATTTATTTGTTTGCATGTAAACATTGCTGTTCAACAGCATTTGTTGAAAAGACCGTCCTTTCCATTGAACAGTCTTGGCTCCTTTATCAAAACCATTTAATTGTGTCTTTTGACAAATAGAAGGATTTATGCCAGTGTCACACTATTTTGGTTACTTTCCCTTTGTAGTAAGATTTGAAATTAGTAACTGTGAGACCTCCAATTTCAATTCATCCTTTTTAAGGTTGTTGCAAACATTTGGGATCCATTGAAATTCCACATAAATTCTGAGATGGGTTTTTTTTTTTTTTATTCTGAAAAAAGTAATTGGGATTTTGATAGGGATTGTTTCAAATATGTAGATAGTTGGTGGTCTTGGAGTCAATGAACATGGATGTCTTTCCATGTATTTGTTTCTTCTTTACTTTCAGAAATGTTTGGTAGTTATCAGTGTATTCTTCTACCACCTTATTATGTTTAATCCTAAGTGATCTAGTCTTTTTGATGCCATTGTAAATGGAATTGTTTATTTTATTTGAGGATTGTTCATTTTTGTTTAATAAATGGAAATGATGCTGGGTGTTGATTTTGTCTCTGGCAATTTCATCCTTTTTATTAGTTCTAATAGTAGTTTTAGGCATGTACGTGGTGAAATCTTTAGGGTGTTCTACAATAAGATTACGTTGTCTTTTTAAAAAGCTATTTTCTTATTTCTCTCTAAATTGGATATCTCTTATCTCATCTTCTTGCATGATATTTCTGACTAGTTGAATTAGGGGAAAAACAGCATCCTTGTCTTATTCATGCTCTTAGTACTGTTTTCAGAGGTTCTCCGTGTAGTAATGTGTTAGCTGTGGACTTTATTATGTGGCCTTTACCATATTAAGTAATTTCCTCATATTCCTACAGTTCCTGTCTTTTAAAATTATAACCACTTCTGTTTAGTGATTTATTTCACCAATATATGCAATCAGCAGGCCTGGAAATAAAGTCCTGTTCAGACTGAGGAATTCTATAGATGGAACTTCTCCAGGTCCAAGATCATGAAGACTGGGTTGAGCCATCTTTATTGCCTAATGAGTTATTTAACAACAGTTAAATGCCCTTTCACTTTCTGTAAAGTCCCCTTGGCCCCAGTAGTGGACAGGACAGAAGTGGTAAGATATCCTTTCCCAACCTAAACGGAATATTTAAGAAAAAAAAAATTCTAGGAACGGGTCAATAAAAGCTCATGAGAGGAAAATTCCACCTTATGGTGAAGTTATAGGGCATGTAGGCTGCGAATAGGGTTCTCTGTGTTGATACTACAAAGATGTCTATGGGAACTGGTCAGAAGTGATCTGGGTTCAGAGAGGAGGTACAGCCCTCTCCCTACACATTGCCACCTGAATACAGACAATTGTCCCTCTGCAGAGATCAGTACCCTCTTCTGGTGACCTTACAGATCTCACAGTGGAATCTCAGTGGCTAAGATGTCTGAGGAGGCAGCATGGCCCAGGTCCCAAGCTCACTTTCAATTAGCCATGCCCTCTGTTTCTCCACAGAGCCAGTGAGAGTGCCCACACTCCTAGCCAGCAGCACAACAGTCACGGAGCATAAGGATGCCGTAGTCATGACCTGCTACACAGACGCAGTCTCCACCCAGTGGTTCTTCAATGGCATGGATCTGCGGCTGACGGAGCGGATGCAGCTGTCCTGGAACAACAGAATTCTCACCATAGACCCTGTCAGTAAGAAGGATGCTGGGAGTTACCAGTGTGAAGTGTCCAACCCCATCAGTTCTGCTGATAGTGAACCGGTTGACCTGGATGTAAAATAGTAGTGAGCCTCCTCCCTTTTCCTATGTTATTAAACTGAATAAAATATTTGAACCCTTAAATAGATATATTGTGAGGTTGGAAAGTCCTTTGAAAACTTGCATTGAGTCAATAAATGATCAAAAAAAAGAGCTGACGTTGTCATTATTGTTGACTTAAGGTGATATTCTATACCAGATCCCACCTCTGTGTGATCTAAGTTGTACCATCTCCACAGTGGAGGTGAAACCAAGTCTTTCAAGAGAATGGCAGTGTTTGTGTGATTACTCTGGGTGCACATGATGAGTTTGCATAAATACAAATTCTGTCCCTTCTCCAAGGGGACATGTAGTAGATGCCCAGCCACTGTTGTTGGCAATGGGAATGGACTGGAGGACACCCATTTGGGTAACAACACTGATCTTTTTTCTTCCTGTTTGACTTATTTCAAAAAATTTCTTAAGTTTTTTTGAGTATTCTTATTTGTATTCCTATAGACTTATTTGCATAAACTCAATAGGATTTTGTCTTCCTTTTTAATAGGGTATAATTGGAAACCTTAGTAATACAACCAAGGCTTTGGCTCAAATGTCCAAGTTCAGACTGATGCCCACAGAATTAGAAATGACCTCACCCTTTATGAAGCTAAGTTTGACCTGTGGGTCCTTTTGGAATCTCTTGGAGATGTGGTCATTACCCAAAGCTAGAGGATGAGGCTTCCTAACCTCAAGAGACTGATAAAAGTCCCATCTTCGATTTCATAGAAAAACCTGCATCAGAGCAAACTATGTGGTGAATGTCAGTTCCTCTGCACTTTTTTTTAAATATATTTTATTGATATTTTACAGAGAGGAAGGGAGAGGGATAGAGAGCTAGAAACATCAATGAGAGAGAAACATCGACCAGCTGCCTCCTGCACACCTCCCACTGGGGATGTTCCCGCAACCAAGGTACATGCCCTTGACCGGAATCGAACCCGGGACCCCTCAGTCCGCAGGCCAATGCTCCATCCACTGAGCCAAACCAGTTTCGGCTGCACTTTGGTCACTAATCAGGCCAAATCCAGCAACACCAGCCATGTTGTAGGATGGAGAATACTCTTTTCCCTTGGAGATAACCTGTGGTCAAAAGGAAGGTGACTGTAGAGAGCAATGTAATGTCTCCATGGAGAACTCCAGAAGCACAGTCTTCTGGGAGATAAGATCCTGGCTGTGTTCAGGAACTCTCAGCTACTTTGTTTATAAATGGCTGGATATTGCACATCTTTATAAATTTCTGGAAATGATAAAGATGTAGACTGGGTCTTGGCTAAAAGAGATTTAGTTGTGTTTCCCTCCGCTGTGCAGAAAGCAGTTTTGTTCTGAACTAGAGGCCTTAGTGTTCTCTCAGAGTCACCAACCTTTACACAGGTTCTTCCTGACAACATGCCTTTGTCTTCCATCCTTAGACCATTTATTTTATGAATGTAATTGTAATTAGTAATTGCAGAGTCTTTCTCTGCACTTTTGAAAAATACACAAGTCTCCTCAAAAATTTCTTGCCAGTGTTATGACCCAGAGAATATCTGTCTCAAGGGCCTGGCCCCATTCCTTTGAAATTTAATCTTCCTGGTGTCCCTGTGTCCCAGTCTCTGAGGGAGAGTAGGAGCCTAACTTGGGTGGGGAACCTTTACAACAAAGATGTGAAAAGACCTCCTGTCAGGATTTTAGGAAATGTTTTACATTTTCTTTCTGTAAAGCCAATTAGAAAACTCAGATGCCTATAATCCCTTATTTTTTCTTAAAATATCCCCAGCCTTTTCTTTCAGGGGTGTTGAGTGCCATCTCACTGCCTTATTGCATCGTTCTGAATAATGTCTTTCTTGCCTCTTTAAATTTGTTGGACACATGATTTACTTTGTCATCATCTACCTGTAACTAGCTGATTCTGCCATTTTGCTCACAGTGTCAATCCTTATGTTATTTTCAAATCTTCCAATTTCCTTCCTTATCAGGCTAAAATTCTCCAAATAAAGGTCTACAAATATCCTGCCTCCCTCCTGACTTGGCATCCACAGCAGCATCTGACGTGACTTCTTATATGATTTTAAGGCTCCAGGTTGCCACAGGATGGCCATTTGCACCAGAATCCGAGAAGATATGCAGGCCTGAAAGGGCACACATCCATAGGGACCAAACCATCAACAGTGTTCGCATTCATTTTCACTGCACCTTCAAGGAACAAGATCACAGAGATTTTAACAAATATTCTGTCTTGATCCTTAGAAACTCTAGTAAACATGCTGGTCACTGACTTAGCCACCCACAGGCTGTCACTAAAAGATGCTGTTTTGTGTCCCCCATGACCTGGAGCTCAGGCCAGACCGGAGTCCTCATACTTGTTTTCTTCTTTGGTGTTACAATCACCAGGTGCCTGTTCTTAGAGAATCCACATCCAGAACCTGGGAAATGGAAATAAATCTTTCCGGTGCCTTGTGGCCTTTGGGGTATTTAGCTATACTCCTTTGACACCTAGCCAGAGGTGGATTGTGGGTAAGCAAGAGTGGACATAGAGGGGAGCTGTTGAGTGATAGTATCTGTTCAGAGCCACTATGATAAATTGTAAGGCCTGGGGTGTTTGGAGATGTTAGGCTTTATCTGAGGTCAAGGGAACCTAAAGGTGCTCTGCAGATGGACTCTTTTGGGGAGGGTTCTGGATGGGGATGAGGGATATGAGTGAGGGTCTACCTTCTACCTGTTGAGGGAGAAGCCACTGGAGCTGGTGTAGTGAAGTGGGAGTGCCGTTGTCCCAAACGTGGATAGGTGAGAGGGGTGAGAAACAGGGTTGGGGGAAAGGATAAGGTTCTTGAAGATTTATATTAGTATCCTGACATCGGACAAGAGGGAGCACCAGATATACTGGCTGGCAGGAGTTACAGAATAGACATAAAATAAGAAACAAGAGGGAAAAGCAGATGAACATCTTGTAGGGAGTTAAGAGTCTGAAAAGTGAGGAGGGATTGGGACACCATGAATGCAGAATATGAGCCTAAGGAATTTGTTATTTGAGCCAGGAAATTAGTTGAAGTCCAGAGTAGTCAGACTATAACAGGCGTTGGCATGGAGCATGGGAAAAGTGGGGATTGCAGGGCAGGCTTGTGGCCAAGGACCAAATTGAGGGCCATCCTCCAGCTCCAACCCAGTAGAGATGTGTGTAATTGGCTCTCAAAGCAGTTACCCCATGGCCTGGGAGAGCCATGAAAGGCCAATCTCACCCCTACACACCAAGACGTGCCTCAGCTGTGTAAACATGTTAGCCATGTCCCAGGGGATTTGTGTGTCAGTGAGTAAGTCAATTGCTGATGGTATGTATGTGTTGGGGGAGAAGGAATTGAGGGCTGCCATGAACTTGGAGTGTGTGGAGCATTTTCCTTCTTTGTTGACTAGTCAGAGTACCTTTCTGTGATTTCACAGGTAAGAGCTCTGTGGTCAGTCACAGGGATGGAGTGGTAGGTACCCATGGTGGCCACCTGTCCTTGTCTAATCCAGGATGTGTCACTTCCATCTGTGATGCATGCTTCTCTCCTCACCTGAACTTATGTTGGTGGGTGTGGTCGAACCAAGGTTATGATGAGCAGTTCTGCCTACCTGGTTACATTAAAGTCTACGTTCAGACTCTCCATTTCTCCTCAGGCCTAGAAGCCTGTTGGGAGCTGTTGTTTTATTTCTTTAGAAGATATGGCCTTGCTCACAACCCTAGGAGTCTGCATGTAATTATTTTATTAGGTCTCACCAGAGGTTTCACATATCACCTTTCATTCTTCTAACTTCAATTAGCAACTTGTCCTTTTCTCTGGAGGATACGTCCAGCATGGCCCAGACTAGTGGAGCCATAGATGTGGCAGATCCCTGAATGGTCAGAGATGTGGATAGCCCTATGGCTCATGCTTTGCTTAAACTGCTGATCACACTAGTTGTTCCTGTCTCTGGTGTCACTGTTGTCGCTGATGTCATTGTCTTAGGGCATAAACATTAGCAGGCATCACTTCCACCCTTTGGAGCACACGTGTCTTCCGAAGGCATTTAGAAACTTACAGCTTTGTTCATCTTTACCAGGAAAGCCTCTAGTTCTCACCTTTTTGATGACTTGAGTTTGGCATAAAATTAACTTGGAGAACGAACACATCCATTTGCCTTGATAGGGAGGGCTGGCTTCATGGGCTAGTAATTTGTGCAGCCACTTAGAAGGGCCTATGGTAGGTTTAATAGATTGCTTTTGTCATCCTGAAATTCTTAATTTGAACAAAGAACCCAGAACTTTCACATGACTTTTCATAGTTCTGCCCCTAGGCGTGACCATGGGTTGGAAAAATTCTGCAATGTGACCATCAGAGGGCAGCACAGCAGCAAGGAAACCTGGAGAAGCTGTGAAGGGATATAGAGAAGTATTTGGCTTTTTCTACTCTATTTATGTCATTACAAGTGTCTAATGAACAGGACCATCCCATGCCCACCTCTGTAGCTTAAAGAAGGAAGGTTATCTGTCTATGATATGCTGCGGAGATTCAAATTTAAAGAAATCTCAGGTAGTTGGCTCAAATGTGAATGGCATTAAGTAGACACAATACGCCTACACTAAATATTGGTCTTTAGAAAAATACTGGAGAGAGACAGAGAGAGAAAAAGAGAGTAATGAGAAAGAAAGAAGCTGAGTTTTCATCTTACAAGAGGAAAGACCTTGCAGTAGATAATGCCAAAAAGTAAAAAATTACTAAATAAACTCAAAAAATGTAATTTAAAGAAAACTTTGGTTCCATCCAGGGGGGCTCTCATTGTTTGGGGCAGATATCCTCAGAATGGCCAAAAAAACCCAGAACCTTCCTGTGATGACTTTTAACAGAACACACAGAGACACGGGGTTTGTCATGGCAACATTCAGTGTTGTCATAAATACAAGAAAGAACATCTAACAGGAGAGAGCTGGTACCTGGCTTTGCTTACAGTGTGAGTATCAGACATAGAATAACTATTTCATGTTCCACCGGCAGGGGGAGTTAAATCTCCTTGGTTTGTAGATGATTGCCTCAAAACAATTTAGCTTCTCTGGGTCTTAAACACTGATTAAGATCTGTCCTAGAAGCCCAAACGACTTGGCTCTTTGTCCAAATGATATATAATGGGCACTGGCATGTTTTTTGTATTTGCTTTGTTACAGTTTTTATATCAGGAAGATAAAATTAAAATAAATGGTGATAGAAATAAAATAAAATAATATAAAATGAAAAAGAAAAAAATTAAAATTCTCTTTTCATTAACCAGACATAAATGGTCTGCCATCCTTTTTAAGAAAAGAACTACTTATTTAAATGAATTTTTCTGTATTGGGAAGCAGACTAAAGTTGCAGTTTCCCAAATGATCTCTAAGTGCAGGACTGGAGAATTGACTTGCTAAAGTATTGCTGTTATTTCCTGGATGAAAAAAACTGGGAAATGGACACGCTGCATTGGTCTCAAGCAACAGTCCCTCTGCAGCCTCTGTAGTCACAGTCCAGGACCCACCAGCTCCATAGCCCTGAGTGTGGGAGAGTCACAACCCACATCGCACACAACCACCTCCCTTCTTCAAAACTCACACTTCAATTCTGTTGTCAGAGATTCCAGGAATTGCTGTCCTCAGCTTCTGAGTTTTTGGTGTTTTTTCCCAAGGGGTTTAGGAGAGAATGAGTTAAGCCAATCCAGGGTATCTTTCCTAGACATAATTGGGCCACCTCTATTGTAACATGTGCAAAACAAAGATCTTTAACCTCCCCACCTCCCAACCTGATCCTCCCCAAATCCCCCTGTCTTAGTCAAGATCAAATCCATCCTTCCAGGAAAACTTGGCATTATCCTTGCTGCCTCTTTTGTTCTCACAGTAATCTCTAATCCATCAGTACACTTGCAGTCAGTTTACACAGTATAGATAGAACACAAATACTCAGGTACAAGACTCCATTACTCCTACTTGAGGTTATTGTATCAGTCTCCTAACTGCTCTTCCTGCTGCTTCCTTCTCCCACCTTATAGCCATCTCCCCAGAGTAAGACCTGTGAATCCTTAAGTACAAGGAGAACTTCAATGGCCACACAGAATAAGTGAGATGGAAAATCCCCAACACGGCTCATCTCAGATGGCTCCCTCCTCCTCATCCCTGTCCTCATTGGTCCTTTATTTTATACCTGAGAATCTTCAACACTCTGGAACATTTCATCTGTCTGGCCCTCCAGACTCAATCTCCTTAACCAGTCTTCCCAGCCCTGCCGAACCTTCCCCCGCACCACCACCTGGGTCCTCAGCTACTGAGAGTCATTGGACCTTTGGGTCCTCTCCACCATCACAGGCTCTGCAGGGGCTCAGAGATACCAATACCAACTGCCTGAGGCTGAAAAAAGCAGCTGGAAACTGGAAATGAACCCTTAAAATACACACACTTTATACTTATCACGCCTAGAAATTTTCTGGTTGAAGCAGGATGTTCTCAAAAGCCTCAGGGTTCTTAACCCAAAATGTTTCCCTTTAAAAATCTTTATTTAATTGTATTTAAAATCACATAACATTAAATTTACCATCATGAACCAATATACTGAACCCATTTACAGTTTAGTAGCAATATATATATATACAGTATATTCTTATTTTGGTAAAAACAAATTTCTAGCACTTTTTCAATAGTGAAACTGAAAACCTATACCCATTGAATAACAATGTCCTATATCCTCCTCCCTCAAATACCCTGCAGTGACCAATATTCTTTGTTTTTGTAAATTTTAATACTTGAGATACATATAATACTTGAGATACACTGTTCCTGTCTTCTTGTGACTGGCTTGTTTCATGGAGCATACTATCCAAAATTAACACTTTTATAAGGCTGACTAAGGTACCATTGTATATGTATTTACTACATATTTTATGTTACTCTTTGAAAAATAGAGTTGCTTCCACCTCTTGGCTCTTGTGAATAATTCTTCAATAAAAATAGATGGGGGAACAGGTCAAGGGCCACCTTGGGGTTATGTGGGGTCAGAGAAGAAGTGTAGCCCTCTCCTTACACATAGTCACCTGAACATAGACAATTCTGCAGAGGTGAGAACCATCCTCTGGTGACCTTTACAGAGCTCACTGTGGACTGAGAGTGGCTGAGATGTCTCAGAATGTAGCAGGACCACAAGTCCCAAGCCCACTCTCAATCAGTCCTTGGTCTTTTCACAGAGCCCACAAGAGTGCCCACCTTCCTAGCCAGCAACACCACAGTCACAGAGCATGAGGAAGCTGTGGTCCTTACCTGCTACTCAACTGTGATCCTCACCCAGTGGTTCTTCAATAACATGAGTCTGTAAGAGCATGAAGCTGTCTGGGAGCAACAGAACAATCACTATAGACCCTGTCAGAAGGAAGGATGCTGGTGATTATCAGTGTGACGTCAAAAACCTTATCAGTTTCTATGAAAGTGAGCTGCTCAGTTTGGATTTGAAATATGAATGACACACCTTCCCTCCTCTATGTTATTAAACTGGGAATAAATGTTTTGCACTGTTTAAACAGATTTGTTGTGAAGGTGGAAAGTCCTTAGAAGACTTTAATTGAGTCAACAAATGTTCAGAATTGTGAAATATTCTGTTATGGAACTCAACAATTCCAGCAAATAAGGAGGTCCGTGTCTCATCAGCCACCTGCAGACCTGCGATGGATGACCCTGTGTCTAGCCCTTTGTGACCTGGGGCTCAGGACAGACATCAGTGTCCTGAATCTTTTTTCAATGTTTTTACAAACTCCACGTGCCTCTCCTTAGAGAGTCCACAGATCATGGGAAAAGGGAAATAAATCTCTCCTATGGGGTGTTTGGCTGAAATCCATGGAGATCCAATCAGATGTGGATTGTGGGTAAGCAGAGATGGGCATAGATGGGGGCCCTGAAGGGTAGGGTTTGCTCAGAGTCAAGATGAGAAGTTGTAAATTTAGGGGAGTATTGGGAGAAGGGGATCTAAGGGTGCCATACAGGTGGGCTCTTTTGGGAAGGGCTCAGGATGGGGCTGAGTAATATGAATGAGGGGCTGACCTATCTTTTCACTAAAGAGCCACTGGATCTTCTGTGGTGGTGTGTGTGTGTGGGGGGGGGGGCATTCTCCCAGACTTGGATGGGTGTGCAGGATGAGACCCAGGGTTGGAGAAAAGGATAAGGTTCTTGAAGACTCAGTTCTTGAAGGCAAGCTGAAGCGCCTGATGTACAGTCTGGCAAGAGACATGGGACAGTGCACAGGCTATAGAGAGTAAAGGAGAGAAGAAGATGAGAATTTCGTGGGGAGCTAGGAGTCTGGAAAGCAATGAGGAACTGTAGGATGGGGACACCATGAAAACAGAAGATGAGCTTAGGGAGTTTGTGGATTTGAGTCAGGAAGGGAGTTGGAGTCGTTGGGTAGTCAGACTAGAACAGGGGTTGGCATGGAGCCTG
Organism: Plecotus auritus; assembly: GCF_963455305.1. Classification (NCBI taxonomy): domain Eukaryota; kingdom Metazoa; phylum Chordata; class Mammalia; order Chiroptera; family Vespertilionidae; genus Plecotus; species Plecotus auritus. The sequence continues at coordinate 17,238,740 of NC_137785.1, forward strand.
AAGAATGTTGGGAATGCAGGGTAGGCTTGGGGGTGAGGACCAAATTGAGGGCCAGAGGTGAGACTGTACCTTAACGGAGCCCTGTGCCCTGTACTTAGGCATCTTGGATAACATACCTTTGACCCGTCAGAGTAATGTTCTTTGGTAGACCAATGGAAGGAAGAACCTCTGGCACAGGAGAATAGGAGACCACAGACCCCTCATGTTGCCTGGTCCCTGCACAGCCTCTCCACGTGCTGTAAAAGTTAACTCTCCAGACCCTTCCATGTAAAAATAATATGTATTTCTCCATTTTGCCTTTTATACAATTCTGGAGATTTCCCAAATATGCTTTATCTCACCTTTGAATGGATTTCACAACTTAGTTGTAATCTTATCCTTTGGTTATCCTATATAATAAAAGGCTAATATGCGAGTCAGCCTAACAGCATAATGATCAATTGTATGATGCAAACTGACTACCAGGGGGCAGACGCCCAACACAGGAGCTGCCCCCAGCCCACAGGGCCCGATTGCCCCATGGGGAATGGGGAACCAGCAGTGGGTGGTGGAGGGTGGTGGGGCCGGCTTCCAGCAGCTGGCGAAGATGGTCCTGATAGCAGGCTAGGCCTAGGGACTGTACCCATGCATGAATTTCGTGCACTGAGCCTCTAGTAATGTATAAAATAAGCCGCAAAACTGCTGTTCTTCTCAGGTTTTGAGAACTTGCTTTCAGGCATATGAGGTCAGTTTCACTCAAACTCGTGTTTTCGCAGGTTTTTTACTTTGGCAGAACCTGGGAACACTGCTTTCTCAGGAGTCTCTGTGCTGCTCTTCCCACCTCCCCCTTGCTTGGCACCACCCATGGGCAAGGCGGAGTGACCAGAAGAACGTCTCCCAGGCCAGAAACAGAGACTGCCCCAAAGGTCAATGAGCACAAGGACAGACTCAACAGTCAGAAATAGAGAGAGAGGGTCTCCCTGAAACCATTCCTGGAGGACCAGGGAGCCCACAGCCACCTGAGCTCCCACAGCAGTCCTCTCTTTCTAGGACACACAGGATACCTTCCTCTTCAAACCCAAAAACTGCAGATCCTTCTGAGACTCCTGGTCCTAAGTCTCTGTCCCTAGAAGCAAAGGCCAGGCTGGTGGCAACATGAGATAGAGGGAGTGTCCCCTCTGCAGTCACCACCCAGCTTCTCCCCTTCTCACCCCCATAGTCACCTCTGTGGCCTTCCTGCTGGGAGGAAATCCAACCTTCCCAGAGCATTTTAGAACACGGGGAAGACCCGGTGACCAGCTGGGTGTCTGTGTCACAGAAATAATCCCCAGGTTTGGGGACTGTGGGGCTCTCGGTGTGATGCTGACAGACCCAAGGCCAAGACACAGCAGAGGCCAATGTGAGGTGAGAGGGTCATCCTCTCAGGGGGCAAGTGCCTCCATTAGCCTTGCTGTTGCAAGTGGGCTCCACCGGCCAGTAAGATCCACTCCCCTGAGAGCTCCTCAGATGCAGAGTCACTGGTCCACAGCACACCTGCTGAGTCAGAATCTACATTTTAACAGGATCTGGAAACCCTCCCTGCGCACAGGAGAAGGGAAAAGCTGCCCCATCACCACATTAACAGATCGCATTCTGGTTGGGCATCCACATTAGCTGGACAGCAGCTGAAGCAGCATCTAAGGTGTCACCTGGGCATCACAATCTTTACAAAGCTTCACGGGTGATCCAATGCATATTCTTTATTCTCAGAAATAAAGGTGATCTGATGAACAGCTGGTGTGACATTCGTGTGTCAAGTTTTTTTGAGGTATCCCCAAAACTCTAGCTCTGAAGAGAAAAGTAAAATGCAAAAGAGGGAGGGCTGTAAGGGAGGCTACTGTGCAATTGACAAGAAGCTGGGGAATGACTGGAATAGGATGCCCCAGGCTAGTGCTTCTCCAAACAAAGCTTGTGTGTGTGTGTGCTCGGGCGCGTGTGTGTCTGTGTGTATGTTGTCAGAGGCTTTTGCAGTTTCCAGGGAACCAAAATAGAGTAAAAGTAAACTGGAAAGAGGAAACAGATTTGGCAAAAATGAGGGAAGCATCCTGGGCACAGGCCCAGCCCCAACCTACATGACTAGAAAAGTGGTCTTTTCCCAGGAGAAGGCTCAGTGCATGCTGAGTAGGGATAGCAAATTCTACTAGTCCAGGTAGCGGTGCCTGTGAGCTTTATTGGACCTCAAGTTCTTCTTACAGAGCAAGGGACAGAGCAGGCAGCAGACACCATGGAGTCTCCCTCAGCCCCTGCCAGCAGATGGCTTGTTTCCAGGCAGGGAATCCTGCTGGCTGGTAAGGAGTGGACAGTTCCTCTGTGTGGACCCCAGAGGATGGGAGACAGAGACTGGCTGGGATCTTCTGGGGAGCACGGCGCTCTGAGAATGGAGGGAGGGCTTCTGTTTGGACCTGAGGGGAGAGGACATGGATACAGAGTTGGATGGGAAAGAGGGTTCAGAAACAGAAAAATCTCATAATCTGCAAGTGTTGCAGGGCAGGAAAACCTCAATGGCTGTTCCTTTCCTAAGTTGTTCATCACTGAATAATGAATTTTTAAAACTGATGATAATAATAATAATTTACATCAGGCAACAGGAGAAAAATCTTAACCAGGGGCGCTATACATTGTTCTTACCATGAACCTCGGAAATGGGCACATACACCCCAGCAGGTGGACAACCCTAGGAACTGTGACTACAGCATCTGTAGCCTGTTGTAGACAATGGGGGTGCAAGATCCAACACGTTCCTGCTTGTATGTTCTATCTGGAGGAGACAGTCAAGGAACGATCTGGATGTGATATCAGGTACCCACAATTTTCATGAAGGGAACAGAGCAGGGATAGGTGAGACAGTGAAAGCAGAGGGTCTTTACAGGAGGTGGTCAGCAAAGGTTTCTCCCAAGGACGATCCTGAGAGTCTACAGGGGTATGTGAGCAGTGAGGAGGTAGATACCTAGGAAAGTGTATTTTAGAAAGGGAAAAGAACAGTGTCAGAGATAATGGTGGCCTTGCTGCTGACCTTAACCACAGGAGTCACACACATAGACACACACACCGACACACACACCAAGGCTGAGAGATGATGAGGTGTGCTCAAGATCCAGGGCCTCATCCCTCCATCCAAATACATAGATGCAAATATTGATCAGTTTCTCTCTTATTTCCTAGTCCTACTCTTTACTTTCTGGAGCCGGCCTACCACTGCCCAACTTGCGATTGTGACCACCAATGCTGCTGAAGGGGAGGATGTGATTCTACATATCCGCAATAACCCTCCTGATGCTTCAGGTTATTTTTGGTATCCGGGGGAAGGGGCAGAAGATAGTCGTTATATTGCATTTTTTTCATTGGACATAAACGACATCGGAAGGGGGCCTGAATACACTGGCCGAGAGACAATAAACAAGGAAGGATGCTTGCTGATAAAGAAGGTCACACTGAGAGACACAGGAATGTACACTGTGGTCACCCTCCTTCACAATTCAAAAAAGGAAAGAGGATTTAGACGGTTCAATGTATACCACGAGTGATTGCTCTCTGACCTCTGGGTGTCGGGTGGGGTGAACTCTACTTCACAGGATTGACAGTCCTGAACACTCCTCCATCCCCCTCTGTCTCACGTCCCAGGTTGGGTTTGGGCATTTGGTGCAGGACACACACAATGGAGACAAACTTCCTAAGATCAGAGTTCCCTTTCCAGATTCCTGCCCTGCAGACATTCTCCACAGAGAGAAGGGCCAGTCTGATGGGAGTTGCTCAGCAGAGGGAGGCCAGTCTCAGTCCAGGTCCTAGGCTTCTCCTCATGACCATGACCCTGAGACAGGCTCTACAGGGGATCCTCACAGAGAAGCTCCGCTTGGCAGCCCTTCCCCAGACCCCTGTCACAGGGATCTTGACTCTAGAAACCCTGGGGAGCCTGTGTTAGGTTGGGTTTGGCTTCCTGGGAAGGGCTGAGTGGGTAAAAGATTCACAACTGCCTGAATCACAGGGCTCCTGAGCTACTCACCAGCCAGGGCTCAGCACCAAGAGGCACATTTGGGCAGGGAAGGAGCTTGGTCCTTCACCTGACACTGAGTGTGGAGATCACAGGCAGACAAGTTCCCCAGATCATTAGCTGACTGTTCTGGTGGACTTAGGAGAGTACACAGAAAGGTCAACATCCCTGGGGAGAAATAGAGGATTAAAAAATGCTTCTGGCAGCTTCTCATACACCAGGGATCAACACAGGAGATTTTCTCTTGGAGTTGATTAATAGCAGATGCCTCTTATTTGGGCAGCTTCCCTACCCCAAGATTCAGGTCAGATACTGTGATTATGTTATAGTTAACACACTGATAACTTCATAGCCAAATATCCACTTTCCTAAAGTGAGGGGAAACCAAAGCATGGGGAAATACAGTCACTAAAACAGAGTCCCTCAGGCCCTTAGTAGCTGATCAGTGTACCTCAAGGTTGTTCTGCATAGCCCATTTCTCCTCCACCCCAGTGTCTATTAGGTGTCTGTGGTTCCCTAGACCAACTAATGGTTCAGATCCTTTCTTCTTAGGTGTCCTCAACTCAGAGGGAGAGTTTCTGATCTGGGGAGTGATAGTGAATGGAGAATTAATCAGTTTTTACTCTAAAAGTAAATTACCTGCAGTAACAATCAGTGTCAGTGCTGGGAATGCCCAGGCCTTCCCCTCAAGTGGCTGATCCACCCCTTCCTACACTCTCTCCCTGCACTGGACTTGAAACCACTTATTTGTTTTCTGTGTGTTGGTGTTATTCCCACTGAATAGAAAGGAAAGAAAGTTGCGTCCTTATTCCTCACTCTACACCTGCAACCAGTTCAGGGACCATCATGTAAAAATACACTCAATTGCTTTTGATGAATGAAGAAGAAATAAATGGTGATTGAATGAGCAATGAATGATCCAAAATCTCTTTAGAGACTGGGAAGTTGATGCCAAGTTCTTAGAATTCTAGCCACCTGGGACAGGCTCCCTTTCTCTCCAGGGAATGAGACCCATTTCTCAGATTATTTGCTGCTCTCTAGAGAAATAGTATTTCCTTCAATTGGTCTTAAGCCCTGGGGTATTAATTATAATTTTCTCATACAGTAGAATTTTACGTGTTTTCCAAATGTCTGTCTCAGAACCACCAAACACAAATGGTCCAAAAGGGCCAGAATGTCAGCAATCCATGACCCCCTCTTGCCATCCATCACCCCTTCTGCATCTGCACAAGTCCTCCTCCCCTTCCCTCAGCAGACGGAGGATGACTTTAATGACCAAGGGCAGAGCCACGGTTCTGCTGCCAGTCAGCTCCAGCCTGTCCCCTTCATGTTTTTCAAGCTCATTTCTTGGACTCTGCTCTATCATTTATTGGCTCACTGGCTCATGTCAGTCATACTCACCTGGAAAATCCTGACCCAACCCTTGGTCCCAGGGCCTGGTATTCAGCTGTCCACTGTCTTGGTCCTGGGACCCATGTGTTAGCCCTGTTCCCAGCCCAGTCTCTAGGATTCCCTGGAAAATATACCTCATAGAAACACACCTCAGCAGGGTGATGAAAGTCCATGCATCCTGAAAGAATGGCCTCTGATCAGACAGGCATTCATTCAGCTGGTCAGGGAAGAACCAGGAGAAATTCAGAATGGTCTCTGACTTTCATTCTATGTCTTTCCATGACCAAACCCTGATTCTTAACTGACACCTGAGTAAGTCTGTGCTTTCTCCCATTTATAGAGCTGGAGGCCTTACATTCTCTGAGCACTCAGATCCCCAGGCATTTGTCTTGTGATACATAGACCTGCCTTATTCTTTTAAGGAGTTACATTGGCTGAGAGGTGAGAGGTGCCAGCTCTGATTGTTGATGCCTTTTCTGAATCAAAGGTACCATATATAGCATTGTTCTCTCTGTCACCTGCACAGCTGAGTTACGCACACCCCAAATCAGAAGCAACCACTCCAACTCCTAGATTTTTGATTTGCATTTTCCTAATGATAGTGATGTTGAGCAACTTTTCATGTGCTATTGGCCATTTATATAACTTCTTTGGAGAAATGTCTATCAAGTTCTTTGCACATTTTAAATCAAGGTATTTGATTTTGTTGTTGAGTTGTGGGAGTTCTTTATATATTGTGGATATTAACTCCTTATCTTATATATGATTTGCAAAGAATTTTCTCCCATTCCATAGGTCACCTTTCACTCTGTAAATTGTGCCATTCGATGAGCAGAAATTTTTCACTTGGATAAAATCCAATTTATCTAGTTTTTTCTTTTTCCCCAGTGTTCTTAGTGTCCTATTTAAAAAATCATTGCCAAACCCGATGTCATAATGTTTCCCCCTATATTTTCTCCTAAGCATTTATAGTTTTACGTCTTACTTTTAGAATTCAATTCATTTAGCCTTAATTGTTGTATATGGTATAAGTTACAGCCCACTTCATTTGTTTGCATGGGGATATTGCTGTTCAACGCCATTTGTTTTAAAGACTGTCCATTCTCCATTGAGCAGTCTTGGCTCTGTTACCCAAACCATTTGATTGTGACTCTTCTTAATTGTTGGAAGTATTACATATATCCCTTTTAGGTCCCTATTGACCCCTTCTACCCGTCCCCATCCCCCACCCCTGGTCTTCACCACACTATTGTCTGTGTCCATGGGTTATGCATGTGTGCATACAAGTTCTTTGGTTGATCTCATCCCACCCACCCAAGCCTTCCCTCTGAGATTGCACAGTTGGTTCCATGCTTCTGTGCCTCCGGATCTATTTTGTTCATCAGTTTATTTTGTTCAGTGGATTCCACATATGAGTGAGATCATGTGAAACTTGTCTTTCTCTGACTGACTTATTTCACTTAGCATGATACTCTCCAGGTCCCTCCATGATGTCTCAAAGAGTAAGAGATCCTTCTTTACAACCACATAATGTTCCATTGTGTAAATATACCACAGCTTCTTTATCCACTCATCTACTGATGGGCATTTAGGCTATTTGCACCTCTTAGCTATTGTAAATTGTGTTGCCATGAACATAGGGATGCATACATTCTTTCTGAATGGTGTTTCAGGTTTCTTAGGATATATTCCTAGAAGTGGGATCACTGGTCAAATGGCAGTTTCATATTTAATTTATTAAGGAAACTCCACACTATTTTCCATAATGGTTGCACCAGTCTGCATTCCCACCAGCAGTGTACTAGGATTCCATTTTCTCCACATCCTCACCAGCATTTGTCATTTGTTGATCTGTTGATGATTGCCTGACAGGTGTGAAGTGATACCTCATTGTCATTTTAATTTGCATCTCTCTGATGATCAGTGAGTTTGAGCATTTTTTCATATGTCTCTTGGCCATCTATATGTCCACTTTGCAAGAAGTATCTGTTTAGGCACTCTGCCCATTTTCAAATTGGATTGTTTGTCTTCCTTTCATTAAGTTATATGAGTTCCTTATATATTTTGGATATTAACCCTTTACTGAATGTATTATGCCAAAAATGTTCTCCCATACAATGGGCTCCCTTTTTGTTTTGTTGGGTTTTTGCTTTTTTGCTGTGCAGAAGCTTTATATTTTGATGTACTCCCTCTTGTTTATTTTCTCCTCAGTTTCCCTAGCCCTAGGAGATGTATCCACAAACATGTTGCTCTGAGAGATCTCTGAGCTTTTGCTGCCTATGTTTTCTTCTAGGATTTTTATGGTTTCACAACTTACATTGAAGTTTTTAATTCATTTTGAGTTTATTCTTGTGAATGGTGGTCAAGTTGTGTGGTATAGTTACTTTTTTTTTGCATGTGTCTCTCCAAGTTTCCCTATACCATTTATTGAAGAAACTGTCTTGACTCGATTGTATGCTCTCTTCTCCTTTGTCAAATATTGAGCATAATGGGTTGGGTCAATTTCTGTGGTCTCTGTTCTGTTCCATTGATCTATATGCCTGTTCTTGTGCCAATACCAGACTGTTTTGATTACAGTGGCTTTGTAGTACAACTTGATATCTGATATTGTGATCTCTCCAACTTTGCTTTTCTTGCTCAAGATTGTTGCAACTATTCTGGGTCATTTTTGGAATATTTGTTCCAGATCTGTAAAATATACTGTTGGTATTTTAATAGGGGTTGCATTGAATCTACAGATTGCTTTGGGTAGTATGGGCATTTTAATGATGTTAATTCTACCAATCCATGAACACAGTGTATTCTTCCACTTTCTCTTTTTTCAGTGTACTGTAATTTTATGAGTACAAGTTTCCTCTATCTCATCCTCTTATCTCATTTTTTCAATGTCCTATAGTTTTATCAGTACAAGTCTTTTACCTCCTGGGTTAAATTTATTTCTAAGTATCTTAATTTTTCATGTTGCATTGGCAAATGGGATTGCTTGTTTAATTTCTCTTTCTGAGAATTTATTATCGGTGTATAAAAATGCCATAGATTTCTGCATGTTAATTTTGTATTCTGCTATATTGTCAAATTCATTTATTAAATATAGTAACCTTTGGTGGAGTCTTTAGGGTTTTCTATGCAGAATATCATGTATGACATCTGAAAATAATGACCATATTACTTCCTCCTATCCATTGGATGCCTTTTAGGTTTTCTTCTTTTATCATTCTTGTGGCCAGGACTTACAGTACTATATTGAATAACAGTGGTGAAAGCAGACATCCCTATCTTATTCCTGATCTTAAGAGAAATGTTTGCAGTTTCTGCCCATTGAGTATGATGCTGGCGGTAGGTTATCATAGGGCAAAATCTTCAGGGGTTTCTTACATATAAGACTATGATATCTTTTTAGAAATATAATTTTTCTTCTTTTTTTCCCAATTTGTATACCACATATTTCATCTTCTTGTCTAATTATTTTTGCCATGACTTCCAGTACTAAGTTGAATAACTTAGAACTACAGCATCCTTGTCTTGTTTGCACTCTTAGCAACAATTTCCAAGTTTCTCCATGAAGTTTTGTGTTAGCCATGGACTTTCATGAAAGGTCTTCATTATATTGAGTAGTTTCCTTCTATTCCTATTGTCCTGGCTTTTGTTGCAACCATAATGACATATCTCCAAAATTTATTTCACCGTGATAGTCAATCAGCAGACCAGAGAATATAGCCCTGTTCAGACTAAAGTATCCTTCAGATGGAACTTCTGGTCCAAGGTCATGAAGACAGGTTGAGCCATCTTTATTGCCTAGTAAATTATTTAAAAAAAGGTAAATGCCTTTTCACTTTCTGTAAAGTTGCCTTGGCCCCAGAGATGTACAGAAGTGGTAAACCAGCCTTTTAAAACATACATGGAATTTTACATAAAGAGTGGGACCTCATCGTTTTTGAAAAAAAAAAAAATAGTTCTAGAAAAAGGTCAATAAAAGCTCATGAGCCGGAAATTCCAACTGATAGTGAGATTATAGGACACAATGTCTGCGAAGGGGTTCCCTGTGCCAATACTATGGTGATGTCTGTCAGAACAGGTCAGGAGTCACGCTGAGGTGATCTGGGGTCAAAGATGAGGTGAAGCCATCCCTTTTCCTTACATATTGTCACCTGAACAAAGACAATCATTCTGCAGAGATCCAGACAAGCCTCTGGTAACATTTACAGAGCTCACCATGGACTCTAAGTGGCTGAGATCTTTGAGGGAGGAGCATGGCCTCAGGTCCCAAGCCCACACTAAATCATTCACACCCTCTTTTTCTCCACAGAGCCAGTGAGAGTGCCCACACTCTTAGCCAGCATCACCACAGCCACAGAGAATAAGGACGCTGTGGTTATGACCTGCTACACAAATGCGATCTTCACTGAATGGTTGTTCAATGCTGAGAGTCTGCAGCTCATGGAGAGGATGAAACTGTCCTGGAACAACAGAACCCTCACCATAGACCCTGTCAGGAGGGAGGATGCTGGGCACTACCAGTGTGAAGTGTCCAACCCCATCAGTTCTGCTAATAGTGTAGCAATTGAGCTGCATGTTAAATATTAGTGACCCTACTTTTCTTCTTTATGTTATTAAACACTGAATAAGTTCTTTTCACCCTTGAAATAAATTTGTTGTGACAGTGGAAAGTCCTTAGAATACTTGAACTGAGTCAATAAATGCTCAAAAATGAGAGCTAGCATTGAGGTTATTGTTGACTTAAGCTAACATTCTAAACCAGATCCCACCTCTGGTTGGTCCCATTTGCACCATCTCAACAGTGAAGGTGACACCAAGTCCCTCCCAGCATGGGTAGTGGTCATGTGATGACCAGTGGGAGCATGCGATAAGCTTCCAGGAATCCAAACTCTGTCCCTGCTCCAATGGGTCCTGTGGAGGGCACGTGGACACTGTTTTGGACAGCAAGAATGTACAGGAGGACTCCCAAGTGGGTATCAACACTGATCTTTTTCTTCCTGTTTTACTTCTCCCAAAATATTTCTAAAGCTCTCTTAGATATTTTTTATTTTTTTATTTTTGTGGCAGTGGATCTATTTCCATAAGTTCAGTAGTACACTGTCTTCCTTGTTAATAGCATTTAATTGGAAATGCTGGTAATACAACCAAGGCTTTGGCTCAAATGTCCTAGTTCATACTGATGCTCACAGAATTAAAAGTGACCTCTCTCTTTATGGAGCTATTTTGACCTGAAGGGTATTTTGGAATCTCTTGAAGAAGAGGGCATCCCACAAAGCTATAGAGACTGGAGGTGAAGTGTGAAGGTGAGGCTGACCTCAAGAAGCTGTTAAAACTCCCCATCTTAGTTTTCATAGAAACACCTGCATCAGAGCAAACTATAAGGTGAATGTCATTCCTCTGCACTTAGATCACTAATCAAACAAATTGAGTGACAGCCATGTTGGAGGATTGAGAATACTCTTCTTCCTTGGAGATGTCATTTCATCAAAGGGAAGGTGACTGTAGAGAGCAATGTAATCTCTCCGAGGAAAATTCCATAAGCAGAGCCTTCTGGGAGATCAGATCCTGAGAAGGCTAAAAAGGGCTAATTCCAATGTAACCCTGATATTTGGAGGCTAGTGATGTGAACCCATGCCAGCAAGCTCAGTGTAACCTATAATTAAGTCACTACCTTCTTGCCACATACTGTTCTTGCAGAACCTGTTACAGAGGCCATGGGGCTGAGGACAGTGCACTGCCCCAGAAAAAGGGTTATTAATGCTGCTGCCAGGCCAGAGCATCAGATATGGCCTGGAGACCCCCAACACCTGCGGGCCCTCTTGCAAGGCCCGCAAAAAGGACCAGAATCATAATCCACGTTTGCATGACAAGGACCACAGGGAGATACAAGGGAGGGCCCCATGCATGTTCCTTCACTCAGATTTGGAAGGCTGTTCCCTGAGTCCGCTGGTGTATTAAACAGTGTCCCTCCATTTCTTTGAAGCATCCTTGGTTTCCCTTGGTCTTCTGCAACATCCTAGCTCTGTTCAGGGACTCTCAGCTATTTTTCAACTGCTTATATATTGCAGGAACTGATGAAGATGCAAACTGGACCTTGTCTGAAAGATATTTAATTGTGTTTTCCTCCACTGTGCAGAAAGCAGTTTTGTTATGACCTGGGGGCCTTAATGTTGCCTCAGAGTCACTTATGTTTAGATGGGTTCTTCCTGACTTCAGGCCTCTAACCTTCACTGTTTTAGAGCATTTTCTTCAGATGTGTAATCGCAATTTGCAATTGCAGATTGTTTTTTTCTCTGCCCTTTTGAAATATACATAAGTCTCCTTTAAAACTTCTTTCCAGTGTTATGTCCCATAGAATAGTTGTCTCAAGAGCCTGGACCCATCCATTTGAAATTTAATACTCCTGGTGTCCCTGTGTCCCAGTCTATGAGGGAGGATAGCAGCCTAACTTGGGTGAGGACATTTACAGCCAAGATGTGAAAGGACCTCCTGTCACGATTTCATGAGAAGTTTTACTTTTCTTTTGTGTAAAGCCAAATAGCAAACACAGATGCCTATGATTCCTGCTCCTGTTCTTAAAATCTCCCCAGCCTTTTATTTTGAAGGTGTTGAGCTTAGTCTCACTGTCCTAGTGCATGATCTTCAATAAAGTGTTTCTTGCCTCTTTAAATTTGCCCAATGCATGTTTTCTTTTGACATCACCTACCTGTAATTAGCTGATCCTGTCATCTTGCTCATCTTACCTTATTTTCAAATCCTCCAATATTTCCTTATCTGGCTATAATCCTCCAAATAAATGTTTCCAACTTTCCTCGCTCACTTCTGACTTACCCTCCCAAACAGATGACCTGACTGCCCAGATCCTTCTGTGGCCCCAGGTTGCTTTGGAGTGGTCTTTGTCCCAGAATCTGAGTGTACCTGCACAACAGCCTAACCATTAAGAGTATTCTCATTTCACCTCCATTTTAACTACTCATTCAAAAGAAAGATCACAGAGATTTAAAAAAATATTAAGTCATACAACTCAAGAACTCAGGTAAATATGCAGGATCTTTGTCATGTCAGCCACGTGCAAGCCTACAGGTAACAAGCCTATTTTGGGCTCTCTGTGACCTGGATCTCAGGCCAGACATCAGTATCCTCATTCTTTGCTGTTTTCACAAACTCCATGTGCCTATTCTTAGAGAGTCCACAACCAGAACCTGGGGAATCGGAAATAAATCTCTCTTCTGGTTCTATTTCCTTTTCTGCTCCTTGTGGCCTCTGGGGTATTTAGCTGAAATCCTTGGAGACCTGGCCAGTGAAGGACTGTGGATAAGAAAAGATGGATATGAGGGGGGAAGACATGGAGGCATGGTGTCTTCTCCAAGTCAGGATGAGAAATTATAAAGCCTGGGAAGGTTTGGATGTCAGGCATTATATGGGTTCAAGGGGACGTAGGGTGCCATGGAATAGGGCTTTTGGGGGTCTCAGAATGGGGTTTAGAATTAAGAGTGAGAGGCCAACTAAGCTATTGAGGGAGAAGCCACTGGAGCTGGTACGGTGAAGGGTGGAGGAGTGACATTCTCCTAGACTTGGATGGGCATGAAGGGTGAGACACGGGGTCAGGGAAAAGACAAGGTAGTTGAAGACTCTGTTTAATGCCCTGACATTGAGACAAGAGGGAGCACCAGGCTGGCAGAGGCCATGTGATAGGGGCAACGGGGAGAAGGAAATGAGCATCCAGTTGGTGACTAGGAGTCTGAAGAGCAGCAAGGGATTGTAGAATAGGGACACTATGAACATAGAAGATGATCCCTGGGAGTTTGGGATTTGGAAGGAAGGGAGTTGGAATGCAGGGTAGTGAGATTAGAACAGGGGTTGCATGGAACTGGGGTAAGGTGGGGAATGCAGGGTAAGCTTAGAGTTGAAGTCAAAATTGGGGGTCTGAGGTGTCTAGCCTCCAGTTTTGACCCAGTAGGACATGTGCATCTGGCTCTCAACACAGCCCAGAGGCAGCAGTTTCCACATGACCTGGGTGAGCCATGAAAGGCCGAATTTAATTCTCATACCACTAGACGTGGCTCAGCTGAGCTAACAAGCTAGCCGTGTCCCAGGGCATTTGTGTACCGGTAAGTCTGACTATGAACCTAGGGGCAGGCAAGGGAGTAGGTGATGGTGTGTGTTGGGAGTGGAGGAATTGAGGGCCAGGATAAACTGGAGTGAGTGGAGCCTTTTCCTTCTTCGTTGACTAGTCAAAGTGAACTTTCTGTGATTCCACAAGTGAGAGCTCTGTGGCAGGTCACAGGGCTGGAGTAGTAGGTGCCCATGGTCTTGGCCACCTGTCCTCATCTTATCCTGGATGTGTCACTTCCATCTGTGATGGATGTTTCTCTCCCCATCTGACCTTCTGTGGGTGGGTGTGATAGAACCCAGGTCTTGATGAGCAGTTCTGTCTACCTGGTCACCTTGCAGCCCATGTTCAGACTCTCTTTCTCTACTGAGGCTTAGAAGCTGGTCAGCAGCTGTTGTTCTATTGCCTTAGAAGACATGACTTTGCTCCAAACCATAGGAATGTGCTTGTCATTCTCTATGAGGTATCACAAGAGGCTTCACAAAGCACCTTTCAGTCTCCTAACATCGATTAGATGAAGATACAAGCACAGAAACTTGTCCTTTACTCTGGAAGGTACCGTCCAGCATGGCCCAGACCATTGGAGCCATGAAAGCCTCATAGATGGGTCATACCCTGAATGGTCAGAGTTGTGGATGTCCTTACAGCTCATACTTTGCTTAAACCGCTGATCATTAGAACTGACCCTGACACTGCTGTCACTATCATCACTGATGTCATTGTCATAGAAAATCAATATTAACAGGTATCCACTTCCACCCTTCAGAGCACACGTGTCTTACTAAGGCACTTAGAAGTCTTATTGTTGTTCATCTTTACTGGGAGAGTCTCAAGGTCTCACATTGAGGATGACTGTAGGTCTCTAGGTATTTTATGACTTAAATTTGTGGTGAAATTACCTTAGAGGATGGACACATCCATTTGCCCTGCTAGGGAGGGCCAACTGCACTGTATCCCAATCTGTGCAGTAACTTAGAAGGGTCTGCAGTAGGTTTAATACTTTGCTTTTGCCATTTGAAATTCTTTTTTTTCTTTATTGATTAAGGTATTATATATGAGTCCTTATCCCCCCATTGTTGAAATCCTTAATGACACTCACTTTACTTGCTTATGTCTTTAGCAGAGACCACGGGCTGGAAAAAATGGTTTGAGTCTGGCCGGCGTGGCTCAGTGGATGAGTGTCCACTTATGAACCAGGAGTTCATGGTTCTATTCCCAGTCAGGGCACCTGGTGAGGTTGCAACTCAATCCCCAGTGTGGGGCGTGCAGAAGGAAACCAATGATTCTCTCTCATCATTGATGTTTCTATCTCTACCTCTCCCTTCCTAATTTAAATCAATTAAAAATTTTTTTAAGAAAAAATGGTTTGGCCCTATCTGAAAGGTGCAATTTGTAATGTGACCACCAGAGGGCCGCACAACAACAAAGCAACCTAGAGAAGCTGAGAAGAAATGTGAAGGTGTTTTGTCTTTTTGTACTCTAATGAGCAGGACCACCCCTCTCCCATCCCTGGAGCTCCCAGAAGGAAGGTTCTCCATCTATGATGTACTTCAGAGATTTGAATATAAAGAAATCACAGAAAGTTGACTTAAATGTGAATAGCATTAAACAGATACAATAAAATATACACTAAATACTGGTCTTTAGGAAAGTACTGGGGAGACAGGATTAGAAGAATCTGTGTGTGTGTGTCTCTCTGTGTGTGTGTGTGTGTGTGTGTTGATGATGATGGGACAGAATGCACCTGAGTCCTCATCTTCAAAGAGAGAAGAACTTGGATTAGATAATGCCTAAAGGGGGGCAATGAGAGAACAGCAAGTAGTATCAAAGCACATTGTTTAGAGAAGACTTTGTTTTCATCTAGGGGAACTGTCATTGTTTGGGACAATGTCCTCAGCATGGCCCAGACAGAGAAGCCAGAACCTTCCTGCGATCACTTTGAACAGAACATAGAGACACAGAGCTTATCACAGCAACATTCAATGTTGTCACACATACGTACAGGAAAGAGCATCCAGGGAGAGGGAGCCTGGAACAGGGTTTGTTCATGGTGTGACTATCAGACACAGGATAACAACTTCATGTTTCACCTGCAGGAAAAGATAAAATCTCTTTAAGGTTTTAAGTGATCAAATCAACAGAATATGCTCCCTTTGGGCCTTTACATACTGGTTAACTTTTGTCTAAGAAACCGAAACTTCTTGGTTTTTTGTCCGAATAACATATGATAGGCAATGCCATTTTCCATGTGGTTGTTTTGTTTTGGATATCAGGAACATAGAATTGAAAAACTATAATTTTTGGTTTATGAACCAGTCTGTAATGATCTGCTTTCCTTTTAAGAAAAGCATTACTTATTTAAGTTAAATTTTAATTATTTACTTATATATACAGGAGCTGACTGACATTGCAGCCTCGAGAATGGTCTCCCAGGGCATGAGTGGAGATTTCGGGGAAATACCTGTTACTTCTTAGGTGAAAAAAAAAAGGGTAATGGGCTGCATTGGTCTCAGGCCATAGCCCCTCTGTAGCCTCTAGGACCCACCAGCCCCATGGCCTTGAGTGCAGAGAGAGGAAAAAAATACACCTCACAAAACCACTTCCCTCTTCCAGACTCACACACTGAATCTGTTGTCAGAGATTCAGGAAATTGCTGCCTTCAGTTCCTCAGATTTTTGTGTGTTTTCCAAGGGGTTTGGGAAAGAATGAGTTAAGCCAAGATCTTTATTTGCCCCACCTCCCAACCTGATCCTCCCAGAACCTTCCACTTCTCAGTCAAGGTCAATGCCATCCTTCCAGGTGCTCAGCACAGAAATATTGACATTACATTTGATGCCTCCCTTGCTCTGACAGTAATCTCTAATCCATGAGCACACCTGCAGTCGGACTACACACTATAGATACAACACAAACACTCAGGTCCAAGCCACTATCACTCCTACTTGAGGTTACCGTAACAGTCTCCTAACTGGTCTTCCTGCGTCCTACTTGACCCACATTATAGCCATCTCCCCAGAGCAGGACCTGTGAATCCTTAGAGATGAATTTTTTTTTAAACGCAAGTCAAGTCATCCCTTTTCTTCGCAAAGCCCTTCTGTTGCTCACACCTCAATCACACCAAAGTCCAAAGTCATCACCACAGCCCACAAGGTCCCACATTAGCGCTATTAAAATGGCTGATCTGCACAAGACAAGGAGTTTCCCCCCGAAGGTCAAGCAGCTCAGTGCTTTGGTTGAGAAAGTCTTGCAATGAAGAACATGCCAGCAAAAATAAACAGGACACTGAGTGATGTGATTGGTCTACTTTCTGTCCCATGCTCTTTAGCTCCTTGCAGATCACCCTTTGATAGCACTGCCATAAAAATAATCTGTTACTTCTCTACACTTCTCGTCATTCTCCTCATCCTATCTATTCCGGCCACAGTGGCTTCCTGACCTTCAAACATAGCAAGCAACCTCCTGGCTCAGAGTCTTTGCACTGGCCATTTCGTCTCTCTAAAATAATCTTTCTCCAAAGACCTACATGACCCCTTCTTCACTCTTTTAGGACTTGCTCAAATGTCACATAGTCTTTGAGCATTTCCCTGATCATTTTATATATGCAAATAAAACCCAATCCACACACCCCCTCTCTCCTTCACCCCTGTTAGAAATGCTGCTTATTCATTTGTTCATTACTTCTACCTCACCACTATATCAGCTCCATGAAGCCAGTGACTTTTATATCCCCTCCAACCACTATAAGACTGTGCAAAAATTGTGCTCATTGCTCAATTAAGTAATTTATTACTCACTGGTGAATAATATCATGCTGGGAAGTGAATACAATCCCTTCAGTTTCACTGTCTGTAAAATATGAATAATTCCAGCCCCATCAATGTGTAGGAATCTTGGGATGAGCCTGCTTCCTGACATCTATTGCTATGTAACAGAAGACCCCAAACTTAAAATCGCTGCATGTCTGACATAACGAGGGACCTGAAAATGACAAACTCCAATGATGATGATAAATGATCAATTTTTGCAAAAAGTACTAAAGACCCGAAATCTTGGGTGAAGCTCCCGGGTGAAGGGACACTCCTTTTGGAGGGTCAGCCCTCCTGGCTTTTCATGTCTCTATTCACTTCATCTCTGGAATGACCCTAAGGGATATGCACTGTCCTCATGCTGGGGTTCAGAGAGAAAACAGGCTTGTACTGGGGTTGTCATTTCACAAGACACAGGACTCAGTGTGACTATTCTGTTGTTCTCTGTACTTAACTACACACACTATGTGGATCAGACACATGGATCGGTACTGCTTCTTTTACTGAACATCGTGTCTCTCAGATACATCCAAGTTGGCACATGTGGTCTTATTCCTCTCATTGCCATCACTACAAGATTTTTATACTTCCCAGGAAAGGACATTTTTATTAAAGGCAGGATCACTGACTGTCCACAGGACATTATCTGGATATTTTGAAAGGCAAAGGTCACTGCATGTTTAAAAGCATATCACTCTTTTCAAAGGGCAATGACTTTACAGTTAATAAGGAGACACAATTGTTTCATTTACTATAAGGACAAGCTCATTACTCTTAAAAAACTGGGTATTGCATTTTTAAGTAGACATTATTATTTTATCATTTGAAAATATGTATAATCTTATTTTAATAAATGACTTTATTAATTATAAAGGGCAAAGTGTCATTTATCAGATATTGGTCATTATATATTTGTAAAAGATGTAGTTTATATGAAAAATAAGGCACCTCCTCATATGTGTACTTAGAAGGGCAGCCCCTGGGGAGTTGGGCACTAAGACCACTGACAGGTTTAGTGAGACACAGGTTGCAAATATTCCCAAGGAAAGGGAGGGTCAGTTCAATATGCCCAGGGCAGGTGAGTCCAGCATGGGGGCCAGGGCCCAGGGCTGAGTGTCAGATTCAAATCGTAGTAAGAAATAATGTATCTTAGGGAAATGCTAATCTAGACAACAATGAGATTTTTAAAAAATTAAAAGTAGAACTATCATACAACCCAGCAATTTCACTTTTGATTATATATCCACAGAAAATGCAAACACTAATCAAAAAGAAATATGACCTAAGTGTCCACCAATAAATGAACAAATATAGTAGATATGTATAATGTAAAGACAAATACATATAAAATTAAAATAGAATATTACTGAACCGTATAAAAGAATGACATCTTGCCATTTGTGCCGGAATGTATGGCCCTGGAGTGTATTATTTTAAGTGTCGTAAGTATATGATATCAGTGTATGTGGAATTTAAATGCAAGAAAGCTCTGGTCGGTGTGGCTCAGTATGTTGGGCATTGTCCCATGCACCAAATGGTTGCTGGTCTGTTCCCAGTCAGGGCACATGCCAGGGTTGTGAGCTCGATCCCCCTTAGGTGTGTGCAGGAGGCAGGTAAACGATGTCTCATTCTCACATTGATGTTTCTCTTTCACCCTCTCCCTTCCTTTTTCTATAAAAATAAATAAACATTTTTTTAAATTGAAAATAAATAAAAAATAGGACAAGTGAACAATCAAAACAAAACAAAAGCAGGCTCATAGATGCAGAAAATGAACTGGTGGTTTCTAGAGAGACGTGGGTGGGAGAATGGTAAAAATAGGTGAAGGGGATTAAAGGGTGCAAACGTCCAGTTATAAAATAAACAAGTCACTGGAATATACCAGACAGCACAGAGAATGTAGTCAGGAATATTGCAATAACTTTGTATGGTGACAGAGGGTCACAACAACTCTCATGCTGATCACTTCGTAATGTATGTAAATATCAAGTTACTATGATGAACGCTTGAACCTAATAGAATATTGTAGGTTAATTATGCATAAATTAAAAAAAGACTTAAAAATGCAATGAGATTCCATCTCACACCCACTAGGATGGATATTATCGAAAACCAGAAAATGACAAGTGTTGGCAACAATGTGGAGAGGTCAGAAAGATTGTGCACTGTGGGTAGGAAAGAAAAATGCTACAGATTCTTTGAAAAACATTGTGGAGGTTCCTCAAAATCTTAAACATAGAATTACCGTATAACCCAGCAATTCCACTTCTGGGTACATACTCAAAAAAATGACAACAGGGTCTCAAATAGATGATATTTGTATTCACATGTTCATAGCAAATTTATCCACAATAGCTGAAATGTGAATGCAACCCTAGTGTCCGTGGGTAGAGGGATGGAGAAGCAAAATGTGTATATACAGGCAATGGAATATTTATTGTTCAGCCTTTCAAAAAGAGGATTCTAGGGAGGCAAGATGGGAAGTAGCTGGAGGCTGCATGTCCTTTATTTCAGCCAGGGACCAGATTTAGAGTTAAATACTGTGCAATCAACTTGAAAAACCAAGTGAGGTGTAGCTGATTGGAAATATTATATCTAAGGAGCAATGAAGAAACCACGTTGAGAGTGGTAAGAGAAGTAGTGTTGGGAAAGGGATAGTCTCCGTTGAGCAGGTGCGGTGGCTGAGGCCAGAGGGATATCACAGCTGCAAAGCTCCCGCCCCTGGCAGTGTGGGGTTTCAACTTCATGCAGAGATCCCAAACCCAGAGCAGCAGAGATGGAAAAAAGAGCCCATGTAGCATAAGACACGGGGAGCCAGGTTGGCTCTGTCTGCCTGGGAAACTTGGACTGCACCTTCCCAGTGAAGGAGTGTTCCCATGATAGCAGCCCCAGGGCAACAACTGCTGGAGAAGCTGCACTGCCATGTTTGAGTTTAGTGGAGGGGTCTGCAGGCTGCAACCAGCAGGGACTTTGATGGACCCTCTACATTCATGGAAGATATGGTGTAGAGCCCCAGTCAATGACTAAACTGTGAGCTTGGGGAAAGAGGGAAGGCCTCTCCCACCTCGAGCACACTGTTGAAAACCCTCCCCACACCCATGGAGCTACCCGGACTGCTGGGTTGTTGGCGTCGGGGGGTGCGGGGGGGAGGCGGAATCAGTGCAGGTCCGTGATTTTTGGCCCACACTGCAGAGTTCAGAGCCCTAGTGGAGCTGGGAATTTCCGCGTCCACCTTGCTGAGACCTGTCAGGCGGAGAGACTGGAATCTCATGCAGGGCTGATTTTCCACCCCTTCCAGCTTCGTACTGTGACATAAAGGTGTCAGTGCCACACATAGTTGGGGTTTGGGAGCTATATTCCCCAGGGGCTTCTATCCGGGAGACAGATGGCCAGGGCTTGGCTTTGTGATGCATTGTGGGGAGCCTGATCTGAACTCCCTGTAAGTTTTGCCAGGCAACCCCAAGAAGGACAAGTAGAGCCCACTGCCCCACCCCCCAATCCTGCAACCTGCAGACAACACCCCCAACAGGAGACTGTTTGGTTCAGTCCTGTGAAGTCTTGGATATCCCTACTGGGTGCAGTCCTATGGGGGATGGGAGAGTGGCTCAGAGTGGGACATTCAATATGTGAAACCCTCAGTCTGCCACACCAGCACGCCAGGTTTGGTGAGCCTGACGAGGGGCAGTGAAGGATTAAAGAAAAGACAGACCAGAGAATACAGCTGGGGCCCATGTCAGACACTGCTTCTCTGATGGAGAGATAGCGCCACGACCTGCAAGCCAAGTATTTTATAGTCAGAATGCACAAAGCAAAACAAGGTTAGTGGTCAACATGTTTACTGGTACAATGTTCTTGTGAGTTTCACCTTGTTTTGGCAGCACTTGCTGCACCTCCCACAGCCCATTAGCTTCTTAGGAAGGAGCAAGTGAGGACTAGAAGGTCAAGCTTAATTATACTAAGATGGCTCTGGCCTCCAAGCTGGGACTTGTTTGTAGCTCTGCCACAGGTCAGTCTGAGGCTTAACCCTATAGCCGCTCCCTACACCTCAGAGGTAGATGGAAGTATTTAGCACCCTCCTGTGGGCTGGGCCAACAACATCTTCAACCAAAGATTCTTTTGATCTATTCCCCTGAGCCCAGGGAGGTGACCCTGCTCCTGCAGAGGAGACTGCAGGCTCCACCCAACCTGAAGCTGCAGCAAGCCCCCTTACAGGGAACAAGAGTTGGTGTCTCTGGTGGAGACTGAGGAGTTTAGCTTTGAAGCAGAGTCTAATTTCCCATCATTGAATGCTTGACTGTGTAAATCCCAAGCAGGGCTCCACTAGTAGACACAGACATAAACAGCTATCAGAGAAGTAACTACACACAGGTAGCCCAAAACCAGTTACACACAATATCTGAGAGCCTCTTGCATCTGAAACCTACCCAGAAGGATCCAGAACCAACGCGACCAGTGGTGGGCTTCAGACCACACCAGAGTTCAATCCAACTAGACCCACAAACGGCACCCAAAAAGGTGGGTTCTGGCAGGCTCCAGACCCTGCGTGGAACAACCCCACCTTGAACAGCCATCCCCTCCACAGCATCTCATATATGGTGATAAAATTTGACCCCTATAAAGACCTAGCCTGAAGGGTTAATGACCGTGTCACTGAGCCCATCAAGACACCTTAAGAGTGCACCGGCACAGCAGTTTGCACACATTGGTCAAGGTTGAGCCTCATGGTCAAACAGCCTAAGGGATAACCCCACCCATGAAAGGGACAACAGCAATGAAGATCCAATTACAACAGGAACAGCCAAACAATCCACACTAGAGACATTCCTATAGTACCCAGCTCAGGAGATCAAGGAGACTGCATCATTCTGCCCCAAAGAACACCTAATACAGAAGGCCACCCCACCAAACTTGGAGTCATAGAGTTCTATCTAATACATGAATTCAAACTCAATGTGACAGCCAAAAAGGAGGAGACAAATAAACATGCCCCAAATGGAAGAACAGGAGGAATATCTAGATAAAGAGCTAAGTGAAAAAGAGGTAAACAATTTATCAGATAGAGTTCAAGTAATGGCTATAAGGATGCTCAAGTCACTTAGTGAGAACCACAGCCTAAAAAAGGACATAGAAACCATGAAAAATAATCAGTTGAAAATGAAGAATGCCATTCCTGAAATACAGAATACACAAGAAGAAATAGCTTGTAAGCTAGATGAAACAGAGTATCAAATTAGTGAATTAGAAGACAAAATAGAAAAAGAGTCACTCAATTAAAGCAGCAAAAATAAAAAGTAATTTTAAAGCATGAAGATAGTTTAAGGGAACTTTGAAACCACATGAAACATAACAACATCCACATCATAAAGGGACCAGAAGGAGAAGAAAGTGAGCAAGAGTTAGAGAACCTGTTTGTAAAAATTATGATAAAAAATAAAAAACTTCCATACCCTGGTGAAGGAAAATGTTAAAAGAGCTCAGGAAACACAGAGTCCCAATCAAAATGAACCCAATGAGACCTACACCAAAACACATCATAATTAAAATGGACAAGAATAAAGACAAAGAGAGAATCTTAAAGGTAGCAAAATAGATATAGTCAGTTACCTACAAGAGAGTTCCCATAAGTCTGTCAGATGATTTCTCAACAGAAACACTTCAAGATAGAAGGGATTGCCATAATGTATTCAAAGTAATGAAAACCAAGAACCCGCAAACAAGATGGCTTTATCCAGCAAAGCTAGCATATAAAAATTGAAAGCAAAATAAGTTTACCGGACAAAAAAAATACTAAAGGAGTTCATTACCACCAAACCAGAATTGCAATCAATGCTAAAGGGACTGTTTTAAGAAGAATATATATATATATATATAGAGAGAGAGAGAGAGAGAGAGAGAGAGAGAGAAAGAGAGAGAGAGAGAGAGAGAGAGAGAGAGAGAGAGAGAGAGAGAGAGAGAAGGAACATAGGCATAAAAAATGTTGCAATAAGTAAGTACCTATCAATAATAACCTTAAATGTAAATGAATTAAAGGCTCCAATAAAAAGACAGAGGGTAGCCGAATGGATAAGAAAATATGGCCCATATTTATATGCTGTATACAAGATACCCACTTCATGACAAAAGTTATACATAGGCTAAAAGTTAAAGGATGGAAAAATATTCCTTGCAAATAGAAACAAAAAATAGCTGGTGTACCAATACTTATTTCTGACAAAGTAGACATCAAAATATAGACCATAAAAGAGACAAAGAATGTCACTACATAATACTAAAGGGATTGATACAACAAGAGGCTATCACCCTTATCTATACTAATAAAAGCCTATGTGGTCCTCGTGGCCTCATTCATGACATCGCCACCAGATGGCCGCCACCAGGTGGCTGCCACAAAGTTGGCTGCCACAAGGTGGGCATGCACAGAGCGGAGGCCTAGCAGCCAGTCTACGTGGTGAGACCTGGGGATCCTGCAGCTCTGTGGGGTGCTGAGGAGGCCGGTCCCTGCATCTCTGCCAACTCTCGCAGAGGAGGACGGTCCTGGTAGATGAGGCAGATCACAGCTGGGGAGGGCATTTGTGGGCAATCAGGCCAGCAGGGGAGCAATTAGGGGCCATCAGGCAGGCAGGCAGGAGAATGGTTAGGAGCCAGCAGTCCTGAATTGCAAGAGGGATATCTGACTGCTGGTTTAGGCCCGATCCTTGCCTATAGGATCGGGCCTAAACCAGTAGTCAGACATCCCCCAAGGGGTCCCAGATAGGAGAGGGTGCAGGCAGGGCTGAGGGATACTCCTATCACCCCCTCCCGCAACCCCCGTGCATGGATTTCATGCCCCAGACCACTAGGAAACATATATCCTCCCAGTATAGTAACACCTAAATAAGTTTTAAAATTTTAGTGGACTTTAAAAGACAGATCGACAGCAATACAAAGAGAGTAGGGTACTTAAACACCCCATTGTCAATGAATATATCTTCCCAACAAAAAATCAAAAGAGAAACTGAGACTTTAACTGACACACTAGATCAGATATATTAAATTGATATTTACAGAACATTTCATCCCAAAGCAGCAGAATATATATGTTGCTGAAGTGCACATGGAGCATTTTTATAGACAGACTACATGTTAGGGCACAAACTAAGTCTTCAGAAATTCAAGAAGATAGAAATCATATCAAGCATCCTTTTGGATCACAATGTCATGAAACTAGAAATCAACTAGAGTAAAAAAAAACAAAAACAAACAAACAAACAAACAAAAAACTGTGACTCACAGATAGGGAGCAGGCAGATAGCCTGACAGCTCAGGGGATTGACCAATAAAGGAAAGAAAAAAGAGAGAGAGAGGAAGAACTCATTGATATAGACAACAATGTGGTGATTGTGGGGTGGAAGGGGGTGGGTGGTGGTGGAACAAGGCACAGAGGAGATAAAAGGTGATGGAAAAATAAAAAAATAAATTATTTAAAACCTCAAAAATATTCAAACACATGGAGGCTAAATAGCATGTTATTAAATAATGAATGGATAACCAAGAGATCCAGGAAGAAGTCAAAAATTTTCTGGAAACAAACAAATATGAACACATAATAACCCCAAATCTATGGGACACAGCAAAAGCTGTCCTGAAAGTGAAGTTCATAGCATTACAGGCCTACCTAAAGAAGCAAAAAAATCTCTCATAAACAATATTACCCCACACCTAAAAGAACTGGGAAAAGTACAGCAGAAAAAGTTCAGAGTAAATAGAAGGAAGAAAATAATAAAGATCAGACCAGAAATAAACTATATAGACTCTAAAAAGAACAAAAGATCAATGAAACCAAAAGCTGGATCTTTGACAGGATAAACAAGATTGATTGACCTTTAACTGGACTCATCAAGAAAAAAAGAGAGAGGATCCAAATAAGTCCAATCAGAAATGAAAGGGGGAGGTAACCACCGACATCACAGAAATACAAATGATTGTAAGAGAATAGCATTAACAACTAAATAGTCAACGTAGGCAAAACAGAAAAATTCCTAGAAATATAGAATTTTTTTAAAACTGAATCAGGAAGAAATAGACACCTGAAAGCACCAAAAACAATTAATGAAATCAAAACAGTAATAAATTTTTCAAAAAATTCAAAAAAAATGTCCTGAGACTGGAAGGTTTCATAGATGAATTTTATAGAACATTCAAGAAAGAAAGCCTCCTAAAGCAATTCCAAATATTGAAGACGAGGAAAGAATTCCAAGCTCTTTTTATGAGGCCAAAATTATCCTAGTACCCAAACAAGGTAAAAACACTACAAAGAAAGAAAATTATAGGTTAATATCCCTGATGAACAGGCATGCTAACATACCCAACAAAATATTATCATATCAGATCCAGTAATACATTTAAAAATAAAAAAAAAACATGATAAAGTGATATTTATTCTGGAGGTGCAAGGTCTATACAAAATTTGCAAATCAATAAATATGTTACATAACATAAACAAAATAAAAGATAAAAAAATCACATGATCATATCAATAGATGCAGAAAAACCATTCAATAATATCCAGAACCCATTTATGATAAAAAAAAAAAAAAAACAACTCTCAACAAAGTGGGAATAGAGAAAACATACATCAATGTAATAAAAGCCATATTTGAAAAACTTATAACCACATTATACTCAATGGGCAAAACTAAAAGTGTTTCCCTTAAGATCAGAAAAAAGACAGGGATATCTGCTTTCACCACTCTTATTCAGCACAGTACTAGACGTTCTAGCTACAGTGATCAGACAACAAGAAGAAATAACAGGCATCCAAATTGAAAGTGAAGAAGTAAAACTGTCATTATTTACAGATGACATGATAGGGTACATAGAGAGCCGAAAACATTCAACCAAAAAGCTAAATCTAATAAACGAATTTGGCAAAGTTGCAAGACCATCCTAATGGGTATGGAGGGATATTTCACTTTTGTTTGGATTTGATTTCTCTATTGAATAATGATGTTGGGCATCTTTTAATAAGCTTTTTGGCCAATTACATGTCTTTTTTAAAAAATATATTTTTATTGATATTTTACAGAGAGGAAGAGAGAGGAATAGAGAGTTAGAAACACCGATCAGCTGCCTCCTGCACACCCCCTACTGGGGATGTGCCAGCAACCAGCATGGAACCTGTGACCCTTCAGTTCACAGGCTGATGCTCTATCCACTGATCCAAACCAGTTAGGGCAGTATGTCTTCTTTAGAGAAATATCTATTATAGTGATTTGACCATTTTTTAATCAGGCAATTTTGTCTTGTTTTTTATTGTTGAATTGCAGGGTTTCTTTATATACCCTAAATGTATGTATGTATGTATGTGTGTGTGTGTGTGTGTGTGTGTGTGTGTGTGTGTATATTTTTTTTTTCAAATATTTTTTCTCATTCTGAAGGTTTACTTTTCACTCAATTGATTTTTTTTTGATGGCCAATAGTTTTTAAGCTTAATATACCCCCTATTCTTTTTAAATATATTCGTATTGATTTCAGAGAGCAAGAAAGTGAGAGAGAGAGAGAGAGAGAGAGAGAGAGAGAGAGAGAGAGAGAAACGTCAATGATGAGAGAGAATCACTGATCAGATGCCTCCTGCAAGTTCCCTACTAGGGATGGAGCCCACAACCTGGCATGTGCCCTGACTGGGAATCAAACCTCAATCTCCTGATTCTTAGGTCGATGCTCAACCACTGATCCACACTGGACAGGCTATAGCCCCATTTTCTATTTCCCTTTGTTCCTGAGCTTTTGGTATCATATGCAAGAAACTATTGTCAAAGTTTTTCCCTTGGCTATTCTGTGAGTGTTATGCTTTTGGTATTACATTTAGATCTTTAATACATTTTGAATTAATTTTTATATGTTTCATAAGATTCTTTTACATGAGAATATACAATTTTCCCAATGCCTTTTGTGAAAGTCTATCTTTTCCCCATTGTGTGGTCTTGGCACCTTTGTTGAGGATTATTTGATAATATAAAACGTGTTTATTTCTGGACTCTCTATTCTGTTCCATTGGTCTGTGTGTCTATCTTTATGCCAGTACCACTCTACTCTTACGTTACCTTTGTAGTGTGTTTTGAAATTAGGAAACACAAGCCTCTAACTTGGCAATTTTTGATGATTGTTTTGTCTCCTCAGGGTTCCTTGAGATATCATAAGAATTAAGAAAATTTTTATTTATTTAAAAACTAGAGGCCCGGTGCATGAAATTCTTGCATGGGGTAGGGGGGTGTCGCTCATCCGAGCCTGCACCCTTTCCAATCTGGAACCCTTGAGGGATGTCCGACTGCCCTCTCACAATCCAGGACTGCTGGATCCCAACCACTCGCCTGCCTGCCTGCCTGATTGCCCCTAACTGCTTCTGCCTGCCAGCCTGATAACCCCCTAACCACTACCCTGCTAGCCTGGTCGACAACTAACTGCTCCCCTGCTGGCCCAATTGCTCCTAACGGCCCTCCCCTACCTGCCTGGTCACCCCTAACTGCCCTCCCCTGCCAACTTGATCGCCCCTAACTGTCTTCCCCTGCAGGCTTGGTTCTCCCCATCTGCCCTCCCCTGCAGGACTGGATACCACAACTGCCCTCTTCTGCAGGCTTGGGTCCGCCCCAACTTCCTCTCCTGCAGGCCTGGGTCCACCCAACTGCCCTCCCCTGCAGGCCTGCCCACCACAACTGCCCTCCCCTGCTGGCCCAGTCTCCTCCAACTGCCCTGCTATGCCGGCCAGTAACCACTAACTGTCCTCCCCAGCTTGACTGATCGCCCACAACTGCCCTCCCCTGCAGGCCTGGCCCCCACAACTGCCCTCCCCTGCTGATCTGGGTCCCCCCACAACTGTCCTCCCCTGCAGGCTTGGTCCCCCCAACTGCCCTCCCATGCTGGTCTGGGTTCCCCGAAACTGTCCTCTCTGCAGGCCTGGGTCCCGCCCAACTGTCCTTCCTTGCAGCCTGGTCCCTCCCAACGGCCCTCTTCTGCCAGCCTGTTCACCCCTAACTGCCCTCTCCTGCAGGCCTGGTTCCCCCCAGCTGCCTTCCCCTGCTGGCCTGGTCTCCTCCAGCTACCCTGCTCTGCCGGCCCAGTCACCCCTAACTGTCCTCCCCTGCAGGCCTGATCGCCCACAACTGCCCTCGCATGCAGGCCTGGTCCCCCCAACTGCCCTCCCCTTGTGGTCCGGGTCCCTCGATACTGTCCTTTCTTGTAGGCCTGGTCCCTCCCAACTGCCATTCTCTGCTGGCCCAGTCACCCCTAACTGCCCTCCTCTGCCTCCGGTCACCCCTAACTGCCCTCCCCTGCTGGCCTGATTGCCCACAACTGCCCTCCCCTGCAGGCCATCTTATGGTGATCATCTTGTGTACACATGGGGGCAGCCATTGTTGACCACATGGGGGCAGCCATCTGGTGTGTTTGAGTGATGGTCAATTTGCATATTACTCTTTTATTAGATATGATGCCTTTGGGATTACAATATATTTTATTGAGTCTGCAGGTGGCTTTGAGTAGTATGGACAGTTAACAATATTAAATCTTCTAATTTATGATGTTGTTAATGAGGATGGATATTTAAAGAAGTAATTGCTTTGTTCCATTTTTCTTCAATCTCTTTGTACTCATCCCTCTGTGGGAGTTCACAAACCTCTCCTAGCCCCAGACTCCCTAATGTGAGTATAGGACAAGGGTTCCAGAACTTTAGATCCAGGGCCTATGTGAGGGGATTAATTAAGCTGGACTTTTCCCCTGATCCTTCTGTTTCCCCCTCTGGTTTAAGTGGCTGTTAACCCCATGGGTGACTCTATTCTGTTGAACAACCTTTTTTTTTCTGCCAATCTAGCTCAACTGAAACAATTTTGTCCTATATAAATAAGAACCTTTAGAAAAACAAATAAGAACCTTATTTACTAGAAGCTTTCAGATTTAAGAATATTGGTGACTGGTTCATTTGACACATCACTAGTCTTTCAGAAATATTTGAAAGTCTTTCACAAGAAATGTTGTCAAATTGTGGTAAGAAGCTAGGAATATTCCTTGGCATGTGCAATGGGGAAACTGAGACAGAGAGCTGAATAAACTGGCCTAGCAATTTAAAGCCAGATACAGGAGGTCAACAGGGCAGAAAGCATCATGTACGTAGCAATGGGCAAAACTGTTCCTAGATCTTGCCTTCAGGGTGGCCTTTCTTCTACTGGCATACCATTGGTCATGTGGCTTAGACCTCCTGTCCTGCTGTTGACCAATTAGTGGAGACCATGATCTGAAAGGGTAAACCTGGAAATGCTGATAAATATTCTATTGAGATCTTCACTGAGACCTCCCCCCACCTGTGAAAGATCTAGGCCCCACCTGTGAGAAGTAGATAAAACCCCTCAAGACAAAAAAGACAGCATGTGCTCCCATTGGGGCACAACCCCTCAAATCTCCTTTCCATTACATTTTCTTTCACCTAAACTCTAAGTGGTACCCAGGAGACTTGCAACCCGGGGAAAAATAGGAAACAGTAGGTCATCATGGGCTAACCCCCTGAACTTGTCCCCAAGTCCACTTGTCTCTAGCTCTCCAGTGAGCTGACAGCAACCTTGCATAGGCTCACTTCTCTCCCATAAAATTGCTAGAGAGCCGAAGCAGCCACACCTTGTCTCTCTCCTACTGCTTCTTCTATTCCAGGCCCTTCTTTGTTCCAAAGTCCCCAGCTTTAATAAACATAGTCTCAAAGTCACCTGGACTCATATTCTGAAATCTTTCCTGCATGAAGTAAAGTACCTGCACACTACCAGCTGGTCTTAGGAAAATTCGCTCAGGGCCTGGCTTTTATTTCTGATAACATTTTGAAATGTAGAGGGAATGCTATTGCAAAAGGAAGGAAAGAGAACTGGGTGTGTTTTTTAAAAATATTTTTATTGATTACAGGGAGGAATGGAAAGGGAGGGAGAGATAGAAACGTCAATGATGAGAGAGAATCATTGATTGGATGCCCCCTGCATACCCCACACTGGGCGGTCAAGCCCACAACCCAGGCATGTGCCCTGACTGGCAATCCAACTGTGACATCTTGGTGCATAGGTTGATGCTAAACCACTGAGCCACACCAGCCAGGCTGGGTGTTTTTAAGAGAAGTTAAAAGTAAATAGTTTGACCTAACCAGTTAATTATTTCTGAATGAGTAAAAAGAGACAAACTGGAAACAAGGGAAGCTGTAAAGGTTAGTGGAAAAGGAATATTGAGAAATTTTATGTAGAAATGCTAGAACCTATCATGGGGATATGCTTACACCCTAACACAACAAAGACTACTAATTATATTAATTCAAATGAAGCTGAAGTAGCTATGAAAACATGGCCCTCTATAACTGCTGCTGAGGCACAGCAAATTTACTTATAATACTCTTACTGTCTTCCTGTTCTAAGAAATTTTTACATGGTAATTGCAATATATGGCATTGGGTTCTTACAGCCTTGTCCCCAAATAAACTTCATGATTACAGTTCCAAATTGCACAACCAGCAGGAAT
Source organism: Plecotus auritus (assembly GCF_963455305.1). NCBI lineage: Eukaryota > Metazoa > Chordata > Mammalia > Chiroptera > Vespertilionidae > Plecotus > Plecotus auritus. The sequence goes on from NC_137785.1 coordinate 17,269,572, forward strand.
CAGATTAATAATGAATGGCCCTTGAGTGTTTCCAATGGGGAATGAGTGGACCATTGCAAATGGGAACCCATCTCATGCAGATTGTGAAAACTGAAGAGGTGTATAGTGTGCCCTGAAACTATAAGCAAATGTTGAAAAATACAGAGAAATGAGACAGACAGCAAAATTTGGATCATGATAGCTTATAGCTTAGGAATGATCAAAAATGTTTTTCTTGTGTGTTTTTTAAAAATCCTAACCCAAGGATATTGTTTCCATTGAATTTTAGAAAGACTAGAAGGGAGAGAGGCGGGAGGGGAGGAGGGAGAAAAAGAGAGAGGGATGATTGGCTGTCTCCTGCACACATCCTGATTGGGAACAGGGATTGAACCTGCAACCCAGACACATGACCTTGACCAGGAACTGAAGACCGATACTCTAATCACTTAGTGACACTGGTCAGGGCCAAAGTGTTTTTCTTAATGAAGACCTTAGAAACCTGACTGGCTCCCATTTACCTGCTTTTCACTTTTGAGAAAATTTGACCTTGACTTCCATCCAAGGTTGCAGTCTTGCCCTATCCCCAATGGTCAATTGTTCAGCTGGATGAACTAAGACTTCCTAGCGATGAGCCTTTCTACCACCATGGGATCACATTTCCAACCAAAAGGTTGGTCATCAATGAATCATTCCGTTTGATTTATGACCCAAAGGCGAAGGTGTGGATGAAAATGGGGCCACATACTAAAGCTGACAAGCTCAGAAGAGGCCTGCATAGTATGATTTGCAAAATCAGAGACCTTAAGTAACCCCATAGAATGGCCTGAAATTACAAATTTCTAGCTAGAAGTGAGTTATTGTGGGTATTATAATTTAGGTATTTTTTCCTGACAAAGCTGAATCTTTATGTTAACTGAATATGTCTATTGTCTTTTTGCATTCGTGATAACTTACTTTTGGAGTATCAGGGAAAATTTTTCTATTTTTCTGGACCCTCACTGCACCAGAGGAGAAGCCACAGCACCCCTCATTCTTATTGCCATCATGTTAAGTGTTAACTGCTAACTATCATCTATCAACCAGTGTAAAAGAAGTATGTGTCTGTTTTACTTTTTATCCAATCTCAGAGATTTCCCTGCTTTGCTTTCTCCCACCTCCATAATCTATCACCAATGGATTTTATTTAAGCCCTTATTCCTCCTGCTTTGATAGTAATGTATAACATAGGGTGCAAAACTGCCACTTTTTGTTGAGATTTTGCTTCCTGGCAATTGTTGTCAGTTTGACTCAATAAACCCATTAAAATCCTCTACGGGTTTAAATTCCCAGCTTCTTATCAAGATTTGGCCTTTATGGCAACCTGTCCTCACTCTGAAACTATCCAGAAGCCTTTCAGGAGTTTCCTCATCAAGATAAAAGTTACTCTTATTGCCTGTATCACTCAGAAAATTTCAAGCATTTATACTGCTCTATTCTAAGAACCAGGAAATATCTTTCTATGACATCAATTGAGGCTTTTTGAGGTGAGATCCTTTGCCCAGAGTCACACAGCCTACAAGTGGATTCAACCATGCCATGTATTTTCTATTGGCACTTGACATCTATGCTTCTCCCCTTCCTATGTTTCCTCCTATATCAGAGGGTCTTAAAGGTTAAATATGACCTTTCTCACTTCTAATGATTGAGAATCCAGGTGTGAATTCATTTCAGCCTCTGAGATGTGCTTGTGTGTAGTTTGGACTCTGGAAGGGAGAAGGGGCTGTAATTCCTGCTCCTGGTGTGTGGGCTCTGTAGACACAACTTTATGTGAAGAAGCAGGTGTTTCTTTAGCTCTGGGTGGGGCTGTGGCAGTGGGAGCTTGAAACCGGACTTCCTGTGTCAACTCTCTAAATTCCATTTTTCTGGCCCTTCATTGGTTTTGCAAGCACCTAACTCTCTGTGCTAAAGACTTTCTGCACAAATGTTAATGCCTGGTTTAATTGTAATATTCCAACATTGGAATCAACACAAATGTCCATGAATGGGTGAATAGATAAACAAATTTGGTGCATCTTACAATGGAACAGACCTGAGAGATAAAAAGGAAAGAACTATTTCAAGATAATTGTGTTGATTCAAGAAGCCAAAATTCTCCCAAAATTACATATTATGTGGTTCAAATTATGAAAATTACAGAAAATGCAAACTCTCTATAATGACAGAAAGCACATAAGCGTTTTCTTAACACTATTGGAGGGAGTGGGAGAGGGACAGAGTGAGGAGATTATAAGAGGGCCTGAGGAGGCTTTAAGACTGAAGAACATGTTCTTTTTCTTCATTGTAACAACATCTATGGTGCATGCATCTGGCAAAGCTTAATGAATTGTATACTTTCAAAATGTTAAGTTTTATTATATGTCAACTAAAACTCAGTGAAGATGTTAAAATTTAAATATACACATATGAAATATGACTTAAATTGTAAGTTGAATAGAAAATTCAAAACTGTAACATGACTTTTTTCTTGCACATTTTTCAGCTTATCCATTAAAGGGGGGTGAGGTATTCCACAGCCTGCAGCCTCCTCAGGTATCTGCCCACCCCACCTCAGCAGCACCCACAGCCCAGCAGGGTCCTACCTCACCAGCATTACTAAGTCCACATTCCTTCTCACTCTTCACACTGCCCACACTGGACTTTGAAAGCTCCTCCATCCAGCCAGGCACCTGCCCACCAAAGTCCACTCCTCTGTAGGCAGCTCTTCCCCACTACCCACTGCCCAAAGGGTGAATGGCCACTCATGCTTCAGGTCTTAGCCAGGAAGTCACTTTCTCAGAAGTGCTCTTTGGGATCCCCAGACAAGCTGAGACTCAAGTACATACAACTCTTTCTTCATGGTCCTTCTCTGGATTATAATTAACTCCTTAGTGCTGTGATTTCTCTGAGAGCCTGTCTTTGTTACAAGGTAATCTCCATGAGCACAGGTCCCACCTATGTCCTGTTCTCTGAGTTCCCAGGGCCCATCCCAGGCCTGACACATCACAGATTCTCAGTAAAGACTCATTAAATGGATGAAGAAAACCACACAAGGGAAGTCTGTCACTTGTGTGACACTAGTGTTCCTTATAGGCACGAAGGCATTGGTGTCAGCATGGGAGGAGGCCAAAAGTGTCTAGGGATGACCCAGAGATGGGTCTTTCCCTCTTTATACAATCAGGGGGGCGGGCGACATAACCAACTAACAGTGAAGAGTCAGACCTTCCTTCATTCCCAGAAAATCACAGCCCTCCCCATTTCCACCTTGTGAGTTATGTTTCATATTCCCGGGGCCTGGACTGCAGCCTGTGTTCTTTGTCTTCTCACAGAGCCCTGACCTGGCAGACACTCTGGATCTTCCACCCCAGGTAGAAGTACTACCATGGGAAAAGAGAGCTCACACTGACCTCATAGGATTCAGGGGATGACTGCCAAACCCAAGGTCCCTGGTCTGGGGGACAACTACCTGTAGTCCCTGAACATCTCACGCACCCATGATGTCCTGGGGATCAAGGGGAACATTCTCAGCAGGATGGGACAGGAGAATCCAGGATCTGGGGTTGCTTCCATCTCAGAGGTGCTGAGGGTCCCATAGGAGACTTCCTTTCCCTAACAGAGGAGCCCACAGAGTCCCCGTGGGTGACACTCCATATTGCGCCGCGCAAGATCCTGGGCCCTGTGGGGAGGCCTAGAGCAGATGACAGAGAGGGACACAGGAGACTGGATGCAACATCCCAATGCTATGATGGAGACACACAGGGTATTTGGGGGATCAGCTCTCCAGGTTGGCACACTCTACTAAAAGCCTCAGAAGAGACATCACCAGAACCTGTTCTTGAAACCTTTGGGACAGAGAGCTCCTCATGAACAGCACATCCACCACAGGGGACAGTTCTTATGACACTGGACTCATAATACTCTTGCCCCTGGCCTCTCTGAGATGGAAGCAACCCCAGATCTTGTCCTCTTGCTGGGCTCACCCTGCTCTGGGATAGAGTCAGGAGGCATGAAATCCACAGTGACTGGGCCCTGACAGACTGGCCTTTGAGCTTGAAGGCCAGAGACCACCTCTGCCCAGGTGTCAGGATCTTCTCCTACCCTTTGGTCAGCATCCCTGATGCAGCACCTGACATTGGCTGCAGGTCTCCTCCTGCTCTCCAGGGGTGACATTTAGACACACAGACAACACAGGGAATTCACACATGAAACTGGCTTTGCCTAAGGAGCTGGAGAAGGAGCCTGATTTCCATTCCTTGCTCCCACAGGTGTTTTTGGACCCCACCCTTGTACATGCTCCATCCCACCTGCCACTTCTAGGGCCTGTGAATAAAAAGGGGGGCTTTAAAATAAGCCACAAAAGCCCAGCGGGTCACATGGCAGGCCTGACAAGCTCAGTGAAGCACAGTGTGGTCTGATCACAAATGCCTAACTGGGCAGGTGATGGCAGGTAGACATGTCACAGGCCCACAGCTTCCTTAGTAAATGTCAGACTTTACGTTAAGTGAGCCCTTTCCCTGTTCATATGCATCTGGGATAACATACCTTTGACACATCAGAGTAATTGTTTTTTTGCAAGATGATTTGAAGGCACAGACTCTGGGACAAGCATATGAGACAACATACTTCTTATATTACCTGGTTCCTTGCATAACCTCTCTATGTGCTGTAAATACTAATTATCCTGGACCCACCAAAGTGAAGAAGAAATAAAAAAGTATGTGTTTCTCCATTTTGCCTTTTATCAATTCTAGAGATTTCTTAGCCTCCTAATGGATTTCACACAACTTTTTCCATCTTCTTTTTTATTATAATGTATAAAATAAGTTGCACAACTGCCATTCTCAGGATCTGAGATCTTGTTCCAGGCATATGAGGTTAGCTTGGTTCAAATAAACTCATAAAAATCTTCACAGGTTGGGAAGTTTCTTACTTTATCAGGGCCTAAGAGCACCTATTTTCTCAGGGCTCTATTTGCTGCTCCCCAAGCCATGCCTGGCACAACTCATGAACAAGGTGGAGTAAGGAAAGGAAACCCCCCAGGCAGGGGACAGACACCTCCCCCCGCCCAAAGGTCAGGGAGTACAAGGACAGGCTCAGCCAACAGAGGGAGAGTTTCCCAGAAACTAGCCCCTGAATACCAGGGAGCTCACAGCAACCTGGCCTCCCAACACAGCCCTCTCTCCCTAGGGCGCACAGGACAACTTCCCCTTCAAACACAGGAACTGCAGGTCCTTCTGAGACTCCGGGTCCTGAGACCGTTCCTGGTTCTCTGTCCCTGGAAGCAAAGGCCAGGCTGGTTACAACCTGAGATACAGGGAGGAACCACTCAGCTGGCAACACCCTGCTTGACCCCTTCTCACCCCCCGAGTCAGCTCTGTGGCCTCCTGCTGGGAGGAAATCCAAACTTCCCAGCCCATTTGAGAACACGGAGAAGACCCAGTGCCCAGCTGGGTGTCTGTGTCATAAACAGAAATAATCCCCAGGTTAAGGGCCTGTGGGGCTCCCTGTGCAGACCCAAGGCCAAGACACAGCACAGGCCAATGCTTGTTCATCCTCTCAGGGGGTACATGCCCCCATCAGACTTGCTGATGCAAGTGGGCTCCACAGGCCAGTAAGAACCACCTTCCCTGAGAGATTGTCAGATGCAGAGTCTCTGGTCCACTGCACACCTGCTGAGTCAGAATCCGCATTTTAACAGGATCTGGAGACCCTCCCTGCGCCCAGGAGAGGGAGAGAAGCTGCCCCATCACCACATCACCAGATCGCATTCTGGTTGGGCATCCACATTAGAGGGACAGCTGCTGAATCAGCATCTAAGGTGTCACCTGGGCATCGCAATCTTTACAAAGTACCATAGGTGATCTGATGCACAGTGGCAGTGACATCCCTGTGACAAAAGTTCCTGAGGTGGCCCCAGAGCTGCTGCTCTGAAGGGAAAAGTCAAATGTGAAAGAGAGAGGGCTGTGGGGGAGGCTACTGTGCACCTGACTGGGAGCCGTGGGGAATGCCCTCTACCTGGGTGCCCCAGGCTGGTGCTTTTCCAAACAGAGCATGTGAGTGTGTGTTCAGATACCTAAGCAGTTCCAAGGGAACCAAAATACAGAGGGATGGTAAACTGGAAGGAGGGGAAAAGGGTGGCACAAATGAGGGGAGGAGGAGGTGGGTCCTTGGAACAAACTCCGCCCTGGTCCATGTGACCAGATAAGTGATATTGCACCAGGAGGAGGCCCAGTGCACAGTGAAGAGGGACAGCAGATCCCATCAGTTTGTACAGTGGTGCCTTTGAGCTTTCCTGGAATCCAAGCTCTTCTCGCAAAGGGAGGGACAATGCAGGCAACAGACACCATGGAGTCACTCTCGGCCCCTATCCGCAGAGGACCTATCCCATGGCAGGGGCTCCTGCTGGCTGGTAAGGAAGGAACAATTCCTGGGGGTGGACTGAAGGAGGAAAGATGGGGCCTTGCTGGGGTCTCCTGTGGAGGACAGTGCTGTGAGAGTGGAGGGGATCGCTTTGTGTGGACCTGAGGGGAGAGGACAGGAGAGCAGAGTAGGATGGGTAAGGGAGATGGGTAACAGGTAACAGGGAAATCTCATGATCTGGAAGTCGAGTTGGGGCAGGGAAACGTCAATTGCTGTTACTTCCTAAGTTATTCATCACTGAGTATTGAATTTTGAAAACTGACCATAATAATAACAATTTATCTCAGGTGGCACCAGAAAAAAAATTAACCATGGGCACTAAACACTGTCCTTACCACCAGCCTCAGGAGAAGTACACACCAGGCGGTGCAGGACTCTGGCTGGTGAGCACCCATTCACCCACATTCATTCACACACTGGTATTTGCAGCCTGTTGCAGGCACTGGGGATGCAAGATCTGACAAGCCCCTGTCCCCATGGAGCTCACGTTCTATGGGTAGAGAGAGATAAGAAAATATCTACATGTGATGTCAGGTACCCACAAGTGTTAAAAAAGAACAGAGCAGAGACAGATCAGAAATTGATTAACAGAAAGTCTTTAGGGAAGTGTTCCATGAAGGTGCCTCCCATGGATACCCCTAAGTGTTAGCAGAAGTCTGAGGGCAGTGACTGGGTGAGCAAAACAGACACCTGGAAAAGAGACTGCGAAACAGAAAAAGTAACAGGTTTACAGTTGCTGAAGTATTGGTGGTCATGCTGATGACCTTGACCACCAGGAGACACACACACACACAAACACCAAGGCTGAGAGATGAAGAGACCTGTTCCAAATCCAGGGCCTCATCTCTCCATCCCAATATAGAGCTCCAAATATTTATCAATTTCTCTCTTCCCTCCTAGTTTCACTCTTAAATTTCTGGAGCCTGCCCACCACTGCCCAACTCGCTATTGTGTCAACCTATTCTGCCGAAGGGAACAATGTGATTCTACGCATCCGCAACAAGCCTCCTTATGCTCTAGGCTTCAAGTGGTACAGGGGGGAAGGGGAAAACTCCAATTTTCATATTGCAAGTCTTGCATGGGGCCGCATACTATATGCCACAGGGAAAGAATACACCGGTCGAGAACATATAAACTTGGATGGATCCTTGTACATAAGGAAGGTCACTATGAAGGACACAGGAACCTACACCGTAGTAGTCCGCCTTCGAGACTCAATAAAAGAAATAGGATTTGGACGGCTCGATGTATACCGTGAGTGATTGCTCTCTGACCTCTGGGAGTTGGGTGGGTGAACTTCACTTCACACACAGGACTGACAACACTGGACCCTCCTCCATCCCCCTCTGCCTCACATTCCAAGTTGGGTTTGGGCATTTATTGCAGGACACACACAGTGGAAACAAACTTTCTAAGGTCAGAGTTCGCTTCCTGGATTCAGCCCTGCAGACATTCACCACAGAGAGAAGGGCCAGTCTGATGGGAGTCACTCAGCAGAGGGAGAACAGTCTCAGTCTAAGTCCCTGGGCCCCTCCCCATGACCATGATCCTGAGAAAGACCCTGCAGGGCTAGGCCAGGGCCCATCCCGAGAGGCCCCCTGCAATCCTCATAAAGAAGCTCAGCTTCAGCAGACCCTCCCAGACCCCCTACCCCAGGGGGATTCTGTGTCAGGTTGCTGTTAACCTCCTGGGAAGGGCTGAGTTGGTGCAATGGTTTCCAGGTGTCTGAGTCAAAAGGCTTTTGAGTGCTCCGCAGTCAGAGCTCAGCCCCATGAGCCACAACTGCATAGGGGTGGTCCTTCACCTGAGACTGTGTATGTATAACACAGATGGACAAGGTGACCAGGCCATTTGTGAACTAAACTGAAAAATTTAGGAGTCCAGAGAAAGGCAGAATCACAGGGAACAAAAAAAAAGAAAAGATGCGCCTGGCAGCTCCTCGTCCACCAGGGATCAGCCCAGGAGACTCTCTCTTGGAACTGATCAATAACATTGTCCCTCATTTGAGCAACTCCCCTGTCCCAATGTTTAGTCAGATACTGTGAATATTTTGTTGTTAATACACTGACACCCTGGCAGTCAAATGTTCATCGTACTTCATTGAGAGGAAACCGAGGCACAGGGGGATAGAGTCACTAAAGCAGGGCCACCCAGACCATGAGAGTCACTCAAGGTCTGTCTACAGCCATAATCCCATCCTCTCCTCCATCCCAGAGGGATCCCTAAAGCAAACATTGGTTTAGATCTTCCCTTAGGCATCCCCAGCTCAGAGAGAGAGAGAAATCTTGCTCTGGAAAATAACTCCTAATGGAGAATTAATTTATTTCTACTCTAGTACCAAATTAACTGCTGTAATCATCAGTCAGTGCTGGGGACACCCAGACCTTGCCCTCAGGTGGCTGATCCACCCCTCCCTGCACTGGAGTGGAAACCACTGATTTGTTTCCTGATGTGTTGGTGTCACTCCCACTGGATATAAAGGAAATGACTTTGCCTGCTCACTCCTCATTTTACACTTGTAACCAGCTAAGGGATCAGATGTAACACACTTTTTTTATGAATTAGGAAGAAATAAATGGTTTCTGAAGGAAAGAATGATCTAAAACCTCTTCAGAGGCTGAAACCTGGATGCAGAGTCCTTGAAACTCTGGCCACATGGGAAAGGCTCCCTGTCACTCCAGGGGTTGAGACCCATGTCTCAGAACCTTTGATGTGCTCTAGAGAAATAGTCCTTCCTGCTATTGCTCTTAGGCCCTGGCGTATTAATAGTAATTTTTGCATATGGTGGAATTTTAAGATATTTCCAAATTTCTATCTCAGAACCACCAAACACAAACTTTCCACAAGGGCCAGAATGTCAGCTATCCATGCTCCCATCTTATTGTACATCACCCCTTCTGCATCTGCACATGCCTCCCCTGCCCTCAGTTCAGGGAAGTTGACTGTAATGACCAAGGGCAAAGGATATGGTTCTGCTGGCACAGTCAGCTCCTGTTTGTCCCTGCACTCTTTTCTAGCTCATTCCTTGGGTTCTGCTCTATCATTTATTGGCTCATTGGCTCATGTTAATCATACTCACCTGGGAATGCCTGACCCAGCTCTTGGCCCCGGGGTCTGAGTAGTCAACTGACCACACAGCTGAACCTGGTCCTTATGTTTTACTTCTGTTCCAGTCTGAGTCTCTAAGATGTCCTAGGATATGGTCCCTCTTAGAAACACACCTCAGCTGGGCAATGAAGGTCTGTGCAGCTAGAAAAAAATTGAAGTCAGCTGGTCAGTGAAGAAGTAGCAGAGGTTTGGCAGGATGGGGGGAGGGGTGTCTCTAAATCTAGGTCCTCTGTTGTCCACAACCAAATCCTGCTAACCTACTGAATGGTGCCCTTCATTTGTTTGCATGTGGATATTGCTGTTCAACACTATTAGTTGAAAGACTGTCCTTTCTCCATTGAACAGTCTTGGCTCCTGAGATAGGCTGTGCTTTATCACAGACATAGAGGATTTAAGTTCTCTGAGGGCTCAGATCCCCAGGCATTTGTCTTGTGATAATTAGACCTGCCTTATTCTTTTAAGTTGGCTGAGAGGTGAGACGTGCCAAGTCTGATTGAAGAACCCTTGGAGGACTCAAGTGTCCCACACAGGGCACTGTTCTCCTGTTACCTGCTCAGTGGAGTTACCCACACCCAATATCACAAGCATCAACTTTGAGAGTATTGATTTATATTTTTCTAATGATAGTGATGTTTAGCATCTTTTCCTGGGCTTACTGATCATTTGTATATCTTCTCTGGAGAAATGTGTATTCAAGAGGTTTGCCCATTTTAAAATCAGGTTATTTGGTGTTGCTGTTGCTGATTTGTAAGAGATCTTTATATATTCCAGATATTAAGACCTCATCCTATTATTGATTTGCAAAGTATTTTATACCATTCCACAGATCACGTTTCATTCTGTTGATTGTGTCCTTGGATGAACAGAAGTTTTCCATTTGACGAAAATCTAAATTATCTAATATTTTCTGGCCTAAGTTTCTAGTGTCATATTCAAGAAATCATTGCCAAACCCAATGTCATACTGCTTACCCCTATGTTTTCTTCTAAGAGTTTTGTAATTTTAGTTCTTACCTTTAGGATTCAATCCATTTTGACTGAATTATTGTGTATGGTATAAGCTATGGTCCCCTTTATTGGTTTGCATGTAAACATTGGTGTTCAACAGCATTTGTTGAAAAGACTGTCCTTTCTCCATTGAACAGTCTTGGCTCCTTTATCAAAACCATTTGATTGTGTCTTTTGACAAATAGAAGACTTTATGCTAATGTCACACTATTTTGGTTACTTTCCCTTTGTAGTAAGATTTGAAAATAGTAACTTTGAGACCTCCAATTTCAATTCATTCTTTTTAAGGTTGTTGCAAATATTTGGGATCCATTTAAATTCTACATAAATTCTGAGATGGGTTTTTTATTGTAATAAAAAATTAATTTGGATTTTGATAGGGATTGTTTCAAATATGTAGATAGTTGGTGGTCTTGGAATCAATGAACATGGATGTCTTTCCATGTATTTGTTTCTTCTTTACTTTCAGAAATGTTTGGTAGTTTTCAGTGTATTCTTCTTCCACGTTATTATGTTCAATCCTAAGTGTTCTAGTCTTTTTGATGCCATTGTAAACAAAATAGTTTTCTTTATTTTATTTGAGGATTGTTCACTTTTGTTTAATGGAAATGATGCTGGGTGTTGATTTTGTCTCTGGCTATTTCACATTTTTATTAGTTCTAATAGTAGTTTTAGGTATGTACGTGGTGAAATCTTTAGGGTGTTCTACAATAAGATTACGTTGTCTTTTAAAAAGCTATTTTCTTATTCCTCTCTAAATTGGATATCTCTTATCTCATCTTCTTGCCTGATATTTCTGACTAGTTGAATTAGGGGAAAAACAGCATCCTCGTCTTATTCATTTTCTTAGTACTGTTTTCAGAGTTTCTCCGTGTAGTAATGTGTTAGCTGTGAACTTTCATATATGGCCTTTAACATATTAAGTAATTTCCTCCAATTCCTACAGTTCCTGTCTTTTAAAATTATAACCACTTCTCTTTCGTGATTTATTTCACCATTATATGCAATCAGCAGGCCTGGAAATAAAGTCCTGTTCAGACTGAGGAATCCTATAGATGGAACTTCTCCAATTCCAAGGTCATAAAGACTGGGTTGGGCCATCTTTATTGCCTAATGAGTTATTTAACAACAGTTATATGCCCTTTCACTTTCTGTAAAGTCCCCTTGGCCCCAGTAGTGGACAGGACAGAAGTGGTAAGATTGCCTTTCCCAACATACACGGAACTTTTAAGTAGAAAAAACTTCTAGGAACGGGTCAATAAAAGCTCATGAGAGGAAAATTCCACCTTATGGTGAACTTATAGGGCATGTAGGCTGCGAATGGGGTTATCTGTGTTGATATTACAAAGATGTCTATGGGAACAGGTCAGAAGTGATCTGGGTTCAGAGAGGAGGTGCAGCCCTCTCCCTACACTTTTCCACCTGAATAAAGACAATCGTCCTTCTGCAGAGATCAGAATCATCTTCTGGTGACATTACAGAGCTCACAGTGGACTCTCAGTAGCAAAGATGTCTGAGGAGGCAGCATGGCCCAGGTCCCAAGCTCGCATTCAATTAGCCATGCCCTCTGTTTCTCCACAGAGCCAGTGTGGGTGCCAACACTCCTAGCCAGCGGCACAACAGTCACGGAGAATAAGGATGCCGTAGTCATGACCTGCTACACAGATGCAGTCTCCACCCAGTGGTTCTTCAATGGCATGGATCTGCGGCTGACGGAGCGGATGCAGCTGTCCTGGAACAACAGAATTCTCACCATAGACCCTGTCTGGAAAAAGGATGCTGGAAGTTACCAGTGTGAAGTGTCCAACCCCATCAGTTCTGCTGATAGTGAACCGGTTGAGCTGGATGTAAAATAGTATTGAGCCTCCTCCCTTCCTCTATGTTATTAAACTGAATAAAATTTTGAACCCCTAAGTAGATATATTGTGAGGGTGGAAAGTCCTTTGAAAACTTGCATTGAGTCAATAAATGCTCAAAAATAAAGAGCTGACGTTGTCATTATTGTTGACTTAAGGTGATATTCTTTACCAGATCCCACCTCTGTGTGATCTAAGTTGTACCATCTCCATAGTGGAGGTGAAACCGAGTCTTTCAAGAGAATGGCAGTCGTTGTGTGATTACCCTGGGTGCAAGTGATGAGTTTGCATAAATACAAATTCTGTCCCTTCTCCAAGGGGACATGTAGTAGATGCCCAGCCACTGTTGTTGGCAATGGGAATGGACAGGAGGACACCCATGTGGGTAACAACACTGATCTTTTTTCTCCCTGTTTGACTTATTTCAAAAAATTTCTTAAGTCTTTTTGAGTATTCTTATTTGTATGCCTATAGACTTATTTGCATAAACTCAATAGGATTCTGTCTTCCTTGTTAATAGGGTATAATTGGAAACCTTAGTAATACAACCAAGGTTTTGGCTCAAATGTCCTAATTCAGATTGATGCCCACAGAATTAGAAATGACCTCACCTTTTATGAAGCTAAGATTGACCTGTGGGGCCTTTTGGAATCTCTTGGAGATGAGGCCATTACCCAAAGCTAGAGGGTGAGGCTTCCTAACCTCAAGAGACTGTTAAAATTCCCATCTTCGGTTTCATAGAAAAACCTGCATCAGAGCAAAATATGTGGAGAATGTCAGTTCCTCTGCACTTAGGTCACTAATCAGGACAAATCCAGCAACACCAGCCATATTGTAGGATGGAGAATACTCTTCATCCTTGGAGATAACCTGTGGTCAAAAGAAAGGTGACTGTAGAGAGCAATGTAATGTCTCCATGGAGAACTCCAGAAGCTCAGACTTCTGGGAGATAAGATCCTGGCTGTGTTCAGGAACTCTCAGCTACTTTGTTTATAAATGGCTGGGAAATTGCACCTCTTTATAAATTTCTGGAAATGATAAAGATGTAGACTGGGTCTTGGCTAAAAGAGATTTAGTTGTGTTTCCCTCTGCTGTGCAGAAAGCACTTTTGTTCTGAACTAGAGGCCTTAGTGTTCCCTCAGAGTCACCAACCTTTACACAGTTTCTTCCTGACAACATGCCTTTGTCTTCCATCCTTAGACCATTTATTTTATAAATGTAATTGTAATTAGTAATTGCAGAGTCTTTCTCTGCACTTTTGAAATATACACAAGTCTGCTCAAAAACTTCTTGCCAGTGTTATGACCCAGAGAATATCTGTCTCAAGGGCCTGGCCCCATTCCTTTGGTATTTAATCTTTCCAGTGTCCCTGTATCCCAGTCTCTGAGGGAGAGTAGGAGCCTAACTTGTCTAAGGAACCTTTACAACAAAGATGTGAAAAGACCTCCTGTCAGGATTTCAGGAAATGTTTTACATTTCCTTTCTGTAAAGCCAATTAGAAAACACAGATGCCTATAACTCCTTATTTTTTCTTAAAATCTCCCCAGCCTTTTCTTTCAGGGGTGTTGAGTGCCATCTCGCTGCCTTATTGCATGGTTCTGAATAATGTCTTTCTTGCCTCTTTAAATTTGTTGGACACATGTTTTACTTTGTCATCATCTACCTGTAACTAGCTGATTCTGTCATTTTGCTCACAGTGTCGATCCTTATGTTATTTTCAAATCTTCCAAATTCTATCCTTATCAGGGTAAAATTCTCCAAATAAAGGTCTCCAATTTTCCTGCCACCCTTCTGACTTGACATCCATAGCAGCATCTGACGTGACTTCTTAGATGCTTTGAGGCTCCAGGTTGCCTCAGGATGGCCTTTGCACCAGAATCTGTGAAGACATGCAGGCCTGAAAGGGCACACATCCACAGGGACCACACCATCAACAGTGTTCGCATTCATTTTCACTGCACCTTCAAGGAACAAGGTCACAGAGATTTTAACAAATATTCTGTCTTGATCATTAGAAACTCTAGTAAACATGCTGGTCCCTGACTTGTCAGCCACCCACAGGCTGTCACTAAAAGATGCTGTTTTGTGTCCCCCATGACCTGGAGCTCAGGCCAGACCGGAGTCCTCATACTTGTTTTCTTCTTCGTTGTTACAATCACTAGGTGCCTGTTCTGAGAGAATCCACATCCAGTACCTGAGAAATGGAAATGAATCTTTCCTTGGCCTTGTGGCTTTGGGGTATTTAGCTATACTCCTTTGACACCTAGCCAGAGGTGGACTGTGGGTAAGCAAGTGTGGACATAGAGGGGAGCTGTTGAGTGATAGTATCTGTTCAGAGCCACTATGATAAATTGTAAGGCCTGGGGGCTTTGGAGATGATAGGCTTTATATGAGGTCAAGGGAACCTAAAGGTGCCCTGCAGGTGGGCTCTTTTGGGGAGGGTTCTGGATGGGGATGAGGGATATGAGTGAGGGTCTACCTTCTACCTGTTGAGGGAGAAGCCACTGGAGCTGGTGTAGTGAAGTGGGAGTGCCGTTGTCCCAAACGTGGATAGGTGAGAGGGGTGAGAAACAGGGTTGGGGGTCAAGGATAAGGTTCTTGAAGATTCATATTAGTGTCCTGACATTGGGACAAGAGGGAGCACCAGATATACTGGCTGGCAGTAGTTACAGAATAGACATTACATAAGAAACAAGAGGGAAAAGCAAAAGCATCTTGTAAGGAGTTAGGAGTCTGAAAAGTGAGGAGGGATGAGGACACCATGAATGCAGAATATGAGCCTAAGGAATTTGTTATTTGAGCCAGGAAATTAGTTGAAGTCCAGGGTAGTCAGATTATAACAGGGGTTGGCATGGAGCCTGGGATAAGTGGGGAATGCAGGGCAGGCTTGAGGCCGAGGAGCATATTCAGGGCCATCCTCCAGCTCCAACCCAGTAGAGATGTGTGTAATTGGCTCTCAAAGCAGTTACCCCATGGCCTGGTAGAGACATGAAAGGCCAATCTCACCCCTACACACCAAGATGTGCCACTGCTGAGGAAACATGTTAGCCATGTCCCAGGTGATTTGTGTGGCAGTGAGTAAGTCAATGGCTGATGGTATGTGCGTTTGGGGGAGAAGGAATTGAGGGATGGCATGAACTTGGAGTGTGTGGAGCATTTTCCTTCTTTGTTCACTAGTCAGAGTAACTTTCTATGATTTCACAGGTAAGAGCTCTGTGGTTGGTCACAGGGATGGAGTGGTAGTTACCCATGGTGGCCACCTGTCCTTGTCTAATCCAGGTTGTGTCACTTCCATCTATGATGGATGCTTCTCTCCTCACCTGAACTTATATTGGTGGGTGTGGTCGAACCAAGGTTATGATGAGCAGTTCTGCCTACCTGGTCACATTACAGCCCACATTCAGACTCTCCATCTCTCCTCAGACCTAGAAGCCTGTTGGTAGCTATTGTTTTATTGCTGTAGAAGATATGGCCTTGCTCACAACCCTAGGAGTCTGCATGTAATTATTTTATTAGTTCTCACCAGAGGTTTCACAAAGCACCTTTCATTCTTCTAACATCAATTAGCAACTTGTTCTTTTCTCTGGAGGATACATCCAGCATGGCCCAGACTAGTGGAGCCATAGATGTGGCAGATCCCTGAATGGTCACAGATGTGGATGGCCATATGGCTCATGCTTTGCTTAAACTGCTGATCACAAGAGTTGATCCTGTCTCTGGTGTCACTGTCGTCGCTGATGTCATTGTCTTAGAGCATCAACATTAGCAGGCATCACTTCCACACTTTGGAGCACACGTGTCTTCCTAAGGCATTTAGAAACTTACAGCTTTGTTCATCTTTAGCAGGAAAGACTCTAGTTCTCACCATTTTGATGACTTGAGTTTGGCATTAAATTAACTTGGAGAACAAACACATCAATTTGCCCTGATAGGGAGGGCTAGTAATTTGTGCAGCCACTAAGAAGGGCCTATGGTAGGTTTAATAGATTGCTTTTGTCATCCTGAAATTCTTAATTTGAACAAAGAACCCAGAACTTTCACATGACTTTTCATAGTTCTGCCCCTAGGCTTGACCATGGGTTGGAAAAATTCTGTAATGTGACCATCAGAGGGCAGCACAGCAGCAAGGAACCCTGGAGAAGCTGTGAAGGGATATAGAGAAGTATTTGCCTTTTTCTACTCTATTTATGTCATTACAAGTGTCTAATGAACAGGACCATCCCATGCCCACCTCTGTAGCTTAAAGAAGGAAGGTTATCTGTCTATGATATGCTGCGGAGGTTCAAATTTAAAGAAATCTCAGGTAGTTGGCTCAAATGTGAATGGCATTAAGCAGACACAATACGCCTGCATTAAATATGTCTTTAGAAAAATACTGGAGAGAGAGAGATAGAGAGTAATGAGAAAGAAAGCAGCTGAGTTTTCATCTTCCAAGAGGAAAGACCTTGCAGTAGATAATGCCATAAAGTAAAAAATTACTAAATAAACTCAAAAAATGTAATTTAAAGAAGACTTTGGTTCCATCCAGTGGGGACTCCCATTGTTTGGGGCAGATATCCTCAGTATGGCCCAAGGAAACCAATACCTTCCTGTGATGACATTTAACAGAACACACAAGACACAGGGCTTATCATGGTAATATTCAGTGTTGTCACAAATACAAGAAAGTACATCCAACAGGAGAGAGCTGGGACCTGGCTTTGCTTACAGTGTGAATATCAGACATAGAATAACTATTTCATGTTCCACCTGCAGGGGGAGGTAATATCTTCTTAGGTTGTAGATGATTGCCTCAAAACAATTTACCTTCTCTGGGTTGTACATGCTGATTAAGATCTGTCCTAGAAGCCCAAACGACTTGGCTCCTTGTCCAAATTATATATAATGGGCACTGGCATGTTCTTTATATTTGTTTTGTTATATTTTTTATATCAGGAAGATAAAATTAATTTAAATGGTGATAGAAATAAAATAAAGTAATATAAAATGAAAAAAAAATTACAATACTCTTTTCATTAACCAGAACATAAGTGGTCAGCCTTCCTTTCTAAGAAAAGTACTACCTATTTAACTGAATTATTCTGTATTGGGAAGCAGACTAAAGTTGCAGTTTCCCAAATGATCTCTAAGGGCAGGACTGGAGAATTGACTTGCTAAAGTTGACTGTTATTTCCTGGATGAAAAAACTGGAATATGGGCACGCTGTATTGGTGTCAAGCAACAGTCCCTCTGCAGCCTCTGTATCCATAGTCCAGGACCCACAAGCTCCATAGCCCTGAGTGTGGGAGAGTCACAACCCACATCGCACACAACAACCTTCCTTCTTCAAAACTCTCACTTCAATTCTGTTGTCAGAGATTCCAGGAATTGCTGTCTTCAGCTTCTGAGTTTTTGGTGTTTTTTCCCAAGGGGTTTAGGAGAGAATGAGTTAAGCCAATCCAGGGTATCTTTCCTAGACATAATTGGGCCACCTCTATTGTAACATGTGCAAAACAAAGATCTTTATCCTCCCCACCTCCCAACCTGATCCTCCCCAAATCCTCCTCTTCTTAGTCAAGGTCAAATCCATCCTTCCAGGAAATCTTGGCTTTATCCTTGCTGCCTCTTTTGCTCTCACAGTAATCTCTAATCCATCAGTACACTTGCAGTTGGTCTACACAGTATAGATAGAACACAAATACTCAGGTACAAGCCGCCATTACTCCTACTTGAGGTTATTGTAACAGTCTCCTAACTGGTCTTCCTGCTGCCTCCTTCACCCACCTTATAGCCATCTCCCCAGAGTAAGACCTGTGAATCCTAAAGCACAAGGAGAACTTCAATGGCCACACAGAACAACTGAGATGGAAATTACCCAACACGGCTCATCTCAGATGTCTCCCTCCACCTCATCCCTGTCCTAATTGGTCCTTTATTTTACACCTGAGACTCTTCAGCTCTCTTGAACATTTGATCTGTCTGGCCCACCAGACTCAATCTCCTTAACCAGTCTTCCGAGCCCTGCCAAGCCTTCCCCCCACCACCACCACCTGGGTCCTCAGCTACTGAGAGTCATTGGAGCTTTGGGTCCTCTCCACTATCACAGGCCCTGGAGGGGCTCAGAGACACCAAGACCAACTGCCTGAGGCTAAAAAAGGCAACTGGAAACTGGAAATGAACCCTTAAAATACACACACTTCATAATTATCACACCTAGAAATTTTCTTGTTGAAGCACGATGTTCTCAAAAGCCTCGGGGTTCTTAACCCCAAATTTTTCTCTTTAAAAATCCTTATTTAATTGTATTTAAAATCACATAACATTAAATTTACCATCATGAACCAATATACTGAACCCATGTACAGTTTAGTCTCAATATATATACAGTATATTCTTATTTTGTTAAAAACAAATTTCTAGCACTTTTTCAATAGTGAAACTGAAATCTCTCCTCTGGGGTGCTTGGCTGAAATCCATGGAGATCCAGTCAGATGTGGATTGTGGGTAAGCAGAGATGGGCATACATGGGGGCCCTGAAGGGTTAGGGGTGGTTCAGAGTCAACATGAGAAGTTGTAAAGCCAGGGGAGTATTGGGAGAAGGGGATCTAAGGGTGCCCTACAGGTGGGCTCTTTTGGGAAATGCTCAGGATGGGGCTGAGGAATATGAATGAGGGGCTGACCTATCTTTTGACTAAAGAGCCACTGGATCTGCTTTGGTGGTGTGTGTGTGTGGGGCGGGGGCATTCTCAGAGACTTAGATGGGTGTGTGGGATGAGACACAGGGTTGGAGGAAAGGATAAGTTTCTTGAAGACTCAGTTCTTGAAGGGAAGCTGAAGCGCCTGATGTACAGTCTGGCAGAAGACATGGGACAGTGGACAGGCTATAGAGAGTAAAGGAGAGAAGAAGATGAGCATTTTGTGGGGAGCTAGGAGTCTGGAAAGCAATGAGGAACTGTAGGTTGGGGACACCATGAACACAGAAGATGAGCTTAGGGAGTTTGGGGATTTGAGTCAGGAAGGGAGTTGGAGTCGCAGGGTAGTCAGACAAGAACAGGGATTGGCATGGAGCCTGGAGAAAGTTGGGAATGCAGGGCAGGCTTGGGGGTGAGGACGAAATTGAGGGCCAGAGGTGAGACTGTACCTTAAGGGAGCCCTGTGCCCTCTACTTAGGCATCTTGGATAATATACCTTTGACCCATCAGAGTAATGTTCTTTGGTAGACCAATGGAAGGAAGAACCTCTGGCACCAGAATAGGAGACCACAGACCCCTCATGTTGCCTGGTCCCTGCACAGCCTCTCCACGTGCTGTAAATGTTAACTCTCCAGACCCTCCCATGTAAAAATAATATGTATTTCCCCATTTTGCCTTTTATTGAATTCTAGAGATTTCCCAGATATGCTTTATCTCACTTTTGAATGGATTTCACACAACTTTGTTGTAATCTTCTCCTTTGGTTATCCTATATAATAAAAGGTTAATATGAGAATCAGTCTAACAGCATAATGACCAGTTGCTATGATGCACACTGATCACCAGGGGGCAGACACCCAACACAGGAGCTGCCCCCAGCCCGCAGGCCCCGATTGCCCCATGGGGAATGGGGAACCAGCAGTGGGTGTTGCAGAGTGGTGGGGCCGGCTGCCAGCAGCTGGGGAAGATGGTCCTGATAGCAGGCTAGGCCTAGGGACTGTACCCGTGCATGGATTTCGTGCACTGAGCCTCTAGTAATGTATAAAATAAGCTGCAAAACTGCCGTTCTTCTCAGGGTTTGAGATCTTGCTTTCAGGCATATGAGGTCAGTTTCACTCAAACTCGTGTTTTCCCAGGTTTCTTACTTTGGCAGGACCTGGGAACACTGCTCTCTCAGGAGTCTCTGTGCTGCTCTGCCCACCTCCCCCAAGCCTGGCACCAACCATGGGCAAGGCAGGATGACCAGAGACACGTCGCCCAGGCCAGAAAGAGAGACTGCCCCAAAGGTCAATGAGCACAAGGACAGAATCAACGGACAGAAATAGAGAGAGAGGGTCTCCCTGAAACCATTCCTGGAGGACCAGGGAGCCCACAGCCACCTGAGATCCCACAACATTCCTCTCTTCCTAGGACATGCAGGATACCTTTCTCTTCACACCCACGAACTGCAGATCCTTCTGAGACTCCTGGTCCTGGGTCTCTGTCCCCAGAAGCAAAGGCCAGGCTGGTTGCAACCTGAGATAGAGGGAGAGTCCCCTCTGCAGTCACCACCCAGCTTGACCCCTTCTCAGCCCCATAGTCTGTGGCCTTCCTGCTGGGAGGAAATCCAGCCTTCCCAGAGCATTTGAGAAAGTGGGGAAGACCCGGTGCCCAGCTGTGTGTCTGTGTCACAGAAATAATCCCCAGGTTTAGGGCCTGTGGAGCTCTCGGTGTGGTGCTGACAGACCCAAGGCCAAGACACAGCTGAGGCCAATGCTGTGATGAGAGGGTCATCCTCTCAGGGGGCAAGTGCCTCCATTAGCCTTGCTGTTGCAAGTGGGCTCCACCGGCCAGTAAGATCCACTCCCCTGAGAGCTCCTCAGATGCAGAGTCTCTGTTCCAACACACACCTGCTGAGTCAGAATCTGCATTTTAACAGGATCTGAAGACCCTCCCTGCGCACAGGATAGGGGGAGAAGCTGCCCCATCACCACATCAACAGATCGCATTCTGGTTGGGCATCCACATTTGCTGGACAGCTGCTGAAGCAGCATCTAAGGTGTCACCTGGGCATCGCAATCTTTATAAAGTTTCACTGGTGATCTGACGCACATTTTTTATTCTCAGAAAGAAAGGTGATCTGATGTACAGCTGGTGTGACATTCTTATGTCAAGTTTTTTTGAGGTATCCCCAAAACTCTCGCTCTGAAAAGTAAAATGCGAAAGAAGGAGGGCTGTAGGGGAGGCTACTGTGCAACTGACAGGAAGCTGGGGAATGACTGGAATAGGATGCCCCAGGCTAGTGCTTCTCCAAACACACCAAACACAGCTTGTGTGTGTGTGTGTGTGTGTGTGTGTATGTTGTCAGAGACTTTAGCAGTTTCCAGGGAACCAAAATAGAGTAAAGGTAAACTGGAAAGGGAAAACAGATTTGGCAAAAATGAGGGAAGCATCCTGGGCACAGGGTCCGCCCCAAACTACATGACTAGAAAAGTGCTCTTGTCCCAGGAGGAGGCTCAGTGTATGCTGAGTAGGGATAGCAGATTCTAGTAGTCCAGGTAGCGGTGCCTGTGAGCTTTACTGGACCTCAAGTTCTTCTTACAGAACGAGGGACAGAGCAGGTAGCAGACACCAAGGAGTCTCCCTCAGCCCCTGCCCGCAGATGGCTTGTTTCCAGGCAGGGAATCCTGCTGGCTGGTAAGGAGCAGACAGTTCCTGTGTGTGGACCCCAGAGTATGGGAGACAGAGACTGGCTGGGATCTTCTAGGGAGCATGGCACTCTGAGAATGGAGGAAGGGCTTCTGTTTGGACCTGAGGGGAGAGGACATGGATACAGAGTCGGATGGGAAAGAGGGTTCAGAAGCAGAAAAATCTCATAATATGCAAGTGTTGCGGGGCAGGAAAACCTCAATGGCTCTTCCTTTCCTAAGTTGTTCATCACTGAATAATGAATTTTTAAAACTGATGATAATAATAATAATATACGTCAGGCAACAGGAGAAAAATCTTAACCAGGGGTGCTATACATTGTTCTTACCATGAACCTCGAAAATGGGCACATACACTCCAGCAGGTGGACAACCCTGGGAACTGTGACTACAGCATCTGTAGCCTGTTGTAGGCACTGGCGGTGCAAGATCAGACACGTTCCTGCTTGTATGTTCTATCTGGAGGAGACAGTCAAGGAAAGATCTGGATGTGATGTCAGGTACCCTCAATTTTCATGAAGGGAAGAGAGCAGGGACAGGTGAGACAGTGAATGCAGAGGGTCTTTACAGGAGGTGTTCAGCAAAGGTTTCCCTCAAGGATGCCCCTGAGTGTCTACAGGGGTATGTGAGCAGTGAGGGGGTGGGCCAGACAGACACCTAGGGAAGTGTATTTGAAAAAGGGAAAAGAACAGTGTCAGAGATAATGGTGGCCTTGTTGCTGACCTTAACCACAGGAGTCTCACACACAGACACACACACCGACACAGGCACCAAGGGTGAGAGATTAAGTGATGTGCTCAAGATCCAGGGCCTCATCTCTCCATCCCAATACATAGATGCAAATATTGATTAGTTTCTCTCTTATTTCCTAGTCCTACTCTTTACATTTTGGAGCCGGCCCACCACTGCCAAACTTGTGATTGTGTCCACCAATGCTGCTGAAGAGGAGGATGTGATTCTGCCTATCCGCCATAACCCTCCTGATGCTTCAGTTTATTTTTGGTATCGAGGGGAAGGGGCGGAAGATAGTCGTTATATTGCATTTTTTTCATTGGACATAAACGACATCGGAAGAGGGCCTGAATACACTGGTCGAGAGACAATAAACAAGAAAGGATGCTTGCTGATAAAGAAGGTCACCCTGAGAGACACAGGAATGTACACAGTGGTCACCCTACTTCACAATTCAAAAAAGGAAAGAGGATTTGGACAGCTCAAGGTGTACCATGAATGATTGCTCTCTGACCACTGGGTGTTGGGTGGGGTGAACTCTATTTCACAGGACTGACAGCCCTGGACTCTCCTCAATCCCCCTCTGTCTCAAGTCCCAGGTTGGGTTTGGGCATGTGGTGCAGGATACACACAATGGAGAAAAACTTCCTAAGATCAGAGTTCCCTTACTGGATTCCTGCCCTGCAGACATTCTCCAAAGAGAGAAGGGCCAGTCTGATGGGATTCGCTCAGCAGAGGGAGGCCAGTCTCAGTCCAGGTCCCTGGGCCCATCCCCATGACCATGACCCTGAGACAGGCTCTGCAGGGGATCCTCACAGAGAAGCTCCGCTTGGCAGCCCTTCCCCAGACCCCTGTCCCAGGGATCCTGACTCTAGAAACCCTGGGGAGCCTGTGTTAGGTTGGGTTTGGCTTCCTGGGAAGGGCTGAGTGGGTAACAGTTTCACAACTGCCTAATTCACAGGGCTCCTGAGCTAATCACCAGCCAGGGCTTGGCACCAAGAGGCACATTTGGGCAGGGAAGGAGCTGGGTCCTTCACCTGACACTGTGTGTGGAGATCACAGGCAGACAAGGTCCCCAGATCATTAGCTGACTGTTCTGGTGGACTTAGGAGAGTCCACAGAAAGGTCAACATCCCTGGGGAGAAATAGAGGATTAAAAAATGCTTCTGGCAGCTTCTCATACACCAGGGATCAACACAGGAGATTTTCTCTTGGAGTTGATTAATAGCAGATGCCTCTTATTTGCACAGCTTCCCTATCCCAAGATTCAGGTCAGATACTGTGATTATTTTACAGTTAACACACTGATAACTTTATAGCCAAATATCCAGTTTCCTTCAGTGAGGGGAAACCGAAGCATGGGGAAATACAGTCACTAAAACAGAGTCCCTCAGGCCCTTAGTTGCTGATCAGAGTACATCAAGTTTGTTCTGTATAGCCCATTTCTCCTCCACCCCAGGGCCTATTAGGTGTCTGTGGTTCCCTAGACCAACTATTGGTTCAGATCCTTTCTTCTTAGGTGCCCTTGATTCAGAGGGAGCGATTCTGGTCTGGGGTGTGATAGCGAATGGAGAATTAATCAGTTTTTACTCTAAAACTAAATTACCTGCAGTTACAATCAGAGTCAGTGCTGGGAACACCTAGGCCTTCCCCGACGTGGCAGATACACCCCTCCCTGCCCTCCCTCCCTGCACTGGACTCAAAATCACTTATTTGTTTCCTGTGTGTTGGTGTTACTCCCACTGGATAGAAAGGAAAGAACGTTGCGTCCTTATTCCTCACTCTACACCTGCAACCAGTCCAGGGACCATCATGTAAAAATACACTCAATTGCTTTTGATGAATGAAGAAGAAATAAATGGTGATTGAATGAACAATGAATGATCCAAAATCTCTTTAGAGACTGGGAAGTTGATGCCAAGTTTTTGGAATTCTAGCCACCTGGGACAGGCTCACTTTCTTTGCAGGGAATGAGACCCATTTCTCAGATTATTTGCTGCTCTCTAGAGAAATAGTCTTTCCTTCAATTGGTCTTAAGCCCTGGGGTATTAATAATAATTTTCTCATACAGAAGAATTTTAAGTTTTTTCCAAATTTCTATCTCAGAACCACCAAACACAAATGGTCCAAAAGGGCCAGAATGTCAGCAATCCATGCCCCCCTCTTGCCATCCATCACCCCTTCTGCATCTGCACAAGTCCTTCTCCCCTGCCCTCAGCAGAGGGAGGAAGACTTTAATGACCAAGGGCAGAGCCATGGTTCTGCTGCCAGTCAGCTCCAGCCTATCCCCTTCACTTTTTTCAATCTCATTCCTTGGACTCTGCTCTATCATTTATTGGCTCACTGGATCATGTCAGTCATACTCACCTGGAAAATCCTGACCCAACCCTTGGGCCCAGGGCCTGGTATTCAACTGACACTGGCTTGTTCCTGGGACCCATGTGTTAGCTCTGCTCCACCCCGAGTCTCTAGGATTCCCTGAAAAATATGCCTCATAGAAACACACCTCAGCAGGGTGATGAAAGTCCATGCATCCTGAAAGAATGGCCTCTGATCAGACAGGCATTCATTCAGCTGGTCAGGGAAGAACCAGGAGAACTTCAGAATGGTCTCTAACTTTCATTCTATGTCTTTCCATGACCAAACCCCGATTCTTAACTGACACCTGAGAAAGTCTGTGCTTTCTCCCATTTATAGAGCTGGAGGCCTTATATTCTCTGAGCACTCAGATCCCCAGGCATTTGTCTTGTGATACATAGACCTGCCTTATTCTTTTAAGGAGTCACATTGGCTGAGAGGTGAGAGGTGCCAGCTCTGATTGGAGATGCCTTTTCTGTATCAAATGTACCATATAGAGCATTGTTCTCTCTGTTACCTGCACAGCTGAGTTACCCACAACCCAAATCACAAGCAACAACTCCAACTCCTAGATTTTTGATTTGCATTTTCCTAATGATAGTGATGTTGAGCATCTTCTCATGTGCTATGGGCCATTTATATAACTTCTTTGGAGAAATGTCTATCAAGTTCTTTGCACATTTTAAATCAAGGTATTTGATTTTGTTGTTGAGTTGTGGATATTAACTCCTTTACATATTGTGGATATTAACTCCTTATCTTATATATGATTTGCAAAGAATTTTCTCCCATTCCATAGGTCACCTTTCACTCTGCTAATTTTGCCATTCGATAAACAGAAATTTTTCACTTGGATAAAATACAATTTATCTAGTTTTTTTCTTTTTCCCCAGTGTTCTTAGTGTCCTACTTAAAAAATCATTGCCAAACCCGATGTCATAATGTTTCCCCCTATATTTTCTTCTAAGAATTTTATAGTTTTAGGTTTTACTTTTAGAATTCAATTATTTTTGCCTTAATTGTTGTATATGGTATAAGTTACATTCCACTTCATTTGTTTGCATTGGGATATTGCTGTTCAACACCATTTGTTTAAAAGACTGTCCATTCAACATTGAGTAGTGATGGCTCTTTTTTCCAAACCATTTGATTGTGACTCTTCTTTATTGTTGGAAGTATTACATACATCCTTTTTTGTTCCCCATTGACCCCTTCTAGCCCGTCCCCATTCCCTACCCCAGGTCTTCACCACACTATTGTCTGTGTCCATGGGTTATGCATGTGTGCATACAAGTTCTTTGGTTGATCTCATCCCACCCACCCAAGTCTTCCCTCTGAGATTTCACAGTTGGTTCCATGCTTCTGTGTCTCTGGATCTATTTTGTTCATCAGTTTATTTTGTTCAGTGGGTTCCACATATGAGTGAGATCATGTGGAACTTGTCTTTCTCTAACTGACTTATTTCACTTAGCATGATACTCTCCAGGTCCCTCCATGATGTCTCAAAGAGTAAGAGATCCTTCTTTACAACCACATAATGTTCCATTGTGTAAATATACCACAGCTTCTTTATCCACTCATCTACTGATGGGCATTTAGGCTATTTGCACCTCTTAGCTATTGTAAATTGTGTTGCCATGAACATAGGGATGCATACATTCTTTCTGAATGGTGTTTCAGGTTTCTTAGGATATATTCCTAGAAGTGGGACCACTGTCAAATGGCAGTTCCATATTTAATTTATTGAGGAAACTCCACACTATTTTCCATAATGGTTGCACCAGTCTGCATTCCCACCAGCAGTGTACTAGGATTCCCTTTTCTCCACATCCTCACCAGCATTTGTCATTTGTTGATCTGTTGATGTTAGCCTGACAGGTGTGAAATGATACCTCATTGTCATTTTAATTTGCATATCTCTGATGATCAGTGAGTTTGAGCATTTTTTCATATGTCTCTTGGTCATCTATATGTCCACTTTGCAAGAAGTATCTGTTTAGGCACTCTGCCCATTTTCAAATGGGATTGTTTGTCTTCCTTTCATTAAGTTATATGAGTTCCTTATATAATTTGGATATTAACCCTTTATTGAATGTATTATGCCAAAAATGTTCTCCCATACAATGGGCTCCCTTTTTGTTTTGTTGGGTTTTTGCTTTTTTGCTATGCAGAAGCTTTATATTTTGATGTACTCCCTTTTGTTTATTTTCTCCTCAGTTTCCCTAGCCCTAGGAGATGTATCCACAAACATGTTGCTCTGAGAGATCTCTGAGCTTTTGCTGCCTATGGTTTCTTCTAGGATTGTTATGGTTTCACAACTTACATTGAAGTCTTTAATTCATTTTGAGTTTATTCTTGTGAATGGTGGTCAAGTTGTGTGGTATAGTTACTTTTTTTGCATGTGTCTCTCCAAGTTTCCCTATACCATTTATTGAAGAAACTGTCTTGACACAATTGTATGCTCTTGCCTCCTTTGTCAAATATTGAGCATAATGGGTTGGGTCAATTTCTGTGGTCTCTGTTCTGTTCCATTGATCTATATGCCTGTTCTTGTGCCAATACCAGACTGTTTTGATTACAGTGGCTTTGTAGTATAACTTGATATCTGATATTGTGATCTCTCCAACTTTGCTTTTCTTGCTCAAGATTGTTGCAACTATTCTGGGTCATTTTTGGAGTATTTGTTCCAGATCTGTAAAATATACTGTTGGTATTTTAATAGGGGTTGCATTGAATCTACAGATTGCTTTGGGTAGTATGGGCATTTTAATGATGTTAATTCTACCAATCCATGAACACAGTGTATTCTTCCACTTTCTCTTTTTTCAGTGTACTGTAATTTTATGAGTACAAGTTTCCTCTGTCTCATCCTCTTATCTCTTTTTTTCAATGTCCTATAGTTTTATGAGTACAAGTCTTTTACCTCCTTGGTTAAATTTATTCCAAAGTATCTTAATTTTTTATGTTGCAATGGCAAATGGGATTGTTTGTGTAATTTCTCTTTCTGAGAATTCATTATCTGTGTGAAAAAATGCCATAGATTTCTGCATGTTTATTTTGTATTCTGCTATATTGTCAAATTCATTTATTAAATATACTAGCTTTTTGGTGGAGTCTTTAGGGTTTTCTATGTACAATATCATGTATGTCATCTGCAAATAATGACCATTTTACTTCCTCCTATCCATTGGATGCCTTATATGTTTCCTTCTTTTCTGATTGTTGTGGCTAGGACTTCCAGTACTATATTGAATAACAGTGGTGAAAGCAGACATCCCTATCTTATTCCTGATCTTAAGAGAAATGTTTGCAGTTTCTGCCCATTGAGTATGATGCTCGCCGTAGGTTGTCATATATGGCATTTATTATGTTGAAGTGTGATCCCTCTAGTCCCACTTTGGGGAGAGTTTTTATAAAAAAATGTATGTGGAAATTTGTTGAATGTTTTTTTCTGCATTTATTGATAAAATCATGTAATTTTTGTCTTTTAAATTGTTTTTTTAATTATTTTAATGTTCAAAGTATTACATATGTTCCCCTTTTCCTCCATTGCCCTCTCCCCACCTTCTCCCCCACAATCTGATTGTTTCTTTTGATGAAAAGAAGTTTTTATGCCATGTCACACTATTTTGGTTACTTGAGCTCTTAGTGAGCTTTGAAATTAGAAAGTGTGAGGACTCAATTTGTATTATTCTATTTTAAAATCATTGCAACCATTTTGGGGGTACATTGAAATTTCATATGAATTCTATGATGGATTTTCCTATTTCTGCAAAAAAAAAGTCAGCATGTTTTTATAGGGATTGTATCAAATATGTACATAGTTGGGGGAAATTCTAATGTGTGGACATGCCCATGGATTTCCATTTATTTGTTTCTTCTTTACTTTTGTTCAGAAAAGTTAGGTATTATACAGTGTATAAATCTTTCATAGCCTTGATTAAGTTTGTTCCTAAAGATTCTAGTCTTTCTGATGCTATTGTAAATGGAACTTTTTTTTTCATTTTTTAAAAACATATATATATTTTATTCATTTTTTACAGAGAGGAAAGTAGAGGGACAGAGAGTTACAAACATTGATGAGAAAGAAAAATCAATCAGCTGCCTCCTGAACAACCCCTACTAGGGATGTGCCCGCAACCAAGGTACATGCCATAGACCGGAACCTAACCTGGGATCCCTAAGTCCACAGCCCGACTCTCTATCAGCTGAGCCAAACCGGTTAGGGTGGAACTCTTTTCTTAATTCCACTTTGGTATTGTTCATTGTTGTTGCAAAAATTGAAAATGATGATAAATGTTGATTTTTGTCTCCTACAACTTTGCCTTATTTATTAGTTGTAACAGATGTGTGTATCTGTGTGTTTGGCGGTGGTGGTGGATGAGGGCAAAATATTTAGGGGTTTCTTACATACAAGACTATGGTATCTTTTTAGAAATATAATTTTTCTTCTTTTTTTCCCAATTTGTATATCACATATTTCATCTTCTTGTCTAATTATTTTTGCCATGACATCCAGTACTAAGTTGAATAACTTAGAACTACAGCATCCTTGTCTTGTTTGGAATCTTAGTAACAATTTCCAAGTTTCTCCATGAAGTTTTGTGTTAACCGTGTACTTCCATGAAAGGTCTTTATCATATTGAGTAGTTTCCTTCTATTCCTATTGTACTGGCTTTTGTTGCAACCATAATGACATCTCTCCAAAATTTATTTCACCGTGATAGTCAATCAGCAGACCAGGGAATATATTCCTGTTCAGAATGAAAAATCCTTCAGATGGAACTTCTGGTCCAAGGTCATGAAGACAGGTTGGGCCATCTTTATTGCCTAGTAAATTATTTAACAAAAGGTAAATGCCTTTTCACTTTCTGTAAAGTTGCCTTGGCACTAGAGATGTGCAGAAGTGGTAAACCTGCCTTTTAAAACATACATGGAATTTTTCATAAAGAGTGGGACCTCATCTTTTTTGAAATAAAAATAATTCTAGAAAAAGGTCAATAAAACTCATGAGGGAAATTCCAACTGATAGTGAGATTATAGGACACAAGGTCTGTGAAAGGGTTCCCTGTGCCAATACTATGGTGATGTCTGTCAGAACAGGTCAGGAGTCACCCTGAGGTGATCTGGGGTCAAAGAGGAGGTGAAGCCATCCCTTTTCCTTACTTATTGTCACCTGAGCAAAGACAATCATTCTGCAGAGATACAGACAAATCTCTGGTAATATTTACTGAGCTCACCAAGGACTCTAAGTGGCTGAGATCTTTGAGGGAGGCGCATGGCCCCAGGTCCCAAGCCCACACTAAATCATTCACACTCTCTGTTTCTCCACAGAGCCAGTGAGAGTGCCCAACTCTTAGCTAGCATCACCACAACCACAGAGAATAAGGATGCCGTGGTTATGACCTGCTACACAAATGCGATCTTCACTGAATGGTTGTTCAATGCTGAGAGTCTGCAGCTCAGGGAGAGGATGAAGCTGTCCTGGAACAACAGAACCCTCACCATAGACCCTGTCAGGAGGAAGGATGCTGGGCACTACCAGTGTGAAGTGTCCAACCCCATCAGTTCTGCTAATAGTGTAGCAATTGAGCTGCATGTTAAATATTAGTGACCCCACTTTTCTTCTTTATGTTATTAAACACTGAATAAGTTCTTTTCACCCTTGAAATAAATTTGTTGTGACAGTGGAAAGTCCTTAGAATACTTGAACTGAGTCAATAAATGCTCAAAAATGAGAGCTAGCATTGAGGTTATTGTTGACTTAAGCTAACATTCTAAACCAGATCCCACCTCTGGTTGGTCCCATTTGCACCATCTCCACAGTGAAGGTGACACCAAGTCCCTCCCAGCATGGGTAGTGGTCATGTGATGACCAGTGGGAGCATGCGATAAGCTTCGAGGAATCCAAGCTCTGTCCCTGCTCCAATGGGTCCTGTGGAGGGCACGTGGACACTGTTTTGGACAGCAAGAATGTACAGGAGGACTCCCAAATTGGTATCAACACTGACCTTTTTCTTCCTGTTTTACTTCTCCCAAAATATTTCTAAAGCCCTCTAAATTTTTTTTTTTATTTTTGTGGCAGTGGATCTATTTCCATAAGTTCAGTAGGACACTGTCTTCCTTGTTAATAGGAAATAATTGGAAATGCTGGTAATACAACCAAGGCTTTGGCTCAATTGTCCTAGTTCAGACTGACGCTCACAGAATTAAAAATGACCTCACTCTTTATGGAGCTATTTTGACCTGAAGGGTATTTTGGAATCTCTTGAAGAAGAGGGCATCCCCCAAAGCTAGAGAGACTGCAGGTGATGTGTGAAGGTGAGGCTGCCTAACCTCAAGAAGATATTAAAACTCCCATCTTAGTTTTCATAGAAACACCTGCATCAGAGCAAACTCTGAGGTGAATGTCATTCCTCTGCACTTACGTCACTAATCAGAAAAACTGAGTGACAGCCATGTTGGAGGATTGAGAATACTCTTCTTCCTTGGAGATGTCATTTCATCAAAGGAAAATGGCTGTAGAGAGCAATGTAATCTCTCCATGGAAAATTCCAGAAGCAGAGCCTTCTGGGAGATCAGATCCTGAGAAGGCTAAAAAGGGCTAATTTCAATGTAACCCTGATATTTGGAGGCTAGTGATCTGAACCCATGCCAGCAAGCTCAGTGTAACCTATAATTAAGTCACTACCTTATTCCCAGATACTGGTCTTGCAGAACCGGTTACAGAGGCCATGGGGCTGTGGACAGTGCACTGCCCCGGAGGGAGGGTTATTAATGCTGCCGCCAGGCCAGACCATCAGATATGGCCTGGAGACCCCCAACACCTGAGGGCCCTCTTGCAAAGCGCGCAAAAAGGACCTGAAACATAATCCGTGTTTGCTGTACAAGGACCACAGGGAGATACAAGGGAGGGCCCCAACATGTTCCTTCACTCAGATTTGGAAGGCTGTTCCCTGAGTCCGCTGGTGTATTAAACAGGGTCCCTCCATTTCTTTGAAGCATCCTTGGTTTTCCTTGGTCTTCTGCAACATCCTAGCTCTGTTCAGGGACTCTCAGCTATTTTTCAACTGCTTATAAATTGCAGGAACTGATTAAGATGCAAACTGGATCTTGTCTGAAAGATATTTAATTGTGTTTTCCTCCACTGTGCAGAAAGCAGTTTGGTTATGACCTGGGGGCCTTAATGTTGCCTCATAGTCACTTATGTTTAGATGGGTTCTTCCTGACAGCAGGCCTCTGACCTCACTATTTTAGAGCATTTTCTTCACAAATGTAATCACAATTTGCAATTGCAGATTTTTTTTTCTCTGCCCTTTTGAAATATACATAAGTCTCCTTAAAAACTTCTTGCCAGTGTTATGTCCCATAGAATATTTGTCTCAAGAGCCTGGGCCCATCCCTTTGAAATTTAATCCTCCTGGTGCCCCTGTGTCCCATTCTCTAAGGGAGGGTAGCATCCTAACTTGGGTGAGGACATTTACATTCAAGATGTGAAAGGACCTCCTGTCACGATTTCATGAGAAGTTTTACTTTTCTTTTGTGTAAAGTCAAATAGCAAACACAGATGCCTATGATTCCTGCTCCTGTTCTTAAAATCTCCCCAGCCTTTTATTTTGAAGGTGTTGAGCTTAGTCTCACTGTCCTAGTGCATGATCTTCAATAAATTGTTTCTTGCCTCTTTAAATTTGCCCAATGCATGTTTTCTTTTGACATCACCTACCTGTAATTAGCTGATCCTGTTATCTTGCTCATCTTACCTTATTTTCAAATCTTCCAATATTTCCTTATCTGGCTATAATCCTCCAAGTAAATGTTTCCAGCTTTCCTCCCTCACTTCTGACTTACCCTCCCAAACAGATGACCTGACTGCCCAGATCCTTCTGTGGCCCCAGGTTGCTTTGGAGTGGTCTTTGTCCCAGAATCTGAGTGTACCTGCACAACAGCCTAACCATTAAGAGTATTCTCATTGCACCTCCATTTTAACTGCACCTTCAGGGGAAAGATCACAGAAATTTAAAAAAATATTAAGTCATAAAACTCAAGAACTCCGGTAAATATGCAGAATCTATGTCATGTCAGCCACGTGCAAGCCTTCAGTGAACAAGCCTCTTTTGGGTCCTCTGTGACCTGGAGCTCAGGCCAGACATCAGTATCCTCATTATTTGCTGTTTTCACAAACTCCATGTGCCTGTTCTTAGAGAGTCCACAACCAGAACCTGGGGAAACGAAAACAAATCTCTCTTCTGGTTCTATTTCCTTTTCTGCTCCTGTGGCCTCTGGGGTATTTAGCTGAAATCCTAGGATATCTGGCCAGTGAAGGACTGTGGATAAGAAAAGATGCATATGAGGGGGGAAGACATGGAGGCATGGTGTCTTCTCCAAGTCAGGATGAGAAATTATAAAGCCTGGGAAGGTTTGGATGTCAGGCATTATATGGGTTCAAGGGGACCTAGGGTGCCATGGAATAGTGCTTTTGGGGGTCTCAGAATGGGATTTAGAATTATGAGTGAGAGGCCAACTTAGGTATTGCAGGAGAAGCCACTGGAGCTGGTACGGTGAAGGGTGGAGGAGTTCCATTCTCCTATACTTGGATGGGCATGAAGGGTGAGACACAGGGTCAGGAAAATGACATGGTAGTTGAAGACTCCGTTTAATGCACTGACATTGGGACAAGAGGGAGCACCAGAGTGACAGAGGATATGTGATAGGTGTAAGGACGAGAAGGAAATGAGCATCCAGTTGGTAACTAGGGGTCTGAAGAGCAGCAAGGGATTGTAGAATAGGGACACTATGAACATAGAAGATGATCCCTGGGAGTTTGGGATTTGGAAGGAAGGGAGTTGGAATGCAGGGTAGTCAAATTAGAACAGGGATTGCATGGACTGGGGTAAGGTGGAGAATGCAGGGTAAGCTTAGAGTTGAAGTCAAAATTGGGGGTCTGAGGTGTCTAGTCTCCAGTTTTGACCCAGTAGAGACATGTGCAGCTGGCTCTCAAGGCACAGCCCAGAGGCAGCAGTTTCCACATGACCTGGGAGAGCCATGAAAGGCCGAATTTAATTCTCATACCAGTAGACGTGGCTCAGCTGAGCTAACAAGCAGGCCTTGTCCCAGGGCATTTGTGTACCGGAAAGTCTGACTATGAACCTAGGAGCAGGCAAGGGAGTAGCTGATGGTGTGTGTTGGGAGAGGAGTAATTGAGAGCCAGGATAAACTGGAGTGAGTGGAGCCTTTTCCTTCTTTGTTGACTAGTCAAAGTGAACTTTCTGTGATTCCACAAGTGAGAGCTCTGTGGCAGGTCACAGGGCTGGAGTAGTAGGTGCCCATGGTCTTGGCCACCTGTCCTCATCTTATCCAGGATGTGTCACTTCCATCTGTGATGGATGTTTCTCTCCACATCTGACCTTCTGTTGGTGGGTGTGATAGAACCCAGGTCTTGATGAGCAGTTCTGGCTACCTGGTCACCTTGCAGCCCATTTTCAGACTCTCTGTCTCTCCTGAGGCTTAGAAGCTGGTCAGCAGCTGTTGTTCTATTGCCTTAGAAGACATGGCTTTGCTCCAAACCACAAGAATATGCATGTCATTCTCTATGAGGTATCACAAGAGGCTTCACAAAGCACCTTTCATTCTCCTAACATCGATTAGATGAAGGTACAAGCACAGCAACGTGTCCTTTACTCTGGAAGGTACCGTCCAGCACGGCCCAGAACATTGGAGCCATGAAAGCCTCATAGATGGGTCAGACCCTGAATGGTCAGAGTTGTGGATGTTCTTACAGCTCATATTTGCTTAAACCGCTGATTATTAGGACTGACTCTGACACTGCTGTCACTATCATCACTGATGGCATTGTTCTAGAGCATCAACATTAACAGGTATCCACTCCCACCCTTCAGAGCAGATTTGTCTTACTAAGGCACTTAGAAGTCTTATTGCTGTTCATCTTTACTAGGAGAGTCTCTAGTTCTCACATTGAGGATGACTTTAGGTCTCTAGGTATTTTATGACTTAAATTTGGGGTGAAATTAACTTAGAGGATGAACACATCCATTTGTCCTGCTAGGGAGGGCCAACTGCACTGGATCCCAATCTGTGCAGTCACTTAGAAGGGTCTGCAGTAGGTTTAATACTTTG
Organism: Plecotus auritus; assembly: GCF_963455305.1. Taxonomy (NCBI): domain Eukaryota; kingdom Metazoa; phylum Chordata; class Mammalia; order Chiroptera; family Vespertilionidae; genus Plecotus; species Plecotus auritus. The sequence goes on from NC_137785.1 coordinate 17,304,539, forward strand.
CTTTTGCCATTTGAAATTATTTTTTTTATTGATTAAGGTATTACATATGTGTCCTTATCCCCCCATTGTTGAAATCCTTAATGACACTCACTTTACTTGCTTATGTCCCTAGCAGAGACCACGGACTGGAAAAAATGGTTTGAGCCCGGCCGGCGTGGCTCAGTGGATGAGTGTCCCCTTATGAACCAGGAGTTCATGGTTCCATTCCCAGTTCGGGCACATGGTCAGGTTGCAACTCAATCCCCAGTGTGGGGCGTGCAGAAGGAAACCAATGATTCTCTCTCATCATTGATGTTTCTATCTCTACCTCTCCCTTCCTAATTTAAATCAATTAAAAAAAATTTAAGAAATAATGGTTTGGCCTATCTGAAAGGTGCAATTTGTAATGTGACCACCAGCTGGCCGCACAACCACAAAGCAACCTAGAGGAGCTTAGAAGGAATGTGAAGGGGTTTTGTCTTTCTCTACTCTAATGAGCAGGACCACCCCTCTCCCATCCCTGGAGCTCCCAGAAAGAAGGTTCTCCATCTATGATGTACTTCAGAGATTTGAATTTAAAGAAATCTCAGAAAGTTGACTTAAATGTGAATAGCATTAAACAGACACAATAAAATCTACACTAAATACTGGTCTTTAGGAAAGTACTGGGGAGACAGGATAAGAAGACTGTGTGTGTGTGTGTGTGTGTGTGTGTGTGTGTGTGTGTGTGTGTGTGTTGATGATGATGATGGGACCGAAAGCACCTGAGTCCTCATCTTCAAAGAGAGAAGAACTTGGATTAGATAATGCCTAAAGGGGGCCAGAGAGAGAACAGTAAGTAGTATCAAAGCACATTTTTTAGAGAAGACTTTGTTTTCATCTAGGGGAAATGTCCTTGTTTGGGACAATGTCCTCAGCATGACCCAGACAGAGAAGCCAGAATCTTCCTGTGATCACTTTGAACAGAAGATAGAGACACAGAACTTATCACAGCAACTTTCAGTGTTGTCACACATATATACAGGAAAGAACATCCAGGGAGACGGAGCCTAGAACAGGTTTTGTTCATAGTGTGACTATCAGACACAGGATAACAACTTCATGTTTCACCTGCAGGAAAAGTTAAAATCTCTTTAAGGTTTTAAGTGATCAAATCAACAAAATATGCTCCCTTTGGGTCTTTACATACTGATTAAGTTTTGTCTGAGAAACCCAAACTTCTTGGCTTTTTGTCAGAATGACATATGATAGGCAATGACATGTTCTATGTGGTTGTTTTGTTTTTGATATCAGGAACATAGAATTGAAAAACTATAATATTTGGTTTATGAACCAGTCTGTAAATGATCTGATTTCCTTTTAAGAAAAGCATTACTTATTTAAGTTATATTTTAATTATTTACTTATACATACGGGAGCTGACTGACATTGCAGCTTTGAGAATGGTCTCCAAGGGCAGGACTGGAGATTTCTGGAGAAATACCTGTTATTTCTTAGTTGAAAAAAACTGGCTGCATTGATCTCAGGCCATAGACCCTCTGTAGCCTCAAGGACCCACCAGCCCCATGGCCCTGAGTGCTGAGAGAGGAACTACATACACCTCACACAACCACTCCCCCCTTCCAGACTCACACACTGAATCTGTTGTCAGGGATTCAGGAAATTGCTGCCTTCAGTTTCTCAGTTTTTTGTGTGTTTTCCAAGGGGTTTGGGAAAGAATGACTTAAGCCTATCTGGGGCATCTCTCCTAAACAGCATTGGGGAGCCTCTATTTTAACATGTAAACAACCAAGATCTTTATTTGCCCCACCTCCCATCCTGATCCTCCCAGAACATTCCACTTCTCAGTCAAGGTCAAAGCCATCCTTCCAGGTGCTCGGCTCAGAAATATGGACATTACTTTTGATGCCTCCCTTGCTCTCACAGTAATCTCTAATCCATCAGCACACCTGCAGTCTGTCTACACACTATAGATACAACACAAACACTCAGGTCCAAGCCACTATCACTCCTACTTGAGGTTATTGTAACAGTCTCCTAACTGGTCTTCCTCTGGCCCACTTGACCAACATTATAGCCATCTCCCCAGAGCAGGACCTGTGAATCCTTAGAGATGAATTTTTTTTAAACCCAACTCAAGTCATCCCTTTTCTTCTCAAAGCCCTTCTGTTGCTCACACCTCAATCACACCAAAGTCCAAAGTCATCACCACAGCCCACAAGGTCCCACATTAGCGCTGCTCATAGGGCTTGTTTGCACAAGAAAAGGAGTTTCCCCCCGAAGGTCAAGCAACTCAGTGCTTTGGTTGAGAAAGTCTTGCAATGAAGAACATGCTAGCAATAATAAACAGGACATTGAGCGATGTGGTTGGTCTACTTTATGTCCAAGGCTCTTTAGCTCCTTGCAGATCACCCTTTGATAACACTGCCATAAAAATAACCTGGTCCCTCTCTACACTTCTCGTCATTCTCCTCATCCTATCTATTCTGGCCACAGTGGCTTCCTAACCTTCAAACATAGCAAGCAACCTCCTGGCTCAGAGTCTTTGCACTGGCCATTTTGTCTCTCTAAAATAATCTTTCTCCAAAGACCTACAAGATCCCTTCCTCACTCTTTTAGGACTTGCTCAAATGTCACATAATCTTTGAGCATTCCCTTGACTATTTTATATATGCAAATAAACCCAATCCACCCACTTCCTCTCTCCTTCACCCCTGTTAGAAATGCTGCTTATTCCTTTGTTGATTATTTCTACCTCACCATTATATCAGCTCCATGAACCCAGTGACTTATATCCCCTCCAACCACTATAAGACTGTGCAAAAATTGTGCTCATTGCTCAATTAAGTATTTAATTACTCACTGGTGAATAATATCATGCTGGGAAGTGAATACAATCCCTTCAGTTTCACTGTCTGTAAAATATGAATAATTCCAGCCCCATCAATGTGTAGGAATCATGGGATGAGCTTGCTTCCTGACATCTATTGCTACGTAACAGAAGACCCCAAACTTAAAATCGCTGCATGTCTGACATAACGAGGGACCTGAAAATGACAAACTCCAATGATGATGATAAATGATCAATTTTTGCAAAAGGTACTAAAGACACGAAATCTTGGGTGAAGCTCCCGGGTGAAGGGACACTCCTTTTGGAGGGTCAGCCCTTCTGGCTTTTCATGCCTCTATTCACTCCATCTCTGGAATGGCCCTAAGGGATATGCACTGTCCTCATGCTGGGGTTCAGAGAGAAAACAGGCTTGTACTGGGATTGTCACTTCACAAGACACAGGACTCAGTGGGACTATTCTGTTGTTCTCTGAACTTACCTACACACACTATGTGGATCAGACACATGGATCGGTACTGCTTCTTTTACTGAACATCGTGTCTCCCAGATACATCCAAGTTGGCACATGTGGTCTTATTCCTCTCGTTGCCATCACTACAAGATTTTTATACTTCCCCAGGAAAGGACATTTTTATTAAAGGCAGAATCACTGACTCTCCACAGGACATGAACTGGATATTTGGAAAGGCAAAGGTCACTGAATGTTTAAAAGCATATCACTCGAGAGAAAAATAAATGGCGGCGGAATAGACAGATGTGTTCCAAGCCTTGTCCCAGAGCAGAAAGAAAGAACAGCTGAGGGTCCCACGAGGAGTGTTTGTTGGCAAGTTAAGGAACAGCTAAACTCTAGAAGAAGGTGGGGGACTGCTAGACAGGGTTCCCCTGACCTGGCAGCCCCCACTGCGGCTGGGTCCCCTCCTGGAGCTACAGCGAGGATGTGGAGTCGGCGCCATCTGGAAAGGGAAAGTGGAGCTTATTGGAAGCCTGAAAATCCACAACTGGGGCACCAACCAAACAGCTGGGAGCCCCCGAACACTGGTTCCCAATTGGCTCAAACACGTGGATTCAGAGGAGCTCTACACTCCACCATGGAAAGGTTAGATTGCGCCTTGGATAAGGTGAGGTCTCTGGTCCCAGTGGGAGAGAGGAATGAGCGTTTTGTGGGAGCTGGAGAACCAGGGAAGTCTGAGCCTAGAAAAATCCGCAGCTGTTAGGGCTGGCACGATCTGTTAATGTGGAAGGGGGTCCTCAGAGCTGCTAACAGAAGGGATCTCTAAAAAGCAACCCATTTTTATCTGACGTGCAGGGACTGCCTAAGAGTTTCAAAGGTGTGCCAGCTGCTTAGACGCGCGCAAATCCATTGTTCGCACACTTGGGCTTTTTCCTCTTCAAATCCTTGCTTCTGATTACTAAGCCCAATACATAGGATCACCCAGTTGGGGACACCCTGGGAGACTGCAGGGGAAAGTGTTTTTCTGGTACCTGGGGATCGAAGCAGGGAGTGACCATCGGAGAGCCAGCTCTGAGCCCACTTCCACAAACTGGTATTGATTGCCGCAGGGAAAGAAGGCACTAACACTACCTAGAGAGGCCATATATAGACCCAGAAGTCAATCCAGAAACACTGCCACCCAGGGGCTGAATCACAAATTGACTCTTGTATAATCAAAAATAAAGGAATACGAGAAATTAAGTCACACTGCCTGCTTAAAAATCAGGACTGGCTTACAACACTGAGGAGCAGTGGAACACAGGGAACTGCAATACTGTCCAGACTGAGAAACAGGCGTGCCATCAGAACAATAGAGGAAGTGAATTACCTTCACTACTGCACATTTTATTTTATATTTTTATTTTCATGTTTTGCTTCTTTTACTCAAGAAACTAATTTTTTTCTTTCTTCCTCACTTGATTTTCCCCTTTTAATTATTACATTTTTATTTTCAATCAGTATCATTACTACTACTGTTTTACCTTTTTTTTTAAGTATCATTTTATTTTCTCTTCATTTTACTTTGGGATTAGTGTCCTACATTCTAATTTCATCTTTCCTTTAGCATTGCTTTACTCTATCTCAACTCTACCTTTATGGCATCACTCTCTTCCTAACCTTTCCCCTTTTGGTGTCCTGTTTATCTTACCCCTTTTCTGCTTTAGATTTTCCATATTCTTTCTGTTTACCTCCTGATATAATTTCACCCTTCTTATATATCTAATCTACAATTCCCTGCTCCAAGTCCATACACACCTCTCTCTTCGCTGTCTTAACTATCCAAAAAATTGTCTTTCTCTCTGTCCTTATGTTGTTGTTTGCTTGAATGTTGAATATATCGAATTTTTATGCTTTTTTGTGAGATTATTTTGCTTATTCTTTTTTTTGGTTGGTTGTTTTTTGTTTGCTTTGTTTTTGTTTGTTTTTTGCTTCTGTTTTCCCTTGTCTCGCTTGATATTAGTTGGTGTTGTAGTTTGTATTAATCCCCAGGTACTTTGGCTGGCATTTGCTGGGATTAGTGGTTGTTCTATTGGAGTTTTCTCCCATATATATAGTTTGTTCCCCTTTCTCTCTTAGTCTCTTTCTTGTCTCTCTTACTTTTTTTTCCTTTTCCCAATTTCATTTTGACACTCCTTTTTTTCTTTCTTTCTTTTTCCTGTTCTCCTTTCTCTCCTATCCCCTAATTTGCCTTTCTCTGGTGGTCAACTTTATTGGAGGTTATTAATATCATGAATACATGTCTGTTCAGTGCCTTGTGTGTTGTACCTGGTTGTGTTGTATTTTGTGCCTTTAAATCAAAGCAAGAGAGAGAGAACTACATAACCAGACATCTGGAGAAAAGAGACAATGGGGAGAAAAAGAAACAGCCCGCATATGAAAGAAAATCAGGCATCTCCAGAACAGGAAGTAAACGAAATGGAGGCAAACAACCTTTCAGAGAAAGAATTCAGAGAAATGGTCATTAGGTGGCTGAAAAGAATGGAAGACAAGCATCAAGAGTAGACTAGAAGAAGCAGAGGACTGCATCAGTGAGCTAGACGACAAGATGGGAAAAAATACCCAAGTAGAGCAGCTTCTAGAAAAAAAAAAATTAAAAAGCAGGAGGAGAGCCTAAGGGAACTTTGGGACAACACGAAACAAAACAACATCCGCAGAATAGGGGTTCCAGAAGTGAAGGAAACTGAGCAAGGAATTGAAAACCTGTTTGAAGAAATGACAGAAAACTTCCCTGATATAGGAAAGAAAAAACCCACACAAATCCAAGAATCTCACCGAGTCCCAATCAAAATGAACCCCAAAAGACTGATGCCAAGGCACATTATAAGTAAATTGGCAAACACCAGCAACAAAATAAGAATCTTAAAAGCAGCAAGAGAGAGACAGAAAGTTACCTACAAAGGAACCCTCATCAGACTAGCAACTGATTTCTCAACAGAAACTCATCAGGCCAGAAGGGAATAGAATGAAATATACAAAGTCATGCAAAGGAAGGGTGTGAATCCAAAAATACTATACCCAGCAAGGCTAACAAACACAGGTGTAAAGAATAAAAATGGCTACAAATAAGTACCTATCAATAACAACTTTAAATGTAAATGGATTAAATGCCCCAATCAAAAGACATAGGGTAATGGATTGGATAAGAAAACAAGACACATATATCTGCTGTGTACAAGAAACCCACCTCAGAAAAAAAAAAAAAAAAAAAAAAAAAAAAGATGCACACAGACTGAGGGGGAAGGGATGGAAAAAGGTCTTCCAGGCAAATGGAACTGAAAAAAAAGCTGGGGTAGCAATACTTATATCTGACAAATTATATCTCAAAGTGAAGGACATAACAAGAGATAAGAAAGGCCACTTCATAATACTAAAGGGAGCAATCCAACAAAAAGAAATAACTCTGGAAAACATATATGCACCCAATATAGGAGCACCCAAATACATAAAAAATCTCCTGGAGGATATCAAGGGAGAAATTGACAGCAATACAATCATAGTAGGAGATTTTAATACCCCACTATCACCATTGGACAAATCCTCTAAACAAAAAATCAGCAAAGAAACATCAATCCTAAATGACTCACTAGACCAGATGGAATTAATTGACATCTTCAGAACATTTCACCCCAAAGCCACAGAATATACATTCTTCTCAAGTGCACATGGGTCATTTTCAAAGATAGACCATATGTTGGGACATAGGCAAAGTCTCTTCAAATTCAAGAAGATAGAAATCATATCAAGCATCTTCTCAGACCACAGTGGCATAAAACTGGAAATCAACTACAATAAAAACAATCCAAAGAAATCAAACACATGGAGACTAAACAGCATGCTATTAAACAATGACTGGGTTACCAAAGAGATGAAGGAAGAAATAAAAAACATCATGGCGACAAATGACAATGAAAACACAACAATCCAAAATCTATGGGACACAGCGAAAACAGTCTTGAGAGGGAAGTTCATAGCTCTACAAGCGTACTGCATAAAACAAGAAGCAATGGTAATAAATTACCTAACCCGACAACTCAAAGAGTTATAAAAGGAGCAACAAGAAAAGCCCAGTGTAAGCAGAAGGAAGGAAATAATAAAGATCAGAGCAGAGATAAATGACATAGAGACCAAAGAAACAATACAAAAGATCAACAAAACCAAGAGCTTGTTCTTTGAAAGGATAAACAAGATTGATGAACCTCTAGCTAGGCTCACCAAGAAGCAAAGAGAGAGGACCCAAATAAACAAAATCAGAAATGAAAGAGGTGAAATAACAACAGATCCCGCCGAAATACAAAGGATTATTTAAAAATACTACGAACAACTCTATTCCAACAAACAGGACAACCTGGAGGAAATGGACAGATTCCTAGAAAAATATAACCTTCCAAAACTAAATCAGGAAGAATCTAAACAGCTCAATATACCAGTAACTATGGAAGAAATTGAAACAGTCATCAAAAAGCTTCCAGCAAACACAAGCCCAGGGCCACACGGCTACACAGAAGAGTTTTACCAAACATTCAAGGAAGAACTAAAACCTATCCTCCTCAGACTATTCCAAAAAATTCAAGAGAAAGGAACACTTCCAAACTCCTTCTATGAAGCCAGCATCACCCTAATACAAAAACCAGATAAAGAAAACACTATGAAAGAGAATTACAGGCCAATATCCCTCATGAATGTAGATGCCAAAATCCTCAACAAAATTCTAGCCAATTGGATCCAACAGTACATCAGAAAAATCATACACCATGACTAAGTAGGATCTATCCCAGGAATGCAAGGATGATACAATATCCGAAAATCAATTAACGTGATACATCACATAAACAAATTGAGAGATAAAAATCACATAGTCATATCAATTGATGCAGAAAAAGCATTTGACAAAATCCAACACATTTCTTGATAAAAACTCTCAACAAAGTGGGAATAGAAGGATCATACCTCAACATAATAAAAGCTATATATGATAAACCCACAGCTAACATCATACTCAATGGGCAAAAACTAAAACCATTTCCCCTAAGAACAGGAAAAAGAAAGGGATGCCAACTCTCAACACTCCTGTTTGACATAGTACTGGAAGTATTAGCCATTGCAACTAGACAAGAAGAATAAATAAAAGGCATCCAAATTAGAAAAGAAGAATTAAAGCTGTCCTTATTTGCAGACGACATGATATTGTACATCAAAAACCCGAAAGACTCCATCAAAAAACTAACAGACTTAATAAATGAATTTGGCAATGTAGCAGGATACAAAATTAACGCCAAGAAATCTATGGCATTTCTATACACCAATAGTGAACTTACAGAAAGAGAGACTAAAAAAGCAATCCCATTTACCATCGCACCAAAAAAATTAAGATACATAGGAATAAACTTAACCAAGGAGGTAAAAGACCTACACGCGGAAAACTACAGGACACTGAAAAAAGAGATAGAGGAAGATGTAAACAGATGGAAGAAAGTACCATGATCATGGATTGGGAGAATCAACATCATTAAAATGACCATACTACCCAAAGCAATCTATAGATTCAATGCACTCCCCATTAAAATACCAATGGCATATTTCACAGATCTAGAAAGAACTCTCCAAAAATTCATCTGGAATAAAAAATGACCCCGAATAGCCACAGCAATCCCGAGAAAGAAGAATAAAGTAGGAGAGATCTCAATACCAGATTTCAAGCTGTATTACAAAGCCACTGTTCTCAAAACAGCCTGGTACTGGCACAAGAACAGACATATAGACCAATGGAATAGAATAGAGAATCCAGATATCGACCCGAACCAATATGCTCAATTAATATTTGGCAAAGGAGGTATGAACATACAATGGAGTCAAGATAGTCACTTCAATAAATGATGTTGGAAAAATTGGACAGATACAGGCAAAAAAATGAAACTAGATCACCAACTTACACCATACACAAAAATAAACTCTAAATGGATACAGGACTTAAACATAAAAAGGGAAACCATAAAAATACTAGAGGAATCCACAGGCAGCAAAATCTCAGACATATGCCAAAAGAACTTCTTCACTGATACTGCCCCAGGGGCAATGGAAGCCAAAGAGAAAATAAACAAATGGGACTACATCAAAATAAAAAGCTTTTGCACAGCAAAAGAAACCATCAATAAAACAACAAGACACCCCACCGTGTGGGAGAACGTATTTGCAAATATTACCACTGATAAAGTGTTAATCTCCAACATCTACAGGCAACTTATACAACTTAATAAAAGGAAGATAAATGATACAATAAAAAAATAGGCAACGGACCTAAATAGAATCTTTTCGAAAGAAGACAGAAGGAAGGCCAAGAGACACATGAAAACATGCTCAAAGTCACTAATTTTCTGAGAGATGCAAATCAAAACGATAATGCGATACCATCTCACACCTGTCGGAATGGCTATCATCAACAAATCAACAAATGACAAGTGTTAGCGAGGATGTGGAGAAAAAGGAACCCTCATGCAATGCTGGTGGAAATGCAGACTGGTGCAGCCACTGTGGAGAACAGTATGGAGTTTCCACAAAAAGCTGAAAGTGGAACTCCCATTTGACGCAGTAATCCCACTCCTAGGAATATATCCTAAGAAACTAGAAACACCAATCAGAAAAGATATATGCACCCCTATGTTCATAGCAGCACAATTTACAATAGCTAAGATTTGGAAACATCCTAGGTGCCTGTCAGCAGATGAGTGGATCAGAAAACCATGGTATACCTACACAATGGAATACCATGCAGCCATAAAAAAGAATGAATTATTACCATTTGTAGGCACCTGGATGGAATTAGAGAACATTATGCTAAGTGAAATAAGCCAGTCAATGAAAGAAAAATACCACATGATCTCACTCATTTGTGGATAATAAAAAACATTATAAACTGATGAGCAAAAAAGAGATAAAGAGGCAGTAAAGCATCAAACCGACTGTCAAATTGCAGCGGGAAGGTGAGGGAGAGGTGGGGGAAATAAGAGATCAACCGAAGGACTTGCAGGGATGCATATAAGAATAACCAATGGATGCAGGACATTGGGAGGTGAGGGCATGTATGGGAGTCGGTGGGAGGGGGCAATGGTAAGATATGTACACATATAATACCTTAATAAAAAATAAGCATATCACTCTTTTCAAAGGGCAATGACTTTACAGTTAATAAGGAGACACAATTGTTTCATTTACTATAAGGACAAGCTCATTACTCTTTAAAAATTGGGTATTGCATTTTTAAGTAGACATTATTATTTTATCATTTGAAAATATGTATAATCTTATTTTAATAGATGACTTTATTAATTATAAAGGGCAAAGTGTCATTTATCAGAAATCGGTCATTATATATTTGTAAAAGATCTAGTTTATATGAAAGATAAGGCACCGCCTCATATATGTACTTAGAAGGGCAGCCCCGGGGAAGTTGGGCACTCAGACCACTGACAGGTTTAGTGAGACACAGGTTGCAAATATTCCCAAAGAAATGGAGGGTCGGTTCAATATGCCCAGGGCAGGTGATTGCAGCATGGGGGCCAGGGCCCAGGGCTGTGTGTCAGATTCAAAACCATAGTGAGAAATAATGTCTCTTAGGGAAATGCTAATCTAGACAACAATGAGATGTCTCATTCTCACACTGATGTTTCTCTTTCACCCTCTCCCTTCCTTTTTCTATAAAAATCAATAAAAATTTTTAAAAATTGAAAATAAATAAAAAATAGGACAAGTGAACAATCAAAACAAAACAAAAGCAGGCTCATAGATGCAGAAAATGAACTGGTGGTTTCTGGAGAGACGTAGGTGGGAGAATGGTGAAAATAGTTGAAGGGGATTAAAGGGTGCAAACTTCCAGTTATAAAATAAACAAGTCACTGGGATATACCAGACAGCACAGAAAATGTAGTCTGTAATATTACAATAACTTTGTATGGTGACAGAGGGTCACAACAACTCTCATGCTGATCACTTCGTAATGTATGTAAATATGAAGTTACTATGATAAACACTTGAACCTAATAGAATATTGTAGGTTAATTATGCTTCAATTAAAAAAAAAGACTTAAAAATACAATGAGATTCCATCTCACACCCACTAGGATGGCTATTATCGAAAACCAGAAAATGACAAGTGTTGGCAACAATGAGAGAGGTAAGAAAGATTGTGCACTGTTGGTAGGAATGGAAAATGCTACAGCTGCTTTGGAAAACATTGTGGCGGTTCCTCAAAAAGATAAAGATAGAATTACCATATAACCCAGCAATTCCACTTCTGGGTACATACTCAAAAAAATGACAACAGGGTCACAAATAGATGATATTTGTATTCACATGTTCATAGCAAATTTATCCACATTAGCTGAAATGTGAATGCAACCCTAGTGTCCGTGGGCAGGTGGATGGAGAAGCAAAATGTGGTATATACAGGCAATGGAATATTTATTGTTCAGCCTTTGAAAAAGAGAATTCTAGGGAGGCAAGATGGGAAGTAGCTGGAGGCTGCATGCCCTTTATCCCAGCCAGGGACCAGATTTAGAGTTAAATACTGTGCAATCAACTTGAAAAACCAAGTGAGGTGTAGCTGATTGGAAATATTATATCTAAGGAGCAATGAAGAAACCACGTTGAGAGTGGTAAGAGTAGTGTTGGGAACGGGATAGCCTCCGTTGAGCAGGTGCAGTGGCTGAGGCCAGAGGGATATCACAGCTGCAAAGCTTCCGCCCCCTGGCAGTGTGGGGTTTCAACCCCATGCAGAGATCCCAAACCCAGAGCAGCAGAGATGGAAAAAGAGCCCATGTAGCATCAGACACGGGGAGCCAGGTGGACTCTGTCTGCCTGGGAGACTTGGACTGCACCTTCCCAGTGAAGGAGTGTTCCCATTGTTAGCAGCCCCGGGGCATCAACTGCTGGAGAAGCTGCACTGCCATGTTTGAGTTCAGTGGAGGGGTCATCAGGCTGCACCTAGCAGGGACTTTGAGGGATCCTCTACATTCATGGAAGACATGGTGTAGAGCCCCAGTCAATGACTAAAAGGTTAGCTGGGGGAAAGAGGAAAGGCCTCTCCCACCTCGAGCACACGGTTGGAAACCCTCCCCACACCCAAAAAAATACTAAAGGAGTTCATTACCACCAAACTAGAATTGCAAGCAATGGTAAAGGGACTGCTTTAAGAAGAAGAAATATATATATATAGAGAGAAAGGAACATAGGCATAAAAAATGTTGCAATAAGTAAGTACCTATCAATAATAACCTTAAATGTAAATGAATTAAAGGCTCCAATAAAAAGACAGAGGGTAGCCGAATGGTTAAGAAAATATGACCCCTATTTATATGCTGTATACAAGATACCCACCACATGACAAAAGTTATACATAGGCTAAAAGTTAAGGGATGGAAAAATATTCCATGCAAATGGAAACAAAAAATAGCTGGTGTAGCAATACTTATATCTGACAAAGTAGATGTCAAAACATAGACCATAAAAGAGACAAAGAAGGTCACTACATAATACTAAAGGAATTGATACAACAAGAGGCTATCACCCTTATCTATACTAATAAAAGCCTAGGTGGTCATTGTGCCATCATTCATGACATTGCCACCAGATGGCCCCCACCAGGTGGCTGCCACAAAGATGGCTGCCACAAGATGGCCATGCACGCAGTGGAGGCCTAGCAGCCACTCTACATGGAGAGACCTGGGGATCCTGCGTCTCTGGGCGGTGCTGAGGAGGCCGGTCCCTGCATCTCCACCAACTCTCGCAGAGGAGGAGTGTCCTAGCGGATGAGGCAGGTCTAGGCAGGGGAGGCCAGTTGTGGGCAATCAGGCCAGCAGGGGAGCAATTAGGGGCCATCAGACAGGCAGGCAGGAGAATGGTTAAGAGCCAGCAGTCCCGGATTGCAAGAGGGATATCTGACTGCTGTTTTAAGCCTGATCCTTGCCTATAGGATCTGGCCTATACCAGTAGTCAGACATTCCCCAAGGGGCCCCAGATTGGAGAGGGTGGAGGCCAGGCTGAGTAACATTCCTCTCACCCCACCCCCACCCTCAGTGCATGAATTTCATGCCCCAGGCCACTAGTATACATATATCCTCCCAATATAGGAACACCTAAATATGTTTTAAAATTTTAGTGGACTTTAAAGGACAGATACATAGCAATACAAGGAGAGTAGGGTACTTAAACACCCCATTGTCAATGGATAGATCTTCCCAACAAAAAATCAAAAAAGAAAATGAAACTTTAACTGACACACTAGATCAGATAGATTAAATTGATATTTACAGAACATTTCTTCCCAAAGCAGCAGAATATACATTCTGCTGAAGTGCACAGGAATATTTTTATAGATAGACTACATGTTAGGGCACAAACTAAGTTTTCATAAATTCAAGAGGATAGAAATCATATCAAGCATTCTTTTGGATTACAATGTTATGAAATTAAAAATCAACTACAGTAAAAAAAAAAAAAAAAAAAAAAAAAAAAGAAGCTGTGACTCATAGATAGAGAGCAGGCAGACAGCTTAGAGGATTAGAGAGGGATTGACCAATAAAGAAAAAAAAGAGAGAGAGAGAAAGAACTCATTGATATAGACAACAATGTGGTGATTGTGGGTAGAGGTGGGTGGTTGGAAGTGGAACAAGGGACAGAGGAGATAAAAGGTGATGGAAAAATAAAAAATAAATTATTTAAAACCTCAAAAATATTCAAACACATGGAGGCTAAATAGCATGTTATTAAATAATGAATGGATAACCAAGAGATCCAGGAAGAAGTCAAAAATTTTCTGGAAACAAACAAAAATGAACACATAATGACCCCAAATCTATGGGACACAGCAAAAGCTGTCCTGAAAGTGAAGTTCATAGCATTACAGGCCTACCTAAAGAAGCAAAAAAATCTCTCATAAACAATATTACCCAAACCTAAAAGAACTGGGAAAAGTACAGCAGAAAAAGTTCAGAGTAAATAGAAGGAAGAAAATAATAAAGAGCAGAACAGAAATAAACTACATAGACTCTAAAAAGAACAAAAGATCAATGAAACCAAAAGCTGGATGTTTGACAGGATAAACAAGATTGATTGACCTTTAACTGGACTCATCAAGAAAAAAAGAGAGAGGATCCAAATAAGTCCAATCAGAAATGAAAGGAGGGAGGTAACCACTGACATCACAGAAATACAAATGATTGTAAGAGAATAGCATTAACAACTATGTGCCAACAAAACAGTCAACCTAGGCAAAACAGAAAAATTCCTAGAAACACAGAATTTTTTTTAAACTGAATCAGGAAGAAATAGATACCTGAAAGCACCAATAACAATTAATGAAAGCAAAACAGTAATAAATTTTTCTTAAAAAATTCCTAGAAAAATTGTCCTGAGACTAAAATTCATAAATTAATTTTACTGAACATTCAAGAAAGAGAGATTCCTAAAGCAATTCCAAATATTGAAGAAGAGGAAAGATTTCCAAACTCTTTTTATGAGGCCAAAATTATCCTAGTACCCAAAAAAGGTAAAAACACAACAAAGAAAGACATGCTAACATACTCAACCCTAACAAAATATTATCATATCAGATCCAGTAATACATTTTAAAATAAAAAACGATGATAAAGTGATATTTATTCTGGAGTTGCAAGGTCTGTACAAAATTTGAAAATCAATAAGTATGTTATATAACATAAACAAAATAAATGATAAAAAATATCACATGATCATATCAATAGATGCAGAAAAACCATTCAATAATATCCAGAACACATTTATGATAAAAAGAAAAACTCTCAACAAAGTGGGAATAGAGAAAACATACATCAATGTAATAAAAGCCATATTTGAAAAACCTATAACCACATTATACTCAATGGGGAAAACTAAATGTGTTTCCCTTAAGATCAGAAAAAAGACAGGGATTTCTGCTTTCACCACTCTTATTCAGCACAGTACTGGACGTTCTAGCTACAGTGATAAGACAACAAGAAGAAATAAAAGGTATCCAAATGGAAAGGGAAGAAGTGAAACTGTCATTATTTACAGATGACATGATAGGGTACATAGAGAGCCGAAAACATTCAACCAAAAAGCTAAATCTAATAAACGAATTTGGCAAAGTTGCAAGACCATCCTAATGGGTATGGAGGGATATTTCACTTTTGTTTGGATTTGATTTCTCTAATGAATAATGATGTTGGGCATCTTTAAATAAGTTTTTTTGCAAATTGTATGTCTTTTTTAAAAAATATATTTTTATTGATATTTTACAGAGAGGAAGAGAGAGGGATAGAGAGTTAGAAACAACAATCAGCTGCCTCCTGCACACCCCCTACTGGGGTTGTGCCAGCAATCAGCATCGAACCTGTGACCCTTCAGTCCGCAGGCTGATGCTCTATCCACTGATCCAAACCAGTTAGGGCTGTATGTCTTCTATAGAGAAATATCTATTATAGTGTTTTGACCATTTTTTAATCAGGCAATTTTGTCTTGTTTTTTTATTGTTGAATTGCAGGGTTTCTTTATATACCTTAGATGTACCTCTTAATATATATATGTAATTTTCAAATACTTTTTCTCATTCTGAAAGTTTCCTTTTTACTCAGTTGATATTCTTTTTAAACATATTTGTATTGATTTCAGAGAGCAAGAAAAAGAGAGAGAGAGAGAGAGAGAGAGAGAGAGAGAGAGAGAGAGAGAAACGTCAATGATGAGAGAGAATCACTGATCTGCTGCTTCCTGCAAGTTCCCTACTAGGGATGGAGACCACAACCTGGCATGTGCCCTGAATGGGAATCAAACCTCAATCTCCTGATTCTTAGGTCGATGCTCAACCACTGAGCCACGCTGAATGGGATATAGCCCCATTTTCTATTTTCCTTTGTTCCTGAGCTTTTGGTATCATATGCAAGAAACTATTGTCAAAGTTTTTCCCTTGGCTATTGTGTGAGTGTTATGGTTTTGGTATTACATTTAGAGCTTTAATACATTTTGAATTAATTTTTATATGTTGCATAAGATTCTTTTACATGAGAATATCCAATTTTCCAATGCTTTTTGTGAAAGTCTGTCTTTTCCCCATTGTGTGGTCTTGGCACCTTTGTTGAGGATTATTTGATAATATAAAATGTGTTTATTTCTGGGCTCTCTATTCTGTTCCATTGGTCTGCGTATCTATCTTTATGCCAGTACCACTCTACTCTTACGTTAGCTTTGTAGTGTGTTTTGAAATTAGGAAACACAAGCCTCTAACTTGGCAATTTTTGATGATTGTTTTGTCTCCTCAGGGTTCCTTGAGATATCATAAGAATTAAGAATATTATTATTTATTTAAAAACTAGAGGCCCGGTGCATGAAATCTTCCACGGGGTAGAGGGGTGTCGCTCATCCCAGCCTGCACCCTCTCCAATCTGGGACACCTTGAGGGATGTCCGACTGCCCTCTCACAATCCAGGACAGCTGGCTCCCAACCACTTGCCTGCCTGCTGTTCTGATTGCCCCTAACTGCTTCTGCCTACCAGCTTGATCACCCTCTAACCACTCCCCTGCCAGCCTGATCGACACCTAACAGCTCCCCTGCTGGCCCAATTGCCCCTAACGGCCCTTCCCTGCCAGCCTGGTCTCCTCCAACTGCCCTCCTCTGCCGGCAAATCACCCCTAACTGCCCTCCCCTGCTGGCCTGATCGCCCACAACTGCCCTCCCCTGCAGGCTTGGTCCCCCCAACAGCCCTACCCTGCTGGTCTTGTTCCCCCGCAACTGTCCTCCCCTGTAGGCCTGGGTCCCACCCAACTGTCCTTCCTTGCAGGCCTGGTCCCTTCCAACTGTCCTCCTCTGCCGGCCTGGTCACCCCCAACTGCCCTCCTCTGCCAGCCTGGTCATCCCTAACTGCCCTCCCCTGCTGGCCTGGTTCCCCCCAGCTGTCCTCCCCTGCTGGCCTGGTCTCCTCAAACTACCCTCCTCTGCTGGCCCAGTCACCCCTAACTGTCCTCCCCTGCAGGCCTGATCACCCACAGCTGCCCTCCCCTGCAGGCCTGGACCCCCAACTGCCCTCCCCTGCTGGTCTGGTTCACCCCAACTGCCCTACCCTGCAGGCCTGGTCTCCTCCAAATATCCTCCCCTGCAGGCCTGGTCCCCCCCAACTGTCCTCCCCTGCAGGCCTGGGTCCACCTCAACTGTCCTTCCTTGCAGGCCTGGTCCCTCCCAACAGCCCTCTCCTGCTGGCCTGGTATCACACAACTGCCCTCCTCTGCTGGTCCGCTCACCCCTAACTGCCCTCCCCTGCTGGCCTGATTGCCCACAACTGCCCTCCCCTGCAAGTCATTTTATGGTGGCCATCTTGTGTACACATGGGGGCAGCCATCGTTGACCACATGGGAGCAGCCATCTGGTGTGTGGAAGTGACTGTCAATTTGAATATTACTCTTTTATTAGATACGATGCCTTTGGGATTACAACATATTTTATTGAGTCTGAAGGTGGCTTTGAGTAGTATGGACAGTTAACAATATTAAATCTTCTAATTTATGATGTTGTTAATGACGATAGATATTTAAAGAAGCAATTGCTTTGTTCCTTTTTTCTTCAATCTCTTTGTACTCATCCCTCTGTGGAAGATCACAAACCTCTCCTAGCCCGACACTCCCTAAGGTGAGTACAAGACAAGGGTTCCAGAACTTTAGATCCAGGGCCTATGTGGGGAATTAAGTAAGCTGGACTTCCTCCCTGATCCTTCTGTTTTCCCCTCTGCTTTAACTGGATGTTAACCCCATGGGTGACTCTATTATGTTGAACATCCTTTTATTCTGCCAACTCTAGCTCAACTGAAAGAATTTTGTCCTATATAAATACGAACCTTTAAAAAAACAAATTAGAACCTTATTTACTAGAAGCCTTCCGTTTTAAGAATATTAATGACTGGTTCATTTGACACATCACTAGTCTTTCAGAAATATTTGAAAGTCTTTCACAAGAAATGTAGTCAAATTGTACTAAGAAGCTGGAAATATTCCTTGGCATGTAGAATGGGGAAACTGAGACAGAGAGCTAAATAAACTGGCCTAGCAATTTACAGCCAGATACAGGAGGTCACCAGGGCAGAAAGCCTCAGGTACCTAGCAATGGGCAAAACTGTTCCAAGATCTTGCCTTCAGGGTGGCCTTTCCTCTCCTGGCATACCATTGGTCATGAGGCTTAGACCTCCTGTCCTGCTGTTGACCTATCAGTGGAGACCACGATCTGAAAGCACAAACCTGGAAATGCTGATAAATATTCTGTTAAGATCTTCCCTGAGACCTCCCCTAAGTCCCCACCTGTGAAAAGTAGATAAAACCTCTCAAGACAAAGAAGTCAGCATGTGCTCCTATTGGAACACACCCCCTCAAATCTCCTTTTCCAATGAATTTTCTTTCACCTAAACTCTAAGTGCTACCCAGGAGACTTGCAACCAGGGGAACAATAGGCAACAGTAGGTCATCCTGGGCTAACCCCCTGAACTTGTCCCCAAGTCCCCTTGCCTCTGGCTCTCCAGTGAGCTGACAGCAGCCTTGCAAAGGCTCACTTCTCTCCCATAAAGTTGCTAGAGAGCATAAACAGCCACACCTTGTCTCTCTCCTACTGCTTCTTCTATTCCAGGCCCTTCCTAATTCCACTGTCCCCAGCTTTAATAAACATAGTCTCAAAATCACCTGGACTCATATTCTGAAACCTTTCCTGCATGAAGTCAAGTACCTGCACACTACCAGCTGGTCTTAGGCAAATTCGCTCAGGGCCTGACGTTTATTTCTGATAACATTTTGAAATGTAGAGGGGATGCTATTGCAAAAGGAAGGAAAGAGATCTGGGTGTGTTTTTTAGGTTGATGCTCAACCACTGAGCCACGCCAGCCAGGCTGGGTGTTTTTAAGAGAAGTTAAAAATAAATAGTTTGACCTAACAAGTTAATTATTTCTGAATGAGTAAAAAGAGACAAACTGGAAACAAGGGAAGCTGTAAAGGTTAGTGGAAAAGGAATATTGAAAAATTTTATGTAGAAATGCTAGAACCTAATCATGGGGATATGCTTACACCCTAACCCTACAAAGACTACTAACTATATTAATTCAAAGAAGCTGAAGTATCTATGAAAACATGGCCCTCTATAACTGCTGTTGAGGCACAGGAAATTTACTTATAATACTCTTACTGTTTTCCTGTTCTAAGAAATTTTTAGATGCTAATTGCAATATATGGCATTGGGTTCTTACAGCCTTGTCCCCAAATAAATTTCATGATTACAGTTCCAAATTGCACAACCAGCAGGAATCAGATTAATAATGAATGGCCCTTGAGTGTTTCCAATGGGAAATGAGTGGACCATTGCAAATGGGAACCCATCTCATGAGCAGATTGTGAAAACTGAAGAGGTGTATAGTGTGCCCTCAAACTATAAGCAAATGTTGAAAAATACAGAGAAATGAGACAGACAGCAAAATTTGGATCATGATAGCTTATAGGTTAGGAATGATCCAAAATGTTTTTCTTATGTGATTTTTAAAATCCTAACACAAGGATATTGTTTCCATTGATTTTTAGAAAGACTAGAAGGGAGAGAGGAGGGAGGGGAGGAGGGAGAGAAAAAGAGAGAGAGATGATTGGCTGCCTCCTGCATACATCCTGATTGGGAACAGGGATTGAAACTGCAACCCAGACACATGACCTTGACCAGGAACTGCAGACTGATACTCTAATCACTTAGCGACACTGGTCAGGGACAAAGTGTTTTTCTTAATGAAGACCTGTGGAACCTGACTGGCTACCATTTACCTGCTTTTCACTTTTGAGAAAATTTGACCTTGACTTCCATCCAAGATTGCAGTCTTGCCCTATCCCCAATGGTCAATTGTTCAGCTGGATAAACTAAGACTTCCTAGCGATGAGCCTTTCTAGCACCACGGGACCACATTTCCAACCAAAAGGTTGGTCATCAATGAATCATTCCGTTTGATTTATGACCCAAAGGCGGAGGTGTGGATGAAAATGGGGCCACATACTAAAGCTGACAAGCTCAGAGGAGGCCTGCATAGTATGATTTGCAAAATCAGAGACCTTAAGTAACCACATAGGATGGCCTGAAATTACAACTTTCTAACTAGAAGTGAGTCATGGTGGGTAATTATGATTTAGGAATTTTTTCCTGACAAAGCTGAATCTTTATGTTAACTGAATATGTCTATTGTCTTTTTACATTCGTGATAACTTACGTTTAAAGTATCAGGAAAAGTTTTTCTTTTTTTCTGGACCCTCACTGCACCAGAGGAGAAGCCACAGCACCCCTCACTGTTATTGTCATCATGTTAATTGTTAACAGCTAACTATCATCTATCAACCAATGTAAAAGAAGTATGTGTCTGTTTTACTTTTTTATCCAATCTCAGAGATTTCCCTGCTTTGCTTGCTCACACCTCCATAATCTATCACCAATGGATTTTATTTAATCCAAATTATGCCTTCTGCTTTGATTGTAATGTATAACATATGGTGCAAAACTGCCACGTTTCGTTGAGATTTTGCTTCTTGGCAATTGTTGTCAGTTTGACTCAATAAACCCATTAAAATCCTCTACGGGTTTAAATTCCCAGCTTCTTATCAAGATTTGGCATTTATGGAAACCTGTCCTCACTCTTCAACTATCCAGAGGCCTGTCAGGAGTTGCCTCATCAAGACAAAAGACACTCTTATTGCCCGGATCACTCAGAAAATTTCAAGCTCTTAAACCGCTCTATTCTAGGAACCAGGAAATATCTTTCTATGACATCAATTGAGGCTTTCTGAGGTGAGATCCTTTGCCCAGAGTAACACAGCCTGCAAGTGGACTCAACCATGCCTTGTATATTCTATTTGCACTTGACATCTATGTTCCTCCTGTTCCTATGTTTCCTCCTATATCAGAGGGTCTTAAAGGTTAAATATGACCTTTCTCACTTCTAATAATTGAGAATTCAGGTGTGAATTCATTTCAGCCTCTGAGATGCACTTGTGTATAGTTTGGTCTCTGGAAGGGAGAAGGGGCTCTGATTCCTACTCCTGGTGGGTGGGCTCTGCAGACAGAGCTTTATGTGAAGAAGCAGGTGTTTCTTTAGCTCAGGGTGGGGGTGTGGCAGTTGCACCTTGAAAGCAGACTTCCTGTGTCAACTCTCTAAATTCCATTTTTCTGGCCCTTCATTGGTTTGCAAGCACCTAACTCTCTGTGCTAAAGACCTTTCTGCACAAATGTTAATACCTGGTTTACTAGTAATAGTCCAAAATTTGAATCAACACAAATGTCCATGAATGGGTGAATAGATAAACAAATGTGGTGCATCCTACAATGGAACAGACCTGAGAGATTTAAAAGGAAAGAACTATTTCAAGATAATTGTGTTGATTCAAGAAGCCAAAATTTGCCCAAAATTACATATTATATGGTTCAAATTATGAAAATTACAGAAAATGCAAACTCTCTATAATGACAGAAAGCACATAAGCGTTTTCTTAACACTATTGGAGGGAGTGGGAGAGGGGCAGAGTGAAGAGATTTTAAGAGGGCCTGAGGAGGCTTTAAGAGTGAAGAACATGTTCTTTTTCTTCATTGTAACAACTTCTCTGGCGCATGCATCTGGCAAAGCTTAATGAATTGTATACTTTCAATATGTTATGTTTTATTATATGTCACCTAAAACTCAGTAAAGATGTTAAAATTTACATATACACATATGAAATATAACTTAAAGTGTATGTTGAATAGAAAATTCAAAACTGTAACATGACTTTTTTCTTGCACATTTTTCAGCTTATCCATTAAAGGGGGGTGAGGTATTCCACAGCCTGCAGCCTCCTCAGGTATCTGCCCACCCCACCTCAGCAGCACCCACAGCCCAGCAGGGTCCAACCTCACCAGCATTGCTAAGTCTACATTCCTTCTCACTCTTCACACTGCCCACACTGAACTTTGAAAGCTCCTCCATCCAGCCAGGCACCTGCCCACCAAAGTCCACTCCTCTGTAGGCAGCTCTTCCCCACCACCCTCTGCCCAAAGGGTGAATGGCCACTCATGCTTCAGGTCTTAGCCAGGAAGTCACTTTCTCAGAAGTGCTCTTTGGGATCCCCAGACAAGCTGAGACTGAAGTACATAAAACTCTTTCTTCATGGTCCTTCTCTGGATTATAATTATCTCCTTAGTGCTGTGATTTCTCTGAGAGCCTGTCTTTGCTACAAGGTAATCTCCATGAGCACAGGTCCCACCTATGTCCTGTTCTCTGAGTTCCCAGGGCCCATCCCAGGCCTGACACATCACAGATTCTAGGTAAAGACTCATTAAATGGATGAGGGAAACCACACAATGGAATCTGTCACCTGCGTGACACTAGAGTTCCTTATAGGCACGAAGGCATTGGTGTCAGCATGGTAGGAGGCCAAAAGTGTCCGGGGATGACCCAGTGATGGGTTTTTCCCCCCCTCATATAATCTGGGGGGCTGGAGACAGAACCAACTAACAGTGAAGAGTCAGACCTTCATTCATTCCCAGAAAATCACAGCCCTCCCCATTTCCACCTTGTGAGTGATGTTTCATATTCCCGGGGCCGGACAGCAGCCTGTGTTCTTTGTTTTTTCACAGAGCCCTGACCTCGCAGACACTCTGGATCTTCCACCCCAGGTAGAGGTACTACCATGGGAAAAGAGAGCTCACACTGACCTCAAAGGATTCAGGGGATGACTCCCAAACCCAAGGTCCCTGGTCCGTGGGACACCTGCCTGTAGTCCCTGAACATGTCACCCACCCATGATGTCCTGGGGATCAAGGGGAACGTTCTCAGCAGGATGGGACAGGAGTATCCAGGATCTGGGGTTGCTTCCATCTCAGAGGTGCTGAGGGTCCCATAGGGGACTTCCTTTCCCTAACAGAGGAACCCACAGAGTCCCCGTGGTTGACACTCCATGTGGAGCCACTCCAGATGCTGGGCCCTGTTGGGAGGCCCAGAGCAGATGACAGAGAGGGACACAGGGGCCTGGATGCAATATCCCAATGCTATGATGGAGACACACAGGGTATTTGGGGGATCAGCCCTCCAGTTTGGCACACTCTACTAAAAGCCTCAGAAGAGACATCACCAGACCCTGTTCTTGAAACCTTTGGGACAGAGAGCTCCTCCTGAAACAGCATATCCACCAGAGGGGGCAGTTCTTATGACACCAGACTCATAATACTCTGGCCTCTGGCCCCTCTGAGATATAAGCAACCCCAGATCTTGTCCTCTTGCTGGGCTCACCCTGGTCTGGGATGGAGTCAGGTGGCATGAAATCCACAGTGACTGGGACCCAACTGACTGGCCTTTGAGCTTGAAGCCCGGAGCCCACAGCTGCCCAGGTGTCAGGATCACCTCCTTCCCTCTGGTCAGCATCCCTGGTGCAGCACCTGACATTGGCTGCAGGTCTACTCCCGCTCTCCAGGGGTGACATTTAGACACACAGACAACACAGTGAATTAACACATGAATCTGGCTTTGCCTAAGGAGCTGGAGAAGGAGCCTGATTTCCATTCCTTGCTCCCACAGGTGCTTTTGGACCCCACCCTTGTGCCTGCTCCATCCCACCTGCCACTTCAAGGGCCTGTGAGTAAAAAGGGGGGCTTTAAAATAAGCCAGAAAAGCCCAGGGGGTCACATGGCAGGCCTGACTAGCTCAGTGACGCACAGTGTGGTCTTATCACAAATGCCTAACTGGGCAGGTGATGACAGGTAGACATGTCACAGGCACACAGCTTCCTTAACAAATGTCAGTCTTTACGTTAAGTGAGCCCTTTCCCTGTTCTTATGCATCTGGGATAACATACCTTTGACACATCAGAGTTGTTGTTCTTTTGCAAGATGATTTGAAGGCACAGACTCTGGGACCAGCATATGAGACAACATACTTCTTATATTACCTGGTTCCTTACATAATCTCCCTATGTGCTGTAAATATTAATTATCCTGGACCCATCAAAGTGAAGAAGAAAAAAATATGTGTTTCTCCATTTTGCTTTTATCAATTCTAGAGATTTCTTCGCCTCCTAATGGATTTCACACAACTTTTTCCATCTTCTTTTTTTATTATAATGTATAAAATAAGTTGCACAACTGCCATTCTCAGGATTTGAGATCTTGTTCCAGGCATATGATGTTAGCTTGGTTCCAATAAACTCATAAAAATCTTCACAGCTTGGGAAGATTCTTACTTTATCAGGACCTAAGAGCACCTGCTTTCTCAGGGCTCTATTTGCTGCTCCCCACGCCATGCCTGGCACCAGCCATGAACAAGGTGGGGTAAGGAAAGGAAACTCCCCCAGGCAGGGGACAGACACTCCCCCTCAAAGGTCAGAGAGCACAAGGACAGGCTCAGCCAACAGAGGGAGAGTCTCCCAGAAACTAGCCCCTGAATACCAGGGAGCTCACAGCAACCTGGCCTCCCATCGCAGCCCTCTCTCCCTAGGGCACACAGAACACCTTCCCCTTCACACACAGGAACTGCAGGTCCTTCTGAGACTCCTGGTCCTGAGACCCTTCCTGGGTCACTGTCCCTGGAAGCAAAGGCCAGGCTGGTGACAACCTGAGATACAGGGAGGGACCACTCAGCTGTCACCACCCAGCTTGACCCCTTCTCACCCACCGAGTCACCTCTGTGGCCTTCCTGCTGGGAGGAAATCGAATCTTCCCAGCCCATTTGAGAACACGGGGAAGACCAGGTGCCCAGCTGGTTGTCTGTGTCATAAACAGAAATAATCCCCAGGTTTGGGGCCTGTGGGGCTTCCTGTGCAGACCAAAGGACAAGACACAGCACAGGCCAATGCTTGTTCATCCTCTCAGGGGGTACGTGCCCCAATCAGACTTGCTGTTGCAAGTGGGCTCCACAGGCCAGTAACACCCACCTTCCCTGAGAGATTGTCAGATGCAGAGTCTCTGGTCCACCGCACACCTGATGAGTGACAATCCGCATTTTAACAGGATCTGGAGACCCTCCCTGTGCCCAGGAGAGGGGGAGAAGCTGCCCCATCACCACATCACCAGATCGCATTCTTGTTGGACATCCACATTAGCGGGACAGCTGCTGAATCAGCATCTAAGGTGTCACCTGGGCATCGCAAACATTACAAAGTTCCACAGGTGATCTGATGCACAGTGGCAGTGACATCCCTGTGACAAAAGTTCCTGAAGTGGCCCACGAGCTTCTGCTCTGAAGGGAAAAGTAAAATGTGAAAGAGAGAGAGCTGTGGGGGAGGCTACTGTGCACCTGACTGGGAGCCATGGGGAATGCCCTCAACCTGGGTGACCCAGGCTGGTGCTTTTCCAAACAGAGCATGTGAGTGTGTGTGTGTTCAGATACCTCAGCAGTTCCAAGGGAACCAAAATACACAGGGATGGTTAACTGGAAGAAGGGGAAAAGGGTGGCACAAATGAGGGGAGGAGGAGGTGGGTCCTTGGCACAAACTCCGCCCTGGTCCATGTGACCAGGTAAGTGATATTGCACCAGGAGGAGGCCCAGTGCACAGTGAAGAGGGACAGCAGATCCCATCAGTTTGTACAGTGGTGCCTTTGAGCTTTCCTGGAATCAAAGCTCTTCTCGCAGAGGGAGGGACAATGCAGGCAACAGACTCCATGGAGTCACTCTCAGCCCCTATCTGCAGAGGACCTGTCCCATGGCAGGGGCTCCTGCTGGCTGGTAAGGAAGGAACAATCCCTGGGGGTGGACTGAAGGAGGAAAGATGGGTACTTGCTGGGGTCTCCTGTGGAGGACAGTGCTGTGAGAGTGGAGGAGATCGCTCTGTGTGGACCTGAGGGGAGAGGACAGGAGAGCAGAGTAGGATGGGTAAGGGAGATGGGTAACAGGTAACAGGGAAATCTCATGATCTGGAAGTCGAGTGGGGCAGGGAAACTTCAATTGCTGTTACTTCCTAAGTTATTCATCACTGAGTATTGAATTTTGAAAACTGACCATAATAATACCAATTTATGTCAGGTGGCATCAGAAATAACTTAACCAGGGGTGCTAAACACTGACCTTACCACCAGCCTCAGGAAAAATACATGACAGACGGTGCAGGACTCTGGCTGGTGAGCACTCATTCACCCACATTCATTCACCCACAGGTGTTTGCAGCCTGTTGCAGGCACTGGGGATGCAAGATCTGACAAGCCCCTGTTCCCATGGAGCTCACGTTCTATGGGGAGAGAGAGATAAGAAAATATCTACATGTGATGTCAGGTACCCACAAGTGTTAAAAAAGAACAGAGCAGAGACATATCAGAAAGTGATTAACAGAAAGTCTTTAGGGAAGTGTTCTATGAAGGTTCCTCCCATGGACACCCCTAAGGGTCAGCAGGGGTCTGAGGGCAGTGAGTGGGTTAGCCAAACAGACACCTGGAAAAGAGACTGCGAAACAGAAAAAGTAATAGGTTCACAGGTGCTGAAGTATTGGTGGTCATGCTGTTGACCTTGACCACCAGGAGACACACACACACACACAAACAACAAGGCTGAGAGATGAAGAGACCTGTTCCAAATCCAGGGCCTCATCTCTCCATCCCAATATAGAGCTCCAAATATTTATCAATTTCTCTCTTCCCTCCTAGTTTCACTCTTAAATTTCTGGAGCCTGCCCACCACTGCCCAACTCGCTATTGTGTCAACCTATTCTGCAGAAGGGAAGAATGTGATTCTACACATCCGCAACAAGCCTCCTAATGCTATAGGCTTCAAGTGGTACAGGGGGGAAGGGGAAAATTCCAAATGTCTTATTGCAAGACTTCCACAGATCCGCACATTTTATAGGACAGGAGATGCATACACCGGTCGAGAACAAATAAACTTGGATGGATCCTTGCAAATAAGGAAGGTCACTATGAAGGACACAGGAAGCTACACCGTAGTAGTCTTCCTTGAAGACTATATAAAAGAAATAGGATTTGGACGGCTCGATGTATACCGTGAGTGATTGCTCTCTGACCTCTGGGTTTTGGGTGGGTGAACTTCAATTCACACACAGGACTGATAGCACTGGACTCTCCTCCATCCCCCCTGCCTCACATTCCAAGTTGGGTTTGGGCATTTAGTGCAGGACACACACAGTGGAAACAAACTTTCTAAGGTCAGAGTTCCCTTCCTGGATTCCAGCCCTGCAGACATTCACCACAGAGAGAAGGGCCAGTCTGATGGGAGTCGCTCAGCAGAGGGAGACCAGTCTCAGTCTAGGTCCCTGGACCCCTCCCCATGACCATGATCCTGAGAAAGACCCTGCAGGGCTGGGCCAGGGCCCATCATGAGGAGTCCCCTGCAATTCTCATAAAGAAGCTAAGTTTCAGCAGCCCCTCCCAGACACCCCACCCCAGGGGGATCCTGTGTCAGATTGCGGTTAACCTCCTGGGAAGGGCTGTGTGGGTGCAATGGTTTCCGGGTGTCTGAGTCACAAGGCTTTTGAGTGCTCACCAGCCAGAGCTCAGACCCATGAGCCACAACTGCATAGGGGTGGTCCTACACCTGAGGCTGTGTATGGATAACACAGATGGACAAGGAGACCAGGCTATTTGTGAACTACACTGAAAAATTTAGGAGTCCAGAGAAAGGCAGAATCACAGGGAACAAAAAAAAAACAAAAGATGCGCCTGGCAGCTCCTCGTCCACCAGGGATCAGCCCAGGAGACTCTCTCTTGGAGTTGATCAATAACAGATGCCCCTCATTTGAGCAGCTCCCCTGTCCCAATGTTTAGTCAGATACTGTGAATATTTTGTTGTTAATACACTGACACCCTGGCAGTCAAATGTTCATCATACTTCATTGAGAGGAAACCGAGGCACAGGGGGATAGAGTCACTAAAGCAGGGCCACCCAGACCATGAGAGTCACTCAAGGTCTGTCTACAGCCATAATCCCATCCTATCCTCCATCCCAGAGGGATCCCTAAAGCAAACATTGGTTTAGATCTTCCCTTAGGCATCCCCAGCTCAGAGAGAGAGAGAAATCTTGCTCTGGAAAATAACACAAAATGGAGAATTAATTTATTTGTACTCTAGAACCAAATTAACTGCAGTAATCATCAGTCAGTGCTGGGGACACCCAGACCTTGCCCTCAGGTGACTGATCCACCCCTCCCTGCACTGGAGTTGAAACCACTGATTTGTTTCCTGATGTGTTGGTGTCACTCCCACTGGATATAACCGAAAGGACTTTGCCTGCTCACTTCTCATTTTACACTTGTAACCACCTAAGGGATCAAGATGTAACACACTTTTTTTTAAGAATTATGAAGAAATAAATGGTTTCTGAAGGAAAGAATGATCTAAAACCTCTTCAGAGGCTGAAACCTTGATGCAGAGTCCTTGAAACTCTGGCCACATGGGAAAGACTCTCTGTCACTCCACGGGCTGAGACCCAGGTCTCAGACCCTTTGCTGTGCTCTAGAGAAATAGTCCTTCCTGCTATTGCTCTTAGTCCCTGGGATATTAATAGTAATTTTTCCATATGGGGGTATTTTAAGATATTTCCAAATTTCTATCTCAGAACAACCAAACACAAACTGTCCACAAGGGCCAGAATGTCAGCAATCCATGCTCCCATCTTGCTGTCCATCACCCCTTCTGCATCTGCACAAGCCTCCCCTGCCCTCAGTACAGGGAAGTTGACTGTAATGACCAAGGGCAAAGCATATGGTTCTGCTGCCACAGTCAGCTCCTGTTTGTCCCTTCACGCTTTTCTAGCTCATTCCTTGGGTTCTGCTCTATCATTTATTGGCTCATTGGCTCATGTTAATCATACTCACCTGGGAAGGCCTGACCCAGCTCTTGGTCCCGGGGTCTGAGTAGTCAACTGACCACAGACTTGATCCTGGTCCCCATGTTTTATTTCTGCTCCAGTCTGAGTCTCTAAGATGTCCTAGGATATGGTCCCTCTTAGAAACACACCTCAGCTGGGCAATGAAGGTCTGTGCAGCTAGAAAAAAATTGAAGTCAGATGGTCAGTGAAGAAGTAGGAGAGGTGTGGGAGGATGGGGGGAGGGGTGTCTCTAACTCTAGGTCCTCTGTTGTTCCACAACCAAATCCTGCTAATCTATTGAATGGTGCCCTTCATTTGTTTGCATGTGGATATTGCTGTTCAACACTATTTGTTGAAAGACTGTCCTTTCTCCATTTAACAGTCTTGGCTCCTGAGAAAGGCTGTGCTTTATCACAGACATAGTGGATTTAAGTTCTCTGAGTGCTCAGATCTCCAGGCATTTGTCTTGTGATACATAGACCTGCCTTATTCTTTTAAGTTGGCTGAGAGGTGAGAGGTGCCAAGTCTGATTGAAGTACCCTTGGAGGACTCAAGTGTCCCACACAGGGCAGTGTTCTCCTGTTACCTGCTCAGTGGAGTTACCCACACCCAATATCACAAGCATCAACTTTGAGAGTTTTGATTTATATTTTTCTAATGATAGTGATGTTTAGCATCTTTTCCTGGGCTTACTGACCATTTGTTTTTTTTTTTGTTTTTTTTGGTTTTGTTTTGTTTTTTTTTTAAATATATTTTATTGATTTTTTACAGAGAGGAAGGAAGAGGGACAGAGAGGTAGAAACATCGATGAGAGAGAGACATCGATAAGCTGCCTCCTGCACACTCCCTACTGGGGATGTGCCCGCAACCAAGGTACATGCCCTTGACCGGAATCGAACCTGGGACCCTTCAGTCCGTAGGCCGACGCTCTATCCACTGAGCCAAACCGGTTAGGGCCTTACTGACCATTTGTATATCTTCTCTGGAGAAATGTGTATTCAAGAGGTTTG
Source organism: Plecotus auritus (assembly GCF_963455305.1). Lineage (NCBI taxonomy): Eukaryota > Metazoa > Chordata > Mammalia > Chiroptera > Vespertilionidae > Plecotus > Plecotus auritus. The sequence continues at coordinate 17,334,686 of NC_137785.1, forward strand.
CCCATTTTAAAATCAGGTTATTTGGTGTTGCTGTTATTGAGTTGTAAGACGTCTTTATATATTCCAGATATTAAGCCCTCATCTTATTATTGATTTGCAAAGAATTTTATAACATTCCACAGATCACGTTTCACTCTGTTGATTGTGTCCTTGGATGAACAGAAGTTTTCCATTTTGACAAAAATCTAAATTATCTAATATTTTCTGGCCTAAGTTTCTAGTGTCATATTCAAGAAATCATTGCCAAACCCAATGTCATACTGCTTACCCCTATGTTTTCTTCTAAGAGTTTTGTAATTTTAGTTCTTACCTTTAGGATTCAATCCATTTTGACTGAATTATTGTGTATGGTATAAGCAATGGTCCCCTTTATTGGTTTGCATGTAAACATTGCTGTTCAACAGCATTTGTTGAAAAGACTGTCCTTTCTCCATTGAACAGTCTTGGTTCCTTTATCAAAACCATTTGATTGTGTCTTTTGACAAATAGAAGTCTTTATGCCAGTGTCACACTATTTTGGTTACTTTCCCTTTGTAGTAAGATTTGAAATTAGTAACTGTGAGACCTCCAATTTCAATTCATCCTTTTTAAGGTTGTTGCAAACATTTCGGATCCATTGAAATTCCACATAAATTCTGAGATGGGTTTTTTATTCTGAAAAAAAGTAATTGGGATTTTGATAGGGATTGTTTCAAATATGTAGATAGTTGGAGGTCTTGGAATCAATTAACATGGATGTCTTTCCAGGTATTTGTTTCTTCCTTACTTTCAGAAATGTTTGGTAGTTTTCAGTGTATTCTTCTTTCACCTTATTATATTTAATCGTAAGTGTTCCAGTCTTTTTGATGCCATTGTAAACGGAATTGTTTTCTTTATTTTATTTGAGGATTGTTCATTTTTGTTTAATAAATGGAAATGTTGCTGGGTGTTGATTATGTCTCTGGCAATTTCATCTTCTTTATTAGTTCTAATAGCAGTTTTAGGTATGTACGTGGTGAAATCTTTAGGGTGTTCTACAATAAGATTATGTTGTCTTTTTAAAAAGCTATTTTCTTATTCCTCTCTAAATTGGATATCTCTTACCTCATCTTCTTGCCTGATACTTCTGACTAGTTGAATTAGGGGAAAAACAGCATCCTCATCTTATTCATGCTCTTAGTACTGTTTTCAGAGGTACTCCGTGTAGTAATGAGTTAGCTGTGGACTTTCATATGTGGCCTTTACCATATTAAATAATTTCCTGCTATTCCTACAGTTCCCGTCTTTTAAAATTATAACCACTTCTCTTTAGTGATTTATTTCACCATTATATGCAATCAGCAGGCCTGGAAATAAAGTCCTGTTCAGACTGAGGAATCCTATAGATAAAACTTCTCCAGGTCCAAGGTCATGAAGACGGGGTGTGGCCATCTTTATTGCCTAATGAGTTATTTAACAACAGTTAAATGCCCTTTCACTTTCTGTAAAGTCCCCTTGGCCCCAGTAGTGGACAGGACAGAAGTGGTAAGATATCCTTTCCCAACGTACACGGAATTTTTAAGTAAGAAAAACTTCTAGGAAAGGGTCAATAAAAGCTCATGAGAGGAAAATTCCACCTTATGGTGAAGTTATAGGGCATGTAGGCTGCGAATGGGGTTCTCTGTGTTGATACTACAAAGATGTCTATGGGAACAGGTCAGTAGTGATCTGGGTTCAGAGAGGAGGTGCAGCCCTCTCCCTACACATAGCCACCTGAATAAAGACAATTGTCCTTCTGCACAGATCAGAACCATCTTCTGGTGACCTTACAGATCTCACAGTGGACTCTCAGTGGCTAAGATGTCTGAGGAGGCAGCATGGCCCTGGTCCCAAGCTCACTTTCAATTAGCCATGCCCTCTGTTTCTCCACAGAGCCAGTGTGGGTGCCCACACTCCTAGCCAGTAACACAACAGTCAAGGAGAATAAGGATGCCGTAGTCATGACCTGCTACACAGATGCAGTCTCCACCAAGTGGTTCTTCAATGGCATGGATCTGCGACTGACGGAGCGGATGCAGCTGTCCTGGAACAACAGAATTCTCACCATAGACCCTGTTAGGAAGAAAGATGCTGGGAGTTACCAGTGTGAAGTGTCCAACCCCATCAGTTCTGCTGATAGTGAACCGGTTGACCTGGATGTAAAATAGTAGTGAGCCTCCTCCCTTCCTCTATGTTATTAAACTGAATAAAATTTTTGACCCCTTAAATAGATATATTGTGAGGGTGGAAAGTCCTTTGAAAACTTGCATTGAGTCAATAAATGCACAAAAAAAAAAGAGCTGACATTGTCATTATTGTTGACTTAAGGTTATTTTCTATACCAGATCCCACCTCTGTGTGATCTAAGTTGTACCATCTCCACAGTGGAGGTCAAACCAAGCCTTTCAAGAGAATGGCAGTGGTTGTGCGATTACCCTGGGTGCACGTGATGAGTTTGCATAAATACAAATTCTGACCCTTCTCCAAGGGGACATGTAGTAGATACCCAGCCACTGTTGTTGGCAAAGGGAATGGACAGGAGGACGCCCATTTGAGTAACAACACTGATCTTTTTTCTCCCTGTTTGACTTATTTCAAAAAATTTCTTAAGTCTTTTTGATTATTCTTAATTTGTATGCCTATAGACTTATTTGCATAAACTCAATAGGAATCTGTCTTCCTTGTTAATAGGGTATAATTGGAAACCTTAGAAATAAAACCAAGGCTTTGGCTAAAATGTCCTAGTTCAGACTGATGCCCACAGAATTAGAAATGACCTCACCTTTTATGAAGCTAAGTTTGACCTGTGGGGCCTTTTGGAATCTCTTGGAGATGAGGCCATTACCCAAAGCTAGAGGGTGAGGCTTCCTAACCTCAAGAGACTGTTAAAAGTCCCATCTTTGGTTTCATAGAAAAACCTGCATCAGAGCAAACTATGTGGTGAATATCAGTTCCTCTGCACTTAGGTCATTAATCAGGCCAAATCCAGCAACACCAGGCATATTGTAGGATGGAGAATACTCTTCATCCTTAGAGATAACCTGTGGTCAAAAGGAAGGTGACTGTAGAGAGCAATGTAATGTCTTTATGGAGAACTCCAGAAGCACAGCCTTCTGGGAGATAAGATCCTGGCTGTGTTCAGGAACTCTCAGCTGCTTTTTTATAAATGGCTGCGAAATTGCACCTCTTCATAAATTTCTGGAAATGATAAAGATGTAAACTGGGTCTTGGCTAAAAGAGATTTAGTTGTGTTTCCCTCCGCTGTGCAGAAAGCACTTTTGTTCTGAACCAGAGGCCTTAGTGTTCCCTCAGAGTCACCAACTTTTACGCAGGTTCTTCCTGACAACATGCCTTTGTCTTCCATCCATAGACCATTTATTTTATAAATGTAATTGTAATTAGTAATTGCAGAGTCTTTCTCTGCACTTTTGAAATATACACAAGTCTCCTCAAAAACTTCTTGCCAGTGTTATGACCCAGAGAATATCTGTCTCAAGGGCCTGGCCCCATTCCTTTGGTATTTAATCTTTACAGTGTCCCTGTGTCCCAGTCTCTGAGGGAGAGAAGGAGCCTAACTTGGGTGGGGAACCTTTACAATAAAGATGTGAAAAGACCTCCTGTCAGGATATCAGGAAATGTTTTACATTTCCTTTCTGTAAAGCCAATTAGAAAACACAGATGCCTATAATTCCTTATTTTTTTCTTAAAATCTTCCCAGCCTTTTCTTTCAGGGATGTCGAGTGTCATTTCACTGCCTTATTGCATGGTTCTGAATAATGTCTTTCTTGCCTCTTTAAATTAGTTGGACACATGTTTTACTTTGTCATCATCTACCTGTAACTAGCTGATTCTGTCATTTAGCTCACATGTGTCGATCCTTATCTTATTTTCAAATCTTCCAATTTCTTTCCTTATCAGGCTAAAATTCTCCAAATAAAGGTCTCAAATTTTTCTGCCACCCTTCTGACTTGGCATCCACAGCAGCATCTGACGTGACTTCTTAGATGCTTTTGAGGCTCCAGGTTGCCTCAGGATGGCCTTTGCACCAGAATCTGTGAAGACATGCAGGCCTGAAAGGGCACAAATTCACAGGGAACAAACCATCAACAGTGTTCGCATTCATTTTCACTGCACCTTCAAGGAACAAGATCACAGAGATTTTAACAAATATTCTGTCTTGATCCTTAGAAACTCTAGTAAACATGTTGGTCCCTGACTTGTCAGCCACCCATAGGCTGTCACTAAAAGATGCTGTTTTGTGTCCCCCATGACCTGGAGCTCAAGCCAGACTTGAGTCCTCATACTTGTTTTCTTCTTTGGTGTTACAATCACCAGGTGCCTGTTCTTAGAGAATCCACATCCAGAACCTGGGAAATGGAAATAAATCTTTCCTGTGCCTTGTGGCCTCTGGAGTATTTAGCTATACTCCTTTGACACCTAGCCAGAGGTGGATTGTGGGTAAGCAGTAGTGGACATAGTGGGGAGCTGTTGAGTGATAGTATCTGTTCAGAGCCAGGATGATAAATAGTAAGGCCTGGGGGGTTTGGAGATATTAGGCTTTATATGAGGTCAAGGGAACCTAAAGGGGCCCTGCAAGTGGGCTCTTTTGGGGTGGGTTCTGGATGGGGATGAGGGATATGAGTGAGGGTCTACCTTCTACCTGTTGAGTGAGAAGCCACTGGAGCTGGTGCAGTGAAGTGTGAGTGCCATTCTCCCAAACTTGGATTTGTGAGAGGGGTGAGAAACAGGGTTGGGGGTCAAGGATAAAGTTCTTGAAGATTCATATTAGTGTCCTGTAATTGGGACAAGAGGGAGCACCAGATATACTGGCTGGCAGGAGTTACAGAATAGACATAAAATAAGAAGCAAGAGGGAAAAGCAGATGAGCATCTTGTAAGGAGTTAGGAGTCTGAAAAGTGAGGAGGGATGAGGACACCATGAATGCAGAATATGAGCCTAAGGAATTTGTTATTTGAGCCAGGAAATTAGTTGAAGTCCAGGGTAGTCAGACTATAACAGGGGTTGGCATGGAGTCTGGGGAAAGTGGGGAATGCAAGGCAGGCTTGAGGCAGAATACCAAATTGAGGGCCATCCTCCAGCTCCAACCCAGTAGAGATGTGTGTAATTGGCTCTCCAAGCAGTTACCCCATGGCCTGGGAGAGCCATGAAAGGCCAATCTCACCCCTACACACCAAGACGTGCCTCAGCTGAATAAACATATTAGCCATGTCCCTGGGGACTTGTGTGTCAGTGAGTAAGTCAATGGCTGATGATATGTGTGTGTTGGGGGAGAAGGAATTGAGGGCTGGCATGAACTTGGAGTGTGTGGAGCATTTTCCTTCTTTGTTGACTAGTCAGAGTAACTTTCTGTGATTTCACAGGTAAGAGCCCTGTGGTAGGTCACAGGGATGGAGTGGTAGGTAGCCATGGTGCCCACCTGTCTTTGTCTAATCAGGATGTGTCACTTCCATCTGTGATGGATGCTTCTCTCCTCACCTGAACTTATGTTGGTGAGTGTGGTCGAACCAAGGTTATGATGAGCAGTTCTGCCTACCTGGTCACATTACAGCCCACGTTCAGACTCTCCATCTCTCCTCAGGGCTAGAGCCTATTGAAAGCTGTAGTTTTATTGCTGTAGAAGATAGGGCCTTGCTCACAACCCTAGGAGTCTGCATGTAATTATTTTATTAGGTCTCACCAGAGATTTCACAAAGCACCTTTCATTCTTCTAACATCAATTAGCAACTTGTCCTTTTCTCTGGAGGATATATCCAGCATGGCCCAGACTAGTGAAGCCATAGATGAGGCAGATCCCTGAATTGTCACAGATGTGGATGGCCCTATGGCTCATGCTTTGCTTAAACTGCTGATCACAAGAGTTGATCCTGTCTCTGGTGTCACTGTCGTCGCTGATGTCATTGTCTTAGAGCATCAACATTAGCAGGCATCACTTCCACCCTTTGGAGCACACGTATCTTCCTAAGACATTTAGAAACTTACAGCTTTGTTCATCTTTAGCAGGAAAGCCTCTAGTTCTCACCATTTTGATGACTTGAGTTTGGCATTAAATTAACTTGGAGAACAAACACATCCATTTGTCCTGATAGGGAGGGTTGGCTTCATGGGCTATTAATTTGTGCAGCCACTTAGAAGGGCCTATGGTAGGTTTAATAGATTGCTTTTGTCATCCTGAAATTCTTAGTTTGGACAAAGAACCCAGAACTTTCACATGACTTTTCATAGTTCTGCCCCTAGGTGTGACCATGGGTTGGAAAAATTCTGCAATGTGACCATCAGAGGGCAGCACAGCAGCAAGGAAACCTGGAGAAGCTGTGAAGGAATACAGAGAAGTATTTGGCTTTTTCTACTCTATTTATGTCATTACAAGTGTGTAAAGAACAGGACCATCCCATGCCCAAATCTGTAGGTTAAAGAAGGAAGGTTATCTGTCTATGATATACAGCGGAGATTCAAATTTAAAGAAATCTCAGGTAGTTGGCTCAAATGTGAATGGCATTAAGCAGACACAATACGCCTACACTAAATATTGGTCTTTAGAAAAATACTGGAGAGAGAGAGAGAGAGAGAGAGAGAGAGAGAGAGAGAGAGAGTAATGAGAAAGAAAGCAGCTGAGCTTTCATCTTCTAAGAGGAAAGACCTTGCAGTCGATAATGCCAAAAAGTAAAAAATTACTAAATAAACGCAAAAAATCTAATTTAAAGAAGACTTTGGTTCCATCCAGTGGGGGCTCCCATTGTTTGGGGCAGATATCATCAGTTGGCCAAAAGAAACCAGAACCTTCCTGTGATGACTTTTAGCAGAACACACAGAGACACAGGGCTTATCATGGCAACATTCAATGTTGTCACAAATACAAGAAAGAACATCCAACAGGAGAGAGCTGGGACCTGGCTTTGCTTACAGTGTGAATATCAGACATAGAATAACTATTTCATGTTCCACCTGCAGGGGGAGTTAAAATCTCCTTGGGTTGTAGAGGATTGCCTCAAAACAATTTACCTTCTCTGGCTCTTACAAACTGATTAAGATCTGTCCTAGAAACCCAAACGACTTGGCTCTTTGTCCAAATGATATATAATGGGCACTGGCATGTTCTTTGCATTTGTTTTGTTACGTTTTTTATATCAGAAAGATAAAATTAAAATAAATGGTGATAGAAATAAAATAAAATAAAATAAAATAATATAAAATGAAAAAGAAAAAAAATTACAATTCTCTTTTCATTAACCAGAACATAAGTGGTCTGCCTTCCTTTTTAAGAAAAGTACTATTTATTTAACTGAATTTTTCTGTATTGGGAAGCAGACTAAAGTTGCAGTTTCCCAAATGATCTCTAAGGGCAGGACTGGAGAATTGACTTGCTAAAGTATTGCTGTTATTTCCTGGATGAAAAAAACTAGGAAATGGACACGCTGCATTGGTCTCAAGCAACAGTCCCTCTGCAGCCTCTGTAGCCACAGTCCAGGACCCACCAGCTCCATAGCCCTGAGTGTGGGAGAGTCACAAGCCACATCGCACACAACCACCTCCCTACTTCAAAACTCACACTTCAATTCTGTTGTCAGACATTCCAGGAATTGCTGTCTTCAGCTTCTGAGTTTTTGGTGTTTTTTCCAAGGGGTTTAGGAGAGAATGAGTTAAGCCAATCCAGGGTATCTTTCCTAGACATTATTGGGGCACCTCTATTGTAACATGTGCAAAACAAAGATCTTTATCCTCCCCACCTCCCAACCTGATCCTCCTCAAATCCTCCTCTTCTTAGTCAAGGTCAAATCCATCCTTCCAGGAAATCTTGGCATTATCCTTGCTGCCTCTTTTGCTCTCACAGTAATCTCTAATCCATCAGTACACTTGCAGTCGGTCTACACAGTATAGATAGACCACAAATACTCAGGTACAAGCCGCCATTACTCCTACTTGAGGTTATTGTAACTGTCTCCTAACTGGTCTTCCTACTGCCTCCTTCACTCACCTTATAGCCATCTCCCCAGAGTAAGAACTGTGAATCCTTAAGCACAAGAAGAACTTCAATGGCCACACAGAATAAGTGAGATGGAAAATCCCCAACTCAGCTCATCTCAGATGTCTCCCTCCTCCTCATCCCTGTCCTCATTGGTCCTTTATTTTACACTTAAGACTCTTCAGCTCTGGAACATTTGATCTGTCTGACCCACCAGACTCAATCTCCTTAACGAGTCTTCCCAGCCCTGCCAAACTTTCCTCCCACCACCACCTGGGTCCTCAGCTACTGAGAGTCATTGGACCTTTGGGTCCTCTCCACCTCCACAGGCTCTGGAGGAGCTCAGAGACACAAAGACCAACTGCATGAGGCTGAAAAAGGCAACTGGAAACTGGAAATGAACCCTTAAAATACACACAATTTATACTTACCACTCCTAGAAATTTTCTGGTTGAAGCAGGATGTTCTCAAAAGCCTCGGGGTTCTTAACCCAAATTTTTCCCTTTAAAAATCTTTATTTAATTGTATTTAAAATCACATAACATTAAATTTACCATCATGAACCAATATACTGAACCCATGTACAGTTTAGTCGCAATATATATACAGTATATTCTTATTTTGGTAAAAACAAATTTCTAGCACTTTTTCAATAGTGAAACTGAAAACCTATACCCATTGAATAACAATGTCCTATGTCCTCATCCCTCAAGTACCCTGCAGTGACCAACATTCTTTGCTTTTATAAATTTGAATACTTGAGATACATATAAGTGGAACACCCTGTTCCTGTCTTCTTGTGACTGGCTTGTTTCATGGAGCATACTATCCAAAATTAACATATTTATAATGCTGACTAAGGTACCATTGTATATGTATTTACTACATGTTTTATGTTACTCTATGAAAAATAGAGTTGCTTCCACCTCTTGGTGTTGTGAATAATTCTGCAATAAAAATGGATGTAAGAACAGGTCAGGGGTCACCCTGGGGTTATGTGGGGTCAGAGAAGAAGTGCAGCCCTATCCTTACACATTGTCACCTGAACAAAGACAATTCTGCAGAGGTCAGGACCATCCTCTGGTTAACTTTACAGAGCTCACTGTGGACTGTGAGTGGGTGAGATGCCTCAGAATGTAGCAGGACCCCAAGTCCCAAGCCCACTCTCAATCAGTCCTTGGTCTTTTCACAGAGCCCACAAGAGTGCACACCTTCCTAGCCAGCAACACCACAGTCACAGAGCATGAGGATGCTGTGGTCCTTACCTGCTACTCAACTGTGATCCTCACCCAGTGGTTCTTCAATAACATGAGTCTGTAAGAGCATGAAGCTGTCCGGGAGCAACAGAACCCTCACCATAGACCCTGTCACAAGGAAGGATGCTGGGGATTATCAGTGTGATGTCACCTACCTCATCAGTTTCTATGAAAGTGAGCTGCTCAGTTTGAATTTGAAATATGAATGACACACCTTCCCGCCTCTATGATATTAGACTCTGAATAAATGTTTTGCACTGTTTAAACAGATTTGTTGTGAAGGTAAAAAGTCCTTAGAAGACTTGAATTGAGTCAAGAAATGTTCAGAATTGTGCAATATTCTGTCATGGAACTCAACAATTCCAGCAAATAAGGAGGTCCGTGTCTCATCAGCTACCTGCAGACCTGCAATGGATGACCCTGTGTGTAGCCCTTTGTGACCAGGGCTCAGGCCAGACATCAGTGTCCTGAATCTTTTTTCAATGTTTTTACAAACTATACATGCCTCTTCTTAGAGAGTCCACAGATCAAGGGAAAAGGGAAATAAATCTCTCCTCTGGGGTGCTTGGCTGAAATCCATGGAGATCCAGTCAGATGTGGATTGTGGGTAAGCAGAGATGGGCATACATGGGGGCCCTGAAGGGTTAGGGGTGGTTCAGAGTCAACATGAGAAGTTGTAAAGCCAGGGGAGTATTGGGAGAAGGGGATCTAAGGGTGTCCTACAGGTGGGCTCTTTTGGGAAATGCTCAGGATGGGGCTGAGGAATATGAATGAGGGGCTGACCTATCTTTTGACTAAAGAGACACTGGATCTGCTGTGGTGGTGTGTGTGTGGTGGGGGGGGGGTGCCATTCTCCCAGACTTGGATGGGTGTGCGGGATGAGACACAGGGTTGGAGGAAAGGATAAGGTTCTTGAAGATTCAGTTCTTGAAGGCAATCTGAAGCGCCTGATGTACAGTCTGGCAGGAGACATGGGACAGTGGACAGGCTATAGAGATTAAAGGAGAGAAGAAGATGAGCATTTTGTGGGGAGCTAGGAGTCTGGAAAGCAATGAGGAACTGTAGGTTGGGGACACCATGAACACAGAAGATGAGCTTAGGGAGTTTGGAGATTTGAGTCTGGAAGACAGTTGGAGTCACAGGGTAGTCAGACTACAACAGGGGTTGGCATGGAGCCTGGAGAAAGTTGGGAATGCAGGGTAGGCTTGGGGGTGAAGACCAAATTGAGGGCTGGAGGTGAGACTGTGCCTTAAGGGAGCCCTGTGCCCTGTACTTAGGCATCTTGGATAACATGCCTTTGACCTGTCAGAGTAATGTTTTTAGGTAGACCAATGGAAGGAAGAACCTCTGGCACCAGAATAGGAGACCACAGACCCCTCATGTTGCCTGGTCCCTGCACAGCCTCTCCACGTGCTGTAAATGTTAACTCTTCCGACCCTCCCATGTAAAAATAATATGTATTTCTCCATTTTGCCTTTTATTCAATTCTGGAGTTTCCCAGATATGCTTTATCTCACATTTGAATGGATTTCACACAACTTTGTTGTAATCTTCTCCTATGGTTATCCTATATAATAAAAGGCTAATATGCGAATCAGCCTAACAGTGTAATGACCAGTTGCTATGATGCACACTGATCACCAGGGGATAGACACCCAACACAGGAGCTGCCCCCTGCCCGTAGGCCCCAATTGATCCATGGGGAATGGGGAACCAGCAGTGGGTGGTGGAGGGTGGTTGGGCCGGCTGCCAGCAGCTGGGGAAGATGGTCCTGATAGCAGGCTAGGCCTAGGGACTGTACCTGTGCATGAATTTCATTCACTGAGCCTCTAGTAATGTATAAAATAAGCTGCAAAACTGCCATTCTTCTCAGGATTTGAGATCTTGCTTTCAGGCATATGACATCAGTTTCACTCAAACTCATGTTTTTGCAGGTTTCTTACTTTGGCAGGACCTGGGAACACTGCTTTCTCAGTAGTCTTTGTGCTGCCCTCCCCGCCTCCTCCAAGCCTGGCACCACCCGTGGGCAAGGCGAGGTGACGAGAGGAACGCCTCCCAGGCCAGAAACAGAGACTGCCCCAAAGGTCAATGAGCACAAGGACAGACTCAACAGACAGAAATAGAGAGAGAGGGTCTCCCTGAAACCAGGGAGGACCAGAAAGCCCACAGCCACCTGAGCTCCCACAACAGTCCTCTCTTCCTAGGAAACGCAGGATACCTTCCTCTTCACACCCAGGAACTGCAGATCCTTCTGAGACTCCTGGTCCTGGGTCTCTGTCCCTAGAAGCAAAGGCCAGGCTGGTGGCAACCTGAGATAGAGGGAGAGGCCCCTCTGCAGTCACCACCCTGCTTGACCCCTTCTCACCCCCATAGTCACCTCTGTGGCCTTCCTGCTGGGAGGAAATCCTACCTGGGAGTCGCTCAGCAGAGGGAGGCAAGTCTCAGTCCAGGTCCCTGGGCCCCTCCCCATGACCATGACCCTGAGACAGGCTCTGCAGGGGATCCACACAGTAAAGCTCCACTTGGCAGCCCTTCCCTTGACCCCTGTCCCAGGGATCCTGACTCTAGAAACCCTGGGGAGCCTGTATTTGGTTGGGTTTGGCTTCCAGGGAAGGGCTGAGTGGGTAACAGTTTCACAACTGCCTGATTCACAGGACTCCTGAGCTAATCACCAGCCAGGGCTCAGCGCCTAGAGGTGCATTTGGGCAAGGAATGAGCTCGGTCCTTCACCTGACACTGTGTGTGGAGATCACAGGCAGACAAGGTCCCCAGATCATTAGCTGACTGTTCTGGTGGACTTAGGAGAGTCCACAGAAAGGTCAGCATCCCTGGGGAGAAATAGAGGATTAAAAAATGCTTCTGGCAGCTTCTCATACCCCAGGGATCAACCCAAGAGATTTTCTCTTGGAGTTGATTAATAGCACATGCCTCTTATTTGCGCAGCTTCCCTATCCCAAGATTCAGGTAAGATACTGTGATTATTTTACAGTTAACACACTGATAAGTTGATAGCCAAATATCCACTTTCCTTCAGTGAGGGGAAACCAAAGCATAGATAATACAGTCACTAAAACAGAGTCCCTCAGGCCCTTAGTAGCTGATCAGAGTACCTCAAGGTTGTTCTGCATAGCCCATTTCTCCTCCACCCCAGGGCCTATTAGGTGTCTGTGGTTCCCTAGACCAACTATTGGTTCAGATCCTTTCTTCTTAGGTGTCCTCGACTCAGAGGGAGAGATTCTGGTCTGGGGAGTGATAGTGAATGGAGAATTAATCAGTTTTTATTCTAAAATTAAATTACCTGCAGTAACAATCAGAGTCAGTGCTGGGAACGCCCAAGCCTTCCCCTCACGTGGCTGATCCACCCCTCACTTCACTCCCTCCCTGCACTGGACTTGAAACCACTTATTTGTTTCCTGTGTGTTGGTGTTACTCCCACTTGACAGTAAGGAAAGAATGTTGCGTCCTTATTCCTCACTCTACACCTGCAACCAGTTCAGGGACCATCATGTAAAAATACACTCAATTGCTTTTGATGAATGATGAAGAAATAAATGGTGATTGAATGAACAATGAATGATCCAAAATCTCTTTAGAGACTGGGAAGTTGATGCCGAGTTTTTAGAATTCTATCCACCTGGGACAGGCTCCCTTTCTCTCCAGGGAATGAGACCCATTTCTCAGATTATTTGCTGCTCTCTAGAGAAATAGTCTTTCCTTCAATTGGTCTTAAGGTCTGGGGTATTAATAATAATTTTCTCATACAGAAGAATTTTAAGCTTTTTCCAAACTTCTATCTCAGAACCACCATACACAAATGGTCCAAAAGGGCCAGAATGTCAGCAATCCATGTCCCCCTCTTGCCATCCATCACCCCTTCTGCATCTGCACAAGTCCTCCTCCCCTTCCCTCAGCAGGGGGAGGATGACTTTAATGACCAAGGGCAGAGCCACGGTTCTGCTGCCAGACAGCTCCAGCCTGTCCCCTTCACGTTTTTCAAGCTCATTCCTTGGACTCTGCTCTATCATTTATTGGCTCACTGGCTCATGTCAGTCATACTCACCTGGAAAATCCTGACCCAACCCTTAGGCCCAGGGCGTGGTATTCAAATGACTATGGGCTTGTTCCTGGGACCCATGTGTTAGCTCTGCTCCACCCCCAGTCTCCATGAGGCCGTGGAAGCTATGCCTCATAGAAACACACCTCACCAGGGTGATGAAAGTCCATGCATCCTGAAAGAATGGCCTCTGATCAGACAGGCATTCATTCAGCTGGTCAGGGAAGAACCAGGAGAACTTCAGAATGGTCTCTGACTTCCATTCTGTCTTTCCATGACCAAACCCCGATTCTTAACTGACACCTGAGAAAGTCTGTGCTTTCTCACATTTATACAGCTGGAGGCCTTACATTCTCTGAGCACTCAGATCCCCAGGCATTTGTCTTGTGATACATAGACCTGCCTTATTCTTTTAAGGAGTCACATTTGCTGAGAGGTGAGAGATGCCAGCTCTGATTGGAGATGCCTTTGGATGAATCAAAGGTTCCATATAGAGCATTGTTCTCTCTGTCACCTGCACAGCTGAGTTACCCACACCCAAAATCACAAGCAACAACTCCAACTCCTAGATTTTGGATTTGCATTTTCCTAATGATAGTGATGTTGAGCATCTTTTCATGTGCTATTGGCCATTTATATAACTTCTTTGGAGAAATGTCTATCAAGTTCTTTGCACATTTTAAATCAAGATATTTGATTTTGTTGTTGAGTTGTGGGAGTCTTTATATATTGTGGATATTAACTCCTTATCTTATATATGATTTTCAAAGAATTTTCTCCCATTCCATAGGTCACCTTTCACTCTGTTGTGCCATTCAATAAGCAGAAATTTTTCATTTGGTTAAAATCCAATTTATCTATTTCTTCTTTTTCCCCAGTGTTCTTAGTGTCCTATTTAAAAAATCATTGCCAAACCCGATGTCATAATGTTTCCCCCTATATTTTCTTCTAAGAATTTTATAGTTTTAGGTCTTACTTTTAGAATTCAATTCATTTTGCCTTAATTGTTGTATATGGTATAAGTTACAGTCCACTTCATTTGTTTGCATGGGGATATTGCTGTTCAACACCATTTGTTTAAAAGATTGTCAATTCTCCATTGAGCAGTGTTGGCTCTTTTTTCCAAACCATTTGATTGTGACACTTCTTTATTGTTGGGAGTATTACATGTATCCCTTTTTGTTCCCCATTGACCCCTTCTAGCCTGTCCCCATCCCCCACCCCAGGTCTTCACCACACTATTGTCTGTGTCCATGGGTTATGCATGTGTGCATACAAGTTCTTTGCTTGATCTCATCCCACCCACCCAAGCCTTCCCTCTGAGATTGCACAGTTGGTTCCATGCTTCTGTGCCTCTGGATCTATTTTGTTCATCAGTTTATTTTGTTCAGTGGATTCCACATATGAGTGAGTTCATGTGAAACTTGTCTTTCTCTGACTGACTTATTTCACTTAGCATGATACTCTCCAGGTCCCTCCATGATGTCTCAAAGAGTAAGAGATCCTTCTTTACAACCACATAATGTTCCATTGTGTAAATATACCACAGCTTCTTTATCCACTCATCTACTGATGGGCATTTAGGCTATTTGCACCTCTTAGCTATTGTAAATTGTCTTGCTATGAACATAGGGGTGCATACATTCTTTCTGAATGGTGTTTCAGGTTTCTTAGGATATATATTCCTAGAAGTGGGATCACTAGTCAAAGGGCAGTTCCATATTTAATTTATTGAGGAAACTCCACACTGTTTTCCATAATGGTTGCACCAGTCTGCATTCCCACCAGCAGTGTACTAGGATTCCCTTTTCTCCACATCCTCACCAGCATTTGTCATTTGTTGATCTGTTGATGATAGCCTGAGAGGTGTGAAGTGATACCTCATTGTCATTTTAATTTGCATCTCTCTGATGATCAGTGAGTTTGAGCATTTTTTCATATGTCTCTTGGCCATCTATATGTCCACTTTGCAAGAAGTATTTGTTTAGGCATTCTGCCCATTTTAAAATTGGATTGTTTGTCTTACTTTCATTAAGTTATATGAGTTCCTTCTATATTTTGGATATTAGCCCTTTATTGAATATATTATGCCAAAAATGTTCTCCCATACAATGGGCTCCCTTTTTGTTTTGTTGGGTTTTTGCTTTTTTGCTGTGCAGAAGCTTTATATTTTGATGTACTCCCTTTTGTTTATTTTCTCCTCAGTTTCCTTAGCCCTAGGAGATGTATCCACAAACATGTTGCTCTGAGAGATCTCTGAGCTTTTGCTCCCTATGTTTTCTTCTAGGTTTTTTATGGTTTCACAACTTAAATTAAAGTCTTTAATTCATTATGAGTTTATTCTTGTGAATGGTGGGTGGTCAAGTTGTGTGGTATAGTTACTTTTTTGTCATGTATCTGTCCATGTTTCCCAATACCATTTATTGAAGAAACTGTCTTGACACAATTGTATGCTCTTGCCTCCTTTGTCAAATATTGAGCATAATGGGTTGGGTCAATTTCTGGGGTCTCTGTTCTGTTCCATTGATCTATATGCCTGTTCTTGTGCCAATACCAGACTGTTTTGATTACAGTGGCTTTGTAGTATAACTTGATATCTGATATTGTGATCTCTCCAACTTTGTTTTTCTTTCTCAAGATTGTTGCAACTATTCTGGGTCATTTTTGGAGTATTTGTTCTAGATCTGTAAAATATACTGTTGGTATTTTAATAGGGGTTGCTTTGAATCTAAAGATTGCTTTGGGTAGTATGGGCATTTTAATGATGTTAATTCTACCAATCCATGATCACAGTATATTCTTCCACTTTCTCTTTTTTCAATGTACTGTAATTTTACGAGTACAAGTTTCCTCTATCTCATCCTCTTATATCTTTTTTTCAATGCTCTATAGTTTTATGAGTACAAGTCTTTTACCTCCTTGGTTAAATTTATTCCTAAGTATCTTAATTTTTTATGTTGCAATGGCAAATGGGATTGTTTGTTTAATTTCTCTTTCTGAGAATTCATTATCGGTGTGTAAAAATGCCATAGATTTCTGCATGTTAATTTTGTATTCTGCTATATTGTCAAATTGATTTATTATATATAGTAGCTTTTTGGTGGAGTCTTTAGGGTTTTCTATGTACAATATCATGTAGGTCATCTGCAAATAATGACCATTTTGCTTCCTCCTATCCATTGGTTGCCTTTTATGTTTTCTTCTTTTCTGATTGTTGTGGCTAGGAATTCCAGTACTATATTGAATAACAGTGGTGAAAGCAGACATCCCTATCTTATTCCTGATCTTAAGAGAAATGTTTGCAGTTTCTGCCTATTGAGTATGATGCTGGCGGTAGGTTGTATTATATGGCATTTATTATGTTGAAGTGTGATCCCTCTAGTCCCACTTTGGTGAGAGTTTTTAGAAAAAAATGTATGTTGAATTTTGTTGAATGTTTTTTCTGCATTTATTGATAAAATCATGTAATTTTTGTGTTTCAAATTGTTTTTTTTAATTATTTCATTGTTGAAAGTATTACATATGTCCCCTTTTTTCTCCATTGCCTCTGCCCACCCTCTCCCTCACGATCTGATTGTTTCTTTTGATGAAAATAAGTTTTTATGCCATTTCACACTATTTTGGTTACTTGAGCTCTTAGTAAGCTTTGAAATTAGAAAGTGTGAGAACCCAAACTGTATTATTCTGTTTTAAAATCATTGCAACCATTTTGGGGGTCCATTGAAATTGCATATGAATTCTATGATGGATTTTCCTATTTCTGCAAAAAAAAGTCAGCATGTTTTTATAGGGATTGTATCAAATATGTAGATAGTTGCGGGAAATTCTAATCTGTGGACATACCCATGGATTTCCATTTATTTGTTTCTTCTTTACTTTTGTTCAGAAATGTTAGGTAGTATACAGTGTATAAATCTTTCATAGCCTTGATTAAGTTTATTCCTAAAGATTCTAGTCTTTCTGATGTTATTGTAAATGGAACTGTTTTTTTTTTCTTTTTCCTTTTTAAAAAAATAAATTTTATTGATTTTTTACAGAGAGGAAAGGAGAGGGAGAGAGAGTTAGAAACATTGATGAGAAAGAAACATCAATCAGCTGCCTCCTGCACACACCCTACTGGGGATGTGCCAGCAACCAAGGTACATGCCCTTGACTGGAATCGAACCTGGGATCCTTGAATCCACAGCCCGATGCTCTATCAGCTGAGCCAAACCGGTTAGGTTGCAACTGTTTTCTTAATTCTACTTTGGGATTGTTCATTGTTGTTTCAGAAATTGAAAATGAAGATAAATGTTGATTTTGGTCTCCTACAACTTTGCCTTATTTATTAGTTGTAACAGATTTGTGTATGTGTGTGCGGGGTGGTGGTAGGGGGGAGGGCAAAATCTTTAGGGGTTTCTTACATATAAGACTATGGTATCTTTTTAGAAATATAATTTTTCTTCTTTTTTCCCCAATTTGTATACCACATATTTCATCTTCTTGTCTAATTATTTTTGCCATGACTTCCAGTACTAAGTTGAATAACTTAGAAGTACAGCATACTTGTCTTGTTTGCAATCTTAGTAACAATTTCCAAGTTTCTCCATGACGTTTTGTGTTAGCCGTGGACTTTCATGAAAGGTCTTTATCATATTTAGTAGTTTCCTGCTATTCCTATTCTCCTGGCTTTTGTTGCAACCATAATGACATCTCTCCAAAATTTATTATACCGTGATAGTCAATCAGCAGACCAGGGAATATAGTCCTGTTCAGACAGAAGAGTCCTTCAGATGGAACTTCTGGTCCAAGGTCATGAAGACAGGTGGGGCCACCTTTATTGCCTAGTAAATTATTTAACAAAAGGTAAATGCCTTTTCACTTTCTGTAAAGTTGCCTTGGCCCCAGAGATGTACAGAAGTGGTAATCCTGCCTTTTAAAACATACATGGAATTTTACATAAAGAGTGGGACCTCATATTTTTTGAAATAAAAATAGTTCAAGAAAAAGGTCAATAAAAGCTCATGAGCGGGAAATTCCTACTGATAGTGAGATTTTAGGACACAAGGTCTGCGAAGGGGTTCCCTGTGCCAATACTATGGTAATGTCTGTCAGAACAGGTCAGGAGTCACCCTGAGGTGATCTGGGGTCAAAGATGAGGTGACGCCATCCCTTTTCCTTACATATCGTCATCTGAGCAAAGACAATCATTCTGCAGAGATCCAGACAAGCCTCTGGTAACATTTACAGAGCTCACCATGGACTCTAAGTGGCTAAGATCTTTGAGGGAGGAGCATGGCCCCAGGTCCCAAGCCCACACTAAATCATTCACAGCCTCTGTTTCTCCACAGAGCCAGTGAGAGTGCCCACACTCTTAGCCAGCATCACCACAGCCACAGAGAATAAGGACGCCGTGGTTATGACCTCCTACACAAATGTGATTTCACTGAATGGTTATTCAATGCTGAGAGTCTGCAGCTCAGGGAGAGGATGAAGCTGTCCTGGAACAACAGAACCCTCACCATAGACCCTGTCAGGAGGGAGGATGCTGGGCACTACCAGTGTGAAGTGTCCAACCCCATCAGTACTGCTGATAGTGTAGCAATTGAGCTGGATGTTAAATATTAGTGACCCTACTTGTCTTCTCTATGTTATTAAACACTGAATAAGTTCTTTTCACCCTTGAAATAAATTTGTTGTGAAGGTGGAAAGTCCTTAGAAGACTTGAACTGAGTCAATAAATGCTCAAAAATGAGATGTTGCATTGAGGTTATTGTTGACTTAAGCTAACATTCCACACCAGATCCCAACTCTGGTTGGTCCCATTTGCACCATCTCCACAGTGAAGGTGACACCAAGTCCCTCCCAGCATGGGTAGTGGTCATGTGATGACCAGTGGGAGCATGCGATAAGCTTCCAGGAATCCAAGCTCTGTCCCTTCTCCAATGGGTCCTGTGGAGGGCACATGGACACTGTTTTGGACAGCAAGAATGTACAGGAGGACTCCCATGTGGGTATCAACACTGATTTTTTCTTCCTGTTTTACTTCTCCTAAAATATTTCTAAAGCCCTCTTAAACAATTTTTATTTTTGTGGCAGTGGATCTATTTCCATAAGTTCAGTAGGACACTGTCTTCCTTGTTAATAGGATATAATTGGAAATGCTGGTAATACAACCAAGGCTTTGGCTCAAATGTCCTAGTTCAGACTGATGCTCAAAGAATTAAAAATGACCTCACTCTTTATGGAGCTATTTTGACCTGAAGGATATTTTGGAATCTCTAGAAGAAGAGGGCAACCCCCAAAGCTAGAGAGACTGCAGGTGAAGTGTGAAGGTGAGGCTGCCTAACCTCAAGAATCTGTTAAAACCCCCATCTTAGTTGTCATAGAAACACCTGCATCAGAGCAAACTATGAGGTGAATGTCATTCTTCTGCACTTAGGTCACTAATCAGCCAAATTGAGTGACAGCCATGTTGGAGGATTGAGAATACTCTTCTTCTTTGGAGATGTCATTTCATCAAAGGGAAGGTGACTGTAGAGAGCAATGTAATGTCTCCGTGGAAAATTCCAGAAGCACAGCCTTCTGGGAGATCAGATCCTGAGAAGGCTAAAAAGGGCTAATTCCAATGTAACCCTGATATTTGGAGGCTAGTGATCTGAACCCATGCCAGCAAACTCAGTGTAACCTATAATTAAGTCACTACCTTCCTCCCACATACTGGTCTTGCAGAACCGGTTACAGAGGCCATGGGGCTGTGGACAGTGCACTGCCCTGGAGGGAGGGTTATTAATGCTGCTGCCAGGCCAGACCATCAGATATGGCCTGGAGACCCCCAACACCTGGAGGCCCTCTAGCAAGGCCCACAAAATGGACCGGAAGCATAATCCATGATTGCGGGACAAGGACCATGGGGAGATACAAGGGAGGGCCCCACGCATGTTCCTTCACTCAGATTTGGAAGCCTGTTCCCTGAGTCCGCTGGTGTATTAAACAGTGTCCCTCCATTTCTTTGAAGCATCCTTGGTTTTCCTTGGTCTTCTGAAACATCCTAGCTCTGTTCAGGGACTCTCAGCTATTTTTCAACTGCTTATAAATTGCAGGAACTGATGAAGATGCAAACTGGATCTTGTCTGAAAGATATTTAATTGAGTTTTCCTCCACTGTGCAGAAAGCAGTTTTGTTATGACCTGGGGGCCTTAATGTTGCCTCAGAGTCACCTACGTTTAGATGGGTTCTTCCTGACTGCAGGCCTCTGACCTCCACTCTTTTAGAGCATTTTCTTCAGAAATGTAATCACAATTTGCAATTGCAGATTTTTTTTTTCTCTGCCCTTTTTAAATGTACATAAGTCTCCTTAAAAACTTCTTGCCAGTGTTATGTCCCATAGAATATTTGTCTCAAGAGCCTGGGCCCATGCCTTTGAAATTTAATCCTCCTGGTGCCCCTGTGTCCCAGTCTCTGAGGGAGGGTAGCAGCCTAACTTGGGTGAGGACATTTACAGCCAAGATGTGAAAGGACCTCCTGTCAGGATTTCATGAGAAGTTTTACTTTTCTTTTGTGTAAAGCCAAATAGCAAACACAGATGCCTATGATTCTTGCTCCCATTCTTAAAATCTCCCCAGCCTATTATTTTAAGGTGTGGAGCTTAGTCTCACTGTCCTAGTGCATGATCTTCAATAAAGTGTTTCTTGCCTCTTTAAATTTGCCCAATGCATGTTTTCTTTTGTCATCACCTACTTGTAATTAGCTGATACTGTCATCTTGCTCATCTTACCTTATTTTCAAATCTTCCAATATTTCCTTATCTGGCTATAATCCTCCAAGTAAATGTTTCCAACTTTCCTCCCTCACTTCTGACTTACCCTCCCAAACAGATGTCCTGACTGCCCAGATCATTCTGTGGACCCAGGTTGTTTTCAAGTGGTCTTTGTCCCAGAATCTGAGTGCACCTGAACAACAGCCTAACCATTAAGAGTATTCTCATTCTACCTCCATTTTAACTGCACCTTCAGGGGAAAGATCACAGAGATTTAAAAAAATATTATGTCATAAAACTCAAGAACTCCAGTAAATATGCAGGATCTTTGTCATGTCATCCACGTGCTAGCCTGCAGTTAACAAGTCTATTTTGGGCCCTCTGTGACCTGGAGCTCAGGCCAGACATCAGTATCCTCATTCTTTGCTATTTTCACAAACTCCATGTTCCTGTTCTTAGAGAGTCAACAACCAGAACCTGGGGAATCAGAAATAAATCTCTCTTCTGGTTCTATTTCCTTTTCTGCTCCTTGTGGCCTCTGGGGTATTTAGCTGAAATCCTTGGAGACCTGGCCAGTGAAGGACTGTGGATAAGAAAAGATGGATATGAGGGGGGAAGACATGGAGGCATCGTGTCTTCTCCAGGTCAGGATGAGAAATTATAAAGCCTGGGAAGGTTTGGATATCAGGTATTATATGGGTTCAAGGTGACCTAGGGTGCCATGGAATAGGGCTTTTGGGGTGTCTCAGAATGAGGTTTAGAATTATGAGTGAGTGGCCGACTTAGGTATTGCAGGAGAGGCCACTGGAGCTGATACGGTGAAGGGTGGAGGAGTGCCATTCTCCTAGACTTGGATGGGCATGAAGGGTAAGACACAGGGTCAGGGAAATGACAAGGTAGTTGAAGACTCCATTAATGCACTAACATTGGGACAAGAGGGAGTACCAGACTGGCAGAGGACATGTGATAGGGGCCAGGGGGAGAAGGAAATGAGCATCCAGTTGGTGACTAGGGGTCTGAAGAGCAGCAAGGGATTGTAGAATAGGGACACTATGAACATAGAAGATGATCCCTGGGAGTTTGGGATTTGGAAGGAAGGGAGTTGGAATGCAGGGTAGTCAGATTAGAACAGGGGTTGCATGGAACTGGGGTAAGGTGGGGAATGCAGGGTAAGCTTAGAGTTGAAGTCAAAATTGGGGGTCTGAGGTGTCTAGTCTCCAGTTTTAACCCAATAGGACATGTGCAGCTGGCTCTCAAGGCACTGCCCAGAGGCACCAGTTTCCACATGACCTGGGAGAGCCATGAAAGACCGAATTTCATTCTCATACCACTAGATGTGGCTCAGCTGAGCTAACAAACACTTATGAACCAGGAGTTCATGGTTCTATTCCCAGTCAGGGCACATGGTCAGGTTGCAGACTCAATCCCCAGTGTGGGGCATGCAGAAGGAAACCATTGATTCCCTCTCATCATTCATGTTTCTATCTCTACCTCTCACTTCCAAATTTAAATCAATTAAAAAATGTTTAAGAAAGTCCCAGGGGATTTATGTACCGGTAAGTCTGACTACGAACCTAGGGGCAGGCAAGGGAGTAGCTGATGGTGTGTGTTGGGAGAGGAGGAATTGAGGGCCAGGATAAACTGGAGTGAGTGGAGCCTTTTCCTTCTTTGTTGAGTAGTCAAAGTGAACTTTCTGTGATTCCACAAGTGAGAGCTCTGTGGCAGGTCACAGGGCTGGAGTAGTAGGCGCCCATGGTCTTGGCCACCTGTCCTCATCTTATCCAGGATGTGTGACTTCCATCTGTGGTGGATGTTAATCTCCCAATTTGACCTTCTATTGGTGCGTGTGATAGAACCCAGATCTTGATGAGCAGTTCTGGCTACCTGGTCACCTTGCAGCCCATGTTCAATCTCTCTGTCTCTCCTGAGGCTTAGGAGCTGGTCAGCAGCTGTTGTTCTATTGCCTTAGAAGACATGGCTTTGCTCCAAACCATAGGAATGTGCATGTCATTCTCTATGAGGTAACAAAAGAGGCTTCACAAAGCACCTTTCATTCTCCTAACATCGATTAGATGAAGGTACAAGCACAGCAACTTGTCCTTTACTCTGGAAGGTACCGTCCAGCATGGCCCAGACCATTGGAGCCATGAAAGCCTCATAGGTGGGTCAGACCCTTAATTGTCAGAGTTGTGGATGTCCTTATAGCTCATGCTTTACTTAAACCGCTGTTCATTAGAACTGACCCTGACACTGTTGTCACTATCATCACTGATGTCATTGTCATAGAACATCAACATTAACGGTATCCACTTCCACCCTTCAGAGCACACATGTCTTACTAAGGCACTTAGAAGTCTTATTGTTGTTCATCTTTAGTGGGAGAGTCTCTAGTTCTCACATTGAGGATGACTGTAGGTCTCTAGGTATTTTATGACTTACATTTGGGGTGAAATTACCTTAGAGGATGGACACATCCATTTGCCCTGCTAGGGAGGGCCAACTGCACTGGATCCCAATCTGTGCAGTCACTTAGAAGGGTCTGCAGTAGGTTTAATACTTTGCTTTTGCCATTTGAAATTCTTTTTTTTTTCTTAATTGATTAAGGTATTACATATGTGTGCTTATGCCCCCATTGTTGAAATCCTAATTGGCACTCACTTTACTTGCTTATGTCCCTAGCAGAGACCCCGGGCTGGAAAAAATGGTTTAAGCCTGGCCAGCGTGGCTCAGTGGATGAGTGTCCACTTATGAACCAGGAGTTCATGTTTCCATTCCCAGACAGAGCACATGGTCAGGTTGCAGACTCAATCCCCAGTGTGGGGCGTGCAGAAGGAAACCAATGATTCTCTCTCATCATTGATGTTTCTATCTCTACCTCTCTCTTCCTAATTTAAATCAATTAAAAACATTTTTTTAAGAAAAAATGTTTTGGCCCTATCTGAAAGGTGCAATTTGTAATGTGACCACCAGAGGGCGGCACCACCACAAAGCCACCTAGAGGAGTTGGGAAGGAATGTGAAGGTGGTTTATCTTTCTCTACTCTAATGAGCAGGACCACCCCTCTCCCATCCTTGGAGCTCCCAGAAGGAAGGTTCTCCATCTATGATGTACTTCAGAGATTTGAATTTAAAGAAATCTCAGAAAGTTGACTTAAATGTGAATAGCATTAAACAGACACAATAAAATCTACACTAAATACTGGTCTTTAGGAAAGTACTGGGGAGACAGGATAAGAAGACTGTGTGTGTATGAGTGTGTTTCTGTGTGTGTGTGTGTGTGTGTGTGTGTGTGTGTGTGTGTGTGTGTGTGTGGTGTGTGTGTTGATGATGATGATGGGACAGAAAGCACCTGAGTCCTCATCTTCAAAGAGAGAAGAACTTGGATTAGATTATGCCTAAAGGGGACCAGGGAGAGAACTGTAAGTAGTATCAAAGCACATTGTTTAGAGAAGACTTTATTTTCATCTAGGGGAACTGTCATTGTTTGGGACAATGTCCTCAGCATGGCCCAGACAGAGAAGCCAGAACCTTCCTGTGATCACTTTGAACAGAACACAGAGACACAGAGCTTATCACAGCAACATTCAGTGTTGTCACACATACACACAGGAAAGAAAATCCAGGAAGAGGGAGCCTGAAACAAGGTTTGTTCATAGTGTGACTATCAGACACAGGATAACAACTTCATGTTTCACCTGCAAAAAATTTAAAATCTCTTTAAGGTTTTAAGTGATCAAATCAACAGAATATGCTCCCTTTGGGCCTTTACATACTGATTAAGTTTTGTCTAAGAAACCCAAACTTCTTGGTTTTTTGTCCGAATGACCTATGATACGCAATGACATGTTCTATGTGGTTGTTTTGTTTTTGATATCAGGAACATAGAATTGAAAAACTATAATCTTTGGTTTATGAACCAGTCTGTACATGATCTGCCTTCCTTTTAAGAAAAGCATTACTTATTTAAGTTAAATTTTAATTATTTTCTTATATATAAGGGAGCTGACTGACATTGCAGCTTCGAGAATGGTCTCCAAGGGCAGGACTGGAGATTTCCCAGGAAATACCTGTTACTTCTTAGGTGAAAAAAACTGGGAAATGGGCTGCATTGGAATCAGGCCATAGCCCCTCTGTAGCCTCTAACACCCACCAGCACCATGGCCCTGAGTGCTGAGAGAGGAACAACATGCACCTCACAAAACCACTCCCCTCTTCCAGACTCACACACTGAATCTGTTGTCAGGGATTCAGGAATTTGCTGCCTTCAGTTTCTCAGATTTTTGTGTGTTTTCCAAGGGGTTTGGGAAAGAATGAGTTAAGCCAATCTGGGCATCTCTCCTACACAACATTGGGGAGCCTCTATTGTAACATGTACACAACCAAGATCTTTATTTGCCCCACCTCCCAACCTGATCCTCCCAGAACCTTCCACTTCTCAGTCAAGGTCAATGCCATCCATCCAGGTGCTCGGCTCAGAAATATTGACATTACATTTGATGCCTCCCTTGCTCTCACAGTAATCTCTAATCCATCAGCACACCTGCAGTCGGTCTACACACTATAGATACAACACAAACACTCAGGTCCAAGCCACTATCACTTCTACTTGAGGTTACTGTAACAGTCTCCTAACTGGTCTTCCTGCGTCCTACTTGACCAACATTATAGCTATCTCGCCAGAGCAGGACCTGTGAATCCTTAGAGATGAATTTTTTTAAACACAAGTCAAGTCATCCCTTTAGTTCGCAAAGCCCTTCTGTTGCTCACACCTCAATCACACCAAAGTCCAAAGTCATCACCACAGCCCACAAGGTCCCACATTAGCGCTGCTCAAAGGGCTGGTCTGCACAAGACAAGGAGTTTCCCCCTGAAGGTCAAGCAGCTCAGTGCTTTGGTTGAGAAAGTCTTGCAATGAAGAACATGCCAGCAGAAGTAAACAGGACACTGAGCGATGTGGTTCGTCTACTTTCTGTCCCAGGATCTTTAGCTCCTTGCAGATCACCCTTTGATAGCACTGCCATAAAAATAATCTGGTCCCTCTCTACACTTCTCGTCATTCTCCTCATCCTATCTATTCTGGCCACAGTGGCTTCCTGACCTTCAAACATGGCAAGCAACCTCCTTGCTCAGAGTCTTTGCACTGGCCATTTCGTCTCTCTAAAATAACCTTTTTCAAAGACCTACATGACCCCTTCCTCACTCTTTTAGGACTTGCTCAAATGTCACATAATCTTTGAGCATTCCCTTGAGCATTTTATATATGCAAATAAACCCCAATCCACCAACTCCCTCTCTCCTTCACCCCCATTAAAATGCTGCTTATTCATTTGTTGATTACCTCTACCTCACCACTATATCAGCTACATGAAGCCAGTGACTTATATCACCTCCAACCACTATAAGACCTTGCAAAAATTGTGCTCATTGCTCAATTAAGTATTTAATTACTCACTGGTGAATAATATCATGCTGGGAAGTGAATACAATCCCTTCAGTTTCACTATCTGTAAAATATGAATAATTCCAGCCCCATCAATGTGTAGGAATCATGAGATGAGCCTGCTTCCTGACATCTATTGCTACGTAACAGAAGACCCCAAACTTAAAATCGCTGCATGTCTGACATAACAAGGGACCTGAAAATGACAAACTCCAATGATGATGATAAATGATCAATTTTTGCAAAAGGTACTAAAGACACGAAATCTTGGGTGAAGCTCCCGGGTGAAGGGACACTCCTTTTGGAGGGTCAGCCCTCCTGGCTTTTCATGCCTCTATTCACTCCATCTCTGGAATGGCCCTAAGGGATATGCACTGTCCTCATGCTGGGGTTCAGAGAGAAAACAGGCTTGTACTGGGGTTGTCACTTCACAAGACACAGGACTCAGTGGGACTATTCTGTTGTTCTATGCACTTACTATGTGGATCAGACACATGGATCGGTACTGCTTCTTTTACTAAACATCGTGTCTCTCAGATACATCCAAGTTGGCACATGTGGTCTTATTCCTCTCGTTGCCATCACTACAAGATTTTTATACTTCCCCAGGAAAGGACATTTTTATTAAAGGCAGAATCACTGACTCTCCACAGGACTTGATCTGGATATTTGGAAAGGCAAAGGTCACTGAATGTTTAAAAGCATATCACTCGAGAGAAAAATAAATGGCGGCGGAATAGACAGACGTGTTCCAAGCCTTGTCCCAGAGCAGAAAGAAAGAACAGCTGAGGGTCCCACGAGGAGTGTTTGTTGGCAAGTTAAGGGACAGCTAAACTCTAGAAGAAGGTGGGGGACTGATAGATAGGGTTCCCCTGACCTGGCAGCCCCCACTGTGGCTCGGTCCCCTCCTGGAGCTATGGCTCGGGTGAGGAGTTGGCGCCCTGTGGAAAGGGAAAGTGGAGCTTATTGGAAGCCTGAAAATCCACAACTGCAGCACCCACCGAACAGCTGCGAGCCCCAGAACACTGGTTCCCAATCGGCGCAAACACGCGGATTCAGAGGAGCTCTACACTCCACCATGGAAAGGTCAGATATCGCCTGGGATAAGGTGAGGTCTCTGGTCTCAGTGGGAGAGAGGAACGAGTGTTTGTGGGAGCTGGAGGACCAGGGAAGTCTGAGCATAGAAAAATCCGCGGCTGTCGGGGCTGGCGAGATCTGTGAATGTGGAAGGGGGTCCTCAGAGCTGCTAACAGAAGGGATCTCTAAAAAGCAACCCATTTTTATCTGACGTGCAGGGACAGCCTAAAAATTTCAAAGGTGTGCCAGCTGCTTAGACTCGCGCACACCCATTGTTCGCACACTTGGGCTTTTTCCTCTTCAAATCCTTGCTTCTGATTACTAAGCCCAATACATAGGATCACCCAGTTGGGGACACCCTGGGAGTCTGCAGGGGAAAGTGTTTTTCTGGAACCTGGGGATCGGAGCAGGGAGTGACCATCGGAGAGCCAGCTCTGAGCCCACTACCACAAACTGGTATTGAGTGCCACAGGGAAAGAAGGCACTAACACTGCCTAGAGAGGCCATATATAGACCCGGAAGTCAATCCAGAAACACTGCCACCCAGTGGCTGAATCACAAATTGACTCTTGTATAATCAAAAATAAAGGAAAACGAGAAATTAAGACACACTGCCTGCTTAAAAATTAGGACTGGCTTACAACACTGAGGAGCAGTGGAACACAGGGAACTGCAATACTGTCCAGACTGAGAAACAGGCGTGCCATCAGAACAATAGAGGAAGTGAATGACCTTCACTACTGCACATTTTACTTTTTTTATTTTTATTTTATATTTTTATTTTCATTTTTTGCATCTTTTACTCAAGAAACTAATTTTTGTCTTTCTTCCTCACTTGATTTTACCCTTTTAATTATTACATTTTTATTTCCAATCAGTATCATTACTACTACTATTTTACCTTTTTTTTTTTTTTAAGTATCATTTTATTTTCTCTTCATTTTACTTTGGGATTAGTGACCTACATTCTAGTTTCATCTTTCCTTTAGCATTGCTTTACTCTATCTCAACTCTACCTTTATGCTATCACTCTCTTCCTAACCTTTCCTCTTTTGGTGTCCTGTTTATCTTACCCCTTTTCTGCTTTAGATTTTCCATATTCTTTCTGTTTACCTCCTGATATAATTTCACCCTACTTATATATCTAATCTACAATCCCCTGCTCCAAGTCCATACACACCTCTCTCTTCACTGTCTTAACTATCCAAAA
This sequence comes from Plecotus auritus, assembly GCF_963455305.1. NCBI lineage: Eukaryota > Metazoa > Chordata > Mammalia > Chiroptera > Vespertilionidae > Plecotus > Plecotus auritus. The sequence goes on from NC_137785.1 coordinate 17,363,438, forward strand.
AATTGTCTTTCTCTCTGTCCTTATGTTGTTGTTTGCTTGAATGTTGAATATATCGAACTTTTATGCTTTTTTTGTGAGATTGTTTTGCTTATCCTTTTTTTTGGTTGCTTGTTTTTTTGTTTGCTTTGTTTTTGTTTGTTTTTTGCTTCTGTTTTCCCTTGTCTCGCTTGATATTAGTTGGTGTTGTAGTTTGTATTAATCCCCAGGTACTTGTTGCTGGCATTTGCTGGGATTAGTGGTTGTTCTATTGGAGTTTTCTCCCCATATATATATAGTTTGTTCCCCTTTCTCTCTTAGTCTCTTTCTTGTCTCTCTTACTTTTTTTTTTCCTTTTCCCAATTTCATTTTGACACTCCTCTTTTTTTTTTTTTTTCTTTATCCTGTTATCCTTTCTCTCCTATCCCCTAATTTGCCTTTCTCTGGTGGTCAACTTTATTGGAGGTTATTAATATCGTGAATACATTTCTGTTCAGTGCCTTGTGTGTTGTACCTGGTTGTGTTGTATTTTGTGCCTTTAAATGAACGCAAGAGAGAGAGAACTACATAACCAGACATCTGGAGAAGAGAGACCATGGGGAGACAAAGACACAGCCCACATATGAAAGAAAAGCAGGCATCACCAGAAAAGGAAGTAAACTAAATGTAGGCAAACAACCTTTCAGAGAAAGAATTCAGAGAAATGGTCATTAGGTGGCTGAAAAGAATGGAAGACAAATTCAACAATATGAGTAAGAACCAGAAGGAAAAGAAGAAGAACCAAGAAGAAATGAAAAATGACATCGCTGCTCTAAAGAACTCAATAGAAAGCATCAAGAGTAAACTAGAAGAAGCAGAGGACCGCATCAGTGAGCTAGAAGACACGATGGGAAAAAATACCCAAGTAGAGCAGCTTCTAGAAAAAAAAAAAAATTAAAAAGCAGGAGGAGAGCCTAAGGGAACTTTGGGACAACACTAAACAAAACAACATCCGCATAATAGGGGTCCCAGAAGGAAAGGAAACTGAGCAGGAATTGAAAACCTGTTTGAAGAAATAATGACAGAAAACTTCCCTGATATAGGGAAGAAAAAACCCACACAAATCCAAGAAGCTCACAGAGTCCCAATCAAAATGCACCCCGTAAGACTGACACCAAGGCACATTATAATTAAATTGGCAAACACCAACGACAAAATAAGAATCTTAAAAGCAGCAAGAAAGAGACAGAAAGTTACCTACAAAGGAACCCTCATCAGACTAGCAACTGATATCTCAACAGAAACTCATTAGTCCAGAAAGAAATGGAATGAAATATACAATGTCATGCAAAGGAAGGGTCTGAATCAAAGAATACTGTACCCAGCAAGGCTATCAATCAAAATTGAGGGTGATATCAGGAGCTTTACAGACAAAAAAGGACTAAGGGAATTTATTACCACCAAACCAGCAATGCAAGAAATGCTAAAGAATCTGCTGTAAAAAAAAGAAATAGGAAGCGAAGAAGGAACACAGGGGTAAAGAATTAAAATGGCGACAAATAAGTACCTATCAATAACTACTTTAAATGTAAATGGATTAAATGCCCCAATCAAAAGACATAGGGTAACGGATTGGATAAGAAAACAAGACCCATATGTCTGCTGTATACAAGAAACCCACCTCAGAAAAAAAAAGATGCACACAGACTGAGGGGGAAGGGATGGAAAAAGATCTTCCAGGCGAATGGAAATGAAAAAAAAGCTGGAGTAGCAATACTTATATCTGACAAATTAGATCTCAAAGTGAAGGACATAACAAGAGATAAGGAAGGCCATTTCATAATACTAAAGGGAGCAATCCAACAAAAAGAAATAACTCTGGAAAACATATATGCACCCAATATAGGAGCACCCAAATACATAAAAAATCTCCTGGAGGATATCAAGGGAGAAATTGACAGCAATACAATCATAGTAGGAGATTTTAATACCCCACTATCACCATTGGACAAATCCTCTAAACAAAAAATCAGCAAAGAAACATCAATCCTAAATGACTCACTAGACAAGATGGAATTAATTGACATCTTCATAACATTTCACTCCAAAGCCACAGAATATACATTCTTCTCAAGTGCACATGGGTCATTTTCAAAGATAGACCATATGTTGGGACATAGGCAAAGTCTCTTCAAATTCAAGAAGATAGAAATCATATCAAGCATCTTCTCAGACCACAGTGGCATAAAACTGGAAATCAACTACAATAAAAACAATCCAAAGAAATCAAACACATGGAGACTAAACAGCATGCTATTAAACAATGACTGGGTTACCAGAGAGATCAAGGAAGAAATAAAAAACATCATGGCAACAAATGACAATGAAAACACAACAATCCAAAATCTATGGGACACAGCGAAAGCAGTCTTGAGAGGGAAGTTCATAGCTCTACAAGCATACTGCAAAAAACAAGAAACAATGTTAATAAATTACCTAACTTGACAACTCAAAGAGTTAGAAAAGGAGCAACAAGAAAAGCCCAGTGTAAGCAGAAGGAAGGAAATAATAAAGATGAGAGCGGAGATAAACGACATAGAGACCAAGGAAACAATACAAAAGATCAACAAAACCAAGAGCTGGTTCTTTGAAAGGATAAACAAGATTGAGGAACCTCTAGCCTGGCTCACCAAGAAGCAAAGAGAGAGGACCCAAATAAACAAAATCAGAAATGAAAGAGGAGAAATAACAACAGATTCCGCCGAAATACAAAGGATTATTTAAAAATACTACGAACAACTCTATTCCAACAAACTGGACAACCTGGAGGAAATGGACAGATTCCTAGAAAAATATAACCTTCCAAAACTCAATCAGGAAGAATCTAAACAGCTCAATATGCCAGTAACTATGGAAGAAATTGAAACAGTCATCAAAAAGCTTCCGGCAAACACAAGCCTGGGGCCACATGGCTACACAGAAGAGTTTTACCAAACATTCAAGGAAGAACTAAAACCTATCCTAATCAGACTATTCCAAAAAATTCAAGAGGAAGGAACACTTCCAAACTCCTTCTATGAAGCCAGCATCACCCTAATACAAAAACCAGATAAAGAAAACACTATGAAAGAGAATTACAGGCCAATATCCCACATGAACGTAGATGCCAAAATCCTCAACATAATTCTAGCCAATTGGATCCAGCAGTACATCAGAAAAATCATACACCATGACCAAGTAGGATCTATCCCAGGAATGCAAGGATGATACAATATCTGAAAATCATTTAACGTGATACATCACATAAACAAATTGAGAGATAAAAATCACATAGTCATATCAATTGATGCAGAAAAAGCATTTGCCAAAATCCAACACCCTTTCTTGATAAAAACTCTCAACAAGGTAGGAATAGAAGGATCTTACCTCAACATAATAAAAGCTATATATGATAAACCCACAGCTAACATCATACTCAATGGGCAAAAACTAAAAGCATTTCCCCTAAGAACAGGAACAAGAAAGGGATGCCAACTCTCACCACTCCTGTTTGACACAGTACTGGAAGTATTAGCCATTGCAATTAGACAAGAAGAAGAAATAAAAGGCATCCAAATTGGAAAAGAAGAATTAAAGCTGTCCTTATTTGCAGATGACATGATATTGTACATCAAAAACCCGAAAGACTCCATCAAAAAACTAACAGACTTAATAAATGAATTTGGCAATGTATCAGGATACAAAATTAATGCCAAGAAATCTATGGCATTTCTATACACCAATAGTGAACTTACAGAAAGAGAGACTAAAAAAGCAATCCCATTTACCATCGCACCAAAAATATTAAGATTCCTAGGAATAAACTTAACCAAGGAGGTAAAAGACCTACACGCTGAAAACTACAGGACACTGAAAAAAGAGATAGAGGAAGAAGTAAAAAAAATGGAAGAACGTACCATGTTCATGGATTGGGAGAATCAACATCATTAAAATATCCATACTACCCAAAGCAATCTATAGATTCAATGCACTCCTCATTAAAATACCAATGGCATATTTCACAGAACTAGAAAGAACTTCCAAAAATTCATCTGGAATAAAAAAAGACCCCGGATAGCCACAGCAATCCTGAGAAAGAAGAATAAAGTAGGAGGGATCTCAATACCAGATTTCAAGCTGTATTACAAAGCCACTGTTCTCAAAAGAGCCTGGTACTGGCACAAGAACAGATATATAGATCAATGGAATAGAATAGAGAATCCAGATATCGACCTGAACCACTATGCTCAATTAATATTTGACAAAGGAGGCATGCACATAAAAAGGAGTCAAGATAGTCTCTTCAATAAATGGTGTTGGGAAAATTGGACAGATACATGAAAAAAAATGAAACTAGATCACCAACTTACACCATACACAAAAATAAACTCTAAATGGATACAGGACATAAACATAAAAAGGGAAACCATAAAAATACTAGAGGAATCCACAGGCAGCAAAATCTCAGACATATGCCAAAAGAACTTCTCTGATACTGCCCCGGGGGCAATGGAAGCCAAAGAGAAAATAAACAAATGGGACTACATCAAAATAAAAAGCTTTTGCACAGCAAAAGAAACCATCAATAAAACCACAAGAAACCGCACTGTATGGGAGAACATATTTGCAAATGTTACCACTGATAAAGGTTTAATCTCCAACATCTACAGGCAACTTATACAACTTAATAAAAGGAAGATAAATGATGCAATAAAAAAATGGGCAACCGACCTAAATAGAATCTTTTCAAAAGAAGACAGAAGGAAGGCCAAGAGACACATGAAAACATGCTCAAAGTCACTAATTATCCAAGAGATGCAAATCAAAATGACAATGCGATACCATCTCACACCTGTCAGAATGGCTATCATCAACAAATCAACAAATGACAAGTGTTGGCCAGGATGTGAAGAAAAATGAACCCTCATGCAATGCTGGTGGGAATGCAGACTGGTGCAGCCACTGTGGAGAACAGTATGGAGTTTCCACCATAAGCTGAAAGTGGAACTCCCATTTGACCCAGTAATCCCACTCCTAGGAATATATCCTAAGAAACTAGAAACACTAATCAGAAAGGATATATGCACCCCTATGTTCATAGCAGCACAAATTACAATAGCTAAGATTTGGAACCATCCTAGGTGCCCGTCAGCAGATGACTAGATCAGAAAACTATGATACATCTACACAATGGAATACAATGCTGCCATAAAAAAGAAGGGATAATTACCATTTGTAGGCACCTAGATGGAATTAGAGAACATTATGCTAAGTGAAATAAGCCAGTCAATGAAATAAAAATACCACATGATCTCACTCATTTGTGGATAATAAAAAACATTATAAACTGATGAGCAAAAAGATAAATACAGAGGCAGTAAAGCATCAAACAGAGTGTCAAATTACAGCGGGAAGGTTAGGGAGAGATGGGGGAAATAAGAGATCAACCGAAGCACTTGCAGGGATGCATATAAGAATAACCAATGGATGCAGGACATTGTGGGGTGAGGGCATGTATGGGAGTGGGGTGGGAGGGAGCAATGGTAAGATATGTACACATATAATACCTTAATAAAAAAAAAAGCATATCACACTTTTCAAAGGGCAATGACTTTACAGTTAATAAGGAGACACAATTGTTTCATTTACTATAAGGACAAGCTCATTACTCTTAAAAAACTGGGTATTGAATTTTTAAGTAGACATTATTATTTTATCATTTGAAAATATGTATAATCTTATTTTAATAGATGACTTTATTAATTATAAAGGGCAAGGTGTCATTTATCAGAAATCGGTCATTATATATTTGTAAAAGATGTAGTTTATATGAAAGATAAGGCACCGCCTCATATATGTACTTAGAAGGGCAGCCCCTGGGGAGTTGGCACTCAGACCACTGACAGGTTTAGTGAGACACAGGTTGCAAATATTCCCAAGGAAAGGGAGGGTCGGTTCAATATGCCCAGGGCAGGTGAGTCCAGCATGGGGGCCAGGGCACAGGGCTGTGTGTAAGGTTCAAAACCGTAGTAAGAAATAATGTCTCTTAGGGAAATGCTAATCTAGACAACAATGAGATTTTTAAAAAATTAAAAGTAGAGCTATCATACATCCCAGCAATTTCACTTTTGATTATATATCAAAAGAAAACGCAAAGACTAATCAAAAAGAAATATGACCTAAGTGTCCACCAATAAATGAACAAATATAGTAGATGTGTATAATGTAAAGAAAAATACATATAAAAATAAAATAGAATATTACTGAACCATATAAAAGAATGACATCTTGCCATTTGTGCCAAAATTGATGGCCCTGGAGAGTATTATGTTAAGTGACATAGGTATATGATATCACTGTATGTGGAATCTAAAATGCAAGACAGCTCTGGTCGGTGTGGCTCAGTATGTTGGACATTGTCCCAAGCACCAAATGGTTGCTGGTGTGTTCCCAGTCAGGGCACATGCCAGGGTTGTGAGCTCGATCCCCCAAAGGGGTGTGCAGGAGGCAGCTAAACAATGTCTCATTCTCACATTGAAGTTTCTCTTTCAACCTCTCCCTTCCTTTTTCTATAAAAAATCAATAAAAAAAATTTAAAAATGAAAATAAATAAAAAATAGGACAAGTGAACAATCAAAACAAAACAAAAGCAGGCTCATAGATGCAGAAAATGAACTGGTGGTTTCTAGAGAGACGTGGGTGGGAAAATGGTAAAAATAGGTGAAGGGGATTAAAGGGTGCAAACTTCTAGTTATAAAATAAACAAATCACTGGGATATACCAGACAGCACACAGAATGTAGTCAGGAATATTGCAATAACTTTGTATGGTGACAGAGGGTCACAACAACTATCATGCTGATCACTTCATAATGTATGTAAATATCAAGTTACTATGATGAACACTTGAACCTAATAGAATATTGTAGGTTAATTATGCTTAAATTAATAAAAAGCTTAAAAATACAATGAGATTCCATCTCACACCCACTAGGATTGCTATTATCGAAAACCAGAAAATGACAAGTGTTGGCAACAATGTGGAGAGGTAAGAAAGATTGTGCACTGTTGGTAGGAATGGAAAATGCTACAGCCGCTTTGGAAAACATTGTGGAGGTTCCTCAAAAAGATAAAGATAGAATTACCGTATAACCGAGCAATTCCACTTCACTCAAAAAAATGACAACAGGGTCACAAATAGATGATATTTGTATTCACATGTTCATAGCAAATTTATCCACATTAGCTGAAATGTGAATGCAACCCTAGTGTCCGTGGGTAGGTGGATGGAAAAGCAAAATGTGGTATATACAGGCAATGGAATATTTATTGTTCAGCCTTTCAAAAAGAGAATTCTAGGGAGGCAAGATGGGAAGTAGCTGGAGGCTGCATGCCCTTTATCCCAGCCAGGGACCAGATTTAGAGTTAAATACTGTGCAATCAACTTGAAAAACCAAGTGAGGTGTAGCTGATTGGAAATATTATATCTAAGGAGCAATGAAGAAACCACGTTGAGAGTGGTAAGAGAAGTAGTGTTCGGAAAGGGATAGCCTCCGTTGAGCAGGTGCAGTGGCTGAGGCCAGAGGGATATCACAGCTGCAAAGCTCCCGCCCCCTGGCAGTGTGGGGTTTCAACCCCATACAGGGATCCCAAACCCAGAGCAGCAGAGATGGAAAAAAGAGCCCATGTAGCATCAGACACGGGGAGCCAGGTGGACTCTGTCTGCCTGGGAGACTTGGACTGCACCTTCCCAGTGAAGGAGTGCTCCCATTGTTAGCAGCCCCAGAGCATCAACTGCTGGAGAAGCTGCACTGCCATGTTTGAGTTCAGTGGAGGGGTCTGCAGGCAGCACCCAGCAGGGACTTTGAGGGACCCTCTACATTCATGGAAGACATGGTGCAGAGCCCCAGTCAATGACTAAATGGTTAGCTTGGGGAAAGAGGAAAGGCCTCTCCCACCTCGAGCACAAGGTTGGAAACCCTCTCCACACCCAAAAAAATACTAAAGGAGTTCATTACCACCAAACTAGAATTGCAAGCAATGCTAAAGGGACTGCTTTAAGAAGAAGAAATATATATAGAGAGAGAAAAAAACATAGGCATAAAAAAATGTTGCAATAAGTAAGTACCTATCAATAATAACCTTAAATGTAAATGAATTAAAGGCTCCAATAAAAAGACAGAGGGTAGCCGAATGGTTAAGAAAATATGGCCCATATTTATATGCTGTATACAAGATACCCACCACATGACAAAAGTTATACATAGGCTAAAAGTTAAGGGATGGAAAAATATTCCATGCAAATGGAAACAAAAAATAGCTGGTGTAGCAATACTTATATCTGACAAAGTAGATGTCAAACCATAGACCATAAAAGAGACAAAGAAGGTCACTACATAATACTAAATGGATTGATACAACAAGAGGCTATCACCCTTATCTATACTAATAAAAGCCTAGGTGGTCATTGTGCCATCATTCATGACATCGCCACCAGATGGCCAACACCAGGTGGCTGCCACAAAGATGGCTGCCACAAAATGGCCATGCACACAGAGGAGGCTTAGCAGCCACTCTACATGGTGAGACCTGGGGATCCTGCGGCTCTGGGCGTTGCTGAGGAGGCCGGTTCCCTGCATCTCTGCCAACTCTCGCAGAGGAGGGGGGTCCTAGCTGATGAGGCAAGTCAGGGCAGGGGAGGCCAGTTGTGGGCAATCAGGCCAGCAGGGGAGCAATTAGGGGCCATCAGACAGGCAGGCAGCAGAATGGTTAGGAGCCAGCAGTCCTGGATTGCAAGAGGGATATCTGACTGCTGGTTTAAGCCTGATCCTTGCCTATAGGATCGGGCCTATACCAGTAGTCAGACATCCCCCAAGGGGACCCAGATTGGAGAGGGTGGGGGCCAGGCTGAGTAACACTCCTCTCACCCTTCCCCCAACCTCCCTGCATGAATTTCATGACTCAGGCCACTAGTAAACATATATCCTCCCAATATAGGAACACCTAAATATGTTTTAAAATTTTAGTGGACTTTAAAGGACAGATCGATAGCAATACATGGAGAGTAGGGTACTTAAACACCCCATTGTCGATGGATAGATCTTCCCAACAAAAAATCAAAAATGAAAATGAGACTTTAACTGACACACTAGATCAGATAGATTAAATTGATATTTACAGAACATTTCTTCCCAAAGCAGCAGAATATACATTTTGCTGAAGTGCACAGGGATATTTTTATAGATAGACTACATGTTAGGGCACAAACTAAGTTTTCAGAAATTCAAGAAGATAGAAATCATATCCAGCATTCCCTTGGATTACAATGTTATGAAACTAGAAATCAACTACAGTAAAAAAAAAAAAAAAAAAAAAAAAAAAAAAAAAGCTGTGACTCATAGATAGAGAGCAGGCAGACAGCTCAGGGGATGAGAGAGGGATTGACCAATAAAGAAAAAAGAGAGAGAGAGATAAAGAACTCATTGATATAGACAACAATGTGGTGATTTTGGGGTGGAGGGGGGTGGTTGGAAGTGGAACAAGTCACAGAGGAGATAAAAGGTGATGGAAAAAATAAAAAATAAATTATTTAAAACCTCAAAAATATTCAAACACATGGAGGCTAAATAGCATGTTATTAAATAATGAATGGATAACCAAGAGATCCAGGAAGAAGTCAAAAATTTTCTGGAAACAAACAAAAATGAACACATAATTACCCCAAATCTATGGGACACAGCAAAAGCTGTCCTGAAAGTGAAGTTCATAGCATTACAGGCCTACCTAAAGAAGCAAAAATTCTCTCATAAACAATATTACCCTACACCTAAAATAACTGGAAAAAGTACAGCAGAAAAAGTTCAGAGTAAATAGAAGGAAGAAAATAATAAAGATCAGAACAGAAATAAACTACATAGACTCTAAAAAGAACTAAAGATCAATGAAACCAAAAGCTGGATCTTTGACAGGATAAACAAGATTGATTGACCTTTAACTGGACTCATCAAGAATAAAAGAGAGAGGATCCAAATAAGTCCAATCAGAAATGAAAGGGGGGAGGTAACCACTGACATCACAGAAATACAAATGATATTAAGAGAATAGCATTAACAACTATGTGCCAACAAAATAGTCAACCTAGGCAAAACAGAAAAATTCCTAGAAACATAGAATTTTTTTTAAACTGAATCAGGAAGAAATAGATACCTGAAAGCACCAATAACAATTAATGAATGCAAAACAGTAATACATTTTTCTTAAAAAATTCCTAGAAAAAATGTCCTGAGACTGGAAGGTTTCATAGATGAATTTTACTGAACATTCAAGAAAGAAAGCCTCCTAAAGCAATTCCAAATCTTGAAGAAGAGGAAAGAATTCCAAGCTCTTTTTATGAGGCCAAAATTATCCTAGTACCCAAACAAGGTAAAAACACAACAAAGAAAGAAAATTATAGGTTAATATCCCTGATGAACAGACATGCTAACATACTCAACAAAATATTATCATATCAGATCCAGTAATACATTTTAAAATAAAAAACCATGATAAAGTGATATTTATTCTGGAGTTGTAAGGTCTGTACAAAATTTGCAAATCAATAAACATGTTACATAACATAAACAAAATAAATGATAAAAAAATCACATGATCATATCAATAGATGCAGAAAAACCATTCAATAATATACAGAACCCATTTATGATAAAAAAAAAAACTCTCAACAAAGTGGGAATAGAGAAAACATACATCAATGTAATATAAGCCATATTTGAAAAACCTATAACCACATTATACTCAATGGGCAAAACTAAAAGTGTTTCCCTTAAGATCAGAAAAAAAACAACAGGGATTTCTGCTTTCACCACGCTTATTTAGCACAGTACTGGTCGTTCTAGGTACAGTGATCAGACAACAAGAAGAAATAACAGGTATCCAAATTGAAAGGGAAGAAGTAAAACTGTCAATATTTACAGATGACATGATAGGGTACATAGAGAGCCGAAAACATTCAACCAAAAAGCTAAATCTAATAAACGAATTTGGCAAAGTTGCAAGACCATCCTAATGGGTATGGAGGGATATTTCACTTTTGTTTGGATTTGATTTCTCTAATGAATAATGATGTTGGGCATCTTTTAATAAGCTTTTTGGCCAATTGTATGTCTTTTTTTAAAAATATATATTTTATTGATATTTTACAGAGAGGAAGAGAGAGGGATAGAGAGTTAGAAACACCAATCAGCTGCCTCTTGCACACCCCCTACTGGGGATGTGCCAGCAACCAGCATGGAACCAACCAGCATGGAACCTGTGATCCTTCAGTCCACAGACTGACACTCTATCCACTGATCCAAACCAGTTAGGGCTGTATGTCTTCTTTAGATAAATATCTATTATAGTGTTTTGACCCTTTTTTAATCAGGCAATTTTGTCTTTTTTATTTTTGAATTGCAGGGTTTCTTTATATACCCTAGATGTACCTCTTAATATATATATATATATATATATATATATATATATATATATATATATATATATGTAATTTTCAAATACTTTTTCTCATTCTGAAGGTTTCCTTTTCACTCAGTTGATTGTTTTTTTGATGGCCAATAGTTTTTAAGCTTAATATAGCCCCATATTCATTTTAAATATTTTTGTATTGATTTCAGAGAGCAAGAAAAAGAGAGAGAGAGAGAGTGAGAGAGAGAGAGATAGAAACGTCAGTGATGAGAGAGAATCACTGATCAGCTGCCTCCTGCAAGTTCCGTACTAGGGATGGAGCCCACAACCTGGCATGTGCCCTGACTGAGAATCAAACCTCAATCTCCTGATTCTTAGGTCAATGCTCAACCACTGAGCCACCCCGAAAGGGCTATAGCCCCATTTTCTATTTTCTTATGTTCCTGAGCTTTTGGTATCATTTGCAAGAAACTATTGTCAAAGTTTTCCCCTTGGCTATTCTGTGAGTGTTATGGTTTTGGTATTACATTTAGAGCTTTAATACATTTTGAATTAATTTTTATATGTTGCATAAGATTCTTTTACATGAGAATATCCAATTTTCCCAATGCCTTTTGTGAAAGTCTGTCTTTTCCCCATTGTGTGGTCTTGGCACCTTTGTTGAGGATTATTTGATAATATAAAACGTGTTTATTTCTGGGCTCTCTATTCTGTTCCATTGGTCTGCGTATCTATCTTTATGCCGGTACCACTCTACTCTTACGTTAGCTTTGTAGTGTGTTTTGAAATTAGGAAACGCAAGCCTATAACTTGGCAAATTTGATGATTGTTTTGTCTCCTCAGGGTTCCTTGAGATATCATAAGAATTAAGAATATTTTTATTTATTTAAAAACTAGAGGCCCGGTGCTTGAAATCTTGCATGAGGTAGGGGGGTGTCGCTCATCCCAGCTTGCACCCTCTCCAATCTGGGACCCCTTGAAGGATGTCTGACTGTCCTCTCACAATCCAGGACAGCTGGCTCCCAACCACTCGCCTGCCTGCCGGTCTGATTGCCCCTAACTGCTTCTGCCTGCCAACCTGATCAACCCCTAACCAATCCCCTCACAGCCTTATCAACACCTAAAATCTCCCCTGCTGGCCCGATTGCCCCTAACGGCCCTTCCCTGCCAGCCTGGTCTCCTCCAACTGCACTCCTCTGCCGGCAATGTCACCCTGCTGGCCCGATTGCCCCTAACGGCCCTTCCCTGCCAGCCTGGTTTCCTCCAACTGCACTCCTCTGCTGGCAATGTCACCCCTAACTGCCCTCGCCTGCTGGCCTGATCGCCCACAACTGCCCTCCCCTGCAAGCTTGGTCCCCCAACTGCCTTCCCCTGCTGGTCTTGGTCCCCCCGCAACTGTCCTCCCTTACAGGCCTGGGTCCCTCCCAACTGTCCTTCCTTACAGGCCTGGTCCCTTCCAACTGTCCTCCTCTGCCAGCCTGGTCACACCCAACTGCCCTCCTCTGCTGGCCCAGTCACCCCTACCTGCCCTCCCCTGCTGGCCTGGTTCCCCCCAACTGCCCTACCCTGCAGGCCTGGTAGCCCCCCCACAACTGCCCTCCCCTGCTGGCCTGGTCTCCTCCAAATACCCTCCCCTGCAGGCCTTGTCCCCCCAACTGTACTCTCCTGCAGGCCAGGGTCCACCTCAACTGTTTTTCCTTGCAGTCCTGGTCCCTCCCAACTGCCCTCTCCTGCTGGCCTGGTCTCACACAACTGCCCTCTTCTGCTGGTCCGCTCACCCCTAACTGCCCTCCCCTGCTGGCCTGATTGCCCACAACTGTCCTCCCCTGCAGGTCATCTTATGGTGGCCATCTTGTGTACACATGGGGGCAGCCATCGTTGACCACATGGTGGCAGCCATCTGGTGTGCTGAAGTGACTGTCGATTTGCATATTACTCTTTTATTAGATAGGATGCCTTTGTTATTACAATATATTTTATTGAGTCTGCAGGTGGCTTTGAGTAGTATGGACAGTTAACCATATTTAATCTTCTAATTTATGATGTTAATGACGATAGATATTTAAAGAAGCAATCTTTGTTCCTTTTTTCTTCAATCTCTTTGTACTCATCCCTCTGTGGGAGTTCACAAACCTCTCCTAGCCCCAGACTCCCTAAGGTGAGTACAAGACAAGGGTTCCAGAACTTTAGATCCAGGGCCTATGTGAGGGGATTAAGTAAGCTGGACTTCCTCCCTGATACGTCTGTTTTCCCCTCTGGTTTAACTGGCTATTAAACCCATGGGTGACTCTATTCTGTTGAACATCCTTTTCTTCTGCCAACTCTAGCTCAACTTAAACAATTTTGTCCTATATAAATAAGAACCTTTAAAAAAACAAATAAGAACCTTATTTACCAGAAGCCTTGCATATTAAGAATATTAGTGACTGGTTCATTTGACACATCACTAGTCTTTCAGAAATACTTGAAAGTCTTTCACAAGAAATGTAGTCAAATTGTAGTAAGAAGCTCGGAATATTCCTTCGCATGTAGAATGGGGAAACTGAGACAGAGAGCTGAATAAACTGGACTAGCAATTTACAGCCAGATACAGAAGGTCACCAGGGCAGAAAGACTCAGGTACCTAGCAATGGGCAAAACTGTTCCTAGATCTTGCCTTCAGCGTGGCCTTTCCTCTCCTGGCATACCATTGGTCATGAGGCTTAGACCTCCTGTCCTGCTGTTGACCAATCAGTGGATATCACGATCTGAAAGGGCAAACCTGGAAATGCTGATAAATATTCTATTGAGAACTTCCCTGAGACCTCCCCTAAGTCCCCACCTGTGAGAAGTAGATAAAACCCCTCAAGACAAAGAAGATAGCATGTGCTCCTATTGGAACTCACCCCCTCAAATCTCCTTTTCCAATGAATTTTCTTTAACCTAAACTCTAAGTGGTACCCAGGAGACTTGCAACCAGGGGAACAATAGGCAACAGTAGGTCATCTTGGGCTAACCCCCTGAACTTGTCCCCAAGTCCCCTTGTCTCTGGCTCTCCAGTGAGCTGACAGCAGCCTTGCATAGGCTCACTTCTCTCCCATAAAGTTTCTAGAGAGCCGAAGCAGCCAAACCTTGTCTCTCTCCTAGTGCTTCTTCTATTCCACTGTCCCCAGCTTTAATAAACATAGTCTCAAAATCACCTGGACTCATATTCTGAAACCTTTCCTGCATGAAGTCAAGTACCTGCACACTACCAGCTGGTCTTAGGCAAATTCGCTCAGGGCCTGGCTTTTATTTCCGATAACATTTTGAAATGTAGAGGGAATGCTATTGCAAAAGGAAGGAAAGAGAACTGGGTGTGTTTTTTAAAAATATTTTTATTGATTTCCGGGAGTAATGGAAAGGGAGGGAGAGTTGGAAACATCAATGATGAGAGAGAATCATTGATTGGATGCCCCCTGCAGACCCCACACTGGGTCGTCAAGCCCACAACCCAGGCATGTGCCGACTGGGAATCCAACTGTGACCTTTGGTGCATAGGTTGATGCTCAACCACTGAGCCATGCCAGCCAGGCTGGTTGTTTTTAAGAGAAGTTAAAAGTAAATAGTTTGACCTAACAAGTTAATTATTTCTGAATGAGTAAAAAGAGACAAACTGGAAACAAGGGAAGATGTAGAGGTTAGTGGAAAAGAAATATTGAGAAATTTTATGTGGAAATGCTAGAAACTAATTATGGGGGTATGCTTACACACTAACCCAACAAAGACTACTAACTATATTAATTCAAATGAAGCTGAAGTAGCTATGAAAACATGGCCCTCTATAACTTCCTGCTGAGGCACATGAAATTTACTTATAATACTCTTACTGTCTTCCTGTTCTAAGAAATTTTTACATGGTAATTGCAATATATGGCATTGGGTTCTTACAGCCTTGTCCCCAAATAAACTTCATGATTACAGTTCCAAATTGCACAACCAGCAGGAATCAGATTAATAATGAATGGCCCTTGAGTGTTTCCAATGGGAAATGAGTGGACCATTGCAAATGGGAACCCATCTCATGAGCAGATTGTGAAAACTGAAGAGGTGTATTGTGTGCCCTCAAACTATAAGCAAATGTTGAAAAATACAGAGAAATGAGACAGACAGCAAAATTTGGATCATGATAGCTTATAGGTTAGGGATGATCCAAAATGTTTTTCTTGTGTGTTTTTTTTTTTAAATCCTAAACCAAGGATATTGTTTCCATTGATTTTTAGAAAGACTAGAAGGGAGAGAGGAGGGAGGTGAGGAGGTAGAAAAAGAGAGAGATGATTGGCTGCCTCCTGCACACATCCTGATTGGGAACAGGGATTGAAACTGCAACCCAGACACATGACCTTGACCAGGAACTGCAGACTGATACTCTAATCACTTAGCGACACTGGTCAGGGACAAAGTGTTTTTCTTAATGAAGACCTGTGGAACCTGACTGGCTACCATTTACCTGCTTTTCACTTTTGAGAAAATTTGACCTTGACTTCCATCCAAGATTGCAGTCTTGCCCTATCCCCAATGGTCAATTGATCAGCTGGATGAACTAACACTTCCTAGCGATGAGCCTTTCTAGCACCATGGGACCACGTTTCCAACCAAAAGGTTGGTCATCAATGAATCATTCCGTTTGACTTATGACCCAAAGGAGGAGGTGTGGATGAAAATGGGGCCACATACTAAACCTGACAAGCTCAGAGGAGGCCTGCATAGTATGATTTGCAAAATCAGAGACCTTAAGTAACCACATAAGATGGCCTGAAATCACAAATTTCTAACTAGAAGTGAGTCATGGTGGGTAATTATGTTTTAGATATTTTTTTCTGACAAAGCTGAATTTTTATGTTAACTGAACATGTCTATTGGCTTTTTGCATTTGTGATAACTTACTTTTGGAGTATCAGGAAAAGTTTCTCTTTTTTTCTAAACCCTCACTGCACCAGAGGAGAAGCCACAGCACCCCTCATTGCTATTGTCATCATGTTAAGTGTTAAATGCTAACTATCATCTATCAACCAGTGTAAAAGAAGTATGTGTCTGTTTTACTTTTTATCCAATCTCAGAGATTTCCCTGCTTTGCTTTCTCCCACCTCCATAATCTATCACCAATGGATTTTATTTAAGCCGTTATGCCTCCTGGTTTGATTGTAATGTATAACCTACGGTGCAAAACTGCCACTTTTTGTTGAGATTTTGCTTCCTGACAATTGTTGTCAGTTTGACTCAAACTCATAAAAATCCTCTACGGGTTTAAATTCCCAGCTTCTTATCAAGATTTGGCCTTTATGGCAACCTGTCCTCACTCTGCAACTATCCAGAAGCCTGTCAGGAGTTTCCTCATCAAGAAAAAAGACACTCTTATTGTCTGTATCACTCAGAAAATTTCAAGCATTTAAACTGCTCTATTCTAAGAACCAAGAAATATCTTTCTATGACATCAATTGAGGCTTTTTGATGTGAGATCATTTGCCCAGAGTCACACAGCCTGCACGTGGACTCAACCATGCCATGTATTTTCTATTGGCACTTGACATCTAGGCTCCACCCGTTCCTATGTTTCCTCCTATATCAGAGGGGCTGAAAGGGTAAATAGGACCTTTCCCACTTGTAATGATTGAGAATCCAGGTGGGAATTCATTTCAGCCTCTGAGATGCACTTGTGTATAGTTTGGGCTCTGGAAGGGAGAAGGGGCTGTGATTCCTGCTCCTGGTGGGTAGGCTCTGCAGACAGAGCTTTATGTGAAGGAGCAGGTGTTTCTTTAGCTCTGGGTGGGGCTGTGGCAATTGCACCTTGAAACCGGACTTCCTGTGTCAACTCCCTAAATTCCATTTTTCTGGCCCTTCATTGGTTTTGCAAGCACCTAACTCTCTGTGCTAAAGATCTTTCTGCACAAATGTTAATGACTGGTTTACTTGCAATATTCCAAAATTGGAATAACACATATGTCCATGAATGGGTGAATAGATAAACAAATTTGGTGAATCCTACAATGAAACAGACCTGAGAGATTAAAATGGATAGATCTATTTCAAGATAATTGTGTTGACTCAAGAAGCCAAAATTCGCCCAAAATTACATATTATATGGTTCAAATTATGAAAATGTCAGAAAATGCAAATTCTCTATAATGCCAGAAAGCACATAAGCGTTTTCTTAACACTATTGAAGGGAGTGGGAGAGGGACAGAGTGAAGAGATTATAAGAGGGCCTGAGGAGGCTTTAAGACTGAAGAACATGTACATTTTCTTCATTGTAACAACTTCTCTGGTGCATGCATCTGGCAAAGCTTAATGAATTGTATACTTTCAATATGTTAAGTTTTATTATATGTCAACTGAAACTCAGTAAAGATGTTAAAATGTAAATATACACATATGAAAAAGGACTTAAAGTGTAAATTGAATAGAAAATTCAAAACTGTAACATGACTTTTTTATTGCACATTTTTCAGCTTATCCAATAAAGGGGGGTGAGATATTCCACAGCCTGCAGCCTCCTCAGGTATCTGCAAACCCCACCTCAGCAGCACCCACAGCCCAGCGGGGTCCCACCTCTCCAGCATTACTAAGGCCACATTCCTTCTCACTCTTCACACTGCCCAAACTGGACTTTGAAAGCTCCTCTATCCAGCCAGGCACCTGCCCACCAAAGTCCACTCCTTTGTAGACAGCTCTTCCCCACCACCCTCTGCCCAAAGGGTGAATGGCCACTCATGCTTCAGGTCTTAGCCAGGAAGTCACTTTCTCAGAAATGCTCTTTGGGATCCGCAGACAAGCTGAGACTCAAGTACATACAACTCTTTCTTCATGGTCCTTCTCTGGATTATAATTAACTCCTTAGTGCTGTGATTTCTCTGAGAGCCTGCCTTTGTTACAAGGTAATCTCCATGAGCACAGGTCCCACCTATGTCCTGTTCTCTGAGTTCCCAAGGCCCATCCCAGGCCTGACACATCACAGATTTTCAGTAAAGACTCATTAAATGGATGAGGGAAACCACACAATGGAAGTCTGTCATCTGTGTGACACTAGTGTTCCTTATAGGCACGAAGGCATTGGTGTCAGCATGGTAGGAGGCCAAAAGTGTCCAGGGATGACCCAGGGATGGGTTTTTCCCCCCTCATACAATCAGGGGTGCGGGACACAGAACCAACTAACAGTGAAGAGTCAGACATTCCTTCATTCCCAGAAAATCACAGTCCTCCCCATTTCCACCTTGTGAGAGATGTTTCATATTCCTGGGACCTGGACAGCAGCCTCTGTTCTTTGTTTTTTCACAGAGCCCTGACCTGGCAGACACTCTGGATCTTCCACCCCAGGTAGAGGTACTACCATGGGAAAAGAGAGCTCACACTGACCTCAAAGGATTCAGGGGATGACTCCTAAACCGAAAATCCCTTGTCTGTGGGACACCTGCCTGTAGTCCCTGAACGTCTCACCCACCCATTATGTCCTCGGGATGAAGGGGA
Organism: Plecotus auritus; assembly: GCF_963455305.1. Classification (NCBI taxonomy): domain Eukaryota; kingdom Metazoa; phylum Chordata; class Mammalia; order Chiroptera; family Vespertilionidae; genus Plecotus; species Plecotus auritus. Next base: position 17,382,373 of record NC_137785.1, read on the forward strand.
ACGTTCTCAGCAGGATAGGACAGAAGAATCCAGGATCTGGGGTTGCTTCCATCTCAGAGGTGCTGAGGGTCCCATAAGGGACTTGCATTCCCTAACAGAGGAGCCCACAGAGTCTCCGTGGGTGACACTCCATGTGGAGCCACTCCAGATGCTGGGCCCTGTGGGGAGGCCTAGAGCAGATGACAGAGAGGGACACAGGGGACTGGATGCAACATCCCAATGCTATGATTGAGACACACAGGGTATTTGGGGGATCAGCCCTCCAGTTTGGCACACTTTACTAAAAGCCTTAGAAGAGACATCACCAGACCCTGTTCTTGAAACCTTTGGGACAGAGAGCTCCTCCTGAAATAGCATATCCACCAGAGGGGCCAGTTCTTATGACACCAGACTCATAATACTCTGGCCCCTGGCCCCTCTGAGATAGATGCAACCCCAGATCTTGTCCTCTTGCTGGGCTCACCCTGCTCTGGGATGGAGTCAGGCGTATTAAATCCACAGTGACAGGGCCCCGACTGACTGGCCTTTGAGCTTGAAGGCCAGGGCCCACCTCTGCCCAGGTGTCAGGATCACCTCCTACCCTCTGGTCAGCATCCATGGTGCAGCACCTGACATTGGCTGCAGGTCTCCTCCCGCTCTCCAGGGGTGACATTTAGACACACAGACAACACAGGGAATTCACACATGAAAATGGCTTTGCCTAAGGAGCTGGAGAAGGAGCTTGATTTAAATCCCTTGCTCCCACAGGTGCTTTTGGACCCCACCCTTTTGCCTGCTCCATCCCACCTGCCACTTCTAGGGCCTGTGAATAAAAAGGGGGGCTGTAAAATAAGCCTGAAAAGCCCAGCGGGTCACACGGCAGGCCTGACAAGCTCAGTGACGCACAATGTGGTCTGATCACAAATGCCTAACTGGGCAGGTGATGGCTGGTACACATGTCACAGGCACACAGCTTCCTCAGCAAATGTCAGTCTTTACGTTAAGTGAGCCCTTTCCCTGTTCTTATGCATCTGGGATAACATACCTTTGACACATCAGAGTAGTTGTTTTTTTGCAAGATGATTTGAAGGCACAGACTCTGGGACCAGCATATGAGACAACATACTTCTTATGTTACCTGGTTCCTTGCATAACCTCTCTATGTGCTATAAATATTAAAAATCCTGGACCCACCAAAGTGAAGAAGAAATAAAAAAGTATGTGTTTCTCCATTTTGCTTTTATCAATTGTAGAGATTTCTTGGCCACCTAATGGATTTCACACAACTTTTTCCACCTTCTTTTTTTTATTATAATGTATAAAATAAGTTGCACAACTGCCATTCTCAGGATTTGAGATCGTGTTCCAGGGATATGACGTTAGCTTGGTTCAAATAAACTCATAAAAATCTTCACAGCTTGGCAAGTTTCTTACTTTATCAGGGCCTAAGAGCACGTGCTTTCTCAGGGCTCTATTTGCTGCTCCCCACACCATGCCTGGCACCACCCATGAACAAGGTGGGGTAAGGAAAGGAAACTCCCCCAGGCAGGGGACAGACACCACCCCTCAAAGGTCAGGGAACACAAGGACAGCATCAGCCAACAGAGGGAGAGTCTCCCAGAAAATAGCCCCTGAATACCAGGGAGCTCACAGCAACCTGGCCTCCCACCACAGCCCTCTCTCCCTAGGGCACACAGGAAACCTTCCCCTTCACACACAGGAACTGCAGGTCCTTCTGAGACTCCTGGTCCTGAGACCCTTCCTGGGTCTCTGTTCCTCGAAGCAAAACCCAGGCTGCTGACAACCTGAGATACAGGGAGGGACCACTCAGCTGTTACCACCCAGCTTGACCCCTTCTCACCCCCCCACGAGTCACCTCTGTGGCCTTCCTGCTGGGAGGAAATCCAACCTTCCCAGCCCATTTGAGAACAGGGGGAAGACCCGGTGCCCAGCTGGGTGTCTGTGTCATAAACAGAAATAATCCCCAGGTTTGGGGCCTGTGGGACTCCCTGTGCAGACCCAAGGCCAAGACACACCACAGGCCAATGCTTGTTCATCCTCTCAGGGGGTACGTGCCCCCATCAGACTTGCTGTTGCAAGTGGGCTCCACAGGCCAGTAAGACCCACCTTCCTTGAGAGATTGTCAGATGCAGAGTCTCTGGTCCACCGCACACCTGCTGAGTCAGAATCCGCATTTTAACAGGATCTGGAGACCCTCTCTGCGCCCAGGAGAGTGGGAGAAGCTGCCCCATCACCACATCACCAGATTGCATTCTGGTTGGGCATCTACATTAGTGGGAGAGCTGCTGAATCAGCATCTAAGTTGTCACCTGGGCATCGGAATCTTTACAAAGTTCCACAGGTGATCTGATGCACAGTGGCAGTGACATCCCAGTGACAAAAGTTCCTGACGTGGCCCCAGAGATCCTGCTCTGAAGGGAAAAGTCAAATGTGAAAGAGAGAGGTCTGTGGGGGAGGCTACTGTGCACCTCACTGGGAGCCATGGGGAATGCCATCGACTTGGGTGACCCAGGCTGGTGCTTTTCCAAACAGAGCATGTGAGTGTGTGTGTGTTCAGATAACTCAGCAGTTCCAAGGGAACAAAAATATGGAGGGATGGTCAACTGGAAGGAGGGGAAAAGGGTGGCACAAATGAGGGGAGGAGGAGGTGGGTCCTTGGCACAAACTCCGCCCTGGTCCATGTGACCAGGTAAGAGATATTGCACCAGGAGGAGGCCCAGTGCACAGTGAAGAGGGACAGCAGATCTCATCAGTTTGTACAGCGGTGCCTTTGAGCTTTCCTGGAATCCAAGCTCTTCTGGCAAAGGCAGGGACAATGCAGGCAACAGACACCATGGAGTCACTCTCAGCCCCTATCCACAGAGGACCTGTCCCATGGCAGGGGCTCCTGCTGGCTGGTAAGGAAGGAACAATCCCTGGGGGTGGACTGAAGGAGGAAAGATGGGGCCTTGCTGGGGTCTCCTGTGGAGGACAGTGCTCTGAGAGTGGAGGAGATCGCTCTGTGTGGACATGAGGGGAGAGGACAGGAGAGCAGAGTAGGATGGGTAAGGGAGATGGGTAACAGGTAACAGGGAAATCTCATGATCTGGAAGTCGAGTGGGGCAGGGAAACTTCAATTGCTGTTACATCCTAAGTTATTCATCACTAAGTATTGAATTTTGAAAACTGACCATAATAATAACAATTTATGTCAGGTGGCACCAGAAAAACTTAACCAGGGGTGCTAAACACTGACCTTACCACCAGCCTTGGGAGAAATACACGCCAGGCGGTGCAGGACTGTGGCTGGTGAGCACTCATTCACCCACATTCATTCACCCACAGGTGTTTGCAGCCTGTTGCAGGCACTGGGGATGCAAGATCTGACAAGCACCTGTCCCCATGGAGCTCACGTTCTATGGGTAGAGAGAGATAAGAAAATATCTACATGTGATGTCAGGTACCCACAAGTGTTATAAAAGAACAGAACAGAGACAGATAAGAAAGTGATTAACAGAAAGTCTTTAGGGAAGTGTTCCATGAAGGTGCCTCCCATGGACACCCCTAAGGGTCAGCAGGGGTCTGAGGGCAGTGAGTGGGTGAGCCAAACAGACACCTGGAAAAGAGACTGCGAAACAGAAAAAGTAACAGGTTCACAGGTGTTGAAGTATTGGTGGTCATGCTGTTGACCTTGACCAACAGGAGACACACACACACACACACACACAAACACCAAGGCTGAGAGATGAAGAGACCTGTTCTAAATCCAGGGCCTCATCTCTCCATCCCAATATAGAGCTCCAAATATTTATCAATTTCTCTCTTCCCTCCTAGTTTCACTCTTAAATTTCTGGAGCCTGCCCACTACTGCCCAACTCGCTATTGTGTCAACCTATTCTGCCGAAGGGAAGAATGTGATTCTACGCATCCGCAACATTCCTACTAATGCTATAGGCTTCTCGTGGTACAGGGGGGAAGGGGCAAATCCCAAACGTTTTATTACACGTCTTGGAGAGAATGTCGTATTTTATAGGACAGGGAATGAATACACGGGTCGAGAAGAAATAGACTTGGATGGATCCTTGCATATAAGGAAGGTCACTATGAAGGACTCAGGAATCTACACCGTAGTAGTCCGCCTTGAAGACTCAAAGAAAGAAATAGGATTTGGACAGCTCGATGTATACCGTGAGTGATTGGCTCTCTGACCTCTGGGTGTTAGGTGGGTGAACTTCACTTCACACACAGGACTGATAGCACTGGACTCTCCTCCATCCCCCTCTGCCTCACATTCCAAGTTAGGTTTGGGCATTTAGTGCAGGACACACACAGTGGAAACAAACTTTCTAAGGTCAGAGTTTCCTTCCTGGATTCCAGCCCTGCAGACATTCACCACAGAGAGAAGGGCCAGTCTGATGAAAGTCGCTCAGCAGAGGGAGACCAGTCTCAGTCTAGGTCCCTGGGCCCCTCCCCATGACCATGATCCTGAGAAAGACCCTGCAGGGCTGGGCCAGGGCCCATCCTGAGGGGGCCCCTGCAATTCTCATAAAGAAGCTCAGCTTCGGCAGCCCCTCCCAGACCCCCTGCCCCAGGGGGACCCTGTGTCAGGTTGCGGTTAACTTCCTGGGAAGAGCTGAGTTGGTGCAATGGTTTCCGGGTGTCTGAGTCACAAGGCTTTTGAGTATTCACCAGCCAGAGCTCAGCCCCATGAGCCACAACTGGATAGGAGTGGTCCTTCACCTGAGACTGTGTATGGATAACACAGATGGACAAGGAGACCAGGCCATTTGAGAACTACACTGAAAAATTTAGGAGTCCAGAGAAACGCCAGAATCACAGGGAACAAAAAGGAGAAAAGATGCTCCTGGCAGCTCCTCGTCCACCAGGGATCAGCCCAGCAGACTCTCTCTTGGAGTTGATCAATAACAGATGCCCATCATTTGAGCAGCTCCCCTGTCCCAATGTTTAGTCAGATACTGTGAATATTTTATTGTTAATACACTGACACCTTGGCAGTCAAATGTTCATCGTACATCCTTGAGAGGAAACTGAGGCACAGGGGGATAGAGTCACTAAATCAGGGCCATCCAGACCATGAGAGTCACTCAAGGTCTGTCTACAGCCATAATCCCATCCTCTCCTCCATCCCAGAGGGATCCCTAAAGCAAATATTGGTTTAGATCTTCCCTTAGGCATCCCCAGCTCAGAGAGAGAGTGAAATCTTGGTCTGGGAAATAACACCAAATGGAGAATTAATTTCTTTGTACTCTAGAACCAAATTGACTGCAGTAATCATCAGTCAATGCTGGGGACACCCAGACCTTCCCCTCAGGTGGCTGATCCACCCCTCACTGCACTGGAGTTGAAACCACTGATTTGTTTCCTGATGTGTTGGTGTCACTCCCACTGGATATAACGGAAAGGACTTTGCCGGCTCACTCCTCATTTTACACTTGTAACCAGCTAAGGGATCAAGATGTAACACACTTTTTTTATGAATTAGGAAGAAATAAATGGTTTCTGAAGGAAAGAATGATCTAAAAACCCTTCAGAGTCTGAAACCTGGATGCAGAGTCCTAGAAACTCTGGCCACATGGGAAAGGCTTCCTGTCACTCCAGGGGTTGAGACCCATGTTTCAGACCCTTTGCTGTGCTCTAGAGAAATAGTCCTTTCTGCTATAGCTCTTAGGCCCTGGGGTATTAATAGTAATTTTTGCATATGGGGGAATTTTAAGATATTTTCAAATTTCTATCTCAGAAACACCAAACACAAATGGTCCACAAGGGACAGAATGTCAGCAATCCATGGTCCCGTGTTGCTTTCCATCTTCCCTTCTGCATCTGCACAAGCCTCCCCTGCCCTCAGTACAGGGAAGTTGACTGTAATGACCAAGGGCAAAGCATATGGTTGTGCTGCCACAGTCAGCTCCTGTTTGTCCCTGCAATCTTTTCCAGCTAATTCCTTGGGTCCTGCTCTATCATTTATAGGCTCATTGGCTCATGTTAGTCATACTCACCTGGGAAGGCCTGACCCAGCTCTTGGCCCCGGGGTCTGAGTAGTCAACTGACCACAGACTTGATCCTGGTCCCCATGTTTTATTTCTGCTCCAGTCTGAGTCTCTAAGATGTCCTGGGATATGGTCCCTCTTGGAAACACACCTCAGCTGGGCAATGAAGGTCTGTGCAGCTAGAAAAAAAATTAAAGTCAGCTGGTCAGTGAAGAAGTAGGAGAGGTGTGGGAGGCTGGGGGGAGGGGTGTCTCTAACTCTAGGTCCTCTGTTGTTCCACAACCAAATCCTGCTAATCTATTGAATGGTGCCCTTCATTTGTTTGCATGTGGATATTGCTGTTCAACACTATTTGTTGAAAAACTGTCATTTCTCCATTGAACAGTCTTGGCTCCTGAGAAAGGCTGTGCTTTATCACAGACATAGAGGATTTAAGTTCTCTGAGGGCTCAGATCCCCAAGCATTGGTCTTGTGATACATAGACCTGCCTTATTCTTTTAAGTTGGCTGAGAGGTGAGACGTGCCAAGTCTGATTGAAGAGCCCTTGGAGGACTCAAGTGTCCCACACAGGGCAGTGTTCTCCTGTTACCTGCTCAGTGGAGTTACCCACACCCAATATCACAAGCATCAACTTTGAGAGTTTTGATTTATATTTTTCTAATGATAGTGATGTTTAGCATCTTTTCCTGGGCTTACTGATGAATTTGTATATCTTCTCTGGAGAAATGTGTATTTAAGAGGTTTGCCCGTTTTAAAATCAGGTTATTTGGAGTTGCTGTAGTTGAGTTGTAAGAGATCTTTATATATTCCAGATATTAAGCCCTCATCCTATTATTGATTTGCAAAGTATTTTATACCATTCCACAGATCACATTTCACTCTGTTAATTGTGTCCTTGTATGAACAGAAGTTTTCCATTTTGACAAAAATCTAAATTATCTAATATTTTCTGGCCTAACTTTCTAGTGTCATATTCAAGAAATCATTGCCCAACCCAATGTTATACTGCTTACCCCTATGTTTTCTTCTAAGAGTTTTGTAATTTTCGTTCTTACCTTTAGGATTCAATCCATTTTGACTGAATTATTGTGTATGGTATAAGCAATGGTCCCCTTTATTTGTTTGCATGTAAACATTGCTGTTCAACAGCATTTGTTGAAAAGATTGTCCTTTCTCCATTGAACAGTCTTGGCTCCTTTATCAAAACCATTTGATTGTGTCTTTTGACAAATAGAAGTCTTTATGCCAGTGTCACACTATTTTGGTTATTTTCCCTTTGTAGTAAGATTTGAAATTAGTAACTGTGAGCCTACAATTTCAATTCATCCTTTTTAAGGTTGTTGCAAACATTTGGGATCCATTGAAATTCCACATAAATTCTGAGATTGTTTTTTTTTATTCTGAAAAAAAGTAATTGGGATTTTGATAGGCATTGTTTCAAATATGTAGATAGTTGGTGGTCTTTGAATCAATGAACATGGATGTCTTTCCAGGTATTTGTTTCTTCTTTACTTTCAGAAATGTTTGGTAGTTTTCAGTGTATTCTTCTTCCACCATATTATGTTTAATCCTAAATGTTCTAGTCTTTTTGATGCCATTGTAAACGGAATTGTTTTCTTTATTTTATTTGAGGATTGTTCATTTTTGTTTAATAAATGGAAATGATGCTGGGTGTTGATTTTGTCTCTGGCACTTTCATCTTTTGTATTAGTTCTAATAGTAGGTTTAGGTAAGTGTGGTGAAATCTTTAGGGTGTTCTACACTAAGATTACGTTGTCTTTTTAAAAAGCTATTTTCTTTTTCCTCTCTAAATTGGATATCTCTTATCTCATCTTCTTGCATGATATTTCTGACTGGTTGAATTAGGGGAAAAACAGCATCCTCGTCTTATTCATGCCCTTAGTACTGTTTTCAGAGGTTCTCCGTGTAGTAATGTGTTAGCTGTGAAATTTCATATGTGGCCTTTACCATATTAAGTAATTTCCTCCTATTCGTACAGTTCCTGTCTTTTAAAATTATAACCACTTCTCTTTCTTGATTTATTTCACCATTATATGCAATCAGTAGGCCTGGAAATAAAGTCCTGTTCAGACTTAGTAATCCTATAGATGGAAATTCTCCAGGTCCAAGGTCATGAAGACTGGGTTGGGCCATCTTTATTGCCTAATGAGTTATTTAACAACAGTTAAATGCCCTTTCACTTTCCTTAAAGTCCCATTGGCCCCAGTAGTGGACAGGACAGAAGTGGTAAGATTGCTTTTCCCAACATACACAGAATTTTTAAGAAAAAAAAAAAATTTTCTAGGAAAGGGTCAATAAAAGCTCATGAGAGGAAAATTCCACCTTATGGTGAGGTTATAGGGCATGTAGGCTGCGAATGGGGTTCTCTGTGTTGACACTACAAATATGTCTATGGGAACAGGTCAGAAGTGATCTGGGTTCAGAGAGGAGGTGCAGCCCTCTCCCTACACATTGTCACCTGAATAAAGACAATTGTCCTTCTGCAGAGATCAGAACCATCTTCTGGTGACATTACAGAGCTCACAGTGGACTCTCAGTGGCTAAGATGTCTGAGGAGGCAGCATGGCCCAGGTCCCAAGCTCACTTTCAGTTAGCCATGCCCTCTGTTTCTCCACAGAGCCAGTGAGAGTGCCCACACTCCTAGCCAGCAGCACAACAGTCACGGAGAATAAGGATGCCGTAGTCATGACCTGCTACACAGATGCAGTCTCCACCCAGTGGTTCTTCAATGGCATGGATCTGCGGCTGACAGAGCGGATGCAGCTGTCCTGGAACAACAGAATTCTCACCATAGACCCAGTCAGGAAGAAGGATGCTGGGAGTTACCAGTGTGAAGTGTCCAACCCCATCAGTTCTGCTGATAGTGAACCGGTTGACCTGGATGTAAAATAGTAGTGAGCCTCCTCCCTTCCTCTATGTTATTAAACTGAATAAAATTTTTGAACCCTTAAGTAGATATATTGTGAGGGTGGAAAGTCCTTTGAAAACTTGCATTGAGTCAATAAATGCTCAAAAAAAAGAGCTGACATTGTCATTATTATTGACTTAAGGTGATACCAAATCCCACCTCTGTGTGATCTAAGTTGTACCATCTCCACAGTGGAGGTTAAACCGAGTCTTTCAAGAGAATGGCAGTGTTTGTGTGATTACTCTGGGTGCACATGATGAGTTTGCATAAATATAAATTCTGTCCCTTATCCAAGGGGACATGTAGTAGATGCCCAGCCACTGATGTTGGCAATGGGAATGGACAGGAGGACACCCATGTGGGTAACATCACTGATCTTTTTTCTCCGTTTGACTTATTTCAAAAAATTTCTTAAGTCTTTTTGAGTATTATTATTTGTATGGCTATAGACTTATTTGCATAAACTCAATAGGATTCTGTCTTCCTTGTTAATAGGGTATAATTGGAAACCTTAGTAATATAACCAAGGCTTTGGCTCATATGTCCTAGTTCAGACTGATGCCACAGAATTAGAAATGACCTCACCTTTTATGAAGCTAAGTTTGACCTTTGGAGCCTTTTGGAATCTCTTGGAGATGAGGCCATTACCCAAAGCTAGAGGGTGAGGCTTCCTAACCTCAAGAGACTGTGAAAATTCCCATCTTCGGTTTCATAGAAAAACCTGCATCAGAGCCAACTATGTGGTGAATGTCAGTTCCTCTGCACTTAGGTCATTAATCAGGCCAAATCCAGCAACACTAGCCATGTGGTAGGATGGAGAATACCCTTCATCCTTGGAGATAACCTGTGGTCAAAAGGAAGGTGACTGTAGAGAGCAATGTAATGCCTCTATGGAGAACTCCAGAAGCACAGCCTTCTGGGAGATAAGATCCTGGCTGTGTTGAGGAACTCTCAGCTACTTTGTTTATAAATGGCTGGGAAATTGCACCTCTTTATAAATTTCTGGAAATGATAAAGATGTAACCTGGGTCTTGGCTAAAAGAGATTTAGTTGTGTTTCCCTCCGCTGTGCAGAAAGCAGTTTTGTTCTGAACTAGAGGCCTTAGTGTTCCCTCAGAGTCACCAACCTTTACACAGGTTCTTCCTGACAACATGCCTTTGTCTTCCATCCTTAGACCATTTATTTTATAAATGTAATTGTAATTAGTAATTGCAGAGTCTTTCTCTGCACTTTTGAAATATACACAAGTCTGCTCAAAAACTTCTTGCCAGTGTTATGACCCAGAGAATATCTGTCTCAAGGGCCTGGCCCCATCTCTTTAAAATTTAATCTTCCAGGTGTCCCTGTGTCCCAGTCTCTGAGGGAGAGTAGGAGCCTAACTTGGCTGGGGAACCTTTAGAACAAAGATGTGAAAAGACCTCCTGACAGGGTTTCAGGAAATGTTTTACATTTCCTTTCTGTAAAGCCAATTAAAAAACACAAATGCCTATAATTCCTTAATTTTTCTTAAAATATCCCCAGCCTTTTCTTTCAGGGGTGTTGAGTGCCTTCTCACTGCCTTATTGCATGGTTCTGAATAATGTCTTTCGTGCCTCTTTAAATTTGTTGGACACATGTTTTACTTTGTCATCATCTACCTGTAACTAGCTGATTCTGTCATTTTGCTCACAGTGTCGATCCTTATCTTATTTTCAAAGCTTCCAATTTCTTTCCTTATCAGGCTAAAATTCTCCAAATAAAGGTCTCCAATTTTCCTGCCTCCCTTTTCTGACTTGGCATCCACAGCAGCATCTGACGTGACTTCTTAGATGCTTTTGAGGCTCCAGGTTGCCTCAGGATGGCCTTTGCACCAGAATCTGAGAAGACATGCAGGCCTGAAAGGGCACAAATCCACAGGGACCAAACCATCAACAGTGTTCGCATTCATTTTCACTGCACCTTCAAGGGACAAGATCACAGAGATTTTAACAAATATTCTGTGTTGATCCTTAGAAACTCTAGTAAAGATGCTGGTCCCTGACTTGTCAGCCACCCACAGGCTGTCACTAAAAGATGCTGTTTTGTGTTCGCCATGACCTGGAGCTCAGGCCCGACAGGAGTCCTCATACTTGTTTTCTTCTTTGGTGTTACAATCACCAAGTGCCTGTTCTTAGAGAATCCACATCCAGAACCTGGGAAATGGAAATAAATCTTTCCGGTGCCTTGTGGCTTCTGGGGTATTTAGCTATACTGCTCTGACACCTAGCCAGAGGTGGATTGTGGGTAAGCAGGAGTGGACATAGAGGGGAGCTGATGAGTGATAGTATCTCTTCAGAGCCAGGATGATAAATTGTAAGGCCTGGGGTGTTTGGAGATGTTAGGCTTTATATGAGGTCAAGGGAAACTAAAGGGGCCCTGCAGGTGGGCTCTTTTGGGGAGGGTTCTGGATGGGGATGAGGGATATGAGTGAGGGTCTACCTACTACCTGTTGAGGTAGAAGCCACTGGAGCTGGTGTAGTGAAGTGGGAGTGACGTTTTCCAAAACTTGGCTAGGTGAGAGTGGTGAGTAACAAGGTTGGGGGAAAGGATAAGGTTCTTGAATATTCATATTAGTGTCCTGACATTGGTACAAGAGGGAGCACCAGATATACTGGCTGGCAGGGGTTACAGAATAGACATAAGAAACAAGAGGGAAAAGCAGATGAGCATCTTGTAGGGAGTTAGGAGTCTGAAAAGTGAGGAGGGATGGGGACACCATGAATGCAGAATATGAGCCTAAGGAATTTGTTATTTGAGCCAGGAAATTAGTAGAAGTCCAGGGTAGTCAGAATATAACAGGGGTTGGCATGGAGCCTGGGGAAAGTGGGGAATGCAGGGCAGGCTTGAGGCCGAGGACCAAATTGAGGGCCTTCCTCCAGCTCCAACCCAGTAGAGATGTGTGTAATTGGCTCTCAAAGCAGTTACCCCATGGCCTGGGAGAGCCATGAAAGGCCAATCTCACCCTTACACACCAAGACGTGCCTCAGCTGAGTGAACATGTTAGCCATGTCCAAGGGATATGTGTGTCCGTAAGTCCATGTCTGATAGTATGTGTGTGTTGGGGGAGAAGGAATTGAGGGCTGGCATGACCTTGGAGTGTGTGGAGCATTTTCCTTCTTTGTTGACTAGTCAGAGTAACTTTCTGTGATTTCACAGGTAAGAGTTCTGTGGTAGGTCACAGAGATGGAGTGGTAGGTACCCATGGTGGCCACCTGTTCTTGTCTAATCCAGGATGCGTCACTTCCATATGTGATAGATGCTTCTCTCCTCACCTGAACTTATGTTGCTGGGTGTGGTCGAACCAAGGTTATGATGAGCAGTGATGCCTACCTGGTCACATTACAGCCCACGTTCAGACTCTCCATCTCTCCTCAGGCCTAGAAGCCTGTTGGGAGCTGTTGTTTTATTGCTCTAGAAGATATGGCCTTGCTCACCACCCTAGGAGACTGCATGTAATTATTTAGTAGGTCTCACCAGAGGTTTCACATATCACCTTTCATTCTTCTAACTTCAATTAGCAACTTGTCCTTTTCTCTGGAGGATATATCCAGCATGGCCCAGACTAGTGGAGCCATAGATGGGACAGATCCCTGAATGGTCACAGATGTGAATGGCCCTATGGCTCATGCTTTGCTTAAACTGCTGATCACAAGAGTTGATCCTGTCTCTGGTGTCACTGTCGTCGCTGATGTCATTGTTTTAGAGCATCAACATTAGCAGACATCACTTGCACCCTTTGGAGCACAAGTGTCTTCCTAAGGCATTTAGAAAGTGACAGCTTTATTCATCTTTAGCAGGAAAGCCTCTAGTTCTCACCATTTTTATAACCTTAGTTTGGCATTAAATTAACTTGGAGAACGAACACATCCATTTGCCCTGATAGGGAGGGCTGGCATCATGGGCTAGTAATTTGTGCAGCCACTTACAAGGCCTATGGTAGGTTTAATAGATTGCTTTTGTCATCCTGAAATTCTTAATTTGAACAAAGAACCCAGAACTTTCACATGACTTTTCATAGTTCTGCCCCTAGGCTTGACATTGGGTTGGAAAAATTCTGTAATATGACCATCAGAGGGCAGCACAGAAGCAAGGAAACCCGGAGAAGCTTTGAAGGGATACAGAGAAGTATTTGGCTTTTTCTACTCTATTTATATCATTACAAGTGTCTAATGAACAGGACCATCCCATGCCCACCTCTGCAGCTTAAAGAAGGAAGGTTATCTGTCTATGATATAGTGCAGAGATTCAAATTTAAAGAAATCTCAGGTAGTTGGCTCAAATGTGAATGGCATTAAGCAGACACAATACGCCTACACTAAATATTGGTCTTTAGAAAAATACTGGAGAGAGAGAGAGAGAGAGAGAGAGAGAGAGAGAGAGAGAGAGAGAGAGACAGTAATGAGAAAGAAAGCAGCTGAGTTTTCATCTTCAAGAGGAAAGACCTTGCAGTATATAATGCCAAAAAGTAAAACATTACTAAATATACTCAAAAAAACGTAATTTAAAGAAGACTTTGGTTCCATCCCATGGGGGCTCTCATTGTTTGGGGCAGATATCCTCAGTATGGCCCAAAGAAACCAGAACCTTCCTGTGATGACTTTTAACAGAACACACAGATACACAGGGCTTATCATGGCAACATTCAGTGTTGTCACAAATACAAGAAAGAACATCCAACAGGAGAGAGCTGGTACCTGGCTTTGCTTACAGTGTAAATATCAGACATAGAATAACTATTTCATGTTCCACCTGCAGGGGGAGTTAAAATCTCCTTGGGTTGTAGAGGATTGCCTCAAAACAATTGACCTTCTCTGGGTCTTACACACTGATTAAGATCTGTCCTAGAAGCCCAAACGACTTGGCTCTTTGTCCAAATGATATATAATGGGCACTGGCATGTTCTTTGTATTTGTTTTGTTATGTTTTTTTTATCTCAGGAAGAGAAAATTAAAATAAATGGTGATAGAAATAAAATAAAATAATATAAAATGAAAAAAAAATTACAATTCTCTTTTCATTAACCAGAACATAAGTGGTCTGCCTTCCTTTTTAAAACAAGTACTACTTATTTAACTGAATTTTTCTGTATTGGGAAGCACACTAATGTTGCATTTTCCCAAATGATCTCTAACGGCAGGACTGGAGAATTGACTTGCTAAAGTTTACTGTTATTTCCTGGATGGAAAAACTGGGAAATGGGCACGCTGCATTGGTATCAAGCAACAGTCCCTCTGCAGCCTCTGTAGCCACAGTCCAGGACCCACCAGCTCCATAGCCCTGAGTGTGGGAGAGTCACCACCCACATCGCACACAACCACCTCCCTTCTTCAAAACTCACACTTCAATTCTGTTGTCAGAGATTCCAGGAATTGCTGTCTTCAGCTTCTGAGTTTTTGGTGTTTTTTTTTCCAAGGGGTTTAGGAGAGAATGAGTTAAGCCAATCCAGGGTATCTTTCCTAGACATAATTGGGGCACCTCTATTGTAACATGTGCAAAACAAAGATCTTTATCCTCCCCACCTCCCAACCTGATCCTCTCCAAATCCTCCTCTTCTTAGTCAAGGTCAAATCCATCCTTCCAGGAAATCTTGGCATTATCCTTGCTGCCTCTTTTGCTCTCACAGTAATCTCTAATCCATCAGTACACTTGCAGTCGGTCTACACAGTATAGATAGAACACAAATACTCAGGTACAAGCTGCCATTACTCCTACTTGAGGTCATTGTAACAGTCTCCTAACTGGTCTTCCTGCTGCCTCCTTCACCCACCTTATAGCCATCTCCCCAGAGTAAGACCTGTGAATCCTTAAGCACAAGGAGAACTTCAATGGCCACACAGGACAACTGAGATGGAAAATCCCCAATACGGCTCATCTCAGATGTCTCCCTCCTCCTCATCCCTGTCCTCATTGGTCCTTTATTTTACACCTGAGACTCTTCAGCTCTCTGGAACATTTTATTTGTCTGGCCCTCCAGACTCAATCTCCTTAACCAGTCTTCCCAGCCCTGCCAAACCTTCCCCCCCACCACCACCTGGGTCCTCAGCTACTGAGAGTCACTGGAGCTTTGGGTCCTCTCCACCATCACAGGCTCTGGAGAGGCTCAGAGACACCAAGAACAACTGCCTGAAGCTGAAAAAGGCAGCTGGAAATGGGAAATGAACCCTTAAAATAAACACACTTTATACTTATCACGCCCAGAAATTTTCTGGTTGAAGCAGGATGTTCTCAAAAGCCTCGGGTTTCTTAACCCCAAATTTTTCCCTTTAAAAGTCTTTATTTAATTGTATTTAAAATCACATAACATTAAATTTACCATCATGAATCAATACACTGAACCCATGTACAGTTTAGTAGCAATATATATACAGTATATTCTTATTTTGGTGAAAACAAATTTTTATCACTTTTCCAATAGTGAAACTGAAAACTATACCCATTGAATAACAATGTCCTATATCCTCCTCCCTCAAGTACCCTGCAGTGACCAACATTCTTTGCTTTTGTAAATTTGAATACTTGAGATACATATAAGTGGAACACACTTTTCCTGTCTTCTTGTGACTGGCCTGTTTCATGGAGCATACTATACAAAATTAATATTTTTATAAGGCAGACTAGGGTACAATTGTATATGTATTTACTACATTTTTTATGTTACTCTATGAAAGATAGAGTTGCTTCCACCTCTTGGCTGTTGTGAATAATTCTGCAATAAAAATGGATGGGGGAACAGGTCAGGGGTCACCCTGGGGTTATGTGGGGTCAGAGAAGAAGTGCAGCCCTCTCCTTACACATTGTCACCTGAACAAAGAAAATTCTGCAGAGGTCAGGACCATCCTCTGGTAACCATCACAGAGCTCACTGTGGACTATGAGTGGCTGAGATGTCTCAGAATGTAGCAGGACCCAAGTCCCAAGCCCACTCTCAATCAGTCCTTGGTCTTTTCACAGAGCCCACAAGAGTGCCCACCTTCCTAGCCAGCAACACCACAGTCACAGAGCATGAGGATGCTGTGTTCCTTACCTGCTACTCAACTGTAATCCTCACCCAGTGGTTCTTCAATAACATGAGTCTGTAAGAGCATGAAGTTGTCCGGGAGCAACAGAACCCTCACCATAGACCCTATCAGAAGGAAGGATGCTGAGGATGATCAGTGTGACGTCACCAACCTTATCAGTTTCTATGAAAGTGAGCTGCTCAGTTTGGATTTGAAATATGAATGACACACCTTCCCTCCTCTATGTTATTAAAATCTGAATAAATGTTTTGCACTGTTTAAACAGATTTGATGTGAAGGTGGAAAGTCCTTAGAAGACTTGAATTGAGTCAACAAATGTTCAGAATTGTGAAATATTCTGTCATGGAACTCAACAATTCCAGCAAATAAGGCGGTCCGTGTCTCATCAGCCACATGCAGACCTGCAATGGATGACCCTGTGTCTAGCCCTTTGTGACCTGGGGCTCAGGCCAGACATCTGTGTCCTGTATATTTTTTCAATGTTTTTACAAACTCCACATGCCTCTCCTTAGAGAGTCCACAGATCATGGGATAAGGGAAATAAATCTCTTTTCTGCTCAAGAGTTTACTGGACCTCAAGTTCTTCTTACAGAGCGAGGGACAGAGCAGGTAGCAGACACCATGGAGTCTCCTTCAGCCCCTGCCTGCAGATGGCTTGTTTCCAGGCAGGGAATCTTGCTGGCTGGTAAGGAGCGGACAGTTTCAGTGTGTGGACCCCAGAGGATGGGAGACAGAGACTGGCTGGGATCTTCTGGGGAGCACGGCGCTCTGAGAATGGAGGGAGGGCTTCTGTTTGGACCTGAGGGGAGAGGACATGGATACAGAGTCGGATGGGAAACAGTGTTCAGAAGCAGAAAAATCTCATAATCTGCAAGTGTTAGGGGCAGGAAAACCTCAATGGCTCTTCCTTTCCTAAGTTGTTCATTACTGAATAATGAATTTTGAAAACTGATGACAATAATAATAATTTACGTCAGGAAACAGGAGAAAAATCTTAACCAGGGGCACTATACATTGTTCTTACCATGAACCTCAGAAATGGGCACATACACCCCAGCAGGTGTACAACCCTGGGAACTGTGACTGCCGTATCTGTAGACTGTTGTAGGCACTGGGGGTGCAAGATCAGACACGTTCCTGCTTCTATGTTCTATCTGGAGGAGACAGTCAAGGAAAGATCTGGATGTGATGTCAGGTACCCACAATTTTCATGAAGGGAACAGAGCAGGGACAGCTGAGACAGTGAAAGCAGAGGGTCTTTACAGGAGGTGGTCAGCAAAGGTTTCTCCCAAGGACGCCCCTGAGTGTCTACAGGGGTATGTGAGCAGTGAGAGGGTGGGCCGGACAGACACCTAGGGAAGTGTATTTGAAAAAGGGAAAAGAACAGTGTCAGAGATAACGGTGGCATTGCTGCTGACCTTAACCACAGGAGTCACACACACAGACACACACAACGACACACGCACCAAGGCTGAAAGATGAAGAGATGTGCTCAAGATCCAGGGCCTCATCTCTCCATCTCAATACACAGATGCAAATATTGATCAGTTTCTCTCTTATTTCCTAGTCCTACTCTTTACTTTCTGGAGCCGAACCACCACTGCCCAACTTGCGATTGTGTCCACCAATGCTGCTGAAGGAGAGGATGTGATTCTACGTATCCGCAATAACCCTCCTGATGCTTCAGGTTATATTTGGTAAAGGGGGGAAGGGGCGGAAGATAGTCGTTATATTGCATTTTTTTCATTGGACATAAACAACATCCGAAGAGGGCCTGAATACACTGGTGGAGAGACAATAAACAAGGAAGGATGCTTGCGGATAAAGAAGGTCACCCTGAGAGACACAGGAATGTACACCGTGGTCACCCTCCTTCACAATTCAAAATAGGAAATAGGATTTGGATGGCTCAATGTATACTGTGATTGCTCTCTGACCTCTGGGTGTAGGGTGGGGTGAACACTGCTTCACAGGACTGACAGCCCTGGACTCTCCTCCATCCCCCTCTGTCTCACGTCCCAGGTTGGGTTTGGGCATGTGGTGCAGGACACACACAATGGAGACAAACTTCCTAAGATCAGAGTTCCCTTCCCGGATTTCTGCTCTGCAGACATTCTCCACAGAGAGAAGGGCCAGTCTGATGGAAGTCGCTCAGCAGAGGGAGGCCAGTCTCAGTCCAGGTCCCTGCGCCCCTCCCCATGACCATGATCCTGAGACAGGCTCTGCAGGGGATCCTCACAGAGAAGTTCAGCTTGGCAGCCCTTCCCCAGACCCCTGTCCCAGGGATCCTGACTCTAGAAACCCTGGGGAGCCTGTGTTAGGTTGTGTTTGGCTTCCAGGGAAGGGCTGAGTGGGTAACAGTTTCACAACTGCCTGATTCACAGGGCTCCTGAGCTAATCACCAGCCAGGGCTCGGCACCAAGAGGCACATTTGGGCAGGGAAGGTGCTTGGTTCTTCACCTGACACTGTGTGTGGAGATCACAGGCAGACAAGCTCCCCAGATCATTAGCTGACTGTTCTGGTGGACTTAGGAGAGTCCACAGAAAGGTCAGCATCCCTGGGGAGAAATAGAGGATTAAAAAATGCTTCTGGCAGCTTCTCATACACCAGGGATCAACCCAGGAGATTTTCTCTTGGAGTTGATTAATAGCACATGCCTCTTATTTGTGCAGCTTACCTATCCCAAGATTCAGGTCAGATACTGTAATTATTTTACAGTTAACACACTGATAACTTGATAGCCAAATATCCACTTTCCTAAAGTGAGGGGAAACCAAAGCATGGATAATATAGTCACTAAAACAGAGTCCCTCAGGCCCTTAGTAGCTGATCAGAGTACCTCAGGGTTGTTCTGCATAGCCCATTTCTCCACCACCCCAGGGCCTATTATGTGTCTGTAGTTCCCTAGACCAACTATTGGTTCAGATACTTTCTTCTTAGTTGTCCTCGACTAAGAGGGAGAGATTCTGGTCTGGGGAGTGATAGTGAATGGGGAATTAATCAGTTTTTACTCTAAAACTAAATTACCTGCAATAACTATCAGAGTCAGTGCTGGGAACACCCAGACCTTCCCCTCACATGGCTGATCCAACCCTCCCTGCACTTCCTCCCTGCACTGGACTGGAAACCACTTATTTGTTTCCTGTGTGTTGGTGTTACTCCCACTGGATAGAAAGGAAAGAACGTTGAGTCCTTATTCCTCACTCTACACCTGCAAACAGTCCAGGGACCATCATGTAAAAATACACTCAATTGCTTTTGATGAATGATGAAGAAATAAATGGTGATTGAATGAACAATGAATGATCCAAATTCTCTTTAGAGACTGGGAAGTGATGCCGAGTTTTTAGAATTCTAGCCACCTGGGACAGGCTCCCTTTCTCTCCAGGGAATGAGACCCATTTCTCAGATTATTTGCTTCTCTCTAGAGAAATAGTCTTTCCTTCAATTGGTCTTAAGCCCTGGGGTATTAATAATAATTTTCTCATACAGAAGAATTTTAAGTTTTTTCCAAATTTCTATCTCAGAACCACCAAACACAAATGGTCCAAAAGGGCCAGAATGTCAGCAATCCATGCCCCCCATTTATATGTCCACTTTGCAAGAAGTATATGTTGCCATCCATCACCCCTTCTGCATCTGCACAAGGCCTTCTCCCCTGCCCTCAGCAGAGGGAGGATGACTTTAATGACCAAGGGCAGAGCCACGGCTCTGCTGCCAGTCAGCTCCAGCCTGTCCCCTGCACTTTTTTAAAGCTCATTCCTTAGACTCTGCTCTATCATTTATTGGCTCACTGGCTCATGTCAGTCATACTCACCTGGAAAATCCTGACCCAACCCTTGGGCCCAGGGCCTGGTATTCAACTGACCACTGGCTTGTTCCTGGGACCCATGTGTTAGCCCTGCTCCCCCCCAGTCTCTAGGATGCCCTGGAAAATATGCCTCATAGAAACACACCTCAGCAGGGTGATGAAAGTCCATGCATCCTCAAAGAATTCCCTCTGGTCAGACAGGCATTCATTCAACTGGTCAGGGAAGAACCAGGAGAACTTCAGAATGGTCTCTGACTTTCATTCTATGTCTTTCCATGACCAAACCCCGATTCTTAACTGACACCTGAGAAAGTCTGTGCTTTCTCCCATTTAGAGAGCTGGAGGCCTTACATTCTCTTAGCCCTCAGATCCCCAGGCATTTGTCTTGTGATACATAGACCTGCCTTATTCTTTTAAGGAGTCACATTGGCTGAGAGGTGAGAGGTGCCAGCTCTGATTGGAGATGCCTTTGGATGAATCAGGGGTACCATATAGAGCATTGTTCTCTCTGTCACCTGCACAGCTGTGTTACCTACACCCCAAATCACAAGCAACAACTCCAACTCCTAGATTTTTGATTAGCATTTTCCTAATGATAGTGATGTTGAGCATCTTTTCCTGTACTATTGGCCATTTATATAGCTTCTTTGGAGAAATGTCTATCAAGTTCTTTGCACATTTTAAATCAAGGTATTTGATTTTGTTGTTGAGTTGTGGGAGTCTTTATATATTGTGGATATTAACTCCTTATCTTATATATGATTTGCAAAGAATTTTCTCCTATTCCATAAGTCACCTTTCACTCTGTTAATTGTGCCATTCGATAAGCAGAAATTTTTCACTTCAATAAAATCCAATTGATCTAGTTTTTTCTTTTTTTCCAGTGTCCTTCCTGTCCTATTTAAAAAATCACTGCCAAACCCGATGTCATAATGTTTCCCCCTATATTTTCTCCTAAGAATTTATAGTTTTAGGTCTTACTTTTAGAATTCAATTCATTTTGCCTTAATTGTTGTATATGGTATAAATTACAGTCCACTTCATTTGTTTGCATGGGGATATTGCTGTTCAACACCATTTGTTTAAAAGATTGTCAATTCTCCATTGAGCAGTGTTGGCTCTTTTTTCCAAACCATTTGATTGTGACTCTTCTTTATTGTTGGAAGTATTGCATATATCCCTTTTTGTTTCCCATTGACCCCTTCTAGCCTGTCCCCATCCCCCACGCCAGGTCTTCACCACACTATTGTCTGTGTCCATGGGTTATGCATGTGTGCACAGAAGTTCTTTGGTTGATCTCATCCCACCCACACAAGCCTTCCCTCTGAGATTTCACAGTTGGTTCCATGCTTCTGTGTCTCTGGATCTATTTTGTTCATCAGTTTATTTTGTTCAGTGGGTTCCACATATGAGCGAGATCATGTTAATCTTGTTATTCTCTGACTGACTTATTTCACTTAGCATGATACTCTCCAGGTCCCTCCATGACGTCTCAAAGAGTAAGAGAACCTTCTTTACAACCACATAATGTTCCATTGTGTAAATATACCACAGCTTCTTTATCCACTCATCTACTGATGGGCATTTATGCTTTTTGCACCTCTTAGCTATTGTAAATTGTGTTGCTATGAACATAGGGGTGCATACATTCTTTCTGAATGGTGTTTCAGGTTTCTTAGGATATATATTCCTAGAAGTTTGATCGTTGGTCAAATAGCAGTTTCATATTTAATTTATTGAGGAAACTCCACACTATTTTCCATAATGGTTGCACCAGTCTGCATTCCCACCAGCAGTGTACTAAGATTCCCTTTTCTCCACATCCTCACCAGCATTTGTTATTTGTTGTTCTGTTTTGATAGCCTGACAGGTGTGAAGTGATACCTCTTTGTCATTTTAATTTGCATCTCTCTGATGATCAGTGAGTTTGAGCATTTTTTCATATGTCTCTTGGACATTTATATGTCTACTTTGCAAGAAGTGTATGTTTTGGCACTCTGACCATTTTCAAATTGGATTGTTTGTCTTCCTTTCATTAAGTTATATGAGTTCCTTATATATTTTGGATATTAACCCTTTATTGAATGTATTATGCCAAAAAATGTTCTCCCATACAATGGGCTCCCTTTTTGTTTTGTTGGGTTTTTGCTTTTTTGCTGTGCAGAAGCTTTATATTGTGATGTACTCCCTTTTGTTTATTTTCTCCTCAGTTTCCCTAGCCCTAGGAGATAGCCACAAACATGTTGCTCTGAGCGATCTCTGAGCTTTTGCTCCCTATGGTTTCTTCTAGGATTGTTATGCTTTCACAACTTACATTGAAGTCTTTAATTCATTTTGAGTTTATTCTTGTGAATGGTGGTCAAGTTGTGTGGTATAGTTACTTTTTTTTGCATGTGTCTCTCCAAGTTTCCCAATACCATTTATTGAAGAAACTGTCTTGACTCGATTGTATGCTCTTGCCTCCTTTGTCAAATATTGAGCATAATGCGTTCGGTCAATTTCTGGGGTTCCTGTTCTGTTCCATTGATCTATATGCCTGTTGTTGTGCCAATACTAGACTGTTTTGATTACAGTGGCTTTGTAGTATAACTTGATATCTGATATTGTGATCTCTCAAACTTTGCTTTTCTTTCTCAAGATTGTTGCAACTATTCTGGGTCATTTTTGGTTGATATAAGTTTTTGGAGTATTTGTTCTAGATTTGTAAAATATACTGTTGTTATTTTAATAGGGGTTTCATTGAATCTACAGATTGCTTTGGGTAGTATGGGCATTTTAATGATGTTAATTCTACCAATCCATGAACACAGTATATTCTTCCACTTTCTCTTTTTTCAGTGTACTGTAATTTTATGAGTACAAGTTTCCTCTACCTATCCTCTTATCTCTTTTTTTCAATGTCCCATAGTTTTATGAGTACAAGTCTTTTACCTCCTTGGTTAAATTTATTTCTAAGTATCTTAATTTTTATGTTGCAATGGCAAATGGGATTGTTTGTTTAATTTCTCTTTCTGAGAATTCATCATCGGTGTATAAAAATGCCATAGATTACTGAATGTTTATTTTGTATTGTGCTATATTGTCAAATTCATTTATTAAATATAGTAGCTTTTTGGTGGAGTCTTTCGGGTTTTCTATGTACAATATCATGTAGGTCATCTGCAAATAATGACCATTTTACTTCCTCCCATCCATTGGATGCCTTTTATGTTTTCTTCTTTTCTGATTGTTGTGGCTAGGACTTCCAGTACTATATTGAATAACAGTGGTGAAAGCAGACATCCCTATCTTATTCCTGATCTTAAGAGAAATGTTTGCAGCTTCTGCCCATTGAGTATGATGCTGGTGGTAGGTTGTCATATATGGCATTTATTATGTTGAAGTGTGATCCCTCTAGTCCCACTTTGGTGAGAGCTTTTATAAAAAATGTATGTGGAATTTTGTTGAATGTTTTTTCTGCATTTATTGATAAAATCATGTAATTTTTGTCTTTCAAATTGTTTTTTAATTATTTTATTGTTGAAAGTATTACATATGTCCCCCATTTCCTCCATTGCCCTCTCCCCAACCTCTCCCCCACAATCTGATTTTTTCTTTTTATGAAAAGAAGTTTTTATGCCATGTCACACTATTTTGGTTACTTGAGCTTTTAGGAAGCATTGAAATTAGAAAGTGTGAGAACTCAAATTGTATTATTCTTTTTTAAAATCATTGCAACCATTTTGGGGGTCCACTGAAATTTCATATGAATTCTATGACGGATTTTCCTATTTCTGCAAAAAAGTCAGCATGTTTTTATAGTGATTGTATCAAATATGTAGATAGTGGCGGGAAATTCTAATCTGTGGACATGCCCATGTCTTTCCATTTATTTGTTTCTTCTTTACTTTTGTGCAGAAATGTTAGGTAGTATACAGTGTATAAATCTTTCATAGTCTTGATTAAGTTTATTCCTAAAGATTCTAGTCTTTCTGATGCTATTGTAAATGGAACTGTTTTTTTTTTCTTTTTTCTTTTTAAAAAATATATATTTTATTGATTTTTTACAGAGAGGAAAGTAGAGGGAGAGAGAGTTAGAAACGTTGATGAGAAAGAAATATCAATCAGCTTCCTCCTGCACACCCCCTACTGGGGATGTGCCCACAACCAAGGTACATGCCCTTGACTGGAATCGAACCTGGGATCCTTGAGTCCACAGCCCAATGCTCTATCAGCTGAGACAAAGTGGTTAGGGTGGAACTGTTTTCTAAATTCCACTTTGCGATTGTTATTGTTGTTGCAAAAATTGAAAATGATAAATGTTGATTTTTGTCTCCTACAACTTTGCCTTATTTATTAGTTGTAACAGATGTGTGTATGTGTGTGTGTGGCGGTGGTGGTGGGGGAGGGCAAAATCTTTAGGGGTTTCTTACATATAAGACTATGGTATCTTTTTAGAAATATAATTTTTCTTCTTTTTTTCCCAATTTGTATACCACATATTTCATCTTCTTGTCTAATTTTTTTTGCCATGACTTCCAGTACTAATTTGAATAACTTAGAACTACAGCATCCTTGTCTTGTTTGGAATCTTAGTAACAATTTCCAAGTTTCTCCATGAAGTTTTGTGTTAGCCGTACACTTTCATGAAAGTTCTTTATCATATTGAGTAGTTTCCTTCTATTCCTATTGTCCTGGCTTTTGTTGCAACCATAATGACATCTCTCCAAAATTTATTTCACCCTGCTAGTCATCAGCAGACCAGGGAATATAGTCCTGTTCAGACTGAAGAATCCTTCAGATGGAACTTCTGGTCCAAGGTCATGAAGACAGGTTGGGCCGTCTTTATTGCCTAGTAAATTATTTAACAAAAGGTAAATGCCTTTTCTTTTTTTTTTTTCTTTTTTTTTTCAAGTTTTTATTAAGGTATTATATGTGTACATATCTTACCATTGCCCCCCACCCCCACCCCACTCCCATACATGCCCTCACCCCCCAAAGTTTTGCATCCATTGCTTACTCTTATATGCATGCATACAGGTCCTTCAGTTGATCTCTTATTTCCCCCACCTCTCCCTAACCTTACCACTCTAATTTGACAGTCTGTTTGATGTTTTACTGCCTGTGTAACTATCTTTTTGTTCATCAGTTTATAATGTTTTTCATTATCCCCAAATGAGTAGGATCATGTGGTATTTTTCTTTCATTGACTGGCTTATTTCACTTAGCATAATGTTGTCTAATTCCATCCAAGTGCCTACAAATGGTAGTAATTCCTTCTTTTTTACGGCAGCATAGTATTCCATTGTGTAGATGTACCATAGTTTTCTGATCCAGTCATCTGCTGATGGGCACCTAGGCTGTTTCCAAATCTTAGCTATTGTAAATTGTGCTGCTATGAACATAGGGGTTCATATATCCTTTCTGATTGGTGTTTCTGGTTTCTTAGGATATATTCCTAGGAGTGGGATTACTGGGTCAAATGGGAGTTCCATTTTCAGTTTTTTGAGGAAACTCCATACTGTTCTCCACAGTGGCTGCACCAGTCTGCATTCCCACCAGCAGTGCACGAGGGTTCCTTTTTCTCCACATCCTCGCCAACACTTGTCGTTTGTTGATTTGTTGATGATAGCCATTCTGACAGGTGTGAGATGTTATCGCATTGTTGTTTTGATTTGCATCTCTCAGAAAATTAGTGACTTTGAGCGTGTTTTCATGTGTCTCTTTGCCTTCCTTCTGTCTTCTTTCGAAAAGATTCTATTTAGGTCCGTTGCCCATTTTTTTATTGGATCCTTTATCTTCCTTTTATTAAGTTGTATAAGCTGCCTGTAGATGTTGGAAATTAAACCTTTATCAGTGATACCATTTGCAAATATGTTCTCCCATACAGTGGGGTTTCTTGTTGTTTTGTTGATGGTTTCTTTTGCTGTGCAAAAGCTTTTTATTTTGATGTAGTCCCATTTGTTTATTTTCTCTTTGGCTTCCATTGCCCTAGGGGCAGTATCACTGAAAAAGTTCTTTTGGCATAAGTCTGAGATTTTGCTGCCTGTGGATTCCTCTAGTATTTTTATGGTTTCCCGTCTTATATTTAAGTCCTGTATCCATTTTGAGTTTATTTTTGTGTATGGTGTAAGTTGGTGATCTAGTTTCATTTTTTTGCATGTATCTGTCCAATTTTCCCAACACCATTTATTAAAGAGACTGTCTTGACTCCATTGTATGCTCATGCCTCCTTTGTCAAAAATTAAATGCGCATATTGGTTTGGGTCGATATCTGGATTCTCTATTCTGTTCCATTGATCTATATGTCTGTTCTTGTGCCAGTACCAGGCTGTTTTGATGACAGTGGCTTTGTAATACAGCTTGAAATCTGGTATTGAGATCCCTCCTACTTTATTCTTCTTTCTCAGGATTGCTGTGGCTATTCGGGGTCTTTTTTTTATTCCAGATGAATTTTTGGAGAGTTCTTTCTAGGTCTGTGAAATATGCCGTTGGTATTTTAATGGGGAGTACATTGAATCTATAGATTGCTTTGGGTAGTATGGACATTTTAATGATGTTGATTCTACCAATCCATGAACATGGTATGTTCTTCCATCTGTTTACATCTTCCTCTATCTCTTTTTTCAGTGTCCTGTAGTTTTCCGCATATAGGTCTTTTACCTCCTTGGTTAGGTTTATTCCTAAGTATCTTAATTTTTTTGGTGCGATGGAAAATGGGATTGCTTTTTTAGTCTCTCTTTCTGTAAGTTCATTGTTGGTGTATAGAAATGCCATAGATTTCTTGGTGTTAATTTTGTATCCTGCTACATTGCCGAATTCATTTATTAAGTCTGTTAGTTTTTTGATGGAGTCTTTCGGGTTTTTTATGTACAATATCATGTCATCTGCAAATAAGGACAGCTTTACTTCTTCTTTTCCAATTTGGATGCCTTTTATTTCTTCTTCTTTTCTAATTGCAATGGCTAATACTTCCAGAACTATGTCTAACAGGAGTGGTGAGAGTGGGCATCCCTGTCTTGTTCCTGTTCTTAGGGGAAATGGTTTTAGATTTTGCCCATTGAGTATGATGTTAGCTGTGGGTTTATCATATATAGCTTTTATTATGTTGAGGTATGATCCTTCTATTCCCACCTTGTTGAGAGTTTTTTTCAAGAAAGGGTGTTGGATTTTGTCAAATGCTTTTTCTGCATCAATTGATATGACTATGTGATTTTTATCTCTCAATTTGTTTATGTGATGTATCACATTTATTGATTTGCGGATATTGAACCGTCTTTGCATTCCTGGGATAAATCCTAATTGGTCATGGTGTATGATCTTTCTGATGTACTGCTGGATCCTATTTGCTAGAATTTTATTGAGGATTTTGGCATCTACATTCATGAGGGATATTGGCCTGTAATTCTCCTTCATTGTGTTGTCTTTATCTGGTTTTGGTATTAGGGTGATGCTGGCTTCATAGAAGGAGCTTGGAAGTGTTCCTTCCTCTTGAATTTTTTGGAATAGTCTGAGGAGGATAGGTTTTAGTTCTTCCTTGAATGTTTGGTAGAACTCTCCTGTGAAGCCGTCTGGCCCCGGGCTTTTGTTTGCCGGAAGCTCTTTGATGACTGCTTCAATTTCTTCCATAGTTACTGGCATGTTGAGCTGTTTAGATTCTTCCTGATTGAGTTTTGGAAGGTTATTTTTTTCTAGGAATATGTCCATTTCCTCCAGGTTGTCCAGTTTGTTGGAATAGAGTTGTTCGTAGTATTTTTTAACAATCCTTTGTATTTCAGCGGGATCTGTTGTTATTTCACCTCTTTCATTTCTGATCTTGTTTATTTGGGTCCTCTCTCTTTGCTTCTTGGTGAGCCTGGCTAGAGGTTCATCAATCTTGTTTATCTTTTCAAAGAACCAGCTCTTGGTTTTGTTGATCTTTTGTATTGTTTCTTTGGTCTCTATGTCATTTATCTGTGCTCTGATCTTTATTATTTCCTTCCTTCTGCTTACACTGGGCTTTTCTTGTTGCTCTTTTTCTAACTCTTTGAGATGTTGGGTTAGGTAATTTATTACCCCCGTTTCTTGTTTTTTGCAGTATGCTTGTAGAGCTATGAACTTCCCTCTCAAGACTGCTTTCGCTGTGTCCCATAGATTTTGGATTGTAGTGTTTTCATTGTCATTTGTTGTCATGATGTTTTTTATTTCTTCTTTGATCTCTCTGGTAACCCAGTCATGGTTTAATAGCATGCTGTTTAGTCTCCATGTGTTTGATTTCTTTGGGTTGTTTTTATTGTAGTTGATTTCCAGTTTTATGCCACTGTGGTCTGAGAAGATGCTTGATATGATTTCTATCTTCTTGAATTTGAAGAGACTTTGCCTATGTCCCAACATATGGTCTGTCTTTGAAAATGAACCCATGTGCACTTGAGAAGAATGTATATTCTGTGGCTTTGGGGTGAAATGTTCTGAAGATGTCAATTAATTCCATCTGGTCTGGTGAGTCATTTAGGATTGATGTTTCTTTGCTGATGTTTTGTTTAGAGGATTTGTCCAATGGTGATAGTGGGGTATTAAAGTCTCCTACTATGATTGTATTGCTGTCAATCTCTCCCTTGATATCCTCCAGGAGTTTTTTTATGTATTTGGGTGCTCCTGTATTGGGTGCATATATGTTTACCAGAGTTATTTCTTCTTGTTGGATTGCTCCCTTTAGTATTATGAAATGGTCTTCCGTAACTCTTGTTATGTCCTTCAGTTTGAGATCTAATTTGTCAGAAATAAGTATTGCTACCCCAGCTTTCTTTTTTTCAGTTCCATTTGCCTGGAAAACCTTTTTCCATCCCTTCACCCTCAGTCTGTGTGCGTCTTTTTTTCTGAGGTGGGTTTCTTGTAGACAGCAGATATATGGGTCGTGTTTTCTTATCCAATCCGTTACCCTATGTCTTTTGATTGGGGCATTTAATCCATTTACATTTAAAGTTATTATTGATAGGTACTTATTTTTGGCCATTCCTATTCTTTACCCCTGTGTTCCTTCTTCGCTTCCTGTTTCTTTCTTTCTTTCTTTCTTTCTTTCTTTCTTTCTTTCTTTCTTTCTTTCTTTCTTTCTTTCTTTCTTTCTTTTTTACAGCAGACCCTTTAGCATTTCTTGCATTGCTGGTTTGGTGGTAATAAATTCCCTTAGTCCTTTTTTGTCTGTGAAGCTCCTGATTTCACCTTCAATTTTGATTGACAGCCTTGCTGGGTACAGTATTCTTGGATTCAGCCCCTTCCTTTGCATGACTTTGTATATTTCATTCCATTCCCTTCTGGCCTGATGAGTTTCTGTTGAGAAATCAGTTGCTAGTCTGATGGGGGTTCCTTTGTATGTAATTTTCTGTCTCTCTCTTGCTGCTTTTAAGATTCTTACTTTGTCGTTGGTGTTTGCCAATTTAATTATAATGTGACTTGGCGTCGGTCTTTTGGGGTTCCTTTTGCTTGGGACTCTGTGAGCTTCTGGGATTTGTGTGGGTTTTTTCTTCCCTATATCAGGAAAATTTTCTGTCATTATTTCTTCAAAGAGGTTTTCTATTCCTTGCTCAGCTTCCTTTCCTTCTGGAACCCCTATTATGCGGATGTTGTTTTGTTTAGTGTTGTCCCAAAGTTCCCTTAGACTCTCCTCCTGCCTTTTAATTTTTTTTTTTCTGGAAGTTGCTTTTCTTGGGTATTTTTTTCCATCTTGTCTTCTAGCTCACTGATGTGGTCCTCTGCTTCTTCTAGTCTACTCTTGATGCTTTCTATTGAGTTCTTTACAGCAGCGATGTCATTTTTCATTTCTTCTTGGTTCTTCTTCATTTCCTCTTGGTTCTTGCTCATATTGTCGAATTTGTCTTCCATTCTTTTCAGCCACCTTATGACCATTTCTCTGAATTCTTTTTCTGGAAGGTTGCTTGCCTCCATTTCATTTACTTCCTTTTCTGGTGATGCCTACTTTTCTTTCATATGAGGGCTGCTTCTTTGTCTCCCCATGGTCTCTCTTCTCTGGTTGCCTGGTTATGTAGTTCTCTCTCTCCTGGGTTGATTTAAAGCCACAAAATACAGCACTACCAGGTACAACTCACAAGGCACTGAACAGGAATGTATTCACGATATTAATAACCTCCAATAAAGGTGACCCCCAGAGAAAGGCAAATTAGGTGATAGGAGGGAAAGAAGAAGAGGAAAAAAGAAAGAAAGAAAGAAAAAAAAGAAAAAAGGAGTGTGAAAATGAAATTGGGAAAAGGGAAAGTAAAGAGAAAAAAAAAGTAAGAGAGTCAAGAAAGTGACTAAGAGAGAAAGGGGAACAGACTATATATATTGGGGATAAAACTCCAATAGAACAATCACTAATCCCAGCAAATGCCAGCAACAAGTGCCTGGGGATTAGTACAAACTACAACACCAACTAATATGGAGTGAGGCAAGGGAAAGCTGAAGCACAAAACAAACAAAAAAATAAACAAAAGAAGAATAAGAAAAACAATCTCACAAAAAAGCATAAAAATTAGATATAATCTACATTCAAGCAAACAACAACAAAAGGACAGAGAGAAGGACAAGTTTATGGATAGCTCAGACAGTGAAGGGAGAGGTGTATGTGGACTAGGAGCAGGGGATTGGAGATTAGATATGTAAATATGTTGAAATTTTAACAAGGGATAAACAGAAAGAATAGGGAAAATCTAAAGCAGTAAAAGGGTAAGATAAACAGGACACTGAAAAGGGGGAGGTTAGGAAGAGAGTGATGGCCTAAAGGTAGAGTTGAGATAGAGTAAAACGATGCTAAAGGAAAGATAAAAATAGAATGTAGAACCCTAATCCCAAAATAAAATGAAGAGAAAATAAAATGACACTTTAAAAAAAAAAAGATAAAATAGCAGTTGTAATAATACGGATTGAAAATAAAAATGTAATAATTAAAAAGGTAAAATCAAGTGATGAAAAAATAAAAAAAGTTTCTTGATTAAAAGATGCAAAAAATGAAAATTAAAAAAATAAAAAAATAAAAAAATAAAAGTTAAAAATAAAATGTGAAGTAGTGAAGATCATTCACTTCCTCTGTTTTTCTGTTTGGCACGCCTGTTTCTCAGGCCAGACAGTATTGCAGTTCCCTGCGATCCACTGCTCTTCGGTGTTGTAAGCCAGTCCTGATTTTAAGCAGGCGGTGTGTCTTAATTTCTCATATTCCTTTATTTTTGATTACACAAGAGTCAATTTGTGATTCAGCCCCTGGGTGGCAGTGTTTCTGGATTGACTTCCGGGTCTATCTATGGCCTCTCTAGGCAGTGTTAGAGCCTTCGTTCCCTGTGGCACTCGCTACTGGTTTGTGGGAGTGGGCTCTCCGATGGTCACTCCCCGCTCCGATCCCCAGGTTCCAGAAAAACAACCTTCCCCTGCAGTCTCCCAGGGTGTCCCCAACTGGGTGATCCTATGTATTGGGATTAGTAATCAGAAGCAAGAATTTCAAGTGGAAAAAGCCCAGTTGTGCGAACTCCGGGACTGCGCGTAAGCCCAGGCACTCAGGGAACGCAGGGGCTGCGCATAAGTCTGGACTGCCTGAAATTCTTAGGGTGTCCCTGCACTTCATATCAAAATGGGTTGCTTCTTAGAGTGCCCTTCTCTTAGCAGCTCTGAGGACCCCTTTCCACAATCACAGATCACGCCAGCCCCTACAGCCATGGATTTTTCTAGGCACAGATTTCCCTGGTCCTCCAGCTCCCGCAAAACGTGCGTTCCTCTCTCCTGCCGGGACCAGAGACCTCACCTTATCCCAGGCGAAATCTGACCTTTCCGTGGTGGAGTGTAGAGCTCCTCTGAACCCGTGTGTTTGCTCCAGTTGGGGAGCGTTGTTCTGGGGCTCGCAGCTGTTCCGTGGGTGCCGCAGTTGTGGATTCTCAGGCTTCAGATAAGCTCCACTTTCCGGATCAAGATGGCGCAGACTCCGCGTCCAACCCCGCAGCTCCGGGAGGGGACCCAGCCGCAGTTGGTGCTGCCAGGTCAGGGGAACCCTGTTTAGCAGTCCCCCACCTCCTTCTGGAATTCAGCTGTCTCCCACCAGCCAACAAACACTCCTTGTGCGACCCTCAGCTGTTCTTTCTTTCTGCTCCGGGACAAGGCTCGGAACACGTCTGTCTATTCCGCCGCCATTATTCCCACCTCCGGTAAATGCCTTTTCACTTTCTGTAAAGTTGCCTTGGCCCTAGAGATGTACAGAAGTGGAAAACCTGCCTTTTAAAACATACATGGAATTTTACATAAAGAGTGGAACCTCATATTTTTTGAAATAAAAATAGTTCTAGAAAAAGGTCAATAAAAGCTCATGAGCGGGAAATTCCAACTGATAGTGAGATTATAGGACAAAGGGCTGTGAAGGGGTTCCCTGTGCCAATACTATGGTGATGTCTGTCAGAACAGGTCAGGAGTCACCCTGAGGTGATCTGGGGTCAAAGAGGAGGTGAAGCCATCCCTTTTCCTTACATAGTGTCACCTGAGCAAAGACACATTCTGCAGAGATTCAGACAAGCCTCTGGTAACATTTACAGAGCTCACCATGGACTCTAAGTGGCTGAGATCTTTGAGGGAGGAGCATGGCCCCAGGTGCCAAGCCCACACTAAGTCATTCACACCCTCTGTTTCTCCACAGAGCCAGTGAGAGTGCCCACACTCTTAGCCAGCATCACCACAGCCACAGAGAATAAGGACGCCTTGGTTATCACCTGCTACACAAATGCTATCTTCACTGAATGGTTGTTCAATGCTGAGAGTCTGCAGCTCAGGGAGATGATGAAGCTGTCCTGGAACAACAGAACCCTCAACATGGACCCTGTCAGGAGGGAGGATGCTAGGCATTACCAGTGTGAAGTGTCCAACCCCATCAGTTCTGCTGATAGTGTAGCAATTGAGCTGGATGTTAAATATTAGTGACCCTCCTTGTCTTCTCTATGTTATTAAACACTGAATAAGTTTTCTTCACCCTGGAAATAAATTTGTTGTGAAGGTGGAAAGTCCTTAGAAGACTTGAACTGAGTCAATAAATGCTCAAAAATGAGAGCTAGCATTGAGGTTATTGTTGACTTAAGCTAACATTCCACACCAGATCCCATCTCTGGTTGGTCCCATTTGCACCATCTCCACAGTGAAGGTGACACCAAGTCCCTCCCAGCACGGGTAGTGGTCATGTGATGACCAGTGGGAGCATGCGATAAGCTTCCAGGAATCGAAGCTCTGTCCCTTCTCCAATGGGTCCTGTGGAGGGCACGTGGACACTGTTTTGGACAGCAAGAATTTACAGGAGGACTCCTATGTGGGTATCAACACTGATCTTTTTCTTCCTGTTTTACTTCTCCCAAAATTTTTCTAAAGCCCTCTTACATATTTTTTATTTTTGTGGCAGTGGATCTATTTCCATAAGTTCAGTAAGACACTGTCTTCCTTGTTAATAGGATATAATTGGAAATGCTGGTAATACAACCACGGCTTTGGCTCAAATGTCCTAGTTCAGACTGATGCTCACAGAATTAAAAATGACCTCACTCTTTATGGAGCTATTTTGACCTGAAGGGTATTTTGGAATCTCTTGAAGAAGAGGGCATCTCCCAAAGCTAGAGAGACTGCAGGTGAAGTGTAAAGGTGAGGCTTCCTAACCTCAAGAAGCTGTTAAAACTCCCATCTTAGTTTTTATAGAAACACCTGCATCAGAGCAAACTATGAGGTGAATGTCATTCATCTGCACTTAGGTCACTAATCAACCAAATTGAGTGACAGCCATGTTGGAGGATTGAGAATAGTCTTCTTCCTTGGAGATGTCATTTCATCAAAGGGAAGGTGACTGTAGAGAGCAATGTAATGTCTCCGTGGAAAATTCCAGAAGCACAGCCTTCTGGGATCAAATCCTGAGAAGGCTAAAAAGGGCTAATTCCAATGTCACCCTGATATTTGGAGGCTAGTGATCTGAACCCATGCCAGCAAACTCAGTGTAACCTATAATTAAGTCACTACCTTCTTCCCACATACTGGTCTTGCAGAACCGGTTACAGAGGCCATGGGGCTGTGGACAGTGCACTCCCCCGGAGGGAGGGTTATTAATGCTGCCGCCAGGCCAGACCATCAGATATGGCCTAAAGATCCTCAACACCTGGGGGCCCTCTTGCAAGGCCCGCAAAAAGGACCGGAAGCATAATCCATGTTTGCAGGACAAGGACCATGGGGAGAAATAAGGGAGGGCCCCATGCGTGTTCCTTCACTCAGATTTGGAAGGCTGTTCCCTGAGTCCGCCGGTGTATTAAACAGTGTCCCTCCATTTCTCTGAAACATCCTTGGTTTTCCTTGGTCCTCTGCAACATCCTAACTCTGTTCAGGGACTCTCAGCTATTTTTCAACTGCTTATAAATTGCAGGAACTGATGAAGATGCAAACTGGATCTTGTCTGAAAGATATTTAATTGTGTTTTCCTCCACTGTGCAGAAAGCAGTTTTGTTATGACCTGGGGGCCTTAATGTTGCCTCAGAGTCACTTATGTTTAGATGGGTTCTTCCTAACTGCAGGCTTCTGTCCTCCACTCTTTTAGAGAATTTTCTTCAGAAATGTAATCGCAATTTGCAATTGCAGATTTTTTTCTCTGCCCTTTTAAAATATACATAAGTCTCCTTACAAATTCTTGCCGTGTTATGTCCCATAGAATATTTGTCTCAAGAGCCTGGGCCCATTCCTTTGAAATTTAATCCTCCTGGTGTCCCTGTGTCCCAGTCTTTGAGGGAGGGTAGTAGCCTAACTTGGGTGAGGACATTTACAGCCAAGATGTGAAAGGACCTCCTGTCACGGTTTCATGAGAAGTTTTACTTTTCTTTTGTCAAAAGCCAAATAGCAAACACAGATGCCTATTATTCCTGCTCCTGTTCTTAAAATCTCCCCAGCCTTTTATTTTGAAGGTGTTGAGCTTAGTCTCACTGTCCTAGTGCATGATCTTCAATAAAGTGTTTCTTGCCTCTTTAAATTTGCCCAAGGCATGTTTTCTTTTGACATCACCTACCTGTAATTAGCTGATCCTGTCATCTTGCTCATGTTACCTTATTTTCAAATATTCCAATATTTCCTTATCTGGCTATAATCCTCCAAATAAAGGTTTCCAACTTCCCTCCCTCACTTCTGACTTACCCTCCCAAACAGATGACCTGACTGCCCAGATCCTTCTGTGGCCCCTGGTTGCTTTGGAGTGGTCTTTGTCCCAGAATCTGAGTGCACCTGCACAACAGCCTAACCATTAAGAGTATTCTCATTCCACCTCCATTTTAATTGCACCTTCAAGGGAAAGATCACAGAGATTTTAAAAAAATATTAAGTCATACAACTCAAGAACTCAGGTAAATATGCAGGATCTTTGTCATGTCAGCCACATGCAAGCCTGCAGTTAAACTGCCTATTTTGGGCCTTCTGTGACCTGGAGCTCAGGCCAGACATCAGTATCCTCATTCTTTGCTGTTTTCACAAACTCCATGTGCCTTTCTTAGAGGAATTGGAAATAAATCTCTCTTCTGGTTCTATTTCCTTTTCTGCTACTTGTGGCCTCTGGGGTATTTAGCTGAAATCCTTGGGTACCTGGCCAGTGAAGGACTGTGGATAAGAAAAAATGGATATGAGGGGGGGGAAGACATGGAGGCATGTTGTCTTCTCCAAGTCAGGATGAGAAATTATAAAGCCTGGGGAGGTTTGGATGTCAGGCATTATACGGGTTCAAGGGGTCCTAGGGTGCCATGGAATAGGGCTTTTGGGGGTCTCAGAATGTGTTTTAGAATGATGAGTGAGAGGCCAACTTACCTATTGCGGGAGAAGCCACTGGAGCTGGTACAGTGAAGGGTAGAGGAGTGCCATTCTCCTAAACTTGGATGGGCATGAAGGGTAAAACACAGGGTCAGGGAAATGACAAGGTAGTTGAAGACTCGGTTTAATGCACTGACATTGGGACAAGAGGGAGTACCAGGCTGGCAGAGGACATGTGATAGGGGCAAGGGGGAGAAGGAAATGAGCATCCAGTTGGTGACTAGGGGTCTGAAGAGCAGCAAATGATTGTAGAATAGGGACACTATGAATATAGAAGATGATCCCTGGGAGTTTGGGATTTGGAAGGAAGGGAGTTGGAATTCAGGGTAGTCAAATTAGAACAGGGATTGCATGGACTGGGGTAAGGTGGAGAATGCAGGGTAAGCTTAGAGTTGAAGTCAAAATTGGGGGTCTGAGGTGTCTAGTCTCCAGTTTTGACCCAGTAGAGACATGTGCAGCTAGCTTTCAAGGCATAGCCCAGAGGCAGCAGTTTCCACATGACCTGGGAGATCCATGAAAGGTCGAA
This sequence comes from Plecotus auritus, assembly GCF_963455305.1. Classification (NCBI taxonomy): domain Eukaryota; kingdom Metazoa; phylum Chordata; class Mammalia; order Chiroptera; family Vespertilionidae; genus Plecotus; species Plecotus auritus. Next base: position 17,418,458 of record NC_137785.1, read on the forward strand.
TTTCTTTCTCATACCACTAGAAGTGGCTCAGCTGAGTTAACAAGCTAGCCGTGTCCCAGGGCATTTGTGTACCGGTAAATCTGACTATGAACATAGGGGCAGGCAAAGGAGTAGTTGATGGTGTGTGAGGAATTGAGGACCAGGATAAACTGGAGTGAGTGGAGCCTTTTCCTTCTTCGTTGACTAGTCAAAGTGAACTTACAGTGATTCCACAGGTGAGAGCTCTGTGGGAGGTCACAGGACTGGAGTAGTGGGTGCCCATGGTCTGGGCCACCTGTCCTCATCTTATCCAGGATGTGTCACTTCCATCTGTGATGGATGTTTCTCTCCCCATCTGACCTTCTTTTGGTGGGTGTGATAGAACCCAGGTCTTGATGAGCAGTTCTCACTACCTGGTCACCTTGCAGCCCATGTTCAGACTCTCTGTCTCTCCTGAGGCTTAGAAGCTGATCAGCAGCTGTTGTTCAATTGCCTTAGAAGACATGGCTTTGCTCCAAACCATAGGAATGTGCTTGTCATTCTCTATGAGGTATCACAAGAGGCTTTACAAAGCACCTTTCATTCTCCTAACATCGATTAGATGAAGGTACAAACACAGCAACTTGTCCTTTACTCTAGAAGGTACCGTCCAGCATGGCCCAGACCATTGGAGCCATGAAAGCCTCATAGATGGGTCAGACCCTGAATGGTCAGAGTTGTGGATGTCCTTACAGCTCATACTTTGCTTAATCCGCTGATCATTAGAACTGACCCTGACACTGCTGTCACTATCATCACTGATGGCATTGTCAGAGAACATCAACATTAACAGGTATACACTTCAACCCTTCAGAGCACACGTGTCTTACTAAGGCACTTAGAAATCTTATTGTTGTTCATCTTTACTGGGAGAGTCTCTAGTTCTCACAGTGAGGATGACTGTAGGTCTCTAGGTATTTTATGACTTAAGTTTGTGGTGAAATTACCTTAGAGGATGAACACATCCATTTGCCCTGCTAGGGAGCGCCAACTGCACTGGATCCCAATCTGTGCAGTCACTTAGAAGGGTCTGCAGTAGGTTTAATACTTTGCTTTTGCCATTTGAAATTCTTTTTTTTCTTTACTGATTAAGGTATTACATATGTGTCCTTATCCCCCATTGTTGAAATCCTTATTGGCACTCACTTTACTTGCTTATGTCCCTAGAGGAGACCCTGGGCTGGAAAAAATGGTTTGAGCCTATCCGGTGTGGCAAAGTGTATGAGTGTCCACTTATGAACCAGGAGTTCATGGTTCCATTCCCAGTTAGGGCACATGGTCAGGTTGAAGACTCAATCCCCAGTGTGAGGCGTGCAGAAGGAAACCAATGATTCTCTCTCATCATTGATGTTTCTATCTCTACCTCTCCAGTCCTAATTTAAATCAATTAAAAAATTTTTTTAAGAAAAAATGGTTTGGCCCTATCTGAAAGGTGCAATTTGTAATGTGACCACCAGAGGGCGGCACCAGCACAAAGCAACCTGGAGGAGCTGGGAAGGAATGTGAAGGGGTTTTGCCTTTCTCTACTCTAATGAGCAGGACCACCCCTCTCCCATCCCTGGAGCTCCCAGAAGGAAGGTTCTCCAACTATGATGTACTTCAGAGATTTGAATTTAAAGAAATCTCAGAAAGTTGACTTAAATGTGAATAGCATTAAACAGACACAATAAAATCTACACTCAATACTGGTCTTTAGGAAAGTACTGGGGAGACAGGATAAGAAGACTGTGTGTGTGTGAGTGTGTGTGTGTGTGTGTGTGTGTGTGTGTGTGTGTGTGTGTTGATGATGATGATGGGACAGAAAGCACCTGAGTCCTCATATTCAAAGAGAGAAGAACTTGGATTAGATAATGCCTAAAGGGGGCCAGGGGGAGAAGAGTAAGTAGTATCAAACCACATTGTTTAGAGAAGACTTTGTTTTTATCTAGGGGAAATGTCGTTGTTTGGGACAATGTCCTCAGCATGGCCCAGACAGAGAAGCCAGAACCTTCCTGTGATCACTTTGAACAGAACATAGAGGCACAGAGCTTATCACAGCAACATTCAGTGTTGTCAAACATACATACAGGAAAGAACATCCAGGGAGAGGGAGCCTGGAACAGGGTTTGTTCATAGTGTGACTATCAGACACAGGATAACAACTTCATGTTTCACCTGCAGAAAAAGTTAAAATATCTTTAAGGTTTTAAGTGATCAAATCAACAGAATATTCTCCCTTTGGGTCTTTACATACTGACTAAGTTTTGTCTGAGAAACCCAAACTTCTTGGTTTTTTGTCCGAATGACATATGATACTCAGTGACATCTTCTATGTGGTTGTTTTGTTTTTGATATCAGGAACATAGAATTGAAAAACTATAGTCTTTGGTTAATGAACCAGTCTGTAAATGATCTGCTTTCCTTTTTAGAAAAGCATTACTTATTTAAGTTAAATTTTAATTATTTACTTATATATACGGGAGCTGACTGACGTTGCAGCTTCAAGAATGGTCTCCAAGGGCAGGACTGGAGATTTCCCAGGAAATACCTGTTACTTCTTAGTTGAAAATACCTGGCAAATGGGCTGCATTGGTCTCAGGCCATAGCCCCTCTGTAGCCTCTAGGACCCACCAGCCCCATGGCCCTGAGTGCTGAGAGAGGATATACATACACCTCACACAACCACTCCCCTCTTCCAGACTCACACACTGAATCTGTTGTCAGGGATTCAGGAAATTGCTGCCTTCAGTTTCTCAGTTTTTTGTGTCTTTTCCAAGGGGTTTGGGAAAGAATGAGTTAAGCCAATCTGGGGCATCTCTCCTACACAACATTGGGGAGCCTCAATTGTAACATGTACACAACCAAGATCTTTATTTGCCCCACCTCCCAACCTGATCCTCCCAGAACCTTCCACTTCTCAGTCAAGGTCAATGCCATCCATCCAGGTGCTCGGCTCAGAAATATTGACATTACATTTGATGCCTCCCTTGCTCTCACAGTAATATCTAATCCATCAGCACACCTGCAGTCGGTCTACACACTATAGATACAACACAAACACTCAGGTCCAAGCCACTATCACTCCTACTTGAGGTTACTGTAACAGTCTCCTAACTGGTCTTCCTCTGGCCCAATTGACCAACATTCTAGCCATCTCCCCAGAGCAGGACAGTGAATCCTTAGAGATGATTTTTTTTAAACGCAAGTCAAGTCATCCCTTTTCTTCGCAAAGCCCTTCTGTTGCTCACACCTCAATCACACCAAAGTCCAAAGTCATCACCACAGCCCACAAGGTCCCACTTTAGCGCTGCTCAAAGGGCTGGTCTGCACAAGACAAGGAGTTTCCCCCCGAAGGTCAAGCAACTCAGTGCTTTGGTTGAGAAAGTCTTGCAATGAAGAACATGCCAGCAGAAATAAACAGGACACTGAGAGATGTGGTTGGTCTACTTTCTGTCCCAGGCTCTTTAGCTCCTTGCAGATCACCCTTTGATAGCACTGCCGTAAAAATAATCTGGTTCCTCTCTACACTTCTCGTCATTCTCCTCATCCTATCTATTCTGTCCACAGTGGCTTCGTGATCTGCAAACATAGCAAGCAACCTCCTGGCTCAGAGTCTTTGCACTGGCCATTTCGTCTCTCTAAAATAATCTTTCTCCAAAGATCTACATGAGACCTTCCTCACTCTTTTAGGAATTGTTCAAATGTCACATAATCTTTGAGCATTTCCTTGACCATTTTATATATGCAAATAAACCCCAATCCACCCACTCCCTCTCTCCTTCACCCCCGTTAGAAATGCTGCTTATTCATTTGTTGATTAATTCTACCTCACCACTATATCAGCTCCATGAAGCCAGTGACTTTTTTATCCCCTCCAACCACTATAAGACTGTGCAAAAATTGTGCTTGTTGCTCAATTAAGTAATTAATTACTCACTGGTGAATAATATCATGCTGGGAAGTGAATACAATCCCTTCAGTTTCACTGTCTGTAAAATATGAATAATTCCACCCCATCAATGTGTGGGAATTATGGGATGAGCCTGCTTCCTGATATCTATTGCTATGTAACAGAAGACCCCAAACTTAAAATGGCTGCATGTCTGACATAAGGAGGGACCTGAAAATGACAAAATTCCAATGATGATGATAAATGATCAATTTTTGCAAAAGGTACTAAAGACACGAAATCTCGGGTGAAGCTCCCGGGTGAAGGGACACTCCTTTTGGAGGGTCAGCCCTCCTGGCTTTTCATGCCTCTATTCACTCCATCTCTGGAATGACCCTCAGGGATATGCACTGTCCTCATGCTGGGGTTCAGAGAGAAAACAGGATTGGACTGTGGTTGTCACTTCACAAGACAGAGGACTCAGTGGGACTATTCCTTTGTTCTCTGTACTTACCTACACACACTATGTGGATCAGACACATGGATCGGTACTGCTTCTTTTACTGAACATCGTGTCTCTCAGACACATCCAAGTTGGCACATGTGGTCTTATTCCTCTCGTTGCCATCACTACAAGATTTTTATACTTCCCCAGGAAAGGACATTTTTTTAAAATATATTTTATTGATATTTTACAGAGAGGAAGGGAGAGGGATAGAGAGCTAGAAACATCGATGAGAGAGAAACATCGATCAGCTGCCTCCTGCACATCTCCCACTGGGGATGTGCCCGCAACCAAGGTACATGCCCTTGACTGGAATCGAACCTGGGACCCTTCAGTCCGCAGGCCGACTCTCTATCCACTGAGCCAAACCAGTTTCGGCCGGAAAAGACATTTTTATTAAATGCAGAATCACTGACTGTAAACAGGACATTATCTGGATATTTTGAAAGGCAAAGGTCACTGCATGTTTAAAAGCATATCACTCGAGAGAAAAGTAAATGGCGGCGGAATAGACAGATGTGTTCCGAGCCTTGTCCCGGAGCAGAAAGAAAGAACAGCTGAGGGTCCCTCGAGGAGTGTTTGTTGGCAAGTTAAGGGACAGCTAAACTGCAGAAGAAGGTGGGGGACTGCTAGACAGGGTTCCCCTGACCTGGCAGCCCCCACTGCAGCTGGGACTCCTCCTGGAGCTACAGCTCGGATGGGGAGTCAGCGCCATCTGGAAAGGGAAAGTGGAGCTTATGGGAAGCCCAAAAATCCACAACTGCGGCACCCACCGAACAGCTGCGAGCCCCAGAACACTGCTCCCCAATTGGCAGAAACACACGGATTCAGAGGAGCTCTACACTCTAACCATGGAAAGGTCAGATTTCGCCTGGGATAAGGTGAGGTCTCTGGTACCAGCGGGAGAGAGGAACACTTGTTTTGAGGGAGCTGGAGGACCAGGGAAGTCTGAACCTAGAAAAATCCGCGGCTGTTGGGGCTGGTGGGATCTTTGTATGTGGAAGGGTCCTCAGAGCTGCTAACAGAAGGGATCTCTAAAAAGCAACCCATTTTGATCTGACGTGCAGGGACAGCCTAAGAATTTCAAAGGTGTGCTGGCTGCTTAGACGCGTGCACACCCATTGTTCGCGCACTTGGGCTTTTTCCTCTTCAAATCCTTGCTTCTGATTACTAAGCCCAATACATAGGATCACCCAGTTGGGGACACCCTGGGAGACTGCAGGGGAAAGTGTTTTTCTGGTACCTGGGGATCGGAGCAGGGAGTGACCATCGGAGAGCCAGCTCTGAGCCCACTTCCACAAACTGGTATTGATTGCCCCAGGGAAAGAAGGCACTAACACTGCCTAGAGAGGCCATATATAGACCCGAAAGTCAATCCAGAAACACTGTCACCCAGTGGCTGAATCACAAATTGACTCTTGTATAATGAAAAATAAAGGAATATGAGAAATTAAGTCACACTGCCTGCTTAAAAATCAGGACTGGCTTACAACACTGAGGAGCAGTGGAACACAGGGAACTGCAATACTGTCTGGATTGAGAAACAGGCGTGCCAAACAGAACAATAGTGGAAGTGAATGACCTTCACTACTTCACATTTTTTTTTATTTTATATTTTTATTTTCATTTTTTGCATCTTTTACTCAAGAAACTAATTTTTTTCTTTCTTCCTCACTTGATTTTGCCCTTTTAATTATTACATTTTTATTTTCAATCAGTATCATTACTACTACTATTTTTCCTTTTTTTTAAAGTATCATTTTATTTTCTCTTTATCTTACTTTGGGATTAGTGTTCTACATTCTAGTTTCATCTTTCCTTTAGCACTGCTTTACTCTATCTCAACTCTACCTTTATGCCATCACTCTCTTCCTAACCTTTCCCCTTTTGGTGTCCTGTTTATCTCACCCCTTTCCTCCTTTAGATTTTTCATATTCTTTCTGTTTACCTCCTGATATAATTTCTCCCTACTTATATATCTAATCTACAATCCCCTGCTCCAAGTCCATACACACCTCTCTCTTCACTGTCTTAACTATCCAAAAAATTGCCTTTCTCTCTGTCCTTATGTTGTTGTTTGCTTGAAAGTTGAATATATCGAATTTCTATGCTTTTTTGTGAGATTGTATTGTTTATTCTTTTTTTGGTTGGTTGTTTTTTTGTTTGCTTTGTTTTTGTTTGTGTTTTGCTTCTGTTTTCCCTTGCCTCGCTTGATATTAGTTGGTGTTGTAGTTTTTATTTATCCCCAGGTACTTGTTTCTGGCATTTGCTGGGATTAGTGTTTGTTCTATTGGAATTTTCTCCCCATATATATAGTTTGTTCCCCTTTCTCTCTTAGTCTGTTTCTTGTCTCTCTTACTTTTTTTTCCTTTTCCCAATTTCATTTTGACACTACTTTTTTTACTTTATTTTTTTTCCTCTTCTCCTTTCTCTCCTATACACAAATTTGCCTTTCTCTGGTGGTCAACTTTATTGGAGGTTATTACTATCATGAATACATTTCTGTTCAGTGCCTTGTGTGTTGTACCTGGTTGTGTTGTATTTTGTGCCTTTAAATCAATGCAGGAGAGAGAGAATTACAAAACCAGACATCTGGAGAAGAGAGACCGTGGGGAGACAAAGCCACAGCCCAAATATGAAAGAAAAGCGGGCATCACCAGAAAAGGAAGTAAATGAAATTGAGGCAAACAAACTTCCAGAGAAAGAATTCAGAGAAATGGACATTAGATGGCTGAAAAGAATGGAAGACAAATTCGACAATATGAGTAAGAACCGGAAGGAAATGAAGAAGAACCAAGAAGAAATGAAAAATGACATCGCTGCTGTAAAGAACTCAATAGAAAGCATCAAGAGTAGACTAGAAGAAGCAGAGGACCACATCAATGAGCTAGAAGACAAGGTGGGAAAAAATACCCAAGTAGAGCAGCTTCTCGAAAAAAAAAATTAAAAAGCAGGAGGAGAGCCTAAGGGAACTTCGGGACAATGCAAAACAAAACAACATCCACCTAATAGGGGTTCCAGAAGGAAAAGAAACTGAGCAAGGAATAGAAAACCTGTTTGAAGAAATAATGACAGAAAACTTCCCTGATATAGGGAAGAAAAACCCCACACAAATCCAAGAAGCTCACAGAGTCCCAAGCAAAATGAACCCAAAAAGACCGACGACAAGGCACATCATAATTAAATTGGCAGATACCAATGACAAAGTAAGAATCTTAAAAGCAGCAAGAGAGAGACAGAAAGTTACATACAAAGGAACCCCCATCAGACTAGCAACTGATTTCTCAACAGAAACTCATCAGGCCAGAAGGGAATGGAATGAAATATACAAAGTCATGCAAAGGAAGGGTCTGAATCCAAGAATACTTTACCCAGCAAGGCTATCAACCAAAATTGAAGGTGAAATCAGGAGCTTCACAGACAAAAAAGGACTAAGAGAATTTATTACCACCAAACCAGCAATGTAAGAAATGCTAAAGGGTCTGCTGAAAAAAAAAAAAAAAAAAGAATTAGGAAGCGAAGAAGAAACAAAGCAGTAAAGAATAAAAATGGCAACAAATAAGTACCTATCAATAATAACTTTAAATGTAAATGGATTAAATGCCCCAATCAAAAGATATAGGGTAACGGATTGGATAAGAAAACAAGACCCATATATCTTCTGTCTACAAGAAACCCACCTCAGAATAAAAGATGCACACAGACTGATGGTGAAGGGATGGAAAAAGGTCTTCCAGGCGAATGGAAATGAAAAAAAATAGCTGGGGTAGCAATACTTATATCTGACAAATTAGATCTCAAAGTGAAGGACATAACAAGAGATAAGGAGGGGCACTTCATAATACTAAAGGGAGCAATCCAACAAGAAGAAATAACTCTGGTAAACATATATGCACCCAATACAGGAGCACCCAAATACATAAAAAATCTCCTGGAGGATATCAAGGGAGAGATTGACAGCAATACAATCATAGTAGGAGATTTTAATACCCCACTATCACCATTGCACAAATCCTCTAAACAAAAAATCAGCAAAGAAACATCAATCCTAAATGACTCACTAGACCAGATGGAATTAATTGACATCTTCAGAACATTTCACCCCAAATCCACAGAAAATACATTCTTCTCAAGTGCACATGGGTCATTTTCAAAGATAGACCATATGTTGGGACATAGGCAAAGTCTATTCAAATTCAAGAAGACATAAGTCATATCAAGCATCTTATTAGACCACAGTGGCATAAAACTGGAAATCAACTACAATAAAAACAATCCAAAGAAATCAAACACATGGAGACTAAACAGCATGTTATTAAACAATGACTGGGTTACCAGAGAGATCAAGGAAGAAATAAAGAACATCATGGCAACAAATGACAATGAAAACACTACAATCCAAAATCTATGGGACACAGCAAAAGCAGTCTTGAGAGGGAAGTTCATAGCTCTACAAGCATACTGCAAAAAAACAAGAAACAATGGTAATAAATTACCTAAACCAACAACTCAAAGAGTTAGAAAAGGAGCAACAAGAAAAGCCCAGTGGAAGCAGAAGGAAGGAAATAATAAAGATCAGAGTGGAGATAAACGACATTGAGACCAAAGAAACAATACAAAAGATCAACAAATCTAAGAGCTGGTTCTTTGAAAGGATAAACAAGATTGATGAACCTCTAGCCAGGCTCACCAAGAAGCAAAGAGAGAGGACCCAAATAAACAAAATCAGAAATGAAAGAGGTGAAATAACAATAGATCCCGCCAAAATGCAAAGGATTTTTTAAAAATACTATGAACAACTCTAGTCCAACAAACTAGACAACCGGAGGAAATGGACATATTACTAGAAAAATATAACCTTCCAAAACTCAATCAGGAAGAATCTAAACAGCTCAATATGCCAGTAAATATGGAAGAAATTAAAGCAGTCATCAAAAATCTTCTGGCAAACAAAAGTCCGGGGTCAGATGGCTTCACAGAAGAGTTTTGCCAAACATTCAAGGAAGAACTAAAACCTATCCTCCTCAGACTATTCCAAAAAATTCAAGAGGAAGGAACACTTCCAAGCTCCTTCTATGAAGCCAGCATCACCCTAATACCAAAACCAGATAAAGAAAACACAATGAAAGAGAATTACAGGCCAGTATCCCTCATGAACGTAGATGCCAAAATCCTCTACAAAATTCTAGCAAATCAGATCCAGCAGGACATCAGAAAATTCATAAACCATGACCCATTAGGATTTATCCCAGGAATGCAAGGATGATACAATATCCGCAAATCAATTAATGTGATACATCACATAAACAAATTGAGAGATAAAAATCACATAGTCATATCAATTGATACACAAAAAGCATTTGACAAAATCCAACACCCTTTCTTGATAAAAACTCTCAACAAAGTAGGAATAGAAGGATCATACCTCAACATAATAAAAGCTATATATGATAAAAACACAGCTAACATCATACTCAATGGGCAAAAACTAAAACCATTTCCCCTAATAACAGGAACAAGACAGGGATGCCCATTCTCACCACTCCTGTTTGACATAGTACTAGAAGTATTAGCCATTGCAATTAGACAAGAAGAAGAAATAAAAGGCATCCAAATTGGAAAAGAAGATGTAAAGCTGTCCGTATTTGCAGATGCCATGATATTGTACAAAATACCCCGAAAGACTCCATCAAAAAACTAACAGACTTAATAAATGAATTTGGCAATGTAGCAGGATACAAAATTAATGCCAAAAACTATGGCATTTTTATACACCAATAGTGAATTTACAGAAAGATAGACTAAAAAAGCAATCCCATTTACCATCGCACCACAAAAATTAAGATACCTAGGAATAAACTTAACCAAGGAGGTAAAAGACCTACACGCGGACAACTACAGGACGCTGAAAAAAAGAGATAGAGGAAGATGTAAACAGATGGAAGAACGTACCATGTTCATGGATTGGGAAAATGAACATCATTAAAATGTCCACACTACCCAAAGCAATCTATAGATTCAATGCACTCCCCATTTAAATACCAACGGCATATTTCACAGATCTTAAAAGGAATCTCGAAAAATTCATCTGGAATACAAAAAGACCCCGAATAGCCACAGCAATCCCAAGAAAGAAGAATAAAGTAGGAGGGATCTCAATACCAGATTTCAAGCTGTATTACAAAGCCACTGTTCTCAAAACAGCCTGGTACTGGCACAAGAACAGACATATAGATCAATGGGATAGAATAGAGAATCCAGATATCGACCCGAACCACTATGCTCAATTAATATTTGACAAAGGAGGCATGAACACACAATTGAGTCAAGATAGTCTCTTCAATAAATGGTGTTGGGAAAATTGGACAGATACAGGCAAAAAAAATGAAACTAGATCACCAACTTACACCATACACAAAAATAAACTCTAAATGGATACAGGACTTAAACATAAAACGGGAAACCATAAAAATACTAGAGGAATCCATAGGCAGCAAAATCTCAGACATATGCTGAAAGAACTTCTTTACTGATACTGCCCCTAGGGCAATGGAAGCCAAAGAGAAAATAAACAAATGAGACTACATCAAAATAAAAAGCTTTTGCACAGCAAAAGAAACGATCAACAAAACAACAAGAAACCCCACTGTATGGGAGAACATATTTGCAAATGTTACCACTGATAAAGGTTTAATCTCCAACATCTATAGGCAACTTATACAACTTAATAAAAGGAAGATAAATAATCCAATAAAAAAATGGGCAACAGACCTAAATGGAATCTTTTCGAAAGAAGATAGAAGGAAGGCCAAGAGACACATGAAAACATGTTCAAAGTCACTAATTACCTGAGAGATGCAAATCAAAACGACAATGCGATACCATCTCATACCTGTCAGAATGGCTATCATCAACAAATCAACAAATGACAAGTGTTGGCGAGGATGTGGAGAAAAAGGAACCCTCGTGCACTGCTGGTGGGAATGCAGACTGGTGCAGCCACTGTGGAGAACAGTATGGAGTTTCCTCAAAAAGCTGAAAGTGGAACTCCCATTTGACTCAGTAATCCCACTCGTAGGAATATATCCTAAGAAACTAGAAACACCAATCAGAAAAGATATATGCACCCCTATGTTCATAGCAGCACAATTTACAATAGCTAAGATTTGGAAACAGCCTAGGTGCCCGTCAGCAGATGACTGGATCAGAAAACCATGGTACATCTACGCAATGGAATACTATGCTGCCATAAAAAAGGAATTGTTACCAATTGTAGGCACCTGGATGGAATTAGAGAACATTATGCTAAGTGAAATAAGCCAGTCAATGAAAGAAAAATACCACATGATCTCACTCACTTGTGGATAATAAAAAACATTATAAACTGATGAAAAAAAGATAGATACAGAGGCAGTAAAGCATCAAGCACACGGTCAAATTACATCGGGAAGGTTAGGGAGAGGTGGGGGAAATAAGAGATCAACCGAAGGACTTGCGGGCATGCATATAAGAATATTCAATGGATGCAGGTCATTGGGAGGTGAGGGCATGTATGGGAGTGGGGTGGGGGGGCAATGGTATGATATGTACACATATAATACCTTAATAAAAAAAAAGCATATCACTCTTATCAAAGGGCAATGACTTTACAGTTAATAAGGAGACACAATTGTTTCATTTACTATTAGGACAAGCTCATTACTCTTAAAAAACTGGGTATTGCATTTTTAGGTAGACATTATTATTTTATCATTTGAAAATATGTATAATCTTATTTTAATAGATGACTTTATTAATTATAAAGGGCAAAGTGTCATTTATCAGAAATAGGTCATTATATATTTGTAAAAGATGTAGTTTATATGAAAGATAAGGCACCTCCTCATATGTGTACTTAGAAGGGCAGCCCCTGGGGAGTTGGGCACTCAGACCACTGACAGGTTTAGTAAGACACAGGTTGCAAATATTCCCAAGGAAAGGGAGGATCGGTTCAATATGCCCAGGGCAGGTGAGTCCAGCATGGGGGCCAGGGCCCAGGGCTGTGTGTCAGGTTCAAAACCGTAGTAAGAAATAATGTCTCTTAGGGAAATGCTAATCTGGACCACAATGAGATTTTTAAAAAATTAAAAGTAGAACTATCATACAACCCAGCAATTTCACTTTTGATTATATATCCACAGAAAATGCAAACACTAATCAAAAAGAAATATGACCTAAGTGTCCACCAATAAATGAACAAATATAGAAGATGTGTATAATGTAAAGACAAGTACATATAAAAATAAAATAGAATATTACTGAACCATATAAAAGAATGACATCTTGCCATTTGTGCCGAAATGGATGGCCCTGGAGAGTATTATGTTAAGTGACGTAAGTATATGATATCACTGTATGTGGAATCTAAAATGCAAGACAGCTCTGGTCAGTGTGGCTCAGTATGTTGGACATTGTCCCATGCACCAAATGATTGCTGGTCTGTTCCCAGTCAGGGCACATGCCAGGGTTGTGAGCTCGATCCCCCTTAGGGGTGTGCAAGAGGCAGCTAAATGATGTCTCATTCTCACATTGATGTTTCTTTTCACCCTCTCCCTTCCTTTTTCTATAAAAATTAATAAAAATTTTTAAAAATTGAAAATAAATAAAAAATAGGACAAGTGAAAAATCAAAACAAAACAAAAGCAGGTTCATAGATGCAGAAAACGAACTGGTGGTTTCCAGAGAGACGTGGGTGGGAAAATGGTAAAAATAGGAGAAGGGGATTAAAGGGTGCAAACGTCCAGTTGTAAAATAAACAAGTCACTGGGATATACCAAACAGCACAGAGAAGGTAGTCAGAAATATTGCAATAACTTTGTATGGTGACAGAGGGTCACAACAACTATCATGCTGATCACTTCGTAATGTATGTAAATATCAAGTTACTATGAAGAACACTTGAACGTAATAGAATATTGTAGGTTAATTATGCTTAAATTTTAAAAAAAGACTTAAAAATGCAATGAGATTCCATCTCACACCCATTAGGATGGCTATTATCGAAAACCAGAAAATGACAAGAGTTGGCAACAATGTGGAGAGGTCAGAAAGTTTGTGCACTGTGGGTAGGAATGGAAAATGCTACAGCCGCTTTGGAAAACATTATGGAGGTTCCTCAAAAAGTTAAACATAGAATTACCGTATAACCCAGCCATTCCACTTCTGTGTACATACTCAAAAAAATGACAACAGGGTCTCAAATAGATGATATTTGTATTCACATGTTCATAGCAAATTTATCCACAATAGCTCAAATGTGAATGCAACCCTAGTCTTCGTGGGTAGGTGGATGGAGAAACAAAATGTGGTATATACAGGCAATGGAATATTTGTTGTTCAGCCTTTCAAAAAGATAATTCTAGGGAGGCAAGATGGAAAGTAGCTGGAGGCTGCATGCCCTTTATCCCAGCCAGGGACCAGATTTAGAGTTAAATACTGTGCAATCAACTTGAAAAACCAAGTGAGGTGTAGCTGATTGGAAATATTATATCTAAGGAGCAATGAAGAAACCACGTTGAGAGTGCTAAGAGAAGTAGTGTTGGGAAAGGGATAGCCTCCGTTAAGCAGGTGCAGTAGCTGAGGCCAGAGGGATATCACAGCTGCAAAGCTCCCGACCCCTGGCAGTGTGGGATTTCAACCCCATGCAGGGATCCCAAACCCAGAGCAGCAGAGATGAAAAAAAGAGCCCATGGAGCATCAGACATGGGGAGCCAGGTGGACTCTGTCTGCCTGGGAGACTTGGGCTGCACCTTCCCAGTGAAGGAGTGCTCCCATTGTTAGCAGCCTCAGGGCACAAACTGCTGGAGAAGCTGCACTGCCATGTTTGAATTTAGTGGAGTGGTCTGCAGGCTGCACCCAGCAGGGACTTTGAGGGACCCTCTACATTCATGGAAGATATGGTGCAGAACCCCAGTCAATGACTAAACTGTTAGCTTGGGGAAATTGGAAAGGCCTCTCCCACCTGGAGCACACTGTTGGAAGCCCTCCCCACACCCATGGAGCTACCCTGACTGCTGGGTTGATGGCGCCGGGGAAGGGGGGGGGGGAGTTGGAATCAATGCAGGTGTGGGATTTTTGGCCCACACTGCAGAGTTCAGAGCCCTAGTGGAGCTGGGAATTTCAGTGTCCACCTTGCTGAGACCTGTCACGAGGAGAGATTGGAATCTCATGCAGGGCTGATTTTCCACCCCTTCCAGCTTGGTACTATTACATAAATATGTCAGTGCCTCACATAGTTGGGATTTTGGAGCTATATTCCCCAGGGGCTTCTATCGGGGACACAGATGGCTAGGGCTTGGCTTTGTGATGCATTGTGGGGAGGCTGATCTGAACTCCCTGTAAGTTTTGCCAGGCAACCCCAAGAAGGACAAGTAGAGCCCACTGCCCCGCCCCCCAATCCTGCAACCTGCAGACAACACCCCCAACAGGAGACTGTTTGGTTCAGTCCTGTGAAGTCTTGGATATCCCTACTGGGTGCAGTCCCATGGGGGATGGGAGAGTGGCTCAGAGTGGGACATTCAATATGTGAGACCCTCAGTCTGCAACGCCAGCATGCCAGGTTTGTTGAGCCTGAGGAGGGGCAGTGAAGGATTAAAGAAAAGACAGACCAGAGAATACAGCTGGGGCCCACGTCAGACACTGCTTCTCTGATGGAGAGATAGGACCCTAACCTGCAAACCAAGTATTTTATAGTCAGAATGCACAAAGCAAAACAAGGTTAGTGGTCAAGATGTTTACTGGTACAATGTTCTTGTGAGTTTCACCTTGTTGTGGCAGCACTTGCTGCACCTCCCACAGCACAATAGCTACTTAGAAAGGAGCAAGTGAGGACTAGAAGGTCATGCTTAATTATGCAAAGAGGGCTCTGGCCTCCAAGCTGGGACTTGTTTGTGGCTCTGCCACAGGTTAGTCTGAGGCTTAACCCTATAGCTGCTACCTACACCTCAGAGGTAGAGAGGAAGTATTTAGCCCCCTCCTGTGGGCTGGGCCAACAACATCTTCAACCAAAGATTCTTTTGATCTATCCCCCTGAACCCAGGGAGGTGAACGTGCTCCTGCAGAGGAGACTGCAGTCTCTATCCAACCTGAAGCTGCAGCAAGCCCCCTTACAGGGAACAAGAGTTGGTGTCTCTGATAAAGACTGAGGAGTTTAGCTTTGAAGCAGAGACTAATTTCCCATCATTGAGTGCTTAACTGTGTAATCCCCAAGCAGGGCTCCACTAGTAGACACAGATACAAACAGCTATCAGAGAAGTAACTACACACAGGTAGCCCAAAGCCAGTTACACACAATATCTGAGAGCCTCTTGCATCTGAAACCTACCCAGAAGGACCCAGAACCAATGCTTCCAGTGGTGGGCTTCAGACCACACCAGAGTTCAATCCAACTAGTCCCGCAAACAGCACAGAAAGGTGGGTTCTGGCAGGCTCCAGAGCCTGTGGGGAACAACTCCACCTTGAACAGCCATCCCCTTCACAGCATCTCGTATACGGTGATAAAATTTGACCCCTATAAAGACCCAGCCTGAAGGGTTAATGATGGTGTCACTGAGCCCATCAAGAACCCTTGAGACTACACCTGCACAGCAGTTTGCACACATTGTTCAAGGTTGAGCCTCATGGTCAAACAGCCTAAGGGTTAATCCCACCCATGAAAGAAACAACAACAATGAAGATCTAATTACAACAGGAACAGACAAACAATCCACACTAGAGACATTCCTATTGTACCCAGCTCAGGAGGTCAAGGAGAATGCATCATTCTGCCCCACAGAACACCTAATACAGAAGGCCACCCCACCAAACTGGGAGTCATAGAGTTCTATCTAATACATGGATTCAAACACAAAGTGACAGCCAAAAAGGAGGAGACAAATAAACATGCCCCTAATGGAAGCACAGGAGGAATATCTAGAAAAAGAGCTGTGAAATAGAGGCAAACAATTTATCAGATAGAGTTCAAGTAATGGCTATAAGGATGCTCAAGTCACTTAGTGAGAACCACAGCATAAAAAAGGACATAGAAACCATGAAAAATAATCAGTTGAAAATGAAGAATGCCATACCTGAAATACAGAATACACTAGAAGAAATAGCCTGTAAGCTGGATGAAACTAAGTATCAAATCAGTGAATTAGAAGACAAAATAGAAAAAGAATCACTCAATTAAAGCAGCAAAAATAAAAAGTAATTTAAAGCATGAAGATAGTTTAAGGGAACTTTGAAACAACATGAAACATAACAACATCCACACCATAGAGGTGCCAGAAAGAGAAGAAAGTGAGCAACAGCTAGAGAACCTGTTTGTAGAAATAATGATTTTAAAAAAAAAAACAAAACAAAAAAAAAAACACCAAAAAAAAACCAAAAACAAACAAACAAACAAAAAAAAACTTCCCTACCCTGATGAAGGAAAATGTTATAAAAGCTCAGGAAACACAGAGTCCCAATCAAAATGAACCCAAAGAGACCTACACCAAAACACATCATAATTAAAATGGCCAAGAATAAAGAGAAAGAGAGAATCTTAATGGTAGCAAAATAGAAATAGTCAGTTACCTACAAGAGAGTTCCCATAAGTCTGTCAGATGATTTCTCCACAGAAACACTTCAGGCTAGAAGGGATTGCCATAATGTATTGAAAGTAATGAAAACCAAGAACCTGCAAACAAGACGGCTTTATCCAGCAAAGCTATCATTTAAAAATTGAAAGCAAAATAAGAAGTTTACCGGACAAAAAAATACTAAAGGAGTTCATTACCACCAAACCAGAATTGCAAGCAATGCTAAAGGGACTGCTTCTTTACGAAGAAGAAGAAATATATATATATATATATATATATATATATATATATATATATATATATATATATATATATATAGAGAGAGAGAGAGAGAGAGAGAGAGAGAGAGAGAGAGAGAGTTATAACAAAAGTTATACATAGGCTAAAAGTTAAAGGATGGAAAAATATTCCATGCAAATGGAAACAAAAAATAGCTGGTGTAGCAATACTTATATCTGACAAAGTTGATGTCAAAACACAGACCATAAAAGAGACAAAGAAGGTCACTACATAATACTAAAGTGATTGATACAACAAGAGGCTATCACCCTTATCTATACTAATAAAAGCCTAGGTGGTCCTTGTGCCCTCATTGGTGACATTGCCACCAGATGGCCAACACCAGGTGGCTGCCACAAAGATGGCTGCCACAAAATGGCCATGCACACAGAGGAGGCATAGCAGCCACTCTACATGGTGAGACCTGGGGATCCTGCGGCTCTGTGCGGTGCTGAGGAGGCCGGTCCCTGCATCTCCACCAACTCTCACAGAGGATGAGGGTCCTGGCGGATGAGGCAGGTCGAGGCAGGGGAGGGCATTTGTGGGCAATCAGGCCAGCAGGGGAGCAATTAGGGGCCATCAGGCAGGCAGGCAGGAGAATGGTTAGGAGCCAGTGGTCTGTATTGCAAGAGGGATATCTGACTGCTGGTTTAGGCCTGATCCTTGCCTATAGGATCGGGCCTAAACCAGTAGTCAGACATCCCCCAAGGGGTCCCAGATTGGAGAGGGTGCAGGCCAGGCTGAGGGACATTCCTCTCACCCCCTCCCGCAACCCCCCGTGCATGGATTTCATGCCCCAGGCCACTAGGAAACATATATCCTCCCAATATAGGAACACCTAAATATGTTTTAAAATTTTAGTGGACTTTAAAGAGCAGATCGATAGCAATACAAGGAGAGTAGGGTAATTAATCACCCCATAGTCAATGGATAGATCTTCCCAACAAAAAATCAAAAGAGAAACTGAGACTTTAACTGACACACTAGATCAGATAGATTAAATTGATATTTACAGAACATTTCTTCCCAAAGCAGCAGAATATACATTTTGGATCACAATGTCATGAAACTAGAAATCAACTACAGTAAAACAAAAAACAAACAAAACAAAACAAAACAAAAATTGTGACTCATAGATAGATAGCAGGCAGATAGCCTGACAGCTCAAGGGATTGACCAATAAAGAAAAAAAAGAGAGAGGAAAGAACTCATTGATATAGACAACAATGTGGTGATTGTGGGGTGGAGGGGGGTGGTAGGAGATGGAACAAGGCACAGAGGAGATAAAAGGTGATGGAAAAAATAAAATAAATAAATTATTTAAAACCTCAAAAATATTCAAACACATGGAGGCTAAATAGTATGTTATTAAATAATGAATGGATAACCAAAAGATCCAGGAAGAATTCAAAAATTTTCTGGAAACAAACAAAAATGAACACATAATGACCCCAAATCTATGGGATACAGCAAAAGCTGTCCTGAAAGTGAAGTTCATAGCATTACAGGCGTACCTAAAGAAGCAAAAAAATCTGTCATAAACAATATTACCCTACATCTAAAAAAACTTGGAAAAGTACAGCAGAAAAAGTTCAGAGTAAATAGAAGGAAGAAAATAATAAAGATCAGAACAGAAATAAACTACATAGACTCTAAAAAGAACAAAAGATCAATGAAACCAAAAGCTGGATCTTTGACAAGATAAACAAGATTGATTGACCTTTAACTGGACTCATCAAGAAAAAAAGAGAGAGGATTCGAATAAGTCCAATCAGAAATGAAAGGGGGAGGTAACCACTGACATGACAGAAATGCAAATGATTGTAAGAGAATAGCATTAACAACTAAATAGTCAACCTAGGCAAAACAGAAAAATTCCTAGAAACATAGAATTTTTTTAAACTGAATCACGAAGAAATAGACACCTGAAAGCACCAATAACAATTAATGAAAGCAAAACAGTAATAAATTTTTCTTAAAAAATTCCAAGAAAAAATGTCCTGAGACTGGAAGGTTTCATAGATGAATTTTACTGAACATTCAAGAAAGAAAGCCTCCTAAAGCAATTCCAAATATTGAAGAAGAGGAAAGATTTCCAAGCTCTTTTTATGAGGCCAAAATTATCCTAGTACCCAAACAAGGTAAAAACACTACAAAGAAAGAAAATTATAGGTTAATATCCCTGATGAACAGACATGCTTACATACCCAACAAAATATTATCATCTCAGATCCAGTAATACATTTTAAAATAAAAAAACCATGGTAAAGTGATATTTATTCTGGAGTTGCAAGGTCTATACAAAATTTGCAAATCAATAAATATGTTACATAACATAAACAAAATAAAAGATAAAAAATATCACATGATCATATCAATAGAAGCAGAAAAACCATTCAATAATATCCAGAACCTATTTATGATAAAAAAAAAACAACTCTCAACAAAGTGTGAATAGAAAAAATATTCATCAATGTAATAAAAGCCATATTTGAAAAACCTATAACCACATTATACTCAATGGGCAAAACTAAAAGTGTTTCCCTTAAGATAAAAAAAAAAGACAGGGATTTCTGCTTTCGCCACTCTTATTCAGCACAGTACTGGACGTTCTAGCTACAGTGATCAGACAACAAGAAGAAATAACAGGCATACAAATTGAAAGTGAAGAAGTAAAACTGTCATTATTTACAGATGACATGATAGGGTACATAGAGAGCCCAAAACATTCAACCAAAAAGCTAAATCTAATAAACGAATTTGGCAAAGTTGCAAGACCATCCTAATGGGTATGGAGGGATATTTCACTTTTGTTTGGATTTGATTTCTCTAATGAATAATGATGTTGGGCATCTTTTAATAAGTTTTTTGGCCAATTGTATGTCTTTTTAAAAATATATATATTTTTATTGATATTTTACAGAGAGGAAGAGAGAGGGATAGAGAGTTAGAAACATGGATCAGCTGCCTCCTGCACACCCCCTACTGGGGATGTGCCAGCAACCAGCATGGAACCTGTGACCCTTCAGTCCGCAGTCTGACGCTCTATCCACTGATCCAAACCAGTTAGGGCTGTATGTCTTCTTTAGTGAAATATCTATTATAGTGATTTGATCATTTTTTAATCAGGCAATTTTGTCTTGTTTTTTATTGTTGAATTGCAGGGTTTCTTTATATACCCTAAATGTACCTCTCTCTCTCTCTCTCTCTCTCTCTCTCTCTCTCTCTCTCTCTCTCTCTATATATATATATATATATATATATATATATATATATATATATATAATTTTCATTACTTTTTCTCATTCTGAAAGTTTACTTTTCACTCAGTTGATTGTTTTTTTTTTTTTGGATGGCCAATAGTTTTTAAGCTTAATATAGCCCCATATTCTTTTTAAATATATTTTTATTAATTTCAGAGTACAAGGAAGAGGAGAGAGAGAGAGAGAGAGGGAGAGAAATGTCAATGTTGAGAGAGAATCACTGATCAGAGGCCTCCTGCAAGTTCCCTACTAGGGATGGAGTCCACAACCTGTCATGTTCCCTGACTGGGAATCAAACCTCAATCTCCTGATTCTTAGGTCGATGCTCAACCACCGAGCCACACCGGATGGGCTATAGCCCCATTTTCTATTTTCCTTTGTTCCTGAGCTTTTGGCATCACATGCAAGAAACTATTGTCAAAGTTTTCCCCTTGGCTATTGTGTGAGTGGTACGGTTTTGGTATTACATTTAGATCTTTAATACATTTTGAATTAATTTTTATATTTTGCATAAGATTCTATTACATGAGAATATCCAATTTTCCCAATGCCTTTTGTGAAAGTCTATCTTTTCCCCATTGTGTGGTCTTGGCACGTTTGTTGAAGATTATTTGATAATATAAAACATGTTTATTTCTGGGCTCTCTCTTCTGTGCCATTGGTCTGTGTGTCTATCTTTATGCCAGTACCACTCTACTCTTATGTTACCTTTGTAGTGTGTTTGAAATTAGGAAACACAAGCCTCTAACTTGGCAATTTTTGATGATTGTTTTGTCTCCTCAGGGTTCCTTGAGATATCATAAGAATTAAGAATATTTTTATTTATTTAAGAACTAGAGGCCTGGTGCATGAAATTCTTGCATGGGGTAGGGGGGTGTCGCTCATCCCAGCCTGTACCCTCTCCAATCTGGGACCCCTTGAGGGATGTCTGACTGCCCTCTCACAATCCAGGACTGCTGGCTCCCAACCACTCGCCTGCCTGCCTGCCTGCCTGATTGCCCCTAACTGCTTCTGCCTGCCAGCCTGATCACCCCCTAACCACTCCCCTGCTAGCCTGATTGACACCTAACTGCTCCCCTGTTGGCCTGATTCCCCCTAATGGTCCTCCTCTGCCAGCCTGGTCACCCCTAACTGCCTTCCCCTGCCAACCTTATCGCCCCCAACTGCCCTCCCCTGCAGGCCTGGGACCACCCAACTGCCCTCCCCTGCAGGCCTGCCCCCCCCCAAATGCCCTGCCCTGTTGGCCCAGTCTCCCCCAACTGCCCTCCTCTGCTGGCCAGTCACCACTAACTGTCCTCCCCTGCTGGACTGATCTCCCACAACTGCCCTCCCCTGCAGGCCTGGTCCCCCCAACTGCTCTCCCCTGCTGATCTGGGTCCCCCCACAACTG
Organism: Plecotus auritus; assembly: GCF_963455305.1. Lineage (NCBI taxonomy): Eukaryota > Metazoa > Chordata > Mammalia > Chiroptera > Vespertilionidae > Plecotus > Plecotus auritus. The sequence goes on from NC_137785.1 coordinate 17,440,383, forward strand.
TCCTCCCCTGTAGGCCTGGTCCCCCCAACTGCCCTCCCCTGCTGGTCTGGGTCCCCCTGCAACTGTCCTCCCTGCAGGCCTGGGTCCTGCCCAACTGTCCTTCGTTGCAGGCCTGGTCCCTCCCAACGGCCCTCTTCTGCCAGCCTGGTCACCAACAACTGCCCTCCTCTGCCAGCCTGGTCACCCCTAACTGCCCTCCCCTACTGGCCTGGTTCCCCCCAGCTGCCCTCCCCTGCTGGCCTGATCTCCTCCAGCTACCCTCCTCTGCCAGCCCAGTAACCCCTAACTGTCCTGCCCTGCAGGCCTGATCACCCACAACTGCCCTCGCCTGCAGGCCTGGTCTCCCTAACTGCCCTCCCCTTCTGGTCTGGGTCCCCCACTACTGTCCTTTCTTGTAGGCCTGGTCCCTCCCAACTGCCATTCTCTGCTGGCCCAGTCACCCCTAACTGCCCTCCTCTGCCTGCCCGGTCACTCCTAACTGCCCTCTCCTGCTGGCCTGATTTCCCACAACTGCCCTCCCCTGAAGGCCATCTTATGGTGACCATCTTGTGTAAACATGGGGGCAGCCATTGCTGACCACATGGGGGCAGCCATCTGGTGTGTTGGAGTGATGGTCAATTTGCATATTACTCTTTTATTAGATACGATGCCTTTGGGATTATAGTATGTTTTATTGAGTCTGCAGGTGGCTTTGAGTAGTATGGACAGTTAACAATATTAAATTTTCTAATTTATGATGTTGTTAATGAGGATGGATATTTAAAGAAGCAATTGTTTTGTTCCTTTTTTCTTCAATCTCTTTGTACTCATCCCTCTGTGGGAGTTTACAAACCTCTCCTAGCCCAAGACTCTCTAAGGTGAGTACAGGACAAGGGTTCCAGAACTTTAGATCCAGGGCCTATGTGAGGGGATTAATTAAGCTGGACTTTTCCCCTGATCCTTCTGTTTCCCCCTCTGGTTTAACTGGCTGTAAACCCCATGGGTGACTCTATTCTGTTGAACATCCTTTTTTTTCTGCCAACTTTAGCTCAACTGAAACAATTTTGTGCTATATAAATAAGAACCTTTAAAAAAAACAAATAAGAACCTTATTTACTAGAAGCCTTCCGATTTAAGAATATTGGTGACTGGTTCATTTGACACATCACTAGTCTTTCAGAAATATTTGAAAGTCTTTCACAAGAAATGTAGTCAAATTGTAGTAAGAAGCTCGGAATATTCCTTGGCATGTAGAATGGGGAAACTGAGACAGAGAGCTGAATAAACAGGCCTGTCAATTTACCGCCAGATACAGGAGGTCACCAGGGCAGAAAGCCTCAGGTACCTAGCAATGGGCAAAACTGTTCCTAGATCTTGCCTTCAGGGTGTCCTTTCCTCTCCTGGAATACCATTGGTCATGTGGCTTAGACCTCCTGTCCTGCTGTTGAACAATCAGTGGAGACCATGATCTGAAAGGGCAAACCTGGAAATGCTGATAAATATTCTATTGAGATCTTCCCTGAGACCTCCCCTAAGTCCTCACCTGTGAACAGTAGATAAAACCCTTCAAGACAAAGAAGACAGCATGTGCTCCCATTGGGGCACACCCCCTCAAAATTCCTTTTCCAATGAATTTTCTTTCACCTAAACTCTAAGTGGTACCCAGGAGACTTGCAACCAGGGGAAAAATAGGCAACTGTAGGTCATCTTGGGCTAACCCCATGAACTTGTCCCCAAGTCCCCTTGTCTCTGGCTCTCCAGTGAGCTGACAGCAGCCTTGCATAGGCTCACTTCTCTCCCATTAAGTTGCTAGAGAGCTGAAGCAGCCACACCTTGTCTCTCTCCTACTGCTTCTTCTATTCCAGGCCCTTCTTTGTTCCACTGTCCCCAGCTTTAATAAACATAGTCTCAAAGTCACCTGGACTCATATTCTGAAACCTTTCCTGCATGAAGTCAAGTACCTGCACACTACCAGCTGGTCTTAGGCAAATTCACTCAGGGCCTGCCTTTTATTTCTGATAACATTTGAAATATAGAGGGAATGCTATTGCAAAAGGAAGGAAAGAGAACTGGGTGTGTTTTTTAAAAATATTTTTATTGATTTCAGGGAGGAATGGAAAGAGAGGGAGAGATGGAAACCTCAATGATGAGAGAGAATCATTGATTGGATGCCCCCGGCATTCCCCACACTGGGGGGTCAAGCCCACAACCCAGGCATGTGCCCTGACTAGAATCCAACTGTGACCTTTGGTGCATAGGTTGATGCTCAACCACTGAGCCATGCCAGCCAGGCTGGGTGTTTTTAAGAGAAGTTAAAAGTAAATAGTTTGACCTAACAAGTTAATTATTTCTGAATGAGTAAAAAGAGACAAACTGGAAACAAGGGAAGCTGTAGAGGTTAGTGGAAAAGGACTATTGAAAAATTTTATGTAGAAATGCTAGAACCTAATCATGGGGATATGCTTACACCCTAACCCTACAAAGACTACTAACTATATTAATTCAAATGAAGCTGAAGTATCTATGAAAACATGGCCCTCTATAACAGCTGTTGAGGCACAGGAAATTTACTTATAATACTCTTACTGTCTTCCTGTTCTAAGAAATTTTTAGATGGTAATTGAAATATATGGCATTGGGTTCTTACAGCCTTGTCCCCAAATAAACTTCATGATTACAATTCCAAATTGCACTACCAGCAGGAATCAGATTAATAATGAATGGCCCTTGAGTGTTTCCAATGGGAAATGAGTGGACCATTGCAAATGGGAACCCATCTCATGAGCAGATTGTGAAAACTGAAGAGGTGTATAATGTGCCCTCAAACTATAAGCAAATGTTGAAAAATACAGAGAAATGAGACAGACAGAAAAATTTGAATCATGATAGCTTACAGGTTAGGAATGATCCAAAATATTTTTCTTGTGTGTGTGTTTTTTTTTTTTTAAATCCTAACCCAAGGATATTGTTTCTATTGAAATTTAGAAAGACTAGAAGGGAGAGAGGAGGGAGAGGAGGAGGGAGAAAAAGAGAGAGAGATGATTGGCTGCCTCCTGCACACATCCTGATTGGGAACAGGGGTTGAACCTGCAACCCAGACACATGACCTTGACCAGGAAATGCAGACTGATACTCTAATCACTGACACTGGTCAGGGCCAAAGTGTTTTTCTTAATGAAGACCTGTGGAACCTGACTGGCTCCCATTTACCTGCTTTTCACTTTTGAGAAAATTTGACCTTGACTTCCATCCAAGGTTGCAGTCTTGCCCTATCCCAATGGTCAATTGTTCAGCTGAATGAACTAAGACTTCCTAGCGATGAGCCTTTCTAGCAACATGGGACCACATTTCCAACCAAAAGGTTGGTCATCAATGAATCATTCCGTTTGATTTATGACCCAAAGGCGGAGGTTTGTATGCAAATGGGGCCACATACTAAAGCTGACAAGCTCAGAGGAGGCCTGCATAGTATGATTTGCAAAATCAGAGACCTTAAGTAACCACATAGGGTGGCTTGAAATTACAAATTTGTAACTAGAAGAGAGTCATGGTGGGTAATCACGATTTAGGTATTTTTTTCCTGACAAAGCTGAATCTTTATATTAACTGAACATGTCTATTGTCTTTTTGCATTCGTGATAACTTACTTTTGGAGTATCAGGAAAAGATTTTCTTTTTTTCTGGACCCTCACTGCACCAGAGGAGAAGTCACAGCACTGCTCATTGTTATTGTCATCATGTTAAGTTTTAACTGCTAACTATAATCTATCAACCAGTGTAAAAGAAGTATGTGTCTGTTTTACTTTTTATCCAATCTCAGAGATTTCCCTGCTTTGCTTTCTCCCACCTCCATAATCTATCACCAATGGATTTTATTTAAGCCCTTATGCCTCCTGCTTTGATTGTAATGTATAACATATGGTGCAAAACTGTCACCTTTCGTTGAGATTTTGCTTCCTGGCAATTGTTGTCAGTTTGACTCAATAAACTCATAAAAATGCTCTACGGGTTTAAATTCCCAGCTTCTTATCAAGATTTAGCCTTTATGGCAACCTGTCCTCACTCTGCAACTATCCAGAAGCCTGTCAGGAGTTTCCTCATCAAGGAAAATAGACACACTTATTGCCTGTATCACTCAGAAAATTTTAAGAATTTAAACTGCTCTATTCTAAGAACCAGGAAATATTTTTCTATGACATCAATTGAGACTTTTTGAGGTGAGATCATTTGCCCAGAGTCACACAGCCTGCTAGTGGACTCAAACTTGCCATGTATTTTCTATTGGCACTTGACATCTATGCTCCTCCCGTTCCTATGTTTCCTCCTATATCAGAGGGGCTGAAAGGTTAAATAGGACCTTTCCCACTTCTAATGATTCAGAATCCAGGTGGGAATTCATTTCAGCCTCTGAGATGCACTTGTGTATAGTTTGGGCTCTGGAAGGGAGAAGGGGCTGTGATTCCTGCTCCTGGTGGGTGGGCTCTGCAGACAGAGTTTTATGTTAAGGAGCAGGTGTTTCTTTAGCTCTGGGTGGGGCTGTGACAGTGGGAACTTGAAACTGAACTTCCTGTGTCAACTCCCTAAATTCCATTTTTCTGGCCCTTCATTGGTTTTGCAAGCACCTAACTCACTGTTCTAAAGATCTTTCTGCACAAATGTTAATGCCTGGTTTACTTGTAATAGTCCAAAATTGGATCAACACAAATGTCCATGAATGGGTGAATAGATAAACAAATTTGGTGAATCCTACAATGGAACAGACCTGAGACATTAAAAAGGAAAGAACTATTTCAAGATACTTGTGTTGATTAAAGAAGCCAAAATTCGCCTAAAATTACATATTATATGGTTCAAATTATGAAAATGTCAGAAAATTCAAATGCTCTATTATGACAGAAAGCACATAAGCGTTTTCTTAACATTATTGGAGGGAGTGAGAGAGGGACAGAGTGAGGAGGCTATAAGAGGGCCTGAGGAGGCTTTAAGAGTGAAGATCATGTTCATTTTCTTCATTGTAACAACTTCTCTGGTGCATGCATCTGGCAAAGCTTAATGAATTGTATACTTTCAATATGTTAAGTTTTATGATATGTCAACTAAAACTCAGTAAAGATGTTAAAATTTAAATATACACATATGAAATATGACTTAAAGTGTAAGGTGAATAGAAAATTCAAAACTGTAACATGACTTTTTTCTTGCACATTTTTCAGCTTATCCATTAAAGGGGGCTGAGGTATTCCACAGCCTGCAGCCTCCTCAGGTATCTGCCGACCCCACCTCAGAAGCACCCACAGCCCAGCAGGGTCCCATCTCACCATCATTACTAAATCCACATTCCTTCTCACTCTTCACACTGCCCATACAGAACTTTGAAAGCTCCTCCATCCAGCCAGGCCCCTGCCCACCAAAGTCCACTCCTCTGTAGGCAGCTCTTCCCCACCACCCTCTGCCCAAAGGGTGAATGGCCACTCATGCTTCAGGTCTTAGCCAGGAAGTCACTTTCTCAGAAGTGCTCTTTGGAATCTGCAGACAAGCTGAGACTCAAGTACATACAACTCTTTCTTCATGGTCCTTCTCTGGATTATAATTAACTCAGTGCTGTGATTTCTCTGAGAGCCTGTCTTTGTTACAAGTTAATCTCCATGAGCACAGGTCCCACCTATGTCCTGTTCTCTGAGTTCCCAGGGCCCATCCCAGGCCTGACACATCACAGATTCTCGGTAAAGACTCATTAAATGGATGAGGGAAACCACACAATGGAAGTCTGTCACCTGTGTGACACTAGTGTTCCTTATAGGCACGAAGGCATTGATGTCAGAATGGGAGGAGGCCAAAAGTGTCCGGGGATGACCCAGGGATGGGTTTTTCCCCCCTCATATAATCAGGGGGGCAGGAGACAGAACCAGCTAACAGTGAAGAGTCAGACCTTCCTTCATTCCCAGAAAATCACAGTCCTCCCCATTTCCACCTTGTGAGTGATGTTTCATATTCCTTGGGCCTGGACAGCAGCCTGTGTTCTTTGTCTTCTCACAGAGCCCTGACCTGGCAGACACTCTGGATCTTCCACCCCAGGTAGAGGTACTACCATGGGAAAAGAGAGCTCACACTGACCTCAAAGGATTCAGGGGATGACTCCCAAACCCAAGGTCCCTGGTCCGTGGGACAACTGCCTGTAGCACCTGAACATCTCACCCACTCATGATGTCCTGGGGATCAAGGGGAACGTTCTCAGCAGGATGGGACAGGAGAATCCAGGATCTGGGGTTGCTTCCATCTCAGAGGTGCTGAGGGTCCCATAGGGGACTTCCTTTCCCTAACAGAGGAGCTCACAGAGTCCCCGTGGGTGACACTGCATATGGAGCCGCTCCAGATGCTGGGCCCTGTGGGGAGGCCTAGAGCAGATGACAGAGAGGGACATAGGGGACTGGATGCAATATCCCAATGCTATGATGGAGACACACAGGGTATTTGGGGGAGCAGCCCTCCAGTTTGGCACACTCTACTAAAAGCCTCAGAAGACACATCAACAGACCCTGTTCTTGAAACCTTTGGGACAGAGAGCTACTCCTGAAACAGTCCATCCCCCAGAGGGGACAGTTCTTATGACACTGGACTCATAATTCTCTGGACCCTGGCCCCTCTGAGATGGAAGCAACCCCAGATCTTGTCCTATTGCTGGGCTCACCCTGCTCTGGGATGGAGTCAGCAGGCATGAAATCCACAGTGACTGGGCTCTGACTGACTGGCCTTTCAGCTTGAAGGCCAGAGACCACCTCTGCCCAGGTGTCAGTGCCATCTCCTACCCTCTGGTCAGCATCCCTGCTGCAGCACCTGACATTGGCTGCAGATCTCCTCCTGCTCTCCAGGGATGACATTTAGACACACAGACAACACAGGAAATTCACATATGAACCTGGCTTTGCCTAAGGAGCCTGATTTCCTTCCCTTTCCCCCACAGGTGCTTTTGGACTCCACCCTTGTGCGTGCTCCATCCCACCTGCCACTTCTAGGGCCTGTGAATAAAAAGGGGGGATGAAAATAAGCCTGAAAAGCCCAGCGGGTCACATGACAGGCCTGACAAACTCAGTGATGCACAGTGTGGTTTGATCACCAATGCCTAACTGGGCAGGTGATGGCAGGTAGTCATGTCACAGGCCCACAGCTTCCTTAGCAAATGTCAGACTTTACATTAAGTGAGCCCTTTCCCTGTTCTTATGCATCTGGGATAACATACCTTTGACACATCAGAGTAGTTATTTTTTTTTTTTTGCAAGATGATTTGAAAGCACAGACTCTGGGACCAGCACATGAGACAACATACTTCTCATGTTACCTGGTTGCTTGCATAGCCTCTCTATGTGCTGTAAATATTAATTATACTGGACCCACCAAAGTGAAGAAAAAAAAAGTATGTGTTTCTCCATTTTGCTTTTATCAATTCTAGAGATTTCTTCACCTCGTAATGGATTTCACATAACTTTTTCCATCTTCTTTTTTTATTATAATGTATAAAATAATTTGCACAACTGCCATTCTCAGGATTTGAGATCTTGTTCCAGGCATATGACATTAGCTTGGTTCAAATAAACTCATAAAAATCTTCACAGTTTGGGAAGTTTCTTACTTTATCAGGGCCTAATAGCACCTGCTTTCTCAGGGCTCTATTTGCTGCTCCCCACGCCATGCCTGGCACCATCCATGTACAAGGTGGGGTAAGGAAAGGAAACTCCCCCGGGCAGGGGACAGACACCCTACCTCAAAGTTCAGGGAGCACAAGGACAAGCTCAGCCAACAGAGGGAGAGTCTCCCAGAAACTAGCCCCTGAATACCAGGGAGCTCACAGCAACCTGGCCTCCCACCACAGCCCTCTATCCCTAGAGAACACAGGACACCTTCCCCTTCACACACAGGAACTGCAGGTCCTTCTGAGACTCCTGGTCCTGAGACCCTTCCTGGGTCTCTGTCCCTGGAAGCAAAGGCCAGGCTGGTGACAACCTGAGATACAGGGAGGGACCACTCAGCTGTCACCACCCAGCTTGACCCCTTCTCACCCCCCGAGTCACTTCTGTGACTTTCCTGCTGGGAGGAAATCCAACCTTCCCAGCCCATTTGAGAACACGGGGAAGACCCGGTGCCTTGCTGGATGTCTGTGTCATAAACAGAAATAATCCCCAGGTTTGGGGCCTGTGGGGCTTCCTGTGCAGACCCAAGGCCAAGACACAGCACAGGCCAATGCTTGGTCATCCTCTCAGGGGCTACGTGCCCCCATCAGACTTGCTGTTGGAAGTGGGCTCCACTTGCCAGTAAGACCCACTTCCCTGAGAGATTGTCAGATGTCATTGTCTTATAGCATCAACATTAGCAGGCATCACTTCCACCCTTTGGAGCACACGTATCTTCCTAAGGCATTTAGAAACTTACAGTTTTGTTCATCTTTAGCAGGAAAGCCTCTAGTTCTCACCATTTTTATGACTTGTGTTTGGCATTAAATTAACTTGGAGAACAAACCCATCCATTTTCCCTGATAGGGAGGGCTGGCTTCATGGGCTAGTAATTTGTGCAGCCACTTAGAAGGGCCTATGGAAGGTTTAATAGATTGCTTTTGTCATCCTGAAATTCTTAATTTGAACAAAGAACCCAGAACTTTCACATGACTTTTCATAGTTCTGCCCCTAGGTGTGACCATGGGTTGGAAAAATTATGTAATGTGACCATCAGAGGGCAGCACAGCAGCAAGGAAACCTGGAGAAGCTTTGAAGGGATACAGAGAAGTATTTGGCTTTTTCTACTCTATTTATTTCATTACAAGTGTCTAATGAACAGGACCATCCCATGCCCACCTCTGTAGCTTAAAGAAGGAAGGTTATCTGTCTATGATATACTGCGGAGATTCAAATTTAAAGAAATCTCAGGTAGTTGGCTCAAATGTGAATGGCATTAAGCAGACACAATACGCCTACACTATATATTGGTCTTTAGAAAAATACTGGAGAGAGAGAGAGAGAGAGAGAGAGAGAGAGAGAGAGAGAGAGAGAGAGAGAGACAGTAATGAGAAAGAAAGCAGCTGAGTTTTCATCTTCCAAGAGGAAAGACCTTGCAGTAGATAATGCCAAAAAGTAAAAAAAAAAAAATTACTAAATAAACTCAAAAAACGTAATTTAAAGAAGACTTTGGTTCCATCCAGGGGGTTTCTCATTGTTTGGGGCTGATATCCTCACTATGGCCCAAAGAAACCAGAACCTTCCTGTGATGACTTTTAACAGAACACACAGAGACACAGGGCTTATCATGGCAACATTCAGTGTTGTCACAAATACAAGAAAGAACATCCAACAGGAGAGAGCTGGGAACTGGCTTTGCTTACAGTGTGAATATCAGACATAGAATAACTATTTCATGTTCCACCTGCAGGGGGAGTTAAAATCTCCTTGAGTTGTAGATGATTGCCTCAAAACAATTTACTTCTCTGGGTCTTACACACTGATTAAGATCTGTCCTAGAAGCCCAAACGACTTGGCTCTTTGTCCAAATGATATATAATGGGCACTGTCATGTTCTTTGTATTTGTTTTGTTACGTTTTTTATATCAGGAAGATAAAATTAAAATAAATGGTGATAGAAATAATATAAAGTAATATAAAATGAAAAAGAAAAAAAAAATACAATTCTCTTTTCATTAACCAGAACATAAGTGGTCTGCCTTCCTTTTTAAGAAAAGTACTACTTATTTAACTGAATTTTTCTGTATTGAGAAGCAGACTAAAGTTGCAGTTTCCCAAATAACCTCTAAGGGCAGGACTGGAGAATTGACTTCCTAAAGTATTGCTCTTATTTCCTGGATGAAAAAACTGGGAAATGGACACGCTGAATTGGTCTCAAGCAACAGTTCCTCTGCAGCCTCTGTAGCCACAATGCAGGACCCACCAGCTCCATAGCCCTGAGTGTGGGAGAGTCACAACCAACATCGCACACAACCACCTCCCTTCTTCAAAACTCACACTTCAATTCTGTTGTCAGAGATTCCAGGAATTGCTGTCTTCAGCTTCTGAGTTTTTGTGTTATTTTCCAAGGGGTTTAGGAGAGAATGAGTTAAGCCCATCCAGGGTATCTTTCCTTTACATAATTGGGCCACCTCTATTGTAACATGTGCAAAACAAAGATCTTTATCCTCCCCACCTCCCAACCTGATCCTCCCCAAATCCTCCTCTTCTTAGCCAAGGTCAAATCCATCCTTCCAGGAAATCTTGGCATTATCTTTGCTGCCTCTTTTGCTCTCACAGTAATCTCTAATCCATCAGTACACTTGCAGTAGGTCTACACAGTATAGATAGAACACAAATACTCAGGTACAAGCCACCATTACTCCTACTTGAGGTTATTATAACAGTCTCATAACTGGTTTTCCTGCTGCCTCCTTCACCCACCTTATAGCCATCTCCCCAGAGTAAGAACTGTGAATCCTTAAGCACAAGGAGAACTTCAATTGCCACACAGAATCATTGAGATGGAAAATCCCCAACACGGCTCATCTCAGATGTCTCCCTCCTCCTCATCCCTGTCCTCATTGGTCCTTTATTTTACACCTGAGACTCTTCAGCTCTCTGGAACATTTGATCTGTCTTGCCCTCCAGACTCAATCTCCTTAAGCAGTCTTCCCAGCCCTGCCATACCTTCCCCTTCACCACCACCTGGGTCCTCAGTTACTGAGAGTCATTAGAGCTTTGGGTCCTCTCCACCATCACAGGCCCTGGAGGGGCTCAGAGACAAGAGACCAACTGCCTGAGGCTGAAAAAGGCAGCTGGAAATGGGAAATGAACCCTTAAGATACACACACTTTATATTTATCAGGCCTAGAAATTTTCTGGTTAAAGCAGGATGTTCTCAAAAGCCTCAGGGTTCTTAACCCCAAATTTTTCCCTTTAAAAATCTTTATTTAATTGTATTTAAAATCACATAACATTAAATTTACCATCGTGAACCAATATACTGAACCCATGTACAGTTTAGTACCAATATATATATATACAGTATATTCTTATTTTGGTAAAAACAAATTTCTAGCACTTTTCAAATAGTGAAACTGAAAACTTATACCCATTGAATAACAATATCCTATATCCTCCTCCCTGAAGTACCCTGCAGTGACCAACATTCTTTGCTTTTGTAAATTTGAATACTTGTGATTCATATAAGTGGAAAACACTTTTCCTGTCTTCTTGTTACTGGCTTGTTTCTTGGAGCATACTATCCAAAATTAACATTTTTATAAGGCTGACTAAGGTACCATTGTATATGTATTTACTACAATTTTTATGTTACTCTATGAAAAATAGAGTTGCTTCCACCTCTTGGCTGTTGTGAATATTTCTGCAATAAAAATTGATGGAAGAACAGGTCAGGGGTCACCCTGGGGTTATGTGGGGTCAGAGAAGAAGTGCAGCCCTCTCCTTACACATTGTCACCTGAACAAAGACAATTCTGCAGAGGTCAGGACCATCCTCTGGTAACCATCACAGAGCTCACTGTGGACTATGAGTGGCTGAGATGTCTCAGAATGTAGCAGGACCCCAAGTCCCAAGCCCACTCTCAATCAGTCCTTGGTCTTTTCACAGAGCCCACAAGAGTGCCCACCTTCCTAGCCAACAACACCACAGTCTCAGAGCATGAGGATGCTGTGGTCCTTACCTGCTACTCAACTGTAATCCTCACCCAGTGGTTCTTCAATAACATGAGTCTGTAAGAGCATGAAGCTGTCCGGGAGCAACAGAACCCTCACCATAGACCCTGTCAGAAGGAAGGATGCTGGGGATGATCATTGTGATGTCACCAACCTTATCAGTTTCTATGAAAGTGAGCTGCTCAGTTTGGATTTGAAATATGAATGACACACCTTCCCTCCTCTATGTTATTAAACTCGGAATAAATGTTTTGCACTGTTTAAACAGATTTGTTGTGAAGGTGGAAAGTCCTTAGAAGCCTTGAATTGAGTCAACAAATGTTCAGAATTGTGAAATATTCTGTCATGGAACTCAACAATTCCAGCAAATAAGGAGGTCCGTATCTCATCAGCCACCTGCATACCTGCAATGGATGACCCGGTGTCTAGCACTTTGTGACCGGGGGCTCAGGCCAGACATAAGTGTCCTGAATCTTTTTTCAATGTTTTTACAAACTCCACATGCCTATTCTTAGAGAGTCCACAGATCATGGGAAAAGGGAAATAAATCTCTCCTCTGGGTTGGTTGGCTGAAATACATGGAGATCCAGTCAGATGTGGATTGTGGGTATGCAGAGATGGGCATAGATGGGGGCCCTGAAGGGTTAGGGTTGGCTCAGAGTCAAGATGAGAATTTGTAAAGCCAGTGGAGTATTGGGAGAAGGGGATCTAAGGGTGCCCTACAAGTGGGCTCTTTTGGGAAGGGCTCAGAATGGGGCTGAGGAATATGTATAAGGACTGACCGATCTTTTGACGGAAGAGCCACTGGATCTTCTGTGGTGGTGTGTGTATATGGAGGGGGGGGGGCATTCTCCCAGACTTGGATGGGTGTGCGGGATGAGACACAGGGTTGGAGGAAAGGATAAGGTTCTTGAAGACTCAGTTCTTGAAGGCAAGCTGAAGCACCTGATGTACAGTCTGGAAGGAGACATGGGACAGTGGACAGGCTATAGAGAGTAAAGGAGAGAAGAATATGAGCATTTTGTGGGGAGCTAAAAATATGGAAAGCAATGAGGAACTGTAAGATGGGGACACCATGAACACACAAGATGAGCTTAGGGAGTTTGGGGATTTGAGTCAGGAAGGGAGTTGGAGTCGCATGGTAGTCAGACTAGAACAGGGGTTGGCATGGATCCTGGAGAAAGTTGAGAATGCAGGGCAGGCTTGGGGTTGAGGACCAAATTGAGGGCGGGAGGTGAGACTGTGCCTTAAGGGAGCCCTGTGCCCTGTACTTAGGCATCTTGGATAACATACCTTTGACCGGTCAGAGTAATGTTTTTTGGTAGACCAATGGAAGGAAGAACCTCTGGCACCAAAATAGGAGACCACAGACCCCTCATGTTGCCTGGTCCCTGCACAGCCTCTCCACATGCTGTAAATTTTAACTCTCCAGACCCTTCCATGTAAAAATAATATGTATTTCTCCATTTTGCCTTTTATTCAATTCTAGAGATTTCCCAGATATGCTTTATCTCACCTTTGAATGGATTTCACACAACTTTGTTGTAATCTTCTCCTTTGGTTATCCTCTATAATAAAAGGCTAATATGCGAATCAGCCTAACAGTGTAATGACCAATGCTATGATTCACACTGACCACCAGGGGGAAGACGCCCAACACAGGAGCTGCCCCCAGCCTGCAGGCCCCGATTGACCCATGGGGAATGGGGAACCAGCAGTGAGTGGTGGAGGTTGGTGGGGCCGGCTGCCAGCAGCTGGGGAAGATGGTCCTGATAGCAGGCTAGGCCTAGGGACTGTACCCGTGCATGAATTTTGTGCACTGAGCCTCTAGTAATGTATAAAATAAGCTGCAAAACTGCAGTTCTCCTCAGGGTTTTGAGATATTGCTTTCAGGCATATGACGTCAGTTTCACTCAAACTCTTGTTTTTGCAGGTTTCTTACTTTGGCAGTACCCAGGAACACTGCTCTCTCAGGAGTCTCTGTGCTGCTCTCCCAGCCTCCCCCAAGCCTGGCACCACCCATGGGCAAGGCGGAGTGACCAGAGGAACGTTTCCCAGGCCAGAAACAGAGACTGCCCCAAAGGTCAATGAGCACAAGGACAGACTCAACAGACAGAAATAGAGAGAGAGGGTCTCCCTGCAACCATTCCTGGAGGACCAGGGAGCCCACAGCCACCTGAGCTCCCACAACATTCCTCTCTTCCTAGGACACGCAGGATACCTTCCTCTTCACACCCAGGAACTGCAGATCCTTCTGAGACTCCTTGTCCTGGGTCTCTGTCCCCAGAAGCAAAGGCCAGGCTGGTGGCAACCTGAGATAGAGGGAGAGTCCCCTCTGCAGTCACCACCCAGTTTGACCCTTTCTCACCCCCATAGTCTGTGGCCTTCCTGCTGGGAGGAAATTCCACCTTCCCAGAGCATTTGAGAACACGGGGAAGACCCGTTGCCCAGCTGGGTGTCTGTGTTACAGAAATAATCCCCAGGTTTGGGGCCTGTGTGGCTCTCAGTATGGTGCTGAGAGACCCAAGGCCAAGACACAGCACAGGCCAATGCTGGGGTGAGAGGGTCATCCTCTCAGGGGGCAAGTGCCTCCATTAGCCTTGCTGTTGCAAGTGGGCTCCCACGGCCAGTAATATCCACTCACCTGAGAGCTCCTCAGAGGCAGAGTCTCTGGTCCACCACACACCTGCTGTCAGAATCTGCATTTTAACAGGATCTGGAGACCCTCCCTGCGCACAGTAGAGGGGGAGAAGCTGCCCCATCACCACATCAACAGATCACATTCTGGTTGGGCATCCACATTAGCTGGACAGCTGCTGAAGCAGCATCTAAGGTGTCACCTGTGCATCGCAATCTTTACAAAGTTTCACAGGTGATCTGATGCATATTCTTTATTCTCAGAAATAAAGGTGATCTGATGAACAGCTGGTGTGACATTCCTGTGTCAAGTTTTTTTTTTTAATATATTTTATTGATTTTTTTAAAGAGAAGAAGGGAGAGGGATAGAGAGTTAGAAACATCGATGAGAGAGAAACATCGATCAGCTGCCTCCTGCACACCCCCTACTGGGGATGTGCCCGCAACCAAGGTACATGCCCTTGACCGGAATCGAACCTGGGACCCTTGTGTCCGCAGGCCGACGCTCTATCCACTGAGCCAAACCGGTTAGGGCCCTGTGTCAAGTTTTTTTGAGGAATCCCCAAAACTCTCGCTCTGAAGAGAAAAGTAAAATTCGAAAGAGGAAGGGCTGTAGGGGAGGCTACTGTGCAACTGATAGAAAGCTGGGGAATGACTGGAATAGCATGCCCCAGGCTAGTGCTTCCCCAAACACAGCATGTGTGTGTGTGTGTGTGTGTGTGTGTGTGTGTGTTGTGTGTGTGTGTGTGTTGTGTGTGTGTGTGTATGTATGTTGTCAGAGGCTTCAGCAATTTCCAGGGAACCAAAATACAGTAAAGGTAAACTGGAAAGGGGAAACAGAGTTGGCAAAAATGAGGGAAGCATCCTGGGCACAGGCCCCGCCCCAACCTACATGACTAGAAAAGTGCTCTTGTCCCAGGAGGAGGCTCAGTGCATGCTGAGTAGGGATAGCAGATTCTACTAGTCCAGGTAGCAGTGCCTGTGAGCTTTACTGGACCTCAAGTTCTTCTTACAGAGTGAGGGACAGAGCAGGCAGCAGACATCATGGAGTCTCCCTCAACCCCTGCCCGCAGATGGCTTGTTTCTAGGCAGGGAATCCTGCTGGCTGGTAAGGAGTGGACAGTTCCTGTGTGTGGACCCCAGAGGATGGGAGACAGAGACTGGCTGGGATCTTCTGGGGAGCATGGCGCTCTGAGAATGAAGGGAGGGCTTCTGTTTGGACCTGAGGGGAGAGGATATGGATACAGAGTCCGATGAGAAAGAGGGTTCAGAAGGAGAAAAATCGCATAATTTGCAAGTGTTGCGGGGGAGGAAAACCTCAATGGCTCTTCCTTTCCTAAGTTTTTCATCACTGCATAACGAATTTTGAAAACTGATGACAATAATAATAATTTACATCAGGAAACAGGAGAAAAATCTTAACCGGGCGCTATACATTGTTCTTATCATGAACCTCAGAAATGGGCACATACACCCCAGCAGGTGGACTACCCTGGGAACTGTGACTACAGCATCTGTAGACTGTTGTAGGCACTGGGGGTGCAAGATCAGACACGTTACTGCTTCTATGTTCTATCTGGAGGAGACAGTCAAGGAAAGATCTGGATGTGATGTCAGGTACCCACAATTTTCATGAAGGGAACAGAGCAGGAACAGCTGAGACAGTGAAAGCAGAGGGTCTTTACAGGAGGTGGTCAGCAAAGGTTTCTCCCAAGGACGCCCCTGAGTGTCTACAGGGGTATGTGAGCAGTGAGGGGGTGGGCCGGACAGACACCTAGGGAAGTGTATTTGAAAAAGGGAAAAGAACAGTGTCAGAGATAATGGTGGCCTTGCGGCTGACCTTAACTACAGGAGTCACACACACAGAGACACACACCTACACATGCACCAAGGCTGAGAGATGAAGAGATGTGCTCAAGATCCAGGGCCTCATAACTCCATCCCAATACGTAAATGTAAATATTGATCAGTTTCTCTCTTATTTCCCAGTCCTACTCTTTACATTCTGGAGCCGGCCCACCACTGCCAAACTTGCGATTGTGTCCACCAATACTGCTGAAGGGAGGATGTGATTCTACATATCCGCAATAACCCTCCTGATGCTTCAGGTTATTTTTGGTATCGGGGGGAAGGGGCGGAAGATAGTCGTTATATTGCATTTTTTTTCATTAGACATAAACGACATCAGAAGAGGGCCTGAATACACTGGTCGAGAGACAATAAACAAGGAAGGATGCTTGCTGATAAAGAAGGTCACCCTGGGAGACACAGGAATGTACACCCTGGTCACCCTCCTTCACAATTCAAAAAAGGTAAGAGGATTTGGATGGCTCAGTGTATACCGTAATTGATTGCTCTCTGACCTCTGGGTGTAGGGTGGGGTGAACTCTACTTCACAGGACTGACAGCCCTGGACTCTCCTCCATCCCCCTCTGTCTCACATCCCAGGTTGGGTTTGGGCATGTGGTGCAGGACACACACAATGGAGACAAACTTCCTAAGATCAGAGTTCCCTTCCCGGATTCCTTCCCTGCAGACATTCTCCACATAGAGAAGGGCCAGTCTGATGGGAGTAGCTCAGCAGAGGGAGGCCAGTCTCAGTCCAGGTCCCTGGGCCCCTCCACATGACCATGACCCTGAGAAAGGCTCCGCAGGGGATCCTCACAGAGAAGCCACGCTTGGCAGCCCTTCCACAGACCCCTGTACCAGGGATCCTGACTCTAGAAACCCTGGGGAGCCTGTGTTAGGTTGGGTTTGGCTTCCTGGGAAGGGCTGAGTGGGTAACAGTTTCACAACTGCCTGATTCACAGGGCTCCTGGGCTACTCACCAGCCAGGGCTCAGCACCAAGAGGCACATTTAGGCAGGGAAGGAGCTGGGTCCTTCACCTGACACTGTGGGTGGAGATCACAGGCAGACAAGGTCCCCAGATCATTAGCTGACTGTTCTGGTGGACTTAGGAGAGTACACAGAAAGGTCAGCATCCCTGGGGAGAAATAGAGGATTAAAAAATGCTTCTGGCAGCTTCTCATACACCAGGGTTCAACCCAGGAGATTTTCTCTTGGAGTTGTTTAATAGCAGATGCCTTTTATTTGCGCAGCTTCCCTATCCCAAGATTCAGGTCAGATACTGTGATTATTTTACAGTTAACACACTGATAACTTGATAGCCAAATATCCACTTTCCTTCAGTGAGGGGAAACAGAAGCATGGGGAAATACAGTCACTAAAACAGAGTCCCTCAGGCCCTTAATAGCTGATCAGAGTACCTCAAGGTTGTTCTGCATAGCCCATTTCTCCTCCACCCAGGGCCTATTAGGTGTCTGTGGTTCCCTAGACCAACTATTGGTTCAGATCCTTTCTTTTTAGGTGTCCTTGACTCAGAGGGAGAGATTCTGATCTGGGGAGTGATAGCAAATGGAGAATTAATCAGTTTTTACTCTAAAACTAAATTACCTGCATTAACTATCAGAGTCAGTGCTGGGAACACCCATGCCTTCCCCTCACGTGGCTGATCCAACCCTCCCTGCACTCCATCCTTGCACTGGCCTCGAAACCACTTATTTGTTTCCTGTGTGTTGGTATTACTCCCACTGGATAGAAAGGAAATAACGTTACGTCCTTATTCCTCTCTCTACACCTGCAACCAGTCCAGGGACCATCATGTAAAAATACACTCAATTGCTTTTGATGAATGATGAAGAAACAAATGGTGATTGAATGAACAATGAATGATCCAAAATCTCTTTATTGACTGGGAATTTGATGCCCAGTTTTTAGAATTCTAGCCACCTGGGACAGGCTCCCATTCTCTCCAGGGAATCAGACCCATTTCTCAGATTATTTTCTGCTCTCTAGAGAAATAGTCTTTCCTTCAATTGGTCTTAAGGTCTGGGGTATTAATAATAATTTTCTCATACAGAAGAATTTAAAGTTTTTTCCAAATGTCTGTCTCAGAACCACCAAACACAAATGGTCCAAAAGGGCCAGAATGTCTGCAATCCATGCCCCCCTCTTGCCATCCATCAACCCTTCTGCATCTGCACAAGTCCTCCTCCCCTGCCCTCAGCAGAGGGAGGATGACTTTAATGACCAAGGGCAGAGCCACAGTTCTACTGCCAGTCAGCTCCAGCCTGTCCCCTTCACGTTTTTCAAGCTCATTCCTTGGACTCTGCTCTATCATTTATTGGCTCACTGGCTCATGTCAGTCATACTCACCTGGAAAACCCTGACCCAACCCTTGGGCCCAGGGCCTGGTATTCAACTGACCACTGGCTTGTTCCTGGGACCCATGTGTTAGCCCTGCTCCAACCCCAGTCTCTAGGATGCCCTGGAAAATATGCCTCATAGAATCACACCTCAGCAGGGTGATGTAAGTCCATGCATCCTGAAAGAATGGCCTCTGATCAGACAGGCATTCATTCAGCTGGTCAGGGAAGAACCAGGAGAACTCCAGAATGGTTTCTGACTTTCATTCTATGTCTTTCCATGACCAAACCCCGATTCTTAACTGACACCTGAGAAAGTCTGTGCTTTCTCCCATTTATAGAGCTGGAGGCCTTTCATTCTCTTAGCTCTCAGATCCCCAGGCATTTGTCTTGCGATACATAGACCTGCCTTATTCTTTTAAGGAGTCACATTGGCTGAGAGGTGAGAGGTGCCAGCTCTGATTGGAGATGCCTTTGGATGAATCAAAGGTACCATATAGAGCATTGTTCTCTCTGTCACCTGCACAGCTGAGTTACCCACACCCAAAATCACAAGCAACAACTCCAACTCCTAGATTTTTGATTTGCATTTTCCTAATGATAGTGATGTTGAGCATCTTTTCATGTGCTATTGGCCATTTATATAACTTCTTTGGAGAAATGTCTGTCAAGTTCTTTGCACATTTTAAATCAAGGTATTTGATTTTGTTGTTGAGTTGTGGGAGTTCTTTATATATTGTGGATATTAACTCATTATCTTATATATGATTTGAAAGAATTTTCTCCCGTTCCATAGGTCACCTTTCACTCTGTTAATTGTGCCATTCGATAAGCATAAATTTTTCACTTGGATAAAATCCAATTGATCTAGTTTTTTCTTTTTCTCCAGTGTTCTTAGTGTCCTATTTAAAAAATCATTGCCAAACCCGATGTCATAATGTTTCCCCCTATATTTTCTTCTAAGAATTTTATAGTTTTAGGTCTTCCTTTTAGAATTCAATTCATTTTGCCTTAATTGTTGTATATGGTATAAGTTACAGTCCACTTCATTTGTATGCATGGGTATATTGCTGTTCAACACCATTTGTTTAAAAGACTGTCCATTCTCCATTGAGCAGTCTTGGCTCTTTTTTCCAAACCATTTGATTGTGACTCTTCTTTATTGTTGGAAGTATTACATTTATCCCTTTTTGTTCCCCATTGACCCCTTCTAGCCCGTCCCCATCCCCCACCCCAGGTCTTCACCACACTATTGTCTGTGTCCATGGGTTATGCATGTGTGCATACAAGTTCTTTGCTTGATCACATCCCACCCACCCAAGCCTTCCCTCTGAGATTTCACAGTTGTTTCCATGCTTCTGTGTCTCTGGATCTATTTTGTTCATCAGTTTATTTTGTTCAGTGGATTCCACAAATGAGTGAGATCATGTGGAACTTGTCTTTCTCTGACTGACTTATTTCACTTAGCATGATACTCTCCAGGTCCCTCCATGATGTCTCAAAGAGTAAGAGATCCTTCTTTACAACCACATAATGTTCCATTGTGTAAATATACCACAGCTTCTTTATCCACTCTTCTACTGATGGGCATTTATGCTTTTTGCACCTCTTAGCTATTGTAAATTGTGTTGCTATGAACATAGGGGTGCATACATTCTTTCTGAATGGTGTTTCAGGTTTCTTAGGATATATATTCCTAGAAGTGGGATCACTGGTCAAATGGCATTTCCATATTTAATTTATTAAGGAAACTCCACACTATTTTCCATAATGGTTGCACCAGTCTGCATTTCCACCAGCTGTGTACTAGGATTCCCTTTTCTCCACATCCTCACCAGCATTTGTCATTTGTTGATCTGTTGATGATAGCCTGAGAGGTGTGAAGTGATACCTCATTGTCATTTCAATTTGCATCTCTCTGATGATCAGTGAGTTTGAGCATTTTTTCATATGTCTCTTGGCCATCTATATGTCCAATTTGCAAGAAGTATCTGTTTAGGCACTCTGCTCAGTTTCAGATTGGGTTGTTTGTCTTCCTTTCATTAAGTTATATGAGTTCCTTATATATTTTGGATATTAACACTTTATTGAATGTATTATGCCAAAAATGTCCTCCCATACAATGGGCTCCCTTTTTGTTTTGTTGGGTTTTTGCTTTTTTCTGTGCAGAAGCTTTATATTGTGATGTACTCCCTTTTGTTTATTTTCTCCTCAGTTTCCCTAGCCCTAGGAGATGTATCCACAAACATGTTGCTCAGAGAGATCTCTGAGCTTTTGCTGCCTGTGGTTTCTTCTAGGATTTTTATGGTTTCACAACTTACATTGAAGTCTTTAATTCATTTTGAGATTATTCTTGTGAATGGTGGTCAAGTTGTGTGGTATAGTTACTTTTTTTTGCATGTGTCTCTCCATTTTTCCCAATACCATTTATTGAAGAAACTGTCTTGACTTGATTGTATGCTCTTGCCTCCTTTGTCAAATATTGAGCATAATGGGTTGGGTCAATTTCTGGGGTCCCTGTTCTGTTCCATTGATCTATATGCCTGTTCTTGTGCCAATACCAGACTGTTTTGATTACAGTGGCTTTGTAGTATAACTTGATATCTGATATTGTGATCTCTCCAACTTTGCTTTTCTTTCTCAAGATTGTTGCAACTATTCTGGGTCATTTTTGGTTGATATACACTTTTGGAGTATTTATTCTAGATCAGTAAAATATACTGTTGGTATTTTAATAGGGGTTGCATTGAATCTACAGATTGCTTTGGGTAGTATGGGCATTTTAATGATGTTAATTCTACCAATCCATGAACACAGTATATTCTTCCACTTTCTTTTTTTTCAGTGTACTGTAATTTTATGAGTACAAGTTTCCTCTATCTCATTCTCTCATCTCATTTTTTCAATGTCCTATAGTTTTATGAGTACAAGTCTTTTATCTCCTTGGTTAAATTTATTCCTAAGTATCATAATTTTTTATGTGGCAATGGCAAATGGGATTGTTTGTTTAATTTCTCCTTCTGAGAATTCATTATCAGTGTATAAAAATGTAATACATTTCTGCATGTTAATTTAGTATTCTGCTATATTGTCAAATTTATTTATTAAATATAGTAGCTTTTTGGTGGAGTCTTTCGGGTTTTCTATGTACAATATCATGTATGTCATCTGCAAATAATGACCATTTTACTTCCTCCTATCCATTGGATGCGTTCTATGTTTTCTTCTTTTCTGATTGTTGTGGCTAGGACTTCCAGTACTATATTGAATAACAGTGGTGAAAGCAGACATCCCTATCTTATTCCTGATCTTAAGAGAAATGTTTGCAGTTTCTGCCCATTGAGTATGATGCTGGCGGTAGGTTGTCATATATGACATTTATTATGTTGAAGTGTGATCCCTCTAGTTCCACTTTGGTGAGAGTTTTTATAAAAACTGTATGTTGAATTTTGTTGAATATTTTTGCATTTATTGATAAAATCATGTAATTTTTGTCTTTCAAATTGTTTTTTAATTATTTTATTGTTGAAAGTATTACATATTTTCCCGTTTTCCTCCATTGACCTCTCCCCACCCTCTCCCCCACAATCTGATAGTTTATTTTGATGAAAAGAAGTTTTTATGTTCAATGCTGAGAGTCTGCACCTCAGGGAGAGGATGAAGCTGTCCTGGAACAACAGAACCCTCACCATAGACCCTGTCAGGAGGGAGAATGCTAGGCAATACCACTGTGAAGTGTCCAACCCCATCAGTTCTGCTGATAGTGTAGCAATTGAGCTCAATGTTAAATATTACTGACCCTACTTTTTTCTCTATGTTATTAAACACTGAATAAGTTCTTTTCACCCTTGAAATAAATTTGTTGTGAAGGTGGAAAGTCCTTAGAATACTTGAACTGAGTCAATAAATGCTCAAAAATGAGAGCTAGCATTGAGGTTATTGTTGACTTAGTCTAACATTCTAAACCAGTTCCCACCTCTGGTTGGTCCCATTTGCACCATCTCCACAGTGAAGGTGACACCAAGTCCCTCCCAGCACGGGTAGTGGTCATGTGATGACCAGTGGGAGCATGCGATAAGCTTCCAGGAATCGAAGCTCTGTCCCTTCTCCAATGGGTCCTGTGGAGGGCACGTGGACACTGTTTTGGACAGCAAGAATGTACAGGAGGACTCCCAAGTGGGTATCAACACTGACCTTTTTATTCCTGTTTTACTTCTCCCAAAATATTTCTAAAGCCCTCTAAATATTTTTTTTTTTATTTTTATGGCAGTGGATCTATTTCCATAAGTTCAGTAGGACACTGTCTTCCTTGTTAATAGGATATAATTGGAAATGCTGGTAATACAACCAAGGCTTTGGCTCAAATGTCCTAGTTCAGACTGACGCTCACAGAATTAAAAATGACCTCACTCTTTATGGAGCTATTTTGACCTGAAGGGTATTTTGGAATCTCTTGAAGAAGAGGGCATCCCCCAAAGCTAGAGAGACTGCAGGTGATGTGTGAAGGTGAGGCTGCCTAACCTCAAGAAGATATTAAAACTCCCATCTTAGTTTTAATAGAAATACCTGCATCAGAGCAAACTATGAAGTGAATGTCATTCCTCTGCACTTACGTCACTAATCAGAAAAACTGAGTGACAGCCATGTTGGAGGATTGAAAATAGTCTTCTTCCTTGGAGATGTCATTTCATCAAAGGAAAATGGCTGTAGAGAGCAATGTAATCTCTCCATGGAAAATTCCAGAAGCACAGCCTTCTGGGAGATCAGATCCTGAGAAGGGTAAAAAGGGCTAATTGCAATGTAACCCAGATATTTGGAGGCTAGTGATCTGAACCCATGCCAGCAAGCTCATCTTAACCTATAATTAAATCACTACCTTTTTCCCAGATACTGGTCTTGCAGAACCGGTTACAGAGGCCATGGGGCTGTGGACAGTGCACTGCCCCGGAGGGAGGGTTATTAATGCTGCCGCCAGGCCAGACCATCAGATATGGCCTGGAGACCCCCAACACCTGGGGTCCCTCTTGCAAAGCATGCAAAAAGGACCTGAAACATAATCCGTGTTTGCTGTACAAGGACCACAGGGAGATACAAGGGAGGGCCCCATACATGTTCCTTCACTCAGATTTGGAAGGCTGTTCCCTGAGTCCGCTGGTGTATTAAACAGTGTCCCTCCATTTCTTTGAAGCATCCTTGGTTTTCCTTGGTCTTCTGCAACATCCTAGCTCTGTTCAGGGACTCTCAGCTATTTTCCAACTGCTTATAAATTGCAGGAACTGATTAAGATGCAAACTGGATCTTGTCTGAAAGATATTTAATTGTGTTTTCCTCCACTGTGCAGAAAGCAGTTTCTTTATGACCTGGGGGCCTTAATGTTGCCTCAGAGTCACTTATGTTTAGATGGGTTCTTCCTGACTGCAGGCCTCTGACCTCACTATTTTAGAGCATTTTCTTCACAAATGTAATCACAATTTGCAATTGCAGATTTTTTTCTCTGCACTTTTGAAATATACATAAGTCTCCTTAAAAACTTCTTGCCAGTGTTATGTCCCATAGAATATTTGTCTCAAGAGCCTGGGCCCATCCCTTTGAAATTTAATCCTCCTGGTGCCCCTGTGTCCCATTCTCTGAGGGAGGGTAGCAGCCTAACTTGGGTGAGGACCTTTACATTCAAGATGTGAAAGGATCTCCTGTCACGATTTCATGAGAAGTTTTACTTTTCTTTTGTGTAAAGCCAAATAGCAAACACAGATGCCTATGATTCCTGCTCCCATTCTTAAAATCTCCCCAGCCTTTTATTTTGAAGGTGTTGAGCTTAGTCTCACTGTCCTAGTGCATGATCTTCAATAAAGTTTTTCTTGCTACTTTAAATTTGCCCAATGCATGTTTTCTTTTGACATCACCTACCTGTAATTAGCTGATCCTGTCATCTTGCTCATCTTACCTTATTTTCAAATCTTCCAATATTTCCTTATCTGGCTATAATCCTCCAAATAAAGGTTTCCAACTTCCCTCCCTCACTTCTGACTTACCCTCCCAAACAGATGACCTGACTGCCCAGATCCTTCTGTGGCCCCAGGTTGCTTTGGAGTGGTCTTTGTCCCAGAATCTGAGTGTACCTGCACAAGAGCCTAACCATTAAGAGTATTGTCATTGCACCTCCATTTTAACTGCACCTTCAAGGGAAAGATCACAGATATTTAAAAAAATATTAAGTCATAAAACTCAAGAACTTCAGTAAATATGCAGGATCTTTGTCATGTCAGCCACGTGCTAGCCTGCATTGAACAAGCCTATTTTGGGCCCTCTGTGACCTGGAGCTCAGGCCAGACATCAGTATCCTCATTCTTTGCTGTTTTCACAAACTCCATGTGCCTGTTCTTAGAGATTCGAAAACCAGAACCTGGGGAAACAAAAATAAATCTCTCTTCTGGTTCTATTTCCTATTCTGCTCCTTGTGGCCTCTGGGGTATTTAGCTGAAATCCTTGGAGATCTGTCCAGTGAAGGACTGTGGATAAGAAAAGATGCATATGAGGGGGGAAGACATGGAGGCATGGTGTCTTCTCCAAGTCAGGATGAGAAATTATAAAGCCTGGGAACGTTTGGATGTCAGGCATTATATGGGTTCAAGGGAACCTAGGGTGCCATGGAATAGTGCTTTTGGGGGTCTCAGTATGGGGTTTAGAATTATGAGTGAGAGTCCAACTTAGGTATTGCAGGAGAGGCCACTGGAGCTGGTACGGTGAAGGGTGGAGGAGTTCCATTCTCCTATACTTGGATGGGCATGAAGGGTGAGACACAGGGTCAGGAAAATGACATGGTAGTTGAAGACTCCGTTTAATGCACTAACATTGGGACAAGAGGGAGCACCAGAGTGACAGAGGATATGTGATAGGTGTAAGGACGAGAAGGAAATGAGCATCCAGTTGGTAACTAGGGCTCTGAAGAGCAGCAAGGGATTGTAGAATAGGGACACTATGACCATAGAAGATAATCCCTGGGAGTTTGGGATTTGGAAGGAAGGGAGTTGGAATTCAGGGTAGTCAAATTAGAACAGGGATTGCATGGACTGGGGTAAGGTGGAGAATGCAGGGTAAGCTTAGAGTTGAAGTCAAAATTGGGGGTCGTTTGTGTCTAGTCTCCAGTTTTGACCCAGTAGAGACATGTGCAGCTGGCTCTCAAGGCACAGCCCAGAGGCAGCAGTTTCCACATGACCTGGGAGAGCCATGAAAGGCCGAATTTAATTCTCATACCACTAGACATGGCTCAGCTGAGCTAACAAGCAGGCCTTGTCCCAGGGCATTTGTGTACCGGAAAGTCTGACTACGAACCTAGGGGCAGGCAAGGGAGTAGCTGATGGTGTGTGTTGGGAGAGGAGTAATTGACAGCCAGGATAAACTGGAGTGAGTGGAGCCTTTTCCTTCTTTGTTGAGTAGTCAAAGTGAACTTTCTGTGATTCCACAAGTGAGAGCTCTTTGGCAGGTCACAGGGCTGGAGTAGTAGGTGCCCATGGTCTTGGCCACCTGTCCTCATCTTATCCAGGATGTGTCACTTCCATCTGTGATGGATGTTTCTCTCCCCATCTGACCTTCTGTTGGTGGGTGTGATAGAACCCAGGTCTTGATGAGCAGTTCTGGCTACCTGGTCACCTTGCAGCCCATTTTCAGACTCTCTGTCTCTCCTGAGGCTTAGAAGCTGGTCAGCAGCTGTTGTTCTATTGCCTTATAAGACATGGCTTTGCTCCAAACCATAGGAATGTGCATGTCATTCTCTATGAGGTATCACAAGAGGCTTCACAAAGCACCTTTCATTCTCCTAACATCGATTAGATGAAGGTACAAGCACAGCAATGTGTCCTTTACTCTGGAAGGTACCGTCCAGCATGGCCCAAACCATTGAAGCCATGAAAGCCTCATAGATGGGTCAGACCCTGAATGGTCAGAGTTGTGGATGTCCTTACAGCTCATATTTGCTTAAACCGCTGATTATTAGGACTGACCCTGACACTGCTGTCACTATCATCACTGATGGCATTGTCCTAGAGCATCAACATTAACAGGTATCCACTCCCACCCTTCAGAGCAGACTTGTCTTACTAAGGCACTTAGAAGTCTTATTGTTGTTCATCTTTACTAGGAGAGTCTCTAGTTCTCACATTGAGGATGACTTTAGGTCTCTAGGTATTTTACCACTTAAATTTGGGGTGAAATTAACTTAGAGGATGAACACATCCATTTGTCCTAATAGGGAGGGCCAACTGCACTGGATCCCAATCTGTGCAGTCACTTAGAAGGGTCTGCAGTAGGTTTAATACTTTGCTTTTGCAATTTGAAAATATTTTTTTATTGATTAAGGTATTACATATGTGTCCTTATCCCCCCATTGTTGAAATCCTTAATGACACTCACTTTACTTGCTTATGTCCCTAGCAGAGACCCCGGGCTGGAAAAAATGGTTTGAGCCCGGCTGGCGTGGCTCAGTGGATGAGTGTCCCCTTATGAACCAGGAGTTCATGGTTCCATTCCCAGTTAGGGCACATGGTCAGGTTGCAGACTCAATCCCCAGTGTGGGGCGTGCAGAAGGTAACCAATGATTCTCTCTCATCATTGATGTTTCTATCTCTACCTCTCCCTTCCTAATTTAAATCAATTAAAAAAAATTTAAGAAATAATGGTTTGGCCTATCTGAAAGGTGCAATTTGTAATGTGACCACCAGCTGGCCGCACAATCACAAAGCAACCTAGAGGAGCTGAGAAGGAATGTGAAGGGGTTTTGTCTTTCTCTACTCTAATGAGCAGGACCACCCCTCTCCCATCCCTGGAGCTCCCAGAAGGAAGGTTCTCCATCTATGATGTACTTCAGAGGTTTGAATTTAAAGAAATCTCAGAAAGTTGATTTAAATGTGAATAGCATTAAACAGACACAATAAAATCTACACTAAATACTGGTCTTTAGGAAAGTACTGGGGAGACAGGATAAGAAGACTGTGTGTTGTGTGTGTGTGTGTGTGTGTGTGTGTGTGTGTGTGTGTGTGTGTGTTGATGATGATGATGGGACAGAAAGCACCTGAGTCCTCATCTTCAAAGAGAGAAGAACTTGGATTAGATAATGCCTAAAGGGGGCCAGAGAGAGAACAGTAAGTAGTATCAAAGCACATTGTTTAGAGAAGACTTTGTTTTCATCTAGGGGAAATGTCGTTGTTTGGGACAATGTCCTCAGCATGACCCAGACAGAGAAGCCAGAATCTTCCTGTGATCACTTTGAACAGAACATAGAGACACAGAGCTTATCACAGCAACATTCAGTGTTGTCACACATATATACAGGAAAGAACATCCAGGGAGATGGAGCCTGGAACAGGGTTTGTTCATAGTGTGACTATCAGACACAGGATAACAACTTCATGTTTCACCTGCAGGAAAAGTTAAAATCTCTTTAAGGTTTTAAGTGATCAAATCAACAGAATATGCTCCCTTTGGGTCTTTACATACTGATTAAGTTTTGTCTGACAAACTCAAACTTCTTGGCTTTTGTCAGAATGACATATGATAGGCAATGACATGTTCTATGTGGTTGTTTTGTTTTTGATATCAGGAACATAGAATTGAAAAACTATAATCTTTGGTTTATGAACCAGTCTGTAAATGATCTGCTTTCCTTTTAAGAAAAGCATTACTTATTTAAGTTAAATTTTAATTATTTACTTATACATACAGGAGCTGACTGACATTGCAGCTTTGAGAATGGTCTCCAAGGGCAGGACTGGAGAAATACCTGTTATTTCTTAGTTGAAAAAAACTGGCTGCATTGATCTCAGGCCATAGACCCTCTGTAGCCTCGAGGACCCACCAGCCCCATGGCCCTGAGTGCTGAGAGAGGAACTACATACACCTCACACAACCACTCCCCCCTTCCAGACTCACACACTGAATCTGTTGTCAGGGATTCAGGAAATATTTGCCTTCAGTTTCTCAGTTTTTTTGTGTTTTCCAAGGGGTTTAGGAAAGAATGACTTAAGCCAATCTGGGGCATCTCACCTAAACAGCATTGGGGAGCCTCTATTGTAACATGCAAACAACCAAGATCTTCATTTGCCCCACCTCCCATCCTGATCCTCCCAGAACATTCCACTTCTCAGTCAAGGTCAATGCCATCCTTCCAGGTGCTCGGCTCAGAAATATGGACATTACATTTGATGCCTCCCTTGCTCTCACAGTAATATCTAATCCATCAGCACACCTGCAGTCGGTCTACACACTACAGATACAACACAAACACTCAGGTCCAAGCCACTATCACTCCTACTTGAGGTTACTGTAACAGTCTCCTAACTGGTCTTCCTCTGGCCCAATTGACCAACATTATATCCATCTCCCCAGAGCAGGACCTGTGAATCTTTAGAGATGAATTTTTTTTTTTAAGCCCAAGTCAAGTCATCCCTTTTCTTCGCAAAGCCCTTCTGTTGCTCACACCTCAATCACACCAAAGTCCAAAGTCATCACCACAGCCCACAAGGTCCCACATTAGCGCTGCTTTAGGGCTTGTTTGCACAAGACAAGGAGTTTCCCCCCGAAGGTCAAGCAACTCAGTGCTTTGGTTGAGAAAGTCTTGCAATGAAGAACATGCCAGCAATAATAAACAGGACACTGAGCGATGTGGTTGGTCTACTTTATGTCCCAGGCTCTTTAGCTGCTTGCAGATCACCCTTTGATAACACTGCCATAAAAACAACCTGGTCCCTCTCTACCTTTCTCGTCATTCTCCTCATCCTATCTATTCTGGCCACAGTGGCATCCTAACCTTCAAACATAGCAAGCAACCTCCTGGCTCAGAGTCTTTGCACTGGCCATTTTGTCTCTCTAAAATAATCTTTCTCCAAAGACCTACAAGATCCCTTCCTCACTCTTTTAGGACTTGCTCAAATGTCACATAATATTTGAGCATTCCCTTGACTATTTTATATATGCAAATAAACCCAATCCACCCACTTCCTCTCTCCTTCACCCCTGTTAGAAATGCTGCTTATTCCTTTGTTGATTATTTCTACCTCACCATTATATCAGCTCCATGAACCCAGTGACTTATATCCCCTAAAACCACTATAAGACTGTGCAAAAATTGTGCTCATTGCTCAATTAAGTATTTAATAACTCACTGGTGAATAATATCATGCTGGGAAGTGAATACAATCCCTTACTTTCACTGTCTGTAAAATATGAATAATTCCAGCCCCATCAATGTGTAGGAATCATGGGATGAGCCTGCTTCCTGACATCTATTGCTAAGTAACAGAAGACGCCAAACTTAAAATCGCTGCATGTCTGACATAACGAGGGACCTGAAAATGACAAACTCCAATGAGGATGATAAATGATCAATTTTTGCAAAAGGTATTAAAGACACAAAATCTTTGGTGAAGCTCCCGGGTGAAGGGACACTCCTTTTGGACGGTCATCACTCCTGGCTTTTCTTGCCTCCATTCATTCCATCTCTGGAATGGCCCTAAGGGATATGCACTGTCCTCATGCTGGGGTTCAGAGAGAAAACGGGGTTGTACTGGGGTTGTCACTTCACAAGACACAGGACTCAGTGGGACTATTCTGTTGTTCTCTGAACTTACCTACACACACTATGTGGATCAGACACATGGATCGGTACTGCTTCTTTTACTGAACATCGTGTCTCCCAGATACATCCAAGTTGGCACATGTGGTCTTATTCCTCTCGTTGCCATCACTACAAGATTTTTATACTTCCCCAGGAAAGGACATTTTTATTAAAGGCAGAATCACTGACTCTCCACAGGACATGAACTGGATATTTGGAAAGGCAAAGGTCACTGAATGTTTAAAAGCATATCACTCGAGAGAAAAATAAATGGCGGCGGAATAGACAGACGTGTTCCAAGCCTTGTCCCAGAGCTGAAAGAAAGAACAGCTGAGGGTCCCACGAGGAGTGTTTGTTGGCAAGTTAAGGGACAGCTAAACTCTAGAAGAAGGTGGGGGACTGCTAGACAGGGTTCCCCTGACCTGGCAGCCCCCACTGCGGCTGGGTCCCCTCCTGGAGCTACAGCGAGGATGTGGAGTCGGCGCCATCTGGAAAGGGAAAGTGGAGCTTATTGGAAGCCTGAAAATCCACAACTGGGGCACCAACCAAACAGCTGGGAGCCCCCGAACACTGGTTCCCAATTGGCTCAAACACGTGGATTCAGAGGAGCTCTACACTCCACCATGGAAAGGTTAGATTGCGCCTTGGATAAGGTGAGGTCTCTGGTCCCAGTGGGAGAGAGGAATGAGCGTTTTGTGGGAGCTGGAGAACCAGGGAAGTCTGAGCCTAGAAAAATCCGCAGCTGTTAGGGCTGGCACGATCTGTTAATGTGGAAGGGGGTCCTCAGAGCTGCTAACAGAAGGGATCTCTAAAAAGCAACCCATTTTTATCTGACGTGCAGGGACAGCCTAAGAGTTTCAAAGGTGTGCCGGCTGCTTAGACACGCGCACACCCATCGCACACTTGGGCTTTTTCCTCTTCAAATCCTTGCTTCTGATTACTAAGCCCAATACATAGGATCACCCAGTTGGGGACACCGTGGGAGACTGCAGGGGAAAGTGTTTTTCTGGAACCTGGGGATCGGAGCAGGGAGTGACCATCGGAGAACCAGCTCTGAGCCCACTTCCACAAACTGGTATTGAGTGCCACAGGGAAAGAAGGTTCTAACACTGCCTAGAGAGGCCATATATAGACCCAGAAGTCAATCCAGAAACACTGCCACCCAGGAGCTGAATCACAAATTGACTTGTATAATCAAAAATAATGAATACAGGAAATTAAGACACACTGTCTGCTTAAAAATCAGGACTGGCTTACAACACTGAGGAGCAGTGGAACACAGGGAACTGCAATACTGTCCAGACTGAGAAACAGGTGTGCCATCAGAACAATAGAGGAAGTGAATTACCTTCACTACTGCACATTTTATTTTATATTTTCATTTTCATTTTTTGCATCTTTTACTCAAGAAACTAATTTTTTTTCTTTCTTCCTCACTTGATTTTCCCCTTTTAATTATTACATTTTTATTTTCTTTTTTTTTCCAAATTTTTATTAAGGTATTAAATGTGTACATATCTTACCATTGCCCCCCATCCCCACCCCACTCCCATATATGCCTTCCCCCCCCCAATGTTTTGCATCCGTTGGTTACTCTTATATGCATGCATACAAGTCCTTCAGTTGATCTCTTATTTCCCCCACCTCTCCCTAACCTTACCACTGTAATTTGACAGTCTGTTTGATGCTTTACTGCCTCTGTAACTATCTTTTTGTTCATCAGTTTATAATGTTTTTCATTATCCCCAAATGAGTGGGATCATGTGGTATTTTTCTTTCATTGACTGGCTTATTTCACTTAGCATAATGTTGTCTAATTCCATCCAAGTGCCTACAAATGGTAGTAATTCCTTCTTTTTTACGGCAGCATAGTATTCCATTGTGTAGATGTACCATGGTTTTCTGATTCAGTCATCTGCTCACGGGCACCTAGGCTGTTTCCAAATCTTAGCTATTGTAAATTGTGCTGCTATAAACATAGGGGTGCATATATCCTTTCTGATTGGTGTTTCTGGTTTCTTAGGATATATTCCTAGGAGTGGGATTACTGGGTCAAATGGGAGTTCCATTTTCAGCTTTTTGAGGAAACTCCATACTGTTCTCCACAGTGGCTGCACCAGTCTACATTCCCACCAGCAGTGCACGAGGGTTCCTTTTTCTCCACATCCTCGCAAACACTTGTCGTTTGTTGATTTGTTGATGATAGCCATTCTGACAGGTGTGAGATGGTATTGCATTGTTGTTTTGATTTGCATCTCTCGGATAATTAGTGACTTTGAGCATGTTTTCATGTGTCTCTTGTCCTTCCTTCTGTCTTCTTTCAAAAAGATTCTATTTAGGTCCGTTGCCCATTTTTTTATTGGATCCTTTATTTTCCTTTTATTAAGTTGTATAGGCTGCCTGTAGATGTTGGAAATTAAACCTTTATCAGTGATACCATTTGCAAATATGTTCTCCTATACAGTGGGGTTTCTTGTTGTTTTGTTGATGGTTTCTTTTGCTGTGCAAAAGCTTTTTATTTTGATGTAGTCCCATTTTTTTATTTTCTGTTAGGCTTCCATTGCCCTAGGGGCAGTATCACTGAAAAAGTTTTTTTGGCATAAGTCTGAGATTTTGCTGCCTGTGGATTCCTCTAGTATTTTTATGGTTTCGCGTCTTATATTTAAGTCCTGTACCCATTTTGAGTTTATTTTTGTGTATGGTGTAAGTTGGTGATCTAGTTTCATTTTTTTGCATGTATCTGTCCAATTTTCCCAACACCATTTATTAAAGAGACTGTCTTGACACCATTGTATGCTCATGCCTCCTTTGTCAAATATTAAATAGGCATATTGGTTTGGGTTGATATCTGGATTCTCTACTCTGTTCCATTGATCTATATGTCTGTTCTTGTGCCAGTACCAGGCTGTTTTGATGACAGTGGCTTTGTAATACAGCTTGAAATCTGGTATTGAGATCCCTCCTACTTTATTCTTCTTTCTCAGGATTGCTGTGGCTATTCGGGGTCTTTTTTTATTCCAGATGAATTTTTGGAGAGTTCTTTCTAGGTCTGTGAAATACGCCGTTGGTATTTTAATGGGGAGTGCATTGAATCTATAGATTGCTTTGGGTAGTATGGACATTTTAATGATGTTGATTCTACCAATCCATAAACATGGTATGTTCTTCCAACTGTTTACATCTTCCTCTATCTCTTTTTTCAGTGTCCTGTAGTTTTCAGCATATAGGTCTTTTACCTCCTTGGTTAGGTTTATTCCTAAGTATCTTAATTTTTTTGGTGCGATGGAAAATGGGATTGCTTTTTTAGTCTCTCTTTCTGTTAGTTCATTGTTGGTGTATAGAAATGCCATAGATTTCTTGGTGTTAATTTTGTATCCTGCTACATTGCCAAATTCATTTATTAAGTCTGTTATTTTTTGATGGAGTCTTTCGGGTTTTTTATGTACAATATCATGTCATCTGCAAATAAGGAGAGCTTTACTTCTTCTTTTCCAATTTGGATGCCTTTTATTTCTTCTTCTTGTCTAATTGCAGTGGCTAATACTTCCAGTACTATGTCAAACAGGAGTGGTGAGAATGGGCATCCCTGTCTTGTTCCTGTTCTTAGGGGAAATGGTTTTAGTTTTTGCCCATTGAGTATGATGTTAGCTGTGGGTTTATCATATATTGCTTTTATTATGTTGAGGTATGATCCTTCTATTCCCACCTTGTTGAGAGTTTTTATCAAGAAAGGGTGTTGGATTTTGTCAAATGCTTTTTCTGCATCAATTGATATGACTATGTGATTTTTATCTCTCAATTTGTTTATGTGATGTATCACATTTATTGATTTGCGAATATTGAACCATCCTTGCATTCCTGGGATAAACCCTACTTGGTCATGGTGTATGATCTTTCTGATGTACTGCTGGATCCTATTTGCTAGAATTTTATTGAGGATTTTGGCATCTACATTCATGAGGGATATTGGCCTGTAATTAAATTTCATTGTGTTTTCTTTATCTGGTTTTTGTATTAGGGTGATGCTGGCTTAATAGAAGGAGCTTGGAAGTGTTCCTTCCTCTTGAATTTTTTGGAATAGTCTGAGGAGGATAGGTTTTAGTTCTTCCTTGAATGTTTGGTAGAACTCTCCTGTGAAGCCGTCTGGCCCCGGGCTTTTGTTTGCCAGAAGCTCTTTGATGACTGCTTCAATTTCTTCCATAGTTACTGGCATGTTGAGCTGTTTAGATTATTCCTGATTGAGTTTTGGAAGGTTATATTTTTCTAGGAATATGACCATTTCCTCCAGGTTGTCCAGTTTGTTGGAATAGAGTTGTTCATAGTATTTTTTAACAATCCTTTGTATTTTGGCGGGATCTGTTGTTATTTCACCTCTTTCATTTCTGATCTTGTTTATTTGGGTCCTCTCTCTTTGCTTCTTGGTGAGCCTCACTAGAGGTTCATCAATCTTGTTTATCCTTTCAAAGAACAAGCTCTTGGTTTTGTTCATCTTTTGTATTGTTTCTTTGGTCTCTATGTCATTTATCTGTGCTCTGATCTTTATTATTTCCTTCCTTCTGCTTACACTGGGCTTTTCTTGTTGCTCTTTTTCTAACTCTTTGAGTTGTTGGGTTAGGTAATTTATTACCCCTGTTTCTTGTTTTTTGCAGTAGGCTTGTAGAGCTATGAACTTCCCTCTCAAGACTGCTTTCACTGTGTCCCATAGATTTTGGATTGTAGTGTTTTCATTGTCATTTGTTGTCATGATGTTTTTTTTATTTCTTCTTTGATCTCTCTGGTAACCCAGTCATGGTTTAATAGCATGCTGTTTAGTCTCCATGTGTTTGATTTCTTTGGGTTGTTTTTATTGTAGTTGATTTCCAGTTTTATGCCACTGTGGTCTGAGAAGATGCTTGATATGATTTCTATCTTCTTGAATTTGAAGAGACTTTGCCTATGTCCCAACATATGGTCTATCTTTGAAAATGACCCATGTGCACTTGAGAAGAATGTATTTTCTGTGGCTTTGGGGTGAAATGTTCTGAAGATGTCAATTAATTCCATCTGGTCTAGTGAGTCATTTAGGATTGATGTTTCTTTGCTGATTTTTTGTTTAGAGGATTTGTCCAATGGTGGTAGTGGGGTATTAAAGTCTCCTACTATGATTGTATTGCTGGCAATCTCTCCCTTGTTATCCTCCAGGAGTTTTTTTATGTATTTGGGTGCTCCTGTATTGGGTGCATACATGTTTACCAGAGTTATTTCTTCTTGTTGGATTGCTCCCCTTAGTATTATGAAATGGCCTTCCTTATCTCTTGTTATGTCCTTCAGTTTGAGATCTAATTTATCAGAAATAAGTATTGCTACCCCAGCTTTTTTTTCAGTTCCATTTGCCTGGAAAACCTTGTTCCATCCCTTTACCCTCAGTCTGTGTGCCTCTTTTTTTCTGAGGTGGGTTTCTTGTAGACAGCAGATATATGGGTCATGTTTTCTTATCCAATCCGTTACCCTATGTCTTTTGATTTGGGCATTTAATCCATTTACATTTAAAGTTATTATTGTTAGGTACTTATTTGTCACCGTTCCTATTCTTTACCCCTGTGTTACTTCTTTGCTTCCTGTTTTTTTCTTTCTTTCTTTTCTTTTTTCTTTTTTTTTTCTTTTTTTTTTTTTTTTTACAGCAGACCCTTTAGCATTTCTTGCATTGCTGGTTTGGTGGTAATAAATTCTCTTAGTCCTTTTTTGTCTGTGAAGCTCCTGATTTCACCTTCAATTTTGATTGACAGCCTTGCTGGGTACAGTATTCTTGGATTCAGCCCCTTCCTTTGCATGACTTTGTATATTTCATTCCATTCCCTTCTCTCCTGATGAGTTTCTGTTGAGAAATCAGTTGCTAGTCTGATGGGGGTTCCTTTGTATGTAATTTTCTGTCTCTCTCTTGCTGCTTTTAAGATTCTTACTTTGTCATTGGTGTTTGCCAATTTAATTATAATGTGCCTTGGCGTCGGTCTTTTGGGGTTCATTTTGCTTGGGACTCTGTGAGCTTCTTGGATTTGTGTGGGTTTTTTCTTCCCTATATCAGGGAAGTTTTCTGTCATTATTTCTTCAAAGAGGTTTTCTATTCCTTTCTCAGCTTCCATTCCTTTTGGAACCCCTATTATGCAGATGTTGTTTTGTTTCGTGTTGTCCCAAAGTTCCCTGAGACTCTCCTCCTGCCTTTTAATTTTTCTTTCTAGAAGTTGCAATACTTGGGTATTTTTTTCCATCTTGTCTTCTAGCTCACTGATGCGGTCCTCTGCTTCTTCTAGTCTACTCTTGATGCTTTCTATTGAGTTCTTTACAGCAGCGATGTCATTTTTCATTTCTTCTTGGTTCTTCTTCATTTCCTCTTGGTTCTTGCTCATATTGTCGAATTTGTCTTCCATTCTTTTCAGCCACCTTATGACCATTTCTCTGAATTCTTTTTCTGGAAGGTTGCTTGCCTCCATTTCGTTTACTTCCTTTTCTGGTGATGCCTGCTTTTCTTTCATATGTGGGCTGCTTCTTTGTCTCCCCATGGTCTCTCTTCTCTGGGTGCCTGGTTATGTAGTTCTCTCTCTCCTGGGTTGATTTAAAGCCACAAAATACAGCACTACCAGGTACAACTCACAAGGCACTGAACAGAAATGTATTCACGATTTTAATAACCTCCAATAAAGGTGACCCCCAGAGAAAGGCAAATTAGGTGATAGGAGAGAAAGAAGAAGAGGAAAAAAGAAAGAAAGAAAGAAATAAAAAAGGAGTGTGAAAATGAAATTGGGAAAAGGAAAAGTAAAGAGAAAAAAAAAGTAAGAGAGACAAGAAAGTGACTAAGAGAGAAAGGGGAACAGACTATATATATTGGGGATAAAACACCAATAGAACAATCACTAATCCCAGCAAATGCCAGCAACAAGTGCCTGGGGATTAGTACAAACTACAACACCAACTAATATGGAGTGAGGCAAGGGAAAGCTGAAGCACAAAACAAACAAAAAAATAAACAAAAGAAGAATAAGCAAAACAATCTCACAAAAAAGCATAAAAATTAGATATAATCTACATTCAAGCAAACAACAACAAAAGGACAGAGAGAAGGACAAGTTTATGGATAGCTCAGACAGCGAAAGGAGAGGTGCATGTGGACTTGGAGCAGGGGATTGGAGATTAGATATGTAAGTAGGGTGAAATTTTAACAAGTGGTAAACAAATAATGGGGAAAATCTAAAGCAGTAAAAGGGTAAGATAAACAGGATACTGAAAAGGGGGGGTTAGGAAGAGAGTGATGGCCTAAAGGTAGAGTTGAGATAGAGTAAAACGATGCTAAAGGAAAGATAAAAATAGAATGTAGAACCCTAATCCCAAAATAAAATGAAGAGAAAATAAAATGACACTTAAAAAAAAAAAAGATAAAATAGCAGTAGTAATAATACGGATTGAAAATAAAAATGTAATAATTAAAAAGGTAAAATCAAGGGATGAAAAAAGAAAAAAAAGTTTCTTGATTAAAAGATGCAAAAAATGAAAATAAAAAAAATAAAATAAATAAAAAAATAAAAGGTAAAAATAAAATGTGAAGTAGTGAAGGTCATTCACTTCCTCTGTTTTTCTGTTTGGCACTCCTGTTTCTCAGTCCAGACAGTATTGCAGTTCCCTGTGATCCACTGCTCTTTGGTGTTGTAAGCCAGTCCTGATTATAAGCAGGCGGTGTGTCTTAATTTCTCGTATTCCTTTATTTTTGATTACACAAGAGTCAATTTGTGATTCAGCCCCTGGGTGTCAGTGTTTCTGGATTGACTTCCGGGTCTATCTATGGCCTCTCTAGGCAGTGTTAGAGCTTTCTTTCCCTGTGGCACTAGCTACCGGTTTGTGGGAGTGGGCTCCCTCAGAGCTGACTCTCCGATGGTCACTACCTGCTCCAATCCAAAGGTTCCAGAAAAACAACTTTCACCTGCAGTCTCCCAGGGTGCCCCCAACTGGGTGATCCTATATATTGGGCTTAGTAATCAGAAGCTAGAATTTCAAGAGGAAAAAGCCCAGTTGTGCGAACTCCGGGACTGCGCGTAAGCCCAGGCACCCAGGGAATGCAGGGGCTGCGCGTAAGTCTGGACTGCCTGAAATTCTTAGGGTGTCCCTGCACTTCAGATCAAAATGGGTTGCTTTTTAGAGTGCCCTTCCCTTAGCAGCTCTGAGGACCCCTTTCCACAGTCACAGATCACGCCAGCCCCTGCAGCCACGGATTTTTCTAGGCACAGACTTCCCTGGTAATCCAGCTCCCGCAAAACGCGCGTTCCTCTCTCCCGCCAGGACCAGAGACCTCACCTTATCCCAGGCGAAATCTGACCTTTCCGTGGTGGAGTGTAGAGCTCCTCTGAACCCGTGTGTTTCGCCAGTTGGGTAGCGTTGTTCTTGGGCTCGCAGCTGTTCCTTGGGTGCCGCACTTGTGGATTCTCAGGCTTCCGATAAGGTCCACTTTCCGGATCAAGATGGCACAGACTCTGCGTCCAACCCTGCAGCTCCGGGAGTGGACCCAGCCGCAGTTTGTGCTGCCAGGTCAGGGGAACCCGTTTAGCAGTCCCCCACCTCATTCTGGAATTCAGCTGTCTCCCAACCAGCCAACAAACACTCCTTGTGCGACCCTCAGCTGTTCTTTCCTTCTGCTCCGGGACAATGCTCGGAACACGTCTGTCTGTTCCGCCGCCATTATTCCCTCTCCCTATTACATTTTTATTTTCAATCAGTATCGTTTCTACTACTGTTTTACATTTTTTTTTTAAATATCATTTTATTTTTTCTTTATTTTACTTTGGGATTAGTGTCCTACATTCTAGTTTCATCTTTCCTTTAGCATTGCTTTACTCTATCTCAACTCTACCTTTATGCCATCACTCTCTTCCTAACCTTTCCCCTTTTGGTGTCCTGTTTATCTTACCCCTTTTCTGCTTTAGATTTTCCATATTCTTTCTGTTTACCTCCTGATATAATTTCACCCTTCTTATATTTCTAATCTACAATCCCCTGCTCCAAGTCCATACACACCTCTCTCTTCGCTGTCTTAACTATCCAAAAAATTGTCTTTCTCTCTGTCCTTATGTTGTTGTTTGCTTGAATGTTGAATATATCGAATTTCTATGCTTTGTGTGAGATTATTTTGCTTATTCTTTTTTTTTGGTTGGTTGTTTTTTTTGTTTTGTTTTTTTTTTGCATGTTTTTGTTTGTTTTTTGCTTCTGTTTTCCCTTGCCTCGCTTGATATTAGTTGGTGTTGTAGTTTGTATTAATCCCCAGGTACTTTTCCAAATTTCATTTTGACACTCCTTTTTTTTTTCTTTCTTTCTTTTTCCTGTTCTCCTTTCTCTCCTATCCCCTAATTTGCCTTTCTCTGGTGGTCAACTTTATTAGAGGTTATTAATATCGTGAATATATTTCTGTTCAGTGCCTTGTGTGTTGTACCTGGTTGTGTTGTATTTTGTACCTTTAAATCAACGCAAGAGAGAGAGAACTACATAACCAGATATCTGGAGAAAAGAGACAATGGGGAGAAAAAGAAACAGCCCGCATATGAAAGAAAATCAGGCATCTCCAGAACAGGAAGTAAACGAAATGGAGGCAAACAACCTTTCAGAGAAAGAATTCAGAGAAATGGTCATTAGGTGGCTGAAAAGAATGGAAGACAAGCATCAAGAGTAGACTAGAAGAAGCAGAGGACCCCATCAGTGAGCTAGATGACAAGATGGGAAAAAATACCCAAGTAGAGCAGCTTCTAGAAAAAAAAAATTAAAAAGCAGGAGGAGAGCCTTAGGGAATTTTGGGACAACACGAAACAAAACAACATCCGCATAATAGGGGATCCAGAAGGAAAGGAAACTGAGCAAGGAATTGAAAACCTGTTTGAAGAAATGACAGAAAACTTCCCTGATATAGGAAAGAAAAAGTCCTAATCAAAATGAACCCCAAAAGACTGATGCCAAGGCACATTATAAGTAAATTGGCAAACACCAGCAACAAAATAAGAATCTTAAAAGCAGCAAGAGAGAGACAGAAAGTTACCTACAAAGGAACCCTCATCAGACTAGCAACTGATTTCTCAACAGAAACTCATCAGGCCAGAAGGGAATAGCATGAAATATACAAAGTCATGCAAAGGAAGGGTGTGAATCCAAAAATACTATACCCAGCAAGGCTATCAATCAAAATTGAAGGTGAAATCAGGAGCTTCACAGACAAAAAAGGACTAAGGGAATTTATTACCACCAAACCAGCAATGCAAGAAATGCTAAATGGTCTGCTGTAAAAAAAAAAAAAAAAAAAAAAAAAAAAAAGGAATAGGAAGCGAAGAAGGAACACAGGTGTAAAGAATAAAAATGGCCACAAATAAGTACCTATCAATAATAACTTTAAATGTAAATGGATTAAATGCCCCAATCAAAAGACATAGGGTAACGGATTGGATAAGAAAACAAGACACATATATCTGCTGTGTACAAGAAACCCACCTCAGAAAAAAAAAAAAAAAAAAAAAAAAGATGCACACAGACTGAGGGGGAAGGGATGGAAAAAGGTCTACCAGGCGAATGGAAATGAAAAAAAAGCTGGGGTAGCAATATTTATATCTGACAAATTAGATCTCAAAGTGAAGGACATAACAAGAGATAAGGAAGGCCACTTCATAATACTAAAGGGAGTAATCCAACAAGAAGAAATAACTCTGTAAATCATAATGCACCCAATATAGGAGCACCCAAATACATAAAAAATCTCCTGGAGGATATCAAGGGAGAAATTGACAGCAATACAATCATTGTAGGAGATTTTAATACCCCACTATCACCATTGGACAAATCCTCTAAACAAAAAATCAGCAAAGAAACATCAATCCTAAATGACTCACTAGACAAGATGGAATTAATTGACATCTTCAGAACATTTCACCCCAAAGCCACAGAAAATACATTCTTCTCAAGTGCACATAGGTCATTTTCAAAGATAGACCATATGTTGGGACATAGGCAAAGTCTCTTCAAATTCAAGAAGATAGAAATCATATCAAGCATCTTCTCAGACCACAGTGGCATAAAACTGGAAATCAACTACAATAAAAAAAATCCAAAGAAATCAAACACATGGAGACTAAACAGCATGCTATTAAACAATGACTGGGTTACCAAAGAGATGAAGGAAGAAATAAAAAACATCATGGCAACAAATGACAATGAAAACACAACAATCCAAAACTATGGGACACAGCAAAAACAGTCTTGACAGGGAAGTTCACAGCTCTACAAGCATACTGCAAAAAACAAGAAGCAATGGTAATAAATTACCTAACCCAACAACTCAAAGAGTTATAAAAGGAGCAACAAGAAAAGACCAGTGTAAGCAGAAGGAAGGAAATAATAAAGATCAGAGCATAGATAAATGACATAGAAAAAAAAGAAACAATACAAAAGGTCAACAAAACCAAGAGCTGGTTCTTTGAAAGGATAAACAAGATTGATGAACCTCTAGCGAGGCTCACCAAGAAGCAAAGAGAGAGGACCCAAATAAACAAAATCAGAAATGAAAGAGGTGAAATAACAACAGATCCCACCGAAATAGAAAGGATTATTTAAAAATACTACGAACAACTCTATTCCAACAAACAGGACAACCTGGAGGAAATGGACAGATTCCTAGAAAAATATAACCTTCCAAAACTCAATCAGGAAGAATCTAAACAGCTCAATATGCCAGTAACTATGGAAGAAATTGAAACAGTCATCAAAAAGCTTCCGGCAAACACAAGCCCGGGGCCACACGGCTACATAGAAGAGTTTTACCAAACATTCAAGGAAGAACTAAAACCTATCCTCCTCAGACTATTCCAAAAAATTCAAGAGGAAGGAACACTTCCAAACTCCTTCTATGAAGCCAGCATCACCCTAATACCAAAACCAGATAAAGAAAACACTATGAAAGAGAATTACAGGCCAATATCCCTCATGAACGTAGATGCCAAAATCCTCAACAAAATTCTAGTCAATTGGATCCAACAGTACATCAGAAAAATCATACACCATGACCAAGTAGGATCTATCCCAGGAATGCAAGGATGATACAATATCTGAAAATCAATTAACGAGATACATCACATAAACAAATTGAGAGATAAAAATTACATAGTCATATCAATTGATGCAGAAAAAGCATTTGACAAAATCCAACACATTTCTTTATAAAAACTCTCAACAAAGTGGGAATAGAAGGATCATACTTCAACAAAATAAAAGATATATGTGATAAAGCCACAGCTAACATCATACTCAATGGGCAAAAACTAAAACCATTTCCCCTAAGAACAGGAAAAAGAAAGGGATGCCAAATCTCACCACTCCTGTTTGACATAGTACTGGAAGTATTAGCCATTGCAAATAGACAAGAAGAATAAATAAATGGCATCAAAATTAGAAAAGAAGAATTAAAGCTGTCCTTATTTGCAGACGACATGATATTGTACATCAAAAACCCGAAAGACTCCATCAAAAAACTAACAGACTTAATAAATCAATTTGGCAATGTAGCAGGATACAAAATTAACGCCAAGAAATCTATGGCATTTCTATACACCAATAGTGAACTTACAGAAAGAGAGACTAAAAAAGCAATCCCATTTACCATCGCACCAAAAAAATTAAGATACATAGGAATAAACTTAACCAAGGAGGTAAAAAACCTACACGCAAAAAACTACAGGACACTGAAAAAAGAGATAGAGGAAGATGTAAACAGATGGAAGAACGTATCTTGTTCATGGATTGGGAGAATCAACATCATTAAAATGACCATACTACCCAAAGCAATCTATAGATTCAATGCACTCCCCAATAAAATACCAATGGCATATTTCACAGATCTAGAAAGAACTCTCCAAAAATTCATCTGGAATAAAAAATGACTCTGAATAGCCACAGCAATCCCAAGAAAAAAGAATAAAGTAGGAGGGATCTCAATACCAGATTTAAAGCTGTATTACAAAGCCACTGTCATCAAAACAGCCTGGTACTGGCACAAGAACAGACATATAGACCAATGGAATAGTATAGAGAATCCAGATATCGACCCGAACCACTATGCTCAATTAATATTTGACAAAGGAGGTATGAACATACAATGGAGTCAAGATAGTCTCTTCAATAAATGGTGTTGGGAAAATTGGACAGATACACGCAAAAAAATGAAACTAGATCACCAACTTACACCATACACAAAAATAAACTCTATATGGATACAAGACTTAAACATTAAAAGAGAAACCATAAAAATACTAGAGGAATCCACAGGCAGCAAAATCTCAGACATATGCCAAAAGAACTTTTTCACTGATACTGCCCCGGGGGCAATGGAAGCCAAAGAGAAAATAAACAAATGGGACTACATCAAAATAAAAAGCTTTTGCACAGCAAAAGAAACCATCAATAGAACAACAAGAAACCCCACTGTGTGGGAGAACGTATTTGCAAATATTTCCACTGATAAAGTTTTAATCTCCAACATCTACAGGCAACTTATACAACTTAATAAAAGGAAGATAAATGATACAATAAAAAAATGGGCAACGGACCTAAATAGAATCTTTTCTAAAGAAGACAGAAGGAAGGCCAAGAGACACATGAAAACATGCTCAAAGTCACTAATTATGCGAGAGATGCAAATCAAAACGACAATGCGATACCATCTCACACCTGTCGGAATGGCTATCATCAACAAATCAACAAATGACAAGTGTTAGCGAGGATGTGGAGAAAAAGGAACCCTCATGCAATGCTGGTGGAAATGCAGACTGATGCAGCCACTGTGGAGAACAGTATGGAGTTTCCACAAAAAGTTGAAAGTGGAACTCCCATTTGACCCAGTAATCCCACTCCTAGGAATATATCCTAAGAAACCAGAAACACCAATCAGAAAGGATATATGCACCCCTATGTTCATAGCAGCACAATTTACAATAGCTAAGATTTGGAAACATCCTAGGTGCCCGTCAGCAGATGACTGGATCAGAAAACCATGGTACATCTACACAATGGAATACTATGCCGCCATAAAAAAGAATGAATTATTACCATTTGTAGGCACCTGGATGGAATTAGAGAACATTATGCTAAGTGAAATAAGCCAGTCAATGAAAAAAAAAAATACCACATGATCTCACTCATTTGTGGATAATAAAAAAACATTATAAACTGATGAGCAAAAAGCTAGATAAAGAGACAGTAAAGCATCAAACAGACTGTCAAATTACAGCGGGAAGGTTAGGGAGAGGTGGGGGAAATAAGAGATCAACCAAAGGACTTGCAGGCATGCATATAACAATAACCAATGGATGCAGGACATTGGAAGGTGAGGGCATGTATGGGAGTGGGGTGGGAGGGGGCAATGGTAAGATATGTACACATATAATACCTTAATAATAAAAAGCATATCACTCTTTTCAAAGGGCAATGACTTTACAGTTAATAAGGAGACACAATTGTTTCATTTACTATAAGGACAAGCTCATTACTCTTTAAAAATTGGGTATTGCATTTTTAAGCAGACATTAATATTTTATCATTTGAAAATATGTATAATCTTATTTTAATAGATGACTTTATTAATTATAAAGGGCAAAGTGTCATTTATCAGAAATCGGTCATTATATATTTGTAAAAGATCCAGTTTATATGAAAGATAAGGCACCGCCTTATTTATGTACTTAGAAGGGCA
Organism: Plecotus auritus; assembly: GCF_963455305.1. Classification (NCBI taxonomy): domain Eukaryota; kingdom Metazoa; phylum Chordata; class Mammalia; order Chiroptera; family Vespertilionidae; genus Plecotus; species Plecotus auritus. The sequence goes on from NC_137785.1 coordinate 17,485,230, forward strand.
GCCCCTGGGGAGTTGGGCACTCAGACCACTAACAGGTTTAGTGAGACACAGGTTGCAAATATTCCCAAAGAAAGGGAGGGTCGGTTCAATATGCCCAGGGCAGGTGATTCCAGCATGGGGGCCAGGGCCCAGGGCTGTGTGTCAGATTCAAAACCATAGTGAGAAATAATGTCTCTTAGGGAAATGCTAATCTAGACAACAATGAGATGTCTCATTCTCACAGTGATGTTTCTCTTTCACCCTCTCCCTTCCTTTTTCTATAAAAATCAATAAAAAATTTTAAAAATTGAAAATAAATAAAAAATAGGACAAGTGAACAATCAAAACAAAACAGAAGCAGGCTCATAGATGCAGAAAATGAACTGGTGGTTTCTGGAGAGACGTGGGTGGGAGAATGGTAAAAATAGTTGAAGGGGATTAAAGGGTGCAAACTTCCAGTTATAAAATAAACAAGTCACTGGGATATACCAGACAGCACAGAAAATGTAGTCTGTAATATTACAATAACTTTGTATGGTGACAGAGGGTCACAACAACTCTCATGCTGATCACTTCGTAATGTATGTAAATATGAAGTTACTATGATAAACACTTGAACCTAATAGAATATTGTAGGTTAATTATGCTTCAATTAAAAAAAAAGACTTAAAAATACAATGAGATTCCATCTCACACCCACTAGGATGGCTATTATCGAAAACCAGAAAATGACAAGTGTTGGCAACAATGAGAGAGGTAAGAAAGATTGTGCACTGTTGGTAGGAATGGAAAATGCTACAGCTGCTTTGGAAAACATTGTGGAGGTTCCTCAAAAAGATAAAGATAGAATTACCGTATAAACCAGCAATTCCACTTCTGGGTACATACTCAAAAAAATGACAACAGGGTCACAAATAGATGATATTTGTATTCACATGTTCATAGCAAATTTATCCACAATAGCTGAAATGTGAATGCAACCCTAATGTCCGTGGGCAGGTGGATGGAGAAGCAAAATGTGGTATATACAGGCAATGGAATATTTATTGTTCAGCCTTTGAAAAAGAGAATTCTAGGGAGGCAAGATGGGAAGTAGCTGGAAGCTGCATGCCCTTTATCCCAGCCAGGGACCAGATTTAGAGTTAATTACTGTGCAATCAACTTGAAAAATCAAGTGAGTTGTAGCTGATTGGAAATATTATATCTAAGGAGCAATGAAGAAACCACGTTGAGAGTGATAAGAGAAGTAGTGTTGGGAAAGGGATAGCCTCTGTTGAGCAGGTGCGGTGGCTGAGGCCAGAGGGATATCACAGCTGCAAAGCTTCCGCCCCCTGGCAGTGTGGCAGTGTGGGGTTTCAACCCCATGCAGAGATCCCAAACCCAGAGCAGCAGAGATGGAAAAAAGAGCCCATGTAGCATCAGACACGGGGAGCCAGGTGGACTCTGTCTGCCTGGGAGACTTGGACTGCACCTTCCCAGTGAAGGAGTGCTCCCATTGTTAGCAGCCCCAGGGCACCAACTGCTGGAGAAGCTGCACTGCCATGTTTGAGTTCAGTGGAGGGGTCATCAGGCTGCACCTAGCAGGGACTTTGAGGGATCCTCTACATTCATGGAAGACATGGTGTAGAGCCCCAGTCAATGACTAAAAGGTTAGCTTGGGGAAAGAGGAAAGGCCTCTCCCACCTCGAGCACACGGTTGGAAACCCTCCCCACACCCAAAAAAAATACTAAAGGAGTTCATTACCACCAAACTAGAATTGCAAGCAATGCTAAAGGGACTGCTTTAAGAAGAAGAAATATATATAGAGAGAGAAAGGAACATAGGCATAAAAAATGTTGCAATAAGTAAGTACCTATCAATAATAACCTTAAATGTAAATGAATTAAAGGCTCCAATAAAAAGACATAGGGTACCCGAATGGTTAAGAAAATATGACCCCTATTTATATGCTGTATACAAGATACCCACCACATGACAAAAGTTATACATAGGCTAAAAGTTAAGGGATGGAAAAATATTCCATGCAAATGGAAAGAAAAAATAGCTGGTGTAGCAATACTTATATCTGACAAAGTAGATGTCAAAACATAGACCATAAAAGAGACAAAGAAGGTCACTACATAATACTAAATGGATTGATACAACAAGAGGCTATCACCCTTATCTATACTAATAAAAGCCTAGGTGGTCATTGTGCCATCATTCATGACATCGCCACCAGATGGCCCCCACCAGGTGGCTGCCACAAAGATGGCTGCTACAAGATGGCCGTGCACGCAGCGGAGGCCTAGCAGCCACTCTACATGGAGAGACCTGGGGATCCTGTGGCTCTGTGCGGTGCTGAGGAGGCCGGTCCCTGCATCTCCACCAACTCTCGCAGAGGAGGAGTGTCCTAGCGGATGAGGCAGGTCTAGGCAGGGGAGGCCAGTTGTGGGCAATCACGCCAGCAGGGGAGCAATTAGGGGCCATCAGACAGGCAGGCAGGAGAATGGTTAAGAGCCAGCAGTCCTGGATTGCAAGAGGGATATCTGACTGCTGTTTAAGCCTGATCCTTGCCTATAGGATCTGGCCTATACCAGTAGTCAGACATCCCCCAAGGGGCCCCAGATTGGAGAGGGTGGAGGCCAGGCTGAGTAACACTCAACTCACCCCACCCCCACCCTCAGTGCATGAATTTCATGCCCCAGGCCACTAGTATACATATATCCTCCCAATATAGGAACACCTAAATATGTTTTAAAATTTTAGTGGACTTTAAAGGACAGAAACATAGCAATAAAAGGAGAGTAGGGTACTTAAACACCCCATTGTCAATGGATAGATCTTCCCAACAAAAAATCAAAAAAGAAAATGAAACTTTAACTGACACACTAGATCAGATAGATTAAATTGATATTTACAGAACATTTCTTCCCAAAGCAGCAGAATATACATTCTGCTGAAGTGCACAGGGATATTTTTATAGATAGACTACATGTTAGGGCACAAACTAAGTTTTCATAAATTCAAGAAGATAGAAATCATATCAAGCATTCTTTTGGATTACAATGATATGAAATTAAAAATCAACTACAGTAAAAAAAAAAAAAAAAAAAAAGCTGTGACTCATAGATAGAGAGCAGGCAGACAGCTTAGGGGATGAGAGAGGGATTGACCAATAAAGAAAAAAAAGAGAGAGAGAGAGAAAGAACTCATTGATATAGGCAACAATGTGGTGATTGTGGGTAGAGGTGGGTGGTTGGAAGTGGAACAAGGGACAGAGGAGATAAAAGGTGATGGAAAAATAAAAAATAAATTATTTAAAACCTCAAAAATATTCAAACACATGGAGGCTAAATAGCATGTTATTAAATAATGAATGGATAACCAAGAGATCCAGGAAGAAGTCAAAAATTTTCTGGAAACAAACAAAAATGAACACATAATGACCCCAAATCTATGGGACACAGCAAAAGCTGTCCTGAAAGTGAAGTTCATAGCATTACAGGCCTACCTAAAGAAGCAAAAAAATCTCTCATAAACAATATTACCCAAACCTAAAAGAACTGGGAAAAGTACAGCAGAAAAAGTTCAGAGTAAATAGAAGAAAGAAAATAATAAAGATCAGAACAGAAATAAACTACATAGACTCTAAAAAGAACTAAAGATCAATGAAACCAAAAGCTGGATCTTTGACAGGATAAACAAGATTGATTGACCTTTAACTGGACTCATCAAGAAAAAAAGAGAGAGGATCCAAATAAGTCCAATCAGAAATGAAAGGAGGGAGGTAACCACTGACATCACAGAAATACAAATAATTGTAAGAGAATAGCATTAACAACTATGTGCCAACAAAACAGTCAACCTAGGCAAAGCAGAAAAATTCCTAGAAACACAGAATTTTTTTTAAACTGAATCAGGAAGAAATAGATACCTGAAAGCACCAATAACAATTAATGAAAGCAAAACAGTAATAAATTTTTCTTAAAAAATTCCTAGAAAAAATGTCCTGAGACTAAAATTTATAGATTAATTTTACTGAACATTCAAGAAAGAAAGACTCCTAAAGCAATTCCAAATATTGAAGAAGAGGAAAGATTTCCAAACTCTTTTTATGAGGCCAAAATTATCCTAGTACCCAAAAAAGGTAAAAACACAACAAAGAAAGACATGCTAACATACTCAACCCTAACAAAATATTATCATATCAGATCCAGGAATACATTTTAAAATAAAAAACAATGATAAAGTGATATTTATTCTGGAGTTGCAAGGTCTGTACAAAATTTGAAAATCAATAAGTATGTTATATAACATAAACAAAATAAATGATAAAAAATATCACATGATCATATCAATAGATGCAGAAAAACCATTCAATAATATCCAGAACACATTTATGATAAAAAGAAAAACTCTCAACAAAGTGGGAATAGAGAAAACATACATCAATGTAATAAAAGCCATATTTGAAAAACCTATAACCACATTATACTCAATGGGGAAAACTAAATGTGTTTCCCTTAAGATCAGAAAAAAGACAGGGATTTCTGCTTTCACCACTCTTATTCAGCACAGTACTGGACGTTCTAGCTACAGTGATCAGACAACAAGAAGAAATAACAGGTATCCAAATGGAAAGGGAAGAAGTGAAACTGTCATTATTTACAGATGACATGATAGGGTACATAGAGAGCCGAAAACATTCAACCAAAAAGCTAAATCTAATAAACGAATTTGGCAAAGTTGCAAGACCATCCTAATGGGTATGGAGGGATATTTCACTTTTGTTTGGATTTGATTTCTCTAATGAATAATGATGTTGGGCATCTTTAAATAAGCTTTTTTGCAAATTGTATGTCTTTTTTAAAAAATATATTTTTATTGATATTTTACAGAGAGGAAGAGAGAGGGATAGAGAGTTAGAAACAACAATCAGCTGCCTCCTGCACACCCCCTACTGGGGTTGTGCCAGCAATCAGCATGGAACCTGTGACCCTTCAGTCCGCAGGCTGATGCTCTATCCACTGATCCAAACCAGTTAGGGCTGTATGTCTTCTATAGAGAAATATCTATTATAGTGTTTTGACCATTTTTTAATCAGGCAATTTTGTCTTGTTTTTTTATTGTTGAATTGCAGGGTTTCTTTATATACCTTAGATGTACCTCTTAATATATATATATATATATATATATATATATATATATATATATATATATATATATATATATATGTAATTTTCAAATACTTTTTCTCATTCTGAAAGTTTCCTTTTTACTCAGTTGATATTCTTTTTAAACATATTTGTATTGATTTCAGAGAGCAAGAAAAGAGAGAGAGAGAGAGAGAGAGAGAGAGAGAGAGAGAGAGAGAGAGAGAAACGTCAATGATGAGAGAGAATCACTGATCTGCTGCTTCCTGCAAGTTCCCTACTAGGGATGGAGACCACAACCTGGCATGTGCCCTGAATGGGAATCAAACCTCAATCTCCTGATTCTTAGGTCGATGCTCAACCACTGAGCCACGCTGAACGGGATATAGCCCCATTTTCTATTTTCCTTTGTTCCTGAGCTTTTGGTATCATATGCAAGAAACTATTGTCAAAGTTTTTCCCTTGGCTATTGTGTGAGTGTTATGGTTTTGGTATTACATTTAGAGCTTTAATACATTTTGAATTAATTTTTATATGTTGCATAAGATTCTTTTACATGAGAATATCCAATTTTCCAATGCTTTTTGTGAAAGTCTGTCTTTTCCCCATTGTGTGGTCTTGGAACCTTTGTTGAGGATTATTTGATAATATAAAATGTGTTTATTTCTGGGCTCTCTATTCTGTTCCATTGGTCTGCGTATCTATCTTTAAGCCAGTACCACTCTACTCTTACGTTAGCTTTGTAGTGTGTTTTGAAATTAGGAAACACAAGCCTCTAACTTGGCAATTTTTGATGATTGTTTTGTCTCCTCAGGGTTCCTTGAGATATCATAAGAATTAAGAATATTATTATTTATTTAAAAACTAGAGGCCCGGTGCATGAAATCTTCCACAGGGTAGAGGGGTGTCGCTCATCCCAGCCTGCACCCTCTCCAATCTGGGACACCTTGAGGGATGTCCGACTGCCCTCTCACAATCCAGGACAGCTGGCTCCCAACCACTTGCCTGCCTGCCGGTCTGATTTCCCCTAACTGCTTCTGCCTACCAGCTTGATCACCCTCTAACCACTCCCCTGCCAGCCTTATCGACACCTAACAGCTCCCCTGCTGGCCCAATTGCCCCTAACGGCCCTTCCCTGCCAGCCTGGTCTCCTCCAACTTCCCTCCTCTGCCGGCAAGTCACCCCGAACTGCCCTCCCCTGCTGGCCTGATCGCCCACAACTGCCCTCCCCTGCAGGTTTGGTCCCCCCAACAGCCCTACACTGCTGGTCTTGTTCCCCCGCAACTGTCCTCCCCTGTAGGCCTGGGTCCCACCCAACTGTCCTTCCTTGCAGGCCTGGTCCCTTCCAACTGTCCTCCTCTGCTGGCCTGGTCACCCCCAACTGCCCTCCTCTGCCAGCCTGGTCATCCCTAACTGCCCTCCCCTGCTGGCCTGGTTCCCCCCAGGTGTCCTCCCCTGCTGGCCTGGTCTCCTCAAACTACCCTCCTCTGCTGGCCCAGTCACCCCTAACTGTCCTCCCCTGCAGGCCTGATCGCCCACAGCTGCTCTTCCCTGCAGGCCTGGACCCCCAACTGCCCTCCCCTGCTGGTCTGGGTCCCCTGCTCCTGTCTTCCCTTGTAGGCCTGTTCCCTCCCAATTGCCACCCTCTGCTGGCCCAGTCACCCCTAACTGCCCTCCTCTGCCTGCCCGATCACCCCTACCTGCCCTCCCCTGCTGGCCTGGTTCACCCCAACTGCCCTACCCTGCAGGCCTGGTCTCCTCCAAATATCCTCCCCTGCAGGCCTGGTCCCCCCCAACTGTCCTCCCCTGCAGGCCTGGGTCCACCTCAACTGTCCTTCCTTGCAGGCCTGGTCCCTCCCAAAAGCCCTCTCCTGCTGGCCTGGTATCACACAACTGACCTCCTCTGCTGGTCCGCTCACCCCTAACTGCCCTCCCCTGCTGGCCTGATTGCCCACAACTGCCCTCCCCTGCAAGTCATTTTATGGTGGCCATCTTGTGTACACATGGGGGCAGCCATCCTTGACCACATGGGAGCAGCCATCTGGTGTGTGGAAGTGACTGTCAATTTGAATATTACTCTTTTATTAGATACGATGCCTTTGGGATTACAACATATTTTATTGAGTCTGAAGGTGGCTTTGAGTAGTATGGACAGTTAACAATATTAAATCTTCTAATTTATGATGTTGTTAATGACGATAGATATTTAAAGAAGCAATTGCTTTGTTCCTTTTTTCTTCAATCTCTTTGTACTCATCCCTCTGTGGAAGATCACAAACCTCTCCTAGCCCGACACTCCCTAAGGTGAGTACAAGACAAGGGTTCCAGAACTTTAGATCCAGGGCCTATGTGAGGGGATTAAGTAAGCTGGACTTCCTCCCTGATCCTTCTGTTTTCCCCTCTGCTTTAACTGGATGTTAACCCCATGGGTGACTCTATTCTGTTGAACATCATTTTATTCTGCCAACTCTAGCTCAACTGAAAGAATTTTGTCCTATATAAATAAGAACCTTTAAAAAAACAAATTAGAACCTTATTTACTAGAAGCCTTCCGTTTTAAGAATATTAGTGACTGGTTCATTTGACACATCACTAGTATTTCAGAAATATTTGAAAGTCTTTCACAAGAAATGTAGTCAAATTGTACTAAGAAGCTGGAAATATTCCTTGGCATGTAGAATGGGGAAACTGAGACAGAGAGCTGAATAAACTGGCCTAGCAATTTACAGCCAGATACAGGAGGTCACCAGGGCAGAAAGCCTCAGGTACCTAGCAATGGGCAAAACTGTTAAAAGATCTTGCCTTCAGGGTGGCCTTTCCTCTCCTGGCATACCATTGGTCATGAGGCTTAGACCTCCTGTCCTGCTGTTGACCTATCAGTGGAGACCACGATCTGAAAGCGCAAACCTGGAAATGCTGATAAATATTCTATTAAGATCTTCCCTGAGACCTCCCCTAAGTCCCCACCTGTGAAAAGTAGATAAAACCTCTCAAGACAAAGAAGTCAGCATGTGCTCCTATTGGAACACACCCCCTCAAATCTCCTTTTCCAATGAATTTTCTTTCACCTAAACTCTAAGTGCTACCCAGGAGACTTGCAACCAGGGGAACAATAGGCAACAGTAGGTCATCCTGGGCTAACCCCCTGAACTTGTCCCCAAGTCCCCTTGCCTCTGGCTCTCCAGTGAGCTGACAGCAGCCTTGCATAGGCTCACTTCTCTCCCATAAAGTTGGTAGAGAGCACAAACAGCCACACCTTGTCTCTCTCCTACTGCTTTTCTATTCCAGGCCCTTCCTAATTCCACTGACCACAGCTTTAATAAACATAGTTTCAAAATCACTTGGACTCATATTCTGAAACCTTTCCTGCATGAAGTCAAGTACCTGCACACTACCAGCTGGTCTTAGGCAAATTCGCTCAGGGCCTGACGTTTATTTCTGATAACATTTTGAAATGTATAGGGAATGCTATTGCAAAAGGAAGGAAAGAGATCTGGGTGTGTTTTTTAGGTTGATGCTCAACCACTGAGCAACGCCAGCCAGGCTGGGTGTTTTTAAGAGAAGTTAAAAGTAAATAGTTTGACCTAACAAGTTAATTATTTCTGAATGAGTAAAAAGAGACAAACTGGAAACAAGGGACGCTGTAAAGGTTAGTGGAAAAGGAATATTGAAAAATTTTATGTAGATATGCTAGAACCTAATCATGGGGATATGCTTACACCCTAACCCTACAAAGACTACTAACTATATTAATTCAAAGAAGCTGAAGTATCTATGAAAACATGGCCCTCTATAACTGCTGTTGAGGCACAGGAAATTTACTTATAATACTCTTACTGTCTTCCTGTTCTAAGAAATTTTTAGATGGTAATTGCAATATATGGCATTGGGTTCTTACAGCCTTGTCCCCAAATAAATTTCATGATTACAGTTCCAAATTGCACAACCAGCAGGAATCAGATTAATAATGAATGGCCCTTGAGTGTTTCCAATGGGAAATGAGTGGACCATTGCAAATGGGAACCCATCTCATGAGCAGATTGTGAAATCTGAAGAGGTGTATTGTGTGCCCTCAAACTATAAGCAAATGTTGAAAAATACAGAGAAATGAGACAGACAGCAAAATTTGGATCATGATAGCTTATAGGTTAGGAATGATCCAAAATGTTTTTCTTATGTGATTTTTAAAATCCTAACACAAGGATATTGTTTCCATTGATTTTTAGAAAGACTAGAATGGAGAGAGGAGGGAGGGGAGGAGGGAGAGAAAAAGAGAGAGAGATGATTGGCTGCCTCCTGCACACATCCTGATTGGGAACAGGGATTGAAACTGCAACCCAGACACATGACCTTGACTAGGAACTGCAGACTGATACTCTAATCACTTAGTGACACTGGTCAGGGACAAAGTGTTTTTCTTAATGAAGACCTGTGGAACCTGACTGGCTACCATTTACCTGCTTTTCACTTTTGAGAAAATTTGACCTTGACTTCCATCCAAGATTGCAGTCTTGCCCTATCCCCAATGGTCAATTGTTCAGCTGGATAAACTAAGACTTCCTAGCGATGAGCCTTTCTAGCACCACGGGACCACATTTCCAACCAAAAGGTTGGTCATCAATGAATCATTCCGTTTGATTTATGACCCAAAGGCGGAGGTGTGGATGAAAATGGGGCTACATACTAAACCTGACAAGCTCAGAGGAGGCCTGCATAGTATGATTTGCAAAATCAGAGACCTTAAGTAACCACATAGGATGGCCTGAAATTACAACTTTCTAACTAGAAGTGAGTCATGGTGGGTAATTATGATTTAGGAATTTTTTCCTGACAAAGCTGAATTTTTATGTTAACTGAATATGTCTATTGTCTTTTTACATTCGTGATAACTTACGTTTAAAGTATCAGGAAAAGTTTTTCTTTTTTTCTGGACCCTCACTGCACCAGAGGAGAAGCCACAGCACCCCTCACTGTATTGTCATCATGTTAATTGTTAACAGCTAACTATCATCTATCAAACAATGTAAAAGAAGTATGTGTCTGTTTTACTTTTTATCCAATCTCAGAGATTTCCCTGCTTTGCTTTCTCACACCTCCATAATCTATCACCAATGGATTTTATTTAATCCAAATTATGCCTTCTGCTTTGATTGTAATGTATAACATATGGTGCAAAACTGCCACATTTCGTTGAGATTTTGCTTCTTGGCAATTGTTGTCAGTTTGACTCAATAAACCCATTAAAATCCTCTACGGGTTTAAATTCCCAGCTTCTTATCAAGATTTGGCATTTATGGAAACCTGTCCTCACTCTTCAACTATCCAGAGGCCTGTCAGGAGTTGCCTCATCAAGACAAAAGACACTCTTATTGCCCGGATCACTCAGAAAATTTCAAGCACTTAAACCGCTCTATTCTAGGAACCAGGAAATATCTTTCTATGACATCAATTGAGGCTTTCTGAGGTGAGATCCTTTGCCCAGAGTAACACAGCCTGCAAGTGGACTCAACCATGCCTTGTATATTCTATTGGCACTTGACATCTATGTTCCTCCTGTTCCTATGTTTCCTCCTATATCAGAGGGTCTTAAAGGTTAAATATGACCTTTCTCACTTCTAATAATTGAGAATTCAGGTGTGAATTCATTTCAGCCTCTGAGATGCACTTGTGTATAGTTTGGGCTCTGGAAGGGAGAAGGGGCTCTGATTCCTACTCCTGGTGGGTGGGCTCTGCAGACAGAGCTTTATGTGAAGAAGCAGGTGTTTCTGTAGCTCAGGGTGGGGCTGTGGCAGTGGGACCTTGAAAGCAGACTTCCTGTGTCAACTCTCTAAATTCCATTTTTCTGGCCCTTCATTGGTTTGCAAGCACCTAACTCTCTGTGCTAAAGACCTTTCTGCACAAATGTTAATGCCTGGTTTACTAGTAATAGTCCAAAATTTGAATCAACACAAATGTCCATGAATGGGTGAATAGATAAACAAATGTGGTGCATCCTACAATGGAACAGACCTGAGAGATTTAAAAGGAAAGAACTATTTCAAGATAATTGTGTTGATTCAAGAAGCCAAAATTCACCCAAAATTACATATTATATGGTTCAAATTATGAAAATTACAGAAAATGCAAACTCTCTATAATGACAGAAAGCACATAAGTGTTTTCTTAACACTATTGGAGGGAGTGGGAGAGGGGCAGAGTGAAGAGATTATAAGAGGGCCTGAGGAGGCTTTAAGAGTGAAGAACATGTTCTTTTTCTTCATTGTAACAACTTCTCTGGTGCATGCATCTGGCAAAGCTTAATGAATTGTATACTTTCAATATGTTATATTTTATTATATGTCACCTAAAACTCAGTAAAGATGTTAAAATTTACATATACACATATGAAATATAACTTAAAGTGTATGTTGAATAGAAAATTCAAAACTGTAACATGACTTTTTTCTTGCACATTTTTCAGCTTATCCATTAAAGGGGGGTGAGGTATTCCACAGCCTGCAGCCTCCCTTGGTATCTGCCCACACCACCTCAGCAGCACCCACAGCCCAGCGGGGTCCAACCTCACCAGCATTGCTAAGTCTACATTCCTTCTCACTCTTCACACTGCCCACACTGGACTTTGAAAGCTCCTCCATCCAGCCTGGCACCTGCCCACCAAAGTCCACTCCTCTGTAGGCAGCTCTTCCCCACCACCCTCTGCCCAAAGGGTGAATGGCCACTCATGCTTCAGGTCTTAGCCAGGAAGTCACTTTCTCAGAAGTGCTCTTTGGGATCCCCAGACAAGCTGAGACTGAAGTACATACAACTCTTTCTTCATGGTCCTTCTCTGGATTATAATTAACTCCTTAGTGCTGTGATTTCTCTGAGAGCCTGTCTTTGTTACAAGTTAATCTCCATGAGCACAGGTCCCACCTATGTCCTGTTCTCTGAGTTCCCAGGGCCCATCCCAGGCCTGACACATCACAGATTCTCGGTAAAGACTCATTAAATGGATGAGGGAAACCACACAATGGAATCTGTCACCTGTGTGACACTAGAGTTCCTTATAGGCACGAAGGCATTGGTGTCAGCATGGTAGGAGGCCAAAAGGGTCCGGGGATGACCCAGTGATGGGTTTTTCCCCCCTCATATAATCTGGGGGGCTGGAGACAGAACCAACTAACAGTGAAGAGTCAGACCTTCATTCATTCCCAGAAAATCACAGCCCTACCCATTTCCACCTTGTGAGTGATGTTTCATATTCCCAGGGCCGGACAGCAGCCTGTGTTCTTTGTCTTTTCACAGAGCCCTGACCTCGCAGACACTCTGGATCTTCCACCCCAGGTAGAGGTACTACCATGGGAAAAGAGAGCTCACACTGACCTCAAAGGATTCAGGGGATGATCCCAAACCCAAGGTCCCTGGTCCGTGGGACACCTGCCTGTAGTCCCTGAACATCTCACCCACCCATGATGTCCTGGGGATCAAGGGGAACGTTCTCAGCAGGATGGGACAGGAGTATCCAGGATCTGGGGTTGCTTCCATCTCAGAGGTGCTGAGGGTCCCATAGGGGACTTCCTTTCCCTAACAGAGGAGCCCACAGAGTCCCCGTGGTTGACACTCCATGTGGAGCCACTGCAGATGCTGGGCCCTGTTGGGAGGCCTAGAGCAGATGACAGAGAGGGACACAGGGGACTGGATGCAACATCCCAATGCTATGATGGAGACACACAGTGTATTTGGGGGATCAGCCCTCCAGTTTGGCACACTCTACTAAAAGCCTCAGAAGAGACATCACCAGACCCTGTTCTTGAAACCTTTGGGACAGAGAGCTCCTCCTGAAACAGCATATCCACCAGAGGGGGCAGTTCTTATGACACCAGACTCATAATACTCTGGCCTCTGGCCCCTCTGAGATATAAGCAACCCCAGATCTTGTCCTCTTGCTGGGCTCACCCTGGTCTGGGATGGAGTCAGGAGGCATGAAATCCACAGTGACTGGGACCCAACTGACTGGCCTTTGAGCTTGAAGCCCAGAGCTCACAGCTGCCCAGGTGTCAAGATCACCTCCTTCCCTCTGGTCAGCATCCCTGGTGCAGCACCTGACATTGGCTGCAGGTCTACTCCCGCTCTCCAGGGGTGACATTTAGACACACAGACAACACAGTGAATTAACACATGAATCTGGCATTGCCTAAGGAGCTGGAGAAGGAGCCTGATTTCCATTCCTTGCTCCCACAGGTGCTTTTGGACCCCACCCTTGTGCCTGCTCCATCCCACCTGCCACTTCAAGGGCCTGTGAATAAAAAGGGGGGGTTTAATATAAGCCAGAAAAGCCCAGGGGGTCACATGGCAGGCCTGACAAGCTCAGTGAAGCACAGTGTGGTCTTATCACAAATGCCTAACTGGGCAGGTGATGGCAGGTAGACATGTCACAGGCACACAGCTTCCTTAGCAAATGTCAGTCTTTACGTTAAGTGAGCCCTTTCCCTGTTCTTATGCATCTGGGATAACATACCTTTGACACATCAGAGTTGTTGTTCTTTTGCAAGATGATTTGAAGGCACAGACTCTGGGACCAGCATATGAGACAACATACTTCTTATATTACCTGGTTCCTTGCATAATCTCCCTATGTGCTGTAAATATTAATTATCCTGGACCCATCAAAGTGAAGAAGAAAAAAATATGTGTTTCTCCATTTTGCTTTTATCAATTCTAGAGATTTCTTCGCCTCCTAATGGATTTCACACAACTTTTTCCATCTTCTTTTTTTATTATAATGTATAAAATAAGTTGCACAACTGCCATTCTCAGGATTTGAGATCTTGTTCCAGGCATATGACGTTAGCTTGGTTCCAATAAACTCATAAAAATCTTCACAGCTTGGGAAGATTCTTACTTTATCAGGACCTAAGAGCACCTGCTTTCTCAGGACTCTATTTGCTGCTCCCCACGCCATGCCTGGAACCAGCCATGAACAAGGTGGGGTAAGGAAATGAAACTCCCCCAGGCAGGGGACAGACACTCCCCCTCAAAGGTCAGAAAGCACAAGGACAGGCTCAGCCAACAGAGGGAGAGTCTCCCAGAAACTAGCCCCTGAATACCAGGGAGCTCACAGCAACCTGGCCTCCCATCACAGCCCTCTCTCCCTAGGGCACACAGAACACCTTCCCCTTCACACACAGGAACTGCAGGTCCTTCTGAGACTCCTGGTCCTGAGACCCTTCCTGGGTCTCTGTCCCTGGAAGCAAAGGCCAGGCTGGTGACAACCTGAGATACAGGGAGGGACCACTCAGCTGTCACCACCCAGCTTGACCCCTTCTCACCCCCCGAGTCACCTCTGTGGCCTTCCTGCTGGGAGGAAATCGAACCTTCCCAGCCCATTTGAGAACACGGGGAAGACCAGGTGCCCAGCTGGTTGTCTGTATCATAAACAGAAATAATCCCCAGGTTTGGGGCCTGTGGGGCTTCCTGTGCAGACCCAAGGACAAGACACAGCACAGGCCAATGCTTGTTCATCCTCTCAGGGGGTACGTGCCCCCATCAGACTTGCTGTTGCAAGTGGGCTCCACAGGCCAGTAACACCCACCTTCCCTGAGAGATTGTCAGATGCAGAGTCTCTGGTCCACCGCACACCTGCTGAGTGACAATCCGCATTTTAACAGGATCTGGAGACCCTCCCTGTGCCCAGGAGAGGGGGAGAAGTTGCCCCATCACCACATCACCAGATCGCATTCTTGTTGGACATCCACATCAGCTGGACAGCTGCTGAATCATCATCTAAGGTGTCACCTGGGCATCGCAATCTTTACAAAGTTCCACAGGTGATCTGATGCACAGTGGCAGTGACATCCCTGTGACAAAAGTTCCTGAAGTGGCCCACGAGCTTCTGCTCTGAAGGGAAAAGTAAAATGTGAAAGAGAGAGGGCTGTGGGGGAGGCTACTGTGCACCTGACTGGGAGCCATGGGGAATGCCCTCAACCTGGGTGACCCAGGCTGGTGCTTTTCCAAACAGAGCATATGAGTGTGTGTGTGTTCAGATACCTCAGCAGTTCCAAGGGAACCAAAATACACAGGGATGGTCAACTGGAAGGAGGGGAAAAGGGTGGCACAAATGAGGGGAGGAGGACGTGGGTCCTTGGCACAAACTCCGCCCTGGTCCATGTGACCAGGTAAGTGATATTGCACCAGGAGGAGGCCCAGTGCACAGTGAAGAGGGACAGCAGATCTCATCAGTTTGTACAGCGGTGCCTTTGAGCTTTCCTGGAATCAAAGCTCTTCTCGCAGAGGGAGGGACAATGCAGGCAACAGACTCCATGGAGTCACTCTCAGCCCCTATCTGCAGAGGACCTGTCCCATGGCAGGGGCTCCTGCTGGCTGGTAAGGAAGGAACAATCCCTGGGGGTGGACTGAAGGAGGAAAGATGGGTACTTGCTGGGGTCTCCTGTGGAGGACAGTGCTGTGAGAGTGGAGGAGATCGCTCTGTGTGGACCTGAGGGGAGAGGACAGGAGAGCAGAGTAGGATGGGTAAGGGTGATGGGTAACAGGTAACAGGGAGATCTCATGATCTGGAAGTCGAGTGGGGCAGGGAAACTTCAATTGCTGTTACTTCCTAAGTTATTCATCACTGAGTATTGAATTTTGAAAACTGACCATAATAATACCAATTTATGTCAGGTGGCATCAGAAAAAACTTAACCAGGGGTGCTAAACACTGACCTTACCACCAGCCTCAGGAAAAATACATGACAGGCGGTGCAGGACTCTGGCTGGTGAGCACTCATTCACCCACATTCATTCACCCACAGGTGTTTGCAGCCTGTTGCAGGCACTGGGGATGCAAGATCTGACAAGCACCTGTCCCCATGGAGCTCACGTTCTATGGGTAGAGAGAGATAAGAAAATATCTACATGTGATGTCAGGTACCCACAAGTGTTAAAAAAGAACAGAGCAGAGACATATCAGAAAGTGATTAACAGAAAGTCTTTAGGGAAGTGTTCTATGAAGGTTCCTCCCTTGGACACCCCTAAGGGTCAGCAGGGGTCTGAGGGCAGTGAGTGGGTGAGCCAAACAGACACCTGGAAAAGAGACTGCGAAACAGAAAAAGTAACAGGTTCACAGGTGCTGAAGTATTGGTGGTCATGCTGTTGACCTTGACCACCAGGAGACACACACACACACACAAACACCAAGGCTGAGAGATGAAGAGACCTGTTCCAAATCCAGGGCCTCATCTCTCCATCCCAATATAGAGCTCCAAATATTTATCAATTTCTCTCTTCCCTCCTAGTTTCACTCTTAAATTTCTGGAGCCTGCCCACCACTGCCCAACTCGCTATTGTGTCAACCTATTCTGCAGAAGGGAAGAATGTGATTCTACACCTCCTCAACAAGCCTCCTAATGCTATAGGCTTCAAGTGGTACAGGGGGGAAGGGGAAAATTCCAAATGTCTTATTGCAAGACTTCCACCGATCCCCGCATTTTATAGGACAGGAGATGCATACACCGGTCGAGAACAAATAAACTTGGATGGATCCTTGCATATAAGGAAGGTCACTATGAAGGACACAGGAAGCTACACCGTAGTAGTCTTCCTTGAAGACTATATAAAAGAAATAGGATTTGGACGGCTAGATGTATACCGTGAGTGATTGCTCTCTGACCTCTGGGTTTTGGGTGGGTGAACTTCACTTCACAAACAGGACTGACAGCACTGGACTCTCCTCCATCCCCCTCTGCCTCACATTCCACGTTGGGTTTGGGCATTTAGTGCAGGACACTCACAGTGGAAACAAACTTTCTAAGGTCAGAGTTCCCTTCCTGGATTCCAGCCCTGCAGACATTCACCACAGAGAGAAGGGCCAGTCTGATGGGAGTCGTTCAGCAGAGGGAGACCAGTCTCAGCCTAGGTCCCTGGACCCCTCCCCATGACCATGATCCTGAGAAAGACCCTGCAGGGCTGGGCCAGGGCCCATCATGAGGAGTCCCCTGCAATTCTCATAAAGAAGCTAAGCTTCAGCAGCCCCTCCCAGACACCCTACCCCAGGGGGATCCTGTGTCAGATTGCGGTTAACCTCCTGGGAAGGGCTGTGTGGGTGCAATGGTTTCCGGGTGTCTGAGTCACAAGGCTTTTGAGTGCTCACCAGCCAGAGCTCAGACCCATGAGCCACAATTGCATAGGGGTGGTCCTACACCTGAGGCTGTGTATGGATAACACAGATGGACAAGGAGACCAGGCTATTTGTGAACTACACTGAAAATTTTAGGAGTCCAGAGAAAGGCAGAATCACAGGGAACAAAAAAAAAGAAAAGATGCGCCTGGCAGCTCCTCGTCCACCAGGGATCAGCCCAGGAGACTCTCTCTTGGAGTTGATCAATAACAGATGCCCCTCATTTGAGCAGCTCCCCTGTCCCAATGTTTAGTCAGATACTGTGAATATTTTGTTGTTAATACACTGACACCCTGGCAGTCAAATGTTCATCATACTTCATTGAGAGGAAACCGAGGCACAGGGGGATAGAGTCACTAAAGCAGGGCCACCCAGAACATGAGAGTCACTCAAGGTCTGTCTACAGCCATAATCCCATCCTCTCCTCCATCCCAGAGGGATCCCTAAAGCAAACATTGGTTTAGATCTTCCCTTAGGCATCCCCAGCTCAGAGAGAGAGAGAAATCTTGCTCTGGAAAATAACACAAAATGGAGAATTAATTTATTTGTACTCTAGAACCAAATTAACTGCAGTAATCATCAGTCAGTGCTGGGGACACCCAGACCTTGCCCTCAGGTGACTGATCCACCTCTCCCTGCACTGGAGTTGAAACCACTGATTTGTTTCCTGATGTGTTGGTGTCACTCCCACTGGATATAACAGAAAGGACTTTGCCTGCTCACTTCTCATTTTACACTTGTAACCACCTAAGAGATCAAGATGTAACACATTTTTTTTTAAGAATTACGGAGAAATAAATGGTTTCTGAAGGAAAGAATGATCTAAAACCTCTTCAGAGGCTGAAACCTTGATGCAGAGTCCTTGAAACTCTGGCCACATGGGAAAGACTCTCTGTCACTCCACGGGCTGAGACCCAGGTCTCAGACCCTTTGCTGTGCTCTAGAGAAATAGTCCTTCCTGCTATTGCTCTTAGTCCCTGGGATATTAATAGTAATTTTTCCATATGGGGGGATTTTAAGATATTTCCAAATTTCTATCTCAGAACAACCAAACACAAACTGTCCACAAGGGCCAGAATGTCAGCAATCCATGCTCCCATCTTGCTGTCCATCACCCCTTCTGCATCTGCACAAGCCTCCCCTGCCCTCAGTACAGGGAAGTTGACTGTAATGACCAAGGGCAAAGCATATGGTTCTGCTGCCACAGTCAGCTCCTGTTTGTCCCTTCACGCTTTTCTAGCTCATTCCTTGGGTTCTGCTCTATCATTTATTGGCTCATTGGCTCATGTTAATCATACTCACCTGGGAAGGCCTGACCGAGCTCTTGGCCCCGGGGTCTGAGTAGTCAACTGACCACAGACTTGATCCTGGTCCCCATGTTTTATTTCTGCTCTAGTCTGAGTCTCTAAGATGTCCTAGGATATGGTCCCTTTTAGAAACACACCTCAGCTGGGCAATGAAGGTCTGTGCAGCTAGAAAAAAATTGAAGTCAGATGGTCAGTGAAGAAGTAGGAGAGGTGTGGGAGGATGGGGGGAGGGGTGTCTCTAACTCTAGGTCCTCTGTTGTTCCACAACCAAATCCTGCTAATCTATTGAATGGTGCCCATCATTTGTTTGCATGTGGATATTGCTGTTCAACACTATTTGTTGAAAGACTGTCCTTTCTCCATTTAACAGTCTTGGCTCCTGAGAAAGGCTGTGCTTTATCACAGACATAGTGGATTTAAGTTCTCTGAGTGCTCAGATCTCCAGGCATTTGTCTTGTGATACATAGACCTGCCTTATTCTTTTAAGTTGGCTGAGAGGTGAGAGGTGCCAAGTCTGATTGAAGTACCCTTGGAGGACTCATGTGTCCCACACAGGGCAGTGTTCTCCTGTTACCTGCTCAGTGGAGTTACCCACACCCAAAATCACAAGCATCAACTTTGAGAGTTTTGATTTATATTTTTCTAATGATAGTGATGTTTAGCATCTTTTCCTGGGCTTACTGACCATTTGTTTTTTTTTTTGGTTTTTTTATTTGTTTTGTTTTTTTGTTTTTTTGTTTTTTTTTAATATATTTTATTGATTTTTTACAGAGAGGAAGGAAGAGGGACAGAGAGGTAGAAACATCGATGAGAGAGAGACATCGATCAGCTGCCTCCAGCACACTCCCTACTGGGGATGTGCCCGCAACCAAGGTACATGCCCTTGACCGGAATCAAACCTGGGACCCTTCAGTCCGTAGGCCGACGCTCTATCCACTGAGCCAAACCGGTTAGGGCCTTACTGACCATTTGTATATCTTCTCTGGAGAAATGTGTATTCAAGAGGTTTGCCCATTTTAAAATCAGGTTATTTGGTGTTGCTGTTATTGAGTTGTAAGAAGTCTTTATATATTCCAGATATTAAGCCCTCATCCTATTATTGATTTGCAAAGAATTTTATAACATTCCACAGATCACGTTTCACTCTGTTGATTGTGTCCTTGGATGAACAGAAGTTTTCCATTTGACAAAAATCTAAATTATCTAATATTTTCTGGCCTAAGTTTCTAGTGTCATATTCAAGAAATCATTGCCAAACCCAATGTCATACTGCTTACCCCTATGTTTTCTTCTAAGAGTTTTGTAATTTTAGTTCTTACCTTTAGGATTCAATCCATTTTGACTGAATTATTGTGTATGGTATAAGCAATGGTCCCCTTTATTGGTTTGCATGTAAACATTGGTGTTCAACAGCATTTGTTGAAAAGACTGTCCTTTCTCCATTGAACAGTCTTGGTTCCTTTATCAAAACCATTTGATTGTGTCTTTTGACAAATAGAAGTCTTTATGCCAGTGTCACACTATTTTGGTTACTTTCCCTTTGTAGTAAGATTTGAAATTAGTAACTGTGAGACCTCCAATTTCAATTCATCCTTTTTAAGGTTGTTGCAAACATTTCGGATCCATTGAAATTCCACATAAATTCTGAGATGGGTTTTTTATTCTGAAAAAAAGTAATTGGGATTTTGATAGGGATTGTTTCAAATATGTAGATAGTTGGAGGTCTTGGAATCAATGAACATGGATGTCTTTCCAGGTATTTGTTTCTTCCTTACTTTCAGAAATGTTTGGTAGTTTTCAGTGTATTCTTCTTTCACCGTATTATATTTAATCGTAAGTGTTCCAGTCTTTTTGATGCCTTTGTAAACGGAATTGTTTTCTTTATTATATTTGAGGATTGTTCATTTTTGTTTAATAAATGGAAATGTTGCTGGGTGTTGATTATGTCTCTGGCAATTTCATCTTCTTTATTAGTTCTAATAGCAGTTTTAGGTATGTACGTGGTGAAATCTTTAGGGTGTTCTACAATAAGATTATGTTGTCTTTTTAAAAAGCTATTTTCTTATTCCTCTCTAAATTGGATATCTCTTACCTCATCTTCTTGCCTGATACTTCTGACTAGTTGAATTAGGGGAAAAACAGCATCCTCATCTTATTCATGCTCTTAGTACTGTTTTCAGAGGTTCTCAGTGTAGTAATGAGTTAGCTGTGGACTTTATTATGTGGCCTTTACCATATTAAATAATTTCCTGCTATTCCTACAGTTCCCGTCTTTTAAAATTATAACCACTTCTCTTTAGTGATTTATTTCACCATTATATGCAATCAGCAGGCCTGGAAATAAAGTCCTGTTCAGAATGAGGAATCCTATAGATAAAACTTTTCCAGGTCCAAGGTCATGAAGACGGGGTTTGGCCATCTTTATTGCCTAATGAGTTATTTAACAACAGTTAAATGCCCTTTCACTTTCTGTAAAGTCCCCTTGGCCCCAGTAGTGGACAGGACAGAAGTGGTAAGATATCCTTTCCCAACGTACACGGAATTTTTAAGTAAGAAAAACTTCTAGGAAAGGGTCAATAAAATCTCATGAGAGGAAAATTCCACCTTATGGTGAAGTTATAGGGCATGTAGGCTGCGAATGGGGTTCTCTGTGTTGATACTACAAAGATGTCTATGGGAACAGGTCAGTAGTGATCTGGGTTCAGAGAGGAGGTGCAGCCCTCTCCCTACACATAGCCACCTGAATAAAGACAATTGTCCTTCTGCACAGATCAGAACCATCTTCTGGTGACCTTACAGATCTCACAGTGGACTCTCAGTGGCTAAGATGTCTGAGGAGGCAGCATGGCCCTGGTCCCAAGCTCACTTTCAATTAGCCATGCCCTCTGTTTCTCCACAGAGCCAGTGTGGGTGCCCACACTCCTAGCCAGTAACACAACAGTCACGGAGAATAAGGATGCCGTAGTCATGACCTGCTACACAGATGCAGTCTCCACCAAGTGGTTCTTCAATGGCATGGATCTGCGACTGACGGAGCGGATGCAGCTGTCCTGGAACAACAGAATTCTCACCATAGACCCTGTTAGGAAGAAAGATGCTGGGAGTTACCAGTGTGAAGTGTCCAACCCCATCAGTTCTGCTGATAGTGAACCGGTTGACCTGGATGTAAAATAGTAGTGAGCCTCCTCCCTTCCTCTATGTTATTAAACTGAATAAAATTTTTGACCCCTTAAATAGATATATTGTGGGGGTGGAAAGTCCTTTGAAAACTTGCATTGAGTCCATAAATGCTCAAAAAAAAAACTGACATTGTCATTATTGTTGACTCAAGGTTATTTTCTATACCAGATCCCACCTCTCTGTGATCTAAGTTGTACCATCTCCACAGTGGAGGTCAAACCAAGCCTTTCAAGAGAATGGCAGTGGTTGTGCGATTACCCTGGGTGCACGTGATGAGTTTGCATAAATACAAATTCTGACCCTTCTCCAAGGGGACATGTAGTAGATGCCCAGCCACTGTTGTTGGCAATGGGAATGGACAGGAGGATGCCCATTTGGGTAACAACACTGATCTTTTTTCTCCCTGTTTGACTTATTTCAAAAAATTTCTTAAGTCTTTTTGATTATTCTTAATTTGTATGCCTATAGACTTATTTGCATAAACTCAATAGGAATCTGTCTTCCTTGTTAATAGGGTATAATTGGAAACCTTAGAAATAAAACCAAGGCTTTGGCTCAAATGTCCTAGTTCAGACTGATGCCCACAGAATTAGAAATGACCTCACCTTTTATGAAGCTAAGTTTGACCTGTGGGGCCTTTTGGAATCTCTTGGAGATGAGGCCATTACCCAAAGCTAGAGGGTGAGGCTTCCTAACCTCAAGAGACTTAAAATTCCCATCTTTGGTTTCATAGAAAAACCTGCATCAGAGCAAACTATGTGGTGAATGTCAGTTCCTCTGCACTTAGGTCATTAATCAGGCCAAATCCAGCAACACCAGCCATATTGTAGGATGGAGCATACTCTTCATCCTTAGATTTAACCTGTGGTCAAAAGGAAGGTGACTGTAGAGAGCAATGTAATGTCTTTATGGAGAACTCCAGAAGCACAGCCTTCTGGGAGATAAGATCCTGGCTGTGTTCAGGAACTCTCAGCTACTTTTTTATAAATGGCTGCGAAATTGCACCTCTTCATAAATTTCTGGAAATGATAAAGATGTAAACTGGGTCTTGGCTAAAAGAGATTTAGTTGTGTTTCCCTCCGCTGTGCAGAAAGCACTTTTGTTCTGAACCAGAGGCCTTAGTGTTCCCTCAGAGTCACCAACTTTTACGCAGGTTCTTCCTGACAACATGCCATTGTCTTCCATCCATAGAACATTTATTTTATAAATGTAATTGTAATTAGTAATTGCAGAGTCTTTCTCTGCACTTTTGAAATATACACAAGTCTCCTCAAAAACTTCTTGCCAGTGTTATGACCCAGAGAATATCTGTCTCAAGGGCCTGGCCCCATTCCTTTGGTATTTAATCTTTACAGTGTCCCTGTGTCCCAGTCTCTGAGGGAGAGAAGGAGCCTAACTTGGGTGGGGAATCTTTATAATAAAGATGTGAAAAGACCTCCTGTCAGGATATCAGGAAATGTTTTACATTTTCTTTCTGTAAAGCCAATTAGAAAACACAGATGCCTATAAATCCTTATTTTTTTCTTAAAATCTTTCCAGCCTTTTCTTTCAGGGATGTCGAGTGTCATTTCACTGCCTTATTGCATGGTTCTGAATAATGTCTCTCTTGCCTCTTTAAATTAGTTGGACACATGTTTTACTTTGTCATCATCTACCTGTAACTAGCTGATTCTGTCATTTAGCTCACATGTGTCGATCCTTATGTTATTTTCAAATCTTCCAATTTCTTTCCTTATCAGGCTAAAATTCTCCAAATAAAGGTCTCAAATTTTTCTGCCACCCTTCTCACTTGGCATCCACAGCAGCATCTGACGTGACTTCTTAGATGCTTTTGAGGCTCCAGGTTGCCTCAGGATGGCCTTTGCACCAGAATCTGTGAAGACACGCAGGCCTGAAAGGGCACAAATCCACAGGGAACAAACCATCAACAGTGTTCGCATTCATTTTCACTGCACCTTCAAGGAACAAGATCACAGAGATTTTAACAAATATTCTGTCTTGATCCTTAGAAACTCTAGTAAACATGTTGGTCCCTGACTTGTCAGCCACCCATAGGCTGTCACTAAAAGATGCTGTTTTGTGTCCCCCATGACCTGGAGCTCAAGCCAGACTTTAGTCCTCATACTTGTTTTCTTCTTTGGTGTTACAATCACCAGGTGCCTGTTCTTAGAGAATCCACATCCAGAACCGGGGAAATGGAAATAAATCTTTCCTGTGCCTTGTGGCCTCTGGAGTATTTAGCTATACTCCTTTGACACCTAGCCAGAGGTGGATTGTGGGTAAGCAGTAGTGGACATAGTGGGGAGCTGTTGAGTGATAGTATCTGTTCAGAGCCAGGATGATAAATAGTAAGGCTTGGGGGGTTTGGAGATATTAGGCTTTATATGAGGTCAAGGGAACCTAAAGGGGCCCTGCAAGTGGGCTCTTTTGGGGAGGGTTCTGGATGGGGATGAGGGATATGAGTGAGGGTCTACCTTCTACCTGTTGAGGGAGAAGCCACTGGAGCTGGTGCAGTGAAGTGTGAGTGCCATTCTCCCAAACTTGGATTTGTGAGAGGGGTGAGAAACAGGGTTGGGGGTCAAGGATAAGGTTCTTGAAGATTCATATTAGTGTCCTGAAATTGGGACAAGAGGGAGCACCAGATATACTGGCTGGCAGGAGTTACAGAATAGACATAAAATAAGAAGCAAGAGGGAAAAGCAGATGAGCATCTTGTAAGGAGTTAGGAGTCTGAAAAGTGAGGAGGGATATGGAAACCATGAATGCAGAATATGAGCCTAAGGAATTTGTTATTTGAGACAGGAAATTACTTGAAGTCCAGGGTAGTCAGACTATAACAGGGGTTGGCATGGAGTCTGGGGAAAGTGGGGAATGCAAGGCAGGCTTGAGGCAGAATACCAAATTGAGGGCCATCCTCCAGCTCCAACCCAGTAGAGATGTGTGTAATTGGCTCTCCAAGCAGTTACCCCATGGCCTGGGAGAGCCATGAAAGGCCAATCTCACCCCTACACACCAAGACGTGCCTCAGCTGAATAAACATATTAGCCATGTCCCTGGGGACTTGTGTGTCAGTGAGTAAGTCAATGGCTGATGATAAGTGTGTGTTGTGGGAGAAGGAATTGAGGGCTGGCATGAACTTGGAGTGTGTGGAGCATTTTCCTTCTTTGTTGAGTAGTCAGAGTAACTTTCTGTGATTTCACAGGTAAGAGCCCTGTGGTAGGTCACAGGGATGGAGTGGTAGGTAGCCATGGTGCCCACCTGTCTTTGTCTAATCAGGATGTGTCACTTCCATCTGTGATGGATGCTTCTCTCCTCACCTGAACTTATGTTGGTGGGTGTGGTCGAAATAAGGTTATAATGAGCAGTTCTGCCTACCTGGTCACATTACAGCCCACGTTCAGACTCTCCATCTCTCCTCAGGCCTAGAGCCTATTGGGAGCTGTTGTTTTATTGCTGTAGAAGATAGGGCCTTGCTCACCACCCTAGGAGTCTGCATGTAATTATTTTTTTAGGTCTCACCAGAGGTTTCACAAAGCACCTTTCATTCTTCTAACATCAATTAGCAACTTGTCCTTTTCTCTGGAGGATATGTCCAGCATGGCCCAGAATAGTGGAGCCATAGATGTGGCAGATCCATGAATGGTCACAGATGTGGATGGCCATATGGCTCATGCTTTGCTTAAACTGCTGATCACAAGAGTTGATCCTGTCTCTGGTGTCACTGTCATCGCTGATGTCATTTTCTTAGAGCATCAACATTAACAGGCATCACTTCCACCCTTTGGATCACACGTATCTTCCTAAGGCATTTAGAAACTTACAGCTTTGTTCATCTTTAGCAGGAAAGCCTCTAGTTCTCACCATTTTTATGACTTGTGTTTGGCATTAAATTAACTTGGAGAACAAACACATCCATTTGTCCTGATAGGGAGGGTTGGCTTCATGGGCTAGTAATTTGTGCTGCCACTTAGAAGGGCCTATGGTAGGTTTAATAGATTGCTTTGTCATCCTGAAATTCTTAGTTTGGACAAAGAACCCAGAACTTTCACATGACTTTTCATAGTTCTGCCCCTAGGTGTGACCATGGGTTGGAAAAATTCTGCAATGTGACCATCAGAGGGCAGCACAGCAGCAAGGAAACCTGGAGAAGCTGTGAAGGAATACAGAGAAGTATTTGGCTTTTTCTACTCTATTTATGTCATTACAAGTGTCTAAAGAACAGGACCATCCCATGCCCAACTCTGTAGCTTAAAGAAGGAAGGTTATCTGTCTATGATATACAGCGGAGATTCAAATTTAAAGAAATCTCAGGTAGTTGGCTCAAATGTGAATGGCATTAAGCAGACACAATACGCCTACACTAAATATTGGTCTTTAGAAAAATACTGGAGAGAGAGAGAGAGAGAGAGAGAGAGAGAGAGAGAGGGTAATGAGAAAGAAAGCAGCTGAGCTTTCATCTTCCAAGAGGAAAGACCTTGCAGTCGATAATGCCAAAAAGTAAAAAATTACTAAATAAACGCAAAAAATCTAATTTAAAGAAGACTTTGGTTCCATCCAGTGGGGGCTCTCATTGTTTGGGGCAGATATCATCAGTTGGCCAAAAGAAACCAGAACCTTCCTGTGATGACTTTTAGCAGAACACACAGAGACACAGGGCTTATCATGGCAACATTCAATGTTGTCACAAATACAAGAAAGAACATCCAACAGGAGAGAGCTGGGACCTGGCTTTGCTTACAGTGTGAATATCAGACATAGAATAACTATTTCATGTTCCACCTGCAGGGGGAGTTAAAATCTCCTTGGTTTGTAGAGGATTGCCTCAAAACAATTTACCTTCTCTGGCTCTTACAAACTGATTAAGATCTGTCCTAGAAACCCAAACGACTTGGCTCTTTGTCCAAATGATATATAATGGGCACTGGCATGTTCTTTGCATTTGTTTTGTTACGTTTTTTATATCAGAAAGATAAAATTAAAATAAATGGTGATAGAAATAAAATAAAATAAAATAATATAAAATGAAAAAGAAAAAAAAATTACAATTCTCTTTTCATTAACCAGAACATAAGTGGTCTGCCTTCCTTTTTAAGAAAAGTACTATTTATTTAACTGAATTTTTCTATATTGGGAAGCAGACTAAAGTTGCAGTTACCCAAATGATCTCTAAGGGCAGGACTGGAGAATTGACTTGCTAAAGTATTGCTGTTATTTCCTGGATGAAAAAAACTAGTAAATGGACACGCTGCATTGGTATCAAGCAACAGTCCCTCTGCAGCCTCTGTAGCCACAGTCCAGGACTCACCAGCTCCATAGCCCTGAGTGTGGGAGAGTCACCACCCACATCGCACACAACCACCTCCCTACTTCAAAACTCAACTTCAATTCTGTTGTCAGACATTCCAGGAATTGCTGTCTTCAGCTTCTGAGTTTTTGGTGTTTTTTTTTTTTCCAAGGGGTTTAGGAGAGAATGAGTTAAGCCAATCCAGGGTATCTTTCCTAGACATTATTGGGGCACCTCTATTGTAACATGTGCAAAACAAAGATCTTTATCCTCCCACCTCCCAACCTGATCCTCCTCAAATCCTCCTCTTCTTAGTCAAGGTCAAATCCATCCTTCCAGGAAATCTTGGCATTATCCTTGCTGCCTCTTTTGCTCTCACAGTAATCTCTAATCCATCAGTACACTTGCAGTCGGTCTACACAGTATAGATAGACCACAAATACTCAGGTACAAGCCGCCATTACTCCTACTTGAGGTTATTGTAACTGTCTCCTAACTGGTCTTCCTGCAGCCTCCTTCACTCACCTTATAGCCATCTCCCCAGAGTAAGAACTGTGAATCCTTAAGCACAAGAAGAACTTCAATGGCCACACAGAACAAGTGAGATGGAAAATCCCCAACTCAGCTCATCTCAGATGTCTCCCTCCTCCTCACCCCTGTCCTCATTGGTCCTTTATTTTACACTTAAGACTCTTCAGCTCTCTGGAACATTTGATCTGTCTGACCCACCAGACTCAATCTCCTTAACGAGTCTTCCCAGCCCTGCCATACCTTCCCCTTCACCACCTGGGTCCTCAGCTACTGAGAGTCATTGGAGCTTTGGGTCCTCTCCACCATCACAGGCTCTGGAGGAGCTCAGAGACACCAAGACCAACTGCATGAGGCTGAAAAAGGCAACTGGAAACTGGAAATGAACCCTTAAAATACACACACTTTATACTTACCACGCCTAGAAATTTTCTGGTTGAAGCAGGATGTTCTCAAAAGCCTCGGGGTTCTTAACCCAAATTTTTCCCTTTAAAAATCTTTATTTAATTGTATTTAAAATCACATAACATTAAATTTACCATCATGAACCAATATACTGAACCCATGTACAGTTTAGTCGCAATATATATACAGTATATTCTTATTTTGGTAAAAACAAATTTCTAGCACTTTTTCAATAGTGAAACTGAAAACCTATACCCATTGAATAACAATGTCCTATGTCCTCATCCCTCAAGTACCCTGCAGTGACCAACATTCTTTGCTTTTATAAATTTGAATACTTGAGATACATATAAGTGGAACACCCTGTTCCTGTCTTCTTGTGACTGGCTTGTTTCATGGAGCATACTATCCAAAATTAAAATATTTATAATGCTGACTAAGGTATCATTGTATATGTATTTACTATATGTTTTATGTTACTCTATGAAAAATAGAGTTGCTTCCACCTCTTGGTGTTGTGAATAATTCTGCAATAAAAATGGATGGAAGAACAGGTCAGGGGTCACCCTGGGGTTATGTGGGGTCAGAGAAGAAGTGCAGCCCTATCCTTACACATTGTCACCTGAACAAAGACAATTCTGCAGAGGTCAGGACCATCCTCTGGTTAACTTTACAGAACTCACTGTGGACTGTGAGTGGGTGAGATGCCTCAGAATGTAGCAGGACCCCAAGTCCCAAGCCCACTCTCAATCAGTCCTTGGTCTTTTCACAGAGCCCACAAGAGTGCACACCTTCCTAGCCAGCAACACCACAGTCACAGAGCATGAGGATGCTGTGGTCCTTACCTGCTACTCAACTGTGATCCTCACCCAGTGGTTCTTCAATAACATGAGTCTGTAAGAGCATGAAGCTGTCCGGGAGCAACAGAACCCTCACCATAGACCCTGTCACAAGGAAGGATGCTGGGGATTATCAGTGTGATGTCACCTACCTTATCAGTTTCTATGAAAGTGAGCTGCTCAGTTTGAATTTGAAATATGAATGACACACCTTCCCGCCTCTATGATATTAGACTCTGAATAAATGTTTTGCACTGTTTAAACAGATTTGTTGTGAAGGTAAAAAGTCCTTAGAAGACTTGAATTGAGTCAAGAAATGTTCAGAATTGTGCAATATTCTGTCATGGAACTCAACAATTCCAGCAAATAAGGAGGTCCGTGTCTCATCAGCTACCTGCAGACCTGCAATGGATGACCCTGTGTGTAGCCCTTTGTGACCTGGGCTCAGGCCAGACATCAGTGTCCTGAAACTTTTTTCAATGTTTTTACAAACTCCACGTGCCTCTCCTTAGAGAGTCCACAGATCATGGGAAAAGGGAAATAAATCTCTCCTATGGGGTGCTTGGCTGAAATCCATGGAGATCCAGTCAGATGTGGATGGTGGGTAAGCAGAGATGGGCATACATGGGGGCCCTGAAGGGTTAGGGGTGGTTCAGAGTCAACATGAGAAGTTGTAAAGCCAGGGGAGTATTGGAAGAAGGGGATCTAAGGGTGCCCTACAGGTGGGCTCTTTTGGGAAATGCTCAGGATGGGGCTGAGGAATATGAATGAGGGGCTGACCTATCTTTTGACTAAAGAGCCACTGGATCTGCTGTGGTGGTGTGTGTGTGGTGGGGGGGGTGCCATTCTCCCAGACATGGATGGGTGTGCGGGATGAGACACAGGGTTGGAGGAAAGGATAAGGTTCTTGAAGACTCAGTTCTTGAAGGCAATCTGAAGCGCCTGATGTACAGTCTGGCAGGAGACATGGGACAGTGGACAGGCTATAGAGATTAAAGGAGAGAAGAAGATGAGCATTTTGTGGGGAGCTAGGAGTCTGGAAAGCAATGAGGAACTCTAGGATGGGGACACCATGAACACAGAAGATGAGCTTAGGGAGTTTGGAGATTTGAGTCTGGAAGACAGTTGGAGTCACAGGGTAGTCAGACTACAACAGGGGTTGGCATGGAGCCTGGAGAAAGTTGGGAATGCAGGGTAGGCTTGGGGGTGAAGACCAAATTGAGGGCTGGAGGTGAGACTGTGCCTTAAGGGAGCCCTGTGCCCTGTACTTAGGCATCTTGGATAACATACCTTTGACCCGTCAGAGTAATGTTTTTAGGTAGACCAATGGAAGGAAGAACCTCTGGCACCAGAATAGGAGACCACAGACCCCTCATGTTGCCTGGTCCCTGCACAGCCTCTCCACGTGCTGTAAATGTTAACTCTTCCGACCCTCCCATGTAAAAATAATATGTATTTCTCCATTTTGCCTTTTATTCAATTCTGGAGTTTCCCAGATATGCTTTATCTCACATTTGAATGGATTTCACACAACTTTGTTGTAATCTTCTCCTATGGTTATCCAATATAATAAAAGGCTAATATGCGAATCAGCCTAACAGTGTAATGACCAGTTGCTATGATGCACACTGATCACCAGGGGATAGACACCCAACACAGGAGCTGCCCCCTGCCCGTAGGCCCCGATTGATCCATGGGGAATGGGGAACCAGCAGTGGGTGGTGGAGGGTGGTTGGGCCGGCTGCCAGCAGCTGGGGAAGATGGTCCTGATAGCAGGCTAGGCCTAGGGACTGTACCTGTGCATGAATTTCATTCACTGAGCCTCTAGTAATGTATAAAATAAGCTGCAAAACTGCCATTCTTCTCAGGATTTGAGATCTTGCTTTCAGGCATATGACATCAGTTTCACTCAAACTCATGTTTTTGCAGGTTTCTTACTTTGGCAGGACCTGGGAACACTGCTTTCTCAGTAGTCTTTGTGCTGCCCTCCCCGCCTCCCCCAAGCTTGGCACCACCCGTGGGCAAGGCGAGGTGACGAGAGGAATGCCTCCCAGGCCAGAAACAGAGACTGCCCCAAAGGTCAATGAGCACAAGGACAGACTCAACAGACAGAAATAGAGAGAGAGGGTCTCCCTGAAACCAGGGAGGACCAGAAAGCCCACAGCCACCTGACCTCCCACAACAGTCCTCTCTTCCTAGGAAACGCAGGATACCTTCCTCTTCACACCCAGGAACTGCAGATCCTTCTGAGACTCCTGGTCCTGGGTCTCTGTCCCTAGAAGCAAAGGCCAGGCTGGTGGCAACCTGAGATAGAGGGAGAGGCCCCTCTGCAGTCACCACCCAGCTTGACCCCTTCTCACCCCCATAGTCACCTCTGTGGCCTTCCTGCTGGGAGGAAATCCTACCTGGGAGTCGCTCAGCAGAGGGAGGCAAGTCTCAGTCCAGGTCCCTGGGCCCCTCCCCATGACCATGACCCTGAGACAGGCTCTGCAGGGGATCCTCACAGTAAAGCTCCACTTGGCAGCCCTTCCCTTGACCCCTGTCCCAGGGATCCTGACTCTAGAAACCCTGGGGAGCCTGTGTTAGGTTGGGTTTGGCTTCCAGGGAAGGGCTGAGTGGGTAACAGTTTCACAACTGCCTGATTCACAGGACTCCTGAGCTAATCACCAGCCAGGGCTCAGCGCCTAGAGGTACATTTGGGCAAGGAATGAGCTCGGTCCTTCACCTGACACTGTGTGTGGAGATCACAGGCAGACAAGCTCCCCAGATCATTAGCTGACTGTTCTGGTGGACTTAGGAGAGTCCACAGAAAGGTCAGCATCCCTGGGGAGAAATAGAGGATTAAAAAATGCTTCTGGCAGCTTCTCATACCCCAGGGATCAACCCAAGAGATTTTCTCTTGGAGTTGATTAATAGCACGTGCCTCTTATTTGCGCAGCTTCCCTATCCCAAGATTCAGGTAAGATACTGTGATTATTTTACTGTTAACACACTGATAAGTTGATAGCCAAATATCCACTTTCCTTCAGTGAGGGGAAACCAAAGCATAGATAATACAGTCACTAAAACAGAGTCCCTCAGGCCCTTAGTAGGTGATCAGAGTACCTCAAGGTTGTTCTGCATAGCCCATTTCTCCTCCACCCCAGGGCCTATTAGGTGTCTGTGGTTCCCTAGACCAACTATTGGTTCAGATCCTTTCTTCTTAGGTGTCCTCGACTCAGAGGGAGAGATTCTGGTCTGGGGAGTGATAGTGAATGGAGAATTAATCAGTTTTTATTCTAAAATTAAATTACCTGCAGTAACAATCAGAGTCAGTGCTGGGAACGCCCAAGCCTTCCCCTCACGTGGCTGATCCACCCCTCACTTCACTCCCTCCCTGCACTGGACTGGAAACCACTTATTTGTTTCCTGTGTGTTGGTGTTACTCCCACTTGACAGTAAGGAAAGAATGTTGCGTCCTTATTCCTCACTCTACACCTGCAACCAGTTCAGGGACCATCATGTAAAAATACACTCAATTGCTTTTGATGAATGATGAAGAAATAAATGGTGATTGAATGAACAATGAATGATCCAAAATCTCTTTAGAGACTGGGAAGTTGATGCCGAGTTTTTAGAATTCTAGCCACCTGGGACAGGCTCCCTTTCTCTCCAGGGAATGAGACCCATTTCTCAGATTATTTGCTGCTCTCTAGAGAAATAGTCTTTCCTTCAATTGGTCTTAAGCCCTGGGGTATTAATAATAATTTTCTCATACAGAAGAATTTTAAGCTTTTTCCAAACTTCTATCTCAGAAGCACCATACACAAATGGTCCAAAAGGGCCAGAATGTCAGCAATCCATGTCCCCCTCTTGCCATCCATCACCCCTTCTGCATCTGCACAAGTCCTCCTCCCCTGCCCTCAGCAGGGGGAGGATGACTTTAATGACCAAGGGCAGAGCCACGGTTCTGCTGCCAGACAGCTTCAGCCTGTCCCCTTCACGTTTTTCAAGCTCATTCCTTGGACTCTGCTCTATCATTTATTGGCTCACTGCTCATGTCAGTCATACTCACCTGGAAAATCCTGACCCAACCCTTGGGCCCAGGGCTTGGTATTCAAATGACTATGGGCTTGTTCCTGGGACCCATGTGTTAGCTCTGCTCCACCCCCAGTCTCTATGAGGCCATGGAAGCTATGCCTCATAGAAACACACCTCACCAGGGTGATGAAAGTCCATGCATCCTGAAAGAATGGCCTCTGATCAGACAGGCATTCATTCAGCAGTTCAGGGAAGAACCAGAAGAACTTCAGAATGGTCTCTGACTTCCATTCTGTCTTTCCATGACCAAACCCCGATTCTTAACTGACACCTGAGAAAGTCTGTGCTTTCTCACATTTATACAGCTGGAGGCCTTACATTCTCTGAGCGCTCAGATCCCCAGGCATTTGTCTTGTGATACATAGACCTGCCTTATTCTTTTAAGGAGTCACATTTGCTGAGAGGTGAGAGATGCCAGCTCTGATTGGAGATGCCTTTGGATGAATCAAAGGTTCCATATAGAGCATTGTTCTCTCTGTCACCTGCACAGCTGAGTTACCCACACCCAAAATCACAAGCAACAACTCCAACTCCTAGATTTTGGATTTGCATTTTCCTAATGATAGTGATGTTGAGCATCTTTTCATGTGCTATTGGCCATTTATATAACTTCTTTGGAGAAATGTCTATCAAGTTCTTTGCACATTTTAAATCAAGATATTTGATTTTGTTGTTGAGTTGTGGGAGTCTTTATATATTGTGGATATTAACTCCTTATCTTATATATGAATTTCAAAGAATTTTCTCCCATTCCATAGGTCACCTTTCACTCTGTTGTGCCATTCAATAAGCAGAAATTTTTCATTTGGTTAAAATCCAATTTATCTATTTCTTCTTTTTCCCCAGTGTTCTTAGTGTCCTATTTAAAAAATCATTGCCAAACCCGATGTCATAATGTTTCCCCCTATATTTTCTTCTAAGAATTTTATAGTTTTAGGTCTTACTTTTAGAATTCAATTCATTTTGCCTTAATTGTTGTATATGGTATAAGTTACAATCCACTTCATTTGTTTGCATGGGGATATTGCTGTTCAACACCATTTGTTTAAAAGATTGTCCATTCTCCATTGAGCAGTGTTGGCTCTTTTTTCCAAACCATTTGATTGTGACTCTTCTTTATTGTTGGAAGTATTACATATATCCCTTTTTGTTCCCCATTGACCCCTTCTAGCCTGTCCCCATCCCCCACCCCAGGTCTTCACCACACTATTGTCTGTGTCCATGGGTTATGCATGTGTGCATACAAGTTCTTTGCTTGATCTCATCCCACCCACCCAAGCCTTCCCTCTGAGATTGCACAGTTGGTTCCATGCTTCTGTGCCTCTGGATCTATTTTGTTCATCAGTTTATTTTGTTCAGTGGATTCCACATATGAGTGAGTTCATGTGAAACTTGTCTTTCTCTGACTGACTTATTTCACTTAGCATGATACTCTCCAGGTCCCTCCATGATGTCTCAAAGAGTAAGAGATCCTTCTTTACAACCACATAATGTTCCATTGTGTAAATATACCACAGCTTCTTTATCCACTCATCTACTGATGGGCATTTAGGCTATTTGCACCTCTTAGCTATTGTAAATTGTCTTGCTATGAACATAGGGGTGCATACATTCTTTCTGAATGGTGTTTCAGGTTTCTTAGGATATATATTCCTAGAAGTGGGATCACTAGTCAAAGGGCAGTTCCATATTTAATTTATTGAGGAAACTCCACACTGTTTTCCATAATGGTTGCACCAGTCTGCATTCCCACCAGCAGTGTACTAGGATTCCCTTTTCTCCACATCCTCACCAGCATTTGTCATTTGTTGATCTGTTGATGATAGCCTGAGAGGTGTGAAGTGATACCTCATTGTCATTTTAATTTGCATCTCTCTGATGATCAGTGAGTTTGAGCATTTCTTCATATGTCTCTTGGCCATCTATATGTCCACTTTGCAAGAAGTATTTGTTTAGGCATTCTGCCCATTTTAAAATTGGATTGTTTGTCTTACTTTCATTAAGTTATATGAGTTCCTTCTATATTTTGGATATTAGCCCTTTATTGAATGTATTATGCCAAAAATGTTCTCCCATACAATGGGCTCCCTTTTTGTTTTGTTGGGTTTTTGCTTTTTTGCTGTGCAGAAGCTTTATATTTTGATGTACTCCCTTTTGTTTATTTTCTACTCAGTTTCCTTAGCCCTAGGAGATGTATCCACAAACATGTTGCTCTGAGAGATCTCTGAGCTTTTGCTCCCTATGGTTTCTTCTAGGTTTTTTATCGTTTCACAACTTAAATTAAAGTCTTTAATTCATTTTGAGTTTATTCTTGTGAATGGTGGGTGGTCAAGTTGTGTGGTATAGTTACTTTTTTGGCATGTATCTGTCCATGTTTCCCAATACCATTTATTGAAGAAACTGTCTTGACACAATTGTATGCTCTTGCCTCCTTTGTCAAATATTGAGCATAATGGGTTGGGTCAATTTCTGGGGTCTCTGTTCTGTTCCATTGATCTATATGCCTGTTCTTGTGCCAATACCAGACTGTTTTGATTACAGTGGCTTTGTAGTATAACTTGATATCTGATATTGTGATCTCTCCAACTTTGTTTTTCTTTCTCAAGATTGTTGCAACTATTCTGGGTCATTTTTGGAGTATTTGTTCTAGATCTGTAAAATATACTGTTGGTATTTTAATAGGGGTTGCTTTGAATCTACAGATTGCTTTGGGTAGTATGGGCATTTTAATGATGTTAATTCTACCAATCCATGAACACAGTATATTCTTCCACTTTCTCTTTTTTCAATGTACTGTAATTTTACGAGTACAAGTTTCCTCTATCTCATCCTCTTATATCTTTTTTTCAATGCTCTATAGTTTTATGAGTACAAGTCTTTTAACTCCTTGGTTAAATTTATTCCTAAGTATCTTAATTTTTTATGTTGCAATGGCAAATGGGATTGTTTGTTTAATTTCTCTTTCTGAGAATTCATTATCGGTGTGTAAAAATGCCATAGATTTCTGCATGTTAATTTTGTATTCTGCTATATTGTCAAATTGATTTATTATATATAGTAGCTTTTTGGTGGAGTCTTTAGGGTTTTCTATGTACAATATCATGTAGGTCATCTGCAAATAATGACCATTTTGCTTCCTCCTATCCATTGGTTGCCTTTTATGTTTTCTTCTTTTCTGATTGTTGTGGCTAGGAATTCCAGTACTATATTGAATAACAGTGGTGAAAGCAGACATCCCTATCTTATTCCTGATCTTAAGAGAAATGTTTGCAGTTTCTGCCTATTGAGTATGATGCTGGCGGTAGGTTGTATTATATGGCATTTATTATGTTGAAGTGTGATCCCTCTAGTCCCACTTTGGTGAGAGTTTTTAGAAAAAAATGTATGTTGAATTTTGTTGAATGTTTTTTCTGCATTTATTGATAAAATCATGTAATTTTTGTGTTTCAAATTGTTTTTTTAATTATTTCATTGTTGAAAGTATTACATATGTCCCCTTTTTTCTCCATTGCCTCTCCCCACCATCTCCCTCATGATCTGATTGTTTCTTTTGATGAAAATAAGTTTTTATGCCATTTCACACTATTTTGGTTACTTGAGCTCTTAGTAAGCTTTGAAATTCGAAAGTGTGAGAACGCAAACTGTATTATTCTGTTTTAAAATCATTGCAACCATTTTGGGGGTCCATTGAAATTGCATATGAATTCTATGATGGATTTTCCTATTTCTGCAAAAAAAAGTCAGCATGTTTTTATAGGGATTGTATCAAATATGTAGATAGTTGCGGGAAATTCTAATCTGTGGACATACCCATAGATTTCCATTTATTTGTTTCTTCTTTACTTTTGTTCAGAAATGTTAGGTAGTATACAGTGTATAAATCTTTCATAGCCTTGATTAAGTTTATTCCTAAAGATTCTAGTCTTTCTGATGTTATTGTAAATGGAACTGTTTTTTTTTTTCTTTTTCCTTTTTTAAAAAATAAATTTTATTGATTTTTTACAGAGAGGAAAGGAGAGGGAGAGAGAGTTAGAAACATTGATGAGAAAGAAACATCAATCAGCTGCCTCCTGCACACCCCCTACTGGGGATGTGCCCACAACCAAGGTACATGCCCTTGACTGGAATCGAACTTGGGATCCTTGAATCCAAAGCCCCATGCTCTATCAGCTGAGCCAAACCAGTTAGGTTGCAACTGTTTTCTTAATTCCACTTTGGGATTGTTCATTGTTGTTTCAGAAATTGAAAATGAAGATAAATGTTGATTTTGGTCTCCTACAACTTTGCCTTATTTATTAGTTGTAACAGATGTGTGTATGTGTGTGTGTGGGGGTGGTAGGGGGGAGGGCAAAATCTTTAGGGGTTTCTTACATATAAGACTATGGTATCTTTTTAGAAATATAATTTTTCTTCTTTTTTTCCCAATTTGTATACCACATATTTCATCTTCTTGTTTAATTATTTTTGCCATGACTTCCAGTACTAAGTTGAATAACTTAGAAGTACAGCATACTTGTCTTGTTTGCAATCTTAGTAACAATTTCCAAGTTTCTCCATGACGTTTTGTGTTAGCCGTGGACTTTCATGCAAGGTCTTTATCATATTTAGTAGTTTCCTGCTATTCCTATTCTCCTGGCTTTTGTTGCAACCATAATGACATCTCTCCAAAATTTATTATACTGTGATAGTCAATCAGCAGACCAGGGAATATAGTCCTGTTCAGACAGAAGAGTCCTTCAGATGGAACTTCTGGTCCAAGGTCATGAAGACAGGTGGGGCCACCTTTATTGCCTAGTAAATTATTTAACAAAAGGTAAATGCCTTTTCACTTTCTGTAAAGTTGCCTTGGCCCCAGAGATGTACAGAAGTGGTAATCCTGCCTTTTAAAACATACATGGAATTTTACATAAAGAGTGGGACCTCATCTTTTTTGAAATAAAAATAGTTCAAGAAAAAGGTCAATAAAAGCTCATGAGCGGGAAATTCCTACTGATAGTGAGATTTTAGGACACAAGGTCTGCGAAGGGGTTCCCTGTGCCAATACTATGGTAATGTCTGTCAGAACAGGTCAGGAGTCACCCTGAGGTGATCTGGGGTCAAAGATGAGGTGAAGCCATCCCTTTTCCTTACATATTGTCATCTGAGCAAAGACAATCATTCTGCAGAGATCCAGACAAGCCTCTGGTAACATTTACAGAACTCACCATGGACTCTAAGTGGCTAAGATCTTTGAGGGAGGAGCATAGCCCCAGGTCCCAAGCCCACACTAAATCATTCACAGCCTCTGTTTCTCCACAGAGCCAGTGAGAGTGCCCACACTCTTAGCCAGCATCACCACAGCCACAGAGAATAAGGACGCCGTGGTTATGACCTGCTACACAAATGCGATTTCACTGAATGGTTGTTCAATGCTGAGAGTCTGCAGCTCAGGGAGAGGATGAAGCTGTCCTGGAACAACAGAACCCTCACCATAGACCCTGTCTGGAGGGAGGATGCTGGGCACTACCAGTGTGAAGTGTCCAACCCCATCAGTTCTGCTGATAGTGTAGCAATTGAGCTGGATGTTAAATATTAGTGACCCTACTTGTCTTCTCTATGTTATTAAACACTGAATAAGTTCTTTTCACCCTTGAAATAAATTTGTTGTGAAGGTGGAAAGTCCTTAGAAGACTTGAACTGAGTCAATAAATGCTCAAAAATGAGAGGTTGCATTGAGGTTATTGTTGACTTAAGCTAACATTCCACACCAGATCCCAACTCTGGTTGGTCCCATTTGCACCATCTCCACAGTGAAGGTGACACCAAGTCCCTCCCAGCATGGGTAGTGGTCATGTGATGACCAGTGGGAGCATGCGATAAGCTTCCAGGAATCCAAGCTCTCCTAAAATATTTCTAAAGCCCTCTTAAACAATTTTTATTTTTGTGGCAGTGGATCTATTTCCATAAGTTCAGTAGGACACTGTCTTCCTTGTTAATAGGATATAATTGGAAATGCTGGTAATACAACCAAGGCTTTGGCTCAAATGTCCTAGTTCAGACTGATGCTCAAAGAATTAAAAATGACCTCACTCTTTATGGAGCTATTTTGACCTGAAGGATATTTTGGAATCTCTAGAAGAAGAGGGCAACCCCCAAAGCTAGAGAGACTGCAGGTGAAGTATGAAGGTGAGGCTGCCTAACCTCAAGAATCTGTTAAAACCCCCATCTTAGTTGTCATAGAAACACCTGCATCAGAGCAAACTATGAGGTGAATGTCATTCTTCTGCACTTAGGTCACTAATCAGCCAAATTGAGTGACAGCCATGTTGGAGGATTGAGAATACTCTTCTTCTTTGGAGATGTCATTTCATCAAAGGGAAGGTGACTGTAGAGAGCAATGTAATGTCTCTGTGGAAAAATCCAGAAGCACAGCCTTCTGGGAGATCAGATCCTGAGAAGGCTAAAAAGGGCTAATTCCAATGTAACCCTGATATTTGGAGGCTAGTGATCTTAACCCATGCCAGCAAACTCAGTGTAACCTATAATTAAGTCACTACCTTCCTCCCACATACTGGTCTTGCAGAACCGGTTACAGAGGCCATGGGGCTGTGGACAGTGCACTGCCCTGGAGGGAGGGTTATTAATGCTGCTGCCAGGCCAGACCATCAGATATGGCCTGGAGACCCCCAACACCTGGAGGCCCTCTAGCAAGGCCCACAAAAAGGACCGGAAGCATAATCTATGATTGCGGGACAAGGACCATGGGGAGATACAAGGGAGGGCCCCATGCATGTTCCTTCACTCAGATTTGGAAGGCTGTTCCCTGAGTCCGGTGGTGTATTAAACAGTGTCCCTCCATTTCTTTGAAGCATCCTTGGTTTTCCTTGGTCTTCTGCAACATCCTAGCTCTGTTCAGGGACTCTCAGCTATTTTTCAACTGCTTATAAATTGCAGGAACTGATGAAGATGCAAACTGGACCTTGTCTGAAAGATATTTATTTGAGTCTTCCTCCACTGTGCAGAAAGCAGTTTTGTTATGACCTGGGGGCCTTAATGTTGCCTCAGAGTCACTTATGTTTAGATGGGTTCTTCCTGACTGCAGGCCTCTGACCTCCTCTCTTTTAGAGCATTTTCTTCAGAAATGTAATCGCAATTTGCAATTGCAGATTTTTTTTTCTCTGCCCTTTTTAAATGTACATAAGTCTCCTTAAAAACTTCTTGCCAGTGTTATGTCCCATAGAATATTTGTCTCAAGAGCCTGGGCCCATGCCTTTGAAATTTAATCCTCCTGGTGCCCCTGTGTCACAGTCTCTGAGGGAGGGTAGCAGCCTAACTTGGGTGAGGACATTTACAGCCAAGATGTGAAAGGACCTCCTGTCACGATTTCATGAGAACTTTTACTTTTCTTTTGTGTAAAGCCAAATAGCAAACACAGATGCCTATGATTCCTGCTCCCGTTCTTAAAATCTCCCCAGCCTATTATTTTGAAGGTGTTGAGCTTAGTCTCACTGTCCTAGTGCATGATCTTCAATAAAGTGTTTCTTGCCTCTTTAAATTTGCCCAATGCATGTTTTCTTTTGACATCACCTACCTGTAATTAGCTGATACTGTCATCTTGCTCATCTTACCTTATTTTCAAATCTTCCAATATTTCCTTATCTGGCTATAATCCTCCAAGTAAATGTTTCCAACTTTCCTCCCTCACTTCTGACTTACCCTCCCAAACAGATGTCCTGACTGTCCAGATCATTCTGTGGACCCAGGTTGTTTTCAAGTGGTCTTTGTCCCAGAATCTGAGTGCACCTGAACAACAGCCTAACCATTAAGAGTATTCTCATTCTACCTCCATTTTAACTGCACCTTCAGGGGAAAGATCACAGAGATTTAAAAAAATATTATGTCATAAAACTCAAGAACTCCAGTAAATATGCAGGATCTTTGTCATGTCATCCACGTGCTAGCCTGCAGTTAACAAGTCTATTTTGGGCCCTCTGTGACCTGGAGCTCAGGCCAGACATCAGTATCCTCATTCTTTGCTATTTTCACAAACTCCATGTGCCTGTTCTTAGAGAGTCCACAACCAGAACCTGGGGAATCAGAAATAAATCTCTCTTCTGGTTCTATTTCCTTTTCTGCTCCTTGTGGCCTCTGGGGTATTTAGCTGAAATCCTTGGAGACCTGGCCAGTGAAGGACTGTGGATAAGAAAAGATGGATATGAGGGGGGAAGACATGGAGGCATCGTGTCTTCTCCAAGTCAGGATGAGAAATTATAAAGCCTGGGAAGGTTTGGATATCAGGTATTATATGGGTTCAAAGTGAGCTAGGGTGCCATGGAATAGGGCTTTTGGGGTGTCTCAGAATGGGGTTTAGAATTATGAGTGAGATGCCGACTTAGGTATTGCAGGAGAGGCCACTGGAGCTGATACGGTGAAGGGTGGAGGAGTGCCATTCTCCTAGACTTGGATGGGCATGAAGGGTAAAACACAGGGTCAGGGAAATGACAAGGTAGTTGAATACTCCATTAATGCACTAACATTGGGACAAGAGGGAGTACCAGACTGGCAGAGGACATGTGATAGGGGCCAGGGGGAGAAGGAAATGAGCATCCAGTTGGTGACTAGGGGTCTGAAGAGCAGCAAGGGGTTGTAGAATAGGGACACTATGAACATAGAAGATGATCCCTGGGAGTTTGGAATTTGGAAGGAAGGGAGTTGGAATGCAGGGTAGTCAGATTAGAACAGGGGTTGCATGGAACTGGGGTAAGGTGGGGAATGCAGGGTAAGTTTAGAGTTGAAGTCAAAATTGGGGGTCTGAGGTGTCTAGTCTCCAGTTTTGACCCAATAGGACATGTGCAGCTGGCTCTCAAGGCACTGCCCAGAGGCAGCAGTTTCCACATGACCTGGGAGAGCCATGAAAGGCCGAATTTCATTCTCATACCACTAGATGTGGCTCAGCTGAGCTAACAAACACTTATGAACCAGGAGTTCATGGTTCTATTCCCAGTCAGGGCACATGGTCAGGTTGCAGACTCAATCCCCAGTGTGGGACATGCAGAAGGAAACCATTGATTCCCTCTCATCATTCATGTTTCTATCTCTACCTCTCACTTCCTAATTTAAATCAATTAAAAAATGTTTAAGAAAGTCCCAGGGGATTTGTGTACCGGTAAGTCTGACTACGAACCTAGGGGCAGGCAAGGGAGTAGCTGATGGTGTGTGTTGGGAGAGGAGGAATTGAGGGCCAGGATAAACTGGAGTGAGTGGAGCCTTTTCCTTCTTTGTTGACTACTCAAAGTGAACTTTCTGTGATTCCACAAGTGAGAGCTCTGTGGCAGGTCACAGGCCTGGAGTAGTAGGTGCCCATGGTCTTGGCCACCTGTCCTCATCTTATCCAGGATGTGTGACTTCCATCTGTGGTGGATGTTAATCTCCCAATTTGACCTTCTATTGGTGCGTGTGATAGAACCCAGATCTTGATGAGCAGTTCTCACTACCTGGTCACCTTGCAGCCCATGTTCAATCTCTCTGTCTCTCCTGAGGCTTAGGAGCTGGTCAGCAGCTGTTGTTCTATTGCCTTAGAAGACATGGCTTTGCTCCAAACCATAGGAATGTGCATGTCATTCTCTATGAGGTAACAA
This sequence comes from Plecotus auritus, assembly GCF_963455305.1. Lineage (NCBI taxonomy): Eukaryota > Metazoa > Chordata > Mammalia > Chiroptera > Vespertilionidae > Plecotus > Plecotus auritus. The sequence continues at coordinate 17,527,739 of NC_137785.1, forward strand.
AAGAGGCTTCACAAAGCACCTTTCATTCTCCTAACATCGATTAGATGAAGGTACAAGCACAGCAACTTGTCCTTTACTCTGGAAGGTACCGTCCAGCATGGCCCAGACCTTTGGAGCCATGAAAGCCTCATAGGTGGGTCAGAACCTTAATTGTCAGAGTTGTGGATGTCCTTATAGCTCATGCTTTACTTAAATCGCTGTTCATTAGAACTGACCCTGACACTGCTGTCACTATCATCACTGATGTCATTGTCATAGAACATCAACATTAACGGTATCCACTTCCACCCTTCAGAGCACACGTGTCTTACTAAGGCACTTAGAAGTCTTATTGTTGTTCATCTTTAGTGGGAGAGTCTCTAGTTCTCACATTGAGGATGACTGTAGGTCTCTAGGTATTTTATGACTTACATTTGGGGTGAAATTACCTTAGAGGATGGACACATCCATTTGCCCTGCTAGGGAGGGCCAACTGCACTGGATCCCAATCTGTGCAGTCACTTAGAAGGGTCTGCAGTAGGTTTAATACTTTGCTTTTGCCATTTGAAATTCTTTTTTTTCTTAATTGATTAAGGTATTACATATGTGTGCTTATGCCCCCATTGTTGAAATCCTTATTGGCACTCACTTTACTTGCTTATGTCCCTAGCAGAGACCCCGGGCTGGAAAAAATGGTTTAAGCCTGGCCAGCATGGCTCAGTGGATGAGTGTCCACTTATGAACCAGGAGTTCATGTTTCCATTCCCAGTCAGAGCACATGGTCAGGTTGCAGACTCAATCCCCAGTGTGGGGCGTGCAGAAGGAAACCAATGATTCACTCTCATCATTGATGTTTCTATCTCTACCTCTCTCTTCCTAATTTAAATCAATTAAAAACATTTTTTTAAGAAAAAATGGTTTGGCCCTATCTGAAAGGTGCAATTTGTAATGTGACCACCAGAGGGCGGCACCACCACAAAGCCACCTAGAGGAGTTGGGAAGGAATGTGAAGGGGGTTTATCTTTCTCTACTCTAATGAGCAGGACCACCCCTCTCCCATCCTTGGAGCTCCCAGAAGGAAGGTTCTCCATCTATGATGTACTTCAGAGATTTGAATTTAAAGAAATCTCAGAAAGTTGACTTAAATGTGAATAGCATTAAACAGACACAATAAAATCTACACTAAATACTGGTCTTTAGGAAAGTACTGGGGAGACAGGATAAGAAGACTGTGTGTGTATGAGTGTGTTTCTGTGTGTGTGTGTGTGTGTGTGTTGATGATGATGATGGGACAGAAAGCACCTGAGTCCTCATCTTCAGAGAAGAACTTGGATTAGATTATGCCTAAAGGGGACCAGGGAGAGAACTGTAAGTAGTATCAAAGCACATTGTTTAGAGAAGACTTTATTTTCATCTAGGGGAACTGTCATTGTTTGGGACAATGTCCTCAGCATGGCCCGACAGAGAAGCCAGAACCTTCCTGTGATCACTTTGAACAGAACATAGAGACACAGAGCTTATCACAGCAACAATCAGTGTTGTCACACATACACACAGGAAAGAAAATCCAGGAAGAGGGAGCCTGAAACAAGGTTTGTTCATAGTGTGACTATCAGACACAGGATAGCAACTTCATGTTTCACCTGCAAAAAATTTAAAATCTCTTTAAGGTTTTAAGTGATCAAATCAACAGAATATGCTCCCTTTGGGCCTTTACATACTGATTAAGTTTTGTCTAAGAAACCCAAACTTCTTGGTTTTTTGTCCGAATGACCTATGATACGCAATGACATGTTCTATGTGGTTGTTTTGTTTTTGATATCAGGAACATAGAATTGAAAAACTATAATCTTTGGTTTATGAACCAGTCTGTACATGATCTGCCTTCCTTTTAAGAAAAGCATTACTTATTTAAGTTAAATTTTATTTATTTACTTATATATACGGGAGCTGACTGACGTTGCAGCTTCAAGAATGGTCTCCAAGGGCAGGACTGGAGATTTGCCAGGAAATATCTGTTACTTCTTAGGTGAAAAAAACTGGGAAATGGGCTGCATTGGAATCAGGCCATAGCCCCTCTGTAGCCTCTAAGACCCACCAGCACCATGGCCCTGAGTGCTGAGAGAGGAACAACATGCACCTCACAAAACCACTCCCCTCTTCCAGACTCACACACTGAATCTGTTGTCAGGGATTCAGGAATTTGCTGCCTTCAGTTTCTCAGATTTTTGTGTGTTTTCCAAGGGGTTTGGGAAAGAATGAGTTAAGCCAATCTGGGCATCTCTCCTACACAACATTGGGGAGCCTCTATTGTAACATGTACACAACCAAGATCTTTATTTGCCCCACCTGCCAACCTGATCCTCCCAGAACCTTCCACTTCTCAGTCAAGGTCAATGCCATCCTACCAGGTGCTCGGCTCAGAAATATTGACATTACATTTGATGCCTCCCTTGCTCTCACAGTAATCTCTAATCCATCAGCACACCTGCAGTCGGTCTACACACTATAGATACAACACAAACACTCAGGTCCAAGCCACTATCACTCCTACTTGAGGTTACTGTAACAGTCTCCTAACTGGTCTTCCTGCGTCCTACTTGACCAACATTATAGCTATCTCACCAGAGCAGGACCTGTGAATCCTTAGAGATGAATTTTTTTAAACACAAGTCAAGTCATCCCTTTTGTTCGCAAAGCTGTTCTGTTGCTCACACCTCAATCACACCAAAGTCCAAAGTCATCACCACAGCCCACAAGGTCCCACATTAGCGCTGCTCAAAGGGCTGGTCTGCACAAGACAAGGAGTTTCCCCCGAAGGTCAAGCAGCTCAGTGCTTTGGTTGAGAAAGTCTTGCAATGAAGAACATGCCAGCAGAAGTAAACAGGACACTGAGCGATGTGGTTGGTCTACTTTCTGTCCCAGGATCTTTAGCTCCTTGCAGATCACCCTTTGATAGCACTGCCATAAAAATAATCTGGTCCCTCTCTACACTTCTCGTCATTCTCCTCATCCTATCTATTCTGGCCACAGTGGCTTCCTGACCTTCAAACATGGCAAGCAACCTCCTGGCTCAGAGTCTTTGCACTGGCCATTTCGTCTCTCTAAAATAACCTTTTTCAAAGACCTACATGACCCCTTCCTCACTCTTTTAGGACTTGCGCAAATGTCACATAATCTTTGAGCATTCCCTTGAGCATTTTATATATGCAAATAAACCCCAATCCACCAACTCCCTCTCTCCTTCACCCCCATTAAAATGCTGCTTATTCATTTGTTGATTACCTCTACCTCACCACTATATCAGCTACATGAAGCCAGTGACTTATATCACCTCCAACCACTATAAGACCTTGCAAAAATTGTGCTCATTGCTCAATTAAGTATTTAATTACTCACTGGTGAATAATATCATGCTGGGAAGTGAATACAATCCCTTCAGTTTCACTGTCTGTAAAATATGAATAATTACAGCCCCATCAATGTGTAGGAATCATGAGATGAGCCTGCTTCCTGACATCTATTGCTATGTAACAGAAGACCCCAAACTTAAAATCGCTGCATGTCTGACATAACGAGGGACCTGAAAATGACAAACTCCAATGATGATGATAAATGACCAATTTTTGCAAAAGGTACTAAAGACACGAAATCTTGGGTGAAGCTCCCGGGTGAAGGGACACTCCTTTTGGAGGGTCAGCCCTCCTGGCTTTTCATGCCTCTATTCACTCCATCTCTGGAATGGCCCTAAGGGATATGCACTGTCCTCATGCTGGGGTTCAGAGAGAAAACAGGCTTGTACTGGGGTTGTCACTTCACAAGACACAGGACTCAGTGGGACTATTCTGTTGTTCTCTGTACTTAACTACACACACTATGTGGATCAGACACATGGATCGGTACTGCTTCTTTTACTGAACATCGTGTCTCTCAGATACATCCAAGTTGGCACATGTGGTCTTATTCCTCTCGTTGCCATCACTACAAGATTTTTATACTTCCCCAGGAAAGGACATTTTTATTAAAGGCAGAATCACTGACTCTCCACAGGACATGATCTGGATATTTGGAAAGGCAAAGGTCACTGAATGTTTAAAAGCATATCACTCGAGAGAAAAATAAATGGCGGCGGAATAGACAGACGTGTTCCAAGCCTTGTCCCAGAGCTGAAAGAAAGAAAAGCTGAGGGTCCCACGAGGAGTGTTTGTTGGCAAGTTAAGGGACAGCTAAACTGCAGAAGAAGGTGGGGGACTGCTAGACAGGGTTCCCCTGACCTGGCAGCCCCCACTGTGGCTCGGTCCCCTCCTGGAGCTATGGCTCGGGTGAGGAGTTGGCGCCCTGTGGAAAGGGAAAGTGGAGCTTATTGGAAGCCTGAAAATCCACAACTGCAGCACCCACCGAACAGCTGCGAGCCCCAGAACACTGGTTCCCAATCGGCGCAAACACGCGGATTCAGAGGAGCTCTACACTCCACCATGGAAAGGTCAGATATCGCCTGGGATAAGGTGAGGTCTCTGGTCTCAGTGGGAGAGAGGAACGAGTGTTTTGTGGGAGCTGGAGGACCAGGGAAGTCTGAGCATAGAAAAATCCGCGGCTGTCGGGGCTGGCGAGATCTGTGAATGTGGAAGGGGGTCCTCAGAGCTGCTAACAGAAGGGATCTCTAAAAAGCAACCCATTTTTATCTGACGTGCAGGGACAGCCTAAAAATTTCAAAGGTGTGCCAGCTGCTTAGACTCGCGCACACCCATTGTTCGCACACTTGGGCTTTTTCCTCTTCAAATCCTTGCTTCTGATTACTAAGCCCAATACATAGGATCACCCAGTTGGGGACACACTGGGAGTCTGCAGGGGAAAGTGTTTTTCTGGAACCTGGGGATCGGAGCAGGGAGTGACCATCGGAGAGCCAGCTCTGAGCCCACTAACACAAACTGGTATTGAGTGCCACAGGGAAAGAAGGCACTAACACTGCCTAGAGAGGGCATATATAGACCCAGAAGTCAATCCAGAAACACTGCCACGCAGGGGCTGAATCACAAATTGACTCTTGTATAATCAAAAATAAAGGAAAACGAGAAATTAAGACACACTGCCTGCTTAAAAATTAGGACTGGCTTACAACACTGAGGAGCAGTGGAACACAGGGAACTGCAATACTGTCCAGACTGAGAAACAGGCGTGCCATCAGAACAATAGAGGAAGTGAATGACCTTCACTACTGCACATTTTACTTTTTTTATTTTTATTTTATATTTTTATTTTCATTTTTTGCATCTTTTACTCAAGAAACTAATTTTTGTCTTTCTTCCTCACTTGATTTTGCCCTTTTAATTATTACATTTTTATTTCCAATCAGTATCATTACTACTACTATTTTACCTTTTTTTTTTTTTTAAGTATCATTTTATTTTCTCTTCATTTTACTTTGGGATTAGTGACCTACATTCTAGTTTCATCTTTCCTTTAGCATTGCTTTACTCTATCTCAACTCTACCTTTATGCTATCACTCTCTTCCTAACCTTTCCTCTTTTGGTGTCCTGTTTATCTTACCCCTTTTCTGCTTTAGATTTTCCATATTCTTTCTGTTTACCTCCTGATATAATTTCACCCTACTTATATATCTAATCTACAATCCCCTGCTCCAAGTCCATACACACCTCTCTCTTCACTGTCTTAACTATCCAAAAAATTGTCTTTCTCTCTGTCCTTATGTTGTTGTTTGCTTGAATGTTGAATATATCGAACTTTTATGCTTTTTTTGTGAGATTGTTTTGCTTATCCTTTTTTTTGGTTGGTTGTTTTTTTGTTTGCTTTGTTTTTGTTTGTTTTTTGCTTCTGTTTTCCCTTGTCTCGCTTGATATTAGTTGGTGTTGTAGTTTGTATTAATCTCCAGGTACTTGTTGCTGGCATTTGCTGGGATTAGTGGTTGTTCTATTGGAGTTTTCTCCCATATATATAGTTTGTTCCCCTTTCTCTCTTAGTCTCTTTCTTGTCTCTCTTACTTTTTTTTTTCCTTTTCCCAATTTCATTTTGACACTCCTCTTTTTTTTTTTCTTTCTTTATCCTGTTCTCCTTTCTCTCCTATCCCCTAATTTGCCTTTCTCTGGTGGTCAACTTTATTGGAGGTTATTAATATCGTGAATACATTTCTGTTCAGTGCCTTGTGTGTTGTGCCTGGTTGTGTTGTATTTTGTGCCTTTAAATGAACGCAAGAGAGAGAGAACTACATAACCAGACATCTGGAGAAGAGAGACCATGGGGAGACAAAGACACAACCCGCATATGAAAGAAAAGCAGGCATCACAAGAAAAGGAAGTAAACTAAATGTAGGCAAACAACCTTTCAAAGAAAGAATTCAGAGAAATGGTCATTAGGTGGCTGAAAAGAATGGAAGACAAATTCAACAATATGAGTAAGAACCGGAAGGAAAAGAAGAAGAACCAAGAAGAAATGAAAAATGACATCGCTGCTGTAAAGAACTCAATAGAAAGCATCAAGAGTAAACTAGAAGAAGCAGAAGACCGCATCAGTGAGCTAGAAGACACGATGGGAAAAAATACCCAAGTAGAGCAGCTTCTAGAAAAAAAAAAAATTAAAAAGCAGGAGGAGAGCCTAAGGGAACTTTGGGACAACACTAAACAAAACAACATCCGCATAATAGGGGCCCCAGAAGGAAAGGAAACTGAGCAAGGAATTGAAAACCTGTTTGAAGAAATAATGACAGAAAACTTCCCTGATATAGGGAAGAAAAAACCCACACAAATCCAAGAAGCTCACAGAGTCCCAATCAAAATGAACCCCATAAGACTGACACCAAGGCACATTATAATTAAATTGGCAAACACCAACGACAAAATAAGAATCTTAAAGCAGCAAGAAAGAGACAGAAAGTTACCTACAAAGGAACCCTCATCAGACTAGCAACTGATATCTCAACAGAAACTCATTAGTCCAGAAAGAAATGGAATGAAATATACAATGTCATGCAAAGGAAGGGTCTGAATCAAAGAATACTGTACCCAGCAAGGCTATCAATCAAAATTGAGGGTGATATCAGGAGCTTTACAGACAAAAAAGGACTAAGGGAATTTATTACCACCAAACCAGCAATGCAAGAAATGCTAAAGAATCTGCTGTAAAAAAAAAGAAATAGGAAGCGAAGAAGGAACACAGGGGTAAAGAATTAAAATGGCGACAAATAAGTACTTATCAATAATAACTTTAAATGTAAATGGATTAAATGCCCCAATCAAAAGACATAGGGTACGGATTGGATAAGAAAACAAGACCCATATGTCTGCTGTATACAAGAAACCCACCTCAGAAAAAAAAGATGCACACAGACTGAGGGGGAAGGGATGGAAAAAGATCTTCCAGGCAAATGGAAATGAAAAAAAAAAGCTGGAGTAGCAATACTTATATCTGACAAATTAGATCTCAAAGTGAAGGACATAACAAGAGATAAGGAAGGCCACTTCATAATACTAAAGGGAGCAATCCAACAAAAAGAAATAACTCTGGAAAACATATATGCACCCAATATAGGAGCACCCAAATACATAAAAAATCTCCTGGAGGATATCAAGGGAGAAATTGACAGCAATACAATCATAGTAGGAGATTTTAATACCCCACTATCACCATTGGACAAATCCTCTAAACAAAAAATCAGCAAAGAAACATCAATCCTAAATGACTCACTAGACAAGATGGAATTAATTGACATCTTCATAACATTTCACTCCAAAGCCACAAATTATACATTCTTCTCAAGTGCACATGGGTCATTTTCAAAGATAGACCATATGTTGGGACATAGGCAAAGTCTCTTCAAATTCAAGAAGATAGAAATCATATCAAGCATCTTCTCAGATCACAGTGGCATAAAACTGGAAATCAACTACAATAAAACAATCCAAAGAAATCAAACACATGGAGACTAAACAGCATGCTATTAAACAATGACTGGGTTACCAGAGAGATCAAGGAAGAAATAAAAAACATCATGGCGACAAATGACAATGAAAACACAACAATCCAAAATCTATGGGACACAGCGAAAGCAGTCTTGAGAGGGACGTTCATAGCTCTACAAGCATACTGCAAAAAACAAGAAACAATGTTAATAAATTACCTAACTTGACAACTCAAAGAGTTAGAAAAGGAGCAACAAGAAAAGCCCAGTGTAAGCAGAAGGAAGGAAATAATAAAGATGAGAGCGGAGATAAACGACATAGAGACCAAGGAAACGATACAAAAGATCAACAAAACCAAGAGCTGGTTCTTTGAAAGGATAAACAAGATTGATGAACCTCTAGCCAGGCTCACCAAGAAGCAAAGAGAGAGGACCCAAATAAACAAAATCAAAAATGAAAGAGGAGAAATAACAACAGATCCCGCCGAAATACAAATGATTTTTTAAAAATACTACGAACAACTCTATTCCAACAAACTGGACAACTTGGAGGAAATGGACAGATTCCTAGAAAAATATAACCTTCCAAAACTCAATCAGGAAGAATCTAAACAGCTCAATATGCCAGTAACTATGGAAGAAATTGAAACAGTCATCAAAAAGCTTCCGGCAAACACAAGCCAGGGGCCACATGGCTACACAGAAGAGTTTTACCAAACATTCAAGGAAGAACTAAAACCTATCCTAATCAGACTATTCCAAAAAATTCAAGAGGAAGGAACACTTCCAAACTCCTTCTATGAAGCCAGCATCACCCTAATACCAAAACCAGATAAAGAAAACACTATGAAAGAGAATTACAGGCCAATATCCCACATGAAAGTAGATGCCAAAATCCTCAACATAATTCTAGCCAATTGGATCCAGCAGTACATCAGAAAAATCATACACCATGACCAAGTAGGATCTATCCCAGGAATGCAAGGATGATACAATATCTGAAAATCATTTAACGTGATACATCACATAAACAAATTGAGAGATAAAAATCACATAGTCATATCAATTGATGCAGAAAAAGCATTTGACAAAATCCAACACCCTTTCTTGATAAAAACTCTCAACAAGGTAGGAAGAGAAGGATCTTACCTCAACATAATAAAAGCTATATATGATAAACCCATAGCTAACATCATACTCAATGGGCAAAAACTAAAAGCATTTCCCCTAAGAACAAGAACAAGAAAGGGATGCCAACTCTCACCACTCCTGTTTGACACAGTACTGGAAGTATTAGCCATTGCAATTAGACAAGAAGAAGAAATAAAAGGCATCCAAATTGGAAAAGAAGAATTAAAGCTGTCCTTATTTGCAGATGACATGATATTGTACATCTAAAACCCGAAAGACTCCATCAAAAAACTAACAGACTTAATAAATGAATTTGGCAATGTATCAGGATACAAAATTAATGCCAAGAAATCTATGGCATTTCTATACACCAATAGTGAACTTACAGAAAGAGAGACTAAAAAAGCAATCCCATTTACCATCGCACCAAAATATTAAGATTCCTAGGAATAAACTTAACCAAGGAGGTAAAAGACCTACACGCTGAAAACTACAGGACACTGAAAAAAGAGATAGAGGAAGACGTAAAAAAATGGAAGAACGTACCATGTTCATGGATTGGGAGAATCAACAACATTAAAATATCCATACTACCCAAAGCAATCTATAGATTCAATGCACTCCTCATTAAAATACCAATGGCATATTTCACAGAACTAGAAAGAACTCCCAAAAATTCATCTGGAATAAAAAAAGACCCCGGATAGCCACAGCAATCCTGAGAAAGAAGAATAAAGTAGGAGGGATCTCAATACCAGATTTCAAGCTGTATTACAAAGCCACTGTTCTCAAAACAGCCTGGTACTGGCACAAGAACAGACATATAGATCAATGGAATAGAATAGAGAATCCAGATATCGACCTGAACCACTATGCTCAATTGATATTTGACAAAGGTGGCATGAACATACAAAGGAGTCAAGATAGTCTCTTCAATAAATGGTGTTGGGAAAATTGGACAGATACATGAAAAAAAATGAAACTAGATCACCAACTTACACCATACACAAAAATAAACTCTAAATGGATACAGGACATAAACATAAAAAGGGAAACCATAAAAATACTAGAGGAATCCACAGGCAGCAAAATCTCAGACATATGCCAAAAGAACTTCTCTGATACTGCCCCGGGGGCAATGGAAGCCAAAGAGAAAATAAACAAATGGGACTACATCAAAATAAAAAGCTTTTGCACAGCAAAAGAAACCATCAATAAAACCACAAGAAACCGCACTGTATGGGAGAACATATTTGCAAATGTTACCACTGATAAAGGTTTAATCTCCAACATCTACAGGCAACTTATACAACTTAATAAAAGGAAGATAAATGATGCAATAAAAAAATGGGCAACGGACCTAAATAGAATCTTTTCAAAAGAAGACAGAAGGAAGGCCAAGAGACACATGAAAACATGCTCAAAGTCACTAATTATCCAAGAGATGCAAATCAAAATGACAATGCGATACCATCTCACATCTGTCAGAATGGCTATCATCAACAAATCAACAAATGACAAGTGTTGGCCAGGATGTGAAGAAAAAATGAACCCTCATGCAATGCTGGTGGGAATGCAGACTGGTGCAGCCACTGTGGAGAACAGTATGGAGTTTCCACCATAAGCTGAAAGTGGAACTCCCATTTGACCCAGTAATCCCACTCCTAGGAATATATCCTAAGAAACTAGAAACACTAATCAGAAAGGATATATGCACCCCTATGTTCATAGCAGCACAAATTACAATAGTTAAGATTTGGAACCATCCTAGGTGCCCGTCAGCAGATGACTAGATCAGAAAACTATGATACATCTACACAATGGAATACAATGCTGCCATAAAAAAGAAGGGATAATTACCATTTGTAGGCACCTAGATGGAATTAGAGAACATTATGCTAAGTGAAATAAGCCAGTCAATGAAATAAAAATACCACATGATCTCACTCATTTGTGGATAATAAAAAACATTATAAACTGATGAGCAAAAAGATAAATACAGAGGCAGTAAAGCATCAAACAGACTGTCAAATTACAGCGGGAAGGTTAGGGAGAGATGGGGGAAATAAGAGATCAACCAAAGCACTTGCAGGGATGCATATAAGAATAACCAATGGATGCAGGACATTGTGGGGTGAGGGCATGTATGGGAGTGGGGTGGGAGGGGGCAATGGTAAGATATGTACACATATAATACCTTAATAAAAAAAAAAGCATATCACTCTTTTCAAAGGGCAATGACTTTACAGTTAATAAGGAGACACAATTGTTTCATTTACTATAAGGACAAGCTCATTACTCTTAAAAAACTGGGTATTGCATTTTTAAGTAGACATTATTATTTTATCATTTGAAAATATGTATAATCTTATTTTAATAGATGACTTTATTAATTATAAAGGGCAAAGTATCATTTATCAGAAATCGGTCATTATATATTTGTAAAAGATCTAGTTTATATGAAAGATAAGGCAACGCCTCATTTATGTACTTAGAAGAGCAGCCCCTGGGGAGTTGGGCACTCAGACCACTGACAGGTTTAGTGAGACACAGGTTGCAAATATTCCCAAGGAAAGGGAGGGTCGGTTCAATATGCCCAGGGCAGGTGAGTCCAGCATGGGGGCCAGGGGCCAGGGCTGTGTGTCAGGTTGAAAACCTTAGTAAGAAATAATGTCTCTTAAGGAAATGCTAATCTAGACAACAATGAGATTTTTAAAAAATTAAAAGTAGAACTATCATACATCCCAGCAATTTCACTTTTGATTATATATCCAAAAAAATGCAAACACTAATCAAAAAGAAATATGACCTAAGTGTCCACCAATAAATGAACAAATATATTAGATGTGTATAATATAAAGACAAATACATATAAAAATAAAATGTAGTATTACTGAACCATATAAAAGAATGACATCTTGCCATTTGTGCCGAAATGGATGGCCCTGGAGAGTATTATGTTAAGTGACGTAGGTATATGATATCACTGTATGTGGAATCTAAAATGCAAGACAGCTCTGGTCGGTGTGGCTCAGTATGTTGGACATTGTCCCAAGCACCAAATGATTGCTGGTGTGTTCCCAGTCAGGGCACATGCCAGGGTTGTGAGCTCGATCCCCCAAAGGGGTGTGCAGGAGGCAGCTAAACAATGTCTCATTCTCACATTGAAGTTTCTCTTTCAACCTCTCCCTTCCTTTTTCTATAAAAAATCAATAAAAAAAAATTAAAAATGAAAATAAATAAAAAATAGGACAAGTGAACAATCAAAACAAAACAAAAGCAGGCTCATAGATGCAGAAAATGAACTGGTGGTTTCTAGAGAGACGTGGGTGGGAAAATGGTAAAAATAGGTGAAGGGGATTAAAGGGTGCAAACTTCCAGTTATAAAATAAACAAATCACTGGGATATACCAGACAGCACACAGAATGTAGTCAGGAATATTTCAATAACTTTGTATGGTGACAGAGGGTCACAACAACTATCATGCTGATCACTTCGTAATGTATGTAAATATCAAGTTACTATGATGAACACTTGAACCTAATAGAATATTGTAGGTTAATTATGCTTAAATTAAAAAAAGCTTAAAAATACAATGAGATTCCATCTCACACCCACTAGGATTGCTATTATCGAAAACCAGAAAATGACAAGTGTTGGCAACAATGTGGAGAGGTAAGAAAGATTGTGCACTGTTGGTAGGAATGGAAAATGCTACAGCCGCTTTGGAAAACATTGTGGAGGTTCCTCAAAAAGATAAAGATAGAATTACCGTATAACCGAGCAATTCCACTTCACTCAAAAAAATGACAACAGGGTCACAAATAGATGATATTTGTATTCACATGTTCATAGCAAATTTATCCACATTAGCTGAAATGTGAATGCAACCCTAGTGTCCGTGGGTAGGTGGATGGAAAAGTAAAATGTGGTATATACAGGCAATGGAATATTTATTGTTCAGCCTTTCAAAAAGAGAATTCTAGGGAGGCAACATGGGAAGTAGCTGGAGGCTGCATGCCCTTTATCCCAGCCAGGGACCAGATTTAGAGTTAAATACTGTGCAATCAACTTGAAAAACCAAGTGAGGTGTAGATGATTGGAAATATTATATCTAAGGAGGAATGAAGAAACCACGTTGAGAGTGGTAAGAGAAGTAGTGTTGGGAAAGGGATAGCCTCCGTTGAGCAGGTGCAGTGGCTGAGGCCAGAGGGATATCACAACTGCAAAGCTCCCGCCCCCTGGCAGTGTGGGGTTTCAACCCCATACAGGGATCCCAAACCCAGAGCAGCAGAGATGGAAAAAAGAGCCCATGTAGCATCAGACACGGGGAGCCAGGTGGACTCTGTCTGCCTGGGAGACTTGGACTGCACCTTCCCAGTGAAGGAGTGCTCCCATTGTTAGCAGCCCCAGAGCACCAACTGCTGGAGAAGCTGCACTGCCATGTTTGAGTTCAGTGGAGGGATCTGCAGGCTGCACCCAGCAGGGACATTGAGGGACCCTCTACATTCATGGAAGACATGGTGCAGAGCCCCAGTCAATGACTAAATGGTTAGCTTGGGGAAAGAGGAAAGGCCTCTCCCACCTCGAGCACAAGGTTGGAAACCCTCTCCACACCCAAAAAAATACTAAAGGAGTTCATTACCACCAAACTAGAATTGCAAGCAATGGTAAAGGGACTGCTTTAAGAAGAAGAAATATATATAGAGAGAGAAAAAAACATAGGCATAAAAAAATGTTGCAATAAGTAAGTACCTATCAATAATAACCTTAAATGTAAATGAATTAAAGGCTCCAATAAAAAGACAGAGGGTAGCCGAATGGTTAAGAAAATATGGCCCATATTTATATGCTTATACAAGATACCCCCCACATGACAAAAGTTATACATAGGCTAAAAGTTAAGGGATGGAAAAATATTCCATGCAAATGGAAACAAAAAATAGCTGGTGTAGCAATACTTATATCTGACAAAGTAGATGTCAAAACATAGACCATAAAAGAGACAAAGAAGGTCACTACATAATACTAAATGGATTGATACAACAAGAGGCTATCACCCTTATCTATACTAATAAAAGCCTAGGTGGTCATTGTGCCATCATTCATGACATCGCCACCAGATGGCCAACACCAGGTGGCTGCCACAAAGATGGCTGCCACAAAATGGCCATGCACACAGAGGAGGCATAGCAGCCACTCTACATGGTGAGACCTGGGGATCCTGCGGCTCTGGGCGTTGCTAAGGAGGCCTGTTCCCTGCATCTCTGCCAACTCTCGCAGAGGAGGGGGTCCTAGCTGATGAGGCAAGTCGGGGCAGGGGAGGCCAGTTGTGGGCAATCAGGCCAGCAGGGGAGCAATTAGGGGACTTCAGACAGGCAGGCAGGAGAATGGTTAGGAGCCAGCAGTCCTGGATTGCAAGAGGGATATCTGACTGCTGGTTTAAGCCTGATCCTTGCCTATAGGATCGGGCCAATACCAGTAGTCAGACATCCCCCAAGGGGACCCAGATTGGAGAGGGTGGGGGCCAGGCTGAGTAACACTCCTCTCACCCCTCCCCCCGACCTTCGTGCATGAATTTCATGCCTCAGGCCACTAGTAAACATATATCCTCCCAATATAGGAACACCTAAATATGTTTTAAAATTTTAGTGGACTTTAAAGGACAGATCGATAGCAATAAAAGGAGAGTAGGGTACTTAAACACCCCATTGTCGATGGATAGATCTTCCCAACAAAAAATCAAAAATGAAACTGAGTCTTTAACTGACACACTAGATCAGATAGATTAAATTGATATTTACAGAACATTTCTTCCCAAAGCAGCCGAATATACATTTTGCTGAAGTGCACAGGGATATTTTTATAGATAGACTACATGTTAGGGCACAAACTAAGTTTTCAGAAATTCAAGAAGATAGAAATCATATCCAGCATTCCCTTGGATTACAATGTTATGAAACTAGAAATCAACTACAGTAAAAAAAAAAAAAAAAAAAAAAAAAAAAAAAAAGCTGTGACTCATAGATAGAGAGCAGGCAGACAGCTCAGGGGATGAGAGAGGGATTGACCAATAAAGAAAAAAGAGAGAGAGAGATAAAGAACTCATTGATATAGACAACAATGTGGTGATTTTGGGGTGGAGGGGGGTGGTTGGAAGTGGAACAAGTCACAGAGGAGATAAAATTTGATGGAAAAAATAAAAAATAAATTATTTAAAACCTCAAAAATATTCAAACACATGGAGGCTAAATAGCATGTTATTAAATAATGAATGGATAACCAAGAGATCCAGGAAGAAGTCAAAAATTTTCTGGAAAAAAACAAAAATGAACACATAATTACCCCAAATCTATGGGACACAGCAAAAGCTGTCCTGAAAGTGAAGTTCATAGCATTACAGGCCTACCTAAAGAAGCAAAAATTCTCTCATAAACAATATTACCCTACACCTAAAATAACTGGAAAAAGTACAGCAGAAAAAGTTCAGAGTAAATAGAAGGAAGAAAATAATAAAGATCAGAACAGAAATAAACTACATAGACTCTAAAAAGAACTAAAGATCAATGAAACCAAAAGCTGGATCTTTGAAAGGATAAACAAGATTGATTGACCTTTAACTGGACTCATCAAGAATAAAAGAGAGAGGATCTAAATAAGTCCAATCAGAAATGAAAGGGGGGAGGTAACCACTGACATCACAGAAATACAAATGATATTAAGAGAATAGCATTAACAACTATGTGCCAACAAAATAGTCAACCTAGGCAAAACAGAAAAATTCCTAGAAACATAGAATTTTTTTTAAACTGAATCAGGAAGAAATAGATACCTGAAAGCACCAATAACAATTAATGAATGCAAAACAGTAATACATTTTTCTTAAAAAATTCCTAGAAAAAATGTCCTGAGACTGGAAGGTTTCATAGATGAATTTTACTGAACATTCAAGAAAGAAAGCCTCCTAAAGCAATTTCAAATATTGAAGAAAAGGAAAGAATTCCAAGCTCTTTTTATGAGGCCAAAATCATCCTAGTACCAAAACAAGGTAAAAACACAACAAAGAAAGAAAATTATAGGTTAATATCCCTGATGAACAGACATGCTAACATACTCAACAAAATATTATCATATCAGATCCAGTAATACATTTTAAAATAAAAAACCATGATAAAGTGATATTTATTCTGGAGTTGCAAGGTCTGTACAAAATTTGCAAATCAATAAACATGTTACATAACATAAACAAAATAAATGATAAAAAATCACATGATCATATCAATAGATGCAGAGAAACCATTCAATAATATACAGAACCCATTTATGATAAAAAAAAAAAAACAACTCTCAACAAAGTGGGAATAGAGAAAACATACATCAATGTAATATAAGCCATATTTGAAAAACCTATAACCACATTATACTCAATGGGCAAAACTAAAAGTGTTTCCCTTAAGATCAGAAAAAAAAAAAAACAAAAAAAAACAGGGATTTCTGCTTTCACCACGCTTATTTAGCACAGTACTGGTCGTTCTAGGTACAGTGATCAGACAACAAGAAGAAATAACAGGTATCCAAATTGAAAGGGAAGAAGTAAAACTGTCATTATTTACAGATGACATGATAGGGTACATAGAGAGCCCAAAACATTCAACCAAAAAGCTAAATCTAATAAACGAATTTGGCAAAGTTGCAAGACCATCCTAATGGGTATGGAGGGATATTGCACTTTTGTTTGGATTTGATTTCTCTAATGAATAATGATGTTGGGCATCTTTTAATAAGATTTTTGGCCAATTGTATGTCTTTTTTTAAAAATATATATTTTATTGATATTTTACAGAGAAGAAGAGAGAGGGATAGAGAGTTAGAAACACCAATCAGCTGCCTCTTGCACACCCCCTACTGGGGATGTGCCAGCAACCAGCATGGAACCAACCAGCATGGAACCTGTGATCCTTCAGTCCACAGACTGACACTCTATCCACTGATCCAAACCAGTTAGGGCTGTATGTCTTCTTTAGATAAATATCTATTATAGTGTTTTGACCCTTTTTTAATCAGGCAATTTTGTCTTTTTTTTATTTTTGAATTGCAGGGTTTCTTTATATACCCTAGATGTACCTCTTAATATATATATATATATATATATATATATATATATATATATATGTAATTTTCAAATACTTTTTCTCATTCTGAAGGTTTCCTTTTCACTCAGTTGATTGTTTTTTTGATGGCCAATAGTTTTTAAGCTTAATATAGCCCCATATTCATTTTAAATATTTTTGTATTGATTTCAGAGAGCAAGAAAAAGAGAGAGAGAGAGAGTGAGAGAGAGAGAGATAGAAACGTCAGTGATGAGAGAGAATCACTGATCAGCTGCCTCCTGCAAGTTCCGTACTAGGGATGGAGCCCACAACCTGGCATGTGCCCTGACTGAGAATCAAACCTCAATCTCCTGATTCTTAGGTCAATGCTCAACCACTGAGCCACCCCGAAAGGGCTATAGCCCCATTTTCTATTTTCTTATGTTCCTGAACTTTTGGTATCATTTGCAAGAAACTATTGTCAAAGTTTTTCCCTTGGCTATTCTGTGAGTGTTATGGTTTTGGTATTACATTTAGAGCTTTAATACATTTTGAATTAATTTTTATATGTTGCATAAGATTCTTTTACATGAGAATATCCAATTTTCCCAATGCCTTTTGTGAAAGTCTGTCTTTTCCCCATTGTTTGGTCTTGGCACCTTTGTTGAGGATTATTTGATAATATAAAACGTGTTTATTTCTGGGCTCTCTATTCTGTTCCATTGGTCTGCGTATCTATCTTTATGCAGGTACCACTCTACTCTTACGTTAGCTTTGTAGTGTGTTTTGAAATTAGGAAACGCAAGCCTATAACTTGGCAAATTTGATGATTGTTTTGTCTCCTCAGGGTTCCTTGAGATATCATAAGAATTAAGAATATTTTTATTTATTTAAAAACTAGAGGCCCGGTGCTTGAAATCTTGCATGGGGTAGGGGGGTGTCGCTCATCACAGCCTGCACCCTCTCCAATCTGGGACCCCTTGAAGGATGTCTGACTGCCCTCTCACAATACAGGACAGCTGGCTCCCAACCACTCGCCTGCCTGCCGGTCTGATTGCCCCTAACTGCTTCTGCCTGCCAACCTGATCAACCCCTAACCAATCCCCTCACAGCCTTATCAACACCTAAAATCTCCCCTGCTGGCCCGATTGCCCCTAACGGCCCTTCCCTGCCAGCCTGGTCTCCTCCAACTGCACTCCTCTGCCGGCAATGTCACCCCTAACTGCCCTCGCCTGCTGGCCTGATCGCCCACAACTGCCCTCCCCTGCAGGCTTGGTCCCCCAACTGCCCTCCCCTGCTGGTCTTGGTCCCCCCGCAACTGTCCTCCCTTACAGGCCTGGGTCCCTCCCAACTGTCCTTCCTTGCAGGCCTGGTCCCTTCCAACTGTCCTCCTCTGCAAGCCTGGTCACCCCCAACTGCCCTCCTCTGCTGGCCCAGTCACCCCTAACTGCCCTCCTCTGCCTGCCCGGTCACCCCTACCTGCCCTCCCCTGCTGGCCTGGTTCCCCCCAACTGCCCTACCCTGCAGGCCTGGTAGCCCCCCCACAACTGCCCTCCCCTGCTGGCCTGGTCTACTCCAAATACCCTCCCCTGCAGGCCTGGTCCCCCCAACTGTCCACTCCTGCAGGCCAGGGTCCACCTCAACTGTTTTTCCTTGCAGTCCTGGTCCCACCCAACTGCCCTCTCCTGCTGGCCTGGTCTCACACAACTGCCCTCCTCTGCTGGTCCGCTCACCCCTAACTGCCCTCCCCTGCTGGCCTGATTGCCCACAACTGCCCTCCCCTGCAGGCCATCTTATGGTGGCCATCTTGGGTACACATGGGGACAGCCATCGTTGACCACATGGTGGCAGCCATCTGGTGTGCTGAAGTGACTGTCGATTTGCATATTACTCTTTTATTAGATAGGATGCCTTTGTTATTACAATATATTTTATTGAGTCTGCAGGTGGCTTTAAGTAGTATGGACAGTTAACCATATTTAATCTTCTAATTTATGATGTTGTTAATGATGATAGATATTTAAAGAAGCAATCTTTGTTCCTTTTTTCTTCAATCTCTTTGTACTCATCCCTCTGTGGTAGTTCACAAACCTCTCCTAGCCCCAGACTCCCTAAGGTGAGTACAAGACAAGGGTTCCAGAACTTTAGATCCAGGGCCTATGTGAGGGGATTAATTAAGCTGGACTTCCTCCCTGATCCTTCTGTTTTCCCCTCTGGTTTAACTGGCTATTAAACCCATGGGTGACTCTATTCTGTTGAACATCCTTTTCTTCTGCCAACTCTAGCTCAACTTAAACAATTTTGTCCTATATAAATAAGAACCTTTAAAAAAACAAATAAGAACCTTATTTACCAGAAGCCTTGCATATTAAGAATATTAGTGACTGGTTCATTTGACACATCACTAGTCTTTCAGAAATACTTGAAAGTCTTTCACAAGAAATGTAGTCAAATTGTAGTAAGAAGCTCGGAATATTCCTTGGCATGTAGAATGGGGAAAGTGAGACAGAAAGCTGAATAAACTGGCCTAGCAATTTACAGCCAGATACAGGAGGTCACCAGGGCAGAAAGACTCAGGTATCTAGCAATGGGCAAAACTGTTCCTAGATCTTGCCTTCAGCATGGCCTTTCCTCTCCTGGCATACCATTGGTCATGAGGCTTAGACCTCCTGTCCTGCTGTTGACCAATCAGTGGATATCACGATCTGAAAGGGCAAACCTGGAAATGCTGATAAATATTCTATTGAGAACTTCCCTGAGACCTCCCCTAAGTCCCCACCTGTGAAAAGTAGATAAAACCCCTCAAGACAAAGAAGACAGCATGTGCTCCTATTGGAACTCACCCCCTCAAATCTCCTTTTCCAATGAATTTTCTTTCACCTAAACTCTAAGTGGTACCCAGGAGACTTGCAACCAGGGGAACAATAGGCAACAGTAGGTCATCTTGGGCTAACCTCCTGAACTTGTCCCCAAGTCCCCTTGTCTCTGGCTCTCCAGTGAGCTGACAGCAGCCTTGCATAGGCCCACTTCTCTCCCATAAAGTTTCTAGAGAGCCGAAGCAGCCACACCTTGTCTCTCTCCTACTGCTTCTTCTATTCCACTGTCCCCAGCTTTAATAAACATAGTCTCAAAATCACCTGGACTCATATTCTGAAACCTTTCCTGCATGAAGTCAAGTACCTGCACACTACCAGCTGGTCTTAGGCAAATTCGCTCAGGGCCTGGCTTTTATTTCTGATAACATTTTGAAATGTAGAAGGAATGCTATTGCAAAAGGAAGGAAAGAGAACTGGGTGTGTTTTTTAAAAATATTTTTATTGATTTCCGGGAGGAATGGAAAGGGAGGGAGAGTTGGAAACATCAATGATGAGAGAGAATCATTGATTGGATGCCCCCGGCATTCCCCACACTGGGGGGTCAAGCCCACAACCCAGGCATGTGCCCTGACTAGAATCCAACTGTGACCTTTGGTGCATAGGTTGATGCTCAACCACTGAGCCACGCCAGCCAAGCTGGGTGTTTTTAAGAGAAGTTAAAAGTAAATAGTTTGACCTAACAAGTTAATTATTTCTGAATGAGTAAAAAGAGACAAACTGGAAACAAGGGAAGATGTAGAGGTTAGTGGAAAAGAAATATTGAGAAATTTTATGTGGAAATGCTAGAACCTAATTATGGGGGTATGGTTACACACTAACCCAACAAAGACTACTAACTATATTAATTCAAATGAAGCTGAAGTAGCTATGAAAACATGGCCCTCTATAACTTCCTGCTGAGGCACATGAAATTTACTGATAATACTCTTACTGTCTTCCTGTTCTAAGAAATTTTTAGATGGTAATTGCAATATATGGCATTGGGTTCTTACAGCCTTGTCCCCAAATAAACTTCATGATTACAGTTATAAATTGCACAACCAGCAGGAATCAGATTAATAATGAATGGCCCTTGAGTGTTTCCAATGGGAAATGAGTGGACCATTGCAAATGGGAACCCATCTCATGAGCAGATTGTGAAAACTGAAGAGGTGTATTGTGTGCCCTCAAACTATAAGCAAATGTTGAAAAATACAGAGAAATGAGACAGACAGCAAAATTTGGATCATGATAGCTTATAGGTTAGGGATGATCCAAAATGATTTTCTTGTGTGTTTTTTTTTTTTAAATCCTAAACAAAGGATATTGTTTCCATTGATTTTTAGAAAGAGTAGAAGGGAGAGAGGAGGGAGAGGAGGAGGGAGAAAAAGAGAGAGATATGATTGGCTGTCTCCTGCACACATCCTTATTGGGAACAGGGATTGAACCTGCAACCCAGACACATGACCTTGACCAAGAACTGCAGACTGATACTCTAATCACTTAGTGACACTGGTCAGGGCCAAAGTGTTTTTCTTAATGAAGACCTGTGGAACCTGACTGGCTACCATTTACCTGCTTTTCACTTTTGAGAAAATTTGACCTTGACTTCCATCCAAGATTGCAGTCTTGCCCTATCCCCAATGGTCAATTGATCAGCTGGATGAACTAACACTTCCTAGCGATGAGCCTTTCTAGCACCATGGGACCACGTTTCCAACCAAAAGGTTGGTCATCAATGAATCATTCCGTTTGACTTATGACCCAAAGGAGGAGGTGTGGATGAAAATGGGGCCACATACTAAACCTGACAAGCTCAGAGGAGGCCTGCATAGTATGATTTGCAAAATCAGAGACCTTAAGTAACCACATAAGATGGCCTGAAATCACAAATTCCTAACTAGAAGTGAGTCATGGTGGGTAATTATGTTTTAGATATTTTTTTCTGACAAAGCTGAATTTTTATGTTAACTGAACATGTCTATTGGCTTTTTGCATTTGTGATAACTTACTTTTGGAGTATCAGGAAAAGTTTTTCTTTTTTTCTAAACCCTCACTGCACCAGAGGAGAAGCCACAGCACCCCTCATTGCTATTGTCATCATGTTAAGTGTTAAATGCTAACTATCATCTATCAACCAGTGTAAAAGAAGTATGTGTCTGTTTTACTTTTTATCCAATCTCAGAGATTTCCCTGCTTTGCTTTCTCCCACCTCCATAATCTATCACCAATGGATTTTATTTAAGCCGTTATGCCTCCTGGTTTGATTGTAATGTATAACCTACGGTGCAAAACTGCCACTTTTTGTTGAGATTTTGCTTCCTGACAATTGTTGTCAGTTTTACTCAAACTCATAAAAATCCTCTACGGGTTTAAATTCCCAGCTTCTTATCAAGATTTGGCCTTTATGGCAACCTGTCCTCACTCTGCAACTATCCAGAATCCTGTCAGGAGTTTCCTCATCAAGAAAAAAGACACTCTTATTGTCTGTATCACTCAGAAAATTTCAAGCATTTAAACTGCTCTATTCTAAGAACCAAGAAATATCTTTCTATGACATCAATTGAGGCTTTTTGATGTGAGATCATTTGCCCAGAGTCACACAGCCTGCACGTGGACTCAACCATGCCATGTATTTTCTATTGGCACTTGACATCTAGGCTCCACCCGTTCCTATGTTTCCTCCTATATCAGAGGGGCTGAAAGGGTAAATAGGACCTTTCCCACTTGTAATGATTGAGAATCCAGGTGGGAATTCATTTCAGCCTCTGAGATACACTTGTGTATAGTTTGGTCTCTGGAAGGGAGAAGGTTCTGTGATTCCTGCTCCTGGTGGGTAGGCTCTGCAGACAGAACTTATGTGAAGAAGCAGGTGTTTCTTTAGCTCTGGGTGGGGCTGTGGCAATTGCACCTTGAAACCGGACTTCCTGTGTCAACTCCCTAAATTCCATTTTTCTGGCCCTTCATTGGTTTTGCAAGCACCTAACTCTCTCTTCTAAAGATCTTTCTGCACAAATGTTAATGACTGGTTTACTTGCAATATTCCAAAATTGGAATAACACATATGTCCATGAATGGGTGAATAGATAAACAAATTTGGTGAATCCTACAATGGAACAGACCTGAGAGATTAAAATGGATAGATCTATTTCAAGATAATTGTGTTGACTCAAGAAGCCAAAATTCGCCCAAAATTACATATTATATGGTTCAAATTATGAAAATGTCAGAAAATGCAAATACTCTATAATGCCAGAAAGCACATAAGCGTTTTCTTAACACTATTGAAGGGAGTGGGAGAGGGACAGAGTGAGGAGATTATAAGAGGGCCTGAGGAGGCTTTAAGACTGAAGAACATGTACATTTTCTTCATTGTAACAACTTCTCTGCTGCATGCATCTGGCAAAGCTTAATGAATTGTATACTTTCAATATGTTAAGTTTTATTATATGTCAACTGAAACTCAGTAAAGATGTTAAAATTTAAATATACACATATGAAAAAGGACTTAAAGTGTAAATTGAATAGAAAATTCAAAACTGTAACATGACTTTTTTATTGCACATTTTTCAGCTTATCCAATAAAGGGGGGTGAGATATTCCACAGCCTGCAGCCTCCTCAGGTATCTGCAAACCCCACCTCAGCAGCACCCACAGCCCAGCGGGGTCCCACCTCACCAGCATTACTAAGGCCACATTCCTTCTCACTCTTCACACTGCCCAAACTGGACTTTGAAAGCTCCTCCATCCAGCCAGGCACCTGCCCACCAAAGTCCACTCCTTTGTAGACAGCTCTTCCCCACCACCCTCTGCCCAACGGGTGAATGGCCACTCATGCTTCAGGTCTTAGCCAGGAAGTCACTTTCTCAGAAATGCTCTTTGGGATCCGCAGACAAGCTGAGACTCAAGTACATACAACTCTTTCTTCACGGTCCTTCTCTGGATTATAATTAACTCCTTAGTGCTGTGATTTCTCTGAGAGCCTGCCTTTGTTACAAGGTAATCTCCATGAGCACAGGTCCCACCTATGTCCTGTTCTCTGAGTTCCCAAGGCCCATCCCAGGCCTGACACATCACAGATTTTCAGTAAAGACTCATTAAATGGATGAGGGAAACCACACAATGGAAGTCTGTCACCTGTGTGACACTAGTGTTCCTTATAGGCACGAAGCCATTGGTGTCAGCATGGGAGGAGGCCAAAAGTGTCCAGGGATGACCCAGGGATGGGTTTTTCCCCCCTCATACAATCAGGGGTGCGGGAGACAGAACCAACTAACAGTGAAGGGTCAGACATTCCTTCATTCCCAGAAAATCACAGTCCTCCCCATTTCCACCTTGTGAGTGATGTTTCATATTCCTGGGACCTGGACAGCAGCCTCTGTTCTTTGTCTTCTCACAGAGCCCTGACCTGACAGACACTCTGGATCTTCCACCCCAGGTAGAGGTACTACCATGGGAAAAGAGAGCTCACACTGACCTCAAAGGATTCAGGGGATGACTCCTAAACCGAAAATCCCTTGTCTGTGGGACACCTGCCTGTAGTCCCTGAACATCTCACCCACCCATTATGTCCTCAGGATCAAGGGGAACGTTTTCAGCAGGATAGGACAGAAGAATCCAGGATCTGGGGTTGCTTCCATCTCAGAGGTGCTGAGGGTCCCATAGGGGACTTGCATTCCCTAACAGAGGAGCCCACAGAGTCTCCGTGGGTGACACTCCATGTGGAGCCACTCCAGATGCTGGGCCCTGTGGGGAGGCCTAGAGCAGATGACAGAGAGGGACACAGGGGACTGGATGCAACATCCCAATGCTATGATGGAGACACAGGGTATTTGGGGGATCAGCCCTCCAGTTTGGCACACTCTACTAAAAGCCTTAGAAGAGACATCACCAGACCCTGTTCTTGAAACCTTTGGGACAGAGAGCTCCTCCTGAAATAGCATATCCACCAGAGGGGCCAGTTCTTATGACAACAGACTCATAATACTCTGGCCCCTGGTCCCTCTGAGATAGATGCAACCCCAGATCTTGTCCTCTTGCTGGGCTCACCCTGCTCTGGGATGGAGTCAGGCGTATTAAATCCACAGTGACAGGGCCCCGACTGACTGGCCTTTGAGCTTGAAGGCCAGGGCCCACCTCTGCCCAGGTGTCAGGATCACCTCCTACCCTCTGGTCAGCATCCATGGTGCAGCACCTGACATTGGCTGCAGGTCTCCTCCCGCTCTCCAGGGGTGACATTTAGACACACAGACAACACAGGGAATTCACACATGAAAATGGCTTTGCCTAAGGAGCTGGAGAAGGAGCTTGATTTAAATCCCTTGCTCCCACAGGTGCTTTTGGACCCCACCCTTTTGCCTGCTCCATCCAACCTGCCACTTCTAGGGCCTGTGAATAAAAAGGGGGGCTTTAAAATAAGCCTGAAAAGCCCAGGGGGTCACATGGCAGGCCTGACAAGCTCAGTGACGCACAGTGTGGTCTGATCACAAATGCCTAACTGGGCAGGTGATGGCAGGTAGTCATGTCACAGGCACACAGCTTCCTTAACAAATGTCAGTCTTTACATTAAGTGAGCCCTTTCCCTGTTCTTATGCATCTGGGATAACATACCTTTGACACATCAGAGTAGTTGTTTTTTTGCAAGATGATTTGAAGGCACAGACTCTGGGACCAGCATATGAGACAACATACTTCTTATGATACCTGGTTCCTTGCATAACCTCTCTATGTGCTATAAATATTAAAAATCCTGGACCCACCAAAGTGAAGAAGAAATAAAAAAGTATGTGTTTCTCCATTTTGCTTTTATCAATTGTAGAGATTTCTTGGCCACCTAATGGATTTCACACAACTTTTTCCACCTTCTTTTTTTTATTATAATGTATAAAATAAGTTGCACAACTGCCATTCTCAGGATTTGAGATCGTGTTCCAGGGATATGACGTTAGCTTGGTTCAAATAAAATAATAAAAATCTTCACAGCTTGGCAAGTTTCTTACTTTATAAGGGCATAAGAGCACGTGCTTTCTCAGGGCTCTATTTGCTGCTCCCCACACCATGCCTGGCACCACCCATGAACAAGGTGGGGTAAGGAAAGGAAACTCCCCCAGGCAGGGGACAGACACCACCCCTCAAAGGTCAGGGAACACAAGGACAGGCTCAGCCAACAGAGGGAGAGTCTCCCAGAAAATAGCCCCTGAATACCAGGGAGCTCACAGCAACCTGGCCTCCCACCACAGCCCTCTCTCCCTAGGGCACACAGGAAACCTTCCCCTTCATACACACAGGAACTGCAGGTCCTTCTGAGACTCCTGGTCCTGAGACCCTTCCTGGGTCTCTGTTCCTCGAAGCAAAACCCAGGCTGCTGACAACCTGAGATACAGGGAGGGACCACTCAGCTGTCACCACCCAGCTTGACCCCTTCTCACACCCCCGAGTCACCTCTGTGGCCTTCCTGCT
This sequence comes from Plecotus auritus, assembly GCF_963455305.1. Taxonomy (NCBI): domain Eukaryota; kingdom Metazoa; phylum Chordata; class Mammalia; order Chiroptera; family Vespertilionidae; genus Plecotus; species Plecotus auritus. Next base: position 17,554,167 of record NC_137785.1, read on the forward strand.
GGGAGGAAATCCAACCTTCCCAGCCCATTTGAGAACAGGGGTAAGACCCGGTGCCCAGCTGGATGTCTGTGTCATAAACAGAAATAATCCCCAGGTATGGGGCCTGTGGGACTCCCTGTGCAGACCCAAGGCCAAGACACACCACAGGCCAATGCTTGTTCATCCTCTCAGGGGGTACGTGCCCCCATCCGACTTGCTGTTGCAAGTGGGCTCCACAGGCCAGTAAGACCCACCTTCCTTGAGAGATTGTCAGATGCAGAGTCTCTGGTCCAACGCACACCTGCTGAGTCAGAATCCGCATTTTAACAGGATCTGGAGACCCTCTCTGCGCCCAGGAGAGTGAGAGAAGCTGCCCCATCACCACATCACCAGATTGCATTCTGGTTGGGCATCTACATTAGTGGGACAGCTGCTGAATCAGCATCTAAGGTGTCACCTGGGCATCGCAATCTTTACAAAGTTCCACAGGTGATCTGATGCACAGTGGCAGTGACATCCCTGTGACAAAAGTTCCTGAGGTGGCCCCAGAGATCCTGCTCTGAAGGGAAAAGTCAAATGTGAAAGAGAGAGGTCTGTGGGGGAGGCTACTGTGCACCTCACTGGGAGCCATGGGGAATGCCATCGACTTGGGTGACCCAGGCTGGTGCTTTTCCAAACAGAGCATGTGAGTGTGTGTGTGTTCAGATAACTCAGCAGTTCCAAGGGAACAAAAATATGGAGGGATGGTAAACTGGAAGGAGGGGAAAAGGGTGGCACAAATGAGGGGAGGAGGAGGTGGGTCCTTGGCACAAACTCCGCCCTGGTCCATGTGACCAGGTAAGAGATATTGCACCAGGAGGAGGCCCAGTGCACAGTGAAGAGGGACAGCAGATCTCATCAGTTTGTACAGCGGTGCCTTTGAGCTTTCCTGGAATCCAAGCTCTTCTGGCAAAGGCAGGGACAATGCAGGCAACAGACACCATGGAGTCACTCTCAGCCCCTATCCACAGAGGACCTGTCCCATGGCAGGGGCTCCTGCTGGCTGGTAAGGAAGGAACAATCCCTGGGGGTGGACTGAAGGAGGAAAGATGGGGCCTTGCTGGGGTCTCCTGTGGAGGACAGTGCTGTGAGAGTGGAGGAGATCGCTCTGTGTGGACCTGAGGGGAGAGGACAGGAGAGCAGAGTAGGATGGATAAGGGAGATGGGTAACAGGTAACAGGGAAATCTCATGATCTGGAAGTCGAGTGGGGCAGGGAAACTTCAATTGCTGTTACATCCTAAGTTATTCATCACTAAGTATTGAATTTTGAAAACTGACCATAATAATAACAATTTATGTCAGGTGGCACCAGAAAAAACTTAACTAGGGGTGCTAAACACTGACCTTACCACCAGCATTGGGGTAAATACACGCCAGGCGGTGCAGGACTCTGGCTGTTGAGCACTCATTCACCCACATTCATTCACCCACAGGTGTTTGCAGCCTGTTGCAGGCACTGGGGATGCAAGATCTGACAAGCCCCTGTCCCCATGGAGCTCACGTTCTATGGGTAGAGAGAGATAAGAAAATATCTACATGTGATATCAGGTACCCACAAGTGTTATAAAAGAACAGAGCAGAGACAGATAAGAAAGTGATTAACAGAAAGTCTTTAGGGAAGTGTTCCATTAAGGTGCCTCCCATGGATACCCCTAAGCGTCAGCAGTGGTCTGAGGGCAGTGAGTGGGTGAGCCAAACAGACACCTGGAAAAGAGACTGCGAAACAGAAAAAGTAACAGGTTCACAGGTGTTGAAGTATTGGTGGTCATGCTGTTGACCTTGACCAACAGGAGACACACACACACACACACACAAACACCAAGGCTGAGAGATGAAGAGACCTGTTCTAAATCCAGGGCCTCATCTCTCCATCCCAATATAGAGCTCCAAATATTTATCAATTTCTCTCTTCCCTCCTAGTTTCACTCTTAAATTTCTGGAGCCTGCCCACCACTGCCCAACTCGCTATTGTGTCAACCTATTCTGCCGAAGGGAAGAATGTGATTCTACGCATCCGCAACATTCCTACTAATGCTATAGGCTTCTCGTGGTACAGGGGGGAAGGGGCAAATCCCAAACGTTTTATTACACGTCTTGGAGAGAACGTCGTATTTTATAGGACAGGGAATGAATACACCGGTCGAGAAGAAATAGACTTGGATGGATCCTTGCATATAAGGAAGGTCACTATGAAGGACTCAGGAATCTACACCGTAGTAGTCCGCCTTGAAGACTCAAAGAAAGAAATAGGATTTGGACAGCTCGATGTATACCGTGAGTGATTGGCTCTCTGACCTCTGGGTGTTAGGTGGGTGAACTTCACTTCACACACAGGACTGATAGCACTGGACTCTCCTCCATCCCCCTCTGCCTTACATTCCAAGTTAGGTTTGGGCATTTAGTGCAGGACACACACAGTGGAAACAAATTTTCTAAGGTCAGAGTTTCCTTCCTGGATTCCAGCCCTGCAGACATTCACCACAGAGAGAAGGGCCAGTCTGATGAAAGTCGCTCAGCAGAGGGAGACCAGTCTCAGTCTAGGTCCCTGGGCCCCTCCCCATGACCATGATCCTGAGAAAGACCCTGCAGGGCTGGGCCAGGGCCCATATTGAGGGGGCCCCTGCAATTCTCATAAAGAAGCTCAGCTTCGGCAGCCCCTCCCAGACCCCCTGCCCCAGGGGGACCCTGTGTCAGGTTGCGGTTAACTTCCTGGGAAGAGCTGAGTTGGTGCAATGGTTTCCGGGTGTCTGAGTCACAAGGCTTTTGAGTGCTCACCAGCCAGAGCTCAGCCCCATGAGCCACAACTGGATAGGAGTGGTCCTTCACCTGAGACTGTGTATGGATAACACAGATGGACAAGGAGACCAGGCCATTTGAGAACTACACTGAAAAATTTAGGAGTCTAGAGAAACGCCAGAATCACAGGGAACAAAAAGGAGAAAAGATGCTCCTGGCAGCTCCTCGACCACCAGGGATCAGCCCAGGAGACTCTCTCTTGGAGTTGATCAATAACAGATGCCCATCATTTGAGCAGCTCCCCTGTCCCAATGTTTAGTCAGATACTGTGAATATTTTATTGTTAATACACTGACACCTTGGCAGTCAAATGTTCATCGTACATCCTTGAGAGGAAACCGAGGCACAGGGGGATAGAGTCACTAAAGCAGGGCCACCCAGACCATGAGAGTCACTCAAGGTCTGTCTACAGCCATAATCCCATCCTCTCCTCCATCCCAAAGGGATCCCTAAAGCAAACATTGGTTTAGATCTTCCCTTAGGCATCCCCAGCTCAGAGAGAGAGTGAAATCTTGGTCTGGGAAATAACACCAAATGGAGAATTAATTTCTTTGTACTCTAGAACCAAATTGACTGCAGTAATCATCAGTCAATGCTGGGGACACCCAGACCTTCCCCTCAGGTGGCTGATCCACCCCTCACTGCACTGGAGTTGAAACCACTGATTTGTTTCCTGATGTGTTGGTGTCACTGCCACTGGATATAACGGAAAGGACTTTGCCGGCTCACTCCTCATTTTACACTTGTAACCAGCTAAGGGATCAAGATGTAACACACTTTTTTTTATGAATTAGGAAGAAATAAATGGTTTCTGAAGGAAAGAATGATCTAAAAACCCTTCAGAGTCTGAAACCTGGATGCAGAGTCCTAGAAACTCTGGCCACATGGGAAAGGCTTCCTGTCACTCCAGGGGTTGAGACCCATGTTTCAGACCCTTTGCTGTGCTCTAGAGAAATAGTCCTTTCTGCTATAGCTCTTAGGCCCTGGGGTATTAATAGTAATTTTTGCATATGGGGGAATTTTAAGATATTTTCAAATTTCTATCTCAGAAACACCAAACACAAATGGTCCACAAGGGCCAGAATGTCAGCAATCCATGCTCCCATCTTGCTGTCCATCACCCCTTCTGCATCTGCACAAGCCTCCCCTGCCCTCAGTACAGGGAAGTTGACTGTAATGACCAAGGGCAAAGCATATGGTTGTGCTGCCACAGTCAGCTCCTGTTTGTCCCTGCAATCTTTTCCAGCTAATTCCTTGGGTCCTGCTCTATCATTTATAGGCTCATTGGCTCATGTTAGTCATACTCACCTGGGAAGGCCTGACCCAGCTCTTGGCCCCGGGGTCTGAGTAGTCAACTGACCACAGACTTGATCCTGGTCCCCATGTTTTATTTCTGCTCCAGTCTGAGTCTCTAAGATGTCCTGGGATATGGTCCCTCTTAGAAACACACCTCAGCTGGGCAATGAAGGTCTGTGCAGCTAGAAAAAAAATTAAAGTCAGCTGGTCAGTGAAGAAGTAGGAGAGGTGTGGGAGGATGGGGGGAGGGGTGTCTCTAACTCTAGGTCCTCTGTTGTTCCACAACCAAATCCTGCTAATCTATTGAATGGTGCCCTTCATTTGTTTGCATGTGGATATTGCTGTTCAACACTATTTGTTGAAAAACTGTCATTTCTCCATTGAACAGTCTTGGCTCCTGAGAAAGGCTGTGCTTTATCACAGACATAGAGGATTTAAGTTCTCTGAGGGCTCAGATCCCCAAGCATTGGTCTTGTGATACATAGACCTAACTTATTCTTTTAAGTTGGGTGAGAGTTGAGAGGTGCCAAGTCCGATTGAAGAACCCTTGGAGGATTCAAGTGTCCCACACAGGGCAGTGTTCTCCTGTTACCTGCTCAGTGGAGTTACCCACACCCAATATCACAAGCATCAACTTTGAGAGTTTTGATTTATATTTTTCTAATGATAGTGATGTTTAGCATCTTTTCCTGGGCTTACTGATGAATTTGTATATCTTCTCTGGAGAAATGTGTATTCAAGAGGTTTGCCCGTTTTAAAATCAGGTTATTTGGAGTTGCTGTTGTTGAGTTGTAAGAGATCTTTATATATTCCAGATATTAAGCCCTCATCCTATTATTGATTTGCAAAGTATTTTATACCATTCCACAGATCACATTTCACTCTGTTGATTGTGTCCTTGTATGAACAGAAGTTTTCCATTTTGACAACAATCTAAATTATCTAATATTTTCTGGCCTAACTTTCTAGTGTCATATTCAAGAAATCATTGCCCAACCCAATGTTATACTGCTTACCCCTATGTTTTCTTCTAAGAGTTTTGTAATTTTCGTTCTTACCTTTAGGATTCAATCCATTTTGACTGAATTATTGTGTATGGTATAAGCAATGGTCCCCTTTATTTGTTTGCATGTAAACATTGCTGTTCAACAGCATTTGTTGAAAAGATTGTCCTTTCTCCATTGAACAGTCTTGGCTCCTTTATCAAAACCATTTGATTGTGTCTTTTGACAAATAGAAGTCTTTATGCCAGTGTCACACTATTTTGGTTACTTTCCCTTTGTAGTAAGATTTGAAATTAGTAACTGTGAGCCTACAATTTCAATTCATCCTTTTTAAGGTTGTTGCAAACATTTGGGATCCATTGAAATTCCACATAAATTCTGAGATTGTTTTTTTTTATTCTGAAAAAAAGTAATTGGGATTTTGATAGGCATTGTTTCAAATATGTAGATAGTTGGTGGTCTTGGAATCAATGAACATGGATGTCTTTCCAGGTATTTGTTTCTTCTTTACTTTCAGAAATGTTTGGTAGTTTTCAGTGTATTCTTCTTCCACCTTATTATGTTTAATCCTAAGTGTTCTAGTCTTTTTGATGCCATTGTAAACGGAATTGTTTTCTTTATTTTATTTGAGGATTGTTCATTTTTGTTTAATAAATGGAAATGATGCTGGGTGTTGATTTTGTCTCTGGCACTTTCATCTTTTGTATTAGTTCTAATAGTAGGTTTAGGTAAGTGTGGTGAAATCTTTAGGGTGTTCTACACTAAGATTACGTTGTCTTTTTAAAAAGCTATTTTCTTATTCCTCTCTAAATTGGATATCTCTTATCTTATCTTCTTGCATGATATTTCTGACTGGTTGAATTAGGGGAAAAACAGCATCCTCGTCTTATTCATGCCCTTAGTACTGTTTTCAGAGGTTCTCCGTGTAGTAATGTGTTAGCTGTGAAATTTCATATGTGGCCTTTACCATATTAAGTAATTTCCTCCTATTCGTACAGTTCCTGTCTTTTAAAATTATAACCACTTCTCTTTCTTGATTTATTTCACCATTATATGCAATCAGTAGGCCTGGAAATAAAGTCCTGTTCAGACTGAGTAATCCTATAGATGGAAATTCTCCAGGTCCAAGGTCATGAAGACTGGGTTGGGCCATCTTTATTGCCTAATTAGTTATTTAACAACAGTTAAATGCCCTTTCACTTTCCTTAAAGTCCCATTGGCCCCAGTAGTGGACAGGACAGAAGTGGTAAGATTGCTTTTCCCAACATACACGGAATTTTTAAGTAAAAAAAAAAAAAAAAAAAAAAAAAAAAAAAAAAAAAAAAAAAAAAAAAAAAACTTCTAGGAAAGGGTCAATAAAAGCTCATGAGAGGAAAATTCCACCTTATGGTGAGGTTATAGGGCATGTAGGCTGCGAATGGGGTTCTCTGTGTTGACACTACAAAGATGTCTATGGGAACAGGTCAGAAGTGATCTGGGTTCAGAGAGGAGGTGCAGCCCTCTCCCTACACATTGTCACCTGAATAAAGACAATTGTCCTTCTGCAGAGATCAGAACCATCTTCTGGTGACATTACAGAGCTCACAGTGGACTCTCAGTGGCTAAGATGTCTGAGGAGGCAGCATGGCCCAGGTCCCAAGCTCACTTTCAGTTAGCCATGCCCTCTGTTTCTCCACAGAGCCAGTGAGAGTGCCCACACTCCTAGCCAGCAGCACAACAGTCACGGAGAATAAGGATGCCGTAGTCATGACCTGCTACACAGATGCAGTCTCCACCCAGTGGTTCTTCAATGGCATGGATCTGCGGCTGACAGAGCGGATGCAGCTGTCCTGGAACAACAGAATTCTCACCATAGACCCAGTCAGGAAGAAGGATGCTGGGAGTTACCAGTGTGAAGTGTCCAACCCCATCAGTTCTGCTGATAGTGAACCGGTTGAGCTGGATGTAAAATAGTAGTGAGCCTCCTCCCTTCCTCTATGTTATTAAACTGAATAAAATTTTTGAACCCTTAAGTAGATATATTGTGAGGGTGGAAAGTCCTTTGAAAACTTGCATTGAGTCAATAAATGCTCAAAAAAAAGAGCTGACATTGTCATTATTATTGACTTAAGGTGATACCAGATCCCACCTCTGTGTGATCTATGTTGTACCATCTCCACAGTGGAGGTTAAACCGAGTCTTTCAAGAGAATGGCCGTGTTTGTGTGATTACTCTGGGTGCACATGATGAGTTTGCATAAATATAAATTCTGTCCCTTATCCAAGGGGACATGTAGTAGATGCCCAGCCACTGTTGTTGGCAATGGGAATGGACAGGAGGACACCCATGTGGGTAACATCACTGATCTTTTTTCTCCGTTTGACTTATTTCAAAAAATTTCTTAAGTCTTTTTGAGTATTATTATTTGTATGGCTATAGACTTATTTGCATAAACTCAATAGGATTCTGTCTTCCTTGTTAATAGGGTATAATTGGAAACCTTAGTAATATAACCAAGGCTTTGGCTCATATGTCCTAGTTCAGACTGATGCCACAGAATTAGAAATGACCTCACCTTTTATGAAGCTAAGTTTGACCTTTGGAGCCTTTTGGAATCTCTTGGAGATGAGGTCATTACCCAAAGCTAGAGGGTGAGGCTTCCTAACCTCAAGAGACTGTTAAAATTCCCATCTTCGGTTTCATAGAAAAACCTGCATTAGAGCCAACTATGTGGTGAATGTCAGTTCCTCTGAGCTTAGGTCATTAATCAGGCCAAATCTAGCAAAACTAGCCATGTGGTAGGATGGAGAATACCCTTCATCCTTGGAGATAACCTGTGGTCAAAAGGAAGGTGACTGTAGAGAGCAATGTAATGCCTCTATGGAGAACTCCAGAAGCACAGCCTTCTGGGAGATAAGATCCTGGCTGTGTTGAGGAACTCTCAGCTACTTTGTTTATAAATGGCTGGGAAATTGCACCTCTTTATAAATTTCTGGAAATGATAAAGATGTAGACTGGGTCTTGGCTAAAAGAGATTTAGTTGTGTTTCCCTCCGCTGTGCAGAAAGCAGTTTTGTTCTGAACTAGAGGCCTTAGTGTTCCCTCAGAGTCACCAACCTTTACACAGGTTCTTCCTGACAACATGCCTTTGTCTTCCATCCTTAGACCATTTATTTTATAAATGTAATTGTAATTAGTATTTGCAGAGTCTTTCTCTGCACTTCTGAAATATACACAAGTCTGCTCAAAAACTTCTTGCCAGTGTTATGACCCAGAGAATATCTGTCTCAAGGGCCTGGCCCCATCCCTTTAAAATTTAATCTTCCAGGTGTCCCTGTGTCCCAGTCTCTGAGGGAGAGTAGGAGCCTAACTTGGCTGGGGAACCTTTACAACAAAGATGTGAAAAGACCTCCTGACAGGATTTCAGGAAATGTTTTACATTTCCTTTCTGTAAAGCCAATTAAAAAACACAAATGCCTATAATTCCTTATTTTTTCTTAAAATATCCCCAGCCTTTTCTTTCAGGGGTGTTGAGTGCCATCTCACTGCCTTATTGCATGGTTCTGAATAATGTCTTTCTTGCCTCTTTAAATTTGTTGGACACATGTTTTACTTTGTCATCATCTACCTGTAACTAGTTGATTCTGTCATTTTGCTCACAGTGTCGATCCTTATCTTATTTTCAAAGCTTCCAATTTCTTTCCTTATCAGGCTAAAATTCTCCAAATAAATGTCTCCAATTTTCCTGCCTCCCTTTTCTGACTTGGCATCCACAGCAGCATCTGACGTGACTTCTTAGATGCTTTTGAGGCTCCAGGTTGCCTCAGGATGGCCTTTGCACCAGAATCTGAGAAGACATGCAGGCCTGAAAGGGCACAAATCCACAGGGACCAAACCATCAACAGTGTTCGCATTCATTTTCACTGCACCTTCAAGGGACAAGATCACAGAGATTTTAACAAATATTCTGTCTTGATCCTTAGAAACTCTAGTAAAGATGCTGGTCCCTGACTTGTCAGCCACCCACAGGCTGTCACTAAAAGATGCTGTATTGTGTTCGCCATGACCTGGAGCTCAGGCCAGACAGGAGTCCTCATACTTGTTTTCTTCTTTGGTGTTACAATCACCAAGTGCCTGTTCTTAGAGAATCCACATCCAGAACCTGGGAAATGGAAATAAATCTTTCCAGTGCCTTGTGGCTTCTGGGGTATTTAGCTATACTCCTGACACCTAGCCAGAGGTGGATTGTGGGTAAGCAGGAGTGGACATAGAGGGGAGCTGATGAGTGATAGTATCTCTTCAGAGCCAGGATGATAAATTGTAAGGCCTGGGGTGTTTGGAGATGTTAGGCTTTATATGAGGTCAAGGGAAACTAAAGGGGCCCTGCAGGTGGGCTCTTTTGGGGAGGGTTCTGGATGGGGATGAGGGATATGAGTGAGGGTCTACCTTCTACCTGTTGAGGTAGAAGCCACTGGAGCTGGTGTAGTGAAGTGGGAGTGACGTTTTCCAAAACTTGGCTAGGTGAGAGTGGTGAGTAACAAGGTTGGGGGAAAGGATAAGGTTCTTGAATATTCATATTAGTGTCCTGACATTGGTACAAGAGGGAGCACCAGATATACTGGCTGGCAGGGGTTACAGAATAGACATAAGAAACAAGAGGGAAAAGCAGATGAGCATCTTGTAGGGAGTTAGGAGTCTGAAAAGTGAGGAGGGATGGGGACACCATGAATGCAGAATATGAGCCTAAGGAATTTGTTATTTGAGCCAGGAAATTAGTAGAAGTCCAGGGTAGTCAGAATATAACAGTGGTTGGCATGGAGCCTGGGGAAAGTGGGGAATGCAGGGCAGACTTGAGGCCGAGGACCAAATTGAGGGCCTTCCTCCAGCTCCAACCCAGTAGAGATGTGTGTAATTGGCTCTCAAAGCAGTTACCCCATGGCCTGGGAGAGCCATGAAAGTCCAATCTCACCCTTACACACCATGACGTGCCTCAGCTGAGTGAACATGTTAGCCATGTCCAAGGGATATGTGTGTCCGTGAGTAAGTCCATGGCTGATAGTATGTGTGTGTTGGGGGAGAAGGAATTGAGGGCTGGCATGACCTTGGAGTGTGTGGAGCATTTTCCTTCTTTGTTGACTAGTCAGAGTAACTTTTTGTGATTTCACAGGTAAGAGCTCTGTGGTAGGTCACAGAGATGGAGTGGTAGGTACCCATGGTGGCCACCTGTCCTTGTCTAATCCAGGATGCGTCACTTCCATCTGTGATAGATGCTTCTCTCCTCACCTGAACTTATGTTGCTGGGTGTGGTCGAACCAAGGTTATGATGAGCAGTGATGCCTACCTGGTCACATTACAGCCCACGTTCAGACTCTCCATCTCTCCTCAGGCCTAGAAGCCTGTTGGGAGCTGTTGTTTTATTGCTGTAGAAGATATGGCCTTGCTCACCACCCTAGGAGACTGCATGTAATTATTTTATTAGGTCTCACCTGACGTTTCACAAAGCACCTTTCATTCTTCTAACTTCAATTAGCAACTTGTCCTTTTCTCTGGAGGATATATCCAGCATGGCCCAGACTAGTGGAGCCATAGATGGGACAGATCCCTGAATGGTCACAGATGTGAATGGCCCTATGGCTCATGCTTTGCTTAAACTGCTGATCACAAGAGTTGATCCTGTCTCTGTTGTCACTGTCGTCGCTGATGTCATTGTCTTAGAGCATCAACATTAGCAGACATCACTTCCACCCTTTGGAGCACAAGTGTCTTCCTAAGGCATTTAGAAAGTTACAGCTTTGTTCATCTTTAGCAGGAAAGCCTCTAGTTCTCACCATTTTTATGACCTTAGTTTGGCATTAAATTAACTTGGAGAACGAACACATCCATTTGCCCTGATAGGGAGGGCTGGCATCATGGGCTAGTAATTTGTGCAGCCACTTACAAGGCCTATGGTAGGTTTAATAGATTGGTTTTGTCATCCTGAAATTCTTAATTCGAACAAAGAACCGAGAACTTTCACATGACTTTTCAGAGTTCTGCCCCTAGGCTTGACCATGGGTTGGAAAAATTCTGTAATATGACCATCAGAGGGCAGCACAGAAGCAAGGAAACCCGGAGAAGCTTTGAAGGGATACAGAGAAGTATTTGGCTTTTTCTACTCTATTTATATCATTACAAGTGTCTAATGAACAGGACCATCCCATGCCCACCTCTGTAGCTTAAAGAAGGAAGGTTATCTGTCTATGATATAGTGCAGAGATTCAAATTTAAAGAAATCTCAGGTAGTTGGCTCAAATGAGAATGGCATTAAGCAGACACAATACGCCTAGACTAAATATTGGTCTTTAGAAAAATACTGGAGAGAGAGAGAGAGAGAGAGAGAGAGAGAGAGAGAGAGAGAGAGAGAGAGAGAGAGACAGTAATGAGAAAGAAAGCAGCTGAGTTTTCATCTTCCAAGAGGAAAGACCTTGCAGTATATAATGCCAAAAAGTAAAACATTACTAAATATACTCAAAAAAACGTAATTTAAAGAAGACTTTGGTTCCATCCCATGGGGGCTCTCATTGTTTGGGGCAGATATCCTCAGTATAGCCCAAAGAAACCAGAACCTTCCTGTGATGACTTTTAACAGAACACACAGAGACACAGGGCTTATCATGGCAACATTCAGTGTTGTCACAAATACAAGAAAGAACATCCAACAGGGGAGAGCTGGAACCTGGCTTTGCTTACAGTGTGAATATCAGACATAGAATAACTATTTCATGTTCCACCTGCAAGGGGAGTTAAAATCTCCTTGGTTGTAGATGATTGCCTCAAAACAATTGACCTTCTCTGGGTCTTACACACTGATTAAGATCTGTCCTAGAAGCCCAAACGACTTGGCTCTTTGTCCAAATGATATATAATGGGCACTGGCATGTTCTTTGTATTTGTTTTGTTATGTTTTTTTTTATGTCAGGAAGAGAAAATTAAAATAAATGGTGATAGAAATAAAATAAAATATTATAAAATGAAAAAGAAAAAAAAATTACAATTCTCTTTTCATTAACCAGAACATAAGTGGTCTGCCTTCCTTTTTAAAACAAGTACTACTTATTTAACTGAATTTTTCTGTATTGGGAAGCACACTAATGTTGCATTTTCCCAAATGATCTCTAACGGCAGGACTGGAGAATTGACTTGCTAAAGTTTACTGTTATTTCCAGGATGGAAAAACTGGGAAATGGGCACGCTGCATTGGTATCAAGCAACAGTCCCTCTGCAGCCTCTGTAGCCACAGTCCAGGACCCACCAGCTCCATAGCCCTGAGTGTGGGAGAGTCACCACCCACATCGCACACAACCACCTCCCTTCTTCAAAACTCACACTTCAATTCTGTTGTCAGAGATTCCAGGAATTGCTGTCTTCAGCTGCTGAGTTTCTGGTGTTTTTTTTTTTCCAAGGGGTTTAGGAGAGAATGAGTTAAGCCAATCCAGGGTATCTTTCCTAGACATAATTGGGGCACCTCTATTGTAACATGTGCAAAACAAAGATCTTTATCCTCCCCACCTCCCAACCTGATCCTCTCCAAATCCTCCTCTTCTTAGTCAAGGTCAAATCCATCCTTCCAGGAAATCTTGGCATTATCCTTGCTGCCTCTTTTGCTCTCACAGTAATCTCTAATCCATCAGTACACTTGCAGTCGGTCTACACAGTATAGATAGAACACAAATACTCAGGTACAAGCTGCCATTACTCCTACTTGAGGTCATTGTAACAGTCTCCTAACTGGTCTTCCTGTTGCCTCCTTCACCCACCTTATAGCCATCTCCCCAGAGTAAGAACTGTGAATCCTTAAGCACAAGGAGAACTTCAATGGCCACACAGGACAACTGAGATGGAAAATCCCAAACACGGCTCATCTCAGATGTCTCCCTCCTCCTCATCCCTGTCCTCATTGGTCCTTTATTTTACACCTGAGACTCTTCAGCTCTCTGGAACATTTCATCTGTCTGGCCCTCCAGACTCAATCTCCTTAACCAGTCTTCCCAGCCCTGCCAAACTTTCCCCCCCACCACCACCTGGGTCCTCAGCTACTGAGAGTCATTGGAGCTTTGGGTCCTCTCCACCATCACAGGCTCTGGAGAGGCTCAGAGACACCAAGAACAACTGCCTGAAGCTGAAAAAGGCAGCTGGAAATGGGAAATGAACCCTTAAAATAAACACACTTTATACTTATCACGCCCAGAAATTTTCTGGTTGAAGCAGGATGTTCTCAAAAGCCTCGGGTTTCTTAACCCCAAATTTTTCCCTTTAAAAGTCTTTATTTAATTGTATTTAAAATCACATAACATTAAATTTACCATCATGAACCAATACACTGAACCCATGTACAGTTTAGTAGCAATATATATACAGTATATTCTTATTTTGGTGAAAACAAATTTTTATCACTTTTCCAATAGTGAAACTGAAAACTATACCCACTGAATAACAATGTCCTATATCCTCCTCCCTCAAGTACCCTGCAGTGACCAACATTCTTTGCTTTTGTAAATTTGAATACTTGAGATACATATAAGTGGAACACACTTTTCCTGTCTTCTTGTGACTGGCCTGTTTCTTGGAGCATATTATACAAAATTAATATTTTTATAAGGCAGACTAGGGTACAATTGTATATGTATTTACTACATTTTTTATGTTACTCTATGAAAGATAGAGTTGCTTCCACCTCTTGGCTGTTGTGAATAATTCTGCAATAAAAATGGATGGAAGAACAGGTCAGGGGTCACCCTGGGGTTATGTGGGGTCAGAGAAGAAGTGCAGCCCTCTCCTTACACATTGTCACCTGAACAAAGAAAATTCTGCAGAGGTCAGGACCATCCTCTGGTAACCATCACAGAGCTCACTGTGGACTATGAGTGGCTGAGATGTCTCAGAATGTAGCAGGACCCAAGTCCCAAGCCCACTCTCAATCAGTCCTTGGTCTTTTCACAGAGCCCACAAGAGTGCCCACCTTCCTAGCCAGCAACACCACAGTCACAGAGCATGAGGATGCTGTGTTCCTTACCTGCTACTCAACTGTAATCCTCACCCAGTGGTTCTTCAATAACATGAGTCTGTAAGAGCATGAAGTTGTCCGGGAGCAACAGAACCCTCACCATAGACCCTATCAGAAGGAAGGATGCTGAGGATGATCAGTGTGACGTCACCAACCTTATCAGTTTCTATGAAAGTGAGCTGCTCAGTTTGGATTTGAAATATGAATGACACACCTTCCCTCCTCTATGTTATTAAAATCTGAATAAATGTTTTGCACTGTTTAAACAGATTTGATGTGAAGGTGGAAAGTCCTTAGAAGACTTGAATTGAGTCAACAAATGTTCAGAATTGTGAAATATTCTGTCATGGAACTCAACAATTCCAGCAAATAAGGCGGTCCGTGTCTCATCAGCCACATGCAGACCTGCAATGGATGACCCTGTGTCTAGCCCTTTGTGACCTGGGGCTCAGGCCAGACATCTGTGTCCTGTATATTTTTTCAATGTTTTTACAAACTCCACATGCCTCTCCTTAGAGAGTCCACAGATCATGGGATAAGGGAAATAAATCTCTTTTCTGCTCAAGAGCTTTACTGGACCTCAAGTTCTTCTTACAGAGCGAGGGACAGAGCAGGTAGCAGACACCATGGAGTCTCCTTCAGCCCCTGCCCGCAGATGGCTTGTTTCCAGGCAGGGAATCTTGCTGGCTGGTAAGGAGCGGACAGTTTCAGTGTGTGGACCCCAGAGGATGGGAGACAGAGACTGGCTGGGATCTTCTGGGGAGCACGGCGCTCTGAGAATGGAGGGAGGGCTTCTGTTTGGACCTGAGGGGAGAGGACATGGATACAGAGTCGGATGGGAAACAGTGTTCAGAAGCAGAAAAATCTCATAATCTGCAAGTGTTAGGGGCAGGAAAACCTCAATGGCTCTTCCTTTCCTAAGTTGTTCATTACTGAATAATGAATTTTGAAAACTGATGACAATAATAATAATTTACGTCAGGAAACAGGAGAAAAATCTTAACCGGGGGCACTATACATTGTTCTTACCATGAACCTCAGAAATGGGCACATACACCCCAGCAGGTGTACAACCCTGGGAACTGTGACTGCCGTATCTGTAGACTGTTGTAGGCACTGGGGGTGCAAGATCAGACACGTTCCTGCTTCTATGTTCTATCTGGAGGAGACAGTCAAGGAAAGATCTGGATGTGATGTCAGGTACCCACAATTTTCATGAAGGGAACAGAGCAGGGACAGCTGAGACAGTGAAAGCAGAGGGTCTTTACAGGAGGTGGTCAGCAAAGGTTTCTCCCAAGGACGCCCCTGAGTGTCTACAGGGGTATGTGAGCAGTGAGAGGGTGGGCCGGACAGACACCTAGGGAAGTGTATTTGAAAAAGGGAAAAGAACAGTGTCAGAGATAACGGTGGCATTGCTGCTGACCTTAACCACAGGAGTCACACACACAGACACACACAACGACACACGCACCAAGGCTGAAAGATGAAGAGATGTGCTCAAGATCCAGGGCCTCATCTCTCCATCTCAATACACAGATGCAAATATTGATCAGTTTCTCTCTTATTTCCTAGTCCTACTCTTTACTTTCTGGAGCCGAACCACCACTGCCCAACTTGCGATTGTGTCCACCAATGCTGCTGAAGGGGAGGATGTGATTCTACGTATCCACAATAACCCTCCTGATGCTTCAGGTTATTTCTGGTATCGGGGGGGGGGGGGGAAGGGGCAGAAGATAGTCGTTATATTGCATTTTTTTCATTGGACATAAACAACATCCGAAGAGGGCCTGAATACACTGGTGGAGAGACAATAAACAAGGAAGGATGCTTGCTGATAAAGAAGGTCACCCTGAGAGACACAGGAATGTACACCGTGGTCACCCTCCTTCACAATTCAAAATAGGAAATAGGATTTGGATGGCTCAATGTATACTGTGATTGCTCTCTGACCTCTGGGTGTAGGGTGGGGTGAACACTGCTTCACAGGACTGACAGCCCTGGACTCTCCTCCATCCCCCTCTGTCTCACGTCCCAGGTTGGGTTTGGGCATGTGGTGCAGGATACACACAATGGAGACAAACTTCCTAAGATCAGAGTTCCCTTCCCGGATTTCTGCTCTGCAGACATTCTCCACAGAGAGAAGGGCCAGTCTGATGGAAGTCGCTCAGCAGAGGGAGGCCAGTCTCAGTCCAGGTCCCTGCGCCCCTCCCCATGACCATGATCCTGAGACAGGCTCTGCAGGGGATCCTCACAGAGAAGTTCAGCTTGGCAGCCCTTCCCCAGACCCCTGTCCCAGGGATCCTGACTCTAGAAACCCTGGGGAGCCTGTGTTAGGTTGTGTTTGGCTTCCAGGGAAGGGCTGAGTGGGTAACAGTTTCACAACTGCCTGATTCACAGGGCTCCTGAGCTAATCACCAGCCAGGGCTCGGTACCAAGAGGCACATTTGGGCAGGGAAGGTGCTTGGTCCTTCACCTGACACTGTGTGTGGAGATCACAGGCAGACAAGCTCCCCAGATCATTAGCTGACTGTTCTGGTGGACTTAGGAGAGTCCACAGAAAGGTCAGCATCCCTGGGGAGAAATAGAGGATTAAAAAATGCTTCTGGCAGCTTCTCATACACCAGGGATCAACCCAGGAGATTTTCTCTTGGAGTTGATTAATAGCACATGCCTCTTATTTGTGCAGCTTACCTATCCCAAGATTCAGGTCAGATACTGTAATTATTTTACAGTTAACACACTGATAACTTGATAGCCAAATATCCACTTTCCTAAAGTGAGGGGAAACCAAAGCATGGATAATATAGTCACTAAAACAGAGTCCCTCAGGCCCTTAGTAGCTGATCAGAGTACCTCAGGGTTGTTCTGCATAGCCCATTTCTCCACCACCCCAGGGCCTATTAGGTGTCTGTAGTTCCCTAGACCAACTATTGGTTCAGATACTTTCTTCTTAGTTGTCCTCGACTAAGAGGGAGAGATTCTGGTCTGGGGAGTGATAGTGAATGGGGAATTAATCAGTTTTTACTCTAAAACTAAATTACCTGCAATAACTATCAGAGTCAGTGCTGGGAACACCCAGACCTTCCCCTCACATGGCTGATCCAACCCTCCCTGCACTTCCTCCCTGCACTGGACTGGAAACCACTTATTTGTTTCCTGTGTGTTGGTGTTACTCCCACTGGATAGAAAGGAAAGAACGTTGAGTCCTTATTCCTCACTCTACACCTGCAAACAGTCCAGGGACCATCATGTAAAAATACACTCAATTGCTTTTGATGAATGATGAAGAAATAAATGGTGATTGAATGAACAATGAATGATCCAAATTCTCTTTAGAGACTGGGAAATGATGCCGAGTTTTTAGAATTCTAGCCACCTGGGACAGGCTCCCTTTCTCTCCAGGGAATGAGACCCATTTCTCAGATTATTTGCTTCTCTCTAGAGAAATAGTCTTTCCTTCAATTGGTCTTAAGCCCTGGGGTATTAATAATAATTTTCTCATACAGAAGAATTTTAAGTTTTTTCCAAATTTCTATCTCAGAACCACCAAACACAAATGGTCCAAAAGGGCCAGAATGTCAGCAATCCATGCCCCCCATTTATATGTCCACTTTGCAAGAAGTATATGTTGCCATCCATCACCCCTTCTGCATCTGCACAACGCCTCCTCCCCTGCCCTCAGCAGAGGGAGGATGACTTTAATGACCAAGGGCAGAGCCACAGTTCTGCTGCCAGTCAGCTCCAGCCTGTCCCCTTCACTTTTTTAAAGCTCATTCCTTGGACTCTGCTCTATCATTTATTGGCTCACTGGCTCATGTCAGTCATACTCACCTGGAAAATCCTGACCCAACCCTTGGGCCCAGGGCCTGGTATTCAACTGACCACTGGCTTGTTCCTGGGACCCATGTGTTAGCCCTGCTCCACCCCCAGTCTCTAGGATGCCCTGGAAAATATGCCTCATAGAAACACACCTCAGCAGGGTGATGAAAGTCCATGCATCCTCAAAGAATTCCCTCTGGTCAGACAGGCATTCATTCAACTGGTCAGGGAAGAACCAGGAGAACTTCAGAATGGTCTCTGACTTTCATTCTATGTCTTTCCATGACCAAACCCCGATTCTTAACTGACACCTGAGAAAGTCTGTGCTTTCTCCCATTTAGAGAGCTGGAGGCCTTACATTCTCTTAGCGCTCAGATCCCCAGGCATTTGTCTTGTGATACATAGACCTGCCTTATTCTTTTAAGGAGTCACATTGGCTGAGAGGTGAGAGGTGCCAGCTCTGATTTGAGATGCCTTTGGATGAATCAGGGGTACCATATAGAGCATTGTTCTCTCTGTCACCTGCACAGCTGTGTTACCTACACCCCAAATCACAAGCAACAACTCCAACTCCTAGATTTTTGATTAGCATTTTCCTAATGATAGTGATGTTGAGCATCTTTTCCTGTACTATTGGCCATTTATATAGCTTCTTTGGAGAAATGTCTATCAAGTTCTTTGCACATTTTAAATCAAGGTATTTGATTTTGTTGTTGAGTTGTGGGAGTCTTTATATATTGTGGATATTAACTCCTTATCTTATATATGATTTGCAAAGAATTTTCTCCTATTCCATAAGTCACCTTTCACTCTGTTAATTGTGCCATTCGATAAGCAGAAAATTTTTCACTTGGAAAAAATCCAATTGATCTAGTTTTTTCTTTTTTTCCAGTGTCTTTCCTGTCTTATTTAAAAAATCACTGCCAAACCCGATGTCATAGTGTTTCCCCCTATATTTTCTCCTAAGAATTTATAGTTTTAGGATTACTTTTAGAATTCAATTCATTTTGCCTTAATTGTTGTATATGGTATAAATTACAGTCCACTTCATTTGTTTGCATGGGGATATTGCTGTTCAACACCATTTGTTTAAAAGATTGTCAATTCTCCATTGAGCAGTGTTGGCTCTTTTTTCCAAACCATTTGATTGTGACTCTTCTTTATTGTTGGAAGTATTACATATATCCCTTTTTGTTTCCCATTGACCCCTTCTAGCCTGTCCCCATCCCCCACCCCAGGTCTTCACCACACTATTGTCTGTGTCCATGGGTTATGCATGTGTGCATAGAACTTCTTTGGTTGATCTCATCCCACCCACACAAGCCTTCCCTCTGAGATTTCACAGTTGGTTCCATGCTTCTGTGTCTCTGGATCTATTTTGTTCATCAGTTTATTTTGTTCAGTGGGTTCCACATATGAGCGAGATCATGTTAATCTTGTTATTCTCTGACTGACTTATTTCACTTAGCATGATACTCTCCAGGTCCCTCCATGACGTCTCAAAGAGTAAGAGAACCTTCTTTACAACCACATAATGTTCCCTTGTGTAAATATACCACAGCTTCTTTATCCACTCATCTACTGATGGGAATTTAGGCTTTTTGCACCTCTTAGCTATTGTAAATTGTGTTGCTATGAACATGGGGGTGCATACATTCTTTCTGAATGGTGTTTCAGGTTTCTTAGGATATATATTCCTAGAAGTGGGATCGTTGGTCAAATAGCAGTTTCATATTTAATTTATTGAGGAAACTCCACACTATTTTCCATAATGGTTGCACCAGTCTGCATTCCTACTAGCAGTGTACTAAGATTCCCTTTTCTCCACATCCTCACCAGCATTTGTTATTTATTGTTCTGTTTTGATAGCCTGACAGGTGTGAAGTGATACCTCTTTGTCATTTTAATTTGCATCTCTCTGATGATCAGTGAGTTTGAGCATTTTTTCATATGTCTCTTGGACATTTATATGTCCACTTTGCAAGAAGTATATGTTTTGGCACTCTGACCATTTTCAAATTGGATTGTTTGTCTTCCTTTCATTAAGTTATATGAGTTCCTTATATATTTTGGATATTAACCCTTTATTGAATCTATTATGCCAAAAAATGTTCTCCCATACAATGGGCTCCCTTTTTGTTTTGTTGGGTTTTTGCTTTTTTGCTGTGCAGAAGCTTTATATTGTGATGTACTCCCTTTTGTTTATTTTCTCCTCAGTTTCCCTAGCCCTAGGAGATAGCCACAAACATGTTGCTCTGAGCGATCTCTGAGCTTTTGCTCCCTATGGTTTCTTCTAGGATTGTTATGCTTTCACAACTTACATTGAAGTCTTTAATTCATTTTGAGTTTATTCTTGTGAATGGTGGTCAAGTTGTGTGGTATAGTTACTTTTTTTTGCATGTGTCTCTCCAAGTTTCCCAATACCATTTATTGAAGAAACTGTCTTGACTCGATTGTATGCTCTTGCCTCCTTTGTCAAATATTGAGCATAATGCGTTCGGTCAATTTCTGGGGTTCCTCTTCTGTTCCATTGATCTATATGCCTGTTGTTGTGCCAATACTAGACTGTTTTGATTACAGTGGCTTTGTAGTATAACTTGATATCTGATATTGTGATCTCTCAAACTTTGCTTTTCTTTCTCAAGATTGTTGCAACTATTCTGGGTCATTTTTGGTTGATATAAGTTTTTGGAGTATTTGTTCTAGATTTGTAAAATATACTGTTGTTATTTGAATAGGGGTTGCATTGAATCTATAGATTGCTTTGGGTAGTATGGGCATTTTAATGATGTTAATTCTACCAATCCATGAACACAGTATATTCTTCCACTTTCTCTTTTTTCAGTGTACTGTAATTTTATGAGTACAAGTTTCCTCTATCTATCCTCTTATCTATTTTTTTCAATGTCCCATAGTTTTATGAGTACAAGTCTTTTACCTCCTTGGTTAAATTTATTTCTAAGTATCTTAATTTTTATGTTGCAATGGCAAATGGGATTGTTTGTTTAATTTCTCTTTCTGAGAATTCATCATCGGTGTATAAAAATGCCATAGATTACTGAATGTTTATTTTGTATTGTGCTATATTGTCAAATTCATTTATTAAATATAGTAGCTTTTTGGTGGAGTCTTTCGGGTTTTCTATGTACAATATCATGTAGGTCATCTGCAAATAATGACCATTTTACTTCCTCCCATCCATTGGATGCCTTTTATGTTTTCTTCTTTTCTGATTGTTGTGGCTAGGACTTCCAGTACTATATTGAATAACAGTGGTGAAAGCAGACATCCCTATCTTATTCCTGATCTTAAGAGAAATGTTTGCAGCTTCTGCCCATTGAGTATGATGCTGGTGGTAGGTTGTCATATATGGCATTTATTATGTTGAAGTGTGATCCCTCTAGTCCCACTTTGGTGAGAGCTTTTATAAAAAATGTATGTGGAATTTTGTTGAATGTTTTTTCTGCATTTATTGATAAAATCATGTAATTTTTGTCTTTCAAATTGTTTTTTAATTATTTTATTGTTGAAAGTATTACATATGTCCCCCATTTCCTCCATTGCCCTCTCCCCAACCTCTCCCCCACAATCTGATTGTTTCTTTTTATGAAAAGAAGTTTTTATGCCATGTCACACTATTTTGGTTACTTGAGCTTTTAGGAAGCATTGAAATTAGAAAGTGTGAGAACTCAAATTGTATTATTCTTTTTTAAAATCATTGCAACCATTTTGGGGGTCCACTGAAATTTCATATGAATTCTGTGACGGATTTTCCTATTTCTGCAAAAAAGTCAGCATGTTTTTATAGTGATTGTATCAAATATGTAGATAGTGGCGGGAAATTCTAATCTGTGGACATGCCCATGTCTTTCCATTTATTTGTTTCTTCTTTACTTTTGTGCAGAAATGTTAGGTAGTATACAGTGTATAAATCTTTCATAGTCTTGATTAAGTTTATTCCTAAAGATTCTAGTCTTTCTGATGCTATTGTAAATGGAACTGTTTTTTTTTTCTTTTTTCTTTTTAAAAAATATATATTTTATTGATTTTTTACAGAGAGGAAAGTAGAGGGAGAGAGAGTTAGAAACGTTGATGAGAAAGAAATATCAATCAGCTTCCTCCTGCACACTCCCTACTGGGGATGTGCCCACAACCAAGGTACATGCCCTTGACTGGAATCGAATCTGGGATCCTTGAGTCCACAGCCCAACGCTCTATCAGCTGAGACAAAGTGGTTAGGGTGGAACTGTTTTCTAAATTCCACTTTGCGATTGTTATTGTTGTTGCAAAAATTGAAAATGATAAATGTTGATTTTTGTCTCCTACAACTTTGCCTTATTTATTAGTTGTAACAGATGTGTGTATGTGTGTGTGTGGCGGTGGTGGTGGGGGAGGGCAAAATCTTTAGGGGTTTCTTACATATAAAACTATGGTATCTTTTTAGAAATATAATTTTTCTTCTTTTTTTCCCAATTTGTATACCACATATTTCATCTTCTTGTCTAATTTTTTTTTGCCATGACTTCCAGTACTAATTTGAATAACTTAGAACTACAGCATCCTTGTCTTGTTTGGAATCTTAGTAACAATTTCCAAGTATCTCCATGAAGTTTTGTGTTAGCCGTACACTTTCATGAAAGGTCTTTATCATATTGAGTAGTTTCCTTCTATTCCTATTGTCCTGGCTTTTGTTGCAACCATAATGACATCTCTCCAAAATTTATTTCACCGTGATAGTCTATCAGCAGACCAGGGAATATAGTCCTGTTCAGACTGAAGAATCCTTCAGATGGAACTTCTGGTCCAAGGTCATGAAGACAGGTTGGGCCGTCTTTATTGCCTAGTAAATTATTTAACAAAAGGTAAATGCCTTTTCTTTTTTTTTTCTTTTTTTTTCAAGTTTTTATTAAGGTATTATATGTGTACATATCTTACCATTGCCCCCCACCCCCACCCCACTCCCATACATGCCCTCACCCCCCAAAGTTTTGCATCCATTGCTTACTCTTATATGCATGCATACAGGTCCTTCAGTTGATCTCTTATTTCCCCCACCTCTCCCTAACCTTACCACTCTAATTTGACAGTCTGTTTGATGCTATACTGCCTGTGTAACTATCTTTTTGTTCATCAGTTTATAATGTTTTTCATTATCCCCAAATGAGTAGGATCATGTGGTATTTTTCTTTCATTGACTGGCTTATTTCACTTAGCATAATGTTGTCTAATTCCATCCAAGTGCCTACAAATGGTAGTAATTCCTTCTTTTTTACGGCAGCATAGTATTCCATTGTGTAGATGTACCATAGTTTTCTGATCCAGTCATCTGCTGATGGGCACCTAGGCTGTTTCCAAATCTTAGCTATTGTAAATTGTGCTGCTATGAACATAGGGGTTCATATATCCTTTCTGATTGGTGTTTCTGGTTTCTTAGGATATATTCCTAGGAGTGGGATTACTGGGTCAAATGGGAGTTGCATTTTCAGTTTTTTGAGGAAACTCCATACTGTTCTCCAGAGTGGCTGCACCAGTCTGCATTCCCACCAGCAGTGCACGAGGGTTCCTTTTTCTCCACATCCTCGCCAACACTTGTCCTTTGTTGATTTGTTGATGATAGCCATTCTGACAGGTGTGAGATGTTATCGCATTGTTGTTTTGATTTGCATCTCTCAGAAAATTAGTGACTTTGAGCATGTTTTCATGTGTCTCTTGGCCTTCCTTCTGTCTTCTTTCGAAAAGATTCTATTTAGGTCCGTTGCCCATTTTTTTATTGGATCCTTTATCTTCCTTTTATTAAGTTGTATAAGCTGCCTGTAGATGTTGGAAATTAAACCTTTATCAGTGATACCATTTGCAAATATGTTCTCCCATACAGTGGGGTTTCTTGTTGTTTTGTTGATGGTTTCTTTTGCTGTGCAAAAGCTTTTTATTTTGATGTAGTCCCATTTGTTTATTTTCTCTTTGGCTTCCATTGCCCTAGGGGCAGTATCACTGAAAAAGTTCTTTTGGCATAAGTCTGAGATTTTGCTGCCTGTGGATTCCTCTAGTATTTTTATGGTTTCCCGTCTTATATTTAAGTCCTGTATCCATTTTGAGTTTATTTTTGTGTATGGTGTAAGTTGGTGATCTAGTTTCATTTTTTTGCATGTATCTGTCCAATTTTCCCAACACCATTTATTAAAGAGACTGTCTTGACTCCATTGTATGCTCATGCCGCCTTTGTCAAAAATTAAATGCGCATATTGGTTTGGGTCGATATCTGGATTCTCTATTCTGTTCCATTGATCTATATGTCTGTTCTTGTGCCAGTACCAGGCTGTTTTGATGACAGTGGCTTTGTAATAGAGCTTGAAATCTGGTATTGAGATCCCTCCTACTTTATTCTTCTTTCTCAGGATTGCTGTGGCTATTCGGGGTCTTTTTTTTATTCCAGATGAATTTTTGGAGAGTTCTTTCTAGGTCTGTGAAATATGCCGTTGGTATTTTAATGGGGAGTACATTGAATCTATAGATTGCTTTGGGTAGTATGGACATTTTAATGATGTTGATTCTACCAATCCATGAACATGGTATGTTCTTCCATCTGTTTACATCTTCCTCTATCTCTTTTTTCAGTGTCCTGTAGTTTTCCGCATATAGGTCTTTTACCTCCTTGGTTAGGTTTATTCCTAAGTATCTTAATTTTTTTGGTGCGATGGAAAATGGGATTGCTTTTTTAGTCTCTCTTTCTGTAAGTTCATTGTTGGTGTATAGAAATGCCATAGATTTCTTGGTGTTAATTTTGTTTCCTGCTACATTGCCGAATTCATTTATTAAGTCTGTTAGTTTTTTGATGGAGTCTTTCGGGTTTTTTATGTACAATATCATGTCATCTGCAAATAAGGACAGCTTTACTTCTTCTTTTCCAATTTGGATGCCTTTTATTTCTTCTTCTTGTCTAATTGCAGTGGCTATACTTCCAGAACTATGTCTAACAGGAGTGGTGAGAGTGGGCATCCCTGTCTTGTTCCTGTTCTTAGGGGAAATGGTTTTAGATTTTGCCCATTGAGTATGATGTTAGCTGTGGGTTTATCATATATAGCTTTTATTATGTTGAGGTATGATCCTTCTATTCCCACCTTGTTGAGAGTTTTTTTCAAGAAAGGGTGTTGGATTTTGTCAAATGCTTTTTCTGCATCAATTGATATGACTATGTGATTTTTATCTCTCAATTTGTTTATGTGATGTATCACATTTATTGATTTGCGGATATTGAACCATCTTTGCATTCCTCGGATAAATCCTAATTGGTCATGGTGTATGATCTTTCTGATGTACTGCTGGATCCTATTTGCTAGAATTTTATTGAGGATTTTGGCATCTACATTCATGAGGGATATTGGCCTGTAATTCTCCTTCATTGTGTTGTCTTTATCTGGTTTTGGTAGTAGGGTGATGCTGGCTTCATAGAAGGAGCTTGGAAGTGTTCCTTCCTCTTGAATTTTTTGTAATAGTCTGAGGAGGATAGGTTTTAGTTCTTCCTTGAATGTTTGGTAGAACTCTCCTGTGAAGCCGTCTGGCCCCGGGCTTTTGTTTGCCGGAAGCTCTTTGATGACTGCTTCAATTTCTTCCATAGTTACTGGCATGTTGAGCTGTTTAGATTCTTCCTGATTGAGTTTTGGAAGGTTATTTTTTTCTAGGAATATGTCCATTTCCTCCAGGTTGTCCAGTTTGTTGGAATAGAGTTGTTCGTAGTATTTTTTAACAATCCTTTGTATTTCGGCGGGATCTGTTGTTATTTCACCTCTTTCATTTCTGATCTTGTTTATTTGGGTCCTCTCTCTTTGCTTCTTGGTGAGCCTGGCTAGAGGTTCATCAATCTTGTTTATCTTTTCAAAGAACCAGCTCTTGGTTTTGTTGATCTTTTGTATTGTTTCTTTGGTCTCTATGTCGTTTATCTGTGCTCTGATCTTTATTAATTCCTTCCTTCTGCTTACAATGGGCTTTTCTTGTTGCTCTTTCTCTAACTCTTTGAGATGTTGGGTTAGGTAATTTATTACCCTGTTTCTTGTTTTTTGCAGTATGCTTGTAGAGCTATGAACTTCCCTCTCAAGACTGCTTTCGCTGTGTCCCATAGATTTTGGATTGTAGTGTTTTCATTGTCATTTGTTGTCATGATGTTTTTTATTTCTTCTTTGATCTCTCTGGTAACCCAGTCATGGTTTAATAGCATGCTGTTTAGTCTCCATGTGTTTGATTTCTTTGGGTTGTTTTTATTGTAGTTGATTTCCAGTTTTATGCCACTGTGGTCTGAGAAGATGCTTGATATGATTTCTATCTTCTTGAATTTGAAGAGACTTTGCCTATGTCCCAACATATGGTCTGTCTTTGAAAATGACCCATGTGCACTTGAGAAGAATGTATATTCTGTGGCTTTGGGGTGAAATGTTCTGAAGATGTCAATTAATTCCATCTGGTCTGGTGAGTCATTTAGGATTGATGTTTCTTTGCTGATGTTTTGTTTAGAGGATTTGTCCAATGGTGATAGTGGGGTATTAAAGTCTCCTACTATGATTGTATTGCTGTCAATCTCTCCCTTGTTATCCTCCAGGAGTTTTTTTATGTATTTGGGTGCTCCTGTATTGGGTGCATATATGTTTACCAGAGTTATTTCTTCTTGTTGGATTGCTCCCTTTAGTATTATGAAATGGCCTTCCTTAACTCTTGTTATGTCCTTCAGTTTGAGATCTAATTTGTCAGAAATAAGTATTGCTACCCCAGCTTTTTTTTTTTCAGTTCCATTTGCCTGGAAAACCTTTTTCCATCCCTTCACCCTCAGTCTGTGTGCGTCTTTTTTTCTGAGGTGGGTTTCTTGTAGACAGCAGATATATGGGTCGTGTTTTCTTATCCAATCCGTTACCCTATGTCTTTTGATTGGGGCATTTAATCCATTTACATTTAAAGTTATTATTGATAGGTACTTATTTGTGGCCATTCCTATTCTTTACCCCTGTGTTACTTCTTCGCTTCCTGTTTTTTTCTTTCTTTCTTTCTTTTCTTTTTTTTTTTTTTTTTTTTTTACAGCAGACCCTTTAGCATTTCTTGCATTGCTGGTTTGGTGGTAATAAATTCCCTTAGTCCTTTTTTGTCTGTGAAGCTCCTGATTTCACCTTCAATTTTGATTGACAACCTTGCTGGGTACAGTATTCTTGGATTCAGCCCCTTCCTTTGCATGACTTTGTATATTTCATTCCATTCCCTTCTGGCCTGATGAGTTTCTGTTGAGAAATCAGTTGCTAGTCTGATGGGGGTTCCTTTGTATGTAATTTTCTGTCTCTCTCTTGCTGCTTTTAAGATTCTTACTTTGTCGTTGGTGTTTGCCAATTTAATTATAATGTGACTTGGCGTCGGTCTTTTGGGGTTCCTTTTGCTTGGGACTCTGTGAGCTTCTTGGATTTGTGTGGGTTTTTTCTTCCCTATATCAGGGAAATTTTCTGTCATTATTTCTTCAAAGAGGTTTTCTATTCCTTGCTCAGCTTCCTTTCCTTCTGGAACCCCTATTATGCGGATGTTGTTTTGTTTAGTGTTGTCCCAAAGTTCCCTGAGACTCTCCTCCTGCCTTTTAATTTTTCTTTCTAGAAGTTGCACTACTTGGGTATTTTTTTCCATCTTGTCTTCTAGCTCACTGATGCGGTCCTCTGCTTCTTCTAGTCTACTCTTGATGCTTTCTATTGAGTTCTTTACAGCGGCGATGTCATTTTTCATTTCTTCTTGGTTCTTCTTCATTTCCTTTTGGTTCTTGCTCATATTGTCGAATTTGTCTTCCATTCTTTTCAGCCACCTTATGACCATTTCTCTGAATTCTTTTTCTGGAAGGTTGCTTGCCTCCATTTCATTTACTTCCTTTTCTGGTGATGCCTACTTTTCTTTCATATGTGGGCTGCTTCTTTGTCTCCCCATGGTCTCTCTTCTCTGGGTGTCTGGTTATGTAGTTCTCTCTCTCCTGGGTTGATTTAAAGCCACAAAATACAGCACTACCAGGTACAACTCACCAGGCACTGAACAGGAATGTATTCACGATATTAATAACCTCCAATAAAGGTGACCCCTTGAGAAAGGCAAATTAGGTGATAGGAGGGAAAGAAGAAGAGGAAAAAAGAAAGAAAGAAAGAAAGAAAGAAAAGAAAAAAGGAGTGTGAAAATGAAATTAGGAAAAGGGAAAGTAAAGAGAAAAAAAAAGTAAGAGAGACAAGAAAGTGACTAAGAGAGAAAGGGGAACAGACTATATATATTGGGGATAAAATTCCAATAGAACAATCACTAATCCCAGCAAATGCCAGCAACAAGTGCCTGGGGATTAGTACAAACTACAACACCAACTAATATGGAGTGAGGCAAGGGAAAGCTGAAGCACAAAACAAACAAAAAAATAAACAAAAGAAGAATAAGAAAAACAATCTCACAAAAAAGCATAAAAATTAGATATAATCTACATTCAAGCAAACAACAACAAAAGGACAGAGAGAAGGACAAGTTTATGGATAGCTCAGACAGTGAAGGGAGAGGTGTATGTGGACTAGGAGCAGGGGATTGGAGATTAGATATGTAAGTAGGGTGAAATTTTAACAAGGGATAAACAGAAAGAATAGGGAAAATCTAAAGCAGTAAAAGGGTAAGATAAACAGGACACTGAAAAGGGGGAGGTTAGGAAGAGAGTGATGGCCTAAAGGTAGAGTTGAGATAGAGTAAAACGATGCTAAAGGAAAGATAAAAATAGAATGTAGAACGCTAATCCCAAAATAAAATGAAGAGAAAATAAAATGACACTTAAAAAAAAAAAAAAAGATAAAATAGCAGTAGTAATAATACGGATTGAAAATAAAAATGTAATAATTAAAAAGGTAAAATCAAGTGATGAAAAAATAAAAAAAAGTTTCTTGATTAAAAGATGCAAAAAATTAAAATTAAAAAAATAAAAAAATAAAAAAATAAAAGATAAAAATAAAATGTGAAGTAGTGAAGATCATTCACTTCCTCTGTTTTTCTGTTTGGCACGCCTGTTTCTCAGTCCAGACAGTATTGCAATTCCCTGCGATCCACTGCTCTTCGGTGTTGTAAGCCAGTCCTGATTTTAAGCAGGCGGTGTGTCTTAATTTCTCATATTCCTTTATTTTTGATTACACAAGAGTCAATTTGTGATTCAGTCCCTGGGTGGCAGTGTTTCTGGATTGACTTCCGGGTCTATCTATGGCCTCTCTAGGCAGTGTTAGAGCCTTCTTTCCCTGTGGCACTCGCTACTGGTTTGTGGGAGTGGGCTCTCCGATGGTCACTCCCCGCTCCGATCCCCAGGTTCCAGAAAAACAACCTTCCCCTGCAGTCTCCCAGGGTGTCCCCAACTGGGTGATCCTATGTATTGGGATTAGTAATCAGAAGCAAGAATTTCAAGTGGAAAAAGCCCAGTTGTGCGAACTCCAGGACTGCGCGTAAGCCCAGGCACTCAGGGAACACAGGGGCTGCGCATAAGTCTGGACTGCCTGAAATTCTTAGGGTGTCCCTGCACTTCATATCAAAATGGGTTGCTTCTTAGAGTGCCCTTCTCTTAGCAGCTCTGAGGACCCCTTTCCACAATCACAGATCACGCCAGCCCCTACAGCCATGGATTTTTCTAGGCACAGATTTCCCTGGTCCTCCAGCTCCCGCAAAACGCGCGTTCCTCTCTCCCGCCAGGACCAGAGACCTCACCTTATCCCAGGAGAAATCTGACCTTTCCGTGGTGGAGTGTAGAGCTCCTCTGAACCCGTGTGTTTGCTCCAGTTGGGGAGCATTGTTCTGGGGCTCGCAGCTGTTCCGTGGGTGCCGCAGTTGTGGATTCTCAGGCTTCAGATAAGCTCCACTTTCCGGATCAAGATGGCGCAGACTCCGCATCCAACCCCGCAGCTCCGGGAGGGGACCCAGTCGCAGTTGGTGCTGCCAGGTCAGGGGAACCCTGTTTAGCAGTCCCCCACCTCCTTCTGGAATTCAGCTGTCTCCCACCAGCCAACAAACACTCCTTGTGCGACCCTCAGCTGTTCTTTCTTTCTGCTCCGGGACAAGGCTCGGAACACGTCTGTCTATTCCGCCGCCATTATTCCCACCTCCGGTAAATGCCTTTTCACTTTCTGTAAAGTTGCCTTGGCCCTAGAGATGTACAGAAGTGGAAAACCTGCCTTTTAAAACATACATGGAATTTTACATAAAGAGTGGAACCTCATATTTTTTGAAATAAAAATAGTTCTAGAAAAAGGTCAATAAAAGCTCATGAGCGGGAAATTCCAACGGATAGTGAGATTATAGGACACAAGGTCTGTGAAGGGGTTCCCTGTGCCAATACTATGGTGATGTCTGTCAGAACAGGTCAGGAGTCACCCTGAGGTGATCTGGGGTCAAAGAGGAGGTGAAGCCATCCCTTTTCCTTACATAGTGTCACCTGAGCAAAGACACATTCTGCAGAGATTCAGACAAGCCTCTGGTAACATTTACAGAGCTCACCATGGACTCTAAGTGGCTGAGATCTTTGAGGGAGGAGCATGGCCCCAGGTGCCAAGCCCATACTAAGTCATTCACACCCTCTGTTTCTCCACAGAGCCAGTGAGAGTGCCCACACTCTTAGCCAGCATCACCACAGCCACAGAGAATAAGGACGCCTTGGTTATCACCTGCTACACAAATGCTATCTTCACTGAATGGTTGTTCAATGCTGAGAGTCTGCAGCTCAGGGAGATGATGAAGCTGTCCTGGAACAACAGAACCCTCAACATGGACCCTGTCAGGAGGGAGGATGCTGGGCATTACCAGTGTGAAGTGTCCAACCGCATCAGTTCTGCTGATAGTGTAGCAATTGAGCTGGATGTTAAATATTAGTGACCCTCCTTGTCTTCTCTATGTTATTAAACACTGAATAAGTTTTCTTCACCCTGGAAATAAATTTGTTGTGAAGGTGGAAAGTCCTTAGAAGACTTGAACTGAGTCAATAAATGCTCAAAAATGAGAGCTAGCATTGAGGTTATTGTTGACTTAAGCTAACATTCCACACCAGATCCCATCTCTGGTTGGTCCCATTTGCACCATCTCCACAGTGAAGGTGACACCAAGTCCCTCCCAGCATGGGTAGTGGTCATGTGATGACCAGTGGGAGCATGCGATAAGCTTCCAGGAATCGAAGCTCTGTCCCTTCTCCAATGGGTCCTGTGGAGGGCACGTGGACACTGTTTTGGACAGCAAGAATTTACAGGAGGACTCCTATGTGGGTATCAACACTGATCTTTTTCTTCCTGTTTTACTTCTCCCAAAATATTTCTAAAGCCCTCTTACATATTTTTTATTTTTGTGGCAGTGGATCTATTTCCATAAGTTCAGTAAGACACTGTCTTCCTTGTTAATAGGATATAATTGGAAATGCTGGTAATACAGCCACGGCTTTGGCTCAAATGTCCTAGTTCAGACTGATGCTCACAGAATTAAAAATGACCTCTTTATGGAGCTATTTTGACCTGAAGGGTATTTTGGAATCTCTTGAAGAAGAGGGCATCTCCCAAAGCTAGAGAGACTGCAGGTGAAGTGTAAAGGTGAGGCTTCCTAACCTCAAGAAGCTGTTAAAACTCCCATCTTAGTTTTTATAGAAACACCTGCATCAGAGCAAACTATGAGGTGAATGTCATTCATCTGCACTTAGGTCACTAATCAACCAAATTGAGTGACAGCCATGTTGGAGGATTGAGAATAGTCTTCTTCCTTGGAGATGTCATTTCATCAAAGGGAAGGTGACTGTAGAGAGCAATGTAATGTCTCCGTGGAAAATTCCTGAAGCACAGCCTTCTGGGATCAAATCCTGAGAAGGCTAAAAAGGGCTAATTCCAATGTCACCCTGATATTTGGAGGCTAGTGATCTGAACCCATGCCAGCAAGCTCAGTGTAACCTATAATTAAGTCACTACCTTCTTCCCACATACTGGTCTTGCAGAACCGGTTACAGAGGCCATGGGGCTGTGGACAGTGCACTGCCCCGGAGGGAGGGTTATTAATGCTGCCGCCAGGCCAGACCATCAGATATGGCCTAAAGATCCTCAACACCTGGGGGCCCTCTTGCAAGGCCCGCAAAAAGGACCGGAAGCATAATCCATGTTTGCAGGACAAGGACCATGGGGAGAAATAAGGGAGGGCCCCATGCGTGTTCCTTCACTCAGATTTGGAAGGCTGTTCCCTGAGTCCGCCGGTGTATTAAACAGTGTCCCTCCATTTCTCTGAAACATCCTTGGTTTTCCTTGGTCCTCTGCAACATCCTAACTCTGTTCAGGGACTCTCAGCTATTTTTCAACTGCTTATAAATTGCAGGAACTGATGAAGATGCAAACTGGATCTTGTCTGAAAGATATTTAATTGTGTTTTCCTCCACTGTGCAGAAAGCAGTTTTGTTATGACCTGGGGGCCTTAATGTTGCCTCAGAGTCACTTATGTTTAGATGGGTTCTTCCTAACTGCAGGCTTCTGTCCTCCACTCTTTTAGAGAATTTTCTTCAGAAATGTAATCGCAATTCACAATTGCAGATTTTTTTCTCTGCCCTTTTGAAATATACATAAGTCTCCTTACAAATTCTTGCCGTGTTATGTCCCATAGAATATTTGTCTCAAGAGCCTGGGCCCATTCCTTTGAAATTTAATCCTCCTGGTGTCCCTGTGTCCCAGTCTTTGAGGGAGGGTAGCAGCCTAACTTGGGTGAGGACATTTACAGCCAAGATGTGAAAGGACCTCCTGTCACGGTTTCATGAGAAGTTTTACTTTTCTTTTGTCAAAAGCCAAATAGCAAACACAGATGCCTATTATTCCTGCTCCTGTTCTTAAAATCTCCCCAGCCTTTTATTTTGAAGGTGTTGAGCTTAGTCTCACTGTCCTAGTGCATGATCTTCAATAAAGTGTTTCTTGCCTCTTTAAATTTGCCCAAGGCATGTTTTCTTTTGACATCACCTACCTGTAATTAGCTGATCCTGTCATCTTGCTCATGTTACCTTATTTTCAAATATTCCAATATTTCCTTATCTGGCTATAATCCTCCAAATAAAGGTTTCCAACTTCCCTCCCTCACTTCTGACTTACCCTCCCAAACAGATGACCTGACTGCCCAGATCCTTCTGTGGCCCCAGGTTGCTTTGGAGTGGTCTTTGTCCCAGAATCTGAGTGCACCTGCACAACAGCCTAACCATTAAGAGTATTCTCATTCCACCTCCATTTTAATTGCACCTTCAAGGGAAAGATCACAGAGATTTAAAAAAATATTAATTCATAAAACTCAAGAACTCCGGTAAATATGCAGGATCTTTGTCATATCAGCCACATGCAAGCCTGCAGTTAAACTGCCTATTTTGGGCCTTCTGTGACCTGGAGCTCAGGCCAGACATCAGTATCCTCATTCTTTGCTGTTTTCACAAACTCCATGTGCCTTTCTTAGAGGAATTGGAAATAAATCTCTCTTCTGGTTCTATTTCCTTTTCTGCTCCTTGTGGCCTCTGGGGTATTTAGCTGAAATCCTTGGGGACTTGGCCAGTGAAGGACTGTGGATAAGAAAAAATGGATATGAGGGGGGAAGACATGGAGGCATGTTGTCTTCTCCAAGTCAGGATGAGAAATTATAAAGCCTGGGGAGGTTTGGATGTCAGGCATTATACGGGTTCAAGGGGTCCTAGGGTGCCATGGAATAGGGCTTTTGGGGGTCTCAGAATGTGTTTTAGAATGATGAGTGAGAGGCCAACTTACCTATTGCGGGAGAAGCCACTGGAGCTGGTACAGTGAAGGGTAGAGGAGTGCCATTCTCCTAAACTTGGATGGGCATGAAGGGTGAGACACAGGGTCAGGGAAATGACAAGGTAGTTGAAGACTCGGTTTAATGCACTGACATTGGGACAAGAGGGAGTACCAGGCTGGCAGAGGACATGTGATAGAGGCAAGGGGGAGAAGGAAATGAGCATCCAGTTGGTGACTAGGGGTCTGAAGAGCAGCAAATGATTGTAGAATAGGGACACTATGAATATAGAAGATGATCCCTGGGAGTTTGGGATTTGAAAGGAAGGGAGTTGGAATGCAGGGTAGTCAGATTAGAAGAGGGGTTGCATGGAACTGGGGTAAGGTGGGGAATGCAGGGTAAGCATAGTGTTGAAGTCAAAATTGGGGGTCTGAGGTGTCTAGTCTCCAGTTTTGACCCAGTAGAGACATGTGCAGCTAGCTTTCAAGGCATAGCCCAGAGGCAGCAGTTTCCACATGACCTGGGAGATCCATGAAAGGTCGAATTTCATTCTCATACCACTAGAAGTGGCTCAGCTGAGTTAACAAGCTAGCCGTGTCCCAGGGCATTTGTGTACCGGTAAATCTGACTATGAACATAGGGGCAGGCAAAGGAGTAGTTGATGGTGTGTGAGGAATTGAGGACCAGGATAAACTGGAGTGAGTGGAGCCTTTTCCTTCTTTGTTGACTAGTCAAAGTGAACTTACAGTGATTCCACAGGTGAGAGCTCTGTGGGAGGTCACAGGACTGGAGTAGTGGGTGCCCATGGTCTTGGCCACCTGTCCTCATCTTATCCAGGATGTGTCACTTCCATCTGTGATGGATGTTTCTCTCCCCATCTGACCTTCTTTTGGTGGGTGTGATAGAACCCAGGTCTTGATGAGCAGTTCTCACTACCTGGTCACCTTGCAGCCCATGTTCAGACTCTCTGTCTCTCCTGAGGCTTAGAAGCTGATCAGCAGCTGTTGTTCTATTGCCTTAGAAGACATGGCTTTGCTCCAAACCATAGGAATGTGCTTGTCATTCTCTATGAGGTATCACAAGAGGCTTTACAAAGCACCTTTCATTCTCCTAACATCGATTAGATGAAAGTACAAACACAGCAACTTGTCCTTTACTCTAGAAGGTACCGTCCAACATGGCCCAGACCATTGGAGCCATGAAAGCCTCATAGATGGGTCAGACCCTGAATGGTCAGAGTTCTGGATGTCCTTACAGCTCATACTTTGCTTAATCCGCTGATCATTAGAACTGACCCTGACACTGTTGTCACTATCATCACTGATGGCATTGTCAGAGAACATCAACATTAACAGGTATCCACTTCAACCCTTCAGAGCACACGTGTCTTACTAAGGCACTTAGAAATCTTATTGTTGTTCATCTTTACTGGGAGAGTCTCTAGTTCTCACAGTGAGGATGACTGTAGGTCTCTAGGTATTTTATGACTTAAATGTGGGGTGAAATTACCTTAGAGGATGAACACATCCATTTGCCCTGCTAGGGAGGGCTAACTGCACTGGATCCCAATCTGTGCAGTCACTTAGAACGGTCTGCAGTAGGTTTAATACTTTGCTTTTGCCATTTGAAATTCTTTTTTTTCTTTACTGATTAAGGTATTACATATGTGTCCTTATCCCCCATTGTTGAAATCCTTATTGGCACTCACTTTACTTGCTTATGTCCCTAGCGGAGACCCTGGGCTGGAAAAAATGGTTTGAGCCTGTCCGGTGTGGCAAAGTGTATGAGTGTCCACTTATGAACCAGGAGTTCATGGTTCCATTCCCAGTTAGGGCACATGGTCAGGTTGAAGACTCAATCCCCAGTGTGCGGCGTGCAGAAGGAAACCAATGATTCTCTCTCATCATTGATGTTTCTATCTCTACCTCTCCAGTCCTAATTTAAATCAATTAAAAAAAATTTTTAAGAAAAAATGGTTTGGCCCTATCTGAAAGGTGCAATTTGTAATGTGACCACCAGAGGGCGGCACCAGCACAAAGCAACCTGGAGGAGCTGGGAAGGAATGTGAAGGGGTTTTGCCTTTCTCTACTCTAATGAGCAGGACCACCCCTCTCCCATCCCTGGAGCTCCCAGAAGGAAGGTTCTCCAACTATGATGTACTTCAGAGATTTGAATTTAAAGAAATCTCAGAAAGTTGACTTAAATGTGAATAGCATTAAACAGACACAATAAAATCTACACTAAATACTGGTCTTTAGGAAAGTACTGGGGAGACAGGATAAGAAGACTGTGTGTGTGTGAGTGTGTGTGTGTGTGTGTGTGTGTGTGTGTGTTGATGATGATGATGGGACAGAAAGCACCTGAGTCCTCATCTTCAAAGGGAGAAGAACTTGGATTAGATAATGCCTAAAGGGGGCCAGGGAGAGAAGAGTAAGTAGTATCAAACCACATTGTTTAGAGAAGACTTTGTTTTTATCTTGGGGAACTGTCGTTGTTTGGGACAATGTCCTCAGCATGGCCCAGACAGAGAAGCCAGAACCTTCCTGTGATCACTTTGAACAGAACATAGAGGCACAGAGCTTATCACAGCAACATTCAGTGTTGTCAAACATACATACAGGAAAGAACATCCAGGGAGAGGGAGCCTGGAACAGGGTTTGTTCATAGTGTGACTATCAGACACAGGATAACAACTTCATGTTTCACCTGCAGAAAAAGTTAAAATATCTTTAAGGTTTTAAGTGATCAAATCAACAGAATATGCTCCCTTTGGGTCTTTACATACTGACTAAGTTTTGTCTGAGAAACCCAAACTTCTTGGTTTTTTGTCCGAATGACATATGATACTCAGTGACATCTTCTATGTGGTTGTTTTGTTTTTGATATCAGGAACATAGAATTGAAAAACTATAGTCTTTGGTTAATGAACCAGTCTGTAAATGATCTGCTTTCCTTTTTAGAAAAGCATTACTTATTTAAGTTAAATTTTAATTATTTACTTATATATACGGGAGCTGACTGACGTTGCAGCTTCAAGAATGGTCTCCAAGGGCAGGACTGGAGATTTCCCAGGAAATACCTGTTACTTCTTAGTTGAAAAAACCTGGCAAATGGGCTGCATTGGTCTCAGGCCATAGCCCCTCTGTAGCCTCTAGGACCCACCAGCCCCATGGCCCTGAGTGCTGAGAGAGGATATACATACACCTCACACAACCACTCCCCTCTTCCAGACTCACACACTGAATCTGTTGTCAGGGATTCAGGAAATTGCTGCCTTCAGTTTCTCAGTTTTTTGTGTGTTTTCCAAGGGGTTTGGGAAAGAATGAGTTAAGCCAATCTGGGGCATCTCTCCTACACAACATTGGGGAGCCTCTATTGTAACATGTACACAACCAAGATCTTTATTTGCCCCACCTCCCAACCTGATCCTCCCAGAACCTTCCACTTCTCAGTCAAGGTCAATGCCATCCATCCAGGTGCTCGGCTCAGAAATATTGACATTACATTTGATGCCTCCCTTGCTCTCACAGTAATATCTAATCCATCAGCACACCTGCAGTCGGTCTACACACTATAGATACAACACAAACACTCAGGTCCAAGCCACTATCACTCCTACTTGAGGTTACTGTAACAGTCTCCTAACTGGTCTTCCTCTGGCCCAATTGACCAACATTCTAGCCATCTCCCCAGAGCAGGACAGTGAATCCTTAGAGATGAATTTTTTTAAACGCAAGTCAAATCATCCCTTTTCTTCGCAAAGCCCTTCTGTTGCTCACACCTCAATCACACCAAAGTCCAAAGACATCACCACAGCCCACAAGGTCCCACTTTAGCGCTGCTCAAAGGGCTGGTCTGCACAAGACAAGGAGTTTCCTCCCGAAGGTCAAGCAACTCAGTGTTTTGGTTGAGAAAGTCTTGCAATGAAGAACATGCCAGCAGAAATAAACAGGACACTGAGCGATGTGGTTGGTCTACTTTCTGTCCCAGGCTCTTTAGCTCCTTGCAGATCACCCTTTGATAGCACTGCCGTAAAAATAATCTGGTCCCTCTCTACACTTCTCGTCATTCTCCTCATCCTATCTATTCTGGCCACAGTGGCTTCGTGATCTGCAAACATAGCAAGCGACCTCCTGGCTCAGAGTCTTTGCACTGGCCATTTCGTCTCTCTAAAATAATCTTTCTCCAAAGACCTACATGACCCCTTCCTCACTCTTTTAGGAATTGTTCAAATGTCACATAATCTTTGAGCATTTCCTTGACCATTTTATATATGCAAATAAACCCCAATCCACCCACTCCCTCTCTCCTTCACCCCCGTTAGAAATGCTGCTTATTCATTTGTTGATTAATTCTACCTCACCACTATATCAGCTCCATGAAGCCAGTGACTTTTTTATCCCCTC
This sequence comes from Plecotus auritus, assembly GCF_963455305.1. Lineage (NCBI taxonomy): Eukaryota > Metazoa > Chordata > Mammalia > Chiroptera > Vespertilionidae > Plecotus > Plecotus auritus. The sequence goes on from NC_137785.1 coordinate 17,592,278, forward strand.
CAACCACTATAAGACTGTGCAAAAATTGTGCTTGTTGCTCAATTAAGTAATTAATTACTCACTGGTGAATAATATCATGCTGGGAAGTGAATACAATCCCTTCAGTTTCAATGTCTGTAAAATATGAATAATTCCACCCCATCAATGTGTGGGAATCATGGGATGATCCTGCTTCCTGATATCTATTGCTATGTAACAGAAGACCCCAAACTTAAAATGGCTGCATGTCTGACATAAGGAGGGACCTGAAAATGACAAACTCCAATGATGATGATAAATGATCAATTTTTGCAAAAGGTACTAAAGACACGAAATCTCGGGTGAAGCTCCCGGGTGAAGGGACACTCCTTTTGGAGGGTCAGCCCTCCTGGCTTTTCATGCCTCTATTCACTCCATCTCTGGAATGACCCTAATGGATATGCACTGTCCTCATGCTGGGGTTCAGAGAGAAAACAGGCTTGGACTGGGGTTGTCACTTCACAAGACAGAGGACTCAGTGGGACTATTCCGTTGTTCTCTGTACTTACCTACACACACTATGTGGATCAGACACATGGATCGGTACTGCTTCTTTTACTGAACATCGTGTCTCTCAGACACATCCAAGTTGGCACATGTGGTCTTATTCCTCTCGTTGCCATCACTACAAGATTTTTATACTTCCCCAGGAAAGGACATTTTTTTAAAATATATTTTATTGATATTTTACAGAGAGGAAGGGAGAGGGATAGAGAGCTAGAAACATCGATGAGAGAGAAACATCGATCAGCTGCCTCCTGCACATCTCCCACTGGGGATGTGCCCGCAACCAAGGTACATGCCCTTGACTGGAATCGAACCTGGGACCCTTCAGTCCGCAGGCGGACTCTCTATCCACTGAGCCAAACCAGTTTCGGCCGGAAAAGACATTTTTATTAAATGCAGAATCACTGACTGTAAACAGGACATTATCTGGATATTTTGAAAGGCAAAGGTCACTGCATGTTTAAAAGCATATCACTCGAGAGAAAAATAAATGGCGGCGGAATAGACAGATGTGTTCCGAGCCTTGTCCCGGAGCAGAAAGAAAGAACAGCTGAGGGTCCCTCGAGGAGTGTTTGTTGGCAAGTTAAGGGACAGCTAAACTGCAGAAGAAGGTGGGGGACTGCTAGACAGGGTTCCCCTGACCTGGCAGCCCCCACTGCAGCTGGGACTCCTCCTGGAGCTACAGCTCGGATGGGGAGTCAGCGCCATCTGGAAAGGGAAAGTGGAGCTTATGGGAAGCCTAAAAATCCACAACTGCGGCACCCACCGAACAGCTGCGAGCCCCAGAACACTGCTCCCCAATTGGCAGAAACACACGGATTCAGAGGAGCTCTACACTCTAACCATGGAAAGGTCAGATTTCGCCTGGGATAAGGTGAGGTCTCTGGTACCAGCGGGAGAGAGGAACACTTGTTTTGAGGGAGCTGGAGGACCAGGGAAGTCTGAACCTAGAAAAATCCGCGGCTGTTGGGGCTGGTGGGATCTTTGTATGTGGAAGGGTCCTCAGAGCTGCTAACAGAAGGGATCTCTAAAAAGCAACCCATTTTGATCTGACGTGCAGGGACAGCCTAAGAATTTCAAAGGTGTGCGGGCTGCTTAGACGCGTGCACACCCATTGTTCGCACACTTGGGCTTTTTCCTCTTCAAATCCTTGCTTCTGATTACTAAGCCCAATACATAGGATCACCCAGTTGGGGACACCCTGGGAGACTGCAGGGGAAAGTGTTTTTCTGGTACCTGGGGATCGGAGCAGGGAGTGACCATCGGAGAGCCAGCTCTGAGCCCACTTCCACAAACTGGTATTGATTGCCCCAGGGAAAGAAGGCACTAACACTGCCTAGAGAGGCCATATATAGACCCGAAAGTCAATCCAGAAACACTGCCACCCAGTGGCTGAATCACAAATTGACTCTTGTATAATCAAAAATAAAGGAATATGAGAAATTAAGTCACACTGCCTGCTTAAAAATCAGGACTGGCTTACAACACTGAGGAGCAGTGGAACACAGGGAACTGCAATACTGTCTGGACTGAGAAACAGGCGTGCCAAACAGAACAATAGTGGAAGTGAATGACCTTCACTACTTCACATTTTTTTTTTATTTTATATTTTTATTTTCATTTTTTGCATCTTTTACTCAAGAAAATAATTTTTGTCTTTCTTCCTCACTTGATTTTACCCTTTTAATTATTACATTTTTATTTTCAATCAGTACCATTACTACTACTATTTTTCCTTTTTTTTAAAGTATCATTTTATTTTCTCTTTATCTTACTTTGGAATTAGTGTTCTACATTCTAGTTTCATCTTTCCTTTAGCACTGCTTTACTCTATCTCAACTCTACCTTTATGCCATCACTCTCTTCCTAACCTTTCCCCTTTTGGTGTCCTGTTTATCTCACCCCTTTCCTCCTTTAGATTTTCCATATTCTTTCTGTTTACCTCCTGATATAATTTCACCCTACTTATATATCTAATCTACAATCCCCTGCTCCAAGTCCATACACACCTCTCTCTTCACTGTCTTAACTATCCAAAAAATTGCCTTTCTCTCTGTCCTTATGTTGTTGTTTGCTTGAATGTTGAATATATCGAATTTCTATGCTTTTTTGTGAGATTGTATTGTTTATTCTTTTTTTGGTTGGTTGTTTTTTTGTTTGCTTTGTTTTTGTTTGTTTTTTGCTTCTGTTTTCCCTTGCCTTGCTTGATATTAGTTAGTGTTGTAGTTTTTATTTATCCCCAGGTACTTGTTTCTGGCATTTGCTGGGATTAGTGTTTGTTCTATTGGAATTTTCTCCCCATATATATAGTTTGTTCCCCTTTCTCTCTTAGTCTGTTTCTTGTCTCTCTTACTTTTTTTTCCTTTTCCCAATTTCATTTTGACACTCCTTTTTTTACTTTATTTTTTTTTTCCTCTTCTCCTTTCTCTCCTATACACAAATTTGCCTTTCTCTGGTGGTCAACTTTATTGGAGGTTATTACTATCATGAATACATTTCTGTTCAGTGCCTTGTGTGTTGTACCTGGTTGTGTTGTATTTTGTGCCTTTAAATCAATGCAGGAGAGAGAGAATTACAAAACCAGACATCTGGAGAAGAGAGACCGTGGGGAGACAAAGCCACAGCCCAAATATGAAAGAAAAGCGGGCATCACCAGAAAAGGAAGTAAATGAAATTGAGGCAAACAAGCTTCCAGAGAAAGAATTCAGAGAAATGGACATTAGGTGGCTGAAAAGAATGGAAGACAAATTCGACAATATGAGTAAGAACCGGAAGGAAATGAAGAAGAACCAAGAAGAAATGAAAAATGACATCGCTGCTGTAAAGAACTCAATAGAAAGCATCAAGAGTAGACTAGAAGAAGCAGAGGACCGCATCAATGAGCTAGAAGACAAGATGGGAAAAAATACCCAAGTAGAGCAGCTTCTTGAAAAAAAAAATTAAAAAGCAGGAGGAGAGCCTAAGGGAACTTTGGGACAATGCAAAACAAAACAACATCCACCTAATAGGGGTTCCAGAAGGAAAAGAAACTGAGCAAGGAATAGAAAACCTGTTTGAAGAAATAATGACAGAAAACTTCCCTGATATAGGGAAGAAAAACCCTACACAAATCCAAGAAGCTCACAGAGTCCCAAGCAAAATGAACCCAAAAAGACCGACGACAAGGCACATCATAATTAAATTGGCAAACACCAATGACAAAGTAAGAATCTTAAAAGCAGCAAGAGAGAGACAGAAAGTTACATACAAAGGAACCCTCATCAGACTAGCAACTGATTTCTCAACAGAAACTCATCAGGCCAGAAGGGAATGGAATGAAATATACAAAGTCATGCAAAGGAAGGGTCTGAATCCAAGAATACTTTACCCAGCAAGGCTATCAACCAAAATTGAAGGTGAAATCAGGAGCTTCACAGACAAAAAAGGACTAAGAGAATTTATTACCACCAAACCAGCAATGTAAGAAATGCTAAAGGGTCTGCTGAAAAAAAAAAAAAAGAATTAGGAAGCGAAGAAGAAACAAAGCAGTAAAGAATAAAAATGGCAACAAATAAGTACCTATCAATAATAAATTTAAATGTAAATGGATTAAATGCCCCAATCAAAAGATATAGGGTAACGGATTGGATAAGAAAACAAGACCCATATATCTTCTGTCTACAAGAAACCCACCTCAGAATAAAAGATGCACACAGACTGATGGTGAAGGGATGGAAAAAGGTCTTCCAGGCGAATGGAAATGAAAAAAAAATAGCTGGGGTAGCAATACTTATATCTGACAAATTAGATCTCAAAGTGAAGGACATAACAAGAGATAAGGAGGGCCACTTCATAATACTAAAGGGAGCAATCCAACAAGAAGAAATAACTCTGGTAAACATATATGCACCCAATACAGGAGCACCCAAATACATAAAAAATCTCCTGGAGGATATCAAGGGAGAGATTGACAGCAATACAATCATAGTAGGAGATTTTAATACCCCACTATCACCATTGCACAAATCCTCTAAACAAAAAATCAGCAAAGAAACATCAATCCTAAATGACTCACTAGACCAGATGGAATTAATTGACATCTTCAGAACATTTCACCCCAAATCCACAGAAAATACATTCTTCTCAAGTGCACATGGGTCATTTTCAAAGATAGACCATATGTTGGGACATAGGCAAAGTCTATTCAAATTCAAGAAGACATAAATCATATCAAGCATCTCATTAGACCACAGTGGCATAAAACTGGAAATCAACTACAATAAAAACAATCCAAAGAAATCAAACACATGGAGACTAAACAGCATGTTATTAAACAATGACTGGGTTACCAGAGAGATCAAGGAAGAAATAAAAAAACATCATGGCAACAAATGACAATGAAAACACTACAATCCAAAATCTATGGGACACAGCAAAAGCAGTCTTGAGAGGGAAGTTCATAGCTCTACAAGCATACTGCAAAAAACAAGAAACAATGGTAATAAATTACCTAAACCAACAACTCAAAGAGTTAGAAAAGGAGCAACAAGAAAAGCCCAGTGGAAGCAGAAGGGAGGAAATAATAAAGATCAGAGTGGAGATAAACGACATTGAGACCAAAGAAACAATACAAAAGATCAACAAATCCAAGAGCTGGTTCTTTGAAAGGATAAACAAGATTGATGAACCTCTAGCGAGGCTCACCAAGAAGCAAAGAGAGAGGACCCAAATAAACAAAATCAGAAATGAAAGAGGTGAAATAACAATAGATCCCGCCAAAATGCAAAGGATTTTTTAAAAATACTATGAACAACTCTATTCCAACAAACTAGACAACCTGGAGGAAATGGACATATTACTAGAAAAATATAACCTTCCAAAACTCAATCAGGAAGAATCTAAACAGCTCAATATGCCAGTAAATATGGAAGAAATTAAAGCAGTCATCAAAAATCTTCTGGCAAACAAAAGTCCGGGGTCAGACGGCTTCACAGAAGAGTTTTGCCAAACATTCAAGGAAGAACTAAAACCTATCCTCCTCAGACTATTCCAAAAAATTCAAGAGGAAGGAACACTTCCAAGCTCCTTCTATGAAGCCAGCATCACCCTAATACCAAAACCAGATAAAGAAAACACAATGAAAGAGAATTAACAGGCCAGTATCCCTCATGAACGTAGATGCCAAAATCCTCGACAAAATTCTAGCAAATCAGATCCAGCAGGACATCAGAAAATTCATAAACCATGACCAAGTAGGATTTATCCCAGGAATGCAAGGATGATACAATATCCGCAAATCAATTAACGTGATACATCACATAAACAAATTGAGAGATAAAAATCACATAGTCATATCAATTGATACACAAAAAGCATTTGACAAAATCCAACACCCTTTCTTGAAAAAAACTCTCAACAAGGTGGGAATAGAAGGATCATACCTCAACATAATAAAAGCTATATATGATAAACCCACAGCTAACATCATACTCAATGGGCAAAATCTAAAACCATTTCCCCTAAGAACAGGAACAAGACAGGGATGCCCATTCTCACCACTCCTGTTTGACATAGTACTAGAAGTATTAGCCATTGCAATTAGACAAGAAGAAGAAATAAAAGGCATCCAAATTGGAAAAGAAGAATTAAAGCTGTCCGTATTTGCAGATGCCATGATATTGTACAAAAAACCCCGAAAGACTCCATCAAAAAACTAACAGACTTAATAAATGAATTTGGCAATGTAGCAGGATACAAAATTAATGCCAAAAACTATGGCATTTTTATACACCAATAGTGAATTTACAGAAAGAGAGACTAAAAAAGCAATCCCATTTACCATCGCACCACAAAAATTAAGATACATAGGAATAAACTTAACCAAGGAGGTCAAAGACCTACACGCGGACAACTACAGGACACTGAAAAAAAGAGATAGAGGAAGATGTAAACAGATGGAAGAACGTACCATGTTCATGGATTGGGAAAATGAACATCATTAAAATGTCCACACTACCCAAAGCAATCTATAGATTCAATGCACTCCCCATTTAAATACCAATGGCATATTTCACAGATCTTAAAAGGACTCTCGAAAAATTCATCTGGAATACAAAAAGACCCCGAATAGCCACAGCAATCCCAAGAAAGAAGAATAAAGTAGGAGGGATCTCAATACCAGATTTCAAGCTGTATTACAAAGCCACTGTTCTCAAAACAGCCTGGTACTGGCACAAGAACAGACATATAGACCAATGGAATAGAATAGAGAATCCAGATATCGACCCGAACCACTATGCTCAATTAATATTTGACAAAGGAGGCATGAACACACAATTGAGTCAAGATAGTCTCTTCAATAAATGGTGTTGGGAAAATTGGACAGATACACGCAAAAAAAATGAAACTAGATCACCAACTTACACCATACACAAAAATAAACTCTAAATGGATACAGGACTTAAACATAAAACGGGAAACCATAAAAATACTAGAGGAATCCATAGGCAGCAAAATCTCAGACATATGCTGAAAGAGCTTCTTTACTGATACTGCCCCTAGGGCAATGGAAGCCAAAGAGAAAATAAACAAATGAGACTACATCAAAATAAAAAGCTTTTGCACAGCAAAAGAAACGATCAACAAAACAACAAGAAACCCCACTGTATGGGAGAACATATTTGCAAATGTTACCACTGATAAAGGTTTAATCTCCAACATCTATAGGCAACTTATACAACTTAATAAAAGGAAGATAAATAATCCAATAAAAAAATGGGCAACAGACCTAAATGGAATCTTTTCGAAAGAAGATAGAAGGAAGGCCAAGAGACACATGAAAACATGTTCAAAGTCACTAATTACCTGAGAGATGCAAATCAAAACGACAATGCGATACCATCTCATACCTGTCAGAATGGCTATCATCAACAAATCAACAAATGACAAGTGTTGGCGAGGATGTGGAGAAAAAGGAACCCTCGTGCACTGCTGGTGGGAATGCAGACTGGTGCAGCCACTGTGGAGAACAGTATGGAGTTTCCTCAAAAAGCTGAAAGTGGAACTCCCATTTGACTCAGTAATCCCACTCGTAGGAATATATCCTAAGAAACTAGAAACAGCAATCAGAAAAGATATATGCACCCCTATGTTCATAGCAGCACAATTTACAATAGCTAAGATTTGGAAACAGCCTAGGTGCCCGTCAGCAGATGACTGGATCAGAAAACCATGGTACATCTATGCAATGGAATACTATGCTGCCATAAAAAAGGAATTGTTACCAATTGTAGGCACCTGGATGAAATTAGAGAACATTATGCTAAGTGAAATAAGCCAGTCAATGAAAGAAAAATACCACATGATCTCACTCACTTGTGGATAATAAAAAACATTATAAACTGATGAAAAAAAGATAGATACAGAGGCAGTAAAGCATCAAGCAGACGGTCAAATTACATCGGGAAGGTTAGGGAGAGGTGGGGGAAATAAGAGATCAACCGAAGGACTTGCAGGCATGCATATAAGAATATTCAATGGATGCAGGTCATTGGGAGGTGAGGGCATGTATGGGAGTGGGGTGGGGGGGCAATGGTATGATATGTACACATATAATACCTTAATAAAAAAAAAGCATATCACTCTTATCAAAGGGCAATGACTTTACAGTTAATAAGGAGACACAATTGTTTCATTTACTATTAGGACAAGCTCATTACTCTTAAAAAACTGGGTATTGCATTTTTAGGTAGACATTATTATTTTATCATTTGAAAATATGTATAATCTTATTTTAATAGATGACTTTATTAATTATAAAGGGCAAAGTGTCATTTATCAGAAATAGGTCATTATATATTTGTAAAAGATGTAGTTTATATGAAAGATAAGGCACCTCCTCATATGTGTACTTAGAAGGGCAGCCCCTGGGGAGTTGGGCACTCAGACCACTGACAGGTTTAGTAAGACACAGGTTGCAAATATTCCCAAGGAAAGGGAAGATCGGTTCAATATGCCCAGGGCAGGTGAGTCCAGCATGGGGGCCAGGGCCCAGGGCTGTGTGTCAGGTTCAAAACCGTAGTAAGAAATAATGTCTCTTAGGGAAATGCTAATCTGGACCACAATGAGATTTTTAAAAAATTAAAAGTAGAACTATCATACAACCCAGCAATTTCACTTTTGATTATATATCCACAGAAAATGCAAACACTAATCAAAAAGAAATATGACCTAAGTGTCCACCAATAAATGAACAAATATAGAAGATGTGTATAATGTAAAGACAAGTACATATAAAAATAAAATAGAATATTACTGAACCATATAAAAGAATGACATCTTGCCAATTGTGCCGAAATGGATGGCCCTGGAGAGTATTATGTTAAGTGACGTAAGTATATGATATCACTGTATGTGGAATCTAAAATGCAAGACAGCTCTGGTCAGTGTGGCTCAGTATGTTGGACATTGTCCCATGCACCAAATGATTGCTGGTCTGTTCCCAGTCAGGGCACATGCCAGGGTTGTGAGCTCGATCCCCCTTAGGGGTGTGCAAGAGGCAGCTAAATGATGTCTCATTCTCACATTGATGTTTCTTTTCACCCACTCCCTTCCTTTTTCTATAAAAATCAATAAAAAATTTTAAAAATTGAAAATAAATAAAAAATAGGACAAGTGAACAATCAAAACAAAACAAAAGCAGGTTCATAGATACAGAAAACGAACTGGTGGTTTCCAGAGAGACGTGGGTGGGAAAATGGTAAAAATAGGAGAAGGGGATTAAAGGGTGCAAACGTCCAGTTGTAAAATAAACAAGTCACTGGGATATACCAAACAGCACAGAGAAGGTAGTCAGAAATATTGCAATAACTTTGTATGGTGACAGAGGGTCACAACAACTATCATGCTGATCACTTCGTAATGTATGTAAATATCAAGTTACTATGAAGAACACTTGAACGTAATAGAATATTGTAGGTTAATTGTGCTTAAATTTTAAAAAAAGACTTAAAAATGCAATGAGATTCCATCTCAGACCCATTAGGATGGCTATTATCGAAAACCAGAAAATGACAAGAGTTGGCAACAATGTGGAGAGGTCAGAAAGTTTGTGCACTGTGGGTAGGAATGGAAAATGCTACAGCCGCTTTGGAAAACATTATGGAGGTTCCACAAAAAGTTAAACATAGAATTACCGTATAACCCAGCCATTCCACTTCTGTGTACATACTCAAAAAAATGACAACAGGGTCTCAAATAGATGATATTTGTATTCACATGTTCATAGCAAATTTATCCACAATAGCTGAAATGTGAATGCAACCCTAGTCTCCGTGGGTAGGTGGATGGAGAAACAAAATGTGGTATTTACAGGCAATGGAATATTTGTTGTTCAGCCTTTCAAAAAGATAATTCTAGGGAGGCAAGATGGGAAGTAGCTGGAGGCTGCATGCCCTTTATCCCAGCCAGGGACCAGATTTAGAGTTAAATACTGTGCAATCAACTTGAAAAACCAAGTGAGGTGTAGCTGATTGGAAATATTATATCTAAGGAGCAATGAAGAAACCACGTTGAGAGTGCTAAGAGAAGTAGTGTTGGGAAAGGGATAGCCTCCGTTAAGCAGGTGCAGTAGCTGAGGCCAGAGGGATATCACAGCTGCAAAGCTCCCGACCCCTGGCAGTGTGGGATTTCAACCCCATGCAGGGATCCCAAACCCAGAGCAGCAGAGATGAAAAAAAAGAGCCCATGGAGCATCAGACATGGGGAGCCAGGTGGACTCTGTCTGCCTGGGAGACTTGGGCTGCACCTTCCCAGTGAAGGAGTGCTCCCATTGTTAGCAGCCTCAGGGCACAAACTGCTGGAGAAGCTGCACTGCCATGTTTGAATTTAGTGGAGTGGTCTGCAGGCTGCACCCAGCAGGGACTTTGAGGGACCCTCTACATTCATGGAAGATATGGTGCAGAACCCCAGTCAATGACTAAACTGTTAGCTTGGGGAAATTGGAAAGGCCTCTCCCACCTGGAGCACACTGTTGGAAGCCCTCCCCACACCCATGGAGCTACCCTGACTGCTGGGTTGATGGCGCCGGGGAAGGGGGGGGGAGGGGAGTTGGAATCAATGCAGGTGTGGGATTTTTGGCCCACACTGCAGAGTTCAGAGCCCTAGTGGAGCTGGGAATTTCAGTGTCCACCTTGCTGAGACCTGTCACGAGGAGAGATTGGAATCTCATGCAGGGCTGATTTTCCACCCCTTCCAGCTTGGTACTGTTACATAAAGATGTCAGTGCCTCACATAGTTGGGATTTTGGAGCTATATTCCCCAGGGGCTTCTATCGGGGACACAGATGGCTAGGGCTTGGCTTTGTGATGCATTGTGGGGAGGCTGATCTGAACTCCCTGTAAGTTTTGCCAGGCAACCCCAAGAAGGACAAGTAGAGCCCACTGCCCTGCCCCCCAATCCTGCAACATGCAGACAACACCCCCAACAGGAGACTGTTTGGTTCAGTCCTGTGAAGTCTTGGATATCCCTACTGGGTGCAGTCCTATGGGGGATGGGAGAGTGGCTCAGAGTGGGACATTCAATATGTGAGACCCTCAGTCTGCAACGCCAGCATGCCAGGTTTGTTGAGCCTGAGGAGGGGCACTGAAGGATTAAAGAAAAGACAGACCAGAGAATACAGCTGGGGCCCAGGTCAGACACTGCTTCTCTGATGGAGAGATAGGGCCACAACCTGCAAACCAAGTATTTTATAGTCAGAATGCACAAAGCAAAACAAGGTTAGTGGTCAAGATGTTTACTGGTACAATGTTCTTGTGAGTTTCACCTTGTTGTGGCAGCACTTGCTGCACCTCCCACAGCGCAATAGCTACTTAGAAAGGAGCAAGTGAGGACTAGAAGGTCATGCTTAATTATGCAAAGAGGGCTCTGGCCTCCAAGCTGGGACTTGTTTGTGGCTCTGCCACAGGTTAGTCTGAGGCTTAACCCTATAGCTGCTCCCTACACCTCAGAGGTAGAGAGGAAGTATTTAGCCCCCTCCTGTGGGCTGGGCCAACAACATCTTCAACCAAAGATTCTTTTGATCTATCCCCCTGAACCCAGGGAGGTGAACGTGCTCCTGCAGAGGAGACTGCAGTCTCTATCCAACCTGAAGCTGCAGCAAGCCCCCTTACAGGGAACAAGAGTTGGTGTCTCTGGTAAAGACTGAGGAGTTTAGCTTTGAAGCAGAGACTAATTTCCCATCATTGAGTGCTTAACTGTGTAATCCCCAAGCAGGGCTCCACTAGTAGACACAGATACAAACAGCTATCAGAGAAGTAACTACACACAGGTAGCCCAAAGCCAGTTACACACAATATCTGGGAGCCTCTTGCATCTGAAACCTACCCAGAAGGACCCAGAACCAACGCTTCCAGTGGTGGGCTTCAGACCACACCAGAGTTCAATCCAACTAGACCCGCAAACAGCACAGAAAGGTGGGTTCTGGCAGGCTCCAGAGCCTGTGGGGAACAACTCCACCTTGAACAGCCATCCCCTTCACAGCATCTCATATACGGTGATAAAATTTGACCCCTATAAAGACCCAGCCTGAAGGGTTAATGATGGTGTCACTGAGCCCATCAAGAACCCTTGAGACTACACCTGCACAGCAGTTTGCACACATTGGTCAAGGTTGAGCCTCATGGTCAAACAGCCTAAGGGTTAATCCCACCCATGAAAGAAACAACAACAATGAAGATCTAATTACAACAGGAACAGACAAACAATCCACACTAGAGACATTCCTATTGTACCCAGCTCAGGAGGTCAAGGAGAATGCATCATTCTGCCCCACAGAACACCTAATACAGAAGGCCACCCCACCAAACTGGGAGTCATAGAGTTCTATCTAATACATGGATTCAAACACAAAGTGACAGCCAAAAAGGAGGAGACAAATAAACATGCCCCTAATGGAAGCACAGGAGGAATATCTAGAAAAAGAGCTGTGAAATAGAGGCAAACAATTTATCAGATAGAGTTCAAGTAATGGCTATAAGGATGCTCAAGTCACTTAGTGAGAACCACAGCATAAAAAAGGACATAGAAACCATGAAAAATAATCAGTTGAAAATGAAGAATGCCATACCTGAAATACAGAATACACTAGAAGAAATAGCCTGTAAGCTGGATGAAACTAAGTATCAAATCAGTGAATTAGAAGACAAAATAGAAAAAGAATCACTCAATTAAAGCAGCAAAAATAAAAAGTAATTTAAAGCATGAAGATAGTTTAAGGGAACTTTGAAACAACATGAAACATAACAACATCCACACCATAGAGGTGCCAGAAAGAGAAGAAAGTGAGCAACAGCTAGAGAACCTGTTTGTAGAAATAATGATTAAAAAAAAAAAAAAAAAAAAAAAAACACCAAAAAAAAAAACCAAAAACAAACAAAAAAAAAACTTCCTTACCCTGATGAAGGAAAATGTTATAAAAGCTCAGGAAACACAGAGTCCCAATCAAAATGAACCCAAAGAGACCTACACCAAAACACATCATAATTAAAATGGCCAAGAATAAAGAGAAAGAGAGAATCTTAATGGTAGCAAAATAGAAATAGTCAGTTACCTACAAGAGAGTTCCCATAAGTCTGTCAGATGATTTCTCCACAGAAACACTTCAGGCTAGAAGGGATTGCCATAATGTATTGAAAGTAATGAAAACCAAGAACCTGCAAACAAGACGGCTTTATCCAGCAAAGCTATCATTTAAAAATTGAAAGCAAAATAAGAAGTTTACCGGACAAAAAAATACTAAAGGAGTTCATTACCACCAAACCAGAATTGCAAGCAATGCTAAAGGGACTGCTTCTTTACGAAGAAGAAGAAATATATATATATATATATATATATATATATATATATATATATATATATATATATATATATATAGAGAGAGAGAGAGAGAGAGAGAGAGAGAGAGAGAGTTATAACAAAAGTTATACATAGGCTAAAAGTTAAAGGATGGAAAAATATTCCATGCAAATGGAAACAAAAAATAGCTGGTGTAGCAATACTTATATCTGACAAAGTTGATGTCAAAACATAGACCATAAAAGAGACAAAGAAGGTCACTACATAATACTAAAGTGATTGATACAACAAGAGGCTATCACCCTTATCTATACTAATAAAAGCCTAGGTGGTCCTTGTGCCCTCATTGGTGACATTGCCACCAGATGGCCAACACCAGGTGGCTGCCACAAAGATGGCTGCCACAAAATGGCCATGCACACAGAGGAGGCATAGCAGCCACTCTACATGGTGAGACCTGGGGATCCTGCGGCTCTGTGCGGTGCTGAGGAGGCCGGTCCCTGCATCTCCACCAACTCTCACAGAGGATGAGGGTCCTGGCGGATGAGGCAGGTCGAGGCAGGGGAGGGCATTTGTGGGCAATCAGGCCAGCAGGGGAGCAATTAGGGGCCATCAGGCAGGCAGGCAGGAGAATGGTTAGGAGCCAGTGGTCCGGATTGCAAGAGGGATATCTGACTGCTGGTTTAGGCCTGATCCTTGCCTATAGGATCGGGCCTAAACCAGTAGTCAGACATCCCCCAAGGGGTCCCAGATTGGAGAGGGTGCAGGCCAGGCTGAGGGACATTCCTCTCACCCCCTCCCTCAAACCCCCGTGCATGGATTTCATGCCCCAGGCCACTAGGAAACATATATCCTCCCAATATAGGAACACCTAAATATGTTTTAAAATTTTAGTGGACTTTAAAGAGCAGATCGACAGCAATACAAGGAGAGTAGGGTAATTAAACACCCCATTGTCAATGGATAGATCTTCCCAACAAAAAATCAAAAGAGAAACTGAGACTTTAACTGACACACTAGATCAGATAGATTAAATTGATATTTACAGAACATTTCATCCCAAAGCAGCAGAATATACATTTTGGATCACAATGTCATGAAACTAGAAATCAACTACAGTAAAACAAAAACAAAACAAAACAAAACAAAACAAAACAAAAATTATGACTCATAGATAGATAGCAGGCAGATAGCCTGACAGCTCAAGGGATTGACCAATAAAGAAAAAAAAGAGAGAGGAAAGAACTCATTGATATAGACAACAATGTGGTGATTGTGGGGTGGAGGGGGGTGGGAGGAGATGGAACAAGGCACAGAGGAGATAAAAGGTGATGGAAAAAATAAAATAAATAAATTATTTAAAACTTCAAAAATATTCAAACACATGGAGGCTAAATAGTATGTTATTAAATAATGAATGGATAACCAAAAGATCCAGGAAGAATTCAAAAATTTTCTGGAAACAAACAAAAATGAACACATAATGACCCCAAATCTATGGGATACAGCAAAAGCTGTCCTGAAAGTGAAGTTCATAGCATTACAGGCGTACCTAAAGAAGCAAAAAAATCTGTCATAAACAATATTACCCTACATCTAAAAAAACTTGGAAAAGTACAGCAGAAAAAGTTCAGAGTAAATAGAAGGAAGAAAATAATAAAGATCAGAACAGAAATAAACTACATAGACTCTAAAAAGAACAAAAGATCAATGGAACCAAAAGCTGGATCTTTGACAAGATAAACAAGATTGATTGACCTTTAACTGGACTCATCAAGAAAAAAAGAGAGAGGATTCGAATAAGTCCAATCAGAAATGAAAGGGGGAGGTAACCACTGACATGACAGAAATACAAATGATTGTAAGAGAATAGCATTAACAACTAAATAGTCAACCTAGGCAAAACAGAAAAATTCCTAGAAACATAAAATTTTTTTAAACTGAATCACGAAGAAATAGACACCTGAAAGCACCAATAACAATTAATGAAAGCAAAACAGTAATAAATTTTTCTTAAAAAATTCCAAGAAAAAATGTCCGGAGACTGGAAGGTTTCATAGATGAATTTTACTGAACATTCAAGAAAGAAAGCCTCCTAAAGCAATTCCAAATATTGAAGAAGAGGAAAGATTTCCAAGCTCTTTTTATGAGGCCAAAATTATCCTAGTACCCAAACAAGGTAAAAACAATACAAAGAAAGAAAATTATAGGTTAATATCCCTGATGAACAGACATGCTTACATAACCAACAAAATATTATCATCTCAGATCCAGTAATACATTTTAAAATAAAAAAAACATGGTAAAGTGATATTTATTCTGGAGTTGCAAGGTCTATACAAAATTTGCAAATCAATAAATGTTACATAACATAAACAAAATAAAAGATAAAAAATATCACATGATCATATCAATAGAAGCAGAAAAACCATTCAATAATATCCAGAACCTATTTATGATAAAAAAAAACAACTCTCAACAAAGTGTGAATAGAAAAAATATTCATCAATGTAATAAAAGCCATTTTTGAAAAACCTATAACCACATTATACTCAATGGGCAAAACTAAAAGTGTTTCCCTTAAGATAAAAAAAAAAGACAGGGATTTCTGCTTTCGCCACTCTTATTCAGCACAGTACTGGACGTTCTACTACAGTGATCAGACAACAAGAAGAAATAACAGGCATACAAATTGAAAGTGAAGAAGTAAAACTGTCATTATTTACAGATGACATGATAGGGTACATAGAGAGCCCAAAACATTCAACCAAAAAGCTAAATCTAACGAATTTGGCAAAGTTGCAAGACCATCCTAATGGGTATGGAGGGATATTTCACTTTTGTTTGGATTTGATTTCTCTAATGAATAATGATGTTGGGCCACTTTTAATAAGTTTTTTGGCCAATTGTATGTCTTTTTAAAAAATATATATTTTTATTGATATTTTACAGAGAGGAAGAGAGAAGGATAGAGAGTTAGAAACATGGATCAGCTGCCTCCTGCACACCCCCTACTGAGGATGTGCCAGCAACCAGCATGGAACCTGTGACCCTTCAGTCCGCAGGCTGATGCTCTATCCACTGATCCAAACCAGTTAGGGCTGAATGTCTTCTTTAGTGAAATATCTATTATAGTGATTTGATCATTTTTTAATCAGGCGATTTTGTCTTGTTTTTTATTGTTGAATTGCAGGGTTTCTTTATATACCCTAAATGTATCTCTCTCTCTCTCTCTCTCTCTCTCTCTCTCTCTCTCTCTCTCTATATATATATATATATATATATATATATATATATATATATATATATATATAATTTTCATTACTTTTTCTCATTCTGAAAGTTTACTTTTCACTCAGTTGATTGTTTTTTTTTTTGGATGGCCAATAGTTTTTAAGCTTAATATAGCCCCATATTCTTTTTAAATATATTTTTATTAATTTCAGAGTGCAAGGAAGAGGAGAGAGAGAGAAAGAGAGAGGGAGAGAAATGTCAATGTTGAGAGAGAATCACTGATCAGAGGCCTCCTGCAAGTTCCCTACTAGGGATGGAGCCCACAACCTGTCATGTTCCCTGACTGGGAATCAAACCTCAATCTCCTGATTCTTAGGTCGATGCTCAACCACCGAGCCACACCGGATGGGCTATAGCCCCATTTTCTATTTTCCTTTGTTCCTGAGCTTTTGGCATCACATGCAAGAAACTATTGTCAAAGTTTTCCCCTTGGCTATTGTGTGAGTGGTACGGTTTTGGTATTACATTTAGATCTTTAATACATTTTGAATTAATTTTTATATTTTGCATAAGATTCTATTACATGAGAATATCCAATTTTCCCAATGCCTTTTGTGAAAGTCTATCTTTTCCCCATTGTGTGGTCTTGGCACGTTTGTTGAAGATTATTTGATAATATAAAACATGTTTATTTCTGGGCTCTCTCTTCTGTGCCATTGGTCTGTGTGTCTATCTTTATGCCAGTACCACTCTACTCTTATGTTACCTTTGTAGTGTGTTTGAAATTAGGAAACACAAGCCTCTAACTTGGCAATTTTTGATGATTGTTTTGTCTCCTCAGGGTTCCTTGAGATATCATAAGAATTAAGAATATTTTTATTTATTTAAGAACTAGAGGCCTGGTGCATGAAATTCTTGCATGGGGTAGGGGGGTGTCGCTCATCCCAGCCTGTACCCTCTCCAATCTGGGACCCCTTGAGGGATGTCTGACTGCCCTCTCACAATCCAGGACTGCTGGCTCCCAACCACTCGCCTGCCTGCCTGCCTGCCTGATTGCCCCTAACTGCTTCTGCCTGCCAGCCTGATCACCCCCTAACCACTCCCCTGCTAGCCTGATCGACACCTAACTGCTCCCCTGTTGGCCTGATTCTCCCTAATGGTCCTACCCTGCCAGCCTGGTCACCCCTAACTGCCTTCCCCTGCCAACCTTATCGCCCCCAACTGCCCTCCCCTGCAGGCCTGGGTCCACCCAACTGCCCTCCCCTGCAGGCCTGCCCCCCCCAAAATGCCCTGCCCTGATGGCCCAGTCTCCCCCAACTGCCCTCCTCTGCTGGCCAGTCACCACTAACTGTCCTCCCCTGCTGGACTGATCTCCCACAACTGCCCTCCCCTGCAGGCCTGGTCCCCCCAACTGCTCTCCCCTGCTGATCTGGGTCCCCCCACAACTGTCCTCCCCTGTAGGCCTGGTCCCCCCAACTGCCCTCCCCTGCTGGTCTGGGTCCCCCTGCAACTGTCCTCCCTGCAGGCCTGGGTCTTGCCCAACTGTCCTTCCTTGCAGGCCTGGTCCCTCCCAACGGCCCTCTTCTGCCAGCCTGGTCACCAACAACTGCCCTCCTCTGCCAGCCTGGTCACCCCTAACTGCCCTCCCCTATTGGCCTGGTTCCCCCAGCTGCCCTCCCCTGCTGGCCTGATCTCCTCAAGCTACCCTCCTCTGCCAGCCCAGTAACCCCTAACTGTCCTGCCCTGCAGGCCTGATCACCCACAACTGCCCTCGCCTGCAGGCCTGGTCTCCCTAACTGCCCTCCCCTTCTGGTCTGGGTCCCCCACTACTGTCCTTTCTTGTAGGCCTGGTCCCTCCCAACTGCCATTCTCTGCCGGCCCAGTCACCCCTAACTGCCCTCCTCTGCCTGCCCGGTCACTCCTAACTGCCCTCCCCTGCTGGCCTGATTTCCCACAACTGCCCTCCCCTGCAGGCCATCTTATGGTGACCATCTTGTGTACACATGGGGTCAGCAATTGTTGACCACATGGGGGCAGCCATCTGGTGTGTTGGAGTGATGGTCAATTTGCATATTACTCTTTTATTAGATACGATGCCTTCGGGATTATAGTATGTTTTATTGAGTCTGCAGGTGGCTTTGAGTAGTATGGACAGTTAACAATATTAAATTTTCTAATTTATGATGTTGTTAATGAGGATGGATATTTAAAGAAGCAATTGTTTTGTTCCTTTTTTCTTCAATCTCTTTGTACTCATCCCTCTGTGGGAGTTTACAAACCTTTCCTAGCCCAAGACTCTCTAAGGTGAGTACAGGACAAGGGTTCCAGAACTTTAGATCCAGGGCCTATGTGAGGGGATTAATTAAGCTGGACTTTTCCCCTGATCCTTCTGTTTCCCCCTCTGGTTTAACTGGCTGTAAACCCCATGGGTGACTCTATTCTGTTGAACATCCTTTTTTTTCTGCCAACTTTAGCTCAACTGAAACAATTTTGTGCTATATAAATAAGAACCTTTAAAAAAAACAAATAAGAACCTTATTTACTAGAAGCCTTCCAATTTAAGAATATTGGTGACTGGTTCATTTGACACATCACTAGTCTTTCAGAAATATTTGAAAGTCTTTCACAAGAAATGTAGTCAAATTGTAGTAAGAAGCTCGGAATATTCCTTGGCATGTAGAATGGGGAAACTGAGACAGAGAGCTGAATAAACAGGCCTGTCAATTTACCGCCAGATACAGGAGGTCACCAGGGCAGAAAGCCTCAGGTACCTAGCAATGGGCCAAACTGTTCCTAGATCTTGCCTTCAGGGTGTCCTTTCCTCTCCTGGAATACCATTGGTCATGTGGCTTAGACCTCCTGTCCTGCTGTTGAACAATCAGTGGAGACCATGATCTGAAAGGGCAAACCTGGAAATGCTGATAAATATTCTATTGAGATCTTCCCTGAGACCTCCCCTAAGTCCTCACCTGTGAACAGTAGATAAAACCCTTCACGACAAAGAAGACAGCATGTGCTCCCATTGGGGCACACCCCCTCAAAATTCCTTTTCCAATGAATTTTCTTTCACCTAAACTCTAAGTGGTACCCAGGAGACTTGCAACCAGGGGAAAAATAGGCAACTGTAGGTCATCTTGGGCTAACCCCATGAACTTGTCCCCAAGTCCCCTTGTCTCTGGCTCTCCAGTGAGCTGACAGCAGCCTTGCATAGGCTCACTTCTCTCCCATTAAGTTGCTAGAGAGCTGAAGCAGCCACACCTTGTCTCTCTCCTACTGCTTCTTCTATTCCAGGTCCTTCTTTGTTCCACTGTCCCCAGCTTTAATAAACATAGTCTCAAAGTCACCTGGACTCATATTCTGAAACCTTTCCTGCATGAAGTCAAGTACCTGCACACTACCAGCTGGTCTTAGGCAAATTCACTCAGGGCCTGCCTATTTCTGATAACATTTGAAATATAGAGGGAATGCTATTGCAAAAGGAAGGAAAGAGAACTGGGTGTGTTTTTTAAAAATATTTTTATTGATTTCAGGGAGGAATGGAAAGAGAGGGAGAGATGGAAACCTCAATGATGAGAGAGAATCATTGATTGGATGCCCCCGGCATTCCCCACACTGGGGGGTCAAGCCCACAACCCAGGCATGTGCCCTGACTAGAATCCAACTGTGACCTTTGGTGCATAGGTTGATGCTCAACCACTGAGCCATGCCAGCCAGGCTGGGTGTTTTTAAGAGAAGTTAAAAGTAAATAGTTTGACCTAACAAGTTAATTATTTCTGAATGAGTAAAAAGAGACAAACTGGAAACAAGGGAAGCTGTAGAGGTTAGTGGAAAAGGACTATTGAAAAATTTTATGTAGAAATGCTAGAACCTAATCATGGGGATATGCTTACACCCTAACCCTACAAAGACTACTAACTATATTAATTCAAATGAAGCTGAAGTATCTATGAAAACATGGCCCTCTATAACAGCTGTTGAGGCACAGGAAATTTACTTATAATACTCTTACTGTCTTCCTGTTCTAAGAAATTTTTAGATGGTAATTGAAATATATGGCATTGGGTTCTTACAGCCTTGTCCCCAAATAAACTTCATGATTACAATTCCAAATTGCACTACCAGCAGGAATCAGATTAATAATGAATGGCCCTTGAGTGTTTCCAATGGGAAATGAGTGGACCATTGCAAATGGGAACCCATCTCATGAGCAGATTGTGAAAACTGAAGAGGTGTATTGTGTGCCCTCAAACTATAAGCAAATGTTGAAAAATACAGAGAAATGAGACAGACAGAAAAATTTGAATCATGATAGCTTATAGGTTAGGAATGATCCAAAATATTTTTCTTGTGTGTGTGTTTTTTTTTTTTTAAATCCTAACCCAAGGATATTGTTTCTATTGAAATTTAGAAAGACTAGAAGGGAGAGAGGAGGGAGAGGAGGAGGGAGAAAAAGAGAGAGAGATGATTGGCTGCCTCCTGCACACATCCTGATTGGGAACAGGGGTTGAACCTGCAACCCAGACACATGACCTTGACCAGGAAATGCAGACTGATACTCTAATCACTGACACTGGTCAGGGCGAAAGTGTTTTTCTTAATGAAGACCTGTGGAACCTGACTGGCTCCCATTTACCTGCTTTTCACTTTTGAGAAAATTTGACCTTGACTTCCATCCAAGGTTGCAGTCTTGCCCTATCCCAATGGTCAATTGTTCAGCTGAATGAACTAAGACTTCCTAGCGATGAGCCTTTCTAGCAACATGGGACCACATTTCCAACCAAAATGTTGGTCATCAATGAATCATTCCGTTTGATTTATGACCCAAAGGCGGAGGTTTGTATGCAAATGGGGCCACATACTAAAGCTGACAAGCTCAGAGGAGGCCTGCATAGTATGATTTGCAAAATCAGAGACCTTAAGTAACCACATAGGGTGGCTTGAAATTACAAATTTGTAACTAGAAGAGAGTCATGGTGGGTAATCACGATTTAGGTATTTTTTTCCTGACAAAGCTGAATCTTTATATTAACTGAACATGTCTATTGTCTTTTTGCATTCGTGATAACTTACTTTTGGAGTATCAGGAAAAGTTTCTCTTTTTTTCTGGACCCTCACTGCACCAGAGGAGAAGTCACAGCACTGCTCATTGTTATTGTCATCATGTTAAGTTTTAACTGCTAACTATCATCTATCAACCAGTGTAAAAGAAGTATGTGTCTGTTTTACTTTTTATCCAATCTCAGAGATTTCCCTGCTTTGCTTTCTCCCACCTCCATAATCTATCACCAATGGATTTTATTTAAGCACTTATGCCTCCTGCTTTGATTGTAATGTATAACATATGGTGCAAAACTGTCACCTTTCATTGAGATTTTGCTTCCTGGCAATTGTTGTCAGTTTGACTCAATAAACTCATAAAAATGCTCTACGGGTTTAAATTCCCAGCTTCTTATCAAGATTTGGCCTTTATGGCAACCTGTCCTCACTCTGCAACTATCCAGAAGCCTGTCAGGAGTTTCCTCATCAAGGAAAATAGACACTCTTATTGCCTGTATCACTCAGAAAATTTTAAGAATTTAAACTGCTCTATTCTAAGAACCAGGAAATATTTTTCTATGACATCAATTGAGACTTTTTGAGGTGAGATCATTTGCCCAGAGTCACACAGCCTGCTAGTGGACTCAAACTTGCCATGTATTTTCTATTGGCACTTGACATCTATGCTCCTCCCGTTCCTATGTTTCCTCCTATATCAGAGGGGCTGAAAGGTTAAATAGGACCTTTCCCACTTCTAATGATTCAGAATCCAGGTGGGAATTCATTTCAGCCTCTGAGATGCACTTGTGTATAGTTTGGGCTCTGGAAGGGAGAAGGGGCTGTGATTCCTGCTCCTGGTGGGTGGGCTCTGCAGACAGAGTTTTATGTGAAGGAGCAGGTGTTTCTTTAGCTCTGGGTGGGGCTGTGACAGTGGGAACTTGAAACCGAACTTCCTGTGTCAACTCCCTAAATTCCATTTTTCTGGCCCTTCATTTTTTTTTGCAAGCACCTAACTCACTGTTCTAAAGATCTTTCTGCACAAATGTTAATGCCTGGTTTACTTGTAATAGTCCAAAATTGGATCAACACAAATGTCCATGAATGGGTGAATAGATAAACAAATTTGGTGAATCCTACAATGGAACAGACCTGAGACATTAAAAAGGAAAGAATTATTTCAAGATACTTGTGTTGATTAAAGAAGCCAAAATTCGCCCAAAATTACATATTATATGGTTCAAATTATGAAAATGTCAGAAAATGCAAATGCTCTATTATGACAGAAAGCACATAAGCGTTTTCTTAACATTATTGGAGGGAGTGGGAGAGGGACAGAGTGAGGAGGCTATAAGAGGGCCTGAGGAGGCTTTAAGAGTGAAGATCATGTTCATTTTCTTCATTGTAACAACTTCTCTGGTGCATGCATCTGGCAAAGCTTAATGAATTGTATACTTTCAATATGTTAAGTTTTATAATATGTCAACTAAAACTCAGTAAAGATGTTAAAATTTAAATATACACATATGAAATATGACTTAAAGTGTAAGGTGAATAGAAAATTCAAAACTGTAACATGACTTTTTTCTTGCACATTTTTCAGCTTATCCATTAAAGGGGGCTGAGGTATTCCACAGCCTGCAGCCTCCTCAGGTATCTGCCGACCCCACCTCAGAAGCACCCACAGCCCAGCGGGGTCCCATCTCACCAGCATTACTAAATCCACATTCCTTCTCACTCTTCACACTGCCCATACTGAACTTTGAAAGCTCCTCCATCCAGCCAGGCCCCTGCCCACCAAAGTCCACTCCTCTGTAGGCAGCTCTTCCCCACCACCCTCTGCCCAAAGTTTGAATGGCCACTCATGCTTCAGGTCTTAGCCAGGAAGTCACTTTCTCAGAAGTGCTCTTTGGAATCCGCAGACAAGCTGAGACTCAAGTACATACAACTCTTTCTTCATGGTCCTTCTCTGGATTATAATTAACTCAGTGCTGTGATTTCTCTGAGAGCCTGTCTTTGTTACAAGTTAATCTCCATGAGCACAGGTCCCACCTATGTCCTGTTCTCTGAGTTCCCAGGGCCCATCCCAGGACTGACACATCACAGATTTTCAGTAAAGACTCATTAAATGGATGAGGGAAACCACACAATGGAAGTCTGTCACCTGTGTGACACTAGTGTTCCTTATAGGCACGAAGGCATTGATGTCAGAATGGGTGGAGGCCAAAAGTGTCCGGGGATGACCCAGGGATGGGTTTTTCCCCCCTCATATAATCAGGGGGGCAGGAGACAGAACCAGCTAACAGTGAAGAGTCAGACCTTCCTTCATTCCCAGAAAATCACAGTCCTCCCCATTTCCACCTTGTGAGTGATGTTTCATATTCCTTGGGCCTGGACAGCAGCCTGTGTTCTTTGTCTTCTCACAGAGCCCTGACCTGGCAGACACTCTGGATCTTCCACCCCAGGTAGAGGTACTACCATAGGAAAAGAGAGCTCACACTGACCTCAAAGGATTCAGGGGATGACTCCCAAACCCAAGGTCCCTGGTCCGTGGGACAACTGCCTGTAGCACCTGAACATCTCACCCACCCATGATGTCCTGGGGATCAAGGGGAACGTTCTCAGCAGGATGGGACAGGAGAATCCAGGATCTGGGGTTGCTTCCATCTCAGAGGTGCTGAGGGTCCCATAGGGGACTTCCTTTCCCTAACAGAGGAGCTCACAGAGTCCCCGTGGGTGACACTGCATATGGAGCCGCTCCAGATGCTGGGCCCTGTGGGGAGGCCTAGAGCAGATGACAGAAAGGGACACAGGGGACTGGATGCAACATCCCAATGCTATGATGGAGACACACAGGGTATTTGGGGGAGCAGCCCTCCAGTTTGGCACACTCTACTAAAAGCCTCAGAAGACACATCAACAGACCCTGTTCTTGAAACCTTTGGGACAGAGAGCTACTCCTGAAACAGTCCATCCACCAGAGGGGACAGTTCTTATGACACTGGACTCATAATTCTCTGGACCCTGGCCCCTCTGAGATGGAAGCAACCCCAGATCTTGTCCTATTGCTGGGCTCACCCTGCTCTGGGATGGAATCAGCAGGCATGAAATCCACAGTGACTGGGCTCTGACTGACTGGCCTTTCAGCTTGAAGGCCAGAGACCACCTCTGCCCAGGTGTCAGTGCCATCTCCTACCCTCTGGTCAGCATCCCTGCTGCAGCACCTGACATTGGCTGCAGATCTCCTCCTGCTCTCCAGGGATGACATTTAGACACACAGACAACACAGGGAATTCACATATGAACCTGGCTTTGCCTAAGGAGCCTGATTTCCTTCCCTTTCCCCCACAGGTGCTTTTGGACTCCACCCTTGTGCCTGCTCCATCCCACCTGCCACTTCTAGGGCCTGTGAATATAAAGGGGGGATGAAAATAAGCCTGAAAAGCCCAGCGGGTCACATGACAGGCCTGACAAACTCAGTGATGCACAGTGTGGTTTGATCACCAATGCCTAACTGGGCAGGTGATGGCAGGTAGTCATGTCACAGGCCCACATCTTCCTTAGCAAATGTCAGACTTTACATTAAGTGAGCCCTTTCCCTGTTCTTATGCATCTGGGATAACATACCTTTGACACATCAGAGTAGTTATTTTTTTTTTTTTTGCAAGATGATTTGAAGGCACCGACTCTGGGACCAGCATATGAGACAACATACTTCTCATGTTACCTGGTTGCTTGCATAGCCACTCTATGTGCTGTAAATATTAATTATCCTGGACCCACCAAAGTGAAGAAAAAAAAAGTATGTGTTTCTCCATTTTGCTTTTATCAATTCTAGAGATTTCTTCACCTCGTAATGGATTTCATATAACTTTTTCCATCTTCTTTTTTTATTATAATGTATAAAATAATTTGCACAACTGCCATTCTCAGGATTTGAGATCTTGTTCCAGGCATATGACATTAGCTTGGTTCAAATAAACTCATAAAAATCTTCACAGTTTGGGAAGTTTCTTACTTTATCAGGGCCTAATAGCACCTGCTTTCTCAGGGCTCTATTTGCTGCTCCCCACGCCATGCCTGGCACCATCCATGTACAAGGTGGGGTAAGGAAAGGAAACTCCCCCGGGCAGGGGACAGACACCCTACCTCAAAGTTCAGGGAGCACAAGGACAAGCTCAGCCAACAGAGGGAGAGTCTCCCAGAAACTAGCCCCTGAATACCAGGGAGCTCACAGCAACCTGGCCTCCCACCACAGCCCTCTATCCCTAGGGAACACAGGACACCTTCCCCTTCACACACAGGAACTGCAGGTCCTTCTGAGACTCCTGGTCCTGAGAACCTTCCTGGGTCTCTGTACCTGGAAGCAAAGGCCAGGCTGGTGACAACCTGAGATACAGGGAGGGACCACTCAGCTGTCACCACCCAGCTTGACCCCTTCTCACCCCCCGAGTCACTTCTGTGGCTTTCCTGCTGGGAGGAAATCCAACCTTCCCAGCCCATTTGAGAACACTGGGAAGACCCGGTGCCTTGCTGGATGTCTGTGTCATAAACAGAAATAATCCCCAGGTTTGGGGCCTGTGGGGCTCCCTGTGCAGACCCAAGGCCAAGACACAGCACAGGCCAATGCTTGGTCATCCTCTCAGGGGCTACGTTCCCCCATCAGACTTGCTGTTGGAAGTGGGCTCCACTTGCCAGTAAGACCCACTTCCCTGAGAGATTGTCAGATGTCATTGTCTTATAGCATCAACATTAGCAGGCATCACTTCCACCCTTTGGAGCACACGTATCTTCCTAAGGCATTTAGAAACTTACAGTTTTGTTCATTTTTAGCAGGAAAGCCTCTAGTTCTCACCATTTTTATGACTTGTGTTTGGCATTAAATTAACTTGGAGAACGAACCCATCCATTTGCCCTGATAGGGAGGGCTGGCTTCATGGGCTAGTAATTTGTGCAGCCACTTAGAAGGGCCTATGGAAGGTTTAATAGATTGCTTTTGTCATCCTGAAATTCTCAATTTGAACAAAGAACCCAGAACTTTCACATGACTTTTCATAGTTCTGCCCCTAGGTGTGACCATGGGTTGGAAAAATTATGTAATGTGACCATCAGAGGGCAGCACAGCAGCAAGGAAACCTGGAGAAGCTTTGAAGGGATACAGAGAAGTATTTGGCTTTTTCTACTCTATTTATTTCATTACAAGTGTCTAATGAACAGGACCATCCCATGCCCACCTCTGTAGCTTAAAGAAGGAAGGTTATCTGTCTATGATATACTGCGGAGATTCAAATTTAAAGAAATCTAAGGTAGTTGGCTCAAATGTGAATGGCATTAAGCAGACACAATACGCCTACACTAAATATTGGTCTTTAGAAAAATACTGGAGAGAGAGAGAGAGAGAGAGAGAGAGAGAGAGAGAGAGAGTAATGAGAAAGAAAGCAGCTGAGTTTTCATCTTCCAAGAGGAAAGACCTTGCAGTAGATAATGCCAAAAAGTAAAAAAAAAATTACTAAATAAACTCAAAAAACGTAATTTAAAGAAGACTTTGGTTCCATCCAGGGCGTTTCTCATTGTTTGGGGCTGATATCCTCAGTATGGCCCAAAGAAACCAGAACCTTCCTGTGATGACTTTTAACAGAACACACAGAGACACAGGGCTTATCATGGCAACATTCAGTGTTGTCACAAATACAAGAAAGAACATCCAACAGGGGAGAGCTGGAACCTGGCTTTGCTTACAGTGTGAATATCAGACATAGAATAACTATTTCATGTTCCACCTGCAGGGGGAGTTAAAATCTCCTTGGGTTGTAGATGATTGCCTCAAAACAATTTACTTCTCTGGGTCTTACACACTGATTAAGATCTGTCCTAGAAGCCCAAACGACTTGGCTCTTTGTCCAAATGATATATAATGGGCACTGTCATGTTCTTTGTATTTGTTTTGTTACGTTTTTTTATATCAGGAAGATAAAATTAAAATAAATGGTGATAGAAATAATATAAAGTAATATAAAATGAAAAAGAAAAAAAATTACAATTCTCTTTTCATTAACCAGAACATAAGTGGTCTGCCTTCCTTTTTAAGAAAAGTACTACTTATTTAACTGAATTTTTCTGTATTGAGAAGCAGACTAAAGTTGCAGTTTCCCAAATGATCTCTAAGGGCAGGACTGGAGAATTGACTTCCTAAAGTATTGCTCTTATTTCCTGGATGAAAAAACTGGGAAATGGACACGCTAAATTGGTCTCAAGCAACAGTCCCTCTGCAGCCTCTGTAGCCACAATCCAGGACCCACCAGCTCCATAGCCCTGAGTGTGGGAGAGTCACAACCAACATCGCACACAACCACCTCCCTTCTTCAAAACTCACACTTCAATTCTGTTGTCAGAGATTCCAGGAATTGCTGTCTTCAGCTTCTGAGTTTTTGTGTTATTTTCCAAGGGGTTTAGGAGAGAATGAGTTAAGCCCATCCAGGGTATCTTTCCTTTACATAATTGGGCCACCTCTATTGTAACATGTGCAAAACAAAGATCTTTATCCTCCCCACCTCCCAACCTGATCCTCCCCAAATCCTCCTCTTCTTAGCCAAGGTCAAATCCATCCTTCCAGGAAATCTTGGCATTATCTTTGCTGCCTCTTTTGCTCTCACAGTAATCTCTAATCCATCAGTACACTTGCAGTAGGTCTACACAGTATAGATAGAACACAAATACTCAGGTACAAGCCAGCATTACTCCTACTTGAGGTTATTATAACAGTCTCATAACTGGTTTTCCTGCTGCCTCCTTCACCCACCTTATAGCCATCTCCCCAGAGTAAGAACTGTGAATCCTTAAGCACAAGGAGAACTTCAATTGCCACACAGAACCATTGAGATGGAAAATCCCCAACACGGCTCATCTCAGATGTCTCCCTCCTCCTCATCCCTGTCCTCATTGGTCCTTTATTTTACACCTGAGACTCTTCCGCTCTCTGGAACATTTTATTTGTCTGGCCCTCCAGACTCAATCTCCTTAACCAGTCTTCCCAGCCCTGCCATACCTTCCCCTTCACCACCACCTGGGTCCTCAGTTACTGAGAGTCATTGGAGCTTTGGGTCCTCTCCACCATCACAGGCCCTGGAGGGGCTCAGAGACAAGAGACCAACTGCCTGAGGCTGAAAAAGGCAGCTGGAAATGGGAAATGAACCCTTAAGATACACACACTTTATATTTATCAGGCCTAGAAATTTTCTGGTTAAAGCAGGATGTTCTCAAAAGCCTCGGGGTTCTTAACCCCAAATTTTTCCCTTTAAAAATCTTTATTTAATTGTATTTAAAATCACATAACATTAAATTTACCATCGTGAACCAATATACTGAACCCATGTACAGTTTAGTACCAATATATATATATACAGTATATTCTTATTTTGGTAAAAACAAATTTCTAGCACTTTTCAAATAGTGAAACTGAAAACTTATACCCATTGAATAACAATATCCTATATCCTCCTCCCTGAAGTACCCTGCAGTGACCAACATTCTTTGCTTTTGTAAATTTGAATACTTGTGATACATATAAGTGGAACACACTTTTCCTGTCTTCTTGTTACTGGCTTGTTTCTTGGAGCATACTATCCAAAATTAACATTTTTATAAGGCTGACTAAGGTACCATTGTATATGTATTTACTACAATTTTATGTTACTCTATGAAAAATAGAGTTGCTTCCACCTCTTGGCTGTTGTGAATATTTCTGCAATAAAAATTGATGGAAGAACAGGTCAGGGGTCACCCTGGGGTTATGTGGGGTCAGAGAAGAAGTGCAGCCCTCTCCTTACACATTGTCACCTGAACAAAGACAATTCTGCAGAGGTCAGGACCATCCTCTGTTGACCTTTACAGAGCTCACTGTGGACTGTGAGTGGCTGAGATATCTCAGAATGTAGCAGGACCCCAAGTCGCAAGCCCACTATAATCTGTCCTTGGTCTTTTCACAGAGCCCACAAGAGTGCCCACCTTCCTAGCCAACAACACCACAGTCTCAGAGCATGAGGATGCTGTGGTCCTTACCTGCTACTCAACTGTAATCCTCACCCAGTGGTTCTTCAATAACATGAGTCTGTAAGAGCATGAAGCTGTCCGGGAGCAACAGAACCCTCACCATAGACCCTGTCAGAAGGAAGGATGCTGGGGATGATCATTGTGATGTCACCAACCTTATCAGTTTCTATGAAAGTGAGCTGCTCAGTTTGGATTTGAAATATGAATGACACACCTTCCCTCCTCTATGTTATTAAACTCGGAATAAATGTTTTGCACTGTTTAAACAGATTTGTTGTGAAGGTGGAAAGTCCTTAGAAGCCTTGAATTGAGTCAACAAATGTTCAGAATTGTGAAATATTCTGTCATGGAACTCAACAATTCCAGCAAATAAGGAGGTCCGTATCTCATCAGCCACCTGCATACCTGCAATGGATGACCCGGTGTCTAGCACTTTGTGACCGGGGGCTCAGGCCAGACATAAGTGTCCTGAATCTTTTTTCAATGTTTTTACAAACTCCACATGCCTATTCTTAGAGAGTCCACATATCATGGGAAAAGGGAAATAAATCTCTCCTCTGGGTTGGTTGGCTGAAATACATGGAGATCCAGTCAGATGTGGATTGTGGGTATGCAGAGATGGGCATACATTGAGGCCCTGAAGGGTTAGGGTTGGCTCAGAGTCAAGATGAGAATTTGTAAAGCCAGTGGAGTATTGGGAGAAGGGGATCTAAGGGTGCCCTACAAGTGGGCTCTTTTGGGAAGGGCTCAGAATGGGGCTGAGGAATATGTATAAGGACTGACCAATCTTTTGACGGAAGAGCCACTGGATCTTCTGTGGTGGTGTGTGTATATGGAGGGGGGGCATTCTCCCAGACTTGGATGGGTGTGCGGGATGAGACACAGGGTTGGAGGAAAGGATAAGGTTCTTGAAGAGTCAGTTCTTGAAGGCAAGCTGAAGCACCTGATGTACAGTCTGGAAGGAGACATGGGACAGTGGACAGGCTATAGAGAGTAAAGGAGAGAAGAATATGAGCATTTTGTGGGGAGCTAAAAATATGGAAAGCAATGAGGAACTGTAGGATGGGGACACCATGAACACACAAGATGAGCTTAGGGAGTTTGGGGATTTGAGTCAGGAAGGGAGTTGGAGTCGCATGGTAGTCAGACTAGAACAGGGGTTGGCATGGATCCTGGAGAAAGTTGGGAATGCAGGGCAGGCTTGGGGTTGAGGACCAAATTGAGGGCGGGAGGTGAGACTGTGCCTTAAGGGAGCCCTGTGCCCTGTACTTAGGCATCTTGGATAACATACCTTTGACCGGTCAGAGTAATGTTTTTTGGTAGACCAATGGAAGGAAGAACCTCTGGCACCAAAATAGGAGACCACAGACCCCTCATGTTGCCTGGTCCCTGCACAGCCTCTCCACATGCTGTAAATTTTAACTCTCCAGACCCTTCCATGTAAAAATAATATGTATTTCTCCATTTTGCCTTTTATTCAATTCTAGAGATTTCCCAGATATGCTTTATCTCACCTTTGAATGGATTTCACACAACTTTGTTGTAATCTTCTCCTTTGGTTATCCTATATAATAAAAGGCTAATATGCGAATCAGCCTAACAGTGTAATGACCAATGCTATGATTCACATTGACCACCAGGGGGAAGACGCCCAACACAGGAGCTGCCCCCAGCCCGCAGGCCAAGATTGACCCATGGGGAATGGGGAACCAGCCGTGAGTGGTGGAGGTTGGTGGGGCCGGCTGCCAGCAGCTGGGGAAGATGGTCCTGATAGCAGGCTAGGCCTAGGGACTGTACCCGTGCATGAATTTTGTGCACTGAGCCTCTAGTAATGTATAAAATAAGCTGCAAAACTGCAGTTCTCCTCAGGGTTTGAGATCTTGCTTTCAGGCATATGACGTCAGTTTCACTCAAACTCTTGTTTTTGCAGGTTTCTTACTTTGGCAGTACCCAGGAACACTGCTCTCTCAGGAGTCTCTGTGCTGCTCTCCCCGCCTCCCCCAAGCCTGGCACCACCCATGGGCAAGGCGGGGTGACCAGAGGAACGTGTCCCAGGCCAGAAACAGAGACTGCCCCAAAGGTCAATGAGCACAAGGACAGACTCAACAGACAGAAATAGAGAGAGAGGGTCTCCCTGAAACCATTCCTGGAGGACCAGGGAGCCCACAGCCACCTGAGCTCCCACAACATTCCTCTCTTCCTAGGACACGCAGGATACCTTCCTCTTCACACCCAGGAACTGCAGATCCTTCTGAGACTCCTTATCCT
Organism: Plecotus auritus; assembly: GCF_963455305.1. Lineage (NCBI taxonomy): Eukaryota > Metazoa > Chordata > Mammalia > Chiroptera > Vespertilionidae > Plecotus > Plecotus auritus. The sequence goes on from NC_137785.1 coordinate 17,624,219, forward strand.
GGGACTCTGTCCCCAGAAGCAAAGGCCAGGCTGGTGGCAACCTGAGATAGAGGGAGAGTCCCCTCTGCAGTCACCACCCAGTTTGACCCTTTCTTACCCCCATAGTCTGTGGCCTTCCTGCTGGGAGGAAATTCCACCTTCCCAGAGCATTTGAGAACACGGGGAAGACCAGTTGCCCAGCTGGGTGTCTGTGTTACAGAAATAATCCCCAGGTTTGGGGCCTGTGTGGCTCTCAGTATGGTGCTGACAGACCCAAGGCCAAGACACAGCAGAGGCCAATGCTGGGGTGAGAGGGTCATCCTCTCAGGGGGCAAGTGCCTCCATTAGCCTTGCTGTTGCAAGTGGGCTCCCACGGCCAGTAATATCCACTCACCTGAGAGCTCCTCAGAGGCAGAGTCTCTGGTCCACCACACACCTGCTGTCAGAATCTGCATTTTAACAGGATCTGGAGACCCTCCCTGCGCACAGTAGAGGGGGAGAAGCTGCCCCATCACCACATCAACAGATCACATTCTGGTTGGGCATCCACATTAGCTGGACAGCTGCTGAAGCAGCATCTAAGGTGTCACCTGTGCATCGCAATCTTTACAAAGTTTCACAGGTGATCTGATGCATATTCTTTATTCTCAGAAATAAAGGTGATCTGATGAACAGCTGGTGTGACATTCCTGTGTCAAGTTTTTTTTTTAATATATTTTATTGATTTTTTTAAAGAGAAGAAGGGAGAGGGATAGAGAGTTAGAAACATCGATGAGAGAGAAACATCGATCAGCTGCCTCCTGCACACCCCCTACTGGGGATGTGCCAGGAACCAAGGTACATGCCCTTGACCGGAATCGAACCTGGGACCCTTGTGTCCGCAGGCCGACGCTCTATCCACTGAGCCAAACCGGTTAGGGCCCTGTGTCAAGTTTTTTTGAGGAATCCCCAAAACTCTCGCTCTGAAGAGAAAAGTAAAATGCGAAAGAGGAAGGGCTGTAGGGGAGGCTACTGTGCAACTGATAGAAAGCTGGGGAATGACTGGAATAGCATGCCCCAGGCTAGTGCTTCCCCAAACACAGCTTGTGTGTGTGTGTGTGTGTGTGTGTTGTGTTGTGTGTGTGTGTGTGTGTTGTGTGTGTGTGTGTATGTATGTTGTCAGAGGCTTCAGCAATTTCCAGGGAACCAAAATACAGTAAAGGTAAACTGGAAAGGGGAAACAGAGTTGGCAAAAAAGAGGGAAGCATCCTGGGCACAGGCCCCGCCCCAACCTACATGACTAGAAAAGTGCTCTTGTCCCAGGAGGAGGCTCAGTGCATGCTGAGTAGGGATAGCAGATTCTACTAGTCCAGGTAGCAGTGCCTGTGAGCTTTACTGGACCTCAAGTTCTTCTTACAGAGTGAGGGACAGAGCAGGCAGCAGACATCATGGAGTCTCCCTCAACCCCTGCCCGCAGATGGCTTGTTTCTAGGCAGGGAATCCTGCTGGCTGGTAAGGAGTGGACAGTTCCTGTGTGTGGACCCCAGAGGATGGGAGACAGAGACTGGCTGGGATCTTCTGGGGAGCATGGCGCTCTGAGAATGGAGGGAGGGCTTCTGTTTGGACCTGAGGGGAGAGGACATGAATACAGAGTCCGATGAGAAAGAGGGTTCAGAAGGAGAAAAATCACATAATTTGCAAGTGTTGCGGGGCAGGAAAACCTCAATGGCTCTTCCTTTCCTAAGTTTTTCATCACTGCATAACGAATTTTGAAAACTGATGACAATAATAATAATTTACGTCAGGAAACAGGAGAAAAATCTTAACCGGGCGCTATACATTGTTCTTATCATGAACCTCAGAAATGGGCACATACACCCCAGCAGGTGGACTACCCTGGGAACTGTGACTACAGCATCTGTAGACTGTTGTAGGCACTGGGGGTGCAAGATCAGACACGTTCCTGCTTCTATGTTCTATCTGGAGGAGACAGTCAAGGAAAGATCTGGATGTGATGTCAGGTACCCACAATTTTCATGAAGGGAACAGAGCAGGGACAGCTGAGACAGTGAAAGCAGAGGGTCTTTACAGGAGGTGGTCAGCAAAGGTTTCTCCCAAGGACGCCCCTGAGTGTCTACAGGGGTATGTGAGCAGTGAGAGGGTGGGCCGGACAGACACCTAGGGAAGTGTATTTGAAAAAGGGAAAAGAACAGTGTCAGAGATAATGGTGGCCTTGCGGCTGACCTTAACTACAGGAGTCACACACACAGAGACACACACCGACACATGCACCAAGGCTGAGAGATGAAGAGATGTGCTCAAGATCCAGGGCCTCATAACTCCATCCCAATACGTAAATGTAAATATTGATCAGTTTCTCTCTTATTTCCCAGTCCTACTCTGTACATTCTGGAGCCGGCCCACCACTGCCAAACTTGCGATTGTGTCCACCAATACTGCTGAAGGGAGGATGTGATTCTACATATCCGCAATAACCATCCTGATGCTTCAGGTTATTTTTGGAATCGGGGGGAAGGGGCGGAAGATAGTCGTTATATTGCATTTTTTTTCATTAGACATAAACGACATCAGAAGAGGGCCTGAATACACTGGTCGAGAGACAATAAACAAGGAAGGATGCTTGCTGATAAAGAAGGTCACCCTGGGAGACACAGGAATGTACACCCTGGTCACCCTCCTTCACAATTCAAAAAAGGTAAGAGGATTTGGATGGCTCAATGTATACCGTAAGTGATTGCTCTCTGACCTCTGGGTGTAGGGTGGGGTGAACTCTACTTCACAGGACTGACAGCCCTGGACTCTCCTCCATCCCCCTCTGTCTCACATCCCAGGTTGGGTTTGGGCATGTGGTGCAGGACACACACAATGGAGACAAACTTCCTAAGATCAGAGTTCCCTTCCCGGATTCCTTCCCTGCAGACATTCTCCACATAGAGAAGGGCCAGTCTGATGGGAGTAGCTCAGCAGAGGGAGGCCAGTCTCAGTCCAGGTCCCTGGGCCCCCCCACATGACCATGACCCTGAGAAAGGCTCCGCAGCGGATCCTCACAGAGAAGCCACGCTTGGCAGCCCTTCCACAGACCCCTGTCCCAGGGATCCTGACTCTAGAAACCTTGGGGAGCCTGTGTTAGGTTGGGTTTGGCTTCCTGGGAAGGGCTGAGTGGGTAACAGTTTCACAACTGCCTGATTCACAGGGCTCCTGGGCTACTCACCAGCCAGGGCTCAGCACCAAGAGGCACATTTAGGCAGGGAAGGAGCTGGGTCCTTCACCTGACACTGTGGGTGGAGATCACAGGCAGACAAGGTCCCCAGATCATTAGCTGACTGTTCTGGTGGAATTAGGAGAGTACACAGAAAGGTCAACATCCCTGGGGAGAAATAGAGGATTAAAAAATGCTTCTGGCAGCTTCTCATACACCAGGGTTCAACCCAGGAGATTTTCTCTTGGAGTTGTTTAATAGCAGATGCCTTTTATTTGCGCAGCTTCCCTATCCCAAGATTCAGGTCAGATACTGTGATTATTTTACAGGTAACACACTGATAACTTCAGAGCCAAATATCCACTTTCCTTCAGTGAGGGGAAACAGAAGCATGGGGAAATACAGTCACTAAAACAGAGTCCCTCAGGCCCTTAATAGCTGATCAGAGTACCTCAAGGTTGTTCTGCATAGCCCATTTCTCCTCCACCCAGGGCCTATTAGGTGTCTGTGGTTCCCTAGACCAACTATTGGTTCAGATCCTTTCTTTTTAGGTGTCCTTGACTCAGAGGGAGAGATTCGAATCTGGGGAGTGATAGCAAATGGAGAATTAATCAGTTTTTACTCTAAAACTAAATTACCTGCATTAACTATCAGAGTCAGTGCTGGGAACACCCATGCCTTCCCCTCACTTGGCTGATCCAACCCTCCCTGCACTCCATCCTTGCACTGGCCTCGAAACCACTTATTTGTTTCCTGTGTGTTGGTATTACTCCCACTGGATAGAAAGGAAATAACGTTACGTCCTTATTCCTCTCTCTACACCTGCAACCAGTCCAGGGACCATCATGTAAAAATACACTCAATTGCTTTTGATGAATGATGAAGAAACAAATGGTGATTGAATGAACAATGAATGATCCAAAATCTCTTTATTGACTGGGAATTTGATGCCCAGTTTTTAGAATTCTAGCCACCTGGGACAGGCTCCCATTCTCTCCAGGGAATGAGACCCATTTCTCAGATTATTTTCTGCTCTCTAGAGAAATAGTCTTTCCTTCAATTGGTCTTAAGGTCTGGGGTATTAATAATAATTTTCTCATACAGAAGAATTTAAAGTATTTTCCAAATGTCTGTCTCAGAACCACCAAACACAAATGGTCCAAAAGGGCAAGAATGTCTGCAATCCATGCCCCCCTCTTGCCATCCATCAACCCTTCTGCATCTGCACAAGTCCTCCTCCCCTGCCCTCAGCAGAGGGAGGATGACTTTAATGACCAAGGGCAGAGCCACAGTTCTGCTGCCAGTCAGCTCCAGCCTGTCCCCTTCACGTTTTTCAAGCTGATTCCTTGGACTCTGCTCTATCATTTATTGGCTCACTGGCTCATGTCAGTCATACTCACCTGGAAAACCCTGACCCAACCCTTGGGCCCAGGGCCTGGTATTCAACTGACCACTGGCTTGTTCCTGGGACCCATGTGTTAGCCCTGCTCCACCCCCAGTCTCTAGGAAGCCCTGGAAAATATGCCTCATAGAATCACACCTCAGCAGGGTGATGTAAGTCCATGCATCCTGAAAGAATGGCCTCTGATCAGACAGGCATTCATTCAGCTGGTCAGGGAAGAACCAGGAGAACTCCAGAATGGTTTCTGACTTTCATTCTATGTCTTTCCATGACCAAACCCCGATTCTTAACTGACACCTGAAAAAGTCTGTGCTTTCTCCCATTTATAGAGCTGGAGGCCTTTCATTCTCTTAGCTCTCAGATCCCCAGGCATTTGTCTTGTGATACATAGACCTGCCTTATTCTTTTAAGGAGTCACATTGGCTGAGAGGTGAGAGGTGCCAGCTCTGATTGGAGATGCCTTTGGATGAATCAAAGGTACCATATAGAGCATTGTTCTCTCTGTCACCTGCACAGCTGAGTTACCCACACCCAAAATCACAAGCAACAACTCCAACTCCTAGATTTTTGATTTGCATTTTCCTAATGATAGTGATGTTGAGCATCTTTTCATGTGCTATTGGCCATTTATATAACTTCTTTGGAGAAATGTCTGTCAAGTTCTTTGCACATTTTAAATCAAGGTATTTGATTTTGTTGTTGAGTTGTGGGAGTTCTTTATATATTGTGGATATTAACTCATTATCTTATATATGATTTGAAAGAATTTTCTCCCGTTCCATAGGTCACCTTTCACTCTGTTAATTGTGCCATTCGATAAGCATAAATTTTTCACTTGGATAAAATCCAATTGATCTAGTTTTTTCTTTTTCTCCAGTGTTCTTAGTGTCCTATTTAAAAAATCATTGCCAAACCCGATGTCATAATGTTTCCCCCTATATTTTCTTCTAAGAATTTTATAGTTTTAGGTCTTCCTTTTAGAATTCAATTCATTTTGCCTTAATTGTTGTATATGGTATAAGTTACAGTCCACTTCATTTGTATGCATGGGGATATTGCTGTTCAACACCATTTGTTTAAAAGACTGTCCATTCTCCATTGAGCAGTCTTGGCTCTTTTTTCCAAACCATTTGATTGTGACTCTTCTTTATTGTTGGAAGTATTACATATATCCCTTTTTGTTCCCCATTGACCCCTTCTAGCCCGTCCCCATCCCCCACCCCAGGTCTTCACCACACTATTGTCTGTGTCCATGGGTTATGCATGTGTGCATACAAGTTCTTTGCTTGATCTCATCCCACCCACCCAAGCCTTCCCTCTGAGATTTCACAGTTGGTTCCATGCTTCTGTGTCTCTGGATCTATTTTGTTCATCAGTTTATTTTGTTCAGTGGATTCCACAAATGAGTGAGATCATGTGGAACTTGTCTTTCTCTGACTGACTTATTTCACTTAGCATGATACTCGCCAAGTCCCTCCATGATGTCTCAAAGAGTAAGAGATCCTTCTTTACAACCACATAATGTTCCATTGTGTAAATATACCACAGCTTCTTTATCCACTCTTCTACTGATGGGCATTTATGCTTTTTGCACTTCTTAGCTATTGTAAATTGTGTTGCTATGAACATAGGGGTGCATACATTCTTTCTGAATGGTGTTTCAGGTTTCTTAGGATATATATTCCTAGAAGTGGGATCACTGGTCAAATGGCAGTTCCATATTTAATTTATTAAGGAAACTCCACACTATTTTCCATAATGGTTGCACCAGTCTGCATTTCCACCAGCTGTGTACTAGGATTCCCTTTTCTCCACATCCTCACCAGCATTTGTCATTTGTTGATCTGTTGATGATAGCCTGAGAGGTGTGAAGTGATATCTCATTGTCATTTTAATTTGCATCTCTCTGATGATCAGTGAGTTTGAGCATTTTTTCATATGTCTCTTGGCCATCTATATGTCCACTTTGCAAGAAGTATCTGTTTAGGCACTCTGCCCAGTTTCAGATTGGATTGTTTGTCTTCCTTTCATTAAGTTATATGAGTTCCTTATATATTTTGGATATTAACACTTTATTGAATGTATTATGCCAAAAATGTCCTCCCATACAATGGGCTCCCTTTTTGTTTTGTTGGGTTTTTGCTTTTTTCTGTGCAGAAGCTTTATCTTGTGATGTACTCCCTTTTGTTTATTTTCTCCTCAGTTTCCCTAGCCCTAGGAGATGTATCCACAAACATGTTGCTCAGAGAGATCTCTGAGCTTTTGCTGCCTGTGGTTTCTTCTAGGATTTTTATGGTTTCACAACTTACATTGAAGTCTTTAATTCATTTTGAGATTATTCTTGTGAATGGTGGTCAAGTTGTGTGGTATAGTTACTTTTTTTTGCATGTGTCTCTCCATTTTTCCCAATACCATTTATTGAAGAAACTGTCTTGACTTGATTGTATGCTCTTGCCTCCTTTGTCAAATATTGAGCATAATGGGTTGGGTCAATTTCTGGGGTCCCTGTTCTGTTCCACTGATCTATATGCCTGTTCTTGTGCCAATACCAGACTGTTTTGATTACAGTGGCTTTGTAGTATAACTTGATATCTGATATTGTGATCTCTCCAACTTTGCTTTTCTTTCTCAAGATTGTTGCAACTATTCTGGGTCATTTTTGGTTGATATACATTTTTGGAGTATTTATTCTAGATCAGTAAAATATACTGTTGGTATTTTAATAGGGGTTGCATTGAATCTACAGATTGCTTTGGGTAGTATGGGCATTTTAATGATGTTAATTCTACCAATCCATGAACACAGTATATTCTTCCACTTTCTCTTTTTTCAGTGTACTGTAATTTTATGAGTACAAGTTTCCTCTATCTCATTCTCTCATCTCATTTTTTCTATGTCCTATAGTTTTATGAGTACAAGTCTTTTATCTCCTTGGTTAAATTTATTCCTAAGTATCATAATTTTTTATGTGGCAATGGCAAATGGGATTGTTTGTTTAATTTCTCCTTCTGAGAATTCATTATCAGTGTATAAAAATGTAATACATTTCTGCATGTTAATTTAGTATTCTGCTATATTGTCAAATTTATTTATTAAATATAGTAGCTTTTTGGTGGAGTCTTTCGGGTTTTCTATGTACAATATCATGTATGTCATCTGCAAATAATGACCATTTTACTTCCTCCTATCCATTGGATGCGTTTTATGTTTTCTTCTTTTCTGATTGTTGTGGCTAGGACTTCCAGTACTATATTGAATAACAGTGGTGAAAGCAGACATCCCTATCTTATTCCTGATCTTAAGAGAAATGTTTGCAGTTTCTGCCCATTGAGTATGATGCTGGCGGTAGGTTGTCATATATGACATTTATTATGTTGAAGTGTGATCCCTCTAGTTCCACTTTGGTGAGAGTTTTTATAAAAACTGTATGTTGAATTTTGTTGAATATTTTTTGCATTTATTGATAAAATCATGTAATTTTTGTCTTTCAAATTGTTTTTTAATTATTTTATTGTTGAAAGTATTACATATTTTCCCGTTTTCCTCCATTGACCTCTCCCCACCCTCTCCCCCATAATCTGATAGTTTATTTTGATGAAAAGAAGTTTTTATGTTCAATGCTGAGAGTCTGCAGCTCAGGGAGAGGATGAAGCTGTCCTGGAACAACAGAACCCTCACCATAGACCCTGTCAGGAGGGAGAATGCTAGGCAATACCACTGTGAAGTGTCCAACCCCATCAGTTCTGCTGATAGTGTAGCAATTGAGCTCAATGTTAAATATTAGTGACCCTACTTTTTTCTCTATGTTATTAAACACTGAATAAGTTCTTTTCACCCTTGAAATAAATTTGTTGTGAAGGTGGAAAGTCCTTAGAATACTTGAACTGAGTCAATAAATGCTCAAAAATGAGAGCTAGCATTGAGGTTATTGTTGACTTAGTCTAACATTCTAAACCAGTTCCCACCTCTGGTTGGTCCCATTTGCACCATCTCCACAGTGAAGGTGACACCAAGTCCCTCCCAGCACGGGTAGTGGTCATGTGATGACCAGTGGGAGCATGCGATAAGCTTCCAGGAATCGAAGCTCTGTCCCTTCTCCAATGGGTCCTGTGGAGGGCACGTGGACACTGTTTTGGACAGCAAGAATGTACAGGAGGACTCCCAAGTGGGTATCAACACTGACCTTTTTATTCCTGTTTTACTTCTCCCAAAATATTTCTAAAGCCCTCTAAATATTTTTTTTTTTATTTTTGTGGCAGTGGATCTATTTCCATAAGTTCAGTAGGACACTGTCTTCCTTGTTAATAGGATAAAATTGGAAATGCTGGTAATACAACCAAGGCTTTGGCTCAAATGTCCTAGTTCAGACTGACGCTCAAAGAATTAAAAATGACCTCACTCTTTATGGAGCTATTTTGACCTGAAGGGAATTTTGGAATCTCTTGAAGAAGAGGGCATCCCCCAAAGCTAGAGAGACTGCAGGTGATGTGTGAAGGTGAGGCTGCCTAACCTCAAGAAGATATTAAAACTCCCATCTTAGTTTTAATAGAAATACCTGCATCAGAGCAAACTATGAAGTGAATGTCATTCCTCTGCACTTACGTCACTAATCAGAAAAACTGAGTGACAGCCATGTTGGAGGATTGAAAATAGTCTTCTTCCTTGGAGATGTCATTTCATCAAAGGAAAATGGCTGTAGAGAGCAATGTAATCTCTCCATGGAAAATTCCAGAAGCACAGCCTTCTGGGAGATCAGATCCTGAGAAGGGTAAAAAGGGCTAATTGCAATGTAACCCAGATATTTGGAGGCTAGTGATCTGAACCCATGCCAGCAAGCTCATCTTAACCTATAATTAAATCACTACCTTGTTCCCAGATACTGGTCTTGCAGAACCGGTTACAGAGGCCATGGGGCTGTGGACAGTGCACTGCCCCGGAGGGAGGGTTATTAATGCTGCCGCCAGGCCAGACCATCAGATATGGCCTGGAGACCCCCAACACCTGGGGGCCCTCTTGCAAAGCGTGCAAAAAGGACCTGAAACATAATCCGTGTTTGCTGTACAAGGACCACAGGGAGATACAAGGGAGGGCCCCATACATGTTCCTTCACTCAGATTTGGAAGGCTGTTCCCTGAGTCCGCTGGTGTATTAAACAGTGTCCCTCCATTTCTTTGAAGCATCCTTGGTTTTCCTTGGTCTTCTGCAACATTCTAGCTCTGTTCAGGGACTCTCAGCTATTTTTCAACTGCTTATAAATTGCAGGAACTGATTAAGATGCAAACTGGATCTTGTCTGAAAGATATTTAATTGTGTTTTCCTCCACTGTGCAGAAAGCAGTTTCTTTATGACCTGGGGGCCTTAATGTTGCCTCATAGTCACTTATGTTTAGATGGGTTCTTCCTGACTGCAGGCCTCTGACCTCACTATTTTAGAGGATTTTCTTCACAAATGTAATCACAATTTGCAATTGCAGATTTTTTTTCTCTGCCCTTTTGAAATATACATAAGTCTCCTTAAAAACTTCTTGCCAGTGTTATGTCCCATAGAATATTTGTCTCAAGAGCCTGGACCCATCCCTTTGAAATTTAATCCTCCTGGTGCCCCCGTGTCCCATTCTCTGAGGGAGGGTAGCAGCCTAACTTGGGTGAGGACCTTTACATTCAAGATGTGAAAGGATCTCCTGTCACGATTTCATGAGAAGTTTTACTTTTCTTTTGTGTAAAGCCAAATAGCAAACACAGATGCCTATGATTCCTGCTCCCATTCTTAAAATCTCCCCAGCCTTTTATTTTGAAGGTGTTGAGCTTAGTCTCACTGTCCTAGTGCATGATCTTCAATAAAGTTTTTCTTGCTACTTTAAATTTGCCCAATGCATGTTTTCTTTTGACATCACCTACCTGTAATTAGCTGATCCTGTCATCTTGCTCATCTTACCTTATTTTCAAATCTTCCAATATTTCCTTATCTGGCTATAATCCTCCAAATAAAGGTTTCCAACTTCCCTCCCTCACTTCTGACTTACCCTCCCAAACAGATGACCTGACTGCCCAGATCCTTCTGTGGCCCCAGGTTGCTTTGGAGTGGTCTTTGTCCCAGAATCTGAGTGTACCTGCACAAGAGCCTAACCATTAAGAGTATTGTCATTGCACCTCCATTTTAACTGCACCTTCAAGGGAAAGATCACAGAGATTTAAAAAAATATTAAGTCATAAAACTCAAGAACTTCAGTAAATATGCAGGATCTTTGTCATGTCAGCCACGTGCTAGCCTGCATTGAACAAGCCTATTTTGGGCCTCTGTGACCTGGAGCTCAGGCCAGACATCAGTATCCTCATTCTTTGCTGTTTTCACAAACTCCATGTGCCTGTTCTTAGAGAGTCGAAAACCAGAACCTGGTGAAACAAAAATAAATCTCTCTTCTGGTTCTATTTCCTATTCTGCTCCTTGTGGCCTCTGGGGTATTTAGCTGAAATCCTTGGAGATCTGGCCAGTGAAGGACTGTGGATAAGAAAAGATGCATATGAGGGGGGAAGACATGGAGGCATGTTGTCTTCTCCAAGTCAGGATGAGAAATTATAAAGCCTGGGAAGGTTTGGATGTCAGGCATTATATGGGTTCAAGGGAACCTAGGGTGCCATGGAATAGTGCTTTTGGGGGTCTCAGAATGGGGTTTAGAATTATGAGTGAGAGTCCAACTTAGGTATTGCAGGAGAGGCCACTGGAGCTGGTACGGTGAAGGGTGGAGGAGTTCCATTCTCCTATACTTGGATGGGCATGAAGGGTGAGACACAGGGTCAGGAAAATGACATGGTAGTTGAAGACTCCGTTTAATGCACTAACATTGGGACAAGAGGGAGCACCAGAGTGACAGAGGATATGTGATAGGTGTAAGGACGAGAAGGAAATGAGCATCCAGTTGGTAACTAGGGGTCTGAAGAGCAGCAAGGGTTTGTAGAATAGGGACACTATGACCATAGAAGATAATCCCTGGGAGTTTGGGATTTTGAAGGAAGGGAGTTGGAATTCAGGGTAGTCAAATTAGAACAGGGATTGCATGGACTGGGGTAAGGTGGGGAATGCAGGGTAAGCTTAGAGTTGAAGTCAAAATTGGGGGTCTGAGGTGTCTAGTCTCCAGTTTTGACCCAGTAGAGACATGTGCAGCTGGCTCTCAAGGCACAGCCCAGAGGCAGCAGTTTCCACATGACCTGGGAGAGCCATGAAAGGCCGAATTTAATTCTCATACCACTAGACATGGCTCAGCTGAGCTAACAAGCAGGCCTTGTCCCAGGGCATTTGTGTACCGGAAAGTCTGACTACGAACCTAGGGGCAGGCAAGGGAGTAGCTGATGGTGTGTGTTGGGAGAGGAGTAATTGACAGCCAGGATAAACTGGAGTTAGTGGAGCCTTTTCCTTCTTTGTTGAGTAGTCAAAGTGAACTCTCTGTGATTCCACAAGTGAGAGCTCTTTGGCAGGTCACAGGGCTGGAGTAGTAGGTGCCCATGGTCTTGGCCACCTGTCCTCATCTTATCCAGGATGTGTCACTTCCATCTGTGATGGATGTTTCTCTCCCCATCTGACCTTCTGTTGGTGGGTGTGATAGAACCCAGGTCTTGATGAGCAGTTCTGGCTACCTGGTCACCTTGCAGCCCATGTTCAGACTCTCTGTCTCTCCTGAGGCTTAGAAGCTGGTCAGCAGCTGTTGTTCTATTGCCTTATAAGACATGGCTTTGCTCCAAACCATAGGAATGTGCATGTCATTCTCTATGAGGTATCACAAGAGGCTTCACAAAGCACCTTTCATTCTCCTAACATCGATTAGATGAAGGTACAAGCACAGCAATGTGTCCTTTACTCTGGAAGGTACCGTCCAGCATGGCCCAAACCATTGAAGCCATGAAAGCCTCATAGATGGGTCAGACCCTGAATGGTCAGAGTTGTGGATGTCCTTACAGCTCATATTTGCTTAAACCGCTGATTATTAGGACTGACCCTGACACTGCTGTCACTATCATCACTGATGGCATTGTCCTAGAGCATCAACATTAACAGGTATCCACTCCCACCCTTCAGAGCAGACTTGTCTTACTAAGGCACTTAGAAGTCTTATTGTTGTTCATCTTTACTAGGAGAGTCTCTAGTTCTCACATTGAGGATGACTTTAGGTCTCTAGGTATTTTACGACTTAAATTTGGGGTGAAATTAACTTAGAGGATGAACACATCCATTTGTCCTACTAGGGAGGGCCAACTGCACTGGATCCCAATCTGTGCAGTCACTTAGAAGGGTCTGCAGTAGGTTTAATACTTTGCTTTTGCAATTTGAAAATATTTTTTTATTGATTAAGGTATTACATATGTGTCCTTATCCCCCCATTGTTGAAATCCTTAAGGACACTCACTTTACTTGCTTATGTCCCTAGCAGAGACCCCGGGCTGGAAAAAATGGTTTGAGCCCGGCCGGCGTGGCTCAGTGGATGAGTGTCCCCTTATGAACCAGGAGTTCATGGTTCCATTCCCAGTTAGGGCACATGGTCAGGTTGCAGACTCAATCCCCAGTGTGGGGCGTGCAGAAGGTAACCAATGATTCTCTCTCATCATTGATGTTTCTATCTCTACCTCTCCCTTCCTAATTTAAATCAATTAAAAAAAATTTTAAGAAATAATGGTTTGGCCTATCTGAAAGGTGCAATTTGTAATGTGACCACCAGCTGGCCGCATAATCACAAAGCAACCTAGAGGAGCTGAGAAGGAATGTGAAGGGGTTTTGTCTTTCTCTACTCTAATGAGCAGGACCACCCCTCTCCCATCCCTGGAGCTCCCAGAAGGAAGGTTCTCCATCTATGATGTACTTCAGAGGTTTGAATTTAAAGAAATCTCAGAAAGTTGATTTAAATGTGAATAGCATTAAACAGACACAATAAAATCTACACTAAATACTGGTCTTTAGGAAAGTACTGGGGAGACAGGATAAGAAGACTGTGTGTTTGTGTGTGTGTGTGTGTGTGTGTGTGTGTGTGTGTGTGTGTTGATGATGATGATGGGACCGAAAGCACCTGAGTCCTCATCTTCAAAGAGAGAAGAACTTGGATTAGATAATGCCTAAAGGGGGCCAGAGAGAGAACAGTAAGTAGTATCAAAGCACATTGTTTAGAGAAGACTTTGTTTTCATCTAGGGGAAATGTCGTTGTTTGGGACAATGTCCTCAGCATGACCCAGACAGAGAAGCCAGAATCTTCCTGTGATCACTTTGAACAGAACATAGAGACACAGAGCTTATCACAGCAACATTCAGTGTTGTCACACATATATACAGGAAAGAACATCCAGGGAGATGGAGCCTGGAACAGGGTTTGTTCATAGTGTGACTATCAGACACAGGATAACAACTTCATGTTTCACCTGCAAAAAAGTTAAAATCTCTTTAAGGTTTTAAGTGATCAAATCAACAGAATATGCTCCCTTTGGGTCTTTACATACTGATTAAGTTTTGTCTGAGAAACTCAAACTTCTTGGCTTTTGTCCGAATGACCTATGATAGGCAATGCCATGTTCCATGTGGTTGTTTTGTTTTTGATATCAGGAACATAGAATTGAAAAACTATAATCTTTGGTTTATGAACCAGTCTGTAAATGATCTGCTTTCCTTTTAAGAAAAGAATTACTTATTTAAGTTAAATTTTAATTATTTACTTATACATACAGGAGCTGACTGACATTGCAGCTTTGAGAATGGTCTCCAAGGGCAGGACTGGAGATTTCTGGAGAAATACCTGTTATTTCTTAGTTGAAAAAAACTGGCTGCATTGATCTCTGGCCATAGACCCTCTGTAGCCTCTAGGACCCACCAGCCCCATGGCCCTGAGTGCTGAGAGAGGAACTACATACACCTCACACAACCACTCCCCCCTTCCAGACTCACACACTGAATCTGTTGTCAGGGATTCAGGAAATTTTTTGCCTTCAGTTTCTCAGTTTTTTTGTGTTTTCCAAGGGGTTTGGGAAAGAATGACTTAAGCCAATCTGGGGCATCTCTCCTAAACAGCATTGGGGAGCCTCTATTGTAACATGCAAACAACCAAGATCTTTATTTGCCCCACCTCCCATCCTGATCCTCCCAGAACATTCCACTTCTCAGTCAAGGTCAATGCCATCCTTCCAGGTGCTCGGCTCAGAAATATGGACATTAAATTTGATGCCTCCCTTGCTCTCACAGTAATATCTAATCCATCAGCACACCTGCAGTCGGTCTACACACTACAGATACAACACAAACACTCAGGTCCAAGCCACTATCACTCCTACTTGAGGTTACTGTAACAGTCTCCTAACTGGTCTTCCTCTGGCCCAATTGACCAACATTATATCCATCTCCCCAGAGCAGGACCTGTGAATCCTTAGAGATGAATTTTTTTTTTAAGCCCAAGTCAAGTCATCCCTTTTCTTCTCAAAGCCCTTCTGTTGCTCACACCTCAATCACACCAAAGTCCAAAGTCATCACCACAGCCCACAAGGTCCCACATTACGCTGCTTTAGGGCTTGTTTGCACAAGACAAGGAGTTTCCCCCCGAAGGTCAAGCAACTCAGTGCTTTGGTTGAGAAAGTCTTGCAATGAAGAACATGCCAGCAATAATAAACAGGACACTGAGCGATGTGGTTGGTCTACTTTATGTCCCAGGCTCTTTAGCTGCTTGCAGATCACCCTTTGATAACACTGCCATAAAAACAACCTGGTCCCTCTCTACACTTCTCGTCATTCTCCTCATCCTATCTATTCTGGCCACAGTGGCATCCTAACCTTCAAACATAGCAAGCAACCTCCTGGCTCAGAGTCTTTGCACTGGCCATTTTGTCTCTCTAAAATAATCTTTCTCCAAAGACCTACAAGATCCCTTCCTCACTCTTTTAGAACTTGCTCAAATGTCACATAATCTTTGAGCATTCCCTTGACTATTTTATATATGCAAATAAACCCAATCCACCCACTTCCTCTCTCCTTCACCCCTGTTAGAAATGCTGCTTATTCCTTTGTTGATTATTTCTTCCTCACCATTATATCAGCTCCATGAACCCAGTGACTTATATCCCCTAAAACCACTATAAGACTGTGCAAAAATTGTGCTCATTGCTCAATTAAGTATTTAATAACTCACTGGTGAATAATATCATGCTGGGAAGTGAATACAATCCCTTAGTTTCACTGTTTGTAAAATATGAATAATTCCAGCCCCATCAATGTGTAGGAATCATGGGATGAGCCTGCTTCCTGACATCTATTGCTACGTAACAGAAGACGCCAAACTTAAAATCGCTGCATGTCTGACATGACGAGGGACCTGAAAATGACAAACTCCAATGATGATGATAAATGATCAATTTTTGCAAAAGGTATTAAAGACACAAAATCTTTGGTGAAGCTCCCGGGTGAAGGGACACTCCTTTTGGACGGTCATCACTCCTGGCTTTTCTTGCCTCTATTCACTCCATCTCTGGAATGGCCCTAAGGGATATGCACTGTCCTCATGATGGGGTTCAGAGAGAAAACGGGGTTGTACTGGGGTTGTCACTTCACAAGACACAGGACTCAGTGGGACTATTCTGATGTTCTCTGAACTTACCTACACACACTATGTGGATCAGACACATGGATCGGTACTGCTTCTTTTACTGAACATCGTGTCTCCCAGATACATCCAAGTTGGCACATGTGGTCTTATTCCTCTCGTTGCCATCACTACAAGATTTTTATACTTCCCCAGGAAAGGACATTTTTACTAAAGGCAGAATCACTGACTCTCCACAGGACATGAACTGGATATTTGGAAAGGCAAAGGTCACTGAATGTTTAAAAGCATATCACTCGAGAGAAAAATAAATGGCGGCGGAATAGACAGACGTGTTCCAAGCCTTGTCCCAGAGCTGAAAGAAAGAACAGCTGAGGGTCCCACGAGGAGTGTTTGTTGGCAAGTTACGGGACAGCTAAACTCTAGAAGAAGGTGGGAGACTGCTAGACAGGGTTCCCCTGACCTGGCAGCCCCTACTGCGGCTGGGTCCCCTCCTGGAGCTACAGCGAGGATGTGGAGTCGGCGCCATCTGGAAAGGGAAAGTGGAGCTTATTGGAAGCCTGAAAATCCACAACTGCGGCACCAACCGAACAGCTGGGAGCCCCCAAACACTGGTTCCCAATTGGCGCAAACACGTGGATTCAGAGGAGCTCTACACTCCACCATGGAAAGGTTAGATTGCGCCTGGGATAAGGTGAGGTCTCTGGTCCCAGTGGGAGAGAGGAATGAGCGTTTTGTGGGAGCTGGAGAACCAGGGAAGTCTGAGCCTAGAAAAATCCGCAGCTGTTAGGGCTTGCACGATCTGTTAATGTGGAAGGGGGTCCTCAGAGCTGCTAACAGAAGGGATCTCTAAAAAGCAACCCATTTTTATCTGACGTGCAGGGACAGCCTAAGAGTTTCAAAGGTGTGCCGGCTGCTTAGACACGCGCACACCCATCGCACACTTGGGCTTTTTCCTCTTCAAATCCTTGCTTCTGATTACTAAGCCCAATACATAGGATCACCCAGTTGGGGACACCGTGGGAGACTGCAGGGGAAAGTGTTTTTCTGGAACCTGGGGATCGGAGCAGGGATTGACCATCGGAGAACCAGCTCTGAGCCCACTTCCACTAACTGCTATTGAGTGCCACAGGGAAAGAATGTTCTAACACTGCCTAGAGAGGCCATATATAGACCCAGAAGTCAATCCAGAAACACTGCCACCCAGGGGCTGAATCACAAATTGACTTGTATAATCAAAAATAATGAATACAAGAAATTAAGACACACTGTCTGCTTAAATATCAGGACTGGCTTACAACACTGAGGAGCAGTGAAACACAGGGAACTGCAATACTGTCCAGACTGAGAAACAGGCGTGCCATCAGAACAATAGAGGAAGTGAATTACCTTCACTACTGCACATTTTATTTTATATTTTCATTTTCATTTTTTGCATCTTTTACTCAAGAAACTAATTTTTTTTTCTTTCTTCCTCACTTGATTTTCCCCTTTTAATTATTACATTTTTATTTAATTTTTTCCAAATTTTTATTAAGGTATTAAATGTGTACATATCTTACCATTGCTCCCCACCCCCACCCCACTCCCATATATGCCCTCCCCCCCAATGTTTTGCATCCGTTGGTTACTCTTATATGCATGCATACAAGTCCTTCAGTTGATCTCTTATTTCCCCCACCTCTCCCTAACCTTACCACTGTAATTTGACAGTCTGTTTGATGCTTTACTGCCTCTGTAACTATCTTTTTGTTCATCAGTTTATAATGTTTTTCATTATCCCCAAATGAGTGGGATCATGTGGTATTTTTCTTTCATTGACTGGCTTATTTCACTTAGCATAATGTTGTCTAATTCCATCCAAGTGCCTACAAATGGTAGTAATTCCTTCTTTTTTACGGCAGCATAGTATTCCATTGTGTAGATGTACCATGGTTTTCTGATCCAGTCATCTGCTCACGGGCACCTAGGCTGTTTCCAAATCTTAGCTATTGTAAATTGTGCTGCTATAAACATAGGGGTGCGTATATCCTTTCTGATTGGTGTTTCTGGTTTCTTAGGATATATTCCTAGGAGTGGGATTACTGGGTCAAATGGGAGTTCCATTTTCATCTTTTTGAGGAAACTCCATACTATTCTCCACAGTGGCTGCACCAGTCTACATTCCCACCAGCAGTGCACGAGGGTTCCTTTTTCTCCACATCCTCGCCAACACTTGTCGTTTGTTGATTTGTTGATGATAGCCATTCTGACAGGTGTGAGATGGTATTGCATTGTTGTTTTGATTTGCATCTCTCGGATAATTAGTGACTTTGAGCATGTTTTCATGTGTCTCTTGTCCTTCCTTCTGTCTTCTTTCAAAAAGATTCTATTTAGGTCCGTTGCCCATTTTTTTATTGGATCCTTTATTTTCCTTTTATTAAGTTGTATAGGCTGCCTGTAGATGTTGGAAATTAAACCTTTATCAGTGATACCATTTGCAAATATGTTCTCCTATACAGTGGGGTTTCTTGTTGTTTTGTTGATGGTTTCTTTTGCTGTGCAAAAGCTTTTTATTTTGTTGTAGTCCCATTTTTTTATTTTCTGTTAGGCTTCCATTGCCCTAGGGGCAGTATCACTGAAAAAGTTCTTTTGGCATATGTCTGAGATTTTGCTGCCTGTGGATTCCTCTAGTATTTTTATGGTTTCCCGTCTTATATTTAAGTCCTGTACCCATTTTGAGTTTATTTTTGTGTATGGTGTAAGTTGGTGATCTAGTTTCATTTTTTTGCATGTATCTGTCCAATTTTCCCAACACCATTTATTAAAGAGACTGTCTTGACACCATTGTATGCTCATGCCTCCTTTGTCAAATATTAAATGCGCATATTGGTTTGGGTTGATATCTGGATTCTCTATTCTGTTCCATTGATCTATATGTCTGTTCTTGTGCCAGTACCAGGCTGTTTTGATGACAGTGGCTTTGTAATACAGCTTGAAATCTGGTATTGAGATCCCTCCTACTTTATTCTTCTTTCTCAGGATTGCTGTGGCTATTCGGGGTCTTTTTTTATTCCAGATGAATTTTTGGAGAGTTCTTTCTAGGTCTGTGAAATACGCCATTGGTATTTTAATGGGGAGTGCATTGAATCTATAGATTGCTTTGGGTAGTACGGACATTTTAATGATGTTGATTCTACCAATCCATGAACATGGTATGTTCTTCCATCTGTTTACATCTTCCTCTATCTCTTTTTTCAGTGTCCTGTAGTTTTCAGCATATAGGTCTTTTACGTCCTTGGTTAGGTTTATTTCTAAGTATCTTAATTTTTTTGGTGCGATGGAAAATGGGATTGCTTTTTTAGTCTCTCTTTCTGTTAGTTCATTGTTGGTGTATAGAAATGCCATAGATTTCTTGGTGTTAATTTTGTTTTCTGCTACATTGCCAAATTCATTTATTAAGTCTGTTATTTTTTGATGGAGTCTTTCAGGTTTTTTATGTACAATATCATGTCATCTGCAAATAAGGACAGCTTTACTTCTTCTTTTCCAATTTGGATGCCTTTTATTTCTTCTTCTTGTCTAATTGCAGTGGCTAATACTTCCAGTACTATGTCAAACAGGAGTGGTGAGAATGGGCATCCCTGTCTTGTTCCTGTTCTTAGGGGAAATGGTTTATTTTTTGCCCATTGAGTATGATGTTAGCTGTGGGTTTATCATATATTGCTTTTATTATGTTGAGGTATGATCCTTCTATTCCCACCTTGTTGAGAGTTTTTATCAAGAAAGGGTGTTGGATTTTGTCAAATGCTTTTTCTGCATCAATTGATATGACTATGTGATTTTTATCTCTCAATTTGTTTATGTGATGTATCACATTTATTGATTTGTGAATATTGAACCATCCTTGCATTCCTGGGATAAACCCTACTTGGTCATGGTGTATGATCTTTCTGATGTTCTGCTGGATCCTATTTGCTAGAATTTTGTTGAGGATTTTGGCATCTACATTCATGAGGGATATTGGCCTGTAATTAACTTTCATAGTGTTTTCTTTATCTGGTTTTTGTATTAGGGTGATGCTGGCTTAATAGAAGGAGCTTGGAAGTGTTCCTTCCTCTTGAATTTTTTGGAATAGTCTGAGGAGGATAGGTTTTAGTTCTTCCTTGAATGTTTGGTAGAACTCTCCTGTGAAGCCGTCTGGCCCTGGGCTTTTGTTTGCTGGAAGCTCTTTGATGACTGCTTCAATTTCTTCCATAGTTACTGGCATGTTGAGCTGTTTAGATTATTCCTGATTGAGTTTTGGAAGGTTATATTTTTCTAGGAATATGTCCATTTTCTCCAGGTTGTCCAGTTTGTTGGAATAGAGTTGTTCATAGTATTTTTTAACAATCCTTTGTATTTTGGCGGGATCTGTTGTTATTTCACCTCTTTCATTTCTGATCTTGTTTATTTGGGTCCTCTCTCTTTGCTTCTTGGTGAGCCTGGCTAGAGGTTCCTCAATCTTGTTTATCCTTTCAAAGAACCAGCTCTTGGTTTTGTTGGTCTTTTGTATTGTTTCTTTGGTCTCTATGTCGTTTATCTGTGCTCTGATCTTTATTATTTCCTTCCTTCTGCTTACACTGGGCTTTTCTTGTTGCTCTTTTTCTAACTCTTTGAGTTGTTGGGTTACGTAATTTATTACCCCTGTTTCTTGTTTTTTGCAGTAGGCTTGTAGAGCTATGAACTTCCCTCTCAAGACTGCTTTCGCTGTGTCCCATAGATTTTGGATTGTAGTGTTTTCATTGTCATTTGTTGCCATGATGTTTTTTATTTCTTCTTTGATCTCTCTGGTAACCCAGTCATGGTTTAATAGCATGCTGTTTAGTCTCCATGTGTTTGATTTCTTTGGGTTGTTTTTATTGTAGTTGATTTCCAGTTTTATGCCACTGTGGTCTGAGAAGATGCTTGATATGATTTCTATCTTCTTGAATTTGAAGAGACTTTGCCTATGTCCCAAAATATGGTCTATCTTTGAAAATGACCCATGTGCACTTGAGAAGAATGTATATTCTGTGGCTTTGGGGTGAAATGTTCTGAAGATGTCAATTAATTCCATCTGGTATAGTGAGTCATTTAGGATTGATGTTTCTTTGCTGATGTTTTGTTTAGAGGATTTGTCCAATGGTGATAGTGGGGTATTAAAGTCTCCTACTATGATTGTATTGCTGGCAATCTCTCCCTTGTTATCCTCCAGGAGAATTTTTATGTATTTGGGTGCTCCTGTATTGGGTGCATACATGTTTACCAGAGTTATTTCTTCTTGTTGGATTGCTCCCTTTAGTATTATGAAATGGCCTTCCTTATCTCTTGTTATGTCCTTCAGTTTGAGATCTAATTTGTCAGAAATAAGTATTGCTAACCCAGCTTTTTTTTCAGTTCCATTTGCCTGGAAAACCTTTTTCCATCCCTTTACCCTCAGTCTGTGTGCATCTTTTTTTCTGAGGTGGGTTTCTTGTAGACAGCAGATATATGGGTCGTGTTTTCTTATCCAATCTGTTACCCTATGTCTTTTGATTTGGGCATTTAATCCATTTACATTTAAAGTTATTATTGTTAGGTACTTATTTGTCACCGTTCCTATTCTTTACCCCTGTGTTACTTCTTCGCTTCCTGTTTTTTTCTTTCTTTCTTTCTTTCTTTTCTTTTTTTTTTTTTTTTTTACAGCAGACCCTTTAGCATTTCTTGCATTGCTGGTTTGGTGGTAATAAATTCTCTTAGTCCTTTTTTGTCTGTGAAGCTCCTGATTTCACCTTCAATTTTGATTGACAGCCTTGCTGGGTACAGTATTCTTGGATTCAGCCCCTTCCTTTGCATGACTTTGTATATTTCATTCCATTCCCTTCTCTCCTGATGAGTTTCTGTTGAGAAATCAATTGCTAGTCTGATGGGGGTTCCTTTGTATGTAACTTTCTGTCTCTTGCTGCTTTTAAGATTCTTACTTTGTCGTTGGTGTTTGCCAATTTAATTATATTGTGCCTTGGCGTCGGTCTTTTGGGGTTCATTTTGCTTGGGACTCTGTGAGCTTCTTGGATTTGTGTGGGTTTTTTCTTCCCTATATCAGGGAAGTTTTCTGTCATTATTTCTTCAAAGAGGTTTTCTATTCCTTGCTCAGCTTCCTTTCCTTCTGGAACCCCTATTATGTGGATGTTGTTTTGTTTCGTGTTGTCCCAAAGTTCCCTGAGACTCTCCTCCTGCCTTTTAATTTTTCTTTCTAGAAGTTGCACTACTTGGGTATTTTTTTCCATCTTGTCTTCTAGCTCACTGATGCGGTCCTCTGCTTCTTCTAGTCTACTCTTGATGCTTTCTATTGAGTTCTTTACAGCAGCAATGTCATTTTTCATTTCTTTTTGGTTCTTCTTCATTTCCTCTTGGTTCTTGCTCATATTGTCGAATTTGTCTTCCATTCTTTCAGCCACCTTATGACCATTTCTCTGAATTCTTTTTCTGGAAGGTTGCTTGCCTCCATTTCGTTTACTTCCTTTTCTGGTGATGCCTGCTTTTCTTTCATATGTGGGCTGCTTCTTTGTCTCCCCATGGTCTCTCTTCTCTGGGTGTCTGGTTATGTAGTTCTCTATCTCCTGGGTTGATTTAAAGCCACAAAATACAGCACTACCAGGTACAACTCACAAGGCACTGAACAGGAATGTATTCACGATATTAATAACCTCCAATAAAGGTGACCCCCAGAGAAAGGCAAATTAGGTGATAGGAGAGAAAGAAGAAGAGGAAAAAAGAAAGAAAGAAAGAAAGAAAGAAAGAAAAAAGGAGTGTGAAAATGAAATTGGGAAAAGGGAAAGTAAAGAGAAAAAAAAAAAGTAAGAGAGACAAGAAAGTGACTAAGAGAGAAAGGGGAACAGACTATATATATTGGGGATAAAACACCAATAGAACAATCACTAATCCCAGCAAATGCCAGCAACAAGTGCCTGGTAATTAGTACAAACTACAACACCAACTAATATGGAGTGAGGCAAGGGAAAGCTGAAGCACAAAACAAACAAAAAAATAAACAAAAGAAGAATAAGCAAAACAATCTCACAAAAAAGCATAAAAATTCGATATAATCTACATTCAAGCAAACAACAACAAAAGGACAGAGAGAAGGACAAGTTTATGGATAGCTCAGACAGCGAAGGGAGAGGTGCATGTGGAGTTGGAGCAGGGGATTGGAGATTAGATATGTAAGTAGGGTGAAATTTTAACAAGTGGTAAACAAATAATGGGGAAAATCTAAAGCAGTAAAAGGGTAAGATAAACAGGATAGTGAAAAGGGGGGGGTTAGGAAGAGAGTGATGGCCTAAAGGTAGAGTTGAGATAGAGTAAAACGATGCTAAAGGAAAGATAAAAATAGAATGTAGAACCCTAATCCCAAAATAAAATAAAGAGAAAATAAAATGACACTTAAAAAAAAAAGATAAAATAGCAGTAGCAATAATACGGATTGAAAATAAAAATGTAATAATTAAAAAGGTAAAATCAAGGGATGAAAAAAGAAAAAAAAGTTTCTTGATTAAAAGATGCAAAAAATGAAAATAAAAAAAAAATAAAATAAATAAAAAAATAAAAGGTAAAAATAAAATGTGAAGTAGTGAAGGTCATTCACTTCCTCAGTTTTTCTGTTTGGCACTCCTGTTTCTCAGTCCAGACAGTATTGCAGTTCCCTGCGATCCACTGCTCTTTGGTGTTGTAAGCCAGTCCTGATTATAAGCAGGCGGTGTGTCTTAATTTCTCGTATTCCTTTATTTTTGATTACACAAGAGTCAATTTGTGATTCAGTCCCTGGGTGGCAGTGTTTCTGGATTGACTTCCGGGTCTATCTATGGCCTCTCTAGGCAGTGTTAGAGCTTTCTTTCCCTGTGGCACTAGCTACCGGTTTGTGGGAGTGGGCTCCCTCAGAGCTGACTCTCCGATGGTCACTCCCTGCTCTGATCCCCAGGTTCCAGAAAAACAACTTTCACCTGCAGTCTCCCAGGGTGCCCCCAACTGGGTGATCCTATATATTGGGCTTAGTAATCAGAAGCTAGAATTTCAAGAGGAAAAAGCCCAGTTGTGCGAACTCCGGGACTGCGCTTAAGCCCAGGCACCCAGGGAACGCAGGGGCTGCGCGTAAGTCTGGACTGCCTGAAATTCTTAGGGTGTCCCTGCACTTCAGATCAAAATGGGTTGCTTTTTAGAGTGCCCTTCTCTTAGCAGCTCTGAGGACCCCTTTCCACAATCACAGATCACGCCAGCCCCTACAGCCACGGATTTTTCTAGGCACAGACTTCCCTGGTCCTCCAGCTCCCGCAAAACGCGCGTTCCTCTCTCCCGCCAGGACCAGAGACCTCACCTTATCCCAGGCGAAATCTGACCTTTCCGTGGTGGAGTGTAGAGCTCCTCTGAACCCGTGTGTTTGCGCCAGTTGGGTAGCGTTGTTCTGGGGCTCGCAGCTGTTCCTTGGGTGCCGCAGTTGTGGATTCTCAGGCTTCCGATAAGGTCCACTTTCCGGATCAAGATGGCACAGACTCTGCGTCCAACCCTGCAGCTCCGGGAGTGGACCCAGCCGCAGTTGGTGCTGCCAGGTCAGGGGAACCCGTTTAGCAGTCCCCCACCTCCTTCTGGAATTCAGCTGTCTCCCAACCAGCCAACAAACACTCCTTGTGCGACCCTCAGCTGTTCTTTCCTTCTGCTCCGGGACAAGGCTCGGAACACATCTGTCTGTTCCGCCGCCATTATTCCCTCTCCCTATTACATTTTTATTTTCAATCAGTATCATTTCTACTACTGTTTTACCTTTTTTTTTAAAAATATCATTTTATTTTTTCTTTATTTTACTTTGGGATTAGTGTCCTACATTCTAGTTTCATCTTTCCTTTAGCATTGCTTTACTCTATCTCAACTCTACCTTTATGCCATCACTCTCTTCCTAACCTTTCCCCTTTTGGTGTCCTGTTTATCTTACCCCTTTTCTGCTTTAGATTTTCCATATTCTTTCTGTTTACCTCCTGATATAATTTCACCCTTCTTATATATCTAATCTACAATCCCCTGCTCCAAGTCCATACACACCTCTCTCTTCGCTGTCTTAACTATCCAAAAAATTGTCTTTCTCTCTGTCCTTATGTTGTTGTTTGCTTGAATGTTGAATATATCGAATTTCTATGCTTTGTTGTGAGATTATTTTGCTTATTCTTTTTTTTGGTTGGTTGTTTTTTTTTTTTTTTTGCATGTTTTTGTTTGTTTTTTGCTTCTGTTTTCCCTTGCCTCACTTGATATTAGTTGGTGTTGTAGTTTGTATTAATCCCCAGGTACTTTTCCAAATTTCATTTTGACACTCCTTTTTTTTTCTTTCTTTCTTTTTCCTGTTCTCCTTTCTCTCCTATCCCCTAATTTGCCTTTCTCTGGTGGTCAACTTTATTAGAGGTTATTAATATCGTGAATATATTTCTGTTCAGTGCCTTGTGTGTTGTACCTGGTTGTGTTGTATTTTGTGCCTTTAAATCAATGCAAGAGAGAGAGAACTACATAACCAGACATCTGGAGAAAAGAGACAATGGGGAGAAAAAGAAACAGCCTGCATATAAAAGAAAATCAGGCATCTCCAGAAAAGGAAGTAAACGAAATGGAGGCAAACAACCTTTCAGAGAAAGAATTCAGAGAAATGGTCATTAGGTGGCTGAAAAGAATGGAAGACAAGCATCAAGAGTAGACTAGAAGAAGCAGAGGACCCCATCACTGAGCTAGATGACAAGATGGGAAAAAATACCCAGGTAGAGCAGCTTCTAGAAAAAAAAAAAATTTAAAAAGCAGGAGGAGAGCCTAAGGGAATTTTGGGACAACACGAAACAAAACAACATCCGCATAATAGGGGATCCAGAAGGAAAGGAAACTTAGCAAGGAATTGAAAACCTGTTTGAAGAAATGACAGAAAACTTCCCTGATATAGGAAAGAAAAAGTCCTAATCAAAATGAACCCCAAAAGACTGATGCCAAGGCACATTATAAGTAAATTGGCAAACACCAGCAACAAAATAAGAATCTTAAAAGCAGCAAGAGAGAGACAGAAAGTTACCTACAAAGGAACCCTCATCAGACTAGCAACTGATTTCTCAACAGAAACTCATCAGGCCAGAAGGGAATAGCATGAAATATACAAAGTCATGCAAAGGAAGGGTGTGAATCCAAAAATACTATACCCAGCAAGGCTATCAATCAAAATTGAAGGTGAAATCAGGAGCTTCACAGACAAAAAAGGACTAAGGGAATTTATTACCACCAAACCAGCAATGCAAGAAATGCTAAATGGTCTGCTGTAAAAAAAAAAAAAAAAAAAAAAAAAAAAAAAAAAAAAAAAAAGGAATAGGAAGCGAAGAAGGAACACAGGTGTAAAGAATAAAAATGGCGACAAATAAGTACTTATCAATAATAACTTTAAATGTAAATGGATTAAATGCCCCAATCAAAAGACATAGTGTAACGGATTGGATAAGAAAACAAGACACATATATCTGCTGTGTACAAGAAACCCACCACAGAAAAAAAAAAAAAAAAAAAAAGATGCACAGATGCACACAGACTGAGGGGGAAGGGATGGAAAAAGGTCTACCAGGCGAATGGAAATGAAAAAAAAGCTGGGGTAGCAATATTTATATCTGACAAATTAGATCTCAAAGTGAAGGACATAACAAGAGATAAGGAAGGCCACTTCATAATACTAAAGGGAGTAATCCAACAAAAAGAAATAACTCTGTAAATCATAGATGCACCCAATATAGGAGCACCCAAATACATAAAAAATCTCCTGGAGGATATCAAGGGAGAAATTGACAGCAATACAATCATTGTAGGAGATTTTAATACCCCACTATCACCATTGCACAAATCCTCTAAACAAAAAATCAGCAAAGAAACATCAATCCTAAATGACTCACTAGACCAGATGGAATTAATTGACATCTTCAGAACATTTCACCCCAAAGCCACAGAAAATACATTCTTCTCAAGTGCACATAGGTCATTTTCAAAGATAGACCATATGTTGGGACATAGGCAAAGTCTCTTCAAATTCAAGAAGATAGAAATCATATCAAGCATCTTCTCAGATCACAGTGGCATAAAACTGGAAATCAACTACAATAAAAAAAATCCAAAGAAATCAAACACATGGAGACTAAACAGCATGCTATTAAACAATGACTGGGTTACCAAAGAGATGAAGGAAGAAATAAAAAACATCATGGCAACAAATGACAATGAAAACACAACAATCCAAAATCTATGGGACACAGCAAAAAGAGTCTTGAGAGGGAAGTTCATAGCTCTACAAGCATACTGCAAAAAACAAGAAGCAATGGTAATAAATTACCTAACCCAACAACTCAAAGAGTTATAAAAGGAGCAACAAGAAAAGCCCAGTGTAAGCAGAAGGAAGGAAATAATAAAGATCAGAGCATAGATAAATGACATAGAAAAAAAAAGAAACAATACAAAAGATCAACAAAACCAAGAGCTGGTTCTTTGAAAGGATAAACAAGATTGATGAACCTCTAGCGAGGCTCACCAAGAAGCAAAGAGAGAGGACCCAAATAAACAAGATCAGAAATGAAAGAGGTGAAATAACAACAGATCCCACCGAAATAGAAAGGATTATTTAAAAATACTACGAACACCTCTATTCCAACAAACAGGACAACCTGAAGGAAATGGACAGATTCCTAGAAAAATATAACCTTCCAAAACTCAATCAGGAAGAATCTAAACAGCTCAATATGCCAGTAACTATGGAAGAAATTGAAACAGTCATCAAAAAGCTTCCGGCAAACACAAGCCCGGGGCCACACGGCTACATAGAAGAGTTTTACCAAACATTCAAGGAAGAACTAAAACCTATCCTCCTCAGACTATTCCAAAAAATTCAAGAGGAAGGAACACTTCCAAACTCCTTCTATGAAGCCAGCATCACCCTAATACCAAAACCAGATAAAGAAAACACTATGAAAGAGAATTACAGGCCAATATCCCTCATGAACGTAGATGCCAAAATCCTCAACAAAATTCTAGTCAATTGGATCCAACAGTACATCAGAAAAATCATACACCATGACCAAGTAGGATCTATCCCAGGAATGCAAGGATGATACAATATCTGAAAATCAATTAACGAGATACATCACATAAACAAATTGAGAGATAAAAATTACATAGTCATATCAATTGATGCAGAAAAAGCATTTGACAAAATCCAACACATTTCTTGATAAAAACTCTCAACAAAGTGGGAATAGAAGGATCATACCTCAACAAAATAAAAGCTATATATGATAAACCCACAGCTAACATCATACTCAATGGGCAAAACTAAAACCATTTCCCCTAAGAACAGGAAAAAGAAAGGGATGCCAAATCTCACCACTCCTGTTTGACATAGTACTGGAAGTATTAGCCATTGCAACTAGACAAGAAGAATAAATAAATGGCATCCAAATTAGAAAAGAAGAATTAAAGCTGTCCTTATTTGCAGACGACATGATATTGTACATCAAAAACCCGAAAGACTCCATCAAAAAACTAACAGACTTAATAAATCAATTTGGCAATGTAGCAGGATACAAAATTAACGCCAAGAAATCTATGGCATTTCTATACACCAATAGTGAACTTACAGAAAGAGAGACTAAAAAAGCAATCCCATTTACCATCGCACCAAAAAAATTAAGATACATAGGAATAAACTTAACCAAGGAGGTAAAAAACCTACACGCGGAAAACTACAGGACACTGAAAAAAGAGATAGAGGAAGATGTAAACAGATGGAAAAACGTATCTTGTTCATGGATTGGGAGAATCAACATCATTAAAATGACCATACTACCCAAAGCAATCTATAGATTCAATGCACTCCCCAATAAAATACCAATGGCATATTTCACAGATCTAGAAAGAACTCTCCAAAAATTCATCTGGAATAAAAAATGACCCTGAATAGCCACAGCAATCCCAAGAAAAAATAATAAAGTAGGAGGGATCTCAATACCAGATTTCAAGCTGTATTACAAAGCCATTGTTCTCAAAACAGCCTGGTACTGGCACAAGAACAGACATATGACCAATGGAATAGTATAGAGAATCCAGATATCGACCCGAACCACTATGCTCAATTAATATTTGACAAAGGAGGTATGAACATACAATGGAGTCAAGATAGTCTCTTCAATAAATGGTGTTGGGAAAATTGGACAGATACACGCAAAAAAATGAAACTAGATCACCAACTTACACCATACACAAAAATAAACTCTATATGGATACAAGACTTAAACATTAAAAGAGAAACCATAAAAATACTAGAGGAATCCACAGGCAGCAAAATCTCAGACATATGCCAAAAGAACTTCTTCACTGATACTGCCCCGGGGGCAATGGAAGCCAAAGAGAAAATAAACAAATGGGACTACATCAAAATAAAAAGCTTTTGCACAGCAAAAGAAACCATCAATAGAACAACAAGAAACCCCACTGTGTGGGAGAAGGTATTTGCAAATATTTCCACTGATAAAGTTTTAATCTCCAACATCTACAGGCAACTTATACAACTTAATAAAAGGAAGATAAATGATACAATAAAAAAATGGGCAACGGACCTAAATAGAATCTTTTCGAAAGAAGACAGAAGGAAGGCCAAGAGACACATGAAAACATGCTCAAAGTCACTAATTATGCGAGAGATGCAAATCAAAACGACAATGCGATACCATCTCACACCTGTCAGAATGGCTATCATCAACAAATCAACAAATGACAAGTGTTAGCGAGGATGTGGAGAAAAAGGAACCCTCATGCAATGCTGGTGGAAATGCAGACTGATGCAGCCACTGTGGAGAACAGTATGGAGTTTCCACAAAAAGTTGAAAGTGGAACTCCCATTTGACCCAGTAATCCCACTCCTAGGAATATATCCTAAGAAACCAGAAACACCAATCAGAAAGGATATATGCACCCCTATGTTCATAGCAGCACAATTTACAATAGCTAAGATTTGGAAACATCCTAGGTGCCCGTCAGCAGATGACTGGATCAGAAAACCATGGTACATCTACACAATGGAATACTATGCCGCCATAAAAAAGAATGAATTATTACCATTTGTAGGCACCTGGATGGAATTAGACAACATTATGCTAAGTGAAATAAGCCAGTCAATGAAAGAAAAATACCACAAGATCTCACTCATTTGTGGATAATAAAAAACATTATAAACTGATGAGCAAAAAGCTAGATAAAGAGGCAGTAAAGCATCAAACAGACTGTCAAATTACAGCGGGAAGGTTAGGGAGAGGTGGGGGAAATAAGAGATCAACCGAAGGACTTGCAGGCATGCATATAACAATAACCAATGGATGCAGGACATTGGAAGGTGAGGGCATGTATGGGAGTGGGGTGGGAGGGGGCAATGGTAAGATATGTACACATATAATACCTTAATAATAAAAAGCATATCACTCTTTTCAAAGGGCAATGACTTTACAGTTAATAAGGAGACACAATTGTTTCATTTACTATAAGGACAAGCTCATTACTCTTTAAAAATTGGGTATTGCATTTTTAAGCAGACATTATTATTTTATCATTTGAAAATATGTATAATCTTATTTTAATAGATGACTTTATTAATTATAAAGGGCAAAGTGTCATTTATCAGAAATCGGTCATTATATATTTGTAAAAGATCCAGTTTATATGAAAGATAAGGCACCTCCTCATTTATGTACTTAGAAGGGCAGCCCCTGGGGAGTTGGGCACTCAGACCACTAACAGGTTTAGTGAGACACAGGTTGCAAATATTCCCAAAGAAAGGGAGGGTCGGTTCAATATGCCCAGGGCAGGTGATTCCAGCATGGGGGCCAGGGCCCAGGGCTGTGTGTCAGATTCAAAACCATAGTGAGAAATAATGTCTCTTAGGGAAATGCTAATCTAGACAACAATGAGATGTCTCATTCTCACACTGATGTTTCTCTTTCACCCTCTCCCTTCCTTTTTCTATAAAAATCAATAAAAAATTTTAAAAATTGAAAATAAATAAAAAATAGGACAAGTGAACAATCAAAACAAAACAGAAGCAGGCTCATAGATGCAGAAAATGAACTGGTGGTTTCTGGAGAGACGTGGGTGGGAGAATGGTAAAAATAGTTGAAGGGGATTAAAGGGTGGAAACTTCCAGTTATAAAATAAACAAGTCACTGGGATATACCAGACAGCACAGAAAATGTAGTCTGTAATATTACAATAACTTTGTATGGTGACAGAGGGTCACAACAACTCTCATGCTGATCAATTCGTAATGTATGTAAATATGAAGTTACTATGATAAACACTTGAACCTAATAAAATATTGTAGGTTAATTATGCTTCAAATAAAAAAAAAAGACTTAAAAATACAATGAGATTCCATCTCACACCCACTAGGATGGCTATTATCGAAAACCAGAAAATGACAAGTGTTGGCAACAATGTGGAGAGGTCAGAAAGATTGTGTACTGTTGGTAGGAATGGAAAATGCTACAGCTGCTTTGGAAAACATTGTGGCGGTTCCTCAAAAAGATAAAGATAGAATTACCGTATAAACCAGCAATTCCACTTCTGGGTACATACTCAAAAAAATGACAACAGGGTCACAAATAGATGATATTTGTATTCACATGTTCATAGCAAATTTATCCACAATAGCTGAAATGTGAATGCAACCCTAATGTCCGTGGGCAGCTGGATGGAGAAGCAAAATGTGGTATATACAGGCAATGGAATATTTATTGTTCAGCCTTTCAAAAAGAGAATTCTAGGGAGGCAAGATGGGAAGTAGCTGGAGGCTGCATGCCCTTTATCCCAGCCAGGGACCAGATTTAGAGTTAATTACTGTGCAATCAACTTGAAAAATCAAGTGAGTTGTAGCTGATTGGAAATATTATATCTAAGGAGCAATGAAGAAACCACGTTGAGAGTGATAAGAGAAGTAGTGTTGGGAAAGGGATAACCTCTGTTGAGCAGGTGCGGTGGCTGAGGCCAGAGGGATATCACAGCTGCAAAGCTTCCGCCCCCTGGCAGTGTGGGGTTTCAACCCCATGCAGAGATCCCAAACCCAGAGCAGCAGAGATGGAAAAAAGAGCCCATGTAGCATCAGACACGGGGAGCCAGGTGGACTCTGTCTGCCTGGGAGACTTGGACTGCACCTTCCCAGTGAAGGAGTGCTCCCATTGTTAGCAGCCCCAGGGCACCAACTGCTGGAGAAGCTGCACTGCCATGTTTGAGTTCAGTGGAGGGGTCATCAGGCTGCACCTAGCAGGAACTTTGAGGGATCCTCTACATTCATGGAAGACATGGTGTAGAGCCCCAGTCAATGACTAAAAGGTTAGCTTGGGGAAAGAGGAAAGGCCTCTCCCACCTCGAGCACACGGTTGGAAACCCTCCCCACACCCAAAAAAAAATACTAAAGGAGTTCATTACCACCAAACTAGAATTGCAAGCAATGCTAAAGGGACTGCTTTAAGAAGAAGAAATATATATAGAGAGAGAAAGGAACATAGGCATAAAAAATGTTGCAATAAGTAAGTACCTATCAATAATAACCTTAAATGTAAATGAATTAAAGACTCCAATAAAAAGACATAGGGTACCCGAATGGTTAAGAAAATATGACCCCTATTTATATGCTGTATAGAAGATACCCACCACATGACAAAAGTTATACATAGGCTAAAAGTTAAGGGATGGAAAAATATTCCATGCAAATGGAAACAAAAAATAGCTGGTGTAGCAATACTTATATCTGACAAAGTAGATGTCAAAACATAGACCATAAAAGAGACAAAGAAGGTCACTACATAATACTAAAGGAATTGATACAACAAGAGGCTATCACCCTTATCTATACTAATAAAAGCCTAGGTGGTCATTGTGCCATCATTCATGACATCGCCACCAGATGGCCCCCACCAGGTGGCTTCCACAAAGCTGGCTGCCACAAGATGGCCCTGCACGCAGCAGAGGCCTAACAGCCACTCTACATGGAGAGACCTGGGGATCCTGCGGCTCTGGGCAGTGCTGAGGAGGCCGGTCCCTGCATCTCCACCAACTTTCGCAGAGGAGGAGTGTCCTAGTGGATGAGGCAGGTCTAGGCAGGGGAGGCCAGTTGTGGGCAATCAGGCCAGCAGGGGAGCAATTAGGGGCCATCAGACAGGCAGGCAGGAGAGTGGTTAAGAGCCAGCAGTCCCGGATTGCAAGAGGGATATCTGACTGCTGTTTTAAGCCTGATCCTTGCCTATAGGATCTGGCCTATACCAGTAGTCAGACATCCCCCAAGGGGCCCCAGATTGGAGAGGGTGGAGGCCGGGCTGAGTAATACTCCTCTCACCTCACCCCCACCCTTCTTGCATGAATTTCATGCCCCAGGCCACTAGTATACATATATCCTCCCAATATAGGAACACCTAAATATGTTTTAAAATTTTAGTGGACTTTAAAGGACAGATCGATAGCAATACAAGGAGAGTAGGGTACTTAAACACCCCATTGTGGATGGATAGATCTTCCCAACAAAAAATCAAAAAAGAAAATGAAACTTTAACTGACACACTAGATCAGATAGATTAAATTGATATTTACAGAACATTTCTTCCCAAAGCAGCAGAATATACATTCTGCTGAAGTGCACAGGGATATTTTTATAGATGGACTACATGTTAGGGCACAAACTAAGTTTTCATAAATTCAAGAAGATAGAAATCATATCAAGCATTCTTTTGGATTACAATGTTATGAAATTAGAAATCAACTACAGTAAAAAAAAAAAAAAGCTGTGACTCATAGATAGAGAGCAGGCAGACAGCTTAGGGGATGAGAGAGGGATTGACCAATAAAGAAAAAAAAGAGAGAGAGAGAAAGAACTCATTGATATAGACAACAATGTGGTGATTGTGGGTAGAGGTGGGTGTTTGGAAGTGGAACAAGGGACAGAGGAGATAAATGGTGATGGAAAAATAAAAAATAAATTATTTAAAACCTCAAAAATATTCAAACACATGGAGGCTAAGTAGCATGTTATTAAATAATGAATGGATAAACAAGAGATCCAGGAAGAAGTCAAAAATTTTCTGGAAACAAACAAAAATGAACACATAATGACCCCAAATCTATGGGACACAGCAAAAGCTGTCCTGAAAGTGAAGTTCATAGCATTACAGGCCTACCTAAAGAAGCAAAAAAATCTCTCATAAACAATATTACCCAAACCTAAAAGAACTGGGAAAAGTACAGCAGAAAAAGTTCAGAGTAAATAGAAGGAAGAAAATAATAAAGATCAGAACAGACATAAACTACATAGACTCTAAAAAGAACAAAAGATCAATGAAACCAAAAGCTGGATCTTTGACAGGATAAACAAGATTGATTGACCTTTAACTGGACTAATCAAGAAAAAAAGAGAGAGGATCCAAATAAGTCCAATCAGAAATGAAAGAGGGAGGTAACCACTGACATCACAGAAATACAAATGATTGTAAGAGAATAGCATTAACAACTATGTGCCAACAAAACAGTCAACCTAGGCAAAACAGAAATATTCCTAGAAACACAGAATTTTATTAAACTGAATCAGGAAGAAATAGATACCTGAAAGCACCAATAACAATTAATGAAAGCAAAACAGTAATAAATTTTTCTTAAAAAATTCCTAGAAAAAATGTCCTGAGACTAAAATTCATAGATTAATTTTACTGAACATTCAAGAAAGAAAGACTCCTAAAGCAATTCCAAATATTGAAGAAGAGGAAAGATTTCCAAACTCTTTCTATGAGGCCAAAATTATCCTAGTACCCAAAAAAGGTAAAAACACAACAAAGAAAGACATGCTAACATACTCAACCCTAACAAAATATTATCATATCAGATCCAGGAATACATTTTAAAATAAAAAACGATGATAAAGTGATATTTATTCTGGAGTTGCAAGGTCTGTACAAAATTTGAAAATCAATAAATATGTTATATAACATAAACAAAATAAATGATAAAAAATATCACATGATCATATCAATAGATGCAGAAAAACCATTCAATAATATTCAGAACACATTTATGATAAAAAGAAAAACTCTCAACAAAGTGGGAATAGAGAAAACATACATCAATGTAATAAAAGCCATATTTGAAAAACCTATAACCACATTATACTCAGTGGGCAAAACTAAATGTGTTTCCCTTAAGATCAGAAAAAAGACAGGGATTTCTGCTTTCACCACTCTTATTCAGCACAGTACTGGACGTTCTAGCTACAGTGATCAGACAACAAGAAGAAATAACAGGTATCCAAATGGAAAGGGAAGAAGTGAAACTGTCATTATTTACAGATGACATGATAGGGTACATAGAGAGCCGAAAACATTCAACCAAAAAGCTAAATCTAATAAACGAATTTGGCAAAGTTGCAAGACCATCCTAATGGGTATGGAGGGATATTTCACTTTTGTTTGGATTTGATTTCTCTAATGAATAATGATGTTGGGCATCTTTTAATAAGCTTTTTGGCCAGTTGTATGTCTTTTTTAAAAAATATATTTTTATTGATATTTTACAGAGAGGAAGAGAGAGGGATAGAGAGTTAGAAACACCAATCAGCTGCCTCTTGCACACCCCCTACTGGGGATGTGCCAGCAACCAGCATGGAACCTGTGACCCTTCAGTCCACAGGCTGACGCTCTATCCACTGATCCAAACCAGTTAGGGCTGTATGTCTTCTATAGAGAAATATCTATTATAGTGTTTTGACCATTTTTTAATTAGGCAATTTTGTCTTGTTTTTTTTATTGTTGAATTGCAGGGTTTCTTTATATACCTTAGATGTACCTCTTAATATATATATATATATATATATATATATATATATATATATATATATGTAATTTTCAAATACTTTTTCTCATTCTGAAAGTTTCCTTTTTACTCAGCTGATATTCTTTTTAAACATATTTGTATTGATTTCAGAGAGCAAGAAAAAGAGAGAGAGAGAGAGAGAGAGAGAGAGAGAGAGAGAGAGAGAGAGAGAAACGTCAATGATGAGAGAGAATCACTGATCTGCTGCTTCCTGCAAGTTCCCTACTAGGGATGGAGACCACAACCTGGCATGTGCCCTGAATGGGAATCAAACCTCAATCTCCTGATTCTTAGGTCGATGCTCAACCACTGAGCCACCCCGAACGGGCTATAGCCCCATTTTCTATTTTCCTTTGTTCCTGAGCTTTTGGTATCATATGCAAGAAACTATTGTCAAAGTTTTTCCCTTGGCTATTGTGTGAGTGTTATGGTTTTGGTATTACATTTAGAGCTTTAATACATTTTGAATTAATTTTTATATGTTGCATAAGATTCTTTTACATGAGAATATCCAATTTTCCAATGCTTTTTGTGAAAGTCTGTCTTTTCCCCATTGTGTGGTCTTGGAACCTTTGTTGAGGATTATTTGATAATATAAAATGTGTTTATTTCTGGGCTCTCTATTCTGTTCCATTGGTCTGCGTATCTATCTTTAAGCCAGTACCACTCTACTCTTACGTTAGCTTTGTAGTGTGTTTTGAAATTAGGAAACACAAGCCTCTAACTTGGCAATTTTTGATGATTGTTTTGTCTCCTCAGGGTTCCTTGAGATATCATAAGAATTAAGAATATTATTATTTATTTAAAAACTAGAGGCCCGGTGCATGAAATCTTCCACGGGGTAGAGGGGTGTCGCTCATCCCAGCCTGCACCCTCTCCAATCTGGGACACCTTGAGGGATGTCCGACTGCCCTCTCACAATCCAGGACAGCTGGCTCCCAACCACTTGCCTGCCTGCCGGTCTGATTTCCCCTAACTGCTTCTGCCTACCAGCTTGATCACCCTCTAACCACTCCCCTGCCAGCCTGATCGACACCTAACAGTTCCCCTGCTGGCCCAATTGCCCCTAACGGCCCTTCCCTGCCAGCCTGGTCTCCTCCAACTGCCCTCCTCTGCAGGCAAGTCACCCCTAACTGCCCTCCCCTGCTGGCCTGATTGCCCACAACTGCCCTCCCCTGCAGGTTTGGTCCCCCCAACAGCCCTACACTGCTGGTCTTGTTCCCCCCCAACTGTCCTCCCTTGTAGGCCTGGGTCCCACCCAACTGTCCTTCCTTGCAGGCCTGGTCCCTTCCAACTGTCCTCCTCTGCCGGCCTGGTCACCCCCAACTGCCCTCCTCTGCCAGCCTGGTCATCCCTAACTGCCCTCCCCTGCTGGCCTGGTTCCCCCCAGCTGTCCTCCCCTGCTGGCCTGGTCTCCTC
Organism: Plecotus auritus; assembly: GCF_963455305.1. NCBI lineage: Eukaryota > Metazoa > Chordata > Mammalia > Chiroptera > Vespertilionidae > Plecotus > Plecotus auritus. The sequence continues at coordinate 17,661,698 of NC_137785.1, forward strand.
AAACTACCCTCCTCTGCTGGCCCAGTCACCCCTAACTGTCCTCCCCTGCAGGCCTGATCGCCCACAGCTGCTCTTCCCTGCAGGCCTGGACCCCCAACTGCCCTCCCCTGCTGGTCTGGGTCCCCCGCTCCTGTCCTCCCTTGTAGGCCTGGTCCCTCCCAATTGCCATCCTCTGCTGGCCCAGTCACCCCTAACTGCCCTCCTCTGCCTGCCCGATCACCCCTACCTGCCCTCCCCTGCTGGCCTGGTTCACCCCAACTGCCCTACCCTGCAGGCCTGGTCTCCTCCAAATACCCTCCCCTGCAGGCCTGGTCCCCCCCAACTGTCCTCCCCTGCAGGCCTGGGTCCACCTCAACTGTCCATCCTTGCAGGTCTGGTCCCTCCCAACAGCCCTCTCCTGCTGGCCTGGTATCACACAACTGCCCTCCTCTGCTGGTCCGCTCACCCCTAACTGCCCTCCCCTGCTGGCCTGATTGCCCACAACTGCCCTCCCCTGCAGGTCATTTTATGGTGGCCATCTTGTGTACACATGGGGGCAGCCATCGTTGACCACATGGGGGCAGCCATCTGGTGTGTGGAAGTGACTGTCAATTTGAATATTACTCTTTTATTAGATACGATGCCTTTGGGATTACAACATATTTTATTGAGTCTGAAGGTGGCTTTGAGTAGTATGGACAGTTAACAATATTAAATCTTCTAATTTATGATGTTGTTAATGACGATAGATATTTAAATAAACAATTGCTTTGTTCCTTTTTTCTTCAATCTCTTTGTACTCATCCCTCTGTGGAAGATCACAAACCTCTCCTAGCCCGACACTCCCTAAGGTGAGTACAAGACAAGGGTTCCAGAACTTTAGATCCAGGGCCTATGTGAGGGGATTAATTAAGCTAGACTTCCTCCCTGATCCTTCTGTTTTCCCCTCTGCTTTAACTGGATGTTAACCCCATGGGTGACTCTATTCTGTTGAACATCCTTTTATTCTGCCAACTCTAGCTCAACTTAAACAATTTTGTCCTATATAAATAAGAACCTTTAAAAAAACAAATTAGAACCTTATTTACTAGAAGCCTTCCGTTTTAAGAATATTAGTGACTGGTTCATTTGACACATCACTAGTATTTCAGAAATATTTGAAAGTCTTTCACAAGAAATGTAGTCAAATTGTAGTAAGAAGCTAGAAATATTCCTTGGCATGTAGAATGGGGAAACTGAGACAGAGAGCTGAATAAACTGGCCTAGCAATTTACAGCCAGATACAGGAGGTCACCAGGGCAGAAAGCCTCAGGTACCTAGCAATGGGCAAAACTGTTCCTAGATCTTGCCTTCAGGGTGGCCTTTCCTCTCCTGGCATACCATTGGTCATGAGGCTTAGACCTCCTGTCCTGCTGTTGACCTATCAGTGGAGACCACGATCTGAAAGGGCAAACCTGGAAATGCTGATAAATATTCTATTAAGATCTTCCCTGAGACCTCCCCTAAGTCCCCACCTGTGAAAAGTAGATAAAACCTCTCAAGACAAAGAAGTCAGCATGTGCTCCTATTGGAACACACCCCCTCAAATCTCCTTTTTCAATGAATTTTCTTTAACCTAAACTCTAAGTGGTACCCAGGAGACTTGCAACCAGGGGAACAATAGGCAACAGTAGGTCATCCTGGGCTAACCCCCTGAACTTGTCCCCAAGTCTCCTTGCCTCTGGCTCTCCAGTGAGCTGACAGCAGCCTTGCATAGGCTCACTTCTCTCTCATAAAATTTCTAGAGAGCATAAACAGCCACAGCTTGTCTCTCTCCTACTGCTTCTTCTATTCCAGGCCCTTCCTAATTCCACTGACCACAGCTTTAATAAACATAGTCTCAAAATCACCTGGACTCATATTTTGAAACCTTTCCTCCATGAAGTCAAGCACCTGCACACTACCAGCTGGTCTTAGGAAAATACGCTCAGGGCCTGACGTTTATTTCTGGTAACATTTTGAAATGTAGAGGGAATGCTATTGCAAAAGGAAGGAAAGAGATCTGGGTGTGTTTTTTAGGTTGATGCTCAACCACTGAGCCACGCCAGCCAGGCTGGGTGTTTTTAAGAGAAGTTAAAAGTAAATAGTTTGACCTAACAAGTTAATTATTTCTGAATGAGTAAAAAGAGACAAACTGGAAACAAGGGAAGCTGTAGAGGTTAGTGGAAAAGGACTATTGAAAAATTTTATGTAGAAATGCTAGAACCTAATCATGGGGATATGCTTACACCCTAACCCTACAAAGACTACTAACTATATTAATTCAAAGAAGCTGAAGTATCTATGAAAACATGGCCCTCTATAACAGCTGTTGAGGCACAGGAAATTTACTTATAATACTCTTACTGTCTTCCTGTTCTAAGAAATTTTTAGATGGTAATTGAAATATATGGCATTGGGTTCTTACAGCCTTGTCCCCAAATAAACTTCATGATTACAATTCCAAATTGCACTACCAGCAAGAATCAGATTAATAATGAATGGCCTTGAGTGTTTCCAATGGGAAATGAGTGGACCATTGCAAATGGGAACCCATCTCATGAGCAGATTGTGAAAACTGAAGAGGTGTATAGTGTGCCCTCAAACTATAAGCAAATGTTGAAAAATACAGAGAAATGAGACAGACAGCAAAATTTGGATCATGATAGCTTATAGGTTAGGAATGATCCAAAATGTTTTTCTTATGTGATTTTTAAAATCCTAACACAAGGATATTGTTTCCATTGATTTTTAGAAAGACTAGAAGGGAGAGAGGAGGGAGGGGAGGAGGGAGAGAAAAAGAGAGAGAGATGATTGGCTGCCTCCTGCACACATCCTGATTGGGAACAGGGATTGAAACTGCAACCCAGACACATGACCTTGAACAGGAACTGCAGACTGATACTCTAATCACTTAGCGACACTGGTCAGGGCCAAAGTGTTTTTCTTAATGAAGACCTGTGGAACCTGACTGGCTACCATTTACCTGCTTTTCACTTTTGAGAAAATTTGACCTTGACTTCCATCCAAGATTGCAGTCTTGCCCTATCCCCAATGGTCAATTGTTCAGCTGGATAAACTAAGACTTCCTAGCGATGAGCCTTTCTAGCAACATGGGACCACATTTCCAACCAAAAGGTTGGTCATCAATGAATCATTCCGTTTGATTTATGACCCAAAGGCGGAGGTGTGGATGGAAATGGGGCCACATACTAAAGCTGACAAGCTCAGAGGAGGCCTGCATAGTATGATTTGCAAAATCAGAGACCTTAAGTAACCACATAGGATGGCCTGAAATTACAAATTTCTAACTAGAAGTGAGTCATGGTGGGTAATTATGTTTTAGGAATTTTTTCCTGACAAAGCTGAATCTTTATGTTAACTGAATATGACTATTCTCTTTTTGCATTCGTGATAACTTACGTTTAAAGTATCAGGAAAAGTTTTACTTTTTTTCTGGACCCTCACTGCACCAGAGGAGAAGCCACAGCACCCCTCACTATTATTGTCATCATGTTAATTGTTAACAGCTAACTATCATCTATCAACCAATGTAAAAGAAGTATGTGTCTGTTTTACTTTTTATCCAATCTCAGAGATTTCCCTGCTTTGCTTTCTCCCACCTCCATTATCTATCACCAATGGATTTTATTTAAGCCCTTATGCCTCCTGCTTTGATTGTAATGTATAACATATGGTGCAAAACTGCCACGTTTCGTTGAGATTTTGTTTCTTGGCAATTGTTGTCAGTTTGACTCAATAAACCCATTAAAAACCTCTACGGGTTTAAATTCCCAGCTTCTTATCAAGATTTGGCATTTATGCAAACCTGTCCTCACTCTTCAACTATCCAGAGGCCTGTCAGGAGTTGCCTAATCAAGACAAAAGACACTCTTATTGCCCAGATCACTCAGAAAATTTCAAGCACTTAAACTGCTCTATTCTAGGAACCAGGAAATATCTTTCTATGACATCAATTGAGGCTTTTTGAGGTGAGATCCTTTGCCCAGAGTAACACAGCCTGCAAGTGGACTCAACCATGCCATGTATTTTCTATTGGCACTTGACATCTATGTTCCTCCTGTTTCTATGTTTCCTCCTATATCAGAGGGTCTGAAAGGTTAAATATGACCTTTCTCACTTCTAATAATTGAGAATTCAGGTGTGAATTCATTTCAGCCTCTGAGATGCACTGTGTATAGTTTGGTCTCTGTAAGGGAGAAGGGGCTGCGATTTCTACTCCTGGTGGGTGGGCTCTGCAGACAGAGCTTTATGTGAAGAAGCAGGTGTTTCTTTAGCTCGGGGTGGGGGTGTGGCAGTTGCACCTTGAAAGCGGACTTCCTGTGTCAACTCTCTAAATTCCATTTTTCTGGCCCTTCATTGGTTTTGCAAGCACCTAACTCTCTGTGCTAAAGACCTTTCTGCACAAATGTTAATGCCTGGTTTACTAGTAATAGTCCAAAATTTGAATCAACACAAATGTCCATGAATGGGTGAATAGATAAACAAATGTGGTGCATCCTACAATGGAACAGACCTGAGAGATTAAAAAGGAAAGAACTATTTCAAGATAATTGTGTTGACTCAAGAAGCCAAAATTCGCCCAAAATTACATATTATATGGTTCAAATTATGAAAATTACAGAAAATGCAAACTCTCTATAATGACAGAAAGCACATAAGTGTTTTCTTAACACTATTGGAGGGAGTGGGAGAGGGACAGAGTGAAGAGATTATAAGAGGGCCTGAGGAGGCTTTAAGAGTGAAGAACATGTTCATTTTCATCATTGTAACAACTTCTCTGGCGCATGCATCTGGCAAAGCTTAATGAATTGTATACTTTTAATATGTTATGTTTTATTATATGTCACCTAAAACTCAGTAAAGATGTTAAAATTTACATATACACATATGAAATATGGCTTAAATTTTAAGTTGAATAGAAAATTCAAAACTGTAACATGACTTTTTTCTTGCACATTTTTCAGCTTATCCATTAAAGGGGGTTGAGGTATTCCACAGCCTGCAGCCTCCTCAGGTATCTGCCCCCCCCACCTTAGCAGCAACCACAGCCCAGCAGGGTCCAACCTCACCAGCATTGCTAAGCCCACATTCCTGCTCACTCCTCACACTGCCCACACTGGACTTTGAAAGCTCCTACATCCAGCCAGTCACCTGCCCACCAAAGTCCACTCCTCTGTAGGCAGCTATTCCCCACCACCCTCTGCCCAAAGGGTGAATGGCCACTCATGCTTCAGGTCTTAGCCAGGAAGTCACTTTCTCAGAAGTGCTCTTTGGGATCCCCAGACAAGCTGAGACTCAAGTACATACAACTCTTTCTTCATGGTCCTTCTCTGGATTATAATTAACTCCTTAGCGCTGTGATTTCTCTGAGAGCCTGTCTTTGCTACAAGGTAATCTCCATGAGCACAGGTCCCACCTATTTCCTGTTTTCTGAGTTCTCAGGGCCCATCCCAGGCCTGACACATCACAGATTCTCGGTAAAGACTCATTAAATGGATGACGGAAACCACACAATGGAAGTCTGTCACCTGTGTGACACTAGTGTTCCTTATAGGCACGAAGGCATTGGTGTCAGCATGGGAGGAGGCCAAAAGTGTCCGGGGATGACCCAGGGATGGGTTTTCCCCCCTCATATAATCAGGGGGGCGGGAGACAGAACCAACTAACAGTGAAGAGTCAGACCTTCATTCATTCCCAGAAAATCACAGCCCTCCCCATTTCCACCTTGTGAGTGATGTTTCATATTCCCGGGGCCGGACAGCAGCCTGTGTTCTTTGTCTTGTCACAGAGCCCTGACCTGGCAGACACTCTGGATCTTCCACCCCATGTTGAGGTACTACCATGGGAAAAGAGAGCTCACACTGACCTCAAAGGATTCAGGGGATGACTCCCAAACCCAAGGTCCCTGGTCTGTGGGACACCTGCCTGTAGTCCCTGAACATCTCACCCACCCATGATGTCCTGGGGATCAAGGGGAACATTCTCAGCAGGATGGGACAGGAGAATCCAGGATCTGGGGTTGCTTCCATCTCAGAGGTGCTGAGGGTCCCATAGGGGACTTCCTTTCCCTAACAGATGAGCCCACAGAGTCCCCGTGGTTGACACTCCATGTGGAGCCACTCCAGATGCTGGGCCCTGTGGGGAGGCCTAGAGCAGATGACAGAGAGGGACACAGGGGACTGGATGCAACATCCCAATGCTATGATGGAGACACACAGTGTATTTGGGGGATCAGCCCTACAGTTTGGCACACTCTACTAAAAGCCTCAGAAGATACATCACCAGACACTGTTCTTGAAACCTTTGGGACACAGAGCTCCTCCTGAAACAGCATATCCACCAGAGGGGGCAGTTCTTATGACACCAGACTCATAATACTCTGGCCTCTGGCCCCTCTGAGATATAAGCAACCCCAGATCTTATCCTCTTGCTGGGCTCACCCTGGTCTGGGATGGAGTCAGGAGGCATGAAATCCACAGTGACTGGGACCCAACTGACTGGCCTTTGAGCTTGAAGCCCAGGGCCTACAGCTGCCCAGGTGTCAGGATCACCTCCTTCCCTCTGGTCAGCATCCCTGGTGCAGCACCTGACATTGGCTGCAGGTCTACTCCCGCTCTCCAGGGGTGACATTTAGAAACACAGACAACACAGGGAATTAACACATGAATCTGGCTTTGCCTAAGGAGCTGGAGAAGGAGCCTGATTTCCATTCCTTGCTCCCACAGGTGCTTTTGGACCCCACCCTTGTGCCTGCTCCATCCCACCTGCCACTTCTAGGGCCTGTGAATAAAAAGGGGGGCTTTAAAATAAGCCAGAAAAGCCCAGGGGGTCACATGGCAGGCCTGACAAGCTCAGTGAAGCACAGTGTGGTCTTATCACAAATGCCTAACTGGGCAGGTGATGGCAGGTAGACATGTCACAGGCACACAGCTTCCTTAGCAAATATCAGTCTTTACGTTAAGTGAGCCCTTTCCCTGTTCTTATGCATCTGGGATAACATACCTTTGACACATCAGAGTAGTTGTTCTTTTGCAAGATGATTTGAAGGCACAGACTCTGGGACCAGCATATGAGACAACATACTTCTTATATTACCTGGTTCCTTGCATAACCTCCCTATGTGCTGTAAATATTAATTATCCTGGACCCATCAAAGTGAAGAAGAAAAAAATATGTGTTTCTCCATTTTGCTTTTATCAATTCTAGAGATTTCTTCGCCTCCTAATGGATTTCACACAACTATTTCCATCTTCTTTTTTTATTATAATGTATAAAATAAGTTGCACAACTGCCATTCTCAGGATTTGAGATCTTGTTCCAGGCATATGACGTTAGCTTGGTTCCAATAAACTCATAAAAATCTTCACAGCTTTTGAAGATTCTTACTTTATCAGGGCCTAAGAGCACCTGCTTTCTCAGGGCTCTATTTGCTGCTCCCCACACCATGCCTGGCACCAGCCATGAACAAGGTGGGGTAAGGAAAGGAAACTCCCCCAGGCAGGGGACAGACACTCCCCCTCAAAGGTCAGAAAGCACAAGGACAGGCTCAGCCAATAGAGGGAGAGTCTCCCAGAAACTAGCCCCTGAATACCAGGGAGCTCACAGCAACCTGGCCTCCCACCACAGCCCTCTCTCCCTAGGGCACACAGGACACCTTCCCCTTCATACACAGGAACTGCAGGTCCTTCTGAGACTCCTGGTCCTGAGACCCTTCCTGGGTCTCTGTCCCTGGAAGCAAAGGCCAGGCTGGTGACAACCTGAGATACAGGGAGGGACCACTCAGCTGTCACCACCCAGCTTGACCCCTTCTCACCCCCCTAGTCACCTCTGTGGCCTTCCTGCTGGGAGGAAATCGAACCTTCCCAGCCCATTTGAGAACACGGGGAAGACCCGGTACCCAGCTGGTTGTCTGTGTCATAAACAGAAATAATCCCCAGGTTTGGGGCCTGTGGGGCTCCCTGTGCAGACCCAAGGACAAGACACAGCACAGGCCAATGCTTGGTCATCCTCTCAGGGGGTACGTGCCCCCATCAGACGTGCTGTTGCAAGTGGGCTCCACAGGCCAGTAACACCCACCTTCCCTGAGAGACTGTCAGATGCAGAGTCTCTGGTCCACCGCACACCTGCTGAGTGACAATCCGCATTTTAACTGGATCTGGAGACCCTCCCTGTGTCCAGGAGAGGGGGAGAAGCTGACCCATCACCACATCACCAGATCGCATTCTTGTTAGACATCCACATTAGAGGGACAGCTGCTGAATCAGCATCTAAGGTGTCACCTGGGCATCGCAATCATTACAAAGTTCCACAGGTGATCTGATGCACAGTGGCAGTGACATCCCTGTGACAAAAGTTCCTGAAGTGGCCCAAGAGCTTCTGCTCTGAAGGGAAAAGTCAAATGTGAAAGAGAGAGGGCTGTGGGGGAGGCTACTGTGCACCTGACTGGGAGCCATGGGGAATGCCCTCGACCTGGGTGACCAAGGCTAGTGCTTTTCCAAACAGAGCATATGAGCGTGTGTGTGTTCAGATACCTCATCAGTTCCAAGGGAACCAAAATACACAGGGATGGTAAACTGGAAGGAGGGGAAAAGCGTGGCACAAATGAGGGGAGGAGGACTTGGGTCCTTGGCACAAACTCCGCCCTGGTCCATGTGACCAGGTAAGTGATATTGTACCAGGAGGAGGCCCAGTGCACAGTGAAGAGGGACAGCAGATCTCATCAGTTTGTACAGCGGTGCCTTTGAGCTTTCCTGGAATCCAAGCTCTTCTCGCAGAGGGAGGGACAATGCAGGCAACAGACTCCATGGAGTCACTCTCAGCCCCTATCTGCAGAGGACCTGTCCCATGGCAGGGGCTCCTGCTAGCTGGTAAGGAAGGAACAATTCCAGGGGGTGGACTGAAGGAGGAAAGATGGGGACTTGCTGGGGTCTCCTGTGGAGGACAGTGCTGTGAGAGTGGAGGAGATCGCTCTGTGTGGACCTGAGGGGAGAGGACAGGAGAGCAGAGTAGGATGGGTAAGGGAGATGGGTAACAGGTAACAGGGGAATCGCATGATCTGGAAGTCGAGTGGGGCAGGGAAACTTCAATTGCTGTTACTTCCTAAGTTATTCATCACTGAGTATTGAATTTTGAAAACTGACCATAATAATACCAATTTATGTCAGGTGGCACTAGAAAAAAACTTAACCAGGGGTGCTAAACACTGACCTTACCACCAGCCTCAGGAAAAATACATGACAGGCGGTGCAGGACTCTGGCTGGTGAGCACTCATTCACCCACATTCATTCACCCACAGGTGTTTGCAGCCTGTTGCAGGCACTGGGGATGCAAGATCTGACAAGCCCCTGTCCCCATGGAGCTCACGTTCTATGGGTAGAGAGAGATAAGAAAATATCTACATGTGATGTCAGGCACCCACAAGTGTTAAAAAAGAACAGAGCAGAGACATATCAGAAAGTGATTAACAGAAAGTCTTTAGGGAAGTGTTCTATGAAGGTTCCTCCCATGGACACCCCTAAGGGTCAGCAGGGGTCTGAGGGCAGTGAGTGGGTGAGCCAAACAGACACCTGGAAAAGAGACTGCGAAACAGAAAAAGTAACAGGTTCACAGGTGCTGAAGTATTGGTGGTCATGCTGTTGACCTTGACCACCAGGAGACACACACACACACACAAACACCAAGGCTGAGAGATGAAGAGACCTGTTCCAAATCCAGGGCCTCATCTCTCCATCCCAATATAGAGCTCCAAATATTTATCAATTTCTCTCTTCCCTCCTAGTTTCACTCTTAAATTTCTGGAGCCTGCCCACCACTGCCCAACTCGCTATTGTGTCAACCTATTCTGCAGAAGGGAAGAATGTGATTCTACACCTCCTCAACAAGCCTCCTAATGCTATAGGCTTCAAGTGGTACAGGGGGGAAGGGGAAAATCGCAAATGTCTTATTGCAAGACTTCCACCGATCCACATATTTTATAGGACAGGGGATGCATACACCGGTCGAGAACAAATAAACTTGGATGGATCCTTGTACATAAGGAATGTCACTATGAAGGACACAGGAAGCTACACCGTAGTAGTCTTCCTTGATGACTATATGAAAGAAATAGGATTTGGACGGCTCGATGTATACCGTGAGTGATTGCTCTCTGACCTCTGGGTTTTGGGTGGGTGAACTTCACTTCACACACAGGACTGACAGCACTGGACTCTCCTCCATCCCCCTCTGCCTCACATTCCAAGTTGGTTTTGGGCATTTAGTGCAGGACACACACAGTGGAAACAAACTTTCTAAGGTCAGAGTTCCCTTCCTTGATTCCAGCCCTGCAGACATTCACCACAGAGAGAAGGGCCAGTCTGATGGGAGTCGCTCAGCAGAGGGAGACCAGTCTCAGCCTAGGTCCCTGGACCCCTCCCCATGACCATGATCCTGAGAAAGACCCTGCAGGGCTGGGCCAGGGCCCTTCATGAGGAGTCCCCTGCAATTCTCATAAAGAAGCTAAGCTTCAGCAGCCCCTCCCAGACACCCTACCCCAGGGGGATCCTGTGTCAGATTGCGGTTAACCTCCTGGGAAGGGCTGTGTGGGTGCAATGGTTTCCGGGTGTCTGAGTCACAAGGCTTTTGAGTGCTCACCAGCCAGAGCTCAGCCCCATGAGCCACAACTGCATAGGGGTGGTCCTACACCTGAGGCTGTGTATGGATAACACGGATGGACAAGGAGACCAGGCTATTTGTGAACTACACTGAAAAATTTAGGAGTCCAGATAAAGGCATAATCAAAGGGAACAAAAAGGAGAAAAGATGCTCCTGGCAGCTCCTCGTCCACCAGGTATGAGCCAAGGAGACTCTCTCTTGGAGTTGATCAATAACAGATGCCCCTCATTTGAGCAGCTCCCCTGTCGAAATGTTTAGTCAGATACTGTGAATATTTTATTGTTAATACACTGACACCCTGGCAGGCAAATGTTCATTGTACTTCATTGAGAGGAAACCGAGGCACAGGGGGATAGAGTCACAAAAGCAGGGCCACCCAGACCATGAGAGTCACTCAAGGTCTGTCTACAGCCATAATCCCATCCTCTCCTCCATCCCAAAGGGATCCCAAAAGCAAACATTGGTTTAGATCTTCCCTTAGGCATCCCCAGCTCAGAGAGAGAGAGAAATCTTGGTCTGAGAAATAACACCAAATGGAGAATTAATTTGTTTGTACTCTAGAACCAAATTAACTGCAGTAATCATCAGTCAGTGCTGGGGACACCCAGACCTTCCCCTCAGGTGGCTGATCCACCCCTCCCTGCACAGGAGTTGAAACCACTGATTTGTTTCCTGATGTGTTGGTGTCACTCCCACTGGATATAACAGAAAGGACTTTGCCTGCTCACTCCTCATTTTACACTTGTAACCAGCTAAGGGATCAAGATGTAACACAATTTTTTTTTTTTATGAATTAGGAAGAAATAAATGGTTTCTGAAGGAAAGAATGATCTAAAACCTCTTCAGAGGCTGAAACCCGGATGCAGAGTCCTTGAAACTCTGGTCACATGGGAAAGACTCTCTGTCACTCCACGGGCTGAGACCCAGGTCTCAGACCCTTTGCTGTGCTCTAGAGAAATAGTCCTTCCTGCTATTGCTCTTAGGCCCTGGGATATTAATAGTAATTTTTCCATATGGGGGGATTTTAAGATATTTCCAAATTTCTATCTCAGAACAACCAAACACAAACTGTCCACAAGGGCCAGAATGTCAGCAATCCAAGCTCCCATCTTGCTGTCCATCACCCCTTCTGCATCTGCACAAGCCTCCCCTGCCCTCAGTACAGGGAAGTTGACTGTAATGACCAAGGGCAAAGCATATGGTTCTGCTGCCACAGTCAGCTCCTGTTTGTCCCTGCACTCTTTTCTACTTCATTCTTTGGGTTCTGCTCTATCATTTATTTGCTCATTGTCTCATGTTAGTCGTACTCACCTGGGAAGGCCTGATCTAGCTCTTGACCCCGGGGTCTGAGTAGTCAACGGACCACAGACTTGATCCTGGTCTCCATGTTTTATTTCTGCTCCAGTCTGAGTCTCTAAGATGTCCTGGGATATGGTCCCTCTTAGAAACACACCTCAGCTGGGCAATGAAGGTCTGTGCAGCTAGAAAAAAATTAAAGTCAGCTGGTCAGTGAAGAAGTAGGAGAGGTGTGGGAGGAAGGGGGGTGGGGTGTCTCTAACTCTAGGTCCTCTGTTGTTCCACAACCAAATCCTGCTAATCTATTGAATGGTGCCCTTCATTTGTTTGAATGTGGATATTGCTGTTCAACACTATTTGTTGAAAGACTGTCCATTCTCCATTGAACAGACTTGGCTCCTGAGAAAGGCTGTGTTTTAAAACAGACATAGAGGATTTAAGTTCTCTGAGGGCTCAGATCCCCAGGCATTTGTCTTGTGATACATAGATCTGCCTTATTCTTTTAAGTTGGCTGAGAGGTGAGAGGTGCCAAGTCTGAATGAAGAACCCTTTGAGGACTCAAGTGTCCCACACAGGGCAGTGTTCTCCTGTTACCTGCTCAGTGGAGTTACCCACACCCAATATCACAAGCATCAACTTTGAGAGTTTTGATTTATATTTTTCTAATGATAGTGATGTTTAGCATCTTTTCCTGGGCTTATTGAACATTTGTATATCTTCTCTGGAGAAATGTGTATTCAAGAGGTTTGCCCATTTTAAAATCAGGTTATTTGGAGTTGCTGTTGTTGAGGTGTAAGACATCTTTATATATTCCAGATATTAACCCCTCATCCTATTATTGATTTGCAAACTATTTTACACCATTCCACAGATCACGTTTCACTCTGTTGATTGGGTCCTTGTATGAACAGAAGTTTTCCATTTTGACAAAAATCTAAATTATCTAATATTTTCTGGCCTAAGTTTCTAGTGTCATATTCAAGAAATCATTGCCAAACCCAATGTCATACTGCTTACCCCTATGTTTTCTTCTAAGAGCTTTGTAATTTTAGTTCTTACTTTAGGATTCAATCCATTTTGACTGAATTACTGTGTATGGTATAAGCAATGGTCCCCTTTATTTGTTTGCATGTAAACATTGCTGTTCAACAGCATTTGTTGAAAAGACTGTCCTTTCTCCATTGAACAGTCTTGGCTCCTTTATCAAAACCATTTAATTGTGCCTTTTGACAAATAGAAGTCTTTATGCCAGTGTCACACTATTTTGGTTACTTTCCCTTTGTAGTAAGATTTGAAATTAGTAATTATGAGACTACCATTTCAATTCATCATTTCTAAGGTTTTTGCAAACATTTGGGATCCATTGAAATTCCACATAAATTCTGAGATGGGTTTTTTTATTCTGAAAAGAAAGTAATTGGGATTTTGATAGGGATTGTTTCAAATATGTAGATAGTTGGTGGTCTTGGAATCAATGAACTTGGATGTCTTTCCTGGTATTTGTTTCTTCTTTACTTTCAGAAATGTTTGGTAGTTTTCAGTGTATTCTTCTTCCACCTTATTATGTTTAATCCTAAGTATTCTAGTCTTTTTGATGCCATTGTAAACGGAATTGTTTTCTTTATTTTATTTGAGGATTGTTCACTTTTGTTTAATAAATGGAAATGATGCTGCGTGTTGATTTTGTCTCTGGCAATTTCATCTTTTTTATTAGTTCTAATATTTGTTTTAGGTATGTACGTGGTGAAAACTTTAGGGTGTTCTACAATAAGATTACGTAGTCTTTTTAAAAAGTTATTTTCTTATTCCTCACTAAATTGGAATCTCTTATCTCATCTTCTTGCCTGATATTTCTGACTAGTTGAATTAGGGGAAAACCAGCATCCTCGTCTTGTTCATGCTCTTAGTACTGTTTTCAGAGTTTCTCCGTGTAGTAATGTGTTAGCTGTGGACTTCCATATGTGGCCTTTACCATATTAAGTAATTTCCTCCTATTCCTACAGTCCTTGTCTTTTAAAATTATAACTACTTCTCTTTAGTGATTTATTTCACCATTACATGCAATCAGCAGGCATGGAAATAAAGTTCTGTTCAGACTGAGGAATCCTATAGATGGAACTTCTCCAGGTCCAAGGTCATGAAGACTGGGTTGAGCCATCTTTATTGCCTAATGAGTTATTTAACAACAGTTAAATGCCCTTCCACTTTCTGTAAAGTCTCGTTGGCCCCAGTAGTGGACAGGACGGAAGTGGTAAGATTGCCTTTGCCAACATACAAGGAATTTTTAAGGAAGAAAAACTTCTAGGAAAGGGTCAATAAAAGCTCATGAGAGGAAAATTCCACCTTATGGTGAAGTTATAGGGCATGTAGGCTGCGAATGGGGTTCTCTGTGTTGATACTACAAAGATGTCTATGGGAACAGGTCAGTAGTGATCTGGGTTCAGAGAGGAGGTGCAGCCCTCTCCCTACACATTGCCACCTGAATAAAGACAATTGTCCTTCTGCAGAGATCAGAACCATTTTCTGGTGACCTTACAGAACTCACAGTGGATTCTCAGTGGCTAAGATGTCTGAGGAGGCAGCATGGCCCTGGTCCCACGCTCACTTTCAATTAGAAATGCCCTCTGTTTCTCCACAGAGCCAGTGTGGGTGCCCACTCTCCTAGCCAGCAACACAACAGTCACGGAGCATAAGGATGCCGTAGTCATGACCTGCTACACAGATGCAGTCTCCACCAAGTGGTTCTTCAATGGCATGGATCTGCGGCTGACAGAGCGGATGCACCTGTCCTGGAACAACAGAATTCTCACCATAGACCCTGTTAGGAAGAAAGATGCTGGGAGTTACCAGTGTGAAGTGTCCAACCCCATCAGTTCTGCTGATAGTGTACCGGTTGACCTGGATGTAAAATAGTAGTGAGCCTCCTCCCTTCCTCTATGTTATTAAAATGAATAAAAATTTTGACCCCTTAAATAGATATATTGTGAGGGTGGAAAGTCCTTTGAAAACTTGCATTGAGTCAATAAATGCACACAAAAAAAAGAGCTGACATTGTCATTATTGTTGACTTAAGGTTATTTTCTATACCAGATCCCACCTCTGTGTGATCTAAGTTGTACCATCTCCACAGTGGAGGTCAAACCAAGTCTTTCAAGAGAATGGCAGTGGTTGTGCGATTACCCTGGGTGCACGTGATGAGTTTGCATAAATATAAATTCTGACCCTTATCCAAGGGGACATGTAGTAGATACCCAGCCACTGTTGTTGGCAATGGGAATGGACAGGAGGACACCCGTGTGGGTAACAGCACTGATCTTTTTTCTCCCTGTTTGACTTATTTCAAAAAATTTCTTAAGTCTTTTTGATTATTCTTAATTTGTATGCCTATAGACTTATTTGCATAAACTCAATAGGAATCTGTCTTCCTTGTTAATAGGGTATAATTAGAAATAAAACCAAGGCTTTGGCTCAAATGTCCTAGTTCAGACTGATGCCCACAGAATTAGAAATGACCTCACCTTTTATGAAGCTAAGTTTGACCTGTGGGGCCTTTTGGAATCTCTTGGAGATGAGGCCATTACCCAAAGCTAGGGGGTGAGGCTTCCTAACCTCAAGAGACCTTTAAAAGTCCCATCTTCGGTTTCATAGAAAAACCTGCATCAGAGCAAACTATGTGGTGAATGTCAGTTCCTCTGAACTTAGGTCATTAATCAGGCCAAATCCAGCAACACCAGCCATGTTGTAGGATGGAGAATACTCTTCATCCTTAGAGATAACCTGTGGTCAAAAGGAAGGTGACTGTAGAGAGCAATGTAATGTCTCCATGGAGAACTCCAGAAGCACAGCCTTCTGGGAGATAAGATCCTGGCTGTGTTCAGGAACTCTCAGCTACTTTGTTTATAAATGGCTGGGAAATTGCACCTCTTCATAAATTTCTGGAAATGATAAAGATGTAAACTGGGTCTTGGCTAAAAGAGATTTAGTTGTGTTTCCCTCCGCTGTGCAGAAAGCACTTTTGTTCTGAACCAGAGGCCTTAGTGTTCCCTCAGAGTCACCAACCTTTACACAGGTTCTTCCTGACAACATGCCTTTGTCTTCCATCCTTAGACCATTTATTTTATAAATGTAATTGTAATTAGTAATTGCAGAGTCTTTCTCTGAACTTTTGAAATATACACAAGTCTGCTCAAAAACTTCTTGCCAGTGTTATGACCCAGAGAATATCTGTCTCAAGGGCCTGGCCCCATCCCTTTGATATTTAATCTTTCGGGTGTCCCTGTGTCCCAGTCTCTGAGGGAGAGAAGGAGCCTAACTTGGGCGGGGAACCTTTACAATAAAGATGTGAAAAGACCTCCTATCAGGATTTCAGGAAATGTTTTACATTTTCTTTCTGTAAAGCCAATTAGAAAACACAGATGCCTATAATTCCTTATTTTTTCTTAAAATCTCCCCAGCCTTTTCTTTCAGGGGTGTTAAGTGTCATCTCACTGCCTTATTGCATCGTTCTGAATAATGTCTTTCTTGCCTCTTTAAATTAGTTGGACACATGTTTTACTTTGTCATCATCTACCTGTAACTAGCTGATTCTGTCATTTTGCTCACAGTGTCGATCCTTATCTTATTTTCAAAGCTTCCAATTTCTTTCCTTATCAGGCTAAAATTCTCCAAATAAAGGTCTCCAATTTTCCTGCCTCCCTTCTGACTTGGCATCCACAGCAGCATCTGACGTGACTTCTTAGATGCTTTTGAGGCTCCAGGTTGCCTCAGAATGGCCTTTGCACCAGAATCTGAGAAGACATGCAGGCCTGAAAGGGCACAAATCCACAGGGACCAAACCATCAACAGTGTTCGCATTCATTTTCACTGCACCTTCAAGGAACAAGATCACAGAGATTTTAACAAATATTCTGTGTTGATCCTTAGAAACTCTAGTAAACATGTTGGTCCTGACTTGTCAGCCACCCACTGGCTGTCACTTAAAGATGCTGTTTTGTGTCCCCCATGACCTGGAGCTCAGGCCAGACTGGAGTCCTCATACTTGTTTTCTTCTTTGGTGTTACAATCACCAGGTGCCTGTTCTTAGAGAATCCACATCCAGAACCTGGGAAATGGAAATAAATCTTTCCTGTGCCTTGTGGCCTCTGGGGTATTCAGCTATACTCCTTTGACACCTAGCCAGAGGTGGATTGTGGGTAAGCAGGAGTGGACATAGAGGGGAGCTATTGAGTGATAGTATCTGTTCAGAGCCAGGATGATAAATTGTAAGGCCAGGGGTGTTTGGAGATATTAGGCTTTATATGAGGTCAAGGGAACCTAAAGGGGCCCTGCAAGTGGGCTCTTTTGGGGAGAGTTCTGGATGGGGATGAGTGATATGAGTGAAGGTCTACCCTCTACCTGTTGAGGGAGAAGCCACTGGAGCTGGTATAGTGAAGTGGGAGTGCCATTCTCCCAAAGTTGGATAGGTGAGAGGGGTGAGAAACAGGGTTGGGGTCAAGGATAAGGTTCTTGAAGATTCATTTTAGTGTCCTGACATTGGGACAAGAGGGAGCACCAGATATACTGGCTGGCAGGAGTTACAGAATAGACATAAAATAAGAAACAAGAGGGAAAAGCAGATGAGCATCTTGTAAGGAGTTAGGAGTCTGAAAAGTGAGGAGGGATGGGGACACCATGAATGCAGAATATGAGCCTAAGGAATTTGTTATTTGAGACAGGAAATTAGTTGAAGTCCAGGGTGGTCAGACTATAACAGGGGATGGCATGGAGTCTGGGGAAAGTGGGGAATGCAAGGCAGGCTTGAGGCAGAAGACCAAATTGAGGGCCATCCTCCAGCTCCAACCCAGTAGAGATGTGTGTAATTGGCTCTCAAAGCAGTTACCCTATGGCCTGGGAGATACAAGAAAGGCTAATCTCACCCCTACACACCAAGACGTGCCTCAGCTGAATAAACATGTTAGCCATGTCCCTGGGGACTTGTGTGTCAGTGAGTAAGTCAATGGCTGATGATATGTGTGTGTTGGGGGAGAAGGAATTGAGGGCTGGCATGAACTTGGAGTTTGTGGAGCATTTTCCTTCTTTGTTGACTAGTCAGAGTAACTTTCTGTGATTTCACAGGTAAGAGCTCTGTGATAGGTCACAAGGATGGAGTGGTAGGTAGCCATGGTGGCCACCTGTCTTTGTCTAATCAGGATGTGTCACTTCCATCTGTGATGGATGCTTCTCTCCTCACCTGAACTTATGTTGCTGGGTGTGGTCGAACCAAGGTTATGATGAGCAGTTCTGCCTACCTGGTCACATTACAGCCCACGTTCAGACTCTCCATCTCTCCTCAGGCCTAGAAGCCAGTTGAAAGCTGTAGTTTTATTGCTATAGAAGATAGGGCCTTGCTCACAACCCTAGGAGTCTGCATGTAATTATTTTATTAGGTCTCACCAGAGATTTCACAAAGCACCTTTCATTCTTCTAACATCAATTAGCAACTTGTCCTTTTCTCTGGAGGATACATCCAGCATGGCCCAGACTAATGAAGCCATAGATGAGGCAGATCCCTGAATTGTCACAGATGTGGATGGCCCTATGGCTCATGCTTTGCTTAAACTGCTGATCACAAGAGTTGATCCTGTCTCTGGTGTCACTGTCGTCGCTGATGTCATTGTCTTAGAGCATCAACATTAGCAGGCATCACTTCCACCCTTTGGAGCACACGTATCTTCCTAAGGCATTTAGAAACTTACACCTTTGTTCATCTTTAGCAGGAAAGCCTCTAGTTCTCACCATTTTGATGACTTGGGTTTGGCATTAAATTAACATGGAGAATGAACACATCCATTTGCCCTGATAAGGTGGGCTGGCTTCATGGGCTAGTAATTTGTGCTGCCACTTAGAAGGGCCTATGGTAGGTTTAATAGATTGCTTTTGTCATCCTGAAATTCTTAATTTGAACAAAGAAACCAAAACTTTCACATGACTTTTCATAGTTCTGCCCCTAGGCATGACCATGGGTTGGAAAAATTCTGTAATGTGAACATCAGAGGGCAGCACAGCAGCAAGGAAACCTGGAGAAGCTTTGAAGGGATACAGAGAAGTATTTGGCTTTTTCTACTCTATTTATTTCATTACAAGTGTCTAAAGACCAGGACCATCCCATGCCCACCTCTGTAGCTTAAAGAAGGAAGGTTATCTGTCTATGATATACAGCGGAGATTCAAATTTAAAGAAATCTCAGGTAGTTGGCTCAAATGTGTATGGCATTAAGCAGACACAATAGCCTACACTAAATATTGGTCTTTAGAAAAATACTGGAGAGAGAGAGAGAGAGAGAGTAATGAGAAAGAAAGCAGCTGAGTTTTCATCTTCCAAGAGGAAAGACCTTGCAGTAGATAATGCCAAAAAGTAAAAAATTACTAAATAAACTCAAAAAATCTAATTTAAAGAAGACTTTGGTTCCATCCAGTGAGGGCTCTCATTGTTTGGGGCAGATATCCTCAGTTGGCCCAAAGAAACCAGAAATTTCCTCTGATGACTTTTAACAGAACACACAGAGCCAAAGGGCTTATCACGGCAACATTCAATGTTGTCACAAATACAAGAAAGCACATCCAACAGGAGAGAGCTGGGACCTGGCTTTGCTTACAGTGTGAATATCAGACATAGAATAACTATTTCGTGTTCCACCTGCAGGGGGAGGTAAAATCTCCTTGTGTTGTAGATGATTGCCTCAAAACAATTTACCTTCTCTGGCTCTTACAAACTGATTAAGATCTGTCCTAGAAGCCCAAACGACTTGTCTCTTTGTCCAAATGTTATATAATGGGCACTGGCATGTTCTTTGCATTTGTTTTGTTACGTTTTTTTATATCAGAAAGATAAAATTAAAATAAATGGTGATAGATATAAAATAAAATAAAATAAAATAAAATAATATAAAATGAAAAAGAAAAAAAAATTACAATTCTCTTTTCATTAACCAGAACATAAGTGGTCTGCCTTCCTTTTTAAAAAAAGTACCATTTATTTAACTGAATTTTTCTGTATTGGGAAGCAGACTAAAGTTGCAGTTTCCCAAATGATCTCTAAGGGCAGGACTGGAGAATTGACTTGCTAAAGTATTGCTGTTATTTCCTGGATGAAAAAACTGGGAAATGGACACGCTGCATTGGTCTCAAGCAACAGTCCCTCTGCAGCCTCTGTAGCCACAGTCCAGGACCCACCAGCTCCATAGCCCTGAGTGTGGGAGAGTCACAACCCACATCGCATACAACCACCTCCCTACTTCAAAACTCACACTTCAATTCTGTTGTCAGACATTCCAGGAATTGCTGTCTTCAGCTTCTGAGTTTTTGGTGTTTTTTTTCCAAGGGGTTTAGGAGAGAATGAGTTAAGCCAATCCAGGGTATCATTCCTAGATATAATTGGGACGCCTCTATTGTAACATGTGCAAAACAAAGATCTTTATCCTCCCCACATCCCAACCTGATCCTCCCCAAATCCTCCTCTTCTTAGTCAAGGTCAAATCCATCCTTCCAGGAAATCTTGGCATTATCCTTGCTGCCTCTTTTGCTCTCACAGTAACCTCTAATCCATCAGTACACTTGCAGTCAGTCTACCCAGTATAGATAGACCACAAATACTCAGGTACAAGCCACCATTACTCCTACTTGAGGTTATTGTAACAGTCTCCTAACTGGTCTTCCTGCTGCCTCCTTCACCCACCTTATAGCCATCTCCCCAGAATAAGAACTGTGAATCCTTAAGCACAAGAAGAACTTCAATGGCCATACAGAACAAGCGAGATGAAAATCCCCAACTCAGCTCACATCAGATGCCTCCCTCCTCCTCATCCCTGTCCTCATTGGTCCTTTATTTTACACCTGAGACTCTTTAGCTCTCTGGAACATTTGATCTGTCTGGCTCACCAGACTCAATTTCCTTAACCAGTCTTCCCAGCCCTGCCAAACTTTCCCCCCCACCACCACCTGGGTCCTCAGCTACTGAGATTCATTGGAGCTTTGGGTCCTCTCCACCATCACAGGCTCTGGAGGAGCTCAGAGACACCAAGACCAACTGCATGAGGCTGAAAAAGGCAACTGGAAACTGGAAATGAACCCTTAAAATACACACACATTATACTTACCACGCCTAGAAATTTTCTGGTTAAAGCAGGATGTTCTCAAAAGCCTCGGGGTTCTTAACCCCAAATTTTTCCCTTTAAAAATCTTTATTTAATTGTATTTAAAATCACATAACATTAAATTTACCATCATAAACCAATATACTGAACCCATGTACAGTTTAGTCGCAATATATATACAGTATATTCTTATTTTGGTAAAAAAAAAAATTCTAGCACTTTTTCAATAGTGAAACTGAAAACCTATACCCATTGAATAACAATGTCCTATGTCCTCATCCCTCAAGTACCCTGCAGTGACCAACATTCTTTGCTTTTATAAATTTGAATACTTGAGATACATATAAGTGGAACACACTGTTCCTGTCTTCTTGTGACTGGCTTGTTTCATGGAGCATACTATCCAAAATTAACATTTTTATAATGCTGACTAAGGTACCATTGTATATATATTTACTACATGTTTTATGTTACTCTATGAAAAATAGAGTTGCTTCCACCTCTTGGTGTTGTGAATAATTCTGCAATAAAAATGGATGGAAGAACAGGTCAGGGGTCACCCTGGGGTTATGTGGGGTCAGAGAAGAAGTGCAGCCCTCTCCTTACACATTGTCACCTGAACAAAGACAATTCTGCAGAGGTCAGGACCATCCTCTGGTTAACTTTACAGAGCTCACTGTGGACTGTGAGTGGGTGAGATGCCTCAGAATGTAGCAGGACCCCAAGTCCCAAGCCCACTCTCAATCAGTCCTTGGTCTTTTCACAGAGCCCACAAGATTGCCCACCTTCCTAGCCAGCAACACCACAGTCACAGAGCATGAGGATGCTGTGGTCCTTACCTGCTACTCAACTGTGGTCCTCATCCAGTAGTTCTTCAATAACATGAGTCTGTAAGAGCATGAAGGTGTTCGGGAGCAACAGAACCCTCACCATAGACCCTGTCAGAAGGAAGGGTGCTGGGGATTATCAGTGTGATGTCACCTACCTTATCAGTTTCTATGAAAGTGAGCTGCTCAGTTTGAATTTGAAATATGAATGACACACCTTCCATCCTCTATGATATTAGACTCTGAATAAATGTTTTGCACTGTTTAAACAGATTTGTTGTGAAGGTAAAAAGTCCTTAGAAGACTTGAATTGAGTCAAGAAATGTTCAGAATTGTGCAATATTCTGTGATGGAACTCAACAATTCCAGCAAATAAGGAGGTCCGTGTCTTATCAGCCACCTGCAGACCTACAATAGATGACCCTGTGTCTAGCCCTTTGTGACCTGGGGCTCAGGCCAGACATCAGTGTCCTGAATCTTTTTTCAATGTTTTTGCAAACTCCACATGCCTATTCTTAGAGAGTCCACAGATCATGGGAAAAGGGAAATTAATCTCTCCTCTGGGGTGCTTGGCTGAAATCCATGGAGATCCAGTCAGATGTGGATTGTGGGTAAGCAGAGATGGGCATAGATGGGGGCCCTGAAGGGTAGGGTTTGTCTAAGAGTCAAGATGAGAAGTTGTAAATTTAAGGGAGTATTGGGAGAAGCGGATCTAAGGTGCCCTACAGGTGGGCTCTTTTGGGAAATGCTCAGGATGGGGCTGAGGAATATGAATGAGGGGCTGACCTATCTTTGGACTAAAGAGCCACTGGATCTGCTGTGGTGGTGTGTGTGTGCTGGTGGTGGGGGGGGTGCCATTCTCCCAGACTTGGATGGGTATGCGGGATGAGACACAGGGTTGGAGGAAAGGATAAGGTTCTTGAAGACTCAGTTCTTGAAGGCAATCTGAAGCTTCTGATGTGCAGTCTGGCAGGAGACATGGGACAGTGGACAGGCTATAGACAGTAAAGGAGAGAAGAAGATGAGTATTTCGTGGGGAGCTAGGAGTCTGGACAGCAATGAGGAACTGTAGGATGGGGAAACCATGAACACAGAAGATGAGCTTAGGGAGTTTGTGGATTTGAGTCAGGAAGGGAGTTGGAGTCGTTGGGTAGTCAGACTAGAACAGGGGTTGGCATGGAGCCTGGAGAAAGTTGGGAATGCAGGGCAGGCTTGGGGGTGAAGACCAAATTGAGGGCGGGAGGTGAGACTGTGCCTTAAGGGAGCCCTGTGCCCTGTACTTAGGCATCTTGGATAACATACCTTTGACCCGTCAGAGTAATGTTTTTTGGTAGACCAATGGAAGGAAGAACCTCTGGCACCAGAATAGGAGACCACAGACCCCTCATGTTGCCTGGTCCTTGCACAGCCTCTCCACGTGCTGTAAATGTTAACTCTTCCGACCCTCCCATGTAAAAATAATATATATTTCTCCATTTTGCCTTTTATTCAATTCTGGAGTTTCCCAGATATGCTTTATCTCACATTTGAATGGATTTCACACAACTTTGTTGTAATCTTCTCCTTTGGTTATCCTAAATAATAAAAGGCTAATATGCTAATCAGCCTAACAGCATAATGACCAGTTGCTATGATGCACACTGATCACCAGGGGGCAGACGCCCAACACAGGAGCTGCCCCCAGCCCATAGGCCCCGATTGACCCATGGGGAATGGGGAACCAGCAGTGGGTGGTGGAGGGTGGTGGGGCCGGCTGCCAGCAGCTGGGGAAGATGGTCCTGATAGCAGGCTAGGCGTAGGGACTGTACCCGTGCATGAATTTCATTCACTGAGCCTCTAGTAATGTATAAAATAAGCTGCAAAACTGCCATTCTTCTCAGGATTTGAGATCCTGCTTTCAGGCATATGACATCAGTTTCACTCAAACTCGTGTTTTCACAGGTTTCTTACTTGGGCAGGACCTGGGAACACTGCTCTCTCAGTAGTCTTTGTGCTTCCCTCCCCACCTCCCCCAAGCCTGGCACCACCCATGGGCAAGGCGAGGTGACAAGAGGAACATCTCCCAGGCCAGAAACAGAGACTGCCCCAAAGGTCAATGAGCACAAGGACAGACTCAACAGACAGAAATAGAGAGAGAGGGTCTCCCTGAAACCAGGGAGGACCAGGGAGCCCACAGCCACCTGAGCTCCCACAACAGTCCTCTCTTCCTAGGAAACGCAGGATACCTTCCTCTTCACACCCAGGAACTGCAGATCCTTCTGAGACTCCTGGTCCTGGGTCTCTGTCCCTAGAATCAAAGGCCAGGCTGGTGGCAACCTGAGATAAAGGGAGAGGCCCCTCTGCAGTCACCACCCAGCTTGACCCCTTCTCACCCCCATAGTCACCTCTGTGGCCTTCCTGCTGGGAGGAAATCCTACCTGGGAGTCTCTCAGCAGAGGGAGGCCAGTCTCACTCCAGGTCCCTGGCCCCCTCCCCATGACCATGACCCTGAGACAGGCTCTTCAGGGGATCCTCACAGAGAAGCTCCACTTGGCAGCCATTCCCTTGACCCCTGTTCCAGGGATCTTGACTCTAGAAACCCTGGGGAGCCTGTGTTAGGTTGGGTTTGCCTTCCAGGGAAGGGCTGAGTTGGTAACAGTTTCACAACTGCCTGATTCACAGGACTCCTGAGCTAATCACCAGCCAGGGCTCGGCACCAAGAGGCACATTTGGGCAAGGAAGGAGCTGGGTCCTTCACCTGACACTGTGTGTTGAGATCACAGGCAGACAAGGTCCCCAGATCATTAGCTGACTATTCTGGTGGAATTAGGAGAGTACACAGAAAGGTCAGCATCCCTGGGGAGAAATAGAGGATTAAAAAATGCTTCTGGCAGCTTCTCATACCCCAGGGATCAACCCAAGAGATTTTCTCTTGGAGTTGATTAATAGCAGATGCCTCTTATTTGTGCAGCTTCCCTATCCCAAGATTCAGGTCAGATACTGTGATTATTTTACAGTTAACACACTGATAAGTTGATAGCCAAATATCCACTTTCCTTCAGTGAGGGGAAACCAAAGCATGGATAATACAGTCACTAAAACAGAGTCCCTCAGGCCCTTAGTAGCTGATCAGAGTACCTCAAAGTTGTTCTGCATAGCCCATTTCTCCTCCACCCCAGGGCCCATTAGGTGTCTGTGGTTCCCTAGACCAACTATTGGTAAAGATCCTTTCTTCTTAGGTGCCCTCAACTCAGAGGGAGAGATTCTGGTCTGGGGAGTGATAGTGAATGGAGAATTAATCAGTTTTTATTCTAAAATTAAATTACCTGCAGTAACAATCAGAGTCAGTGCTGGGAACGCCCAGGCCTTCCCCTCACGTGGCTAATCCACCCCTCCCTTCACTCCCTCCCTGCACCGGACTCGAAATCACTTATTTGTTTCCTGTGTGTTGGTGTTACTCCCACTTGACAGTAAGGAAAGAATGTTGCGTCCTTATTCCTCACTCTACACCTGCAACCAGTTCAGGGACCATCATGTAAAAATACACTCAATTGCTTTTGATGAATGACGAAGAAATAAATGGTGATTGAATGAACAATGAATGATCCAAAATCTCTTTAGAGACTGGGAAGTTGATGCCCAGTTTTTAGAATTCTAGTCACGTGGGACAGGCTCCCTTTCTCTCCAGGGAATGAGACCCATTTCTCAGATTATTTGCTGCTCTCTAGAGAAATAGTCTTTCCTTCATTTGGTCTTAAGCCCTGGGGTATTAATAATAATTTTCTCATACAGAAGAATTTTAAGCTTTTTCCAAACTTCTGTCTCAGAACCACCAAACACAAATGGTCCAAAAGGGCCAGAATGCCAGCAATCCATGCCCCCCTCTTGCCATCCATCACCCCTTCTGCATCTGCACAAGTCCTCCTCCCCTGCCCTCAGCAGAAGGAGGATGACTTCAGTGACCAAGGGCAGAGCCACGGTTCTGCTGCCAGTCAGCTCCAGCCTGTCCCCTTCACGTTTTTCAAGCTCATTCCTTGGACTCTGCTCTATCATTTATTGGCTCACTGGCTCATGTCAGTCATACGCACCTGGAAAATCCTGACCCAACCCTGAGGCCCAGGGCCTGGTATTCAACTGACCACTGGCTTGTTCCTGGGACCCATGTGTTAGCTCTGCTCCACCCCTAGTCTCTAGGATGCCCTGGAAACTATGCCTCATAGAAACACACCTCAGCAGGGTGATTAAAGTCCATGCATCCTGAAAGAATGGCCTCTGATCAGACAGGCATTCATTCAGCTGGTCAGGGAAGAACCAGGAGAACTTCAGAATGGTCTCTGACTTTCATTCTATGTCTTTCCATGACCAAACCCTGATTCTTAACTGACACCTGAGAAAGTCTGTGCTTTCTCCCATTTAGAGAGCTGGAGGCCTTACATTCTCTTAGCCCTCAGATCCCCAGGCATTTGTCTTGTGATACATAGACCTGCCTTATTCTTTTAAGGAGTCACATTGGCTGAGAGGTGAGAGGTGCCAGCTCTGTTTGGAGATGCCTTTGGATGAATCAAAGGTACCATATAGAGCATTGTTCTCTCTGTCACCTGCACAGCTGAGTTACCCACACCCCAAATCACAAGCAACAACTCCAACTCCTAGATTTTTGATTTGCATTTTCCTAGTGATAGTGATGTTGAGCATCTTTTTCATGTGCTATTGGCCATTTATATAACTTCTTTGGAGAAATGTCTGTCAAGTTCTTTGCACATTTTAAATCAAGGTACTTGATTTTGTTGTTGAGTTGTGGGAGTCTTTATATCTTGTGGATATTAACTCCTTAGCTTATATATGATTTGCAAAGAATTTTCTCCCATTCCATAGGTCATTCTGTTGTGCCATTCGATAAGCAGAAATTTTTCACTTGGTTAAAATCCAATTTATCTATTTTTTCTTTTTCTCCAGTGTTCTTAGTGTCCTATTTAAAAAATCATTGCCAAACCCGATGTCATAATGTTTCCCCCTATATTTTCTTCTAAGAATTTTAGAGTGTTAGGTCTTACTTTTAGAATTCAATTCATTTTGCCTTAATTGTTGTATATGGTATAAGTTACAGTCCACTTCGTTTGTTTGCATGGGGATATTGCTGTTCAACACCATTTGTTTAAAAGACTGTCCATTCTCCATTGAGCAGTTTGGCCCTTTTTTCCAAACCATTATTGTGACTCTTCTTTATTGTTGGATGTATTACATGTATCCCTTTTTGTTCCCCATTGACCCCTTCAAGCCCGTCCCCATCCCCCACCCCAGGTCTTCACCACACTATTGTCTGTGTCCATGGGTTATGCATGTGTGCATACAAGTTCTTTGCTTGATCTCATCCCACCAACCAAAGCCTTCTCTCTGAGATTTTACAGTTGGTTCCATGCTCCTGTGTCTCTGGATCTATTTTGTTCATCAGTTTATTTTGTTCAGTGGATTCCACATATGAGTGAGATCATGTGAAACTTGTCTTTCTCTGACTGACTTATTTCACTTAGCATGATACTCTCCAGGTCCCGCCATGATGTCTCAAAGAGTAAGAGATCCTTCTTTACAACCACATAATGTTCCATTGTGTAAATATACCACAGCTTCTTTATCCACTCATCTACTGATGGGCATTTAGGCTATTTGCACCTCTTAGCTATTGTAAATTGTGTTGCTATGAACATAGGGGTGCATACATTCTTTCTAAATGGTGATACAGGTTTCTTAGGAAATATATTCCTAGAAGTGGGATCACTGGTCAAATGGCAGTTCCATATTTAATTTATTGAGGAAACTCCACACTGTTTTCCATAATGGTTGCACAAGTCTGCATTCCCACCAGCAGTGTACTAGGATTCCCTTTTCTCCACATCCTCACCAGCATTTGTCATTTGTTGATCTGTTGATGATAGCCGGACAGGTGTGAAGTGATACCTCATTGTCATTTTAATTTGTATCTCTCTGATGATCAGTGAGTTTGAGCATTTCTTCATATGTCTCTTGGCCATCTATATGTCCACTTTACAAGAAGTAATTGTTTTGGCATTCTGCCCATTTTAAAATTGGATTGTTTGTCTTACTTTCATTAAGTTATATGAGTTCCTTATATATTTTGGATATTAACCCTTTATTGAATGTATTATGCCAAAAATGTTCTCCCATACAATGGGCTCCCTTTTTGTTTTGTTGGGTTTTTGCTTTTTTGCTGTGCAGAAGCTTTATATTTTGATGTACTCCCTTTTGTTTATTTTCTCCTCAGTTTCCCTAGCCCTAGGTGATGTATCCACAAACATGTTGCTCTGAGCGATCTCTGAGCTTTTGCTGCCTATGGTTTCTTCTAGGATTGTTATGGTTTCACAACTTAAATTAAAGTCTTTAATTCATTTTGAGTTTATTCTTGTGAATGGTGGTCAAGTTGTGCGGTATAGTTACTTTTTTTGCATGTATCTGTCCATGTTGCCCAATACCATTTATTGAAGAAACTGTCTTGACTCGATTGTATGCTCTTGCCTCCTTTGACAAATATTGAGCATAATGGGTTGGGTCAATTTCTGGGGTCTCTGTTCTGTTCCATTGATCTATATGCCTGTTATTGTGCCAATACCAGACTGTTTTGATTACAGTGGCTTTGTAGTATAACTTGATATCTGATATTGTGATCTCTCCAACTTTGTTTTTCTTTCTTAAGATTCTTGCAACTATTCTGGGTCATTTTTGTAGTATTTGTTCTAGATCTGTAAAATATACTGTTGGTATTTTAATAGGGGTTGCTTTGAATCTACAGATTGCTTTGAGTAGTATGGGCATTTTAATGATGTTAATTCTACCAATCCATGAACACAGTATATTCTTCCACTTTCTCTTTTTTCAGTGTACTATAATTTTACGAGTACAAGTTTCCTCTATCTCATCCTCTTATCTCTTTTTTTCAATGTCCTATAGTTTTATGAGTACAAGTCTTTTATCTCCTTGGTTAAATTTATTCCTAAGTATCTTAATTTTTTATGTTGCAATGGCAAATGGGATTGTTTGTTTAATTTCTCTTTCTGAGAATTCATTATTGGTGTATAAAAATGCCATAGATTTCTGCATGTTAATTTTGTATTCTGCTATATTGTCAAATTCATTTATTATATATAGTAGATTTTTGGTAGAGTCTTTAGGGTTTTCTATGTACAATATCATGTATGTCATCTGCAAATAATGACCATTTTACTTCCTCCTATCCATTGGATGCCTTATATGTTTCCTTCTTTTCTGATTGTTGTGGCTAGGACTTCCAGTACTATATTGAATAACAGTGGTGAAAGCAGACATCCCTATCTTATTCCTGATCTTAAGAGAACTGTTTGCAGTTTCTGCCCATTGAGTATGATGCTGGCGGTAGGTTGTCTTATATGGCATTTATTATGTTGAAGTGTGATCCCTCTAGTCCCACTTTGGTGAGATTTTTTAGAAAAAAATGTATGTTGAATTTTTTGAATGTTTTTTCTGCATTTATTGATAAAATCATGTAATTTTTGTGTTTCAAATTGTTTTTTAATTATTTCATTGTTGAAAGTATTACATATGTCCCTTTTTTTCTCCATTGCCTCTCCCCACCCTCTCCCCCACGATCTGATTTTTCTTTTGATAAAAAGAAGTTTTTATGCCATTTCACACTATTTTGGTTACTTGAGCTCTTAGTAAGCTTTGAAATTAGAAAGTGTGAGAACTCAAACTGTATTATTCTGTTTTAAAATCATTGCAACCATTTTGGGGGTCCATTGAAATTTCATATGAATTCTATGATGGATTTTCCTATTTCTGCAAAAAAAAAGTCAGCATGTTTTTATAGGGATTGTACAAATATGTAGATAGTTGAGGGAAATTCTAATCTGTGGACATGCACATGTCTTTCCATTTATTTGTTTCTTCTTTACTTTTGTGCAGAAATGTCAGGTAGTATACCGTGTATAAATCTTTCATAGCCTTGATTAAGTTTACTCCTAAAGATTCTAGTCTTTCTGATGCTATTGTAAATGGAACTGTTTTTTTTTTCTTTTTTCTTTTTAAAAATTTATTGTATTGATTTTTTACAGAGAGGAAAGGAGAGGGAGAGAGTGTTAGAAACATTGATGAGAAAGAAACATCAATCAGCTGCCTCCTGCACACCCCCTAAAGGGGATGTGTCTGCAACCAAGGTACATGCCATTGATTGGAATCGAACCTGGGATCCTTGAGTCCACAGCACGACGCTCTATCAACTGAGCCAAACCGGTTAGGTTGGAACTGTTTTCTTAATTCCACTTTGGGATTGTTCATTGATGTTGCAAAAATTGAAAATGATGATAAATGTTGATTTTTGTCTCCTACAACTTTGCCTTATTAATTATTTGTTACAGATGTGTGTATGTGTGTGTGTGGCGGTGCAGGGGGTGGGAGGGCAAAATCTTTAGGGGTTTCTTACATATAAGAATATGTATCTTTTTAGAAATATATTTTTTCTTCTTTTTTTCCCAATTTGTATACCACATATTTCATCTTCTTGTCTAATTATTTTTGCCATGACTTCCAGTTCTAAGTTGAATAACTTAGAAGTACAGCATACTTGTCTTGTTTGCAATCTTAGTAACAATTTCCAAGTTTCTCCATGAAGTATTGTGTTAGCCGTGGACTTTCATGAAAGGTCTTTATCATATTGAGTAGTATCCTTCTATTCCTATTGTCCTGGCTTTTGTTGCATCCATAATGACATCTCTCCAAAATTTATTTTACCATGATAGTCAATCAGCAGACCAGGGAATATAGTCCTGTTCAGACAGAAGAGTCCTTCAGATGGAACTTCTGGTCCAAGGTCATGAAGAAAGGTTGGGCCACCTTTATTGCCTAGTAAATTATTTAACAAAAGGTCAATGCCTTTTCACTTTCTGTAAAGTTGCCTTGGCCCCAGAGATGTACAGAAGTGGTAAACCTGCCTTTTAAAACATACATGGAATTTTACATAAAGAGTGGGACCTCATCGTTTTTGAAATAAAAATAGTTCTAGAAAAAGGTCAATAAAAGCTCATGAGTGGGAAATTCCTACTGATAGTGAGATTATAGGACACAAGGTCTGCGAAGGGGTTCCCTGTGCCAATACTATGGTAATGTCTGTCAGAACAGGTCAGGAGTCACACTGAGGTGATCTGGGGTCAAAGAGGAGGTGAAGCCATCCCTTTTCCTTACATATTGTCATCTGAGCAAAGACAATCATTCTGCAGAGATCCAGACAAGCCTCTGGTAACATTTACATAGCTCACCATGGACTCTAAGTGGCTGAGATCTTTGAGGGAGGAGCATGGCCCCAGGTCCCAAGCCCACACTAAATCATTCACACCCTCTGTTTCTCCACAGAGCCAGTGAGAGTGCCCACACTCTCAGACAGCATCACCACAGCCACAGAGAATAAGGTCGCCGTGGTTATGACCTGCTACACAAATGCGATCTTCACTGAATGGTTGTTCAATGCTGAGAGTCTGCAGCTCAGGTAGAGGATGAAGCTGTCCTAGAACAACAGAACCCTCACCATAGACCCTGTCAGGAGGGAGAATGTTGGGCACTACCAGTGTGAAGTGTCCAACCCCATCAGTTCTGCTGATAGTGTAGCAATTGAGCTGGATGTTAAATATTAGTGACCCTACTTATCTTCTCTATGTTATTAAACACTGAATAAGTTCTTTTCACCCTTGAAATAAATTTGTTGTGAAGGTGGAAAGTCCTTAGAAGACTTGAACTGAGTCAATAAATGCTCAAAAATGAGAGCTTGCATTGAGGTTATTGTTCACTTAAGCTAACATTCAACACCAGATCCCACCTCTGGTTGGTCCCATTTGAACCATCTCCACACTGAAGGTGACACCAAGTCCCTCCCAGCATGGGTAGTGGTCATGTGATGACCAGTGGGAGCATGCGATAAGCTTCCAGGAATCCAAGCTCTGTCCCTGCTCCAATGGGTCCTGTGGAGGGCACGTGGACACTGTTTTGGACAGCAAGAATGTACAGGAGGACTCCCATGTGGGTATCAACACTGATCTTTTTCTTCCTGTTTTACCTCTCCTAAAATATTTCTAAAGCCCTCTTAAACAATTTTTATTTTTGTGGCAGTGGATCTATTTCCATAAGTTCAGTAGGACACTGTCTTCCTTGTTAATAGGATATAATTGGAAATGCTGGTAATACAACCAAGGCTTTGGCTCAAATGTCCTAGTTCAGACTGATGTTCACAGAATTAAAAATGACCTCACTCTTTATGGAGCTATTTTGACCTGAAGGATATTTTAGAATCTCTTGAAGAAGAAGGCAACCCCCAAAGCTAGAAAGACTGCAGGTGAAGTGTGAAGGTGAGGCTGCCTAACCTCAAGAATCTGTTAAAACCCCCATCTTAGTTGTCATAGAAACACCTGCATCAGAGCAAACTATGAGGTGAATGTCATTCTTCTGCACTTAGGTCACTAATCAGCCAAATTGAGTGACAGCCATGTTGGAGGATTGAGAATACTCTTCTTCCTTGGAGATGTCATTTCATCAAAGGGAAGGTGACTGTAGAGAGCAATGTAATGTCTCCGTGGAAAATTCCAGAAGCACAGCCTTCTGGGAGATCAGATCCTGAGAAGGCTAAAAAGGGCTAATTTCAATGTAACCCTGATATTTGGAGGCTAGTGATCTGAACCCATGCCAGCAAGCTCAGTGTAACCTATAATTAAGTCACTACCTTCCTCCCACATACTGGTCTTGCAGAACCAGTTACAGAGGCCATGGGGCTGTGGACAGTGCACTGCCCTGGAGGGAGGGTTATTAATGCTGCTGCCAGGCCAGACCATCAGATATGGTCTGGAGACCCCCAACACCTGGGGGCCCTCTTGCAAGGCTCGCAAAAAGGACCAAAAGCATAATCCATGATTGCGGGACAAGGGCCACAGGGAGATACAAGGGAGGGCCCCATGCATGTTCCTTCACTCAGATTTGGAAGGCTGTTCCCTGAGTCCGCTGGTGTATTAAACAGTGTCCCTCCATTTGTTTGAAGCATCCTTGGTTTTCCTTGGTCTTCTGCAACATCCTAGCTCTGTTCAGGGACTCTCAGCTATTTTTCAACTGCTTATATATTGCAGGAACTGATGAAGATGCAAAATGGATCTTGTCTGAAAGATATTTAATTGTGTTTTCCTCCACTGTGCAGAAAGCAGTTTTGTTATGACCTGGGGGCCTTAATGTTGCCTCGGAGTCACCTACGTTTAGATGGGTTCTTCCTGACTGCAGGCCTCTGACCTCCACTCTTTTAGAGCATTTTCTTCAGAAATCTAATCACAATTTGCAATTGCAGATTTTTTTTCTCTGCCCTTTTTAAATGTACATAAGTGTTTTTAAGAACTTCTTGCCAGTGTTATGTCCCATAGAATATTTGTCTCAAGAGCCTGGGCCCATGCCTTTGAAATTTAATCCTCCTGGTGTCTCTGTATCCCAGTCTCTGAGGGAGGGTAGCAGCCTAACTTGGGTGAGGACATTTACAGCCAAGATGTGAAAGGACCTCCTGTCACGATTTCATGAGTTTTACTCTTCTTTTGTGTAAAGCCAAATAGCAAACACAGATGCCTATGATTCTTGCTCCCATTCTTAAAATCTCCCCAGCCTATTATTTTGAAGGTGTTGAGCTTAGTCTCACTATCCTAGTGCATGATCTTCAATAAAGTGTTTCTTGCCTCTTTAAATTTAACCAATGCATGTTTTCTTTTGACATCACCTACCTGTAATTAGCTGATCCTGTCATCTTGCTCATCTTACCTTATTTTCAAATCTTCCAATATTTCCTTATCTGGCTATAATTATTCAAGTAAATGTTTCCAACTTTCCTGCCTCACTTCTTTCTTACCCTCCCAAACAGATGACCTCACTTCCCAGATCATTCTGTGGTCTCAGGTAGTTTTGAAGTGGTCTTTGTCCCAGAATCTGAGTGCACCTGCACAACAGCCTAACCATTAAGAGTATTCTCATTCCACCTCCATTTTAACTGCACCTTCAGGGGAAAGATCACAGAGATTTTAAAAAAATATTATGTCATAAAACTCAAGAACTCCAGTAAATATGCAGGATCTTTGTCATGTCAGCCACGTGCTAGCCTGCAGTTAACAAGTCTATTTGGGGCCCTCTCTGACCTGGAGCTCAGGCCAGACATCAGTATCCTCATTCTTTGCTATTTTTACAAACTCCATGTGCCTGTTCTTAGAGAGTCGACAACCAGAACCTGGGGAATCAGAAATAAATCTCTCTTCTGGTTCTATTTCTTTTTCTGCTCCTTGTGGCCTACGGGGTATTTAGCTGAAATCCTTGGAGACCTGGCCAGTGAAGGACTGTGGATAAGAAAAGATGGATATGAGGGGGGAAGACATGGAGGCATCGTGTCTTCTCCAAGTCAGGATGAGAAATTATAAAGCCTGGAAAGGTTTGGATGTCAGGCATTATATGGGTTCAAGGTGACCTAGGGTGCCATGGAATAGGGCTTTTGGGGTGTCTCAGAATGGGGTTTAGAATTATGAGTGAGAGGCCGACTTAGGTATTGCAGGAGAAGCCACTGGAGCTGATACGGTGAAGGGTGGAGGAGTGCCATTCTCCTAGACTTGGATGGACATGAAGGGTAAGACACAGGGTCAGGGAAATGACAAGGTAGTTGAAGACTCCATTAATGCACTAACATTGGGACAAGAGGGAGTACCAGGCTGGCAGAGGACATGTGATAGGGGCCAGGGGGAGAAGGAAATGAGCATCCAGTTGGTGACTAGGGGTCTGAAGAGCAGCAAGGGATTGTAGAATAAGGACACTATGAACATAGAAGATGATACCTGGGAGTTTGGGAGTTGGAAGGAAGGGAGTTGGACTGCAGGGTAGTCAGATTAGAACAGGGGTTGCATGGACTGGGGTAAGGTGGGGAATGCAGGGTAAGTTTAGAGTTGAAGTCAAAATTGGGGGTCTGAGGTGTCTAGTCTCCAGTTTTGACCCAGTAGGAAATGTGCAGCTGGCTCTCAAGGCACTGCCCAGAGGCAGCAGTTTCCACATGACCTGGGAGAGCCATGAAAGGCCGAATTTCATTCTCATACCAATAGACGTGGCTCAGCTGAGCTAACAAACACTTTTAACCAGGAGTTCATGGTTCCATTCCCAGTCAGGGCACATGGTCAGGTTGCAGACTCAATCCCCAGTGTGGGGCATGCAGAAGGAAACCAATGATTCTCTCTCATCATTGATGTTTCTATCTCTGCCTCTCCCTTCCTAATTTAAATCAATTTAAAAATTTTTAAGAAAGTCCCAGGGGATTTGTGTACCCGTAAGTCTGACTACGAACCTAGGGGCAGGCAAGGGAGTAGCTGATGGTGTGTGTTGGGAGAGGAGGAATTGAGGGCCGGGATAAACTGGAGTGAGTGGAGCCTTTTCCTTCTTTGTTGACTACTCAAAGTGAACTTTCTGTGATTCCACAAGTGAGAGCTCTGTGGCAGGTCACAGGGCTGGAGTAGTAGGTGCCCATGGTCTTGGCCACCTGTCCTCATCTTATCCAGGATGTGTCACTTCCATCTGTGATGGATGTTTCTCTCCCCATCTGACCTTCTGTTGGTGGGTGTGATAGAACCCAGGTCTTGATGAGCAGTTCTGGCTACCTGGTCACCTTTCAGCCCATGTTCAAACACTCTGTCCTCCTGAGGCTTAGGAGCTGGTCAGCAGCTGTTGTTCTATTGCCTTAGAAGTCATGGCTTTGCTCCAAACCATAGGAATTTGCATGTCATTCTCTATGAGGTAACAAAAGAGGCTTCGCAATGCACCTTCATTCTCCTAACATCGATTAGATGAAGGTACAAGCACAACAACTTGTCCTTTATTCTGGAAGGTACCGTGCAGCATGGCCCAGACAATTGGAGCCATGAAAGCCTCATAGGTGGGTCAGACCCTTAATTGTCAGAGTTGTGGATGTCCTTATAGCTCATGCTTTACTTAAACTGCTGTTCATTAGAACTGACCCTGACACTGCTGTCACTATCATCACTGATGTCATTGTCATAGAACATCAACATTAACGGTATCCACTTCCACCCTTCAGAGAACACGTGTCTTACTAAGGCACTTAGAAGTCTTATTGTTGTTCATCTTTAGTGGGAGAGTCTCTAGTTCTCACATTGAGGATGACTGTAGGTCTCTAGGTATTTTATGACTTACATTTGGGGTGAAATTACCTTAGAGGATGGACACATCCATTTGCCCTGCTAGGCAGGGCCAACTGCACTGGATCCCAATCTGTGCAGTCACTTAGAAGGGTCTGCAGTAGGTTTAATACTTTACTTTTGCCATTTGAAATTCTTTTTTTTTTCTTAATTGATTAAGGTATTACATATGTGTGCTTATCCCCCCATTGTTGAAATCCTTATTGGCACTCACTTTACTTGCTTATGTCCCTAGCAATGACCCCGGGCTGGAAAAAATGGTTTGAGACTGGCCAGCGTGGCTCAGTGGATGAGTGTCCCCTTATGAACCAGGAGTTCATGGTTCCATTCCCAGTCATTGCACACGGTCAGGTTGCAGACTCAATCCCCAGTGTGGGGCGTGCAGAAGGAAACCAATGATTCTCTCTCATCATTGATGTTTCTATCTCTACCTCTCTCTTCCTAATTTAAATCAATTAAAAACATTTTTTTAAGAAAAAATGGTTTGGCCCTATCTGAAAAGTGCAATTTGTAATGTGACCACCAGAGGGCGGCACCACCACAAAGCCACCTAGAGGAGCTGAGAAGGAATGTGAAGGGGGTTTATCTTTCTCTTCTCTAATGAGCAGGACCACCCCTTTCCCATCCCTGGAGCTCCCAGAAGGAAGGTTCTCCATCTATGATGTACTTCAGAGATTTGAATTTAAAGAAATCTCAGAAAGTTGACTTAAATGTGAATAGCATTAAACAGACACAATAAAATCTACACTAAATACTGGTCTTTAGGAAAGTACTGGGGAGACAGGATAAGAAGACTGTGTGTGTGTGAGAGTGTTTGTGTGTGTGTGTGTGTGTGTGTGTGTGTGTGTGTGTGTGTGTGTTGATGATGATGATGGGACAGAAAGCACCTGAGTCCTCATCTTCAAAGAGAGAATAACTTGGATTAGATAATTACTAAAGGGGGCCAGGGAGAGAACAGTAAGTAGTATCAAAGCACATTGTTTAGAGAAGACTTTATTTTAATCTAGGGGAACTGTCATTCTTTGGGACAATGTCCTCAGCATGTCCCAGACAGAGAAGCCAGAACCTTCCTGTGATCACTTTGAACAGAACACAGAGACACAGAGCTTAGCACAGCAACATTCAGTGTTTTCACACATACATAAAGGAAAGAACATCCAGGGAGAGGGAGCCTGGAACAGGGTTTGTTCATGGTGTGACTATCAGACACAGGATAACAACTTCATGTTTCACCTGCAAAAAAGTTAAAATCTCTTTAAGGTTTTAAGTGATCAAATCAACAGAATATGATCCCTTTGGGTCTTTACATACTGATTAAGTTTTGTCTAAGAAACCCAAACTTCTTGGTTTTTTGTCCGAATGACATATGATACGCAATGACATGTTCTATGTGGTTGTTTTGTTTTTGATATCAGGAACATAGAATTGAAAAACTATAATCTTTGGTTTATGAACCAGTCCGTAAATGATCTGCCTTCCTTTTAAGAAAAGCATTACTTATTTAAGTTAAATTTTAATTATTTACTTATACATATGGGAGCTGACTGACATTGCAGCTTTGAGAATGGTCTCCAAGGGCAGGACTGGAGATTTCCCAGGAAGTACCTGTTACTTCTTAGGTGAAAAAAACTGGGAAATGGGCTGCATTGGAATCAGGCCATAGCCCCTCTGTAGCCTCTAAGACCCACCAGCACCATGGCCCTGAGTGCTGAGAGAGGAACAACATGCACCTCACAAAACCACTCCCCTCTTCCAGACTCACACACTGAATCTGTTGTCAGGGATTCAGGAATTTGCTGCCTTCAGTTTCTCAGATTTTTGTGTATTTTCCAAGGGGTTTGGGAAAGAATGAGTTAAGCCAATCTGGGGCATCTCTCCTACACAACTTTGGGGAGCCTCTATTGTAACATGTACACAAACAAGATCTTTATTTGCCCCACCTGCCAACCTGATCCTCCCAGAACCTTCCACTTCTCAGTCAAGGTCAATGCCATCCATCCAGGTGCTCGGATCAGAAATATTGACATTACATTTGATGCCTCCCTTGCTCTCACAGTAATCTCTAGTCCATCAGCACACCTGCAGTCGGTCTACACACTATAGATACAACACAAACACTCAGGTCCAAGCCACTATCACTTCTACTTGAGGTTACTGTACCAGTCTTCTAACTGGTCTTCCTGCGGCCTACTTGAACAACATTATAGCTATCTCCCCAGAGCAGGACCTGTGAATCCTTAGAGATGAATTTTTTTAAACGCAAGTCAAGTCATCACTTTTCTTCGCAAAGCCCTTCTGTTGCTCACACCTCAATCACACCAAAGTCCAAAGTCATCACCACAGCCCACAAGGTCCCACTTTAGCGCTGCTCAAAGGGCTGGTCTGCACAAGACAAGGAGTTTCCCCCCGAAGGTCAAGCAACTCAGTGTTTTGGTTGAGAAAGTCTTGCAATGAAGAACATGCCAGCAGAAATAAACAGGACACTGAGCGATGTGGTTGGTCTACTTTCTGTCCCAGGATCTTTAGCTCCTTGCAGATCACCCTTTGATAGCGCTGCCATAAAAATAATCTGGTCCCTCTCTACACTTCTCGTCATTCTCCTCATCCTAAATATTCTGGCCACAGTGCCTTCCTGACCTTCAAACATAGCAAGCGACCTCCTGGCTCAGAGTCTTTGCACTGGCCATTTTGTCTCTCTAAAATAATCTTTCTCCAAAGACCTACATGACCCCTTCCTCACTCTTTTAAGACTTGCTCAAATGTCACATAATCTTTGAGCATTTCCTTGACCATTTTATATATGCAAATAAACCCCAATCCACCCACTCCCTCTCTCCTTCACCCACATTAGAAATGCTGCTTATTCATTTGTTGATTACTTCTACCTCACCACTATATCATCTCCATGAAGCCAGTGACTTACATCCCCTCCAACCACTATAAGACTGTGCAAAAATTGTACTCATTGCTCAATTAAGTAATTAATTACTCACTGGTGAATAATATCATGCTGGGAAGTGAATACAGTCCCTTCAGTTTCACTCTCTGTAAAATATGAATAATTCCAGCCCCATCAATATGTAGGAATCATGGGATGAGCCTGCTTCCTGACATCTATTGCTATGTAACAGAAGACCCCAAACTTAAAATCGCTGCATGTCTGACATAAGGAGGGACCTGAAAATGACAAACTCCAATGATGATGATAAATGATCAATTTTTGCAAAAGGTACTAAAGACACGAAATCTTGGGTGAAGCTCCGGGGTGAAGGGACACTTTTTTTGGAGGGTCAGCCCTCCTGGCTTTTCATGCCTCTATTCACTCCATCTCTGGAATGGCCCTAAAGGATATGCACTGTCCTCATGCTGGGGTTCAGAGAGAAAACAGGCTTGTACTGGGGTTGTCACTTCACAAGACACAGGACTCAGTGGGACTATTCTGTTGTTCTCTGCACTTACCTACACACACTATGTGGATCAGACACATGGATCGGTACTGCTTCTTTTACTGAACATCGTGTCTCTCAGATAAATCCAAGTTGGCACATGTGGTCTTATTTCTCTCGTTGCCATCACTACAAGATTTTTATACTTCCCCAGGAAAGGACATTTTTATTAAAGGCAGAATCACTGACTGTCTACAGGACATGATCTGGATATTTTGAAAGGCAAAGGTCACTGCATGTTTAAAAGCATATCACTCGAGAGAAAAATAAATGGCGGCGGAATAGACAGACATGTTCCAAGCCTTGTCCCGGAGCAGAAAGAAAGAACAGCTGAGGGTCCCACGAGGAGTGTTTGTTGACAAGTTAAGGGACAGCTAAACTCTAGAAGAAGGTGGGGACTGCTAGACAGGGTTCCCTTGACCTGGCACCCCCCACTGCTGCTGGGTCCCCTCCTGGAGCTATGGCTTGGATGTGGAGTTGGCGCCCTCTGGAAAGGGAAAGTGGAGCTTATTGGACGCCTGAAAATGCACAACTGCAGCACCCACCGAACAGCTGTGGAGCCCCAAAACACTGATTCCCAATTGGCGCAAACACGCGGATTCAGAGGAGCTCTACACTCCACTACGGAAAGGTCAGATTGCGCCTGGGATAAGGTGAGCTTTCTGGTCCCAGTGGGAGAGAGGAACGAGCATTTTGTGGGAACTGAAGGACCAAGGAAGTCTGAGCATAGAAAAATCCGCGGCTGTTGGGGCTGGCGCCATCTGTGAATGTGGAAGGGGGTCCTCAGAGCTGCTAACAGAAGGGATCTCTAAAAAGCAACCCCTTTTTATTTGACGTGCAGGGACAGCCTAAGAATTTCAAAGGTGTGCCAGCTGCTTAGACTCGCGCACACCCATTGTTCACACACTTGGGCTTGTTCCTCTTCAAATCCTTGCTTCTGATTACTAAGCCCAATACATAGGATCACCCAGTTGGGGACACCCTGGGAGACTGCAGGGGAAAGTGTTTTTCTGGAACCTGGGGATCATAGCAGGGAGTGACCATCGGAGAGCCAGCTCTGAGCCCACTTCCACAAACTGGTATTGAGTGCCACAGGGAAAGAAGGCTCAAACACTGCCTAGAGAGGCCATATATAGACCAGGAAGTCAATCCAGAAACACTGCCACCCAGGGGTGAATCACAAATAGACTCTTGTATAATCAAAAATAAAGGAATACGAGAAATTAAGACACACTGCCTGCTTAAAAATCAGGACTGGCTTACAACACTGAGGAGCAGTGGAACACAGGGAACTGCAATAATGTCCAGACTGAGAAACAGGCATGCCATTAGAACAATAGAGGAAGTGAATGACCTTCACTACTGCACATTTTATTTTTTTATTTTTTATTTTATATTTTTATTTTCCTTTTTTTTCATCTTTTACTCAAGAAACTAATTTTTGTCTTTCTTCCTCACTTGATTTTACCCTTTTAATTATTACATTTTTATTTTCAATCAGTATCATTACTACTACTATTTTACCTTTCTTTTTTTTTAAAGTATCATTTTATTTTCTCTTCATTTTACTTTGGGATTAGTGTCCTACATTCTAGTTTCATCTTTCCGTTAGCATTGCTTTACTCTATCTCAACTCTACCTTTATGCCATCACTCTCTTCCTAACCTTTCCTATTTTGGTGTCCTGTTTATCTTATCCTTTCCTGCTTTAGATTTTCCAT
This sequence comes from Plecotus auritus, assembly GCF_963455305.1. Classification (NCBI taxonomy): domain Eukaryota; kingdom Metazoa; phylum Chordata; class Mammalia; order Chiroptera; family Vespertilionidae; genus Plecotus; species Plecotus auritus. The sequence continues at coordinate 17,703,014 of NC_137785.1, forward strand.
ATTCTTTCTGTTTACCTCCTGATATAATTTCACCCTACTTATATATCTAATTTACAATCCCCTGCTCCAAGTCCATACACACCTCTCTCTTCGCTGTCTTAACTATCCAAAAAATTGCCTTTCTCTCTGTCCTTATGTTGTTGTTTGCTTGAATGTTGAATATATCGAACTTTTATGCTTTTTTTGTGAGATTGTTTTGCTTATCCTTTTTTTTGGTTGGTTGTTTTTTTGTTTGCTTTGTTTTTGTATGTTTTTTGCTTCTGTTTTCCCTTGTCTCACTTGATATTAGTTGGTGTTGTAGTTTGTATTAATCTCCAGGTACTTGTTGCTGGCATTTGCTGGGATTAGTGGTTGTTCTATTGGAGTTTTCTCCCCATATATATATAGTTTGTTCCCCTTTCTCTCTTAGTCTCTTTCTTGTCTCTCTTATTTTTTTTCCTTTTCCCAATTTCATTTTGACACGTCTCTTTTTTTTTTCTTTCTTTATCCTCCTCTCTTTCTCTCCTATCCCCTAATTTGCCTTTCTCTGGTGGTCATCTTTATTGGAGGTTATTAATATCGTGAATACATTTCTGTTCAGTGCCTTGTGTGTTGTACCTGGTTGTGTTGTATTTTGTGCCTTTAAATCAACGCAAGAGAGAGAGAACTACATAACCAGACATCTGGAGAGGAGAGACCCTGGGGAGACAAATACACAGCCCAAATATGAAAGAAAAGCAGGCATCACCAGAAAAGGAAGTAAAAGAAATTTAGGCAAACAACCTTTCAGAGAAAGAATTCAGGGAAATGGTCATTAGGTGGCTGAAAAAAATGGAAGACAAATTCGACAATATGAGTAAGAACCGGAAGGAAATGAAGAAGAACCAAGAAGAAATGAAAAATGACATCGCTGCTGTAAATAACTCAATAGAAAGCATCAAGAGTAAACTAGAAGATGCAGAGGACCACATCAGTGAGCTAGAAGACAAGATGGGAAAAAATACCCAAGTACAGCAGCTTCTAGAAAAAAAAAAAAATTAAAAAGCAGGAGGAGAGCCTAAGGGAACTTTGGGACAACATGAAACAAAACGTCATCCGCATAATAGGGGTCCCAGAAGGAAAGGAAACTGAGCAAGGAATTGAAAACCTGTTTGAAGAAATAACAACAGAAAACTTCCTTGATATAGGGAAGAAAAAACCCACACAAATCCAAGAAGCTGACAGAGTCCCAATCAAAATGAACCCCAAAAGACTGACACCAAGGCACATTATAATTAAATTAGCAAACACCAACGACAAAATTAGAATCTTAAAAGCAGCAAGAGAGAGACAGAAAGTTACCTACAAAGGAACCCTCATCAGACTAGCAACTGATATCTCAACAGAAACTCATCAGGCCAGAAGGGAATGGAATGAAATATACAATGTCATGCAAAGGAAGGGTCTGAATCCAAGAATACTGTACCCAGCAAGGCTATCAATCAAAATTGAAGGTGAAATCAGGAGCTTCATAGACAAAAAAGGACTAAGGGAATTTATTACCACCAAAGCAGCAATGCAAGAAATGCTAAAGGGTCTGCTGTAAAAAAAAAAAAGAAATAGGAAGCGAAGAAGGAACACAGGGGTAAAGAATTAAAATGGCGACAAATAGTACTTATCAATAATAACTTTAAATGTAAATGGATTAAATGCCCCAATCAAAAGACATAGGGTAACAGATTGAATAAGAAAACAAGACCCATATATCTGCTGTATACAAGAAACCCACCTCAGAAAAAAAAGATGCACACAGACTGAGGGGGAAGGGATGGAAAAAGGTCTTCCAGGCGAATGGAAATGAAAAAAAAGCTGGGGTAGCAATACTTATATCTGACAAATTAGATCTCAAAGTGAAGGACATAACAAGAGATAAGGAAGGCCACTTCATAATAATAAAGGGAGTAATCAAACAAAAAGAAATAACTCTGGAAAACATATATGCACCCAATATAGGAGCACCCAAATACATAAAAAATCTCCTGGAGGATATCAAGGGAGAAATTGACAGCAATACAATCATAGTAGGAGATTTTAATACCCCACTATCACGATTGTACAAATCCTCTAAACAAAAATTCAGCAAAGAAACATCAATCCTAAATGACTCACTAGACCAGATGGAATTAATTGACATCTTCAGAACATTTCACTCCAAAACCACAGAATATACATTCTTCTCAAGTGCACATGGGTCATTTTCAAAGATAGACCATATGTTGGGACATAGGCAAAGTCTCTTCAAATTCAAGAAGATAGAAATCATATCAAGTATCTTCTCAGACCACAGTGGCATAAAACTGGAAATCAACTACAGTAAAAACAATCCAAAGAAATCAAACACATGAAGACTAAACAGCATGCTATTAAACAATGACTGGGTTATCACAGAGATCAAGGAAGAAATAAAAAAACATCATGGCAACAAATGACAATGAAAACACAACAATCCAAAATCTATGGGACACAGCGAAAACAGTCTTGAGAGGGAAGTTCATAGCTCTACAAGCATACTGCAAAAAAACAAGAAACAATATTAATAAATTAGCTAACTTGACAACTCAAAGAGTTAGAAAAGGAGCAACAAGAAAAGCCCAGTGTAAGCAGAAGGAAGGAAATAATAAAGATCAGAGCGGAGATAAACGACATAGAAACCAAGGAAACAATACAAAAGATCAACAAAACCAAGAGCTGGTTCTTTGAAAGGATAAACAAGATTGATGAACCTCTAGCCAGGCTCATCAAGAAGCAAAGAGAGAGGACCCAAATAAACAAAATCAGAAATGAAAGTGGTGAAATAACAACAGATCCCGCCGAAATACAAAGGATTATTTAAAAATACTACAAACAACACTATTCCAACAAACAGGACAACCTGGAGAAAATGGACAGATTCCTAGAAAAATATAACCTTCCAAAACTCAATCAGGAAGAATCTAAACAGCTCAATATGCCAGTAAGTATGGAAGAAATTGAAAGAGTCATCAAAAAGCTTCCAGCAAACACAAGCCCTGGGCCACATGGCTACACAGAAGTGTTTTACCAAACATTCAAGGAAGAACTAAAACCTATCCTCCTCAGACTATTACAAAAAATTCAAGAGGAAGGAACACTTCCAAACTCCTTCTATGAAGCCAGCATCACCCTAATACCAAAACCAGATAAAGAAAACACTATGAAAGAGAATTACAGGCCAATATCCCACATGAACGTAGATGCCAAAATCCTCAACATAATTCTAGCAAATTGGATCCAGCAGTACATCAGAAAAATCATATACCATGACCAAGTAGGATCTATCCCAGGAATGCAAGGATGATACAATATCCGCAAATCAATTAACGTGATACATCACATAAACAAATTGAGAGATAAAAAATCTCATAGTCATATCAATTGATGCAGAAAAAGCATTTGACAAAATCCAACACTCTTTCTTGACAAAAACTCTCAACAAGGTAGGAAGAGAAGGATCTTACCTCAACATAATAAAAGCTATATATGATAAAGTCACAGCTAACATCATTCTCAATGGGCAAAAATTAAAAACATTTCCCCTAAGAACAGGAACAAGAAAGGGATGCCAACTCTCACCACTCCTGTTTGATATAGTACTGGAAGTATTAGCCATTGCAATTAGACAAGAAGAAGAAATAAAAGGCATCCAAATTGGAAAAGAAGAATTAAAGCTGTCCTTATTTGCAGATGACATGATATTGCACATCAAAAACCTGAAAGACTCCATCAAAAAACTAACAGACTTAATAAATGAATTTGGCAATGTGGCAGGATACAAAATTAATGCCAAGAAATCTATGGCATTTCTATCCACCAATAGTGAACTTACAGAAAGGGAGACTAAAAAAGCAATCCCATTTACCATCGCACCAAAAATATTAAGATTCCTTGGAATAAACTTAACCAAGGAGGTAAAAGACCTACACTTAGAAAACTACAGGACACTGAAAAAAGAGATAGATGAAGATGTAAACAAATGGAAGAACGTACCATGTTCATGGATTGGGAGAATCAACATCATTAAAATATCCATACTACCCAAAGCAATCTATAGATTCAATGCACTCCCCATTAAAATACCAATGGCATATTTCACAGATCTAGAAAGAACTCTCCAAAAATTCATCTGGAATAAAAAATGACCCTGAATAGCCACAGCAATCCTGAGAAAGAAGAATAAAGTAGGAGGGATCTCAATACCAGATTTCAAGCTGTATTACAAAGCCACTGTTCTCAAAACAGCCTGTACTGGCACAGGAACAGACATATAGATCAATGGAATAGAATAGAGAATCCAGATATCGACCCGAACCACTATGCTCAATTATTATTTGACAAAGGAGGCATGAACATACAAAGGAGTCAAGATAGTCTCTTCAATAAATGGTATTGGAAAAATTGGACAGATACATGAAAAAAAAATGAAACTAGATCACCAACTTACACCATACACAAAAATAAACTCTAAATGGATACAGGATTTAACGTAAAAAGGGAAACCATAAAAATACTAGAGGAATCCACAGGCAGCAAAATCTCAGACATATGCCAAAAGAACTTCTTCTCTGATACTGCCCTGGTGGCAATGGAAGCCAAAGAGAAAATAAACAAATGGGACTACATCTAAATAAAAAGCTTTTGCACAGCAAAAGAAACCATCAATAAAACAACAAGAAACCACACTGTATGGGAGAACATATTTGCAAATGTTACCACTGATAAAGGTTTAATCTCCAACATCTACAGGCAACTTATACAACTTAATAAAAGGAAGATAAATGATGCAATAAAAAAATGTGCAACGGACCTAAATAGAATCTTTTCAAGAGAAGACAGAAGGAAGGCCAAGGGACACATGAAAACATGCTCAAAGTCACTAATTATCCAAGAGATGCAAATCAAAACGACAATGCGATACCATCTCACACCTGTCAGAATGGCTATCATCAACAAATCAACAAATGACAAGTGTTGGCCAGGATGTGAAGAAAAAGGAACCCTCGTGCAATGCTGGTGGGAATGCAGACTGGTGCAGCCACTGTGGAGAACAGTATGGAGTTTCCTCAAAAAGCTGAAAGTGGAACTGCCATTTGACCCAGTAATCCCACTCCTGGGAATATATCCTAAGAAACTAGAAACACCAATCAGAAAGGATATATGCACCCCTATGTTCATAGCAGCACAAATTACAATAGCTAAGATTTGGAAACATCCTAGGTGCCCGTCAGCAGATGACTGGATCAGAAAACCATGGTACATCTACACAATGGAATACTATGCTGCCATAAAAAAGAAGGAATTATTACCATTTGTAGGCACCTAGATGGAATTAGAGAACATTATGTTAAGTGAAAAAAGCCAGTCAATGAAAGAAAAATACCACATGATCTCACTCATTTGTAGATAATAAAAAACATAAACTGATGAGCAAAAAGATAGATACAGAGGCAGTGAAGCATCAAACAGACTGTCAAATTACAGCGGGAAGGTTAGGGAGAGGTGGGGGAAATAAGAGATCAACTGAAGGACTTGCAGGCATGCATATAAGAATAACCAATGGATGCAGGATATTGGGGGGTGAGGGCATGTAAGGGAGTGGGGTGGGGGGGCAATGGTAAGATATGTACACTTATAATACCTTAATAAAAAAAAGCATATCACTCTTTTCAAAGGGCAATGACTTTACAGTTAATAAGGAGACACAATTGTTTCATTTACTATAAGGACAAGCTCATTACTCTTTAAAAATTGGGTATTGCATTCACATGTTCATAGCAAATTTATCCACAATAGCTGAAATGTGAATGCAACACTAGTGTCCATGGGTAGGTGGATGGAGAAGCAAAATGTGGTATATACAGGCAATGGAATATTTATTGTTCAGCCTTTGAAAAAGAGAATTCTAGGGAGGCAAGATGGGAAGTAGCTGGAGGCTGCATGCCCTTTATCCCAGCCAGGGACCAGATTTAGAGTTAAATACTGTGCAATCAGCTTGAAAAACCAAGTGAGGTGTAGCTGATTGGAAATATTATATCTAAGGAGCAATGAAGAAACCACGTTGAGAGTGGTAAGAGAAGTAGTGTTGGGAAAGGTATAGCCTCCATTGAACAGGTGCGGTGGCTGAGGAGAGAGATATCACTGCTGCAAAGCTCCCGTCCCCTGGCAGTGTGGGTTTCAACACCATGCAGGGATCCCAAACCCAGAGCAGCAGAGATGGAAAAAAGAGCCCATGGAGCATCAGATACAGGAAGCCAGGTGGACTCTGTGTGCCTGGGAGACTTGGACTGCACCTTCCCAGTGAAGGAGTGCTCCCATTGTTAGCAGCCCCAGGGCACCAACTGCTGGAGAAGCTGCACTGCCATGTTTGAGTTTAGTGTAGGGGTCTGCAGTCTGCACCCAGAAGGGACTTTGAGGGACCCTCTACATTCATGGAAGACATGGTGCAGAGCCCCAGTCAATTACTAAATGGTTAGCTTGGGGAAAGAGGAAAGGCCTCTCCCACCTCAAGCACACGGTTGGAAACCCTCCCCACACCCAAAAAAAATACTAAAGGAGTTCATTACCACCAAACTAGAATTACATGCAATGCTAAAGGGACTGCTTTAAGAAGAAGAAATATATATATAGAGAGAAAGGAACATAGGCATAAAAAATGTTGCAATAAGTAAGTACCTATCAATAATAACCTTAAATGTAAATGAATTAATGGCTCCAATAAAAAGACAGAGGGTAGCCGAATGGTTAAGAAAAAATGGCCCATATTTATATGCTGTATACAAGATACCCACCACATGACAAAAGTTATACATAGGCTAAAAGTCAAGGGATGGAAAAATATTCCATGCAAATGGAAACAAAAAATAGCTGGTGTAGCAATACTTATATCTGACAAAGTAGATGTCAAAACATAGACCATAAAAGAGACAAAGAAGGTCACTACATAATACTAAAGGAATTGATACAACAAGAGGCTATCACCCTTATCTATACTAATAAAAGCCTAGGTGGTCATTGTGCCATCATTCATGACATCGCCACCAGATGGCCACCACCAGGTGGCTGCCACAAAGATGGCTGCCACAAGATGGCCATGCACACAGCGGAGGCATAGCAGCCACTCTAAGTGGTGAGACCTGGGGATCCTGTGGCTCTGGGCGGTGCTGAGGAGGCTGGTCCCTGCATCTCCGCCAAGTCTCGCAGAGGAGGAGGGTCCTAGCTGATGAGGCAGGTCGCGGCAGGGGAGGCCAGTTGTGGGCAATCAGGCCATCATGGGAGCAATTAGGCGCCATCAGACAGGCAGGCAGGAGAATGGTTAGGAGCCAGCAGTCCTGGATTGCAAGAGGGATATCTGACTGCTGGTTTAAGCCTGATCCTTACCCATAGGATTGGGCCTATACCAGTAGTCAGACATCCCCCAAGGGGACCCAGATGTGAGAGGGTGGAGGCCAGGCTGAGTAACACTCCTCTCACCCCTCCCCCCAACATCCGTGCATGAATTTCATGCCCCAGGCCACTAGTAAACATATATCCTCCCAATATAGGAACACCTAAATATGTTTTAAAATTTTAGTGGACTTTAAAGGACAGATACATAGCAATACAAGGAGAGTAGGGTACTTAAACACCCCATTGTCAATGGATAAATCTTCCCAACAAAAAATCAAAAAAGAAAATGAGACTTTAACTGACACACTAGATCAGATAGATTAAATTGATATTTACAGAACATTTCATCCCAAAGCAGCAGAATATACATTCTGCTGAAGTGCACAGGGATATTTTCATAGATAGACTACATGTTAGGGCTCAAACTAAGTTTTCAGAAATTCAAGAAGATAGGAATCATATCCAGCATTCTTTTGGATTACAATGTTATGAAACTAGAAATCAACTACAGTAAAAAAAAAAAAAAAAAAGCTGTGACTCATAGATAGAGAGCAGGCAGACAGCTCAGGGGATGTGAGAGGGACTGACCAATAAAGAAAAAAAAGAGAGAGAGAGAAAGAACTCATTGATATAGACAACAATGTGGTGATTTTGGGGTGGAGGGGGGTGGTTGGAAGTGGAACAAGTCACAGAGGAGATAAAAGGTGATGGAAAAAATAAAAAATAAATTATTTAAAACCTCAAAAATATTCAAACACATGGAGGCTAAATAGCATGTTATTAAATAATGAATGGATAACCAAGAGATCCAGGAAGAAGTCAAAAATTTTCTGGAAACAAACAAAAATGAACACATAATGACCCCAAATCTATGGGACACAGCAAAAGCTGTCCTGAAAGTGAAGTTCATAGCATTACAGGCCTACCTAAAGAAGCAAAAAAATCTCTCATAAACAATATTACCCTACACCTAAAAGAACTGGGAAAAGTACAGCAGAAAAAGTTCAGAGTAAATAGAAGAAAGAAAATAATAAAGATCAGAACAGAAATAAACTACATAGACTCTAAAAAGAACAAAAGATCAATGAAACCAAAAGCTGGATCTTTGAAAGGATAAACAAGATTGATTGACCTTTAACTGGACTCATCAAGAAAAAAAGAGAGAGGATCCAAATAAGTCCAATCAGAAATGAAAAGAGGGAGGTAACCACTGACATCACAGAAATACAAATGATATTAAGAGAATAGCATTAACAACTATGTGCCAACAAAACAGTCAACCTAGGCAAAACAGAAAAATTCCTAGAAACATAGAATTTTTTTAAAACTGAATCAGGAAGAAATAGATACCTGAAAGCACCAATAACAATTAATGAATGCAAAACAGTAATAAATTTCTCTTAAAAAATTCCTAGAAAAAATGTCCTGAGACTGGAAGGTTTCATAGATGAATTTTACTGAACATTCAAGAAAGAAAGCCTCCTAAAGCAATTCCAAATACTGAAGAAGAGGAAAGATTTCCAAGCTCTTTTTATGAGGCCAAAATTATCCTAGTACCCAAACAAGGTAAAAACACAACAAAGAAAGAAAATTATAGGTTAATATCCCTGATGAACAGACATGCTAACATACTCAACAAAATATTATCATATCAGATTCAGTAATACATTTTAAAATAAAAAACCATGATAAAGTGATATTTATTCTGGAGTTGCAAGGTCTGTACAAAATTTGCAAATCAATAAACATGTTACATAACATAAACAAAATAAAAGATTAAAAAAATCACATGATCATATCAATAGATGCAGAAAAACCATTCAATAATATCCAGAACCCATTTATGATAAAAAAAAAAAAAAAAAAAAAAACTCTCACAGTACTGGTCGTTCTAGCTACAGTGATCAGACAACAAGAAGAAATAACAGGTATCCAAATTGAAAGGGAAGAAGTAAAACTGTCATTATTTACAGATGACATGATATGGTACATAGAGAGCCCAAAACATTCAACCAAAAAGCTAAATCTAATAAACGAATTTGGCAAAGTTGCAAGACCATCCTAATGGGTATGGAGGGATATTTCACTTTTGTTTGGATTTGATTTCTCTAATGAATAATGATGTTGGGCATCTTTTAATAAGCTTTTTGGCCAGTTGTATGTCTTTTTTAAAAAATATATTTTTATTGATATTTTACAGAGAGGAAGAGAGAGGGATAGAGAGTTAGAAACACCAATCAGCTGCCTCTTGCACACCCCCTACTGGGGATGTGCCAGCAACCAGCATGGAACCTGTGACCCTTCAGTCCACAGGCTGACGCTCTATCCACTGATCCAAACCAGTTAGGGCTGTATGTCTTCTTTAGAGAAATATCTATTATAGTGTTTTGACCATTTTTTAATCAGGCAATTTTGTCTTTTTTTTTTTTTTATTGTTGAATCGCAGGGTTTCTTTATATACCCTAGATGTACCTCTATATATAACTATTGGCCATCAAAAAAACAATCAACTGAGTGAAAAGGAAACCTTCAGAATGAGAAAAAGTATTTGAAAATTACATATATATATATATTATATGTATTACATTATATTATATTACATATATAATATTATATATTATATGTAATTTTCAAATACTTTTTCTCATTCTGAAGGTTTCCTTTTCACTCAGTTGATTGTTTTTTTGATGGCCAATAGTTTTTAAGGTTAATATAGCCCCATATTCATTTTAAATATATTTGTATTGATTTGAGAGCAAGAAAAAGAGAGAGAGAGAGAGTGATAGAGAGAGAGATAGAAACGTCAATGATGAGAGAGAATCACTGATCAGCTGCCTCCTGCAAGTTCTGTACTTGGGATGGAGCCCACAACCTGGCATGTGCCCTGACTGGGAATCAAACCTCAATCTCCTGATTCTTAGGTCAATGCTCAACCACTGAGCCACCCAGAAAGGGCTATAGCCCCATTTTCTATTTTCTTATGTTCCTGAGCTTTTGGTATCATACGCAAGAAACTATTGTCAAAGTTTTTCCCTTGGCTATTCTGTGTGTGTTGTGGTTTTGGTATTGCATTTAGAGCTTTAATACATTTTGAATTAATTTTTATATGTTGCATAAGATTCTTTTACATGAGAATATCCAATTTTCCCAATGCCTTTTGTGAAAGTCTGTCTTTTCCCCATTGTGTGGTCATGGCACCTTTGTTGAGGATTATTTGATAATATAAAACGTGCTTATTTCTGGGCTCTCTATTCTGTTCCATTGGTCTGCGTATCTATCTTTATGCCGGTACCACTCTACTCTTACGTTAGCTTTGTAGTGTGTTTTGAAATTAGGAAACGCAAGCCTATAACTTGGCAAATTTGATGATTGTTTTGTCTCCTCAGGGTTCCTTGAGATATCATAAGAATTAAGAATATTTTTATTTATTTAAAAACTAGAGGCCCGGTGCTTGAAATCTTGCATGGGGTAGGGGGGTGTCGCTCATCCCAGCCTGCACCCTCTCCAATCTGGGACCCCTTGAAGGATGTCTGACTGCCGTCTCACAATACAGGACAGCTGGCTCCCAACCACTCGCCTGCCTGCCGGTCTGATTGCCCCTAACAGCTTCTGCCTGCCAACCTGATCAACCCCTAACCAATCCCCTGACAGCCTTATCGACACCTAAAATCTCCCCTGCTGGCCCGATTGCCCCTAACGGCCCTTCCCTGCCAGCCTGGTCTCCTCCAACTGCCCTCCTCTGCCGGCAAAGTCACCCCTAACTGCCCTCGCCTGCTGGCCTGATCGCCCACAACTGCCCTCCCCTGCAGGCTTGGTCCCCCAACTGCCCTCCCCTGCTGGTCTTGGTCCCCCCGCAACTGTCCTCCCCTGCTGGCCTGGTCTCCTCCAAATACCCTGCCCTGCAGGCCTGGTCCCACCAACTGTCCTCCCCTGCAGGCCTGCGTCCACCTCAACTGTCCTTCCTTGCAGTCCTGGTCCCTCCGAACTGCCCTCTCCTGCTGGCCTGGTCTCACACAACTGCCCTCCTCTGCTGGTCCGCTCACCACTAACTGCCCTCCCCTGCTGGCCTGATTGCCCACAACTGCCCTCCCCTGCAGGTCATCTTATGGTGGCCATTTTGTGTACACATGGGGGCAGCCATCGTTGACCACATGGGGGCAGCCATCTGGTGTGTTGAAGTGACTGTCGATTTGCATATTACTCTTTTATTAGATAGGATGCCTTTGGTATTACAATATATTTTATTGAGTCTGCAGGTGGCTTTGAGTAGTATGGACAGTTAACCATATTTAATCTTCTAATTTATGATGTTGTTAATGAGGATAGATATTTAAAGAAGCAATCTTTGTTCCTTTTTTCTTCAATCTCTTTGTACTCATCCCTCTGTGGGAGTTCACAAACCTCTCCTAGCCCCAGACTCCCTAAGGTGAGTACAAGACAAGGGTTCCAGAACTTTAGATCCAGGGCCTATGTGAGGGCATTAATTAAGCTGGACTTCCTCCCTGATCCTTCTTTTTCCCCTCTGGTTTAACTGGCTATTAAACCCATGGGTGACTCTATTCTGTTAAACATCCTTTTCTTCTGCCAACTCTAGCTCAACTGAAACAATTTTGTCCTATATATATAAGAACCTTTAAAAAAACAAATAAGAACCTTATTTACCAGAAGCCTTCCATTTTAAGAATATTAGTAACTGGTTCATTTGACACATCACTAGTCTTTCAGAAATACTTGAAAGTCTTTCACAAGAAATGTAGTCAAATTGTAGTAAGAAGCTAGGAATATTCCTTCGTATGTAGAATGGGGAAACTGAGACAGAGAGCTGAATAAACTGGCCTAGCAATTTACAGCCAGATACAGGAGGTCACCAGGGCAGAAAGCCTCAGGTACCTAGCAATGGGCAAAACTGTTCCTAGATCTTGCCTTCAGCGTGGCCTTTCCTCTCCTGATATACCATTGGTCATGAGGCTTAGACCTCCTGTCCTGCTGTTGACCAATCAGTAGAGACCATGATCTGAAAGGGCAAACCTGGAAATGCTGATAAATATTCTATTGAGAACTTCCCTGAGACCTCCCCTAAGTCCCCACCTGTGAAAAGTAGATAAAACCCCTCAAGACAAAGAAGACAGCATGTGCTCCTGTTGGAACTCACCCCCTCAAATCTCCTTTTCCAATGAATTTTCTTTCACCTAAACTCTAAGTGGTACCCAGGAGACTTGCAACCAGGGGAACAATAGGCAACAGTAGATCATCTTGGGCTAACCCCCTGAACTTGTCCCCAAGTCCCCTTGTCTCTGGCTCTCCAGTGAGCTGACAGCAACCTTGCATAGGCTCACTTCTCTCCCATAAAGTTTCTAGAGCGCTGAAGCAGCCACACCTTGTCTCTCTCCTACTGCTTCTTCTATTCCACTGTGCCCAGCTTTAATAAACATAGACTCAAAATCACCAGGACTCATATTCTGAAACCTTTCCTGCATGAAGTCAAGTACCTGCACACTACCAGCTGATCTTAGGCAAATTCGCTCAGGGCCTGGCTTTTTTTCTGATAACATTTTGAAATGTAGATGGAGTGCTATTGCAAAAGGAAGGAAAGAGTACTGGGTGTGTTTTTTAAAAATATTTTTATTGATTTCAGAGAGGAATGGAAAGGGAGGGAGAGATGGAAATGTCAATGATGAGAGAGAATCATTGATTGGATGCCCCCTGCATACCCCACACTGGGGGGTCAATCCCACAACACAGGCATGTGCCCTGACTGGGAATCCAACTGTGACCTCTTGGTGCATAGGTTGATGCTCAACCACTGAGCCACGCCAGCCAGGCTGGGTGTTTTTAAGAGAAGTTAAAAGTAAATAGTTTGACCTAACAAGTTAATTATTTCTGAATGAGTAAAAAGAGACAAACTGGAAACAAGGGAAGATGTAGAGGTTAGTGGAAAAGAAATATTGAGAAATTTTATGTGGAAATGCTAGAACCTAATTATGGGGGTATGGTTACACACTAACCCAACAAAGACTACTAACTATATTAATTCAAATGAAGCTGAAGTAGCTATGAAAACATGGCCCTCTATAACTTCCTGCTGAGGCACATGAAATTTACTTATAATACTCTTACTGTCTTCCTGTTCTAAGAAATTTTTAGATGGTAATTGCAATATATGGCATTTGGTTCTTACAGCCTTGTCCCCAAATAAACTTCATGATTACAGTTCCAAATTGCACAACCAGCAGGAATCAGATTAATAATGAATAGCCCTTGAGTGTTTCCAATAGGAAATGAGTGGACCATTGCAAATGGGAACCCATCTCATGAGCAGATTGTGAAAACTGAAGAGGTGTATTGTGTGCCCTCAAACTATAAGCAAATGTTGAAAAATACAGAGAAATGAGACAGACAGCAAAATTTGGATCATGATAGCTTATAGGTTAGGGATGATCCAAAATGTTTTTCTTGTGTGTTTTTTTTAAAAACCTAAACCAAGGATATTGTTTCCATTGATTTTCAGAAAGAGTAGAAGGGAGAGAGGAGGGAGGGGAGGAGGGAGAAAAAGAGAGAGAGATGATTGGCTGTCTCCTGCACACATCCTGATTGGGAACAGGGATTGAAACTGCAACCCAGACACATGACCTTGACCAAGAACTGCAGACTGATACTCTAATCACTTAGCGACACTGGTCAGGGCCAAAGTGTTTTTCTTAATGAAGACCTGTGGAACCTGACTGGCTACCATTTACCTGCTTTTCACTTTTGAGAAAATTTGACCTTGACTTCCATCCAAGATTGCAGTCTTGCCCTATCCCCAATGGTCAATTTTTCAGCTGGATGAACTAACACTTACTAGCGATGAGCCTTTCTAGCACCATGGGTCCACGTTTCCAACCAAAAGTTTGGTCATCAATGAATCATTCCATTTGATTTATGACCCAAAGGAGGAGGTGTGGATGAAAATGGGGCCACATACTAAACCTGACAAGCTCAGAGGAGGCCTGCATAGTATGATTTGCAAAATCAGAGACCTTAAGTAACCACATAAGATGGCCTGAAATCACAAATTTCTAACTAGAAGTGAGTCATGGTGGGTAATTATGTTTTAGATATTTTTTTGTGACAAAGCTGAATTTTTATGTTAACTGAACATGTCTATTGGCTTTTTACATTTGTGATAACTTACTTTTGTAGTATCAGGAAAAGATTTTCTTTTTTTCTGGACCCTCACTGCACCAGAGGAGAAGCCACAGCACCGCTCATTGTTATTGTCATCATGTTAAGTGTTAACTGCTAACTATCATCTATCAACCAGTGTAAAAGAAGTATGTGTCTGTTTTACTTTTTATCCAATCTCAGAGATTTCCCTGCTTTGCTTTCTCCCACCTCCATAATCTATCACCAATGGATTTTATTTAAGCCGTTATGTCTCCTGGTTTGATTGTAATGTATAACATACGGTGCAAAACTGCCACTTTTTGTTGAGATTCTGCTTCCTGGCAATAGTTGTCAGTTTGACTCAAACTCATAAAAATCCTCTACGGGTTTAAATTCCCAGCTTCTTATCAAGATTTGGCCTTTATGGCAACCTGTCCTCACTCTGCAACTATCCAGAAGCCTGTCAGGAGTTTCCTCATCAAGAAAAAAGACACTCTTATTGTCTGTATCACTCAGAAAATTTCAAGCATTTAAACTGCTCTATTCTAAGAACCAAGAAATATCTTTCTATGACATCAATTGAGGCTTTTTGATGTGAGATCATTTGCCCAGAGTCACACAGCCTGCAAGTGGACTCAACCATGCCATGTATTTTCTATTGGCACTTGACATCTAGGCTCCACCCGTTCCTATGTTTCCTCCTTTATCAGAGGGGCTGAAAGGGTAAATAGGACCTTTCCCACTTGTAATGATTGAGAATCCAGGTGGGAATTCATTTCAGCTTCTGAGATGCACTTCTGTATAGTTTGGGCCCTGGAAGGGAGAAAGTTCTGTGATTCCTGCTCCTGGTGGGTGGGCTCTGCAGACAGAACTTGTGTGAAGAAGCAGGTGTTTCTTTAGCTCTGGGTGGGGCTGTGGCAATAGCACCTTGAAACCGGACTTCCTGTGTCAACTCCCTAAATTCCATTTTTCTGGCCCTTCATTGGTTTTGCAATCACCTAACTCTCTGTGCTAAAGACCTTTCTGCACAAATGTTAATGACTGGTTTACTTGCAATATTCCAAAATTGGAATAACACATATGTCCATGAATGGGTGAATAGATAAACAAATTTGGTGAATCCTACAATGGAACAGACCTGAGAGATTAAAATGGATAGATCTATTTCAAGATAATTGTGTTGACTCAAGAAGCCAAAATTCGCCCAAAATTACATATTATATGGTTCAAATTATGAAAATGTCAGAAAATGCAAATGCTCTATAATGACAGAAAGCACATAAGCATTTTCTTAACACTATTGAAGGGAGTGGGAGAGGGACAGAGTGAGGAGATAATTCCTTATTTTTTCTTAAAATATCCCAAGCCTTTTCTTTCAGGGGTGTTGAGTGCCATCTCACTGCCTTATTGCATGGTTCTAAATAATGTCTTTCTTGCCTCTTTAAATTTGTTGGACACATGTTTTACTTTGTCATCATCTACCTGTAAGTAGCTGATTCTGTCATTTTGCTCACAGTGTCGATCCTTATCTTATTTTCAAAGCTTCCAATTTCTTTCCTTATCAGGCTAAAATTCTCCAAATAAAGTTTTCAAATTTTCCTGCCTCCCTTTTCTGACTTGGCATCCACAGCAGCATCTGACGTGACTTCTTAGATGCTTTTGAGGCTCCAGGTTGCATCAGGATGGCCTTTGCACCAGAATCTGAGAAGACATGCAGGCCTGAAAGGGCACAAATCCACAGGGACCAAACCATCAACAGTGTTCGCATTCATTTTCACTGCACCTTCAAGGAACAAGATCACAGAGATTTTAACAAATATTCTGTGTTGATCCATAGAAACTCTAGTAAACATGCTGGTCCCTGACTTGTCAGCCACCCACAGGCTGTCACTAAAAGATGATGTTTTGTGTTCCCCATGACCTGGAGCTCAGGCCAGACAGGAGTCCTCATACTTGTTTTCTTCTTTGGTGTTACAATCACCAAGTGACTGTTCTTAGAGAATCCACATCCAGATCCTGGGAAATGGAAATAAATCTTTCCTGTGCCTTGTGGCTTCTGGGGTATTTAGCTATACTCCTTTGACACCTAGCCAGAGGTGGATTGTGGGTAAGCAGGAGTGGACATAGAGGGGAGCTGATGAGTGATAGTATCTCTTCAGAGCCAGGATGATAAATTGTAAGGCCTGGGGTGTTTGGAGATGTTAGGCTTTATATGAGGTCAAGGGAAAATAAAGGGGCCCTGCAGGTGGGCTCTTTTGGAGAGGGTTCTGGATGGGGATGAGGGATATGAGTGAGGGTCTACCTACTACCTGTTGAGGTAGAAGCCACTGGAGCTGGTGTAGTGAAGTGGGAGTGACATTTTCCAAAACTTGGATAGGTGAGAGTGGTGAGAAACAGGGTTGGGGGAAAGGATAAGGTTCTTGAATATTCATATTAGTGTCCTGACATTGGTACAAGAGGGAGCACCAGATATACTGGCTGGCAGGACTTACAGAATAGACGTAACATAAGAAACAAGAGGGAAAAGCAGATGAGCATCTTGTAGGGAGTTAGGAGTCTGAAAAGTGAGGAGGGATGGGGACACCATGAATGCAGAATATGAGCCTAAGGCATTTGTTATTTGAGCCAGGAAATTAGTTGAAGTCCAGGGTAGTCAGAATATAACAGGGGTTGTCATGGAGCCTGGGGAAAGTGGGGAATGCAGGGCAGGCTTGAGGCCAAGGACCCAATTGAGGGCCTTCCTCCAGGTCCAACCCAGTAGAGATGTGTGTAATTGTCTCTCAAAGCAGTTACCCCATGGCCTGGGAGAGCCATGAAAGGCCAATCTCACCCTTACACACCAAGACGTGCCTCAGCTGAGTGAACATGTTAGCCATGTCCCAGGGGACTTGTGTGTCCGTGAGTAAGTCAATGTCTGATAGTATGTGTGTGTTGGGGGAGAAGGAATTGAGGGCTGGCATGACCTTTTAGTGTGTGGAGCATTTTCCTTCTTTGTTGACTAGTCAGAGTAACTTTCTGTGATTTCACAGGTAAGAGTTCTGTGGTAGGTCACAGAGATGGAGTGGTAGGTACCCATGGTGGCCACCTGTCCTTGTCTAATCCAGGATGTGTCACTTCCATCTGTGATAGATGCTTCTCTCCTCACCTGAACTTATGTTGCTGGGTGTGGTCGAACAAGGTTATGATGAGCAGTTCTGCCTACCTGGTCACATTACAGCCCACGTTCAGACTCTCCATCTCTCCTCAGGCCTAGAAGCCTGTTGGGAGCTGTTGTTTTATTGCTGTAGAAGATATGGCCTTGCTCACCACCCTAGGAGACTGCATGTAATTATTTTATTAGGTCTCACCTGACGTTTCACAAAGCACCTTTCATTCTTCTAACTTCAATTAGCAACTTGTCCTTTTCTCTGGAGGATATATCCAGCATGGCCCAGACTAGTGGAGCCATAGATGGGACAGATCCCTGAATGGTCACAGATGTGAATGGCCCTATGGCTCATGCTTTGCTTAAACTGCTGATCACAAGAGATGACCCTGTCTCTGGTGTCACTGTCGTCGCTGATGTCATTGTCTTAGAGCATCAACATTAGCAGGCATCACTTCCACCCTTTGGAGCACACGTGTCTTCCTAAGGCATTTAGAAACTTACAGTTTTGTTCATCTTTAGCAGGAAAGCCTCTAGTTCTCACCATTTTTATGACCTGAGTTGGCATTAAAGTAACTTGGAGAACGAACACATCCATTTGCCCTGATAGGGAGGGCTGGCATCATGGGCTAGTAATTTGTGCTGCCACTTAGAAGGGCCTATGGTAGGTTTAATAGATTGCTTTTGTCATCCTGAAATTCTTAATTTGAACAAAGAACCGAGAACTTTCACATGACTTTTCATAGTTCTGCCCCTAGGTGTGACCATGGGTTGGAAAAATTCTGTAATGTGACCATCAGAGGGCAGCACAGAAGCAAGGAAACCTGGAGAAGCTTTGAAGGGATACAGAGAAGTATTTGGCTTTTTCTACTCTATTTATGTCATTACAAGTGTCTAATGAACAGGACCATCCCATGCCCACCTCTGTAGCTTAAAGAAGGAAGGTTATCTGTCTATGATATAGTGCAGAGATTCAAATTTAAAGAAATCTCAGGTAGTTGGCTCAAATGTGAATGGCATTAAGCAGACACAATACGCCTAGACTAAATATTGGTCTTTAGAAAAATACTGGAGAGAGAGAGAGAAAGAGAGAGAGAGAGAGAGAGAGAGAGAGTAATGAGAAAGAAAGCAGCTGAGTTTTCATCTTCCAAGAGGAAAGACCTTGCAGTATATAATGCCAAAAAGTAAAAAATTACTAAATATACTCAAAAAAACGTAATTTAAAGAAGTCTTTGGTTCCATCCCATGGGGGCTCTCATTGTTTGGGGCAGATATCCTCAGTATGGCCCAAAGAAACCAGAACCTTCCTGTGATGAATTTTAACAGAACACACAGAGACACAGGGCTTATCATGGCAACATTCAGTGTTGTCACAAATACAAGAAAGAACATCCAACAGGGGAGAGCTGGAACCTGGCTTTGCTTACAGTGTGAATATCAGACATAGAATAACTATTTCATGTTCCACCTGCAGGGGGAGTTAAAATCTCCTTGGGTTGTAGATGATTGCCTCAAAACAATTGACCTTCTCTGGGTCTTACACACTGATTAAGATCTGTCCTAGAAGCCCAAACGACTTGGCTCTTTGTCCAAATGATATATAATGGGCACTGGCATGTTCTTTGAATTTGTTTTGTTATGTTTTTTTTTTTTATATATATCAGGAAGATAAAATTAAAATAAATGGTGATAGAAATAAAATAAAATAATATAAAATGAAAAAGAAAAAAAAATTACAATTCTCTTTTCATTAACCAGAACATAAGTGGTCTGCCTTCATTTTTAAGAAAAGTACTACTTATTTAACTGAATGTTTCTGTATTGGGAAGCACACTAATGTTGCATTTTCCCAGATGATCTAAAACGGCAGGACTGGAGAATTGACTTGCTAAAGTTTACTGTTATTTCCTGGATGAAAACACTGGGAAATGGGCACGCTGCATTGGTGTCAAGCAACAGTCCCTCTGCAGCCTCTGTAGCCACAGTCCAGGACCCAGCAGCTCCATAGCCCTGAGTGTGGGAGAGTCACAACCCACATCGCATACAACCACCTCCCTTCTTCAAAACTCACACTTCAATTCTGTTGTCAGAGATTCCAGGAATTGCTGTCTTCAGCTTCTGAGGTTTTGATGTTTTTTTTCCAAGGGGTTTAGGAGAGAATGAGTTAAGCCCATCCAGGGTATCTTTCCTTTACATAATTGGGCCACCTCTATTGTAACATGTGCAAAACAAAGATCTTTATCCTCCCCACCTCCCAACCTGATCCTCCCCAAATCCTCCTCTTCTTAGTCAAGGTCAAATCCATCCTTCCAGGAAATCTTGGCATTATCCTTGCTGCCTCTTTTGCTCTCACAGTAATCTCTAATCCATCAGTACACTTGCAGTCGGTCTACACAGTATAGATAGAACACAAATACTCAGGTACAAGCTGCCATTACTCCTACTTGAGGTCATGGTAACAGTCTCCTAACTGGTCTTCCTGCTGCCTCCTTCACCCACCTTATAGCCATCTCCCCAGAGTAAGACCTGTGAATCCTTAAGCACAAGGAGAACTTCAATGGCCACACAGGACAACTGAGATGGAAAATCCCAAACACGGCTCATCTCAGATGTCTCCCTCCTCCTCATCCCTGTCCTCATTGGTCCTTTATTTTACACCTGAGACTCTTCAGCAATCTGGAACATTTCATCTGTCTGGCTCTCCAGACAATCTACTTAACCAGTCTTCCCAGCCCTGCCAAACATTCCCCCCCACCACCACCTGGGTCCTCAGCTACTGAGAGTCATTGGAGCTTTGGGTCCTCTCCACCATCACAGGCTCTGGAGAGGCTCAGAGACACCAAGAACAACTGCCTGAAGCTGAAAAAGGCAGCTGGAAATGGGAAATGAACCCTTAAAATACACACACTTTATACTTATCACGCCTAGAAATTTTCTGGTTGAAGCAGGATGTTCTCAAAAGCCTCGGAGTTCTTAACACCAAATTTTTCCCTTTAAAAATCTTTATTTAATTGCATTTAAAATCACATAACATTAAATTTACTATCATGAACCAATACACTGAACCCATGTACAGTTTAGTAGCAATATATATACAGTATATTCTTATTTTGGTGAAAACAAATTTCTAGCACTTTTCCAATAGTGAAACTGAAAACCTATACCCATTGAATAACAATGTCCTATATCCTCCTCCCTCAAGTACCCAGCAGTGACCAACATTCTTTGCTTTTGTAAATTTGAATACTTGAGATACATATAAGTGGAACACACTTTTCCTCTCTTCTTGTGACTGGCCTGTTTCAAGGAGCATACAATACAAAATATATATTTTTATAAGGCAGACTAGGGTACCATTGTATATGTATTTACTACATTTTTTATGTTACTCTATGAAAGATAGAGTTGCTTCCACCTCTTGGCTCTTGTGAATAATTCTACAATAAAAATGGATAGGGGAACAGGTCAGGGGTCACCCTGGGGTTATGTGGGGTCAGAGAAGAAGTGCAGCCCTCTCCTTACACATTGTCACCTGAACAAAGAAAATTCTGCAGAGGTCAGGACCATCCTCTGGTAACCATCACAGAGCTCACTGTGGACTATGAGTGGCTGAGATGTCTCAGAATGTAGCAGGACCCCAAGTCCCAAGCCCACTCTCAATCAGTCCTTGGTCTTTTCACAGAGCCCACAAGAGTGCCCACCTTCCTAGCCAGCAACACCACAGTCACAGAGCATGAGGATGCTGTGGTCCTTACCTGCTACTCAACTGTAATCCTCACCCAATGGTTCTTCAATAACATGAGTCTGTAAGAGCATGAAGCTGTCCGGGAGCAACAGAACACTCACCATAGACCATGTCAGAAGGAAGGATGCTGAGGATGATCAGTGTGACATCACCAACCTTATCAGTTTCTATGAAAGTGAGCTGCTCAGTTTGGATTTGAAATATGAATGACACACCTTCCCTCCTCTATGTTATTAAAGTCTGAATAAATGTTTTGCACTGTTTAAACAGATTTGTTGTGAAGGTGGAAAGTCCTTAGAAGACTTTAATTGAGTCAATAATTGTTCAGAATTGTGAAATATTCTGTCATGGAACTCAACAATTCCAGCAAATAAGGCGGTCCGTGTCTCATCAGCCACATGCAGACCTGCAATGGATGACCCTGTGTCTAGCCCTTTGTGACCTGGGGCTCAGGCCAGACATCTGTGTCCTGTATATTTTTTCAATGTTTTTACAAACTCCACATGCCTCTCCTTAGAGAGTCCACAGATCATTGGAAAAGGGAAATAAATCTCTCTTCTGCTCATGAGCTTTACTGGACCTCAAGTTCTTCTTACAGAGCGAGGGACAGAGCAGGCAGCAGACACCATGGAGTCTCCTTCAGCCTCTGCCCGCAGATGGCTTGTTTCCAGGCAGGGAATCTTGCTGGCTGGTAAGGAGCGGACAGTTCCTGTGTGTGGACCCCAGAGGATGGGAGACAGAGACTGGCTGGGATCTTCTAGGGAACACTGCGCTCTGAGAATGGAGGGAGGGCTTCTGTTTGGACCTGAGGGGAGAGGACATGGATACAGAGTCGGATGGGAAAGAGGGTTCAGAAACAGAAAAATCTCATAATCTGCAAGTGTTGCGGGGCAGGAAAACTTCAATTGCTCTTCCTTTCCTAAGTTGTTCATTACTGAATAATGAATTTTGAAAACTGATGACAATAATAATAATTTACTTCAGGAAACAGGAGAAAAATCTTAACCAGGAGCGCTATACATAGTTCTTACCATGAACCTCAGAAATGGGCACATACACCCCAGCAGGTGTCCTCCCTGCAGGGCTGGGTCCTGCCCAACTGTCCTTCCTTGCAGGCCTGGTCCCTCCCAACGGCCCTCTTCTGCCAGCCTGGTCACCAACAACTGCCCTCCTCTGCCAGCCTGGTCACCCCTAACTGCCCTCCCCTACTGGCCTGGTTCCCCCGAGCTGCCCTCCCCTGCTGGCCTGGTCTCCTCCAGCTACCCTCCTCTGCCAGCCCAGTAACGCCTATCTGTCCTCCCCTGCAGGCCTGATCGCCCACAACTGCCCTCGCCTGCAGGCCTGGCCTCCTTAACTGCCCTCCCCTGCTGGCCTGGGTCCCCCACTACTGTCCTTTCTTGTAGGCCTGGTCCCTCCCAACTGCCATTCTCTGCCGGCCCAGTCACCCCTAACTGCCCTCCTCTGCCTGCCCGGTCACTCCTAACTGCCCTCCCCTGCTGGCCTGATTGCCCACAACTGCCCTCCCCTGCAGGCCATCTTATGGTGACCATCTTGTGTACACATGGGGGCAGCCATTGTTGACCACATGGGGGCAGCCATCTTGTGTGTTGGAGTGATGGTCAATTTGCATATTACTCTTTTATTAGATATGATGCCTTTGGGATTATAGTATGTTTTATTGAGTCTGCAGGTGGCTTTTAGTAGTATGGACAGTTAACAATATTAAATCTTCTAATTTATGATGTTGTTAATGAGGATGGATATTTAAAGAAGCAATTGCTTTGTTCCCTTTTTCTTCAGTCTCTTTGTACTCATCCCTCTGTGGGAGTTTACAAACCTCTCCTAGCCCAAGACTCTCTAAGGTGAGTACAGGACAAGGGTTCCAGAACTTTAGATCCAGGGCCTATGTGAGGGGATTAATTAAGCTGGACTTTTCCCCCGATCCTTCTGTTTCCCCCTCTGGTTTAACTGGCTGTAAACCCCATGGGTGACTCTATTCTGTTGAACATCCTTTTTTTTCTGCCAATTTTAGCTCAACTGAAACAATTTTGTCCTATATAAATAAGAACCTTTAAAAAAACAAATAAGAACCTTATTTACTAGAAGCCTTCCGATTTAAGAATATTGGTAACTGGTTCATTTGACACATCACTAGTCTTTCAGAAATATTTGAAAGTCTTTCACAAGAAATGTAGTCAAATTGTAGTAAGAAGCTCGGAATATTCCTTGGCATGTGGAATGGGGAAACTGAGACAGAGAGCTGAATAAACTCGTCTGTCAATTTACCGCCAGATACAGGAGGTCACCAGGGCAGAAAGCCTCAGGTACCTAGCAATGGGCCAAACTGTTCCTAGATCTTGCCTTCAGGGTGGCCTTTCCTCTCCTGGAATACCATTGGTCATGTGGCTTAGACCTCCTGTCCTGCTGTTGACCAATCAGTGCAGACCATGATCTGAAAGGGCAAACCTGGAAATGCTAATAAATATTCTATTGAGATCTTCCCTGAGACCTCCCCTAAGTCCTCACCTGTGAAAAGTAGATAAAACCCTTCAAGACAAAGAAGACAGCATGTGCTCCCATTGGGGCACACCCCTTCAAAATTCCTTTTCCAATGAATTTTCTTTCACCTAAACTCTAAGTGGTACCCAGGAGACATGCAACCAGGGGAAAAATAGGCAACTGTAGGTCATCTTGGGTTAACCCCCTGAACTTGTCCCCAAGTCCCCTTGTCTCTGGCTCTCCAGTGAGCTGACAGCAACCTTGCATAGGCTCACTTCTCTCGCATTAAATTGCTAGAGAGCCGAAGCAGCCACACCTTGTCTCTCTCCTACTGCTTCTTCTATTCCAGGCCCTTCTTTGTTCCACTGTCCCCAGCTTTAATAAACATAGTCTCAAAGTCACCTGGACTCATATTCTGAAACCTTTCCTGCATGAAGTCAAGTACCTGCACACTACCAGCTGGTCTTAGGCAAATTCGCTCAGGGCCTGGCTTTTATTTCTGATAACATTTGAAATATAGAGGGAATGCTATTGCAAAAGGAGGGAAAGAAAACTGGGTGTGTTTTTTAAAAATATTTTTATTGATTTCAGGGAGGAATGGAAAGAGAGGGAGAGATGGAAACCTCAATGATGAGAGAGAATCATTGATTGGATGCCCCCTGCATACCCCACACTGGGGGGTCAAGCCAACAACCCAGGCATGTGCCCTGACTACAATCCAACTGTGACCTCTTGGTTCATAGGTTGATGCTCAACCACTGAGCCACGCCAGCCAGGCTGGGTGTTTTTAAGAGAAGTTAAAAGTAAATAGTTTGACCTAACAAGTTAATTATTTCTGAATGAGTAAAAAGAGACAAACTGGAAACAAGGGAAGCTGTAGAGGTTAGTGGAAAAGGAATATTGAGAAATTTTATGTAGAAATGCTAGAACCTAATTATGGGGATATGCTTATACCCTAACCCAAGAAAGACTACTAACTATATTAATTCAAATGAAGCTGAAGTAGCTATGAAAACATGGCGCTCTATAACTTCCTGCTGAGGCATAGGAAATTTACTTATAATACTCTTACTGTCTTCCTGTTCTAAGAAATTTTTAGATGGTAATTGCAATATACGGCATTGGGTTCTTACAGCCTTGTCCCCAAATAAACTTCAGGATTACAGTTCCAAATTGCACAACCAGCAGGAATCAGATTAATAATTAATGGCTCTTGAGTGTTTCCAATGGGAAATGAGTGGACCATTGCAAATGGGAACCCATCTCATGAGCAGATTGTAAAAACTGAAGAGGTGTATAGTGTGCCCTCAAACTATAAGCAAATGTTGAAAAATACAGAGAAATGAGACAGACAGTAAAATTTGAATCATGATAGCTTATAGGTTAGGAATGATCCAAAATGTTTTTCTTGTGTGTGTTTTTTTTTTTTAAATCCTAAACCAAGGATATTGTTTCTATTGAAATTTAGAAAACTACAAGGGAGAGAGGAGGGAGGGGAAGAGAGAGAAAAAGAGAGAGAGATGATTGGCTGTCTCCTGCACACATCCTGATTGGGAACAGGGATTGAACCTGCAACCCAGACACATGACCTTGACCAGGAAATGCAGACTGATACTCTAATCACTTAGCGACACTGGTCAGGGCCAA
Source organism: Plecotus auritus (assembly GCF_963455305.1). Taxonomy (NCBI): domain Eukaryota; kingdom Metazoa; phylum Chordata; class Mammalia; order Chiroptera; family Vespertilionidae; genus Plecotus; species Plecotus auritus. Next base: position 17,728,615 of record NC_137785.1, read on the forward strand.
AGTGTTTTTCTTAATGAAGACCTGTGGAACCTGACTGGCTCCCATTTACCTGCTTTTCACTTTTGAGATATTTTGACCTTGACTTCCATCCAAGGTTGCAGTCTTGGCCTATCCCCAATGGTCAATTGTTCAGCTGAATGAACTAAGACTTCCTAGCAATGAGCCTTTCTAGCAACATGGGACCACGTTTCCAACCAAAAGGTTGGTCATCAACGAATCATTCCGTTTGATTTATGACCCAAAGGTGGAGGTGTGGATGCAAATGGGGCCACATACTAAAGCTGACAAGCTCAGAGGAGGCCTGCATAGTATGATTTGCAAAATCACAGACCTTAAGTAACCACATAGGGTGGCCTGAAATTACAAATTTGTAACTAGAAGAGAGTCACGGTGGGTAATTACGATTTAGGTATTTTTTTCCTGACAAAGCTGAATCTTTATATTAACTGAACATGTCTATTGTCTTTTTGCATTCGTGATAACTTACTTTTGGAGTATCAGGAAAAGATTTTCTTTTTTTCTGGACCCTCACTGCACCAGAGGAGAAGCCACAGCACCGCTCATTGTTATTGTCATCATGTTAAGTTTTAACTGCTAACTATAATCTATCAACCAGTGTAAAAGAAGTATGTGTCTGTTTTACTTTTTATCCAATCTCAGAGATTTCCCTGCTTTGCTTTCTCCCACCTCCATAATCTATCACCAATGGATTTTATTTAAGCACTTATGCCTCCTGCTTTGATTGTAATGTGTAACGTATGGTGCAAAACTGTCACCTTTCGTTGAGATTTTGCTTCCTGGCAATTGTTGTCAGTTTGACTCAATAAACTCATAAAAATGCTCTACGGGTTTAAATTCCCAGCTTCTTATCAAGATTTGGCCTTTATGGCAACCTGTCCTCACTCTGAAACTATCCAGAAGCCTGTCAGGAGTTTCCTCATCAAGGAAAATAGACACTCTTATTGCCTGTATCACCCAGAAAATTTTAAGAATTTAAACTGCTCTATGCTAAGAACCAGGAAATATCTTTCTATGACATCAATTGAGATTTTTTGAGGTGAGATCATTTGCCCAGAGTCACACAGCCTGCTAGTGGACTCAAACATGCCATGTATTTTCTATTGGCACTTGACATCTATGCTCCTCCCGTCCCTATGTTTCCTCCTATATCAGAGGGGCAGAAAGGTTAAATAGGACCTTTTCCACTTCTAATGATTCAGAATCCAGGTGGGAATTCATTTCAGCCTCTGAGATGCACTTGTGTATAGTTTGGGCTCTGGAAGGGAGAAGGGGCTGTGATTCCTGCTCCTGGTGGGTGGGCTCTGCAGACAGAGTTTTATGTGAAGGAGCAGGTGTTTCTTTAGCTCTGGGTGGGGCTGTGGCAGTGGGAGCTTGAAACTGGACTTCCTGTGTCAACTCCCTAAATTCCATTTTTCTGGCCCTTCATTGGTTTTGCAAGCACCTAACTCTCTCTTCTAAAGATCTTTCTGCACAAATGTTAATGCCTGGTTTACTTGTAATAGTCCAAAACTGGATCAACACAAATGTCCATGAATGGGTGAATAGATAAACAAATTTGGTGAATCCTACAATGGAACAGACCTGAGACATTAAAAAGGAAAGAACTATTTCAAGATACTTGTGTTGATTAAAGAAGCTAAAATTCGCCCAAAATTACATATTATATGGTTCAAATTATGAAAATGTCAGAAAATGCAAATGCTCTATAATGACAGAAAGCACATAAGCGTTTTCTTAACATTATTGGAGGGAGTGGGAGAGGGACAGAGTGAGGAGACTATAAGAGGGCCTGAGGAGGCTTTAAGAGTGAAGAACATGTTCATTTTCTTCATTGTAATAACTCCTCTGGTGCATGCACCTGGCAAATCTTAATGAATTGTATACTTTCAATATGTTAAGTTATATGATATGTCAACTAAATCTCAGTAAAGATGTTAAAATTTAAATATACACATATGAAATATGACTTAAGTGTAAGGTGAATAGAAAATTCAAATCTGTAACATGACTTTTTTTTTGCACATTTTTCAGCTTATCCATTAAAGGGGGCTGAGGTATTCCACAGCCTGCAGCCTCCTCAGGTATCTTCCAACCCCAAGTCAGCAGCACCCACAGCCCAGCGGGGTCCCATCTCACCAGCATTACTAAATCCACATTCCTTCTCACTCTTCACACTGCCCACACTGAACTTTGAAAGCTCCTCCATCCAGCCAGGCACCTGCCCACCAAAGTCCACTCCTCTGTAGGCAGCTCTTCCCCATCACCCTCTGCCCAAAGGGTGAATGGCCACTCATGCTTCAGGTCTTAGCCAGGAAGTCACTTTCTCAGAAGTGCTCTTTGGGATCCGCAGACAAGCTGAGACTCAAGTACATACAACTCTTTCTTCATGGTCCTTCTCTGGATTATAATTAACTCCTTAGTGCTGTGATTTCTCTGAGAGCCTGTCTTTGTTACAAGGTAATCTCCATGAGCACTGGTCCCACCTATGTCCTGTTCTCTGAGTTCCCAAGGCCCATCCCAGGCCTGACACATCACAGATTCTCAGTAAAGACTCATTAAATGGATGAGGGAAACCACACAATGGAAGTCTGTCACCTGTGTGACACTAGTGTTCCTTATAGGCACGAAGGCATTGGTGTCAGCATGGGAGGAGGCCAAAAGTGTCCGGGGATGACCCAGGGATGGGTTTTTCCCCCCTCATATAATCAGGGGGGCAGGAGACAGAACCAGCTAACAGTGAAGAGTCAGACCTTCCTTCATTCCCAGAAAATCATAGTCCTCCCCATTTCCACCTTGTGAGTGATGTTTCATATTCCTTGGGCCTGGACAGCAGCCTGTGTTCTTTGTCTTCTCACAGAGCCCTGACCTGGCAGACACTCTGGATCTTGCACCCCAGATAGAGGTACTACCATGGGAAAAGAGAGCTCACACTGACCTCAAAGGATTCAGGGGATGACTCCCAAACCCAAGGTCCCTGGTCCGTGGGACAACTGCCTGTAGCACCTGAACATCTCACCCACCCATGATGTCCTGGGGATCAAGGGGAACGTTCTCAGCAGGATGGGACAGGAGAATCCAGGATCTGGGGTTGCTTCCATCTCAGAGGTGCTGAGGGTCCCATAGGGGACTTCCTTTCCCTAACAGAGGAGCTCACAGAGTCCCCGTGGGTGACACTGCATATGGAGCCGCTCCAGATCCTGGGCCCTGTGGGGAGGCCTAGAGCAGATGACAGAAAGGGACACAGGGGACTGGATGCAACATCCAAATGCTATGATGGAGACACACAGTGTATTTGGGGGATCAGCCCTCCAGTTTGGCACACTCTACTAAAAGCCTCAGAAGACACATCAACAGACCCTGTTCTTGAAACCTTTGGGACAGAGAGCTACTCCTGAAACAGTACATCCACCAGAGGGGACAGTTCTTATGACACTGGACTCATAATTCTCTGGACCCTGGCCCCTCTGAGATAGAAGCAACCCCAGATCTTGTCCTATTGCTGGGCTCACCCTGCTCTGGGATGGAGTCAGCAGGCATGAAATCCACAGTGACTGGGCCCCGACTGACTGGCCTTTCAGCTTGAAGGCCAGAGACCACCTCTGCCCAGGTGTCAGTGCCATCTCCTACCCTCTGGTCAGCATCCCTGCTGCAGCACCTGACATTGGCTGCAGGTCTCCTCCTGCTCTCCAGGGATGACATTTAGACACACAGACAACACAGGGAATTCACATATGAACCTGGCTTTGCCTAAGGAGCCTGATTTCCTTCCCTTGCCCCCACAGGTGCTTTTGGACACCACCCTTGTGCCTGCACCATCCCACCTGCCACTTCTAGGGCCTGTAAATAAAAAGGGGGGATGAAAATAAGCCTGAAAAGCCCACCGGGTCACATGACAGGCCTGACAAACTCAGTGACGCACAGTGTGGTTTGATCACAAATGCCTAACTGGGCAGGTGATGGCAGGTAGTCATGTCACAGGCCCACAGTTTCCTTAGCAAATGTCAGAATTTACATTAAGTGAGCCCTTTCCCTGTTCTTATGCATCTGGGATAACATACCTTTGACACATCAGAGTAGTTATTTTTTTTTGCAAGATGATTTGAAGGCACAGACTCTGGGACCAGCATATGAGACAACATACATCTCATGTTACCTGGTTGCTTGCATAACCTCTCTATGTGCTGTAAATATTAATTATCCTGGACACACCAAAGTGAAGAAAAAAAAAAGTATGTGTTTCTCGATTTTGCTTTTATCAATTCTAGAGATTTCTTCACCTCGTAATGGATTTCACATAACTTTTTCCATCTTCTTTTTTTATTATAATGTATAAAATAATTTGCACAACTGCCATTCTCAGGATTTGAGATCTTGTTCCAGGCATATGACATTAGCTTGGTTCAAATAAACTCATAAAAATCTTCACAGTTTGGGAAGTTTCTTACTTTATCAGGGCCTAATAGCACCTGCTTTCTCAGGGCTCTATTTGCTGCTCCCCACGCCATGACTGGCACCATCCATGTACAAGGTGTGGTAAGGAAAGGAAACTCCCCCGGGCAGGGGACAGACACCCTACCTCAAAGTTCAGGGAGCACAAGGACAAGCTCAGCCAACAGAGGGAGAGTCTCCCAGAAACTAGCCCCTGAATACCAAGGAGCTCACAGCAACCTGGCCTCCCACCACAGCCATCTCTCCCTAGGGCACACAGGACACCTTCCCCTTCACACACAGGAACTGCAGGTCCTTCTGAGACTCCTGGTCCTGAGACCTTTCCTGGGTCTCTGTCCCTGGAAGCAAAGGCCAGGCTGGTGACAACCTGAGATACAGGGAGGGACCACTCAGCTGTCACCACCCAGCTTGACCCCTTCTCACCCCCGAGTCACCTCTGTGGCTTTCCTGCTGGGAGGAAATCCAACCTTCCCAGCCCATTTGAGAACACGGGGAAGATCCGGTGCCCTGCTGGATGTCTGTGTCATAAACAGAAATAATCCCCAGGTTTGGGGCCTGTGGGGTTCCCTGTGCAGACCCAAGGCCAAGAGAGCACAGGCCAATGCTTTGTCATCCTCTCAGGGGCTACGTGCCCCCATCAGACTTGCTGTTGGAGTGGGCTCCACTTGCCAGTAAGACCCACTTCCCTGAGAGATTGTCAGATTTCATTGTCTTATAGCATCAACATTAGCAGGCATCACTTCCACCCTTTGGAGCACACATATCTTCCTAAGGCATTTAGAAACTTACAGTTTTGTTCATCTTTAGCAGGAAATCCTCTAGTTCTCACCATTTTTATGACTTGAGTTTGGAATTAAATTAACTTGGAGAACGAACCCATCCATTTGCCCTGATAGGGAGGGCTGGCTTTATGGGCTAGTAATTTGTGCAGCCACTTAGAAGGGCCTATGGAAGGTTTAATAGATTGCTTTTGTCATTCTGAAATTCTCAATTTGAACAAAGAACCCAGAACTTTCACATGACTTTTCATAGTTCTGCCCCTAGGTGTGATCATGGGCTGGAAAAATTATGTAATGTGACCATCAGAGGGCAGCACAGCAGCAAGGAAACCTGGAGAAGCTTTGATGGGATACAGAGAAGTATTTGGCTTTTTCTACTCTATTTATGTCATTACAAGTGTCTAATGAACAGGACCATCCCATGCCCACCTCTGTAGCTTAAAGAAGGAAGGTTATCTGTCTATGATATAGTGCAGAGATTCAAATTTAAAGAAATCTCAGGTAGTTGGCTCAAATGTGAATGGCATTAAGCAGACACAATACGCCTACACTAAATATTGGTCTTTAGAAAAATATTGGAGAGAGAGAAAGAGAGAGAGAGAGAGAGAGAGAGAGAGAGAGAGAGAGAGAGAGACAGAGACAGAGAGAGAGACAGTAATGAGAAAGAAAGCAGCTGAGTTTTCATCTTCCAAGAGGAAAGACCTTGCAGTAGATAATGCCAAAAAGTAAAAAAAAAATTACTAAATAAACTCAAAAAAGTAATTTAAAGAAGACTTCGGTTCCATCCAGGGGGGTCTCTCATTGTTTGGGGCTGATATCCTCAGTATGGCCTAAAAAAACCAGAACCTTCCTGTGATGACTTTTAACAGAACACACAGAGACACAGGGCTTATCATGGCAACATTCAGTGTTGTCACAAATACAAGAAAGAACATCCAACAGGGGAGAGCTGGAACCTGGCTTTGCTTACAGTGTGAATATCAGACATAGAATAACTATTTCATGTTCCACCTGCAGGGGGAGTTAAAATCTCCTTGGGTTGTAGATGATTGCCTCAAAACAATTGACCTTCTCTGGGTCTTACACACTGATTAAGATCTGTCCTAGAAGCCCAAACAACTTGGCTCTTTGTCCAAATGATATATAATGGGCACTGGCATGTTCTTTGTATTTGCTTTGTTACGTTTTTTATATCAGGAAGATAAAATTAAAATAAATGGTGATAGAAATAAAATAAAGTAATATAAAATGAAAAATAAAAAAAAATTACAATTCTCTTTTCATTAACCAGAACATAAGTGGTCTGCCTTCCTTTTTAAGAAAAGTACTACTTATTTAACTGAATTTTTCTGTATTGGGAACAGACTAAAGTTGCAGTTTCCCAAATGATCTCTAAGGGCAGGACTGGAGAATTGACTTGCTAAAGTATTGCTGTAATTTCCTAGATGAAAAAACTGGGAAATGGACACGCTGCATTGGTCTCAAGCAACAGTCCCTCTGCAGCCTCTGTAGCCACAGTCCAGGACCCACCAGCTCCATAGCCCTGAGTGTGGGAGAGTCACAACCCACATCGCATACAACCACCTCCCTTCTTCAAAACTCACACTTCAATTCTGTTGTCAGAGATTCCTAGAATTGCTGTCTTCAGCTTCTGAGTTTTTGTGTTATTTTCCAAGGGATTTAGGAGGGAATGAGTTAAGCCCATCCAGGGTATCTTTCCTTTACATAATTGGGCCACCTCTATTGTAACATGTGCAAAACAAAGATCTTTATCCTCCCCACCTCCCAACCTGATCCTCCCCAAATCCTCCTCTTCTTAGTCAAGGTCAAATCCATTATTCCAGGAAATCTTGGCATTATCTTTGCTGCCTCTTTTGCTCTCACAGTAATCTCTAATCCATCAGTACACTTGCAGTAGGTCTACACAGTATAGATAGAACACAAATACTCAGGTACAAGCTGCCATTACTCCTACTTGAGGTTATTATAACAGTCTCATAACTGGTTTTCCTGCTGCCTCCTTCACCCACCTTATAGCCATCTCCCCAGAGTAAGAACTGTGAATCCTTAAGCACAAGGAGAACTTCAATTGCCACACAGAACAATTGAGATGGAAAATCTCCAACACGGCTCATCTCAGATGTCTCCCTCCTCCTCATCCCTGTCCTCATTGGTCCTTTATTTTACACCTGAGACTCTTCAGCTCTCTGGAACATTTGATCTGTCTGGCCCTCCAGACTCAATCTCCTTAAGCAGTCTTCCTAGCCCTGCCAAACCTTCCCCTTCACCACCACCTGGGTCCTCAGTTACTGAGAGTCATTGGAGCTTTGGGTCCTCTCCACCATCACAGGCCCTGGAGGGGCTCAGAGACAAGAGACCAACTGCCTGAGGCTGAAAAAGGCAGCTGGAAATGGGAAATGAACCCTTAAAATACACACACTTTATACTTATCAGGCCTAGAAATATTCTGGTTAAAGCAGGATGTTCTCAAAAGCCTCGGGGTTCTTAACCCCAAATTTTTCCCTTTAAAAATCTTTATTTAATATATTTAAAATCACATAACATTAAATTTACCATCGTGAACCAATATACTGAACCCATGTACAGTTTAGTAGCAATATATATACAGTATATTCTTATTTTGGTAAAAACAAATTTCTAGCACTTTTTCAATAGTGAAACTGAAAACTTATACCCATTGAATAACAATATCCTATATCCTCCTCCCTCAAGTACCCTGCAGTGACCAACATTCTTTGCTTTTATATATTTGAATACTTGTGATACATATAAGTTGAACACACTGTTCCTGTCTTCTTGTGACTGGCTTGTTTCATGGAGCATACTATCCAAAATTAACATTTTTATAAGGCTGACTAAGGTACCATTGTATATGTATTTACTACAATTTTTATGTTACTCTATGAAAAATAGAGTTGCTTCCACCTCTTGGCTGTTGTGAATATTTCTGCAATAAAAATTGATGGAAGAACAGGTCAGGGGTCACCCTGGGGTTATGTGGGGTCAGAGAAGAAGTGCAGCCCTCTCCTTACACATTGTCACCTGAACAAAGACAATTCTGCAGAGGTCAGGACCATCCTCTGTTGACCTTTACAGAGCTCACTGTGGATTGTGAGTGGCTGAGATATCTGAGAATGTAGCAGGACCCCAAGTCCCAAGCCCACTCTCAATCCGTCCTTGGTCTTTTCACAGAGCCCACAAGAGTGCCCACCTTCCTAGCCAACAACACCACAGTCACAGAGCATGAGGATGCTGTGGTCCTTACCTGCTACTCAACTGTGATCCTCCCCCAGTGGTTCTTCAAAAACATAAGTCTGTAAGAGCATGAAGCTGTCCGGGAGCAACAGAACCCTCACCATAGACCCTGTCAGAAGGAAGGATGCTGGGGATGATCAGTGTGAAGTCACCAACCTTATCAGTTTCTATGAAAGTGAGCTGCTCAGTTTGGATTTGAAATATGAATGACACACCTTCCCTCCTCTATGTTATTAAAGTCTGAATAAATGTTTTGCACTGTTTAAACAGATTTGTTGTGAAGGTGGAAAGTCCTTAGAAGACTTGAATTGAGTCAACAAATGTTCAGAATTGTGAAGTATTCTGTCATGGAACTCAACAATTCCAGCAAATAAGGAGGTCCGTATCTCATCAGCCACCTGCATACCTGCAATGGATGACCCTGTGTCTAGCACTTTGTGACTGGGGGCTCAGGCCAGACATCAGTGTCCTGAATCTTTTTTCAATGTTTTTACAAACTCCACATGCCTATTCTTAGAGAGTCCACAGATCATGGGAAAAGGGAAATAAATCTCTCCTCTGGGTTGGTTGGCTGAAATACATGGAGATCCAGTCAGATGTGGATTGTGGGTATGCAGAGATGGGCATACATTGAGGCCCTGAAGGGTTAGGGTTGGCTCAAAGTCAAGATGAGAAGTTGTAAAACCAGTGGAGTTTTGGAAGAAGGGGATCTAAGGGTGCTCTACAAGTGGGCTCTTTTGGGAAGGGCTCAGAATGAGGCTGAGGAATATGTATAAGGACTGACCAATCTTTTGACGGAAGAGCCACTGGATCTTCTGTGGTGGTGTGTGTATATGGGGGGGGGGGCATTCTCCCAGACTTGGATGGGTGTGCGGGATGAGACACAGGGTTGGAGGAAAGGATAAGGTTCTTGAAGACTCAGTTCTTGAAGGCAAGCTGAAGCGCCTGATGTACAGTCTTGAAGGAGACATGGGACAGTGGACAGGCTATAGAGAGTAAAGGATAGAAGAATATGAGCATTTTGTGGGGAGCTAGGAATCTGGAAAGCAATGAGGAACTGTAGGATGGGGACACCATGAACACACAAGATGAGCTTAGGGAGTTTGGGGATTTGAGTCAGGAAGGGAGTTGGAGTCGCATGGTAGTCAGACTAGAACAGGGGTTGGCATGGATCCTGGAGAAAGTTGGGAATGCAGGGCAGGCTTGGGGTTGAGGACCAAATTGAGGGCGGGAGGTGAGACTGTGCCTTAAGGGAGCCCTGTGCCCTGTACTTAGGCATCTTGGATAACATACCTTTGACCATCTTGGATAACATACCTTTCTTTGGTAGACCAATGGAAGGAAGAACCTCTGGCACCAGAATAGGAGACCACAGACCCCTCATGTTGCCTGGTCCCTGCACAGCCTCTCCACATGCTGTAAATTTTAACTCTCCAGACCCTTCCATGTAAAAATAATATGTATTTCTCCATTTTGCCTTTTATTCAATTCTAGAGATTTCCCAGATATGCTTTATTTCACCTTTGAATGGATTTCACACAACTTTGTTGTAATCTTCTCCTTTGGTTATCCTATATAATAAAAGGCTAATATGCGAATCAGCCTAACAGCGTAATGACCAGTTGCTATGATTCACACTGACCACCAGGGGGAAGACGCCCAACACAGGAGCTGCCCCTAGCCTGTAGGCCCAGATTGACCCATGGGGAATGGGGAACCAGCAGTGAGTGGTGGAGGTTGGTGGGGCTGGCTGCCAGCAGCTGGCGAGGATGGTCCTGATAGCAGGCTAGGCCTAGGGACTGTACTCGTGCATGAATTTCGTGCACTGAGCCTCTAGTAATGTATAAAATAAGCTGCAAAACTGCAGTTCTTCTCAGGGTTTGAGATCTGGCTTTCAGGCATATGACGTCAGTTTCACTCAAAGTCGTGTTTTTGCAGGTTTCTTACTTTGGCAGTACCCAGGAACACTGCTCTCTCAGGAGTCTCTGTGCTGCTCTCCCCGCCTCCCCCAAGCCTGGCACCACCCATGGGCAAGGCGGGGTGACCAGAGGAACGTCTCCCAGGCCAGAAACAGAGACTGCCCCAAAGGTCAATGAGCAGAAGGACAGACTCAACAGACAGAAATAGAGAGAGAGGGTCTCCCTGAAACCATTCCTGGAGGACCAGGGAGCCCACAGCCACCTGAGCTCCCACAACATTCCTCTCTTCCTAGGAAACGCAGGATACCTTCCTCTTCACACCCAGGAACTGCAGATCCTTCTGAGACTCCTGGTCCTGGGTCTCTGTCCCCAGAAGCAAAGGCCAGGCTGATAGCAACCTGAGATAGAGGGAGAGTCCCCTCTGCAGTCACCACCCAGCTTCACCCTTTCTCACCCCCATAGTCTGTGGCCTTCCTGCTGGGAGGAAATCCCACCTTCCCAGAGCATTTGAGAACACGGGGAAGACCCGTTGCCCAGCTGGGTGTCTGTGTCACAGAAATAATCCCCAGGTTTGGGGCCTGTGTGGCTCTCAGTATGGTGCTGACAGACCCAAGGCCAAGACACAGCAGAGGCCAATGCTGGGGTGAGAGGGTCATCCTCTCAGGGGGCAAGTGACTCCATTAGCCTTGCTGTTGCAAGTGGGCTAACACGGCCAGTAATATCCACTCACCTGAGAGCTCCTCAGAGGCAGAGTCTCTGGTCCACCGCACACCTGCTGTCAGAATCTGCATTTTAACAGGATCTGGAGACCCTCCCTGCGCTCAGGAGAGGGGGAGAAGCTGCCCCATCACCACATCAACAGATCACATTCTGGTTGGGCATCCACATTAGCTGGACAGCTGCTGAAGCAGCATCTAAGGTGTCACCTGTGCATCGCAATCTTTACAAAGTTTCACAGGTGATCCGATGCATATTCTTTATTCTCAGAAATAAAGGTGATCTGATGAACAGCTGGTGTGACATTCGTTTGTCAAGTTTTTTTTTTTTTTTAATATATTTTATTGATTTTTTAAAGAGAAGAAGGGAGAGGGATAGAGAGTTAGAAACATCGATGAGAGAGAAACATCGATCAGCTGCCTCCTGCACACCCCCTACTGGGGATGTGCCAGGAACCAAGGTACATGCCCTTGACCGGAATCGAACCTGGGACCCTTGTGTCCGCAGGCCGACGCTCTATCCACTGAGCCAAACCGGTTAGGGCCGTGTGTCAAGTTTTTTTGAGGTATCCCCAAAACTCTCGCTCTGAAGAGAAAAGTAAAATTCGAAAGAAGAAGGGCTGTAGGGGAGGCTACTGTGCAACTGATAGGAAGCTGGGGAATGACTGGAATAGTATGTCCCAGGCTAGTGCTTCCCCAAACACAGCTTGTGTGTGTGTGTGTGTGTGTGTGTGTGTGTGTGTGTGTGTTGTGTGTGTGTATGTATGTTGTCAGATTCTTCAGCAATTTCCAGGCAACCAAAATAGAGTAAAGGTAAACTGGAAAGGGGAAACAGAGTTGGCAAAAATGAGGGAAGCATCCTGGGCACAGGCCCCGCCCCAACCTACATGACTAGAAAAGTGCTCTTGTCCCAGGAGGAGGCTCAGTGCATGCTGAGTAGGGATGGCAGATTCTACTAGTCCAGGTAGCAGTGCCTGTGAGCTTTACTGGACCTCAAGTTCTTCTTACAGAGCGAGGGACAGAGCAGGCAGCAGACATCATGGAGTCTCCCTCAACCCCTGCCCGCAGATGGCTTGTTTCTAGGCAGGGAATCCTGCTGGCTGGTAAGGAGCGGACAGTTCCTGTGTGTGGACCCCAGAGGATTGGAGACAGAGACTGGCTGGGATCTTCTGGGGAGCATGGCGCTCTGAGAATGGAGGGAGGGCTTCTGTTTGGACCTGAGGGGAGAGGACATGGATACAGAGTCCGATGGGAAAGAGGGTTCAGAAGGAGAAAAATCACATAATGTGCAAGTGTTGAGGGGCAGGAAAACCTCAATGGCTCTTCCTTTCCTAAGTTTTTCATCACTGAATAACGGATTTTGAAAACTGATGACAATAATAATAATTTACGTCAGGAAACAGGAGAAAAATCTTAACCGGGCGCTATACATTGTTCTTATCATGAACCTCAGAAATGGGCACATACACCCCAGCAGGTGGACTACCCTGGGAACTGTGACTACAGCATCTGTAGACTGTTGTAGGCACTGGAAGTGCAAGATCAGACACGTTCCTGCTTCTATGTTCTATCTGGAGGAGACAGTCAAGGAAAGATCTGGATGTGATGTCAGGTACCCACAATTTTCATGAAGGGAACAGAGCAGGGACAGCTGAGACAGTGAAAGCAGAGGGTCTTTACAGGAGGTGGTCACCAAAGGTTTCTCCCAAGGACGCCCCTGAGTGTCTACAGGGGTATGTGAGAAGTGAGGGGGTGGGCCGGACAGACACCTAGGGAAGTGTATTTGAAAAAGGGAAAAGAACAGTGTCAGAGATAATGGTGGCCTTGCTGCTGACCATAACCACAGGAGTCACACACACAGACACACACACCGACACATGCACCAAGGCTGAGAGATGAAGAGATGTGCTAAAGATCCAGGGCCTCATCACTCCATACCAATACATAAATGCAAATATTGATCAGTTTCTCTCTTATTTCCTAGTCCTACTCTTTACTTTCTGGAGCCGGCCCACCACTGCCAAACTTGCGATTGTTTCCACCAATACTGCTGAAGGGGAGGATGTGATTCTACATATCCGCAATAACCCTCCTGATGCTTCAGGTTATTTTTGGTATCGGGGGAAGGGGCCGAAGGTTGTCATTATATTGCATTTTTTTCATTGGACATAAACGACATCGGAAGAGGGCCTGAATACACTGGTCGAGAGACAATAAACAAGGAAGGATGCTTGCTGATAAAGAAGGTCACCCTGGGAGACACAGGAATGTACACCGTGGTCACCCTCCTTCACAATTCAAAAAAGGTAAGAGGATTTAGATGGCTCAATGTATACCGTGAGTGATTGCTCTCTGACCTCTGGGTGTAGGGTGGGGTGAACTCTACTTCACAGGACTGACAGCCCTGGACTCTCCTCCATCCCCCTCTGTCTCACGTCCCAGGTTGGGTTTGGGCATGTGGTGCAGGACACACACAATGGAGACAAACTTCCTAAGATCAGAGTTCCCTTCCTGGATTTCTGCTCTGCAGACATTCTCCACATAGAGAAGGGCCAGTCTGATGGGAGTCGCTCAGCAGAGGGAGGCCAGTCTCAGTCCAGGTCCCTGGGCCCCTCCACATGAACATGACCCTGAGAAAGGCTCTGCAGGGTATCCTCAGAGAGAAGCCACACTTGGCAGCCCTTCCCCAGACCCCTGTCCCAGGGATCCTGACTCTAGAAACCCTGGGGAGCCTGTGTTAGGTTGGGTTTGCCTTCCTGGGAAGGGCTGAGTGTGTAACAGTTTCACAACTGCCTGATTCACAGGGCTCCTGAGCTACTCACCAGCCAGGGCTCAGCACCAAGAGGCACATTTGGGCAGGGAAGGAGCTTGGTCCTTCACCTGACACTGAGTGTGGAGATCACAGGCAGACAAGCTCCCCAGATCATTAGCTGACTGTTCTGGTGGACTTAGGAGAGTCCACAGAAAGGTCAGCATAACTGGGGAGAAATAGAGGATTAAAAATGCTCTGGCAGCTTCTCATACACCAGGGATCAACACAGGAGATTTTCTCTTGGAGTTGATTAATAGTAGATGCCTCTTATTTGCGCAGCTTCCCTACCTCAAGGTTCAGGTCAGGTACTGTGATTATGTTATAGTTAACACACTGATAACTTCATAGCCAAATATCCACTTTCCTTCAGTGAGGGGAAACCGAAGCATGGGGAAATACAGTCACTAAAACAGAGTCCCTCAGGCCCTTAGTAGCTGATCAGTGTACCTCAAGGTTGTTCTGCATAGCCCATTTCTCCTCCACCCCAGGGTCTATTAGGTGTCTGTGGTTCCCTAGACCAACTATTGGTTCAGATCCTTTCTTCTTAGGTGCCCTCAACTCAGAGGGAGAGATTCTGGTCTGGGGAGTGATAGCGAATGGAGCATTAATCAGTTTTTACTCTAAAACTAAATTACCTGCAGTAACAATCAGTTTCAGTGCTGGGAACGCCCAGGCCTTCCCCTCAAGTGGCTGATCCACCCCTTCCTGCACTCTCTCCCTGCACTGGACTCGAAACCACTTATTTGTTTCCTGATTGTTGGTGTTACTCCCACTGGATAGAAAGGAAAGAACTTTGCGTCCTTATTCCTCACTCTACACCTGCAACCAGTTCAGGGACCATCATGTAAAAATACACTCAATTGCTTTTGATGAATGAAAAAGAAATAAATGGTGATTGAATGAGCAATGAATTATCCAAAATCTCTTTAGAGACTGGGAAGTTGATGCCGAGTTCTTAGAATTCTAGCCACCTGGGACAGGCTACCTTTCAAGCCAGGGAAAGAGACCCATTTCACAGATTATTTGCTGCTCTCTAGAAAAATAGTCTTTCCTTCAATTGGTCTTAAGGTCTGGGGTATTAATAATAATTTTCTCATAGAGAAGAATTTTCAGTTTTTTTCAAATGTCTGTCTCAGAACCACCAAACACAAATGGTCCAAAAGGGCCAGAATGTCAGCAATCCATGCCCCCCTCTTGCCATTCATCACCCCTTCTGCATCTGCACAAGTCCTCCTCCCCTGCCCTCAGCAGAGGGAGGATGACTTTAATGACCAAGGGCAGAGCCACGGTTCTGCTGCCAGTCAGCTCCAGCCTGTCCCCTTCAGGTTTTTCAAGCTCATTCCTTGGACTCTGCTCTATCATTTATTGGCTCACTGGCTCATGTCAGTCATACTCACCTGGAAAACCCTGACCCAACCCTTGGGCCCAGGGCCTGGTATTCAGCTGACCACTGGCTTGTTCCTGGGACCCATGTGTTAGCCCTGCTCCACCCCCAGACTCTAGGATGCCCTGGAAAATATGCCTCATAGAATCACACCTCAGCAGGGTGATGAAAGTCCATGCATCCTGAAAGAATGGCCTCTGATCAGACAGGCATTCATTCAGTTGGTCAGGGAAGAACCAGGAGAACTTCAGAATGGTCTCTGACTTTCATTCTATGTCTTTCCATTACCAAACCCCGATTCTTAACTGACACCTGAGAAAGTCTGTGCTTTCTCCCATTTATGGAGCTGGAGGCCTTACATTCTCTTAGCCCTCAGATCCCCAGGCATTTGTCTTGTGATACATAGACCTGCCTTATTCTTTTAAGGAGTCACATTGGCTGAGAGGTGAGAGGTGCCAGCCCTGATTGGAGATGCCTTTGGATGAATCAAAGGTACCATATAGAGCATTGTTCTCTCTGTCACCTGCACACCTGAGTTACCCACACACAAAATCACAAGTAACAACTCCAACTCCTAGATTTTTGATTTGCATTTTCTTAATGATAGTGATGTTGAGCATCTTTTCATGTGTTATTGGCCATTTATATAACTTCTTTGGAGAAATGTCTGTCAAGTTCTTTGCACATTTTAAATCAAGGTATTTGATTTTGTTGTTGAGTTGTGGGAGTTCTTTATATATTGTGGATATTAACTCATTATCTTATATATGATTTGAAAGAATTTTCTCCCATTCCATAGGTCACCTTTCACTCTGTTAATTGTGCCATTCGATAAGCATAAATTTTTCACTTGGATAAAATTCAATTTATCTAGTTTTTTCTTT
Source organism: Plecotus auritus (assembly GCF_963455305.1). NCBI lineage: Eukaryota > Metazoa > Chordata > Mammalia > Chiroptera > Vespertilionidae > Plecotus > Plecotus auritus. The sequence goes on from NC_137785.1 coordinate 17,744,855, forward strand.
TTCCCCAGTGTTCTTAGTGTCCTATTTAAAAAATCATTGCCAAACCCGATGTCATAATGTTTCCCCCTATACTTTCTTCTAAGAATTTTATAGTTTTAGGTCTTACTTTTAGAATTCAATTCATTTAGCCTTAATTGTTGTATATGGTATAAGTTACAGTCCACTTCATTTGTATGCATGGGGATATTGCTGTTCAACACCATTTGTTTAAAAGACTGTCCATTCTCCATTGAGCAGTCTTGGCTCTTTTTTCCAAACCATTTGATTGTGACTCTTCTTAATTGTTGGAAGTATTACATATATCCCTTTTTGTTCCTCATTGACCCCTTCTAGCCCGTCCCCATCCCCCACCCCCAGGTCTTCACCACACTATTGTCTGTGTCCATGGGTTATGCATGTGTGCATACAAGTTCTTTGGTTGATCTCATCCCACCCACCCAAGCCTTCCCTCTGAGATTTCACAGTTGGTTCCATGCTCCTGTGTCTCTGGATCTATTTTGTTCATCAGTTTATTTTGTTCAGTGGATTCCACATATGAGTGAGATCATGTGAAACTTGTCTTTCTCTGACTGACTTATTTCACTTAGCATGATACTCTCCAGGTCCCTCCATGATGTCTCAAAGAGTAAGAGATCCTTCTTTACAACCACATAATGTTCCATTGTGTAAATACACCACAGCTTCTTTATCCACTCTTCTACTGATGGGCATTTAGGCTATTTGCACCTCTTAGCTATTGTAAATTGTCTTGCTATGAACATAGGGGTGCATACATCCTTTCTGAATGGTGTTTCAGATTTCTTAGGATATATATTCCTAGAAGTGGGATCACTGGTCAAATGGCAGTTCCATATTTAATTTATTGAGGAAACTCCACACTATTTTCCATAATGGTTGCACCAGTCTGCATTTCCACCAGCTGTGTACGAGGATTCCCTTTTCTCCACATCCTCACCAGCATTTGTCATTTGTTGATCTGTTGATGATAGCCTGACAGATGTGAAGTGATACCTCATTGTCATTTTAATTTGCATCTCTCTGATGATCAGTGAGTTTGAGAATTTTTTCTTATGTCTCTTGGCCATCTATATGTCCACTTTGCAAGAAGTATCTGTTTAGGCACTCTGCCCATTTTCAGATTGGATTGTTTGTCTTCCTTTCATTAACTTATATGAGTTCCTTATATATTTTGGATATTAACACTTTATTGAATGTATTATGCCAAAAATGTCCTCCCATACAATGGGCTCCCTTTTTGTTTTGTTGGGTTTTTGCTTTTTTGCTGTGCAGAAGCTTTATATTTTGATATACTCCCTTTTGTTTATTTTCTCCTCAGTTTCCCTAGCCCTAGGAGATGTATCCACAAACATGTTGCTCGGAGAGATCTCTGAGCTTTTGCTGCCTATGGTTTCTTCTAGGATTTTTATGGTTTCACAACTTACATTGAAGTCTTTAATTCATTTTGAGATTATTCTTGTGAATGGTGGTCAAGTTGTGTGGTATAGTTACTTTTTTTTGCATGTGTCTCTCCAAGTTTCCCAATACCATTTATTGAAGAAACTGTCTTGACTCGATTGTATGCTCTTGCCTCCTTTGTCAAATATTGAGCATAATGGGTTGGGTCAATTTCTGGGGTCCCTGTTCTGTTCCATTGATCTATATGCCTGTTATTGTGCCAATACCAGACTGTTTTGATTACAGTGGCTTTGTAGTATAACTTGATATCTCATATTGTGATCTCTCCAACTTTGCTTTTCTTTCTGAAGATTGTTGCAACTATTCTGGGTCATTTTTGGTTGATATAAATTTTTGGAGTATTTATTCTAGATCAGTAAAATATACTGTTGGTATTTTAATAGGGGTTACATTGAATCTAGAGATTGCTTTGGGTAGTATGGGCATTTTAATGATGTTAATTCTACCAATCTATGAACACAGTATATTCTTCCACTTTCTCTTTTTTCAGTGTACTGTAATTTTATGAGTACAAGTTTCCTCTATCTCATTCTCTCATCTCATTTTTTCAATGTCCTATAGTTTTATGAGTACAAGTCTTTTATCTCCTTGGTTAAATTTATTCTTAAGTATCATAATTTTTTATGTTGCAATGGCAAATGGGATTGTTTGTTTAATTTCTCCTTCTGAGAATTCATTATCAGTGTATAAAAATGTAATAGATTTCTGCATGTTAATTTAGTATTCTGCTATATTGTCAAATTTATTTATTAAATATAGTAGCTTTTTGGTGGAGTCTTTAGGGTTTTCTATGTACAATATCATGTATGTCATCTGCAAATAATGACCATTTTACTTCCTCCTATCCATTGGATGCGTTTTATGTTTTCTTCTTTTCTGATTGTTGTGGCTAGGACTTCCAGTACTATATTTTATAACAGTGGTGAAAGCAGACATCCCTATCTTATTCCTGATCTTAAGAGAAATGTTTGCAGTTTCTGCCCATTGAGTATGATGCTGGCGGTAGGTTGTCATATATGGCATTTATTATGTTGAAGTGTGATCCCTCTAGTTCCACTTTGGTGAGAGTTTTTATAAAAACTGTATGTTGAATTTTGTTGAATATTTTTTCTGCATTTATTGATAAAATCATGTAATTTTTGTCTTTCAAATTGTTTTTTTAATTATTTTATTGTTGAAAGTATTACATATTTTCCCGTTTTCCTCCATTGCCCTCTCCCAACCCTCTCCCCCACAATCTGATAGTTTATTTTGATGAAAAGAAGTTTTTATGCCATGTCACACTATTTTGTTTACTTGAGCTATTAGTAAGCTTTGAAATTAGAAAGTGTGAGAACTCAAATTGCATTATTCTGTTTTAAAATCATTGCAAACATTTTGGGGGTCCATTGAAATTTTATATGAATTCTATGATGGATTCTCCTATTTCTGCAAAAAAAGTCAGCATGTTTTTATAGGGATTGTATCAAATATGTAGATAGTTGGGGAAAATTCTAATCTGTGGACATGCCCATGTCTTTCCATTTATTTGTTTCTTCTTTACCTTTGTTCAAAATTTTAGGTAGTATACAGTGTATAAATCTTTCATAGCCTTGATTAAGTTTGTTGCTAAAGATTCTAGTCTTTCTGATGCTATTGTAAATGGAATTGGTTTTTTTTCTTCTTTCTTTTAAAAAATATATATTTTATTGATTTTTACAGAGAGGAAAGGAGAGGGAGAGAGAGTTAGAAACATTGATGAGAAAGAAACATCAATCAGCTGCCTCTTGCAAACCCCCTACTGGGGATGTGCCTGCAACCAAAGTACATGCCATGGACCGGAATTAAACCTGGGATCCTTGAGTCCACTGGCCGACGCTCTATCAGCTGAGCCAAACCGGTTAGGGTGGAACTGTTTTCTTAATTCCACTTTGGGATTGTTCATTGCTGTTGCAAAAATTGAAAATGATGATAAATGTTGATTTTTGTCTCCTACAACTTTGCATTATTTATTAGTTGTAACAGATGTGTGAATGTGTGTGTGTGGTGGGGGGGGGAGAGCAAAATCTTTAGGGGTTTCTTACATATAAGACTATGGCATCTTTTTGAAATATAATTTTTCTTCTTTTTTTCCCAATTTGTATACCACATATTTCATCTTCTCTTCTAATTATTTTTGCCATGACTTCCAGTACTAATTTGAATAACTTAGAACTGCAGCATGCTTGTCTTGTTTGCAATCTTAGGAACAATTTCCAAGTTTCTCCATGAAGTTTTGTATTAACCGTGGAGTTTCATGAAAGGTTTTTTATCATATTGAGTAGTTTCCTTCTATTCCTATTGTCCTGGCTTTTGTTGCAACCATAATGACATCTCTCCAAAATTTATTTCACTGTGATAGTCAATCAGCAGACCAGGGAATATAGTCCTGTTCAGACTGAAGAATCCTTCAGATGGAACTTCTGGTCCAAGGTCATGAAGACAGGTTGGGCCATCTTTATTGCCTAGTAAATTATTTAACAAAAGGTAAATGCCTTTTCACTTTCTGTAAAGTTGCCTTGGCCCCAGAGATGTACAGAAGTGGTAAACTTGCCTTTAAAACATACATGGAATTTTACATGAAGAGTGGGACCTCATCTTTTTTGAAATAAAAATAGTTCTAGAGAAAGGTCAATAAAAGCTCATGAGTGGGAAATTCCTACTGATAGTGAGATTATAGGACACAATGTCTGCGAAGGGGTTCCCTGTGCCAATACTATGGTGATGTCTGTTAGAACAGGTCAGGAGTCACCCTGAGGTGATCTGGGGTCAAAGAGGAGGTGAAGCCATCTCTTTTCCTTACATAGTGTCACCAGAGCAAAGACAATCATTCTGCAGAGATCCAGACAATCCTCTGGAAACTTTTACAGAGCTCATCATGGACTCTAAGTGGCTGAGATCTTTGAGGGAGGAGCATGGCCCCAGGTCCCAAGCCCACACTAAATCATTCACACCCTTTGTTTCTCCACAGAGCCAGTGAGAGTGCCCACAATCTTAGCCAGCATCACCACAGCCACAGAGAATAAGGACGCCATGGTTATGACCTGCTACACAAATGTGATCTTCACTGAATGATTGTTCAATGCTGAGAGTCTGCAGCTCAGGGAGAGGATGAAGCTGTCCTGGAACAACAAAACCCTCACCATAGACCCTGTCAGGAGGGACGATGCTGGGCACTACCAGTGTGAAGTGTCCAACCCCATCAGTTCTGCTGATAGTGTAGCAATTGAGCTGGATGTTAAATATTAGTGACCCTACTTGTCTTCTCTATGTTATTAAATACTGAATGAGTTTTTTTCACCCTTGAAATAAATTTGTTATGAAGGTGGAAAGTCCTTAGAAGACTTGAACTGAGTCAATAAATGCTCAAAAATGAGAGCTAGCATTGAGGTTATTGTTGACTTAAGCTAACATTCCACACCAGATCCCACTTCTGGCTGGTCCCATTTGCACCATCTCCACAGTGAAGGTGACAACAAGTCCCTCCCAGCACGGGTAGTGGTCATGTGATGACCAGTGGGAGCATGCAATAAGCTTCCAGGAATCGAAGCTCTGTCCCTTTTCCAATGGGTCCTGTGGAGGGCACGTGGACACTGTTTTGGACAGCAAGAATGTACAGGAGGACTCCCATGTGGGTATCAACACTGATCTTTTTCTTCCTGTTTTACTTCTCCCAAAATATTTCTAAAGCCCTCTTAAATATTTTTATTTTTTATTTTTGTGGCAGTGGATCTATTTCCATAAGTTCAGTAGGACACTGTCTTCCTTGTTAATAGGATATAATTGGAAATGCTGAAAATACAACCAAGGCTTTGGCTCAAATGTCTTAGTTCAGACTGATGCTCACAGAATTAAAAATGACCTCACTCTTTATGGAGCTATTTTGACCTGAAGGGTATTTTGGAATCTCTTAAAGAAGAGGGCATCCCCCAAAGCTAGAGAGACTGCAGGTGAAGTGTGAAGGTGAGGCTGCCGAACCTCAAGAAGCTGTTAAAACTCCCATCTTAGTTTTCATAGAAACACCTGCATCAGAGCAAACTATGAGGTGAATGTCATTCCTCTGCACTTAGATCACTAATCAAACAAATTGAGTGACAGCCATGTTGGAGGATTGAGAATACTCTTCTTCCTTGGAGATGTCATTTCATCAAAGGGAAGGTGACTGTAGAGAGCAATGTAATGTCTCCGTGGAAAATTCTAGAAGCACAGCCTTCTGGGAGATCAGATCCTGAGAAGGCTAAAAAGGGCTAATTTCAATGTAACCCTGATATTTGGAGGCTAGTGATCTGAACCCATGCCAGCAAGCTAGGTGTAACCAAAAATTAAGTCACTACCTTCTTCCCAGATACTGGTCTTGCAGAAACAGTTACAGAGGCCATGGGGCTGTGGACAGTGCACTGCCCCGGAGGGAGGGTTATTAATGCTGCACCCTGGCCAGGCCATCAGATATGGCCTGGAGACCCCCAACACCTGGGGGCCCTCTTGCAAGGCCCGCAAAAAGGACCGGAAGCATAATCCATGTTTGCATGACAAGGACCACAGGGAGATACAAGGGAGGGCCCCAACATGTCCCTTCACTCAGATTTGGAAGGCTGTTCCCTGAGTCCGCTGATGTATTAAACAGTGTCCCTCCATTTCTTTGAAGCATCCTTGGTTTTCCTTGGTCTTCTGCAACATCCTAGCTCTGTTCAGGGACTCTCAGCCATTTTTCAACTGCTTATAAATTGCAGGAACTGATGAAGATGCTAACTGGATCTTGTCTGAAAGATATTTAATTGTATTTTCCTCCACTGTGCAGAAAGCACTTTTGTTATGACCTGGGGGCCTTAATATTGCCTCAGAGTCACTTATATTTAGATGGGTTCTTCCTAACTGCAGGCCTCTGACCTCCACACTTTTAGAGAATTTTCTTCAGAAATGTAATCACAATTTGCAATTGCAGATTTTTTTCTCTGCCCTTTTGAAATATACATAAGTCTCCTTACAAACTTCCTACAAGTGTTATGTCCCATAGAATATTTGTCTCAAGAGCCTGGGCCCATCCTCTTGAAATTTAATCCTCCTGGTGTCCCTGTGTCCCAGTCTCTGAGGGAGGGTAGCAGCCTAAATTGGGTGAGGACATTTACAGCCAAGATGTGAAAGGACCTCTTGTCATGATTTCATGAGAAGTATTACTTTTCTTTTGTGTAAAGCCAAATAGCAAACACAGATGCCTGTGATTCCTGCTCCCATTCTTAAAATCTCCCCAGCCTTTTATTTTGAAGGTGTTGAGCTTAGTCTCACTGTCCTATTGCATGATCTTCAATAAAGTCTTTCTTGCCTCTTTAAATTTGCCCAATGCATGTTTTCTTTTGACATCACCTACCTGTAATTAGCTGATCCTGTCATCTTGCTCATGTTACCTTATTTTCAAATCTTCCAATATTTCCTTATCTGGCTATAATCCTCCAAGTAAATGTTTCCAACTTTCCTCCCTCACTTCTGACTTACCCTCCCAAACAGATGTCCTGACTGCCCAGATCCTTCTGGGGCCCCAGGTTGCTTTGGAGTGGTCTTTGTCCCAGAATCTGAGTGCACCTGCACAACAGCCTAACCATTAAGAGTATTCTCATTCCACCTCCGTTTTAACTGCACCTTCAAGGGAAAGATCACAGAGATTTTTAAAAAAATATTAAGTCATAAAACTCAAGAACTCCGGTAAATATGCAGGATCTTTGTCATGTCAGACACGTGCAAGCCTGCAGTGAACAAGCTTATTTTGGGCCCTCTGTGACCTGGAGCTCAGGCCAGACATCAGTATCCTCATTCTTTGCTGTTTTCACAAACTCCATGTGCCTGTTCTTAGAGAGTCCACAACCAGAACCTTGGGAATCGGAAATAAATCTCTCTTCTGGTTCTATTTCCTTTTCTGCTCCTTGTGGCCTATGGGGTATTTAGCTGAAATCCTTGGAGACCTGGCCAGTGAAGGACTGTGGATAAGAAAAGATGGATATGAGGGGGGAAGACATGAAGGCATGGTGTCTTCTCCAATTCAGGATGATAAATTATAAAGCCCGGAAAGGTTTGGATGTCAGGCATTATATGGGTTCAAGGGGACCTAGGGTGCTATAGTATAGGGCTTTTGGAGTGTCTCAGAATGGGGTTTATAATTATGAGTGAGAGGCCAACTTACCTATTGCGGGAGAAGCCACTGGAGCAGCTACGGTGAAGGGTGGAGGAGTGCCATTCTCCTAGACTTGGATGGGCATGAAGGGTGAGACACAGGGTCAGGGAAATGACAAGGTAGTTGAAGACTCCGTTTAATGCCCTGACATTCGGTCAAGAGGGAGCACCAGGCTGGCAGAGGACATGTGATACGGGGAAGGGGGAGAAGGAAATGAGCATTCAGTTGGTGACTAAGAGTCTGAAGAGCAGCGACTGATAGTAGAATAGGGACACTATGAACATAGAAGATGATCCCTGGGAGTTTGGGATTTGGAAGGAAGGGAGTTGGAATGCAGTGCAGGCAGATTAGAAGAGGGGTTGCATGGAACTGGGGTAAGGTGGGTAATACACGGTAAGCTTAGAGTTGGAAGTCAAAATTGGGGGTCTGAGGTGTCTAGTCTCCAGTTTTGACCTAGTAGAGACATGTGCAGCTTGCTCTCAAGGCACAGTCCAGAGGCAGCAGTTTCCACATGACCTGGGAGAGCCATGAAAGGCCGAATTTAATTCTCATACCACTAGACGTGGCTCAGCTGCACTAAGAAGCTAGCCGTGTCCCTGGGTATTTGTGTACCGGTAAGTCTGACTACGAAACTAGGGGCAGGCAAGGGAGTAGCTGATGGTGTGTGTTGGGAGAGGAGGAATTGAGGGCCAGGATAAACTGGTGTGAGTGGAGCCTTTTCCTTCTTTGTTGAGTAGTCAAAGTGAACTTTCTGTGATTCCACAAGTGAGAGCTCAGCGGCAGGTCACAGGGCTGGAGTAGTAGGTGCCCATGGTCTTGGCTACCTGTCCTCATCTTATCCGGGATGTGTCACTTCCCTCTGTGATGGATGTTTCTCTCCCCATCTGACCTTCTGTTGGTGGGTGTGATAGAACCCAGGTCTTGATGAGCAGTTCTGGCTACCTGGTCACCTTGCAGCCCATGTTCAGACCCTCTGTCTCTCCTGAGGCTTAGAAGCTGGTCAGCAGCTATTGTTCTCTTGCCTTAGAAGACATGGCTTTGCTCCAAACCATAGGAATGTGCATGTAATTCTCTATGAGGTAACACAAGAGGCTTCACAAAGCACCTTTCATTGTCCAAACATCGATTAGATGAAGGTACAAGCACAGCAACTTGTCCTTTATTCTGGAAGGTACCGTCAAGCATTGCCCAGATCATTGGAGCCATGAAAGCCTCATAGGTGGGTCAGACCCTTAATTGTCAGAGTTGTGGATGTCCTTATAGCTCATGCTTTACTTAAACCGCTGTTCATTAGAACTGACCCTGACACTGCTGTCACTATCATCACTGATGTCATTGTCATAGAACATCAACATTAACGGTATCCACTTCCACACTTCCGAGCACACGTGTCTTACTCAGGCACTTAGAAGTCTTATTGTTGTTCATCTTTAGTGGGAGGGTCTCTAGTTCTCACATTGAGGATGACTGTAGGTCTCTAGGTATTTTATGACTTAAATTTGGGGTGAAATTAACTTAGAGGATGAACACATCCATTTGCCCTGCTAGAGAGGGCCAACTGCACTGGATCCCAATATGTGCAGTCACTTAGAAGGGTCTGCAGTAGGTTTAATACTTTGCTTTTGCCATTTGAAATTCTTTTTTTTCTTTATTAATTAAGGTATTACATATGTGTGCTTATGCCCCCATTGTTGAAATCCTTATTGGCACTCACTTTACTTGCTTATGTCCCTAGCAGAGACCCCGGGCTGGAAAAAATGGTTTGAGCCTGGCCAGTGTGGCTCAGTGGATGAGTGTCCACTTATGAACCAGGAGTTCATGGTTCCATTCCCAATCAGGGCACATGGTCAGGTTGCAGACTCAATCCCCAGTGTGGGGCGTGCAGAAGGAAACCAATGACTCTCTCTCATCATTGATGTTTCTATCTCTACCTCTCTCTTCCTAATTTAAATCCATTAAAATTTTTTTGTTAAGAAAAAATGGTTTGGCCCTATCTGAAAGGTGCAATTTGTAATGTGACCAGCCGAGGGCAGCACCACCGCAAAGCAACCTGGAGGAGCTGAGAAGGAATGTGAAGGGGTTTTGTCTTTCTCTACTCTAATGAGCAGGACCACCCCTCTACCATCCCAGGAGCTCCCAGAGGAAGTTTCTCCATATATGATGTACTTCAGAGATTTGAATTTAAAGAAATCACAGAAAGTTGACTTAAATGTAAATAGTATTAAACAGACACAATAAAATCTACACTAAATACTGGTCTTTAGGAATGTACTGGGGAGACAGGATAAGAAGACTGTGTGTGTGTGTGTGTGTGTGTGTGTGTGTGTGTGTGTGTGTGTGTGTTGATGATGATGATGATGGGACAGAAAGCACCTGAGTCCTCATCTTCAAAGAGAGAAGAACTTGGATTAGATAATGCCTAAAGGGTGCCAGGGAGAGAATAGTAAGTAGTATCAAAGCACATTGTGTTTTCATCTAAGGGAACTGTCGTTGTTTGGGACAATGTCCTCAGCATGGCCCAGACAGAGAAGCCAGAACCTTCATGTGATCACTTTGAACAGAACATAGAGACACAGAGCTTATCACAGCAACTTTCAGTGTTGTCACACATACATACAGGAAAGAACATCCAGGGAGAGGGAACCTGGAACAGGGTTTGTTCATAGTGTGACTATCAGACACAGGATAACAACTTCATGTTTCACCTGCAGGAAAAGTTAAAATCTCTTTAAGGTTTTAAGTGATCAAATTAACAGAATATGCTCACTTCGGGTCTTTACATACTGATTAAGTTTTGTCTGAGAAACGCAAACTTCTTGGTTTTTTGTCCGAATGACCTATGATAGCCAATGACATGTTCTGTGTGGTTGTTTTCTTTTTGATATCAGGAACATAGAATTGAAAAACTATAATCTTTGGTTTATGAACCAGTCTGTAATGATCTGCTTTCCTTTTAAGAAAAGCATTACTTATTTAAGTTAAATTTTAATTATTTACTTATATATACGTGAGCTGACTGACATTACAGCCTCGAGAATGGTCTCGAAGGGCATGACTGGAGATTTCCGGGGAAATACCTGATACTTCTTAGGTGAAATAAAAAGGGAAATGGGCTGCATTGGTCTCAGGCCATAGCCCCTCTCTAGCCTCTAGGACCCACCAGCCCCATGGCCCTGAGTGCGGAGAGAGGAAAAAAATACACCTCACAAAACCACTCCCCTCTTCCAGACTCACACACTGAATCTGTTGTCAGAGATTCAGGAAATTGCTGCCTTCAGTTCCTCAGTTTTTTGTGTGTTTTCCAAGGGGGTTGGGAAAGAATGAGTTAAGCCAAGATCTTTATTTGCCCCACCTCCCAACCTGATCCTCCCAGAACGTTCCACTTCTCAGTCAAGGTCAATGCCATCCTTCCAGGTGCTCGGCTCAGAAATATTGACATTACATTTGATGCCTCCCTTGCTCTGACAGTAATCTCTAATCCATCAGCACACCTGCAGTCGGACTACACACTATAGATACAACACAAACACTCAGGTCCAAGCCACTATCACTCCTACTTGAGGTTATTGTAACAGTCTCCTAACTGGTCTTCCTGCGGCCTACTTGACCAACATTATAGCCATCTCCCCAGAGCAGGACCTGTGAATCCTGAGAGATGAATTTTTTTTAAACGCAAGTCAAGTCATCCCTTTTCTTCTCAAAGCCCTTCTGTTGCTCACACCTCAATCACACCAAAGTCCAAAGTCATCACCACAGCCCACAAGGTCCCACATTAGAGCTGCTCAAAGGGCTTGTCTGCACAAGACAAGGAGTTTCGCCCCGAAGGTCAAGCAGCTCAGTGCTTTGGTTGAGAAAGTCTTGCAATGAAGAACATGCCAGGAAAAATAAACAGGACACTGAGCGATGTGATTGGTCTACTTTCTGTCCCAGGCTCTTTAGCTCCTTGCAGATCACCCTTTGATAGCACTGCCATAAAAATAATCTGGTCCCTCTCTACACTTCTCGTCATTCTCCTCATCCTATCTATTCTGGCCACAGTGGCTTCCTGACCTTCAAACATAGCAAGCAACCTCCTGGCTCAGAGTCTTTGCACTGGCCATTTCGTCTCTCTAAAATATTCTTTCTCCAAAGACCTACATGACCCCTTCCTCACTCTTTTAGGACTTGCTCAAATGTCACATAGTCTTTGAGCATTCCCTTGACCATTTTATATATGCAAAAAAACCCCAATCCACCCACCCCCTCTCTCCTTCACCCCTGTTAAAAATGCTGCTTATTTATTTGTTGATTACTTCTACCTCACCACTATATCAGCTACATGAAGCCAGTGACTTTTATATCCCCTTCAACCACTATAAGACTGTGCAAAAATTGTGCTCATTGCTCAATTAAGTAATTCATTACTCACTGGTGAATAATATCATGCTGGGAAGTGAATACAATCCCTTCAGTTTCACTGTCTGTAAAATATGAATAATTCCAGCCCCATCAATGTGTAGGAATCTTGGGATGAGCCTGCTTCCTGACATCTATTGCTATGTAACAGAAGACCCCAAACTTAAAATCGGTGCATGTCTGACATAACGAGGGACCTGAAAATGACAAACTCCAATGATGATGATAAATGATCAATTTTTGTAAAAGGTACTAAAGACCCGAAATCTTGGGTGAAGCTCCCGGGTGAAGTGACACTCCTTTTGGAGGGTCAGCCCTCCTGGATTTTCATGACTCTATTCACTTCATCTCTGGAATGACCCTAAGGGATATGCACTGTCCTCATGCTGGGGTTCAGAGAGAAAACAGGCTTGTACTGGGGTTGTCACTTCACAAGACACAGGACTCAGTGTGACTATTCTGTTGTTCTCTGTACTTACCTACACACACTATGTGAATCAGACACATGGATCGGTACTGCTTCTTTTACTGAACATCGTGTCTCTCAGATACATCCAAGTTGGCACATGTGGTCTTATTCCTCTCATTGCCATCACTACAAGATTTTTATACTTCCCAGGAAAGGACATTTTTATTAAAGGCAGGATCACTGACTGTCCACAGGACATGATCTGGATATTTTGAAAGGCAAAGGTCACTGCATGTTTAAAAGCATATCACTCTTTTCAAAGGGCAATGACTTTACAGTTAATAAGGAGACACAATTCTTTCATTTACTATAAGGACAAGCTCATTACTCTTAAAAAACTGGGTATTGCATTTTTAAGTAGACATTATTATTTTATCATTTGAAAATATGTATAATCTTATTTTAATAGATGACTTTATTAATTATAAAGGGCAAAGTGTCATTTATCAGAAATTGGTCATTATATATTTGTAAAAGATGTAGTTTATATGAAAGATAAGGCAACTCCTCATATGTGTACTTAGAAGGGCAGCCCCTGGGGAGTTGGGCACTAAGACCACTGACAGGTTTAGTAAGACACAGGTTGCAAATATTCCCAAGGAAACGGAGGGTCGGTTCAATATGCCCAGGGCAGGTGAGTCCAGCATGGGGGCCAGGGCCCAGGGCTGTGTGTCAGGTTCAAATCGTAGTAAGAAATAATGTCTCTTAGGGAAATGCTAATCTAGACAACAATGAGATTTTTAAAAAATTAAAAGTAGAACTATCATACAACCCAGCAATTTCACTTTTGATTATATATCCACAGAAAATGCAAACACTAATCAAAAATAAATATGACCTAAGTGTCCACCAATAAATGAACAAATATAGAAGATGTGTATAATGTAAAGACAAGTACATATAAAAATAAAATAGAATATTACTGAACCGTATAAAAGAATGACATCTTGCCATTTGTGCCGAAATGGATGGCCCTGGAGTGTATTATTTTAAGTGTCGTAAGTATATAATATCAGTGTATGTGGAATCTAAAATGCAAGACAGCTCTGGTCTGTGTGGCTCAGTATGTTGGGCATTGTCCCATGCACCAAATGGTTGCTGGTCTGTTCCCAGTCAGGGCACGTGCCAGGGTTGTGAGCTCGATCCCCCTTAGGTGTGTGCAGGAGGCAGGTAAACGATGTCTCATTCTAACATTGATGTTTCTCTTTCACCCTCTCCCTTCCTTTTTCTATAAAAATCAATAAACATTTTTTAAAATTGAAAATAAATAAAAAATAGGACAAGTGAACAATCAAAACAAAACAAAAGCAGGCTCATAGATGCAGAAAATGAACTGGTGGTTTCTAGAGAGACGTGGGTGGGAGAATGGTACAAATAGGTGAAGGGGATTAAAGGATGCAAACGTCCAGTTATAAAATAAACAAGTCACTGGGTTATACCAGACAGCACAGAGAATGTAGTCAGGAATATTGCAATAACTTTGTATGGTGACAGAGGGTCACAACAACTCTCATGCTGATCACTTCCTAATGTATGTAAATATCAAGTTACTATGATGAACACTTGAACCTAATAGAATATTGTAGGTTAATTATGCTTAAATTAAAAAAAGACTTAAAAATGAAATGAGATTCCATCTCACACCCACTAGGATGGCTATTTTCAAAAACCAGAAAATGACAAGTGTTGGCAACAATGTGGAGAGGTCAGAAAGATTGTGCACTGTGGATAGGAATGGAAAATGCTACAGCCGCTTTGGAAAACATTGTGGAGGTTCCTCAAAAAGTTAAATATAGATTTACCGTATAACCCAGCAATTCCACTTCTGAGTACATACTCAAAAAAATGACAACAGGGTCTCAAATAGATGATATTTGTATTCATATGTTCATAGCAAATTTATCCACAATAACTAAAATGTGAATGCAACCCTAGTGTCCATGGGTAGAGGGATGGAGAAGCAAAATGTGTATATACAGGCAATGGAATATTTATTGTTCAGCCTTTCAAACAGAGAATTCTAGGGAGGCAAGATGGGAAGTAGCTGGAGGCTGCATGCCCTTTATTCCAGCCAGGGACCAGATTTAGAGTTAAATACTGTGCAATCAACTTGAAAAACCAAGTGAGGTGTAGCTGATTGGAAATATTATATCTAAGGAGCAATGAAGAAACCACGTTGAGAGTGGTAAGAGAAGTAGTGTTTGGAAAGGGATAGTCTCCGTTGAGCAGGTGCGGTGGCTGAGGCCAGAGGGATATTACAGCTGCAAAGCTCCCGCCCCCTGGCAGTGTGGGGTTTCAACCCCATGCAGGGATCCCAAACCCAGAGCAGCAGAGATGGAAAAAAGAGCCCATGTAGCATCAGACACGGGGAGCCAGGTGGACTCTGTCTGCCTGGGAGACTAGGACTGCACCTTCCCAGTGAAGGAGTGCTCCCATTGTTAGCAGCCCCAGGGCAACAACTGCTGGAGAAGCTGCACTTCCAGGTTTGAGTTTAGTGGAGGGGTCTGCAGGCTGCACCCAGCAGGGACTTTGATGGACCCTCTACATTCATGAAAGATATGGTGCAGAGCCCCCGTCAAAGACTAAACTGTTAGCTTGGGGAAAGAGGAAAGGCCTCTCCCACCTCGAGCACACTGTTGGAAACCCTCCCCACACCCATGGAGCTACCTGGACTGCTGGGTTGATGGCGTCGAGGGGTGCGGGGGGGAGGCGGAATCAGTGCAGGTCCGTGATTTTTGGCCCACACTGCAGAGTTCAGAGTCCTAGTGGAGCTGGGAATTTCAGCGTCCACCTTGCTGAGACCTGTCAGGAGGAGAGATTGGAATCTCATGCAGGGCTGATTTTCCACCCCTTCCAGCTTCGTACTGTGACATAAAGGTGTCAGTGCCACACATAGTGGGGGTTTTGGAGCTATATTCCCCAGGGGCTTCTATCTGGGAGACAGATGGCCAGGGCTTGATTTTGTGATGCATTGTGGGGAGGCTGATCTGAACTCCCTGTAAGTTTTGCCAAGCAACCCCAAGAAGGACAAGTAAAGCCCACTGCCCCACCCCCGAATCCAGCAACCTGCGGACAACACCCGCAACAAGGAGACTGTTTGGTTCAGTCCTGTGTAGTCTTGGATATCCCTACTGGGTGCAGTCCTATGGGGGATGGGAGCGTGGCTCAGAGTGGGACATTCAATATGTGAAACCCTCAGCCTGCCACACCAGCACGCCAGGTTTGGTGAGCCTGAGGAGGGGCAGTGAAGGATTAAAGAAAAGACAGACCAGAGAATACAGCTGGGGCCCACGTCAGACACTGCTTCTCTGATGGAGAGATAGCACCAAGACCTGCAAGCCAAGTATTTTATAGTCAGAATGCACAAAGCAAAACAAGGTTAGTGGTCAACATGTTTACTGGTACAATGTTCTTGTGAGTTTCACCTTGTTTTGGCAGCACTTGCTGCACCTCCCACAGGCCATTAGCTACTTAGAAAGGAGCAAGTGAGGACTAGAAGGTCAAGCTTAATTATGCTAAGAGGGCTCTGGCCTCCAAGCTGGGACTTGTTTGTAGCTCTGCCACAGGTCAGTCTGAGGCTTAACCCTATAGCCGCTCCCTACACCTCAGAGGTAGATGGAAGTATTTAGGCCCCTCCTGTGGGCTGGGCCAACAACATCTTCAACCACAGATTCTTTTGATCTATCCCCCTAAGCCCAGGGATGTGACCATGCTCCTGCAGAGGAGACTGCAGGCTCTACCCAACCTGAAGCTGCAGAAATCCCCCTTACAGGGAACAAGAGTTGGTGTCTCTGGTGGAGACTGAGGAGTTTAGCTTTGAAGCAGAGACTAATTTCCCATCATTGAGTGCTTGACTGTGTAAACCCCAAGCAGGGCTCCACTAGTAGATGCAGACACAAACAGCTATCAGAAAAGTAACTACACACACGTAGCCCAAAGCCAGTTACACACAATATCTAAGAGCGTCTTGCATCTGAAACCTACCCAGAAGGATCCCAAACCAACACAACCAGTGGTGGGCTTCAGACCACACCAGAGTTCAATCCAACTAGACCCACAAACGGCACACAAAAAGGTGGGTTCTGGCAGTCTCCAGACCCTACGGGGAACAACCCCAACTTGAACAGCCATCCCCTCCACAGCATCTCATATATGGTGATAAAATTTGACCCCTATAAAGACCCAGCCTGAAGGGTTAATGATGGTGTCACTGATCCCATCAAGACACCTTGAGACTACACCTGCACAGCAGTTTGCACACATTGGTCAAGGTTGAGCCTCATGGTCAAACAGCCTAAGGGCTAACCCCACCCATGAAAGGGACAACAGCAATGAAGATCCAGTTACAATAGGAACATCCAAACAATCCACACTAGAGACATTCCTATAGTACCCAGCTCAGGAGATCAAGGAGACTGCATCATTCTGCCCCAAAGAACACCTAATACAGAAGGCCACCCCACCAAACTGGGAGTCATAGAGTTCTATCTAATACATGGATTCAAACTCAAAGTGACAGCCAAAAAGGAGGAGACAAATAAGCATGCCCCAAATGGAAAAACAGGAGGAATATCTAGAAAAAGAGCTAAGTGAAAAAGAGGCAAACAATTTATCAGATAGAGTTCAAGTAATGGCTATAAGGATGCTCAAGTCACTTAGTGAGAACCACAGCCTAAAAAAGGACATAGAAACCATGAAAAATAATCAGTTGAAAATGAAGAATGCCATACCTGAAATACAGAATACACTAGAAGAAATAGCTTGTAAGCTGGATGAAACAGAGTATCAAATTAGTGAATTAGAAGACAAAATAGAAAAAGAATCACTCAATTAAAGCAGCAAAAATAAAAATTAATTTTAAAGCATGAAGATAGTTTAAGGGAACTTTGAAACAACATGAAACATAACAACATCCACATCATAAAGGCGCCAGAAGGAGAAGAAATTGAGCAAGAGTTAGAGAACCTGTTTGTAGAAATAATGATAAAAAATGAAAAACTCCCCTACCCTGGTGAAGGAAAATGTTAAAAAAGCTCAGGAAACACAGAGTCCCAATCAAAATGAACCCAAAGAGACCTACACCAAAACACATCATAATTAAAATGGACAAGAATAAAGACAAAGAGAGAATCTTAAAGGTAGCAAAATAGATATAGTCAGTTACCTACAAGAGAGTTCCCATAAGTCTGTCAGATGATTTCTCAATAGAAACACTTCAAGATAGAAGGGATTGCCATAATGTATTCAAAGTAATGAAAACCAAGAACCTGCAAACAAGATGGCTTTATCCAGCAAAGCTATCATATAAAAATTGAAAGCAAAATAAGAAGTTTACCGGACAAAAAAATACTAAAGGAGTTCATTACCACCAAACCAGAATTGCAAGCAATGCTAAAGGGACTGTTTTAAGAAGAAGAAATATATATATATAGAGAGAGAAAGGAACATAGGCATAAAAAATGTTTCAATAAGTAAGTACCTATCAATAATAACCTTAAATGTAAATGAATTAAAGGCTCCAATAAAAAGACAGAGGGTAGCCAAATGGATAAGAAAATATGGACCATATTTATATGCTGTATACAAGATACCCACTTCATGACAAAAGTTATACATAGGCTAAAAGTTAAAGGATGGAAAAATATCCCATGCAAATGGAAACAAAAAGTATCTGGTGTAGCAATACTTATATCTGACAAAGTAGATGTCAAAACATAGACCATAAAAGAGATAAAGAAGGTCACTACATAATACTAAAGGGATTGATACAACAAGAGGCTATCACCCTTATCTATACTAATAAAAGCCTATGTGGTCCTTGTGTCCTCATTCATGACATCGCCACCAGATGGCCGCCACCAGGTGGCTGCCACAAAGATGGCTGCCACAAGATGGGTATGCACACAGCTGAGGCCTAGCAGCCACTCTACGTGGTGAGACCTGGGGATCCTGCGGCTCTGTGGGGTGCTTTGGATGCCGGTCCCTGCATCTCTGCCAACTCTCGCAGAGGAGGAGGGTCCTGGCGGATGAGGCAGGTCACGGCAGGGGAGGGCATTTGTGGGCAATCAGGCCAGCAGGGGAGCAATTAGGGGCCATCAGGCAGGCAGGTGGGAGAATGGTTAGGAGCCAGCAGTCCTGGATTGCAAGAGGGATATCTGACTGCTGGTTTAGGCCTGATCCTTTCCTATAGGATTGGGCCTAAACCAGTAGTCAGACATCCCCCAAGGGGTCCCAGATAGGAGAGGGTGCAGGCCGGGCTGAGGGATACTCGTATCACCCCCTCCCGCAACCCCCGTGCATGGATTTCATGCCCCAGGCAACTAGGAAACATATATCCTCCCAATATAGGAACACCTAAATATGTTTTAAAATTTTAGTGGACTTTAAAAGACAGATCGACAGCAATACAAAGAGAGTAGGGTACTTAAACACCCCATTGTCAATGAATAGATCTTCCCAACAAAAAAATGAAAAGAGAAACTGAGACTTTAACTGACACACTAGATCAGATAGATTAAATTGATATTTACAGAACATTTCATCCCAAAGCAGCAGAATATACATGTTGCTGAAGTGCACATGGAGCATTTTTATAGATAGACTACATGTTAGGGCACAAACTAAGTCTTCAGAAATTCAAGAAGATAGAAATCATATCAAGCATCCTTTTGGATCACAATGTCATGAAACTAGAAATCAACTACAGTAAAAAAAAAACAAAAAAACAAAAACAAAACAAAACAAAACAAAAAAAACCTGTGACTCATAGATAGAGAGCAGGCACATAGCCTGACAGCTCAGGGGATTGACCAATAAAGAAAAAAAGAGAGAGAGAGAGAAAGAACTCATTGATATAGACAACAATGTGGTGATTGTGGGGTGGAAGGGGGTGGGTGGAGGTGGAACAAGGCACATAGGAGATAAAAGGTGATGGAAAAATAAAAAAATAAATTATTTAAAACCTCAAAAATATTCAAACACATGGAGGCTAAATAGCATGTTATTAAATAATGAATGGATAACCAAGAGATCCAGGAAGAAGTCAAAAATTTTCTGGAAACAAACAAAAATGAACACATAATGACCCCAAATCTATGGGACACAGCAAAAGCTGTCCTGAAAGTGAAGTTCATAGCATTACAGGCCTACCTAAGTAGGCAAAAAAATCTCTCATAAACAATATTACCCTACACCTAAAAGAACTGGGAAAAGTACAACAGAAAAAGTTCAGAGTAAATAGAAGGAAGAAAATAATAAAGATCAGAACAGAAATAAACTACATAGACTCTAAAAAGAACAAAAGATCAATGAAACCAAAAGCTGGATCTTTGACAGGATAAACAAGATTGATTGACCTTTAACTGGACTCATCAAGAAAAAAAGAGAGAGGATCCAAATAAGTCCAATCAGAAATGAAAGGGGGAGGTAACCACCGACTGCCGGGAGCCATAAAAGCAGAATTCGGTCTTACTTCCTGGTCAGCCCTACTTCCTGATTAAGCAAGAACAAAGAAAGCCCACGCACCAAAGAAGCCCGCGCACGCCAAGGGCCAGAAGAACCTCCCACATCAGAAAAACCAATCAGCTAGGACAGATACCCAGTCCCCAACCAATCATCCCATGGCAACTCCTTATCCTACCCCTCCCCTCCTGAGTGCTTATATACCGCAACACTTGAATAAAAAACGAGGCTTGATCAGAACCTTGTCTTGCCTCCGTTCTTCACGTTCCTTGTTTGTTTCATTCTCTTAGGTGGTTCCTGCGTGCCCTCGTTGTTGACCCGCGGGCCAGGGCAAATTGGTGCCCAACGTGGGGCACCCTGGGGACCCCCAAGGAGAACGTCTACCGGAGAAGCCCTGGCCAGGCACCCCCCCAGAGTCGCCGCGAGGACCCGTGAGTGAAGACTCAGCACTAGATCGCCACGGTCCCACCCGCCGTGAGACAGATCGGAGTAAGGTAGGTAGACGATTTTTCAAACAAGATTTCAGAACATTTCACCCCTTTTTGCTAGACTGCTATTATTGTCTCTCTTGGTCGATTCCTTCCTGCCCACTAATAAGCACTCACTTGCCAATTTGGGGAAGAGTGAAAGGTACCCATCTCGGGCTGTGAGAACTCTGATTCACTTGAATTAGTATCGTCGCCTGGCTTTCTTGTCGTGAATTCTCTACAATTAGATCTACTCTTAAAACCTTGAGCTTGTGCCGAAACCGGTTTGGCTCAGTGGATAGAGCGTCGGCCTGCGGACTGAAAGGTCCCAGGTTCGATTCCGGTCAAGGGCATGTACCTTGGTTGCGGGCACATCCCCAGTGGGGGGTGTGCAGGAGGCAGCTGATCGATGTTTCTCTCTCATCGATGTTTCTGGCTCTCTATCCCTCTCCCTTCCTCTCTGTGAAAATCAATAAAATATATTTAAAAAAAAAAAAAAAAAAAAAAAAAAAAAAAAAAAAAAAAAAAACCTTGAGCTTGCTTTGAACAAAAGGTCGTTCACCTCACAGACTCAACAAAGGGAATTCCTACTCGCCTGAAGAGGGCAAAAGGGGTCTTCCTGTCTGTGCGGATCCGTGTAGGCGGATTATACCTACCGACTGTTTCCCGCAAGCAAGGGAGTAAAGGGTAGAGTCGAAAAGAGAGTAATTCCGCCTGAATCCCTGGGTTGACGGGAAAATTCAGGCTGACCTGGAACGGGGATTATACGTCCCAGAGGCTTACGTGGGGGAAGGAGTCACTCGGAGAGCCATCCAGTCGACCAATAATGGGGAATTCTTTGAGTACCCATGAAATGTTCCTTGACGGTGTCAAGATGTCCCTCAGAGCGCGAGGAATAAGGGTTAAAAGAAAAGACCTTAGGCAGTTCTTTGAGTTTGTTCATGATACCTGCCCTTGGTTCCCCCTAGAAGGAACTATTAATCAAAAACGCTGGGAACGGGTAGGAGATGCCCTACAGGATTTTTATCGGGCCTTTGGCCCTGAGAAGATTCCCGTTACTGCCTTTTCTTATTGGAACCTAATTCATGACATTCTAAAAATCCATTCTCAGGACCCTGATGTTAAAGAGGTCATCAAAACAGGAGAGGAGATTCTTAAGGAAAACTCCCGTCCCCCCTCAACATGCCCTTCAGTCGTTATAGATCTCCCAGGAGAACCCCCAGAGACCCCTAAAGCCCAAAAACCTTTAAATATTAAAAAAGAACCAGAAAAGCCACAAGAAAAAATCCCCAATATCTACCCCTCGCTTACCTTTAAAAAAAAGATTATTCAGATCACCTAACCCCCGAAGAACAAGAAACCTTAGATGAGGAGGCGGCTCGCTATCATTATGACCCTTGGCGCCTAACTGCCCCGGCGCTTCATAGACCCCCCCCCAATAATTCCAATTCCCTAGTTCATCCTTCTCCTCTTCCAGATTTTAACTCCCGTCCATCTGACCCCATCAGACAAGCTAAAATAACCCTTGCTCGAGAAGTTTCTTCTTTAAAGGAAATTTTACAGCAGAAACGAGAGCATGTCCAACTTATTAAAGAAATTCAAGCCCTCGAGGCTGAGCTTGCCACCCTAAGTCCTACCCAACAGAATACTCCTCCCTCAACAAAATCACCCACCAACAGACGAAAAACTAAAACTAAAGCCCCGCCCCAGGCCCTATCGGCTAAAAACAAACCCCCTCTCCTTGCCTTCCCGGTCACCCGCAGTCGCGGCCCTAAACCCCCCTCAAAAGATATAGGGGAAGAGGAAGAAAACTCCCCTGATGAAGATGATACTCCCCCAGACTCCCAAAATCCTGATCAAGACCCTACAGATAATGACTCTGAAACAGAGGACCCAGACCCCGAGCCCCAACACAAGAATCAGAAATACCGTCGCCTAAACCTTAAACACATAAAAGATTTAAAGGCGGCGGTTACTAATTACGGGCCCACGGCTCCTTATACAGTAGCTATACTCGAAAGCCTGAGTGATCGCTGGCTAACTCTTAATGATTGGATTCTCTAGCCCTAGCGACACTCTCGGTGGGTGAATATGTCCTCTGGAGAACAGATTTTGTTGAAAACTGCCGAGAAACTGCCCAGCGCAATAGTGAAAGCAAAACTTCGCGCTCTTGGACGAGAGATAAGTTACTTGGCCGGAGTCCCTATGACTCCAATGAGGCACAGGCGGCCTTCCCCCCTGGGTTATTAGCTCAAATTCAAAACGCAGGCCTTAAGGCCTGGCGCCGACTCCCCCAAAGGGCTCAGCCACAACCTCCTTGGCCAAGGTCCGACAGGGCCCTGATGAGCCTTATAGCGATTTCATCAGTCACCTCATTGATGCCGCAGAACGGCTGATTGGCGAGGGCGAGAATGAGAGCACATTTATTAAACATCTTGCCTATGAGAACGCCAACCCGATATGTCAGGAAACCTTAAGACCGTACCGGTGTGGGAGCCTTTCTGATTATATCAAGTTATGTTCAGGGATTGGTACTTCCCACTCTCTTGGCCTAGCTATAGGGGCAGCTTTAAAGAACTTCGGCCCGGAAAAACAAAGAGCCTGTTATAACTGTAAACAACCTGGGCATTTTGCTCGCGACTGTCCTACAAAGGAGCCTCAGACGCCAACCCTCCAGAAACCCCCCTCTAACAACTCATCAGATCGAAAACCCCCTAGAACCCCCTGCCCACGCTGCCGGCGCGGTCTTCACTGGGCTAAGGAATGCTACTCTAAAATGGATATAGAGGGCAAGCCTTTACCACCAAAACAGGGAAACTTCCAGAGGGGCCAGTCCTCGGCCCCAAACCAGGGACTGAATCAGGGGGCTATCCGATTTGTCCCACAGACGCTACCCCCTCAATAGATCCTTCACACTCAGGAGTCAGTTCCCTCCTCCGGGCCACCCCCGGCAGTGCAGGATTGGACCTCTGTCCCACCGCCAAATATGTACTAACTCCAGATATGGGTCCACAAGCAATCCCTACAAGGATTTATGGACCATTACCTAAGGGCACCGTGGGACTTATTTTAGGCAGAAGTAGCTTATCTATGAAAGGATTAGAAGAATATCACTACTTGCTCCTGGGAGAGGTGCAGAGAATGTACAGTTTGAATTTGAATTGCCATTGGCTTAGAGCAAAGAATATCCTTACATGGTATTTTTCCTGGTTTGTATGCTTAAAGAATGTGGTTTCTTGTTCAAATTAAAATCTTAGTTTGTATTTGGAATTTAAAATCTGTAATAAGAAATGAAACTCCACTCCTGAAACAGCCTCTGGTGTGGAGAAATTCAATGGTGGCAGGAGAGGGCAAAGCTATCTGCTCTCCTGCAATGAGATTACTTAAAAGTTTTCTTTAAAATTCATAAAATAATCCGCAGGAAGATTCTGATCTTGGCCAAATTGGGTGTTAATTATAAAGAAAAAATTTGAGATCTGTCTTTTAAGCATGAAAAAATGTGGGCAGATCTGTTGCAAAAACTTCCCCTAAAGTAAGCAGGATGTAGGGGAAGGGAGAGACACATGGCAATCCAATATAGACACCACTCCCCAAGAAAGCCACCATAAGAGGCCTCATATTCACCATCTTTCCTTTTTCCAGCTAATGAATTAAAGTTTTTAATTCATAAATGCATCGGGGATTTCTGTGCTCATGTAAAGTGAAAAGGCCAGTTTACAAACGAGTGCGCATAGTTTTTGAGCTGGGCTTGACACTTTTCTGTGTACAGAATAAAAACCCTACAGATTTTAGCTTTAAAGATGGTGAAGATGAACTGGGAGACAAATTAAAGCTAGTTTCCCAAGGCATTTTAAGCAGCCCCTTTTGAAATTCCCGCCCTGAGGCAAGTAACCAGCAGGAAGTAGATAACAAGTTTGCATATGAATGGCAGATGCAAAAACTAGTAAATCATATATAAATATAAATATTTGTTTGATGGTTTTTTTTCCATGTTAAAATTTCAAGGCCTTAACAGAGATGATTCTTGTAAAGCTCCAAGGGCCCAGAGTAATACAAGAAAATTATTCTCTCTTCTTAAAAGAAATCCTTTTAAAACATCTAATATACTTGAAATTGCATGGTATTATTCTATAATGTCATTATAATTTTTGATATTTTACAAACAGCATATTGTACAATTAATCCAAACAAACTTAAAAATCTAAATTTTTTTTTAATGTCTGGCAGCAATTTAAAAGGGACATGAAAGGATTCAATTCCTTCCACTGTGTGAAAGGCCCCTTGGGAAGGTACTTGAGCATTCTATATTGGCCCTTTTTTGTCAAAAGGAACCCTCTTCTCACAATTCAATTGCCCACAGCTATTGCTTGAGTTTTCAGTTCATTCTGAGGTTGAAACCTCATGTTGGATGGTACCATAGATCTGTCTCTCGCACAATGGAGTGAGCTGGGCCCTCCCTGGAGAAGAAACCTGGGTTCCCCAAGATATGATCAATGCCGGGGCCCCCCACCAGTGGGGTATCCCAAGGCAGGTGCTCGGCATGGAGGCCATAGGGGCATAGGCTACCAAGGAGACAGAACTGAACCTTACATCACCCTGCTTGGCCCCGGAGGATGGCTGGTTAGTCAATGACGGGTAAGACTCCTCAAGGGAGGGGCAACCTAAGACAGGCACAGTCGCAGGGGGCCATCAGGAGAGAACTTGGGGGTCAACAGAGGTGTGGCACAGATCCTCACCCCCCCAACATTACAGGGGTTTGAACACTCGCCCCTTCTGAGGGAGGTCTCCTGCCCCATGGCTGCTTCGTGCTTCCCATGCCCAGCTCAGATTGGGACCCAGGCAACAAACAGATTTGGCCCAGCTAAGACTGAGACCCAGGCAACAGAGAAGTGGTTGATGGCAGCTGCCCTATACCTAAATCTAGCCTAAATCCAGGAGTGCTCAGGGCTTTCTCAAGGATGCATATAATCCTTTCCATTAACAAAAATTGTTGTTAAAGTATTAAATTTGACAGTAAAATAGTCAAGATTTCAGATTAATTTAAATTGGCTAAATGAAATAAGGGAATATTCAAGAAAATCTAATTGTACAAAAGGCTGTTCCTAAAGTATTAACCAAAATTTCTATTTGTAGTTCATTTCATGGTAAAATTGCTTAACATGCAATGAACCTAAAGCAGTCATATTTTTGTGCAAAAAATTAAAATTTAAAGTTATCAAGACTGCATTATATATTTTCCAAAAGCCTCCTAATAATTAAATCAAAAAAGGGGGGATAGTGGAGTAATATTATGTAAGGAAAAATACCTTGTAAGTAAATTACATCTAGAAAAATTTTTACTTTGAAAATTAATTTTCATTTGTTACGCTAACAGCAAGACACCCATGAAAAACACACATGGTGTCAAAATAAGCCAAAGGAAAATTAGTTGGGCAAACATAAAAAGGATCCCAAGTCAAATTTATAGAAAAGACACCTTTATTAACTTTTGGTCGAGAATATGTTTGTATATTTTCAGAAAAAAAAACAAAACTCCAGGACCATGTGGATTCCTGCAACAGAGAGGAATTAGCAGGAAATAATTCAGCCATGAAGACAAGAGGAGACGGCATACGCTGAGGGGCTCTTCTATAGGCCCTACCTGCAACCTAAGACAGGCACTGGATCAGAGCGATTCAGTTAGGCCGATGACGGGTAATGCAGGCGTTAAACCAGGTATCCCGAGTCTCCAGACCTAAGACAGGCGCAGCCACCACAGGGAAGGCTCTCTGGCCTTAATTCCAGGCTCTACCTCTCCTCCCCAAAAGATACCGAGAGCCGTTACCTGTGGGCTTGGGAAACCCACGGGAGGAGCCGGGTCACTACTCCCTCGCTCGGTTAAAGCCCACTCCCGCTTAAAAACAGAAAGGGAGGAGATGCCGGGAGCCATAAAAGCAGAATTCGGTCTTA
Source organism: Plecotus auritus (assembly GCF_963455305.1). Classification (NCBI taxonomy): domain Eukaryota; kingdom Metazoa; phylum Chordata; class Mammalia; order Chiroptera; family Vespertilionidae; genus Plecotus; species Plecotus auritus. The sequence continues at coordinate 17,771,253 of NC_137785.1, forward strand.
CTTCCTGGTCAGCCCTACTTCCTGATTAAGCAAGAACAAAGAAAGCCCACGCACCAAAGAAGCCCGCGCACGCCAAGGGCCAGAAGAACCTCCCACATCAGAAAAACCAATCAGCTAGGACAGATACCCAGTCCCCAACCAATCATCCCATGGCAACTCCTTATCCTACCCCTCCCCTCCTGAGTGCTTATACACCGCAACGCTCGAATAAAAAAAGAGGCTTGATCAGAACCCTGTCTTGCCTCCATTCTTCGCGTTCCTTGTTTGTTTCATTCTCTTAGGTGGTTCCTGCGTGCCCTCGTTGCTGCCCCGCGGGCCGGGGCAACCGACATCACAGAAATACAAATGATAGTAAGAGAATAGCATTAACAACTAAATAGTCAACCTAGGCAAAACAGAAAAATTCCTAGAAACATAGAATTTTTTTAAACTGAATCAGGAAGAAATAGACACCTGAAAGCACCAATAACAATTAATGAAATCAAAACAGTAATAAATTTTTCATAAAAAATTCAAAAAAAAATGTCCTGAGACTGGAAGGTTTCATAGATGAATTTTACTGAACATTCAAGAAAGAAAGCCTCCTAAAGCAATTCCAAATATTGAAGAAGAGGAAGGATTTCCAAGCTCTTTTTATGAGGCCAAAATTATCCTAGTACCCAAACAAGGTAAAAACACTACAAAGAAAGAAAATTATAGGTTAATATCCCTGATGAACAGACATGTTAACATACCCAACAAAATATTATCATATCAGATCCAGTAATACATTTTAAAATAAAAAACCATGATAAAGTGATATTTATTCTGGAGTTGCAAGGTCTATACAAAATTTGCAGATCAATAAATATGTTACATAACATAAACAAAATAAAAGATAAAAAAATCACATGATCATATCAATAGATGCAGAAAAACCATTCAAAAATATCCAGAACCCATTTATGATAAAAAAAAAAAACTCTCAACAAAGTGGGAATAGAGAAAACATACATCAATGTAATAAAAGCCATATTTGAAAAACCTATAACCACATTATACTCAATGGGCAAAACTAAAAGTGTTTCCCTTAAGATCAGAAAAAAGACAGGGATTTCTGCTTTCAACACTCTTATTCAGGACAGTACTGGACGTTCTAGCTACAGTGATCAGACAACAAGAAGAAATAACAGGCATCCAAATTGAAAGTGAAGAAGTAAAACTGTCATTATTTACAGATGACATGATAGGGTACATAGAGAGCCAAAACATTCAACCAAAAAGCTAAATCTAATAAACGAATTTGGCAAAGTTGCAAGACCTTCCTAATGGGTATGGAGGGATATTTCACTTTTGTTTGGATTTGATTTCTCTAATGAATAATGATGTTGGGCATCTTTTAATAAGCTTTTTGGCCAATTACATGTCTTTTTTAAAAATATATTTTTATTGATATTTTACAGAGAGGAAGAGAGAGGAATAGAGAGTTAGAAACACCGATCAGCTGCCTCCTGCACACCCCCTACTGGGGATGTGCCAGCAACCAGCATGGAACCTGTGACTCTTCAGTTCACAGGCTGATGCTCTATCCACTGATCCAAACCAGTTAGGGCAGTATGTCTTCTTTAGAGAAATATCTATTATAGTGATTTGACCATTTTTTAACCAGGCAATTTTGTCTTGTTTTTTATTGTTGAATTGCAGGGTTTCTTTATATACCCTAAATGTATGTATGTATGTATGTGTGTGTATATATATATATATTTTCAAATATTTTTTCTCATTCTAAAGGTTTACTTTTCATTCAATTGATTTTTTTTTGATGGCCAATAGTTTTTAAGCTTAATATAGCCCCATATTCTTTTTAAATATATTTGTATTGATTTCAGAGAGCAAGGGAGAGAGAGAGAGAGAGAGAGAGAGAGAGAGAGAGAGAGAGAGAGAGAGAAACCTCAATGATGAGAGAATCACTGATCAGTGGCCTCCTGCAAGTTCCCTACAAGGGATGGAGCCCACAACCTGGCATGGGCCCTGACTGGGAATCAAACCTCAATCTCCTGATTCTTAGGTCAATGCTCAACCACTGATCCACACCGGACGGGCTATAGCCCCATTTTCTATTTTCCTTTGTTCCTGAGCTTTTGGTATCATATGCAAGAAACTATTGTCAAAGTTTTTCCCTTGGCTATTCTGTGAGTGTTATGGTTTCGGTATTACATTTAGATCTTTAATACATTTTGAATTAATTTTTATATGTTGCATAAGATTCTTTTACATGAGAATATACAATTTTCCCAATGCCTTTTGTGAAAGTCTGTCTTTTCCCTATTGTGTGGTCTTGGCACCTTTGTTGAGGATTATTTGATAATATAAAACGTGTTTATTTCTGGGCTCTCTATTCTGTTCCATTGGTCTGTGTGTCTATCTTTATGCCAGTAACACTCTACTCTTACGTTACCTTCGTAGTGTGTTTTGAAATTAGGAAACACAAGCCTCTAACTTGGCAATTTTTGATGATTGTTTTGTCTCCTCAGGGTTCCTTGAGATATCATAAGAATTAAGAAAATTTTTATTTATTTAAAAACTAGAGGCCTGGTGCATGAAATTCTTGCATGGGGTAGGGGGGTGTCGCTCATCCGAGCCTGCACCCTCTCCAATCTGGAACCCTTGTGGGATGTCCGACTGCCCTCTCACAATCCAGGACTGCTGGATTCCAACCACTCGCCTGCCTGCCTGCCTGATTGCCCCTAACTGCTTCTGCCTGCCAGCCTGATCACCCCCTAACCACTACCCTGCTAGCCTGATCCACAACTAACTGCTCCCCTGCTGGCCCGATTGCTCCTAATGGCCCTCCCCTACCAGCCTGGTCACCCCTAACTGCCCTCCCCTGCCAACTTGATCGCCCCTAACTGTCCTCCCCTGCAGGCTTGGTTCTCCCCAACTGCCCTCCCCTGCAGGACTGGATGCCACAACTGCCCCCTTCTGCAGGCTTGGGTCCCCCCCAACTTCCTCTCCTGCAGGCCTGGGTCCACCCAACTGCCCTCCCTTGCAGGCCTGGTCCCCCCAACTGCCCTCCCCTGCTGATCTGGGTCCCCCCACAACTGTACTCCCCTGGAGGCCTGGTCCCCCCAACTGCCCTCCCATGCTGGTCTGGGTCCCCTGAAACTGTCCTCCCTTCAGGCCTGGGTCCCACCCAACTGTCCTTCCTGGCAGGCCTGGTCCCTCCCAACGGCCCTCTTCTGCCAGCCTGTTCACCAACAACTGCCCTCCTCTGCCAGCCTGGTCACCCCTAACTGCCCTCCCCTGCAGGCCTGGTTTCCCCCAGCTGCCTTCCCCTGCTGGCCTGGTCTCCTCCAGCTACCCTCCTCTGCCGACCCAGTCACCCCTAACTGTCCTCCCCTGCAGGCCTGATCGCCCACAACTGCCCTCGCCTGCAGGCCTGGTCCCCCCAACTGCCCTCCCCTTCTGGTCTGGGTCCCTCACTACTGTCCTTTCTTGTAGGCCTGGTCCCTCCCAACTGCCATTCTCTGCCGGCCCAGTCACCCCTAACTGCCCTCCTCTGCCTCCCCGGTCACCCCTAACTGCCCTCCCCTGCTGGCCTGATTGCCCACAACTGACCTCCCCTGCAGGCCATCTTATGGTGATCATCTTGTGTACACATGGGGGCAGCCATCTGGTGTGTTGGAGTGATGGTCAATTTGCATATTACTCTTTTATTAGATATGATGACTTTGGGATTATAATATATTTTATTGAGTCTGCAGGTGGCTTTGAGTAGTATGGACAGTTAACAATATTAAATCTTCTAATTTATGATGTTGTTAATGAGGATGGATATTTAAAGAAGTAATTGCTTTGTTCCATTTTTCTTCAGTCTCTTTGTACTCATCCCTCTGTGGGAGTTCACAAACCTCTCGTATCCCCAGACTCCCTAAGGTGAGTACAAGACAAGGTTTCCATAACTTTAGATCCAGGGCCTATGTTAGGGGATTAATTAAGCTGGACTTTTCCCCTCATCCTTCTGTTTCCCCCTCTGGTTTAACTGGCTGTAAACCCCATGGGTGACTCTATTCTGTTGAACATCCTTTTTTTTTCTGCCAACTCTAGCTCAACTGAAACAATTTTGTCCTATATAAATAAGAACCTTTAGAAAAACAAATAAGAACTTTATTTACTAGAAGCTTTCTGATTTAAGAATATTGGTGACTGGTTCATTTGACACATCACTAGTCTTTTAGAAATATTTGAAAGTCTTTCACAAGAAATGTAGTCAAATTGTAGTAATAAGCTAGGAATATTCCTTGGCATGTAGAATGGGGAAACTGAGACAGAGAGCTGAATAAACTGGCCTAGCAATTTAAAGCCAGATACAGGAGGTCACCAGGGCAGAAAGCATCAGGTACGTAGCACTGGGCAAAACTGTTCCTAGATCTTGCCTTCAGGGTGGCCTTTCCTCTACTGGCATACCATTGGTCATGTGGCTTAGACCTCCTGTCCTGCTGTTGACCAATCATTGGAGACCATGATCTGAAAGGGTAAACCTGGAAATGCTGATAAATATTCTATTGAGATCTTCACTGAGACCTTCCCTAAGTCCCCACCTGTGAAAAGTAGATAAAACCCCTCAAGACGCCGAAACCGGTTTGGCTCAGTGGATGGAGCGTCAGCCTGCGGACTGGGGGGCACCGGGTTTGATTCCGGTCAAGGGCATGTACCTTGGTTGCGGGCACATCCCCAGTGGGAGGTGTGCAGGAGGCAGCTGATCGATGCTTCTCTCTCAACGATGTTTCTAGCTCTCTATCAGTCTCCCTTACTCTCTGTAAAATATCAATAAAATATTTAAAAAAAAACAAAAAGACCCTCAAGACAAAAAAGACAGCATGTGCTCCCATTGGGGCACACCCCCTCAAATCTCCTTTTCCATTACATTTTCTTTCACCTAAACTCTAAGTGGTACCCAGGAGACTTGCAACCCGGGGAACAATAGGCAACAGTAGGTCATCATGGGTTAACCCCCTGAACTTGTCCCCAAGTCCACTTGTCTCTGGCTCTCCAGTGAGCTGACAGCAGCCTTGCATAGGCTCACTTCTCTCCCATAAAATTGCTAGAGAGCCGAAGCAGCCACACCTTGTCTCTCTCCTACTGCTTCTTCTATTCCAGGCCCTTCTTTGTTCCACTGTCCCCAGCTTTAATAAACATAGTCTCAAAGTCACCTGGACTCATATTCTGAAACCTTTCCTGCATGAAATCAAGTACCTGCACACTATCAGCTGGTCTTAGGCAAATTCGCTCAGGGCCTGGCTTTTATTTCTGATAACATTTTGAAATGTAGAGGGAATGCTATTGCAAAAAGGAAGGAAAGAGAACTGGGTGTGTTTTTTAAAAATATTTTTATTGATTTCAGGGAGGAATGGAAAGGGAGGGAGAGATAGAAACGTCAATGAAGAGAGAGAATCATTGATTGGATGCCCCCTGCATACCCCACACTGGGGGGTCAAGCTCACAACCCAGGCATGTGCCCTGACTGGGAATCCAACTGTGACCTCTGGGTGCATAGGTTGATGCTCAACCACTGAACAATACCAGCCAGGCTGGGTGTTTTTAAGAGAAGATAAACGTAAATAGTTTGACCTAACAAGTTAATTATTTCTGAATGAGTAAAAAGAGACAAACTGGAAACAAGGGAAGCTGTAGAGGTTAGTGGAAAAGGAATATTGAGAAATTTTATGTAGAAATGCTAGAACCTAATCATGGGATATGCTTACACCCTAGCACAACAAAGACTACTGATTATATTAATTCAAATGAAGCTGAAGTAGCTATGAAAACATGGCCCTCTATAACTGCTGCTGAGGCACAGGAAATTTACTTATAATACTCTTACTGTCTCCCTGTTCTAAGAAATTTTTAGATGGTAATTGCAATATACGGCATTGGGTTCTTACAGCCTTGTCCCCAAATAAACTTCATGATTACAGTTCCAAATTGCACAACCAGCAGGAATCAGATTAATAATGAATGGCCCTTGAGTGTTTCCAATGGGGAATGAGTGGACCATTGGAAATGGGAACCCATCTCATGAGCAGATTGTGAAAACTGAAGAGGTGTATAGTGTGCCCTGAAACTATAAGCAAATGTTGAAAAATACAGAGAAATGAGACAGACAGCAAAATTTGGATCAGCTTATAGGTTAGGAATTATCAAAAATGTTTTTCTTGTGTGTTTTTTAAAATTCTTAACCCAACGATATTGTTTCCATTGATTTTTAGAAAGACTAGAAGGGAGAGAGGAGGGAGGGGAGGAGGGAGAAAAAGAGAGAGAGATGATTGGCTGCCTCCTGCACACATCCTGATTGGGAACAGGGATTGAACCTGCAACCAAGACACATGACCTTGACCAGGAACTGCAGACTGATCCTATAATCACTTAGCGACACTGGTCAGGGACAAAGTGTTTTTCTTAATGAAGACCTGTGGAACCTGACTGGCTCCCATTTACCTGCTTTTCACTTTTGAAAAAATTTGACCTTGACTTCCATCCAAGGTTGCAGTCTTGGCCTATCCCCAATGGTCAATTGTTCAGCTGGATGAACTAAGACTTCCTAGTGATGAGCCTTTCTACCACCATGGGATCACATTTCCAACCAAAAGGTTGGTCATCAATGAATCATTCCGTTTGATTTATGACCCAAAGGTGGAGTTGAATGAAAATGGGGCTACATACTAAAGCTGACAAGCTCAGAGGAGGCCTGAATAGTATGATTTGCAAAATCAGAGACATTAAGTAACCACATAGAATGGCCTGAAATTACAAATTTCTAGCTAGAAGTGAGTTATTGTGGGTAATTATAATTTAGGTATTTTTTCCTGACAAAGCTGAATCTTTATGTTAACTGAAGATGTTTATTGTCTTTTTGCATTCATGATAACTTACTTTTGGAGTATCAGGAAAACATTTTCTTTTTTTCTGAACCCTCACTGCACCAGAGGAGAAGCCACAGCACCCCTCATTGTTATTGCCATCATGTTAAGTGTTAACTGCTAACTATCATCTATCAACCAGTGTAAAAGAAGGATGTGTCTGTTTTACTTTTTATCCAATCACAGAGATTTTCCTGCTTTGCTTTCTCCCACCTCCATAATCTATCACCAATGGATTTTATTTAAGCCCTTATGCCTCCTGCTTTGATAGTAATGTATAACATACGGTGCAAAACTGCCACTTTTCGTTGAGATTTTGCTTCCTGGCAATTGTTTTCAGTTTGAATGAATAAACTCATAAAAATCCTCTACGGGTTTAAATTCCCAGCTTCTTATCAAGATTTGGCCTTTATGTCAACCTGTCCTTACTCTGAAACTATCCAGAAGCCTGTCAGGAGTTTCCTCATCAAGAAAAAAGACACTCTTATTGCTTGTATCACTCAGAAAATTTCAAGCATTTAAACTGCTCTATTCTAAGAACGAGGAAATATCTTTCTATGACATCAGTTGAGGCTTTTTGAGGTGAGATCCTTTGTCCAGAGTCACACAGCCTGCAAGTGGATTCAACCATGCCATGTATTTTCTATTGGCACTTGACATCTATGCTTCTCCCCTTCCTATGTTTCCTCCTATATCAGAGGGGCTGGAAGGTTAAATATGACCTTTCCCACTTCTAATGATTGAGAATCCAGGTGTGAATTCATTTCAGCCTCTGAGATGTGCTTGTGTATAGTTTGGGCCCTGGAAGGGAGAAGGGGCTGTGATTCCTGCTCCTGGTGGGTGGGCTCTGCAGACAGAGCTTTATGTGAAGAAGCAGGTGTTTCTTTAGCTCTGGGTGGGGCTGTGGCAGTGGGAGCTTGAAACCGGACTTCCTGTGTCAACTCACTAAATTCCATTTTTCTGGCCCTTCATTGGTTTTGCAAGAACCTAACTCTCTGTGCTAAAGATTTTCTGCACAAATGTTAATGCCTGGTTTAATTGTAATAGTCCAAAATAGGAATCAACACAAATGTCCATGAATGGGTGAATAGATAAACAAATTTGGTGCATCTTACAATGGAACAGACCTGAGAGATTAAAAAGGAAAGAACTATTTCAAGATAATTGTGTGCATTCAAGAAGCCTAAATTTGCCCAAAATTACATATTATGTGGTTCAAATTAAGAAAATTACAGAAAATACAAATGCTCTATAATCACAGAAAGCACGTAAACGTTTTCTTAACACTATTGGAGGGAGTGGGAGAGGGACAGAGTGAGGAGATTATAAGAGGGCCTGAGCAGGATTTAAGAGTGAAGAACCTGTTCATTTTCTTCGTTGTAACAACTTCTCTGGTGCATGCATCTGGCAAAGCTTAATGAATTGTATACTTTCAATAAGTTAAGTTTTATTATATGTCAACTGAAACTCAGTAAAGATGTTAAAATTTAAATATACACATATGAAATATGACTTAAATTTTAAGTTGAATAGAAAATTCAAAACTGTAACATGACTTTTTTTCTTGCACATTTTTCAGCTTATCCATTAAAGGGGGGTGAGGTATTCCACAGCCTGCAGCCTCCTCAGGTATCTGCCGACCCCAGCTCAGCAGCACCCACAGCTCAGCAGGGTCCTACCTCACCAGCATTACTAAGTCCACATTCCTTCTCACTCTTCACACTGCCCACACTGGACTTTGAAAGCTCCTCCATCCAGCCAGTCACCTGCCCACCAAAGTCCAGTCCTCTGTAGGCAGCTCTTCCCCACCACCCTCTGCCCAAAGGGTGAAAGGCCACTCATGCTTCAGGTCTTAGCCAGGAAGTCACTTTCTCAGAAGTGCTCTTTGGGATCCCCAGACAAGCTGAGACTCAAGTACATACAACTCTTTCTTCATTGTCCTTCTCTGGATTATAATTAACTCCTTAGTGCTGTGATTTCTCTTAGAGCCTGTCTTTGTTACAAGGTAATCTCCATGAGCACAGGTCCCACCTATGTCCTGTTCTCTGAGTTCCCAGGGCCCATCCCAGGCCTGACACATCACACATTCTCGGTAAAGACTCATTAAATGGATCAGGGAAACCACACAAGGGAAGTCTGTCACTTGTGTGACACTAGTGTTCCCTATAGGCACAAAGGCATTGGTGTCAGCATGGGAGGAAGCCAAAAGTGTCCAGGGATGACCCAGGGATGGGTTTTCCCCCCCTCATACAATCAGGGAGGCGGGAGATAGAACCAACTAACAGTGAAGAGTCAGACCTTCATTCATTCCCAGAAAATCACAGTCCACCCCATTTCCACCTTGTGAGTGAAGTTTCATATTCCCGGGGCCTGGACGACAGCCTGTGTTCTTTGTCGTCTCACAGAGCCCTGACCTGGCAGACACTCTGAATCTTCCACCCCAGGTAGAGGTATTACCATGGGAAAAGAGAGCTCAAACTGACCTCAAAGGATTCAGGGGATGACTGCCAAACCCAAGGTCCCTGGTCTGTGGGACAACTACCTGTAGTCCCTGAACATCTCACCCACCCATGATGTCCTCGGGATCAAGGGGAACGTTCTCAGCAGGATGTGACAAGAGAATCAAGGATCTGGGGTTGCTTCCATCTCAGAGGTGCTGAGGGTCCTATAGGGGACTTGCTTTCCCTAACAGAGGAGCCCACAGAGTCTCCGTGGGTGACACTCCATGTGGAGCCACTCCAGATGCTGGGCCCTGTGGGGAGGCCTAGAGCAGATGACAGCGAGGGACACAGGGGACTGAATGAAACATCCCAATGCTATCATGGAGACACACAGGGTATTTGGGGGATCAGCCCTCCAGTTTGGCACACTCTACTAAAAGCCTCAGAAGAGACATCACCAGAACCTGTTCTTGAAACCTTTGGGACACAGAGCTCCTCATGAAACAGTACATCCACCAGAGGGGACATTTCTTATGACACCGGACTCAAAATTCTCTGGCCCCTAGGCCCTCTGATATAGAAGCAACCCCAGATCTTGTCCTATTGCTGGGCTCACCCTGCTCTGGGATGGAGTCAGCAGGCATGAAATCCACAGTGACTGGGCCCCGACTGACTGGCCTTTCAGCTTGAAAGCCAGAGCCCACCTCTGCCCAGGTGTCAGGATCACCTCCTTCCCTCTGGTCAGCATCCCTGGTGCAGCACCTGACATTGGCTGCAGGTCTCCTCCTGTTCTCCAGAGGTGACATTTAGACACACAGACAACACAGGGAATTCACACATGAACCTGGCTTTGCCTAAGGAGCTGGAGAAGGAGCCTGATTTCCATCCTTTGCCCCCACAGGTGCTTTTGGACGCCACCCTTGAGCCTGCTCCATCCCACCTGCCACTTCTAGGGCCTGTGAATAAAAAGGGGGGGTGAAAATAACCCTGAAAAGCCCAGCCGGTCACACGGCAGGCCTGACAAGCTCAGTGACGCACAGTGTAGTTTGATCACAAATGCCTAACTGGGCAGGTGATGGCAGGTAGTCATGTCACAGGCACACAGCTTCCTTAGCAAATATGAGACTTTACATTAAGTGAACCCTTTCCCTGTTCTTATGCATCTGGGATAACATACCTTTGACACAACAGAGTAGTTATTTTTTTTGCAAGATGATTTGAAGGCACAGACTCTGGGATCAGCATATTAGACCACATACTTCTTATGTTACATGGTTCCTTGCATAACCTCTCTATGTGCTGTAAATATTAATTATCCTGGACCCACCAAAGTGAAGAGAAAAAAAAGTATGTGTTTCTCAATTTTGCTTTTATCAATTCTAGAGATTTCTTTGCATCCTAATTGATTTCACACAACTTTTTCCATCTTCTTTTTTTATTATAATGTATAAAATAATTTGCACAACTGCCATTCTCAGGATTTGAGATCTTGTTCCAGGTATATGACATTAGCTTGGTTCAAATAAACTCATAAAAATCTTCACAGGTTGGGAAGTTTCTTACTTTATCAGGGCCTAAGAGCTCCTGCTTTCTCAGGGCTCTATTTGCTGCTCCAAACGCCATGCCTGGCACCATCCATGAACAAGGTGGGGTAGGGAAAGGAAACTCCCACAGGCAGGGGACAGACACCCCCCCTCAAAGGTCAGGGAGCACAATGAAAGGCTCAGCCAACAGAGGGAGTGTCTCCCAGAAACTAGTGCCTGAATACCAGGGAGCTCACAGCAACCTGGCCTCCCACCACAGCCCTCTCTCCCTAGGGCACACAGAACACCTTCCCCTTCACTCACAGGAACTGCAGGTCCTAATGAGACTCCTGGTCCTGAGACCTTTCCTGGGTCTCTGTCCCTGAAAGCAAAGGCCAGGCTGGTGACAACCTGAGATACAGGGAGATACCACACAGCTGTCACCACCCAGCTTGACCCCTTTTCACCCCCCGAGTCACCTCTGTGGCCTGCCTGCTGGGAGGAAATCCAAACTTCCCAGCCCATTTGAGAACACGGAGAAGACCCGGTGCCCAGCTGGGTGTCTGTGTCATAAACAGAAATAATCCCCAAGTTTGGGGCCTGTGGGGCTCCCTGTGCAGTCCCAAGGCCAAGGCACAGCACAGGCCAATGCTTGGTCATCCTCTCAGGGGACACGTGCCCCCATCAGACGTGTTGTTGCAAGTGGGCTCCACAGGCCAGTAAGACCCACTTCCCTGAGAGAACGTCAGATGCAGAATCTCTGGACCACCGCACACCCGCTGAGTCAGAATCCGCATTTTAACAGGATCTGGAGACCCTCCCTGCGCCCAGGAGAGGGGGAGAAGCTGCCCCATCACCACATCACCATATCGCATTCTCCTTGGGCATCCACAATAGCAGGAAAGCTGCTGAATCAGCATCTAAGGTGTCACCTGGGAATCGCAAAATTTACAAAGTTCCACAGGTAATCAGATGCACAGTGGCAGTGATGTCCCTGGGACAAAAGTTCCTGAGGTGGCCCCAGAGCTGCTGCTCTGAACTGAAAAGTCAAATGTGAAAGAGAGAGGGCTGTGGGGGAGGCTACTATGCACGTGACTGAAAGCCGTGTGGAATGTCCTCGACCTGGGGGCCCCAGGCTGGTGCTTTTCCAAACAGAGCATGTGAGTGTGTGTGTGTTCAGATACCTAAGCAGTTCCAAGGGAACCAAAATATAGAGGGATGGTAAACTGGAAGGAGGGGAAAAGGGTGGCAAAAATGAGGGGAGGAGGACGTGGGTCCTTGGCACAAACTCCGCCCTGGTCCATGTGACCAGGTAAGTGATATTGCACCAGGAGGAGGCCCAGTGCACAGTGAAGAGGGACAGCAGATCCCATCAGTTTGAACAGTGGTGCCTTTGAGCTTTCCTGGAATTGAAACTCTTCTGGCAGAGGCAGGGACAGTACAGGCAGAAGACTCCATGGAGTCACTCTCAGCCCCTATCCGCAGAGAACCTGTCCCCTGGCAGGGCCTCCTACTAGCTGGTAAGGAAGGAACAATCCCTGGGGGTGGACTGAAGGAGGAAAGATGGGAACTTGCTGGGGTCTCCTGTGGAGGACAGTGCTGTGAGAGTGGAGGAGATCGCTCTGTGTGGACCTGAGGGGAGAGGACAGGAGAGCAGAGTAGGATGGGTAAGGGAGATGGGTAACAGGTAACAGGGGAATCTCATGATCTGGAAATCGAGTGGTGCAGGGAAACTTCAATTGTTGTTACTTCCTACGTTATTCATCACTGAGTATTGAATTTTGAAAACTGACCATAATAATAACAATTTATGTCAGGTGGCATCAGAAAAAACTTAACCAGTGGTGCTAAACACTGTCCTTACCACCAGCCTCAGGAGAAATATACGCCAGGCGGTGCAGGACTCTAGCTTGTGAGCACCCATTCACCCACATTCATTCACCCGCAGGTGTTTGCAGCTTGTTGCAGGCACTGGGGATGCAAGATCTGACAAGCCCCTTTTCCCATGGAGCTCACGTTCTACGGGTGGAGAGAGATAAGAAAATATCTACATGTGATGTCAGCCACCCACAAGTGCTAAAATGAACACAGCAGAGACATTCAGAAAGTGATTAACAGAAAGTCTTTAGGGAAGTGTTCCATTAAGGTGCCTCCCATGGACACCCCTAAGTGTCAGCAGGGGTCTGAGGGCAGTGAGTGGGTGAGCCAAACAAACACCTGGAAAAGAGACTGTGAAACAGAAAAAGTAACAGGTTCACAGGTGCTGAAGTATTGGTGGCCATGCTGTTGACCTTGACCACCAGGAGACACACACACACACACAAACACCAAGGCTGAGAGATGAAGAGAAATGTTCCAAATCCAGGGCCTCATCTCTCCATCCCAATATAGAGCTCCAAATATTTATCAATTTCTCTCTTCCCTCCTAGTTTCACTCTTAAATTTCTGGAGCCTGCCCACCACTGCCCAACTCGCTATTGTGTCAACCTATTCTGCCGAACGGAAGAATGTGATGCTACGCATCTGCAACAAGCCTCCTAATCCTATAGGCTACAAGTGGTACAGAGGGGAGGGGGGAAACTCCAATTTTTATATTGCAACTCTAGGAGGGACCTACGGAGTTCATTTTAGCACAGGGAAAGCATACACCAGTCGAGAAATTATAACCTTGCGTGGATCCTTGCACATAAGGAAGGTCATTATGAAGGACACAGGAATCTACACCATAGTAGTCCTCCTTGAAGACTCAATAAAAGAAATAGGATTTGGACGGCTCGATGTATACCGTGAGTGATGCTCTCTGACCTCTGGGTGTTGGGTGGGTGAACTTCACTTCACGCACAGGACTGACAGCACTGAACTCTCCTCCATCCCCCTCTGCCTCACATTCCAAGTTGGGTTTGGGCATTTAGTGCAGGACACACACAGTGGAAAAAAACTATCTAAGGTCATAGTTCCCTTCCTGGATTCCAGCCCTGCAGACATTCACCATAGAGAGAAGGGCCAGTCTCATGGCAGTCGCTCAGCAGAGGGATACCAGTTTCAGTCTAGGTCCCTGGGACCCTCCCCATGACCATGATCCTGAGAAAGACCCTGCAGGGCTGGGCCAGGGCCCATCCTGAAGAGTCCCCTGCAATCCTCATAAAGAAGCTCAGCTTCGACAGCCCCTCCCAGACCCCCTGCCCCAGGGGGATCCTGTGTCAGGTTGCGGTTATCTTCCTGGGAAGGGCTGAGTGGGTGCAATGATTTCCGGGTGTCTGAGTCACAAGGCTTTTGAGTGCTCACCAGGCAGAGCTCAGCCCCATGAGCCACAACTGCATAGGGGTGGTCCTCCACCTGAGACTGTGTATGGATAACACAGATGGACAAGGAGACCAGGCCATTTGTGAACTACACTGAAAAATTTAGAAGTCCAGATAAAGGCAGAATCACAGGGAACAAAAAGGAGAAAAGATGCTCCTGGTAGCTCCTCGTCCACCAGGGATCAGCCCAGGAGACACTCTCTTGGAGGTGATCAATAACAGATGCCCCTCATTTGAGCAGCTCTTCTGTCCCAAAGTTTAGTCAGATATGGTGAATATTTTATTGTTAATACACTGACACCCTGGCTGTGAAATATTCATCGTACTTCATTGAGAGGAAACCGAGGCACAGGGGGATAGAGTCACTAAAGCAGGGCCACCCAGACCATGAGAGTCACTCAAGGTCTGTCTACAGACATAATCCCATCCTCTCCTCCATCCCAGAGGGATCCCTAAAGCAAGCATTGGTTTAGATCTTCCCTTAGGCATCCCCAGCTCAGAGAGAGAGAGAGAGAGAAATCTTGGTCTGGGAAAGAAATAACACCAAATGCAGAATTAATTTATTTGTACTCTAGAACCAAATTAAATGCAGTAATCATCAGTCAGTGCTGGGGACACCCAGTCCTTCCCCTCAGGTGGCTGATCCACCCCTCTCTACACTGGAGTTGAAACCACTGATTTGTTTCCTGATGTGTTGGTGTCACTCCCACTGGATATAAAGGAAAGTACTTTGCCTGCTCACTCCTCATTTTACACTTGTAACCAGCTAAGGGATCAAGATGTAACACACCTTTTTTATGAATTAGGAAGAAATAATGGTTTCTTAAGGGAAGAATGATCTAAAACCTCTTCAGAGGCAGAAACATGGATGCAGAGTCCTTGAAACTCTGGCCACATGGGAAAGGCTCCCTGTCACTGCAGGGGTTGAGACCCATGTTTCAGACCCTTTGCTGTGCTCTAGAGAAATAGTCCTTCCTGCTATTGCTCTTAGGCCCTGGGGTATTAATAGTAATTTTTGCATATGGGGGAATTTTATGATATTTCCAAATTTCTATCCTAGAAACACCAAACACAAACGGTCCACAAAGGCCAGAATGTTAGCAATCCATGCTCCCATCTTGCTGTCCATCACCCCTTCTGCATCTGCACAAGCCTCCCCTGCCCTCAGTTCAGGGAAGTTGACTGTAATGACCAAGGGCAAAGCATATGGTTCTGCTGCCACAGTCAGCTCCTGTTTGTCGCTGCACTCTTTCTAGCTCATTCCTTGGGTTCTGCTCTATCATTTATTGGCTCATTGGCTCATGTTAGTCATACTCAACTAGGAAGGCCTGACCCAGCTCTGGCCTGGGGTCTGAGTAGTCAACTGACCACAGACTTGATCCTGGTCCCCATGTTTTATTTCTGCTCCAGTCTGAGTCACTAAGATGTCCTGGGATATGGTCCCTCTTAGAAACACTCCTCAGCTGGGCAATGAAGGTGTGGGCAGCTAGAAAAAAATTGAAGTCAGCTGGTCAGTGAATGAGTAGGAGATGTGTGGGAGGATAGGGGAGGGGTGTCTCTGACTCTAGGTCCTCTGTTGTTCCACAACCAAATCCTGCTAACCTACTGAATGGTGCCCTTCATTTGTTTGCATGTGGATATTGCTGTTCAAGACTATTTGTTGAAAGACTGTCCATTCTCCATTGAACAGTCTGGGCTCCTGAGAAAGGCTGTGCTTTATCACAGACATAGAGGATTTAAGTTCTCTGAGGGCTCAGATCCCCAGGCATTTGTCTTGTGATACATAGACCTGCCTTATTCTTTTAAGTTGGCTGAGAAGTGAGAGGTAACAAGTCTGATTGAAGAACCCTTGGAGGACTCAAGTGTCTCACACAGGGCAGTGTTCTCTTGTTACCTGCTCAATGGAGTTACCCAAACCCAATATCACAAGCATCAACTTTGAGAGTTTTGATTTATATTTTTCTAATGATAGTGATGTTTAGCATCTTTTCCTGGGCCTATTGACCTTTTGCATATCTTCTCTGGAGAAATGTGTATTCAAGAGTTTTGCCCATTTTAAAATCAGGTTATTTGGTGTTGCTGTTATTGAGTTGTAAGACATCTTTATATATTCCAAATATTAAGCCCTCATCCTATTATTGATTTGCAAAGTATTTTATATCATTCCACAGATCACATTTCACTCCGTTGATTGTGTCCTTGTATGAACAGAAGTTTTCCATTTGACAAAAATCTAAATTATCTAATATTTTCTGGCCTAAGTTTCTAGTGTCATATTCAATAAATCATTGCCAAACCCAATGTCATACTGCTTACCCCTATGTTTTCTTCTAGGAGTTTTGTAATTTTCGTTCTTACCTTTAGGATTCAATCCATTTTGACTGGATTATTGTGTATGGTATAAGCAATGGTCCCCTTTATTTGTTTGCATGTAAACATTGGTGTTCAACAGCATTTGTTGAAAAGAATGTCCTTTCTCCATTGAACAGTCTTGGCTCCTTTATCAAAATCATTTGATTCTGTTTTTTGACAAATAGAAGTCTTTATGCCAGTGTCACACTATTTTGGTTACTTTCCCTTTGTAGTAAGATTTGAAATTAGTAACTGTGAGCCTACCATTTCAATTCATCCTTTTTAAGGTTGTTGCAAACATTTGGGATCCATTGAAATTCCACATAAATTCTGAGATGGGTTTTTTTATTCTGAAAAAAGTAATTGGGATTTTGATAGGAATTGTTTGAAATATGTAGGTAGTTGGTGGTCTTGGAATCAATGAACATGGATGTCTTTCCAGGTATTTGTTTCTTCTTTACTTTCAGAAATGTTTGGTAGTTTTCAGTGTTTTCTTCTTCCACCGTATTATGTTTAATCCTAAGTATTCTAGTCTTTTTGATGCCGTTTTAAACGAAATTGTTTATTTTATTTGAGGATTGTTCATTTTTGTTTAATAAATGGAAATGATGCTGGGTGTTGATTTTGTCTCTGGCAATTTCATCTTTTTTATTAGTTCTAATAGTTGTTTTAGGTATGTACGTGGTGAAATCTTTAGAGTGTTCTACAATAAGATTACGTTGTCTTTTTAAAAAGCTATTTTCTTATTCCTCTCTAAATTGGATATCTCTTATCTCATCTTCTTGCCTGATATTTCTGACTAGTTGAATTAGGGGAAAAAGAGCATCCTCGTCTTATTCATGCTCTTAGTACTGTTTTCAGAGGTTCTCCGTGTAGTAATGTGTTAGCTGTCGAATTTCATATGTGGCCTTTACTATATTAAGTAATTTCCTGCTATTCCTACAGTTCCTGTCTTTTAAAATTATAACCACTTCTCTTTAGTGATTTATTTCACCATTATATGCAATCAGCAGGCCTGGAAATAAAGTCCTGTTCAGAATGAGGAATCCTATAGATGGAACTTCTCCAGTTCCAAGGTCATGAAGACTGGGTTGGGCCATCTTTATTGCCTAATGAGTTATTTAACAACAGTTAAATGCCCTTTCACTTTCTGTAAAGACCCCATGGCCCCAGTAGTGGACAGGACAGAAGTTGTAAGATTGCCTTTCCCAACATACACGGAATTTTTAAGTAAAAAAAAAAAAAAAAAAAAAAAAAAAAAACTTCTAGAGAAGGGTCAATAAAAGCTAATGAGAGGAAAATTCTACCTTATGGTGAAGTTATAGGGCTTGTAGGCTGCGAATGGGGTTCTCTGTGTTGATATTACAAAGATGTCTATGGGTTCAGGTCAAAAGTGATCTGGGATCGGAGAGGAGGTGTAGCCCTCTCCCTACACATTGCCACCTGAATAAAGACAATTGTCCCTCTGCAGAGAACAGAACCATCTTCTGGTGACCTTTCAGAGCTCACAGTGGACTCTAGGTGGCTAAGATGTCTGAGGAGGCAGCATGGCCCAGGTCCCAAGCTCACTTTCAATTAGCCATGCCCTCTGTTTCTCCACAGAGCCAGTGAGAGTGCCCACACTCCTAGCCAGCAAAACAACAGTCACGGAGCATAAGGATGCCGTAGTCATGACCTGCTACACAGATGCAGTCTCCACCCAGTGGTTCTTCAATGGCATGGATCTGCAGCTGATGGAGTGGATGCAGCTGTCCTGGAACAACAGAATTCTCACCATAGACCCTGTCAGGAAGAAGGATGCTGGGAGTTACCAGTGTGAAGTGTCCAACCCCATCAGTTCTGCTGATAGTGTACCGGTTGACCTAGATGTAAAATAATAATGAGCCTCCTCCCTTCCTCTATGTTAAACTGAATAAAATTTTTGAACCCTTAAATAGATATATTCTGAGGGTGGAAAGCTCTTTGAAAACTTGCATTGGGTCAATAAATGCTCAAAAAAAAGAGCTGACGTTGTCATTATTGTTGACTTAAGGTGATATTCTATACCAGATCCCACTCCTGTGTGATCTAAGTTGGAACATCTCCACAGTGGAGGTGAAACCGAGTCTTTCAAGAGAATGGCAATGGTTGTGTGATTACACTGGGTGCACGTGATGAGTTTGCATAAATACAAATTCTGTCCCTTCTGCAAGGGGACATGTAGTACACCCCCAGCCACTGTTGTTGGCAATGGGAATGGACAGGAGGACACCAATTTGGGTAACAGCACAGAATTATTTCTCCCTGTTTGAATTATTTCAAAAAATTTCTTAAGTCTTTTTGAGTATTCTTATTTGTATGGCTATACACTTATTTGCATAAACTCAATAGGATTCCGTCTTCCTTGTTAATAGGGTATAATTGGAAACCTTAGTAATACAACCAAGGCTTTGGCTCAAATGTCCTAGTTCAGACTGATGCCCTCAGAATTAGAAATGACCTCACCTTTTATGAAGCTAAGTTTGACCTTTGGAGCCTTTTGGAATCTCTTGGAAATGTGGTCATTACCAAAAGCTAGAGGATGAGGCTTCCTAACCTCAAGAGACTGTTAAAAGTCCCATCTTCGGTTTCATAGAAAAACCTGCATCAGAGCAAACTATGTGGTGAATGTCAGTTCCTCTGCACTTAGGTCACTAATCAGGCCAAATCTAGCAACACCAGCCATGTGATAGGATGGAGAATACTCTTCATCCTTGGAGATAACCTGTGGTCAAAAGGAAGGTGACTGTAGAAAGCAATGTAATGTCTCCATGGAGAACTCCAGAAGCACAGCTTTCTGGGAGATAAGATCCTGGCTGTGTTCAGGAACTCTCAGCTACTTTGTTTATAAATGGCTGGGAAATTGCACCTCTTCATAAATTTCTGGAAATGATAAAGATATAGACTGGGTCTTGGCTAAAAGAGATTTAGTTGTGTTTCCCTCCGCTGTGCAGAAAGCAGTTTTTTTCTGAACTAGAGGCCTTAGTGTTCCCTCAGAGTCACCAACTTTTACACAGGTTCTTCCTGACAACATGCCTTTGTCTTCCATCCTTAGACCATTTATTTTATGACTGTAATTGTAATTAGTAATTGCAGAGTCTTTCTCTGCACTTTTGAAATATACACAAGTCTCCTCAAAAACTTCTTGCCAGTGTTATGACCCAGAGAATATCTGTCTCAAGGGCCTGGCCCCATCCCTTTGAAATTTAATCTTCCTGGTGTCTCTGTGTCCCAGTCTCTGAGGGAGAGTAGGGGCCTAACTTGGGTGGGGAACCTTTACAACAAAGATGTGAAAAGACCTCGTGTCAGGATTTCAGGAAATGTTTTACATTTCCTTTCTGTAAAGCCAATTAGAAAACACAGATGCCTATAATTCCTTATTTTTTCTTAAAATCTCCCCACCTTTTCTTTCAGGGGTGTTGAGTGCCATCTCACTGCCTTATTGCATGGTTCTGAATAATGTTTTTCTTGCCTCTTTAAATTTGTTGGACACATGTTTTACTTTGTCATCATCTACCTGTAACTAGCTGATTCTGTCATTTTGCTCACAGTGTCGATCCTTATGTTATTTTCAAATCTTCCAATTTCTTTCCTAATCAGGCTAAAATTCTCCAAATAAAGGTCTCCAATTTTCCTGCCTTCCTTCTGACTTGGCATCCACAGCAGCATCTGACATGACTTCTTAGATGCTTTTGAGGCTCCAGGTTGCCTCAGGATTGCCTTTGCACCAGAATCTGAGAAGACATGCAGGCCTGAAAGGGCACACATCCACAGGAACCAAACCATCAACAGTGTTCACATTCTTTTTCACTGTACCTTCAAGGAACAAGATCACAGAGATTTTAACAAATATTCTGTTTTAATCCTTAGAAACTCTAGTAAACATGCTGGTCCCTGACTTGTCAGCCACCCACAGGCTGTCACTAAAAGATGCTGTTTTGTGTACTCCATGACCTGGAGCTCAGGCCAGACCGGAATCCTCATACTTCTTTTCTTCTTTGGTGTTAAAATCACCAGGTGCCTGTTCTTAGAGAATCCACATCCAGAACCTGGGAAATGGAAATAAATCTTCCCTTTGCCTTGTGGCCTCTGGGGTATTTAGTTATACTCCTTTGACACCTAGCCAGAGGTGGGTTGTGTGTAAGCAGGTGTGGACATAGAGGGGAGTTGTTGAGTGATAGTATCTGTTCAGAGCCAGGATGATAAATTGTACAGCCTGGGGGGGTTTGGAGATATTAGGCTTTATCTGAGGTCAAGGGAACCTAAAGGGGCCCTGCAAGTGGGCTCTTTTGGGGAGGGTTCTGGATGGGGATGAGGGATATGAGTGAGGGTCTACCTTCTACCTGTTGAGGGAGAAACCACTGGAGCTGGTGTAGTGAAGTGGGAGTGCTGTTCTCCCAAACTTGGATAGGTGAGAGGGGTGAGAAACAGGGTTGGGGGAAAGGATAAGGTTCTTGTAGATTCATATTAGTGTCCTGACATTGGGACAAGAGGGAGCACCAGATATACTGGCTGGCAGGGGTTACAGAATAGACATAACATAAGAAACAAGAGGGAAAAGCAGATGAGCATCTTGTAGGGAGTTAGGAGTCTGAAAAGTGAGGAGGGATGGGGACACCATGAATGCAGAATATGAGCCTAAGGCATTTGTTATTTGAGCCAGGAAATTAGTTGAAGTCCAGGGTAGTCAGACTATAACAGGGGATGGCATGGAGCCTGGGGAAAGTGGGGAATGCAGGGCAGGCTTGAGGCCGAGGACCGAAGTGAGGGCCATCCACCAGGTCCAACCCAGTAGAGATGTGTGTAATTGGCTCTCCAAGCAGTTACCCCATTGCCTGGGAGAGCCATGAAAGGCCAATCTCACCCCTACACACAAAGACTTGCCTCAGCTGAGTAATCATGTTAGCCATGTCCCAGGGGATTTGTGTGTCAGTGAGTAAGTCAATGGCTGATGGTATGTGTGTGTTAGGGGAGAAGGAATTGAGGGCTGGCATGAACTTGGAGTGTGTGGAGCATTTTCCTTCTTTGTTGACTAGTCAGAGTAACTTTCTGTGATTTCACAGGTAAGAGCTCTGTGGTAGGTCACAGGGATGGAGTGCTAGGTACCCATGGTGGCCACCTGTCCTTGTCTAATCCAGGATGTGTCACTAACATCTGTGATGGATGCTTCTCTCCTCACCTGAACTTATGTTGGTGGGTGTGGTTGATCCAAGGTTATAATGAGCAGTTCTGCCTACCTGGTTACATTACAGTCCACGTTTAGACTCTCCATTTCTCCTCCGGCCTAGAAGCCTGTTGGGAGCTGTTGTTTTATTGCTTTAGAAGGTATGGCCTTGCTCACAACCCTAGGAGTCTGCATGTAATTATTTTATTAGGTCTCACCAGAGGTTTCACAAAGCACCTTTCATTCTTCTGACATCAATTAGCAACTTGTCCTTTTCTCTGGAGGATATGTCCAGCATGGCCCATACTAGTGGAGGCATAGATGTGGCAGATCCTGAATTGTCATAGATGTGGATGGCCCTATGGCTCATGCTTTGCTTAAACTGCTGATCACTCGAGTTGTTCCTGTCTCTGGTGTCACTGTCGTCGCTGATGTCAATGTCTTAGATCATGAACATTAGCAGGCATCACTTCCACCCTTTGGAGCACACGTGTCTTCCGAAGGCATTTAGAAACTTACAGCTTTGTTCATCTTTACCAGGAAAGCCTCTAGTTCTCACCATTTTGATGACTTGAGTTTGGCATTAAATTAACTTGGAGAACAAACACATCCATTTGCCCTGATAGGGAGGGATGGCTTCATGGGCTAGTAATTTGTGCAGCCACTTAGAAGGGCCTATGGTAGGTTTAATAGATTGCTTTTGTCATCCTGAAATTCTCAATTTGAACAAAGAACCCAGAACTTTCACATGACTTTTCAGAGTTCTGCCCCTACGCGTGACCATGGGTTGGAAAAATTATGTAATGTGACCATCAGAGGGCAGCACAGCAGCAAGGAACCCTGGAGAAGCTGTGAAGGGATATAGAGGAGGATTTGGCTTTTTCTACTCTATTTATGTCATTACAAGTGTCTAATGAACAGGACCATCCCATGCCCAACTCTGTAGCTTAAAGAAGAAAGGTTATCTGTCTTGATATGCTGCAGAGATTCAAATTTAAAGAAATCTCAGGTAGTTGGCTCAAATGTGAATGGAATTAAGTAGACACAATACGCCTACACTAAATATTGGTCTTTAGAAAAGTACTGGAGAGAGAGAGAGAGAGACAGAGAGAGAGAGAGAGAGAGAGAGAGAGAGAGAGTAATGAGAAAGAAAGCAGCTGAGTTTTCATCTTACAAGAGGAAAGACCTTGCAGTAGATAACGCCAAAAAGTAAAAAAAATTACTAAATAAACTTAAAAAATGTAATTTAAAGAAAACTTTGGTTCCATCCAGGGGGGCTCTCATTGTTTGGGGCAGATATCCTCAGTATGGCCCAAAGAAACCAGAACCTTCCTGTGATGACTTTTAACAGAACACACAGAGACACAGGGCTTGTCATGGCAACATTCAGTGTTGTCACAAATACAAGAAAGAACATCCAACAGGAGAGAGCTGGGACCTGACTTTGCTTACAGTGTGAATATCAGACATAGAATAACTATTTTATTTTCCACCTGCAGGGGGAGTTAAAACCTCCTTGGGTTGTAGATGATTGCCTCAAAACAATTTACCTTCTGTGGGTCTTACACACTGATTAAGATCTGTCCTAGAAGCCAAAGGACTTGGCTCTTTGTCCAAATGATATATAATGGGCACTGGCATGTTTTTTGTATTTGCTTTGTTAAGTTTTTTACAAACAAAGTTTTTTATATCAGGAAGATAAAATTAAAATAAATGGTGATAGAAATAAAATAAAATAATATAAAATGAAAAAGAAAAAAATTAAAATTATCTTTTCATTAACCAGAACATAAATGGTCTGCCTTCCTTTTTAAGAAAAGAACTACTTATTTAAATGATTTTTTCTGTATTGGGAAGCACACTAAAGTTGCATTTTCCCAAATGATCTCTAAGGGTAGGACTGGAGAATTGACTTGCTAAAGTATTGCTGTTATTTCCTGGATGAAAAAACTGGGAAATGGACACACTGCATTGGTCTCAAGCAACAGTCCCTCTGCAGCCTCTGTAGCCACAGTCCAGGACCCACCAGCTCCATAGCCCTGAGTGTGGGAGAGTCACAACCCACATCGCACACAACCACCTCCCTTCTTCAAAACTCACACTTCAATTCTGTTGTCAGAGATTCCAGGAATTGCTGTCCTCAGCTTCTGAGTTTTTGGTGTTTTTTCCCAAGGGGTTTAGGAGAGAATGAGTCAAGCCAATCCAGGGTATCTTTCCTGGACATATTGGGCCACCTCTATTGTAACATGTGCAAAACAAAGATCTTTAACCTCCCCACCTCCCAACCTGATCCTCCCCAAATCCCCCTGTCTTAGTCAAGATCAAATCCATCCTTCCAGGAAAACTTGGCATTATCCTTGCTGCCTCTTTTGTTCTCACAGTAATCTCTAATCCATCAGTACACTTGCAGTCAGTTTACACAGTATAGATAGAACACAAATACTCAGGTACAAGACTCCATTACTCCTACTTGAGGTTATTGTATCAGTCTCCTAACTGTTCTTCCTGCTGCTTCCTTCACCCACCTCATAGCCATCTCTCCAGAGTAAGAACTGTGAATCCTTAAGTACAAGGAGAACTTCAATGGCCACACAGAACAAATGAGATGGAAAATCCCCAACACGGCTCATCTCAGATGTCTCCCTCCTCCTCATCCCTGTCCTCATTGGTCCTTTATTTTATACCTGAGACTCTTCAACACTCTGGAACATTTGATCTGTCTGGCCCTCCAGACTCAGTATCCTTAACCAGTCTTCCCAGCCCTGCCAAACCTTCCCCCCCCACCACCACCTGGGTCCTCAGCTACTAAGAGTCATTGGAGCTTTGGGTCCTCTCCACCATCACAGGCCCTGGATGGGCTCAGAGACACCAAGACCAACTGCCTGAGGCTGAAAAAGGCAGCTGGAAACTGGAAATGAACCCTTAAAATACACACACTTTATACTTATCATGCCTAGAAATTTTCTGGTTGAAGCAGGATGTTCTCAAAAGCCTCGGGGTTCTTAACCCAAAATTTTTCCCTTTAAAAGTCTTTATTTAATTGTATTTAAAATCACATAACATTAAATTTACCATCATGAACCAATATACTGGACCCATTTACAGTTTAGTAGCAATATATATATATATATATATATATATATATATATATATATATACAGTATATTCTTATTTTGGTAAAAACAAATTTCTAGCACTTTTTCAATAGTGAAACTGAAAACCTATACCCATTGAATAACAATGTCCTATATCCTCCTACCTCAAGTACCCTGCAGTGACCAACATTCTTTGTTTTTGTAAATTTGAATACTTGACATACATATAAGTGGAACACACTGTTCCTGTCTTCTTGTGACATGCTTGTTTCATGGAGCATACTATCCAAAATTAACACTTTTATAAGGCTGACTAAGGTACCATTGTATATGTATTTACTACATATTTTATGTTACTCTTTGAAAAATAGAGTTGCTTCCACCTCTTGGCTGTTGTGAATAATTCTGCAATAAAAATAGATGGGGGAACAGGTCAAGGGTCACCCTGGGGTTATGTGGGGTCAGAGAAGAAGTGGAGCCCTCTCCTTACACATAGTCACCTGAACATAGACAATTCTGCAGAGGTCAGGACCATCCTCTGGTTACCTTTACAGAGCTCACTGTGGACTGTGAGTGGCTGAGATGTCTCAGAATGTAGCAGGACCCCGAGACCCAAGCCCACTCTCAATCAGTCCTTGGTCTTTTCACAGAGCCCACAAGAGTGCCCACCTTCCTAGCCAGCAACACCACAGTCACAGAGCATGAGGATGCTGTAGTCCTTACCTGCTCCTCAACTGTGATCCTCACCCAGTGGTTCTTCAATAACATGAGTCTGTTAAGAGCATGAAGCTGTCCGGGAGCAACACAACAATCACCATAGACCCTGTCAGAAGGAAGGATGCTGGTGATTATCAGTGTGACGTCAACAACCTTATCAGTTTCTATGAAAGTGAGCTGCTCAGTTTGGATTTGAAATATGAATGACACACCGTCCCTCCTCTATGTTATTAAACTCTGAATAAATGTTTTGCACTGTTTAAACAGATTTGTTGTGAAGGTGGAAAGCCCTTAGAAGACTTGAATTGAGTCAACAAATGTTCAGAATTGTGAAATATTCTGTCATGGAACTCAACAATTCCAGCAAATAAGGAGGTCCGTGTCTCATCAGCCACCTGCAGACCTGCAATGGATGACCCTGTGTCTAGCCCTTTGAGACCTGGGGCTCAGGCCAGACATCAGTGTCCTGAATCTTTTTTCAATGTTTTTACAAACTCCACATGCCTCTCCTTAGAAAGTCCACAGATCATGGGAAAAGGGAAATAAATCTCTCCTCTGAGGTGGTTGGCTGAAACCCATGGAGATCCAGTCAGATATGGATTATGGGTTAGCAGAGATGGGCATAGATGGGGGCCCTGAAGGGTTAGGGTTGGCTCAGAGTCAAGATGAGAAGTTGTAAAGCCAGGGGAGTATTGGGAGAAGGGGATCTAAGGGTGCCCTACAGGTGGGCTCTTTTGGGAAGGGCTCAGGATAGGGCTGAGGAATATGAATGAGGGGCTGACCTATCTTTTGACTAAAGAGCCACTGGATCTTCTGTGGTGGTGTGTGTGTGTGGGGGAGGGGGTGCCATTCTCCCAGACTTGGATGGGTGTGAGGGATGAGACACAGGGTTGGAGGAAAGGATAAGGTTCTTGAAGACTCAGTTCTTGAAGGCAAGCTGAAGCGCCTGATGTACAGTCTGGAAGGAGACATGGGACAGTGGACAGGCTATAGAGAGTAAAGGAGAGAAGAAGATGAGCATTTTGTGGGGAGCTAGGAGTCTGGAAAGCAATGAGGAACTGTAGGATGGGGACACCATGAACACAAAAGATGAGCTTAGGGAGTTTGGGGATTTTAGTCAGGAAGGGAGTTAGAATCGCAGGGTAGTCAGACTAGGACAGGGGTTGGCATGGAGCCTGGACAGTGTT
The DNA here is from genome assembly GCF_963455305.1 of Plecotus auritus. Lineage (NCBI taxonomy): Eukaryota > Metazoa > Chordata > Mammalia > Chiroptera > Vespertilionidae > Plecotus > Plecotus auritus. The sequence continues at coordinate 17,797,951 of NC_137785.1, forward strand.
GGATATGCAGGGCAGGCTTGGTGGTGAAGACCAAATTGAGGGCGGAGGTGAGACTGTGCCTTAAGGGAGTCCTATGCCCTGTACTTAGGCATCTTGGTTAACATACCTTTGACCCGTCAGAGTAATGTTCTTTGGTAGACTAATGGAAGGAAGAAACTCTGGCACCAGAATAGGAGACCACAGACCCCTTATGTTGCCTGGTTCCTGCCTAGACCCTCCACGTGCTGTAAATGTTAACTCTCCAGAACCTCACATTTAAAAATAATATGTATTTCTCCATTTTGCCTTTTATTCAATTCTAGAGATTTCTGAGATATGCTTTATCTCACCTTTCAATGGATTTCACACAAACTTGTTGTAATCTTCTCCTTTTGGTTATCTTATATAATAAAAGGCTAATATGCGAGTCAGCCTAACAGTCTAATGACCAGTTGCTATGATGCACACTGACCACCAGGGCGCAGACACCCAACACAGGAGCTGCCCCCAGCCCGCAGGCCCCAATTGCCCCATGGGGAATGGGGAACCAGCAGTGAGTGGTGGAGGGTGGTGTGGCGTGCTAACAGCAGCTGCGGAAGATGGTCCTGATACCAGGCTAGGCCTAGGGACTGTACCCATGCATGAATTTCGTGCACTGAGCCTCTAGTAATGTATAAAATAAGCTGCAAAACTGCCGTTCTTCTCAGGGTTTGAGATCTTGCTTTCAGGCATATGAGGTCAGTTCCACTCAAACTCGTGTTTTCCCAGGTTTCTTACTTTAGCAGGACCTGGGAACACTGCTCCCTCAGGAGTCTCTCTGCTGCTCTCCCCACCTCCCCCAAGCCTGGCACCACCCATGGGAAAGGCGGGGTGACCAGAGGAACGTCTCCCAGGCCAGAAACAGAGACTGCCCCAAAGGTCAATGAGCACAAGGACAGACTCAACAGACAGAAATAGAGAGAGAGGGTCTCCCTGAAACCATTCCTGGAGGACCATTGAGCCCACAGCCACCTGAGCTCCCACAACAGTCCTCTCTTCCTAGGACACGCAGGATACCTTTCTCTTCACACCCACGAACTGCAGATCCTTCTGAGACTCCTGGTCCTGTGTCTCTGTCCCCAGAAGCAAAGGCCAGGCTGGTGGCAACCTGAGAGAGAGGGAGAGTCCCCTCTGCAGTCACCACCCAGCTTGACCCCTTCTCACCCCCATAGTCTGTGGCCTTCCTGCTGGGAGGAAATCAAACCTTCCCAGAGCATTTGAGAAGACGGGTAAGACCCGGTGACCAGCTGGGTGTCTGTGTCACAGAAATAATCCCCAGATTTAGGGCCTGTGGGGCTCTCGGTGTGGTCCTGACAGAACCAAGGGGAAGACACAGCAGAGACCAATGCTGGGATGAAAGGGTCATCCTCTCAGGGGGCAAGTGTCTCCATTAGCCTTGCTGTTGCAAGTGGGCTCTACAGGCCAGTAAGATCCACTCCCCTGAGAGTTCCTCAGATGCAGAGTCTCTGGTCCACCACACACCTGCTGAGTCAGAATCTGCACTTTAACAGGATCTGGACACCCTCCCTGCGCACAGGAGAGGTGGAGAAGCTGCCCCATCACCACATCAACAGATCACATTCTGGTTGGGCATCCATATTAGCTGGACAGCTGCTGAAGCAGCATCTAAGGTGTCACCTGGGCATCACAATCTTTACAAAGTTTCATAGGTGATCCGACGCATATTCTTTAGTCTCAGAAATAAAGGTGATCTGATGAACAGTTGGTGTGTCATTAGTGTGTCAAGTTTTTTTTTTTAAATATATTTTATTGATATTTCACAGAGAGGAAGGGAGAGGGATAGAGAGCAAGAAACATCGATGAGAGAGAAACATCGATCAGCTGCCTCCTGCACACCTCCCACTGGGGATGTGCCCTTGACCGGAATCGAACCCAGGACCTTTCGGTCCGCAGGCCAACGCTCTATCCATTAAGCCAAACTGGTTTCGGCAGTGTGTCAAGTTTTTTTAAGGTATCCCCAAAACTCTCTCTCTGAAGAGAAAAGTAAAACGGGAAAGAGGGAGGGCTGTAGGGGAGGGTACTGTGAAACTGACAGGAAGCTGGGGAATGACTGAAATAGGATGCCCCAGGCTAGTGTTTCTCCAAACACAGCTTGTGTGTGTGTGTGTGTGTGTGTGTGTGTGTGTGTGTATGTTGTCTGAAGCTTTAGCAGTTTCCAGGGAACCAAAATAGAGTAAAGGTAAACTGGAAAGGGGAAACAGAGTTGAAACAGAGTTGGCAAAAATGAGGGAAGCATCCTGGGCACAGGCCCCGCCCCAACCTACATGACTAGAAAAGTGCTCTTGTCCCAGGAGGAGGCTCAGTGCATGCTGATTAGGGATAGCAGATTCTACTAGTCCAGGTAGCAGTGCCTGTGAGCTTTACTGGACCTCAAGTTCTTCTTACAGAGTGAGGGACAGAGCAGGCAGCAGACACCATGGAGTGTCCCTCAGCCCCTGCCCACAGATGGCTTGTTTCCAGGCAGGGAATCTTGCTGGCTGGTAAGGAGCGGACAGTTCCTATGTGTGGACCCCAGAGGATGGGAGACAGAGACTGGCTGGGATCTTCTGGGGAGCACGGCGCTCTGAGAATGGAGGGAGGGCTTCTGTTTGGACCTGAGGGGAGAGGACATGGATACAGAGTCGGATGGGAAAGAGGGTTCAGAAGCAGAAAAATCTCATAATCTGCAAGTGTTGTGGGGCAGGAAAACCTCAATGGCTCTTCCTTTCCTAAGTTGTTCATCACTGAATAATGAATTTTGAAAACTGATGATAATAATAATTTACATCAGGCAATAGGAGAAAAATCTTAACCAGGGGAGCTATACATTGTTCTTACCATGAAACTCAGAAATGGGCACTTACACCCCAGCAGGTGGACAACCCTGGGTAACTGTGACTACAGCATCTGTAGCCTGTTGTAGGCACTGGGGGTGTAAGATCAGACACGTTCCTGCTTGTATGTTCTATCTGGAGGAGACAGTCAAAGAAAGATCTGGATGTGATGTCAAGTACCCACAATTTTCATGAAGGGAACAGAGCAGGCACAGCTGAGACAGTGAAAGCAGAGGGTCTTTACAGGAGGTGGTCACCAAAGGTTTCTCCCAAGGACGCCCCTGAGTGTCTACAGGGGTATGTGAGCAGTGAGGGGGTGGGCCGGACAGACACCTAGGGAAGCGTATTTGAAAAAGGGAAAAGAACAGTGTCAGAGATAATGGTGGCCTTGCTGCTGACCTTAACCACAGGAGTCACACACACAGACACACACACCGACACACGCACCAAGCCTGAGAAATGAAGAGATGTGCTCAAGATCGAGGGCCTAATCACTCCATCCCAATACATAGATGCATATTTTGATCAGTTTCTCTCTTATTTTCTAGTCATACTCTTTACTTTCTGGAGCCGGCCCACCACTGCTCAACTTGCGATTGTGTCCACCAATGCTGCTGAAGGGGAGGATGTGATTCTACGTATCCGCAATAACCCTCCTGATGTTTCAGGTTATTTTTGGTATCGGGGGAAGGGGCCGAAGGTTGTCATTATATTGCATTTTTTTCATTGGACATAAACGACATCGGAAGAGGGCCTGAATACACTGGTCGAGAGACAATAAACAAGGAAGGATGCTTGCTGATAAAGAATGTCACCCAGAGAGACACAGGAATGTACACCGTGGTCACCCTTTTTTACAATTCAAAAAAGGAAATGGGATTTTTACGGCTCAATGTATACGGTGAGTGATTGCTCTCTGACCTCTGGGTGTAGGGTGGAGTGAACTCTACTTCACAGGAATGATAGCCCTGAACTCTCCTCCATCCCCCTCTGTCTCACGTCCCAGGTTGGGTTAGGGCATGTGGTGCAGGACACACACAATGGAGACAAACTTCCTAAGATCAGAGTTCCCTTCCCGGATTTCTGCTCTGCAGACATTCTCCACAGAGAAAAGGGCCATTCTGATGGGATTCGCTCAGCAGAGGGAGGCCAGTCTCAGTCCAGGTCCCTGGGCCCATCCCCATGACCATGACCCTGAGACAGGCTCTTCAGGGGATCCTCACAGAGAAGCTCCGCTTGGCAGCCCTTCTCCACACCCCTGTCCCAGGGATCCTGACTCTAGAAACCCTGGGGAGCCTGTGTTAGGTTGGGTTTGGCTTCCTGGGAAGGGCTGAGTGGGTAACAGTTTCACAACTGCCTGATTCACAGGGCTCCTGAGCTAATCACTAGCCAGGGCTCGGCACCAAGAGGCACATTTGGGCAGGGAAGGTGCTTGTTCCTTCACCTGACACTGTATGTGGAGATCATAGGCAGACAAGATTCTCAGATCATTAGCTGACTGTTCTGGTAGACTTAGGAGAGTCCACAGAAAGGTCAGCATCCCTGGGGAGAAATAGAGGATTAAAAAATGCTTCTGGCAGCTTCTCATACACCTGGGATCAACCCAGGAGTTTTTCTCTTGGAGTTGATTAATAGCACATGCCTCTTATTTGCGCAGCTTCCATACCAAGATTCAGGTCAGATACTGTGATTATTTTACAGTTAACACACTGATAACTTCATAGCCAAATATCCACTTTCCTTCAGTGAAGGGAAACCGAAGCATGGGGAAATACAGTCACTAAAACAGAGTCCCTCAGGCCCTTAGTAGCTGAGCAGCGTACCTCAAGGTTGTTCTGCATAGCCCATTTCTCCTCCTCCCAAGGGCCTATTAGGTGTTTGTGGTTCCCTATTCCAACTATTGGTTCAGATCCTTTCTTCTTAGGTGTCCTCCACTCAGAGGGAGAGATTCTGGTCTGGGGAGTGATAGCAAATGGAGAATTAATCAGTTTTTACTCTAAAACTAAATTACCTGCAGTAACAATCAGAGTCAGTGCTGGGAACACCCAGGCCTTCCCCTCACCTGGCAGATCCAACACTCTCTGCACTCCCTCCCTGCACTGGACTCGAAACCACTTATTTGTTTCCTGATTGTTGGTGTTACTCCCACTGGATAGAAAGGAAAGAACGTTGCATACTTATTCCTCATTCTACACCTGCAGCCAGTTCAGGGACCATCATGTAAAAATACACTCAATTGCTTTTGATGAATGACGAAGAAATAAATGGTGATTGAATGAGCAATGAATGATCCAAAATCTCTTTAGAGACTGGGAAGTTGATGCCCAGTTTTTAGAATTCTAGCCACCTGGGACAGCCACCCTTTCTCTCCAGGGAATGAGACCCATTTCTCAGAATATTTGCTGATCTCTAGAGAAATAGTCTTTCCTTCAATTGGTCTTAAGCCCTGGGGTATTAATAATAATTTTCTCATACAGAAGAACTTTACGTTTTTTCCAAATGTCTGTCTCAGAACCACCAAACACAAATGGTCCAAAAGGGCCAGAATGTCAGCAATCCATGACCCCCTCTTGCCATCCATCACCCCTTCTGCATCTGCACAAGTCCTATTCCCCTGCCCTCAGCACAGGGAGGATGACTTTAGTGACCAAGGGCAGAACCACGGTTCTGCTGCCAGTCAGCTCCAGCCTGTCCCCTTCACGTTTTTCAAGCTCATTCCTTGGACCCTGCTCTATCATTTACTGGCTCACTAGCTCATGTCAGTCATACTCACCTGGAAAATCCTGACCCAACCCTTGGGCCCAGGGCCTGGTATTCAACTGACCACTGGCTTGTTCCTGGGACCCATGTGTTAGCTCTGCTCCATCCCCAGTCTTTAGGATGCCCTGGAAATTATGCCTCATAGAAACACACCTCAGCAGGGTGATGAAAGTCCATGCATCCAGAAAGAATGGCCTGTGATCAGACAGGCATTCATTCAGCTGGTCAGGGAAGAACCAGGAGGATTCAGAATGGTCTCTGACTTTCATTCTATGTTATTCCATGACCAAACTCCGATTCTTAACTGACACCTGAGAAAGTCTGTGCTTTCTCCCATTTATAGAGCTGGAGGCCTTACATTCTCTGAGCGCTCACATCCCCAGGCATTTGTCTTGTGTTACATAGACCTGCCTTATTCTTTTAAGGAGTCACATTGGCTGGGAGGTGAGAGGTGCCAGCTCTGATTGGAGATGCCTTTGGATGAATCAAAGGTACCATATAGAGCATTGTTCTCTCTGTCACCTGTACAGCTGTGTTACCCACACCCCAAATCACAAGCAACAACTCCAACTCCTAGATTTTTGATTTGCATTTTCCTAATGATAGTGATGTTGAGCATCTTTTCATGTGCTATTGATCATTTATATAACTTCTTTGGAGAAATGTCTATCAAGTTCTTTGCCCATTTTAAATCAAGGTATTTGATTTTGTTGTTGAGTTGTGGGAGTTCTTTACATATTGTGGATATTAACTCCTTATCTTATATATGATTTGCAAAGAATTTTCTCCCATTCCATAGGTCACCTTTCACTCTGTTAATTGTGTCATTCAATAAGCAGAAATTTTTCACTTGGATAAAATCAAATTTATCTAGTTTTTTCTTTATCCCCAGAGTTCTTAGTGTCCTATTTAAAAAATCATTGCCAAACCCGATGTCATAATGTTTCCCCCTATATTTTCTTCTAAGAATTTTATAGTTATAGGTCTTACTATAGAATTCAATTCATTTTGCCTTAATTGTTGTATATGGTATAAGTTTCAGTCCACTTCATTTGTTTGCAGGGGGATATTGCTGTTCAACACCATTTGTTTAAAAGACTGTCCATTCTCCATTGAGCAGTCTTGGCTCTTTTTTCCAAACCATTTGATTGTGACACTTCTTTATTGTTGGAAGTATTACATATATCCCTTTTTGTTCCCCATTGACCCCTTCTAGCCCGTCCCCATCCCCCACCCCAGGTCTTCACCACACTATTGTCTGTGTCCATGGGTTATGCATGTGTGCATACAAGTTCTTTGGTTGATCTCATCCCACCGACCCAAGCCTTCCCTCTGAGATTGCACAGTTGCTTCCATGATTCTGTGCCTCTGGATCTATTTTGTTCATCAGTTTATTTTGTTCAGTGGATTCCACATATGAGTGAGATCATGTGAAACTTGTCTTTCTCTGACTGACTTATTTCCCTTAGCATGATACTCTCCAGGTCCCTCCATGATGTCTCAAAGAGTTAGCGATCCTTCTTTACAACCACATAATGTTCCATTGTGTAAATATACCACAGCTTCTTTATCCACTCATCTACTGATGGGCATTTAGGCTATTTGCACATCTTAGCTAATGTAAATTGTGTTGCTATGAACACAGTGGTGCATACATTGTTTCTGAATGGTGTTTCAGGTTTCTTAGGATATATATTCCTAGAAGTGGGATCACTGGTCAAATGGCTGTTCCATATTTAATTTGTTGAGGAAACTCCACAATATTTTCCATAATGATTGCACCAGTCTGCATTCCCACCAGCAGTGTACTAGGATTCCTTTTTCTCCACATCCTCACCAGCATTTGTCATTTGTTGTTCTGTTGATGATAACCTGACAGGTGTGAAGTGATACCTCATTGTCATTTTAATTTGCATCTCTCTGATGATCAGTGATTTTGAGCATTTTTTCATATGTCTCTTGGCCATCTATATGTCCACTTTGCAAGAAGTATCTGTTTAGGCACTCTGCCCATTTTCAAATTGGATTGTTTGTCTTCCTTTCATTAATTTATATGAGTTTCTTATATATTTTGGATATTAACCCTTTATTGAATGTATTATGCCAATAATGTTCTCCCATACAATGGGCTCCCTTTTTGTTTTATTCGGTTTTTGCTTTTTTGCTGTGCAGAAGCTTTATATTTTGATGTACTCCCTTTGTTTATTTTCTCCTCAGTTTCCCTAGCCCAGGAGATGTATCCACAAACATGTTGTTCTGAGAGATCTCTGAGCTTTTGCTGCCTCTGGTTTCTTCTAGGATTTTTATGGTTTCACAACTTACATTGAAGTCTTTAATTCATTTTGAGTTTATTCTTGTGAATGGTGGTCAAGTTGTGTGGTATAGTTACTTTTTTTTTGCATGAGTCTCTCCAAGTTTCCCAATACCATTTATTGAAGAAACTGTCTTGACTCTATTGTATGCTCTTGCCTCCTTTGTCAAATATTGAGCATAATGGGTTCGGTCAATTTCTGGGGTCTCTGTTCTGTTCCATTGATCTATATGCCTATTCTTGTGCCAATACCAGACTGTTTTGATTACAGTGGCTTTGTAGTATAACTTGATATCTGATATTGTGATCTCTCCAACTTTGCTTTCCTTTCTCAACATTGTTGCAACTATTCTGGGTCATTTTTGGAGTATTTGTTCTAGATCTGTAAAATATATTGTTGGTATTTTAATAGGGGTTGCATTGAATCTACAGATTGCTATGGGTAGTATGGGCATTTTAATGATGTTAATTCTACCAATCCATGAACACAGTATATTCTTCCACTTTCTCTTACTTCAGTGTACTGTAATTTTATGAGTACAAGTTTCCTCTATCTCATCCTCTTATCTCTTTTTTTCAATGTCCTATAGTTTATGAGTACAAGTCTTTTACCTCCTTGGTTAAATTTATTCCTAAGTATCTTAATTTTTTATGTTGCAATTGCAAATGGGATTGTTTGTTTAATTTCTCTTTCTGAGAATTCATTATTGGTGTATAAAAATGCCATAGATTTCTGCATGTTAATTTGTATTCTGCTATATTGTCAAATTCATTTATTAAATATAGTAGCTTTTTGGTGGAGTCTTTCGGGTTTTCTATGTACAATATCATGTCTGTCATCTGCAAATAATGACCATTTTACTTCCTCCTTTCCATTGGATGCCTTTTATGTTTTCTTCTTTTCTGATTGTTGTGGCTAGGACTTCCAGTACCATATTGAATAACAGTGGTGAAAGCAGACATCCCTATCTTATTTCTGATCTTAAGAGAAATGTTTGCAGTTTCTGCCCATTGAGTATGATGCTGGCGGTAGGTTGTCATATATGGCATTTATTATGTTGAAATGTGATCCCTCTAGTCCCACTTTGGGGAGAGTTTTTATAACAAATGTATGTTGAATGTTTTTTTCTGCACTTATTGATAAAATCATGTATTTTTTTTAATTCTTTCAAATTGTTTGTTAATTATTTTATTGTTGAAAGTATTACATATGTCCCCCTTTTCCTCCCTTGCCCTCTCCCCACCCTCTCCCCCACAATCTGATTGTTTCTTTTGATGAAAAGAAGTTTTTATGCCATGTCACACTATTTTGGTTACTTAAGCTCTTAGTAAGCTTTGAAATTAGAAAGTGTGAGAACTCAAATTGTATTATTCTGTTTTAAAATCATTGCAACCATTTTGGGGGTCCATTGAAATTTCATATGAATTCTATGATGGATTTTCCTATTTCTGCAAAAAAAGTCAGCATGTTTTTATAGGGATTGTATCAAATATGTACATAGTTGGGGGAAATTCTAATCTGTGGACATGCCCATGTCTTTCCATTTATTTGTTTCTTCTTTACTTTTGTTCAGAAATGTTAGGTAGTATACAGTGTATAAACCTTTCAGAGCCTTGATTAAGTTTATTCCTAAAGATTCTAGTCTTTCTGATGCTATTGTAAATCGAACTGTATTTATTTTCTTTTTTCTTTTAAAAAAATATATATTTTATTGATTTTTTACAGAGAGGAAAGGAGAGAGAGAGAGAGTTAGAAACATTGATGAGAAAGAAAAATCAATCAGCTGCCTCCTGCATACCCCCTACTGGGGATGCACCCACAACCAAGGTACATGCCCTTGACTGGAATCAAACCTGGGATCCTTGTGTCCACAGGCCGATGTTCTATCAACTGAGCCAAACCGGTTAGGGTGGAACTGTTTTCTTAATTTCACTTTGGGATTGTTCATTGTTGTTGCAAAAATTAAAAACGATGATAAACGTTGATTTTTGTCTCCTATAACTTTGCCTTACTTATTAGTTGTAACAGATGTGTGTATGTGTGTGTGGCGGTGGGAGGGGAGAGGGCAAAATCTTTAGGGGTTTCTTACATATAAGACTATGGTATCTTTTTAGAAATATAATTTTTCTTCTTTTTTTCCCAATTTGTATACCACATATTTCATCTTCTTGTCTAATTATTTTTGCCATGACTTCCAGTACTAAGTTGAATAACTTAGAACTACAGCATCCTTGTCCTGTTTGCAATCTTAGTAACAATTTTCAAGTTTCTCCATGAAGTTTTGTGTTAGCTGTGGACTTTCATGAAAGGACTTTATCATATTGAGTAGTTTCCTTCTATTCCTATTGTCCTGGCTTTTGTTGCAACCATAATGACATCTCTCCAAAATTTATTTCACCCTGATAGTCAATCAGCAGACCAGGGAATACAGTCCTCTTCAGACTGAAGAATCCTTCAGATGGAACTTCTGGTCAAAGGCCATAAAGACAGGTTGGGACATCTTTATTGCCTAGTAAATTAGTTAACAAAAGGTAAATGCCTTTTCACTTTCAGTAAAGTTGCCTTGGCCCCAGAGATTTACAGAAGTGGTAAACCTGCCTTTTAAAACATACATGAAATTTTACAAAAAGAGTCAGACTTCATCGTTTTTGAAATAAAAATAGTTCTAGAAAAAGGTCAATAAAAGCTCATGAGAGGGAAATTCCAACTGATAGTGAGATTATAGGACACAAGATCTGCGAAGGGGTTCCCTGTGCCAATACTATGGTGATGTCTTTCAAAACAGGTCAGAATTCACCCTGAGGTGACCTGGGGTCAAAGAGGAGGTGAAGCCATCCCTTTTCCTTACATATTGTTACCTGAGTGCCCAACATGCAGTGTTTGCATTTTCTGTAGTAGTTAATTACTCACTGGTGAATAATATCATGCTGGGAAGTTAATACAATCCCTTCAGTTTCAATGTCTGTAAAATATGAAAGACAATCATTCTGCAGAGATCCAGACAAGCCTCTGGTAACATTTACAGAGCTCACGATGGACTCTAAGTAGCTGAGATCTTTGAGGGAGGAGCATGGCCCCAGGTCCCAAGCCCACACTAAATCATTCACACCCTCTATTCCTCCACATAGCCAGTGAGTGTGCACACACTCTTAGCCAGCATCACCAAAGCCACAGAGAATAAGGACGCCATGGTTATGACCTGCTACACAAATGCGATCTTCACTGAATGGTTGTTCAATGCTGAGAGTCTGCAGCTCAGGGAGAGGATGAAGCTGTCCTGGAACAACAGAATCCTAACCATAGACCCTGTAAGAAGGGAGGATGCTGGGCACTACCAGTGTGAAGTGTCCAACCCCATCAGTTCTGCTGATAGTGTAGCAATTGAGCTGGATGTTAAATATTAGTGACCCTACTTGTCTTCTCTATGTTATTAAACACTGAATAAATTCTTTTCACCCTTGAAATAAATTTGTTGTGAAGGTGGAAAGTCCTTAGAAGACTTGAACTGAGTCAATAAGTGCTCAAAAATGAGAGATAGCATTGAGGTTATTGTTGACTTAAGCTAACATTCCACACCAGATCCCACCTCTGGCTGGTCCCATTTGCACCATCTCCACAGTGAAGGTGACACCAAGTCCCTCCCAGCATGGGTAGTGGTCATGTGATGACCAGTGGGAGCATGCGATAAGCTTCCAGGAATCCAAGCTCTGTGCCTTCTCCAATGGGTCATGTGGAGGGCACGTGGACACTGTTTTGGACAGCAAGAATGTACAGGAGGACTCCCATGTGGGTATGAACACTGATCTTTTTCTTCCTGTTTTACTTCTCCCACTATAGATACAACACAAACACTCAGGTCCAAGCCACTATCACTCCTACTTGAGGTTACTGTAACAGTCTCCTAACTGGTCTTCCTGCGGCCTACTTGACCAACATTATAGCCATCTCCCCAGAGCAGGACCTGTGAATCCTTAGAGATGAATTTTTTTTTTTAAACCCAAGTCAAGTCATCCCTTTTCTTCTCAAAGCCCTTCTGTTGCTCACACCTCAATCACACCAAAGTCCAAAGTCATCATCACAGCCCACAAGGTCCCACATTAGCGCTGCTCAAAGGGCTGGTCTGCACAAGACAAGGAGTTACCCCCCGAAGGTCAAGCAACTCAGTGCTTTGGTTGAGAAAGTCTTGCAATGAAGAACATGAAAGCAGAAATAAACAGGACACTGAGCGATGTGGTTGGTCTACTTTCTGTCCCAGGCTCATTAGCTCCTTGGAGATCACCCTTTGATAGCACTGCCATAAAAATAATCTGGTCCCTCTCTACACTTCTTGTCATTCTCCTCATCCTATCAATTGTGCCCACAGTCGCGTCCTGACCTTCAAACATAGCAAGCAACCTCCTGGCTCAGAGTCTTTGCACTGGCCATTTCGTCTCTCTAAAATAATCTTTCTCCAAAGACCTACATGACCCCTTCCTCACTCTTTTAGGACTTACTCAAATGTCACATAGTCTTTGAGCATTTCCTTACCATTTTATATATGCTAATAAACCCCAATACCCCCACTCCCTCACTCCTTCACCCCCTTTAGAAATGCTGCTTATTCATTTGTTGATTACTTCTACCTCACCACTATGTCAGCTACATGAAGCCAGTGACTTTTATATCCCCTCCAACCACTATAAGACTGTGCAAAAATTGTGCTCATTACTCAGTTAAGTAGTTAATTACTCACTGGTGAATTATATCATGCTGGGAAGTGAATACAATCCCTTCAGTTTCACTATCTGTAAAATATGAATAATTCCAGCCCCATCAATGTGTAGGAATCATGGGATGAGCCTGCTTCCTGACATCTATTGCTATGTAACAGAAGACCCAAACTTAGAATCGCTGCATGTCTGACATAACGAGGGGCCTGAAAATGACAAACTCCAAGGATGATGATAAATGATCAATTTTTGCAAAAGGTACTAAAGACATGAAATCTTGGGTGAAGATCCCGGGTGAAGGGACACTCCTTTTGGAGGGTCAGCCCTCCTGGCTTTTCATGCCTCTATTCACTCCATCTCTGGAATGACCCTAATGGATATGCACTGTCCTCATGCTGGGGTTCAGAGAGAAAACAGGCTTGTACTGGGGTTGTCACTTCACAAGACACAGGACTCAGTGTGACTATTCTGTTGTTCTCTGTACTTACCTACACACACTATGTGGATCAGAAACATGGATCGGTACCGCTTCTTTTACTGAACATTGTGTCTCTCAGATACATCCAAGTTGGCATATGTGGTCTTATTCCTCTCGTTGTAATCACTACAAGATTTTTATACTTCCCCAGGAAAGGACATTTTTATTAAAGGCAGGATCAATGACTGTCCACAGGACATGATCTGGATATTTTAAAAGGAAAAGTTCACTGCATGTTTAAAAGCATATCACTCTTTTCAAAGGGCAATGACTTTACAGTTAATAAGGAGACACGATTGTTTCATTTACTATAAGGACAAGCTCATTACTCTTAAAAAACTGGGTATTGCATTTTTAAGTAGACATTATTATTTTATCATTTGAAAATATGTATAATCTTATTTTAATAGATGACTTTATTAATTATAAAGGGCAAAGTGTTATTTATCAGAAATTGGTCATTATCTATTTGTAAAAGATGTAGTTTATATGAAAGATAAGGCACCTCCTCATATGTGTACTTAGAAGGGCAGCCCCTAGGAAGTTGGGCACTCAGACCACTGACAGGTTTAGTGAGACACAGGTTGCAAATATTCCCAAGGAAACCGAGGGTTGGTTCAATATGGCCAGGGCAGGTGAGTCCAACATGGGGGCCAGGGCCCAGGGCTGTGTGTCAGGTTCAAATCGTAGTAAGAAATAATGTCTCTTAGGGAAATGCTAATCTAGACAACAATGAGATTTTTAAAAAATTAAAAGTAGAACTATCATACAACATAGCAATTTCACTTTTGATTATATATCCACAGAAAATGCAAACACTAATCAAAAATAAATATGACTTAAGTGTCCACCAATAAATGAACAAATATAGTAGATGTGTATAATGTAAAGACAAATACATATAAAAATAAAATAGAATATTACTGAACCATATAAAAGAATGACATCTTGCCATTTGTGCCGAAATGGATGGCCCTGGAGGGTATTATGTTAAGTGACGTAAGTACATGATATCACTGTATGTGGAATCTAAAATGCAAGACAGCTCTGGTCGGTGTGGCTCAGTATGTTGGACATTGTCCCAAGCACCAAATGGTTGCTGGTGTGTTCCCAGTCAGGGCACATGCCAGGGTTGTGAGCTCGATCCCCTTTAGGGGTGTGCAGGAGGCAACTAAACGATGTCTCATTATCACATTGATGTTTCTCTTTCACACTCTCCCTTCCTTTTTATATAAAAATCAATAATTTTTTAAAAAAATGAAAATAAATAAAAAATAGGACAAGTGAACAATGCAAACAAAACAAAAGCAGGCTCATAGATGCAGAAAATGAACTGGTGGTTTCTAGAGAGACGTGGGTGGGAGAATGGTAAAAATAGGTGAAGGGGATTAAAGGGTGCAAACTTCCAGTTATAAAATACCCAAGTCACTGGGATATACCAGACATCACAGAGAATGTAGTCAGGAATATTACAATAACTTTGTATGGTGACATAGGGTCACAACAACTATCATGCTGATCACTTCGTAATGTATGTAAATATCAAGTTGCTATGATGAACACTTGAACCTAATAGAATATTGTAGGTTAATTCTGCTTAAATTTAAAAAAAAAAAAGACTTAAAATGCAATGAGATTCCATCTCACACCCACTAGGATGGCTACTATCAAAAATCAGAAAATGACAAGTGTTGGCAACAATGTGGAGAGGTCAGAAAGATTGTGCACTGTGGGTAGGAATGGAAAATGCTACAGCCACTTTGGAAAACATTGTGGAGGTTCCTCAAAAAGTTAAACATAGAATTACCGTATAACCCAGCAATTCCACTTCTGGGTACAAACTCAAAAAAATGACAACAGGGTCAAAAATAGATGATATTTGTATTCACATGTTCATAGCAAATTTATCCACAATAGCTGAAATGTGAATGCAACCCTAGTGTCCGTGGGTACGTGGATGGAAAAGCAAAATGTGGTATATACAGGCAATGGAATATTTATTGTTCAGCCTTTCAAACAGAGAATTCTAGGGAGGCAAGATGGGAAGTAGCTGGAGGCTGCATGCCCTTTATTCCAGCCAGGGACCAGATTTAGAGTTAAATACTGTGCAATCAGCTTGAAAAACCAAGTGAGGTGTAACTGATTGGAAATATTATATCTAAGGAGCAATGAAGAAACCACATTGAGAGTGCTAAGAGAAGTAGTTTTGGGAAAGGGATAGCATCCGTTGAGCAGGTGCGGTGGCTGAGGCTAGAGGGATATTACAGCTGCAAAGCTCCCGCCCCCTGGCAGTGTGGGGTTTCAACCCCATGCAGGGATCCCAAACCCAGAGCAGCAGAGATGGAAAAAAGAGCCCATGTAGCATCAGACACGGGGAGCCAGGTGGACTCTGTCTGCCTGGGAGACTTGGACTGCACCTTCCCAGTGAAGGAGTGCTCCCACTGTTAGCAGCCCCAGGGCACCAACTGCTGGAGAAGCTGCACTGCCATGTTTGAGTTTAGTGGAGGGGTCTGCAGGCTGCACCCAGCAGGGACTTTGAGAGACCCTCTACATTCATGGAAGAAATGGTGCAGAGCCCCGGTCAATGACTAAACTGTTAGCTTGGGAAAAGAGAAAAGGCATCTCCTATCTTGAGCACACTATTGGAAACCCTCCCCACACCCCTGGAGCTACCCGGACTGCTGGGTTGATGGCGGAGGGGCAGGGGGGGGCGGCGATGGGGGAGGCAGAATCAGTACAGGTCTGGGATTTTTGGCCCACACTGCAGAGTTCAGAGCCCTAGTGGAGCTGGGAATTTCAGCGTCCACCTTGCTGAGACCTGTCACGAGGAGAGATTGGAATCTCATGCAGGGCTGATTTTCCACCCCTTCCAGCTTCGTACTGTGACAAAGGTGTCAGTGCCACACATAGTTAGGGTTTTGGAGCTATATTTCCCAGGGGCTTCTATCGGGGAGACAGATGGCCAGGGCTTGGCTATGTGATGCATTGTGGGGAGGCTGATCTGAACTCCCTGTAAGTTTTGCCAGGCAACCCCAAGAAGGACAAGTATAGCGCACTGCCCCGCCCCCCAATCCTGCAACCTGAAGACCTGTGGAACCTGACTGGCTCCCATTTACCTGCTTTTCACTTTTGAGAAAATTTGACCTTGATTTCAATCCAAGGTTGCAGTCTTGCCCTATCCCCAATGGTCAATTGTTCAGCTGGATAAACTAAGACTTCCTAGCGATGAGCCTTTCTAGCACCATGGGACCACATTTCCAACCAAAAGGTTGGTCATCAATGAAACATTCAGTTTGATTTATGACCCAAAGGCGGAGGTGTGGACGAAAATTGGGCCACATACTAAAGCTGACAAGCTCAGAGGAGGCTTGCATAGTATGATTTGCAAAATCAGAGACCTTAAGTAACCACATAGGATGGCCTGAAATTACAAATTTCTAACTAGAAGTGAGTCATGGTGGGTAATTATGTTTTAGGTATTTTTTCCTGACAAAGCTGAATCTTTATGTTAACTGAAGATGTCTATTGTCTTTTTGCATTCGTGATAACTTACTTTTGGAGAATCAGGAAAAGTTTTTCTTTTTTTCTGTACCCTCACTGCACCAGAGGAGAAGCCACAGCACCCCTCATTGTTATTGTCATCATGTTAATTGTTAACTGCTAACTATCATCTATCAACCAGTGTAAAAGAAGTATGTGTCTGTTTTACTTTTTATCCAATCTCAGAGATTTCCCTGCTTTGCTTTCTCCCACCTCCATAATCTATCACCAATGGATTTTATTTAAGTCCTTATGCCTCCTGCTTTGATTGTAATGTATAACATACAGTGCAAAACTGCCACTTTTCGTTGAGATTTTGCTTCGTGACAATTGTTGTCAGTTTGAATCAAGTAAACTCATAAAAATCCCCTAAGGGTTTAAATTCCCAGCTTCCTATCAAGATTTGGCCTTTATGGCAACCTGTCCTCACTCTGCAACTATCCAGAGGCCTGTCAGGTGTTGCCTCATCAAGACAAAAGACACTCTTATTGCCCGGATCACTCAGAAAATTTCAAGCATTAAACTGCTCTATTCTAAAAACCAGGAAATATCTTTCTATGACATCAATTGAGGCTTTTTGAGGTGAGATCATTTGCCCAGAGTCACAGGGCCTGCAAGTGGACTCAGCCATGCCATGTATTTTATATTGGCACTTGACATCTATGCTCCACCCGTTCCTATGTTTCCTCCTATATCAGAGGGGCTGAAAGGTTAAATACGACCTTTCCGACTTCTAATGATTGAGAATCCAGGTGTGAATTCATTTCAGCCTCTGAGATGCACTTGTGTATAGTGTGGGATCTGGAAGGGAGGAGGGTCTGTGATTTCTGCTCCTGGTTGGTGGGCTCTGCAGACAGAGCTTTATGTGAAGAAGCAGGTGTTTCTTTAGCTCTGGGTGGGGCTGTGGCAGTGGGACTTTGAAACCGGAATTCCTGTGTCAACTCACTAAATTCCATTTTTCTGGCCCTTCATTGGTTTTGCAAGCACCTAACTCTCTGTGCTAAAGACCTTTCTGCACAAATGTTAATGCCTGGTTTACTTGTAATAGTCCAAAATTGGAATCAACACAAATGTCCATGAATGGGTGAATAGATAAACAAATTTGGTGCATCCTACAATGGAACAGACCTGAGAGATTAAAAAAGGAAAAAACTATTTCAAGATAATTGTGTTGATTCAAGAAGCCAAAATTCGCCCAAAATTACATATTATATGGTTCAAATTATGAAAATTACAGAAAATCCAAACGCTCTATAATGACAGAAAGCACATAAGCATTTTCTTAACAGTATTGGAGGGAGAGGGAGAGGGCAAAGTGAGGAGAATATAAGAGGGCCTGAGGAGGCTTTAAGAGTGAAGAACGTTCATTTTCTTCATTGTAACAACTTCTCTGGTGCATGCATCTGGCAATTTTAATGAATTGTATACTTTCAAAATGTTAAGTTTTATGATATGTCAACTAAAACTCAGTGAAGATGTTAAAATTTAAATATACACATATGAAATATGACTTAAAGTGTAAGTTGAATAGAAAATTCAAAACTGTAACATGACTTTTTTCTTGCACATTTTTCAGCTTATCCATTAAAGGGGGGTGAGGTATTTCACAGCCTGCAGCCTCCTCAGGGATCTGCCGACCCCACCTCATCAACACCCACAGCCCAGCGGGGTCCAACCTCACCAGCATTACTAAGTCCACATTCCTTCTCACTCTTCACACTGCCCACACTGGACTTTGAAAGCTCCTCCATCCAGCCAGGCACCTGCCCACCAAAGTCCACTTCTCTGTAGGCAGCTCTTCCCCACCACCCTCTGCCCAAAGGGTGAAAGGCCACTCATGCTTCAGGTCTTAGCCAGGAAGTCACTTTCTCAGAAGTGCTCTTTGGGATCCCCAGACAAGCTGAGACTCAAGTACATACAACTCTTTCTTCATTGTCCTTCTCTGGATTATAATTAACTCCTTAGTGCTGTGATTTCTCTTAGAGCCTGTCTTTGTTACAAGGTAATCTCCATGAGCACAGGTCCCACCTATGTCCTGTTCTCTGAGTTCCAGGGCCCATCCCAGGCCTGACACATCACAGATTCTCGGTAAAGACTCATTAAATGGATGAGGGAAACCACACAAGGGAAGTCTGTCACTTGTGTGACACTAGTGTTCTTTTTAGGCACGAAGGCATTGGTGTCAGCATGCGAGGAGGCCAAAAGTGTCTGGGGATGACCCAGAGATGGGTCTTTCCCTCTTTATACAATCAGGGGGGTGGACCACAGAACCATCTAACAGTGAAGAGTCAGACCTTCCTTCATTACCACAAAATCACAGCCCTCCCCATTTCCACCTTGTGAGTGATGTTTCATATTCCCGGGGCCTGGACAGTAGCCTGTGTTCTTTGTCTTCTCACAGAGCCCTGACCTGGCAGACACTCTGGATCTTCCACCCCAGGTAGAAGTACTACCATGGGAAAAGACAGCTCACACTGATCTCAAAGGATTCAGGGGATGACTGCCAAACCCAAAGTCCACGGTCTGTGGAACAACTACCTGTAGTCCCTGAACATCTCACCCACCCATGATGTCCTGGGGATCAAGGGGAACGTTCTCAGCAGGATGGAACAGGAGAATCCAGGATCTGGGGTTGCTTCCATCTCAGAGATGCTGAGGGTCCCATAGGGGACTTCCTTTCCCTAACAGAGGAGCCCTCAGAGTCCCCGTGGGTGACACTCCATGTGGAGCCGTTCCAGATCCTGGGTCCTGTGTGGAGGCCTAGAGCAGATGACAGAGAGGGACACAGGGGACTGGATGCAACATCCCAATGCTATGATGGAGACACTCAGGGTATTTGGGGGATCAGCCCTCCAGTTTAGCACACTCTACTAAAAGCCTCAGAAGAGACATCACCAGAACCTGTTCTTGAAACCTTATGACAGAGAGCTCCTCCTGAAACAGCATATACACCAGAGGGGGCAGTTTTTATGACACCGGACTCATAATACTCTGGCACCTGGCCCCTCTGAAATGGAAGCAACCCCAGATCTTGTCCTCTTGCTGGGCTCACCCTGCTTTGGGATGGAGTCAGGAGGCAGGAAATCCACAGTGACTGGGCCCTGACTGACTGGCCTTTGAGCTTGAAGGCCAGAGCCCCCCTCTGCCCAGGTGTCAGGATCATCTCCTACCCTCTGGTCAGCATCCCTGGTGCAGCACATGACATTGGCTGCAGGTCTACTCCTGCTCTCCAGAGGTTACATTTAGACACACATACAACACAGGGAATTCACACATGAAACTGGCTTTGCCTAAGGAGCTGGAGAAGGAGCCTGATTTCCATTCCTTGCTCCCACAGGTGCTTTTGGACCCCACCCTTTTGCCTGCTCCATCCCACCTGCCACTTCTAGGGCCTGTGAATAAAAAGGCAGGCTGTAAAATAAGCCCAAAAAGCCCAGCGGGTAACATGGCAGGCCTGACAAGCTCAGTGACGCACAGTGTGGTCTGATCACAAATGCCTAACTGGGCAGGTGATGGCAGGTAGTCATGTCAAGCCCACAGCTTCCTTAGTAAATGTCAGACTTTACATTAAGTGAGCCCTTTCCCTGTTCATATGCATCTGGGATAACATACCTTTGACACATCAGAGTAGTTGTTTTTTTGCAAGATGATTTGAAGGCACAGACTCTGGGACCAGCATATGAGACAACATACTTCTTATGCTACCTGGTTCCTTGCATAACCTCTCTATGTGCTGTAAATATTAATTATCCTGGACCCACCAAAGTGAAGAAGAAAAAAAAAGTATGTGTTTCTCCATTTTGCCTTTTATCAATTCTAGAGATTTCTTCGCCTCCTAATGGATTTCACACAACTTGTTCCATCTTCTTTTTTTATTATAATGTATAAAATAAGTTGCACAACTGCCATTCTCAGTATTTGAGCTCTTGTTCCAGGCATATGACGTTAGCTTGGTTCAAATAAACTCATAAAAATTTTCACAGGTTGTGAAGTTTCTTACTTCATCAGGGCCTAAGAGCACCAGCGTTCTCATGGCTCTATTTGCTGCTCCCCACGCCATGCCTGGCACCACTCATGAACAAGGTGGGGTAAGGAAAGGAAACTCCCCCAGGCAGGGGACAGACACCCCCACCCAAAGGTCAGGGAGCACAAGGACAGGCTCAGCCAACAGAGGGAGAGTCTCCCAGAAACTAGCCCCTGAATACCAGGGAGCTCACAGCATCCTGGCCTCCCACCACAGCCCTCTATCCCTAGGGCACACAGGACACCTTCCCCTTCAAACACAGGAACTGCAGGTACTTCTGAGACTCCTGGTCCTGAGTCCCTTCCTGGGTCTCTGTCCCTGGAAGCAAAGGCCAGGCTGGTGACAACCTGAGATACAGGGAGGGAACACTCAGCTGTCACCACCCTTCTTGACCCCTTCTCACCGCCAGAGTCAGCTCTGTGGCCTGCCTGCTGGGAGGAAATCCAAACTTCCCAACCCATTTGAGAACACGGAGAAGACCAGGTTCCCAGCTGGGTGTCTGTGTCATAAACAGAAATAATCCTCAGGTTTGGGGCCTGTGGGGCTCCCTGTGCAGACCCAAGGCCAAGACACAGCACAGGCCAATGCTTGGTCATCCTCTCAGGGGACACGTGCCCCCATCAGACGTGCTGTTGCAAGTGGGCTCCACAGGCCAGTAAGACCCACCTTCCCTGAGAGATTGTCAGATGCAGAGTCTCTGGTCCACCGCACACCTGCTGAGTCAGAATCCGCATTTTAACAGGATCTGGAGACCCTCCCTGCGCCCAGGAGAGGGGGAGAAGCTGCCCCATCACCACATCACCAGATCGCATTCTGGTTGGGCATCCACATTAGTGGGACAGCTGCTGAATCAGCATCTAAGGTGTCACCTGGGCATCGCAATCTTTACAAAGTACCACAGGTGATCTGATGCACAGTGGCAGTGACATCCCTGTGACAAAAGTTCCTGAGGTGGCCCCAGAGCTCCTGCTCTGAAGAAAAAAGTCAAATGTGAAAGAGAGAGGGCTGTGGGGGAGGCTACTGTGCACCTCACTGGGAGCCGTGGGGAATGCCCTCGACCTGGGGGCCCCAGGCTGGTGCTTTTCCAAACACGGCATGTGAGTGTGTGTGTGTGTTCAGATACCTAAGCAGTTCCAAGGGAACCAAAATATAGAGGGATGGTAAACTGGAAGGAGGGGAAATGGGTGGCACAAATGAGGGGAGGAGGAGGTGGTTCCTTGGCACAAACTCCGCTCTGGTCCATGTGACCAGGTAAGTGATATTGTACCAGGAGGAGGCCCAGTGCACAGTGAAGAGGGACAGCAGATCCCATCAGTTTGTACTGTGGTGCCTTTGAGCTTTCCTGGAATCCAAGCTCTTCTCGCAAAGGGAGGGACAATGCAGGCAACAGACTCCATGGAGTCACTCTCAGCCCCTATCCGCAGAGGACCTGTCCCATGGCAGGGGCTCCTGCTGGCTGGTAAGGAAGGAACAATTCCTGGGGGTGGACGGAAGGAGGAAAGATGGGGCCTTGCTGGGGTCTCCTGTGGAGGACAGTGCTGTGAGAGTGGAGGAGATCGCTCTGTGTGGACCTGAGGGGAGAGGACAGGAGAGCAGAGTAGGATGGGTAAGGGAGATGGGTAACAGGTAACAGGGAAATCTCATGATCTGGAAGTCGAGTGGGGCAGGGAAACTTCAATTGCTGTTACTTCCTAAGTTATTCATCACTGAGTATTGAATTTTGAAAACTGACCATAATAATAACAATTTATCTCAGGTGGCACCAGAAAAAAATTAACCATGGGTACTAAACACTGTCCTTACCACCAGCCTCAGGAGAAATACACGCCAGGTGGTGCAGGACTCTGGCTGGTGAGCACCCATTCACCCACATTCATTCACCCACAGGTATTTGCAGCCTGTTGCAGGCACTGGGGATGCAAGATCTGACAAGCCCCTGTCCCCATGGAGCTCACATTCTATGGGTAGAGAGAGATAAGAAAATATCTACATGTGATGTCAGGTACCCACAAGTGTTAAAAAAGAACAGAGCAGAGACAAATCAGAAAGTGATTAACAGAAAGTCTTTAGGGAAATGTTGCATGAAGGTGCCTCCCATGGACACCCCTAAGTGTCAGCAGGGGTCTGAGGGCAGTGAGTGGGTGAGCCAAACAAACACCTGGAAAAGAGACTGCGAAACAGCAAAAGTAACAGGTTCACAGGTGTTGAAGTATTGGTGGTCATGCTGTTGACCTTGACCACCAGGAGACACACACACACACACAAACACCAAGGCTGAGAGATGAAGAGACCTGTTCCAAATCCAGGGCCTCATCTCTCCATCCCAATATAGAGCTCCAAATATTTATCAATTTCTCTCTTCCCTCCTAGTTTCACTCTTAAATTTCTGGAGCCTGCCCACCACTGCCCAACTCGCTATTGTGTCAACCTATTCTGCCGAAGGGAACAATGTGATTCTAAGCATCCGCAACAAGCCTCCTTATGCTCTAGGCTTCAAGTGGTACAGGGGGGAAGGGGAAAAGTCCAATTTTCATATTGCAAGTCTTGCATGGGGCAGCATACTATATGCCACAGGGAAAGAATACACCGGTCGAGAACATATAAACTTGGATGGATCCTTGTACATAAGGAAGGTCACTACGAAAGACACAGGAACCTACACCGTAGTAGTCTGCCTTCGAGACTCCATAAAAGAAATAGGATTTGGACGGCTCGATGTATACCGTGAGTGATTGCTCTCTGACCTCTGGGCGTTGGGTGGGTGAACTTCACTTCACACACAGGACTGACAGCACTGGACCCTCCTCCATCCCCCTCTGCCTCACATTCCAAGTTGGGTTTGGGCATTTAGTGCATGACACACACAGTGGGAACAATATTTCTAAGGTCAGAGTTCGCTTCCTGGATTCCAGCCCTGCAGACATTCATCACAGAGAGAAGGGCCAGTCTCATGGCAGTCGCTCAGCAGAGGGAGACCAGTCTCAGTCCTGGTCCCTGGGCCCCTTTCCATGACCATGATCCTGAGAAAGACCCTGCAGGGCTAGGCCAGGGCCCATCCCGAGGGACCCCCTGCAATCCTCATAAAGAAGCTCAGCTTCAGCAGCCCCTCCCAGACCCCCTACCCCAGGGGGATTCTGTGTCAGGTTGCGGTTAACCTCCTGGGAAGGGCTGAGTGGGTGCAATGGTTTCCTGATATCTGAGTCACAAGGCTTTTGAGTGCTCCCCAGCCAGAGCTCAGCCCCATGAGCCACAACTGCATAGGGGTGGTTCTTCACCTGAGACTGTGTATGTATAACACAGATGGACAAGGTGACCAGGCCATTTGTGGACTACACTGAAAAATTTAGGAGTCCAGAGAAAGGCAGAATCACAGGGAACAATGAAAAGATGCGCCTGGCAGCTCCTATTTAACCAGGGATCAACCCAGGAGACTCTCTCTTGGAATTGATCAATAACATTGTCCCTCATTTGAGCAGCTCCCCTATCCCAATGTTTAGTCAGATACTGTGAATATTTTATTGTTCATACACTGACACCCTGGCAGTCAAATATTCATCGTACTTCATTGAGAGGAAACCGAGGCACAGGGGGATAGAGTCACTAAAGCAGGGCCACCCAGACCATGAGAGTCACTCAAGGTCTGTCTACAGCCATAATCCCATCCTCTCCTCCATCCCAGAGGGATCCCTAAAGCAAACTTTGGTTTAGATCTTCAATTAGGCATTCCCAGCTCAGAGAGAGAGAGAAATCTTGCTCTGGAAAATAACTCCAAATGGAGAATTAATTTATTTGTACTCTAGAACCAAATTAACTGCTGTAATCATCAGTCAGTACTGGGGACACCCAGACCTTCCCCTCAGGTGGCTGATCCACCCCTCCCTGCACTGCAGTTGAAACCACTGATTTGTTTCCTGATGTTTTGGTGTCACTCCCACTGGATATAAAGGAAAGGACTTTGCCTGCTCACTCCTCATTTTACACTTGTAACCAGCTAAGGGATCAGATGTAACACACTTTTTTTTATGAATTAGGAAGAAATAAATGGTTTCTGAAGGAAAGAATGATCTAAAACCTCTTCAGAGGCTGAAACCTGGATGCAGAGTCCTTGAAATTCTGGCCACCTGGGAAAGGCTCCCTGTCACTCCTGGGGTTGAAACCCATGTCTCAGAACCTTTGCAGTGCTCTAGAGAAATAGTCCTTCCTGCTATTGCTCTTAGGCCCTGGGGTATTAATAGTAATTTTTGCATATGGGGGAATTTTAAGATATTTCCAAATTTCTATCTCAGAACCACCAAACACAAACGGTCCACAAGGGCCAGAATGTCAGCTATCCATGCTCCCATCTTGCTGTCCATCACCCCTTCTGCATCTGCACAAGCCTCCCCTGCCCTCATTACAGGGAAGTTGACTGTAATGACCAAGGGCAAAGCATATGGTTCTGCTGCCACAGTCAGCTCCTGTTTGTCCCTGCACTCTTTTCTAGCTCATTCCTTGGGTTCTGCTCTATCATTTATTGGCTCATTGGCTCTTGTTAGTCATACTCACCTGGGAAGGCCTGACCCAGCTCTTGGCCCCGGGGTCTGAGTAGTCAACTGACCACAGACTTGATCCTGGTCCCCATGTTTTATTTCTGCTCCAGTGTGAATCTCTAAGATATCCTGGGATATGGTCCCTCTTAGAAACACACCTCAGCTGGGCAATGAAGGTCTGTGCAGCTAGAAAAAAATTGAAGTCAGCTGGTCAGTGAAGAAGTAGGAGAGGTGTGGGAGGATGGGGGGAGGGGTGTCTCTAACTCTAGGTCCTCTGTTGTTCCACAACCAAATCCTGCTAACCTACTGAATGGTGCCCATCATTTGTTTACATGTGGATATTGCTGTTCAACACTATTAGTTGAAAGACGGTCCTTTCTCCATTGAACAGTCTTAGCTCCTGAGAAAGGCTGTGCTTTATCACAGACATAGAGGATTTAAGTTCTCTGAGGGCTCAGATCCCCAGGCATTTGTCTTGTGATACATAGACCTGCCTTATTCTTTTAAGTTGGCTGAGAGGTGAGAGGTGCCAAGTCTGATTGAAGAGCCCTTGGAGGACTCAAGTGTCCCACACAGGGCAGTGTTCTCCTGTTACCTGCTCAGTGGAGTTACCCACACCCAATATCACAAGCATCAACTTTGAGAGTTTTGATTTATATTTTTCTAATGATAGTGATTTTTAGCATCTTTTCCTGGGCTTACTGATCATTTGTATATCTTCTCTGGGGAAATGTGTATTCAAGAGTTTTGCCCATTTTAAAATCAGGTTATTTGGTGTTGCTGTTGTTGAGTTGTAAGAGATCTTTATATATTCCAGATATTAAGCCCTCATCTTATTATTGATTTGCAAAGTATTTTATACCATTCCACAGATCACGTTTCATTCTGTTGATTGTGTCCTTGAATGAACAGAAGTTTTCCATTTTTACAAAAATCTAAATTATCTAATATTTTGTGGCCTAAGTTTCTAGTGTCATATTCAAAAAATCATTGCCAAACCCAATTTCATACTGCTTACCCCTATGTTTTCTTCTAAGAGTTTTGTAATTTTTGTTTTTACCTTTAGGATTCAATCCATTTTGACTGAATTATTTCGTATGGTATAAGCAATGGTCCCCTTTATTTGTTTGCATGTAAACATTGCTGTTCAACAGCATTTGTTGAAAAGACTGTCCTTTCTCCATTGAACAGTCTTGGCTCCTTTATCAAAACCATTTGATTGTGTCTTTTGACAAATAGAAGACTTTATGCTAGTGTCACACTATTTTGGTTACTTTCCCTTTGTAGTAAGATTTGAAAATAGTAACTGTGAGCCTCCAATTTCAATTCATCCTTTTTAAGGTTGTTGCAAATATTTGGGATCCATTTAAATTCCACATAAATTCTGAGATGGTTTTTTTATTGTGATAAAAAATTAATTTAGATTTTGATAGGGATTGTTTCAAATATGTAGATGGTTGGTGGTCTTGGAATCAATGAACATGGATGTCTTTCCAGGAATTTGTTTCTTCTTTACTTTCAGAAATGTTTGGTAGTTTTCAGTGTATTGTTCTTCCACCGTGTTATGTTTAATCCTAAGTGTTCTAGTCTTTTTGATGCCATTGTAAACGGAATTGTTTTCTTTATTTTATTTGAGGATTGTTCATTTTTGTTTAATAAATGGAAATGATGCGGGGTGTTGATTTTGTCTCTGGCAATTTCATCTTTTTTATTAGTTCTAATAGTTGTTTTAGGTATGTACGTGGTGAAACCTTTAGGGTGTTCTACAATAAGATTACGTTGCCTTTTTAAAAAGCTATTTTCTTATTCCTCTCTAAATTGGATATCTCTTATCTCATCTTCTTGCCTGATATTTCTGACTAGATGAATTAGGGGAAAAACAGCATCCTCGTCTTATTCATTCTCTTAGTACTATTTTCAGAGGTTCTCCGTGTAGTAATGTGTTAGCTGTCGAATTTCATATGTGGCCTTTACCATATTAAGTAATTTCCTCCTATTCCTACAGTTCCTGTCTTTTAAAATTATAACTATTTCTCTTTTGTGATTTATTTCACCATTATATGCAATCAGAAGGCCTGCAAATAAAGTCCTCTTAAGACTGAGGAATCCTATAGATGGAACTGCTCCAGGTCCAAGGTCATGAAGACTGGTTTGGGCCATCTTTATTGCCTAATGAGTTATTTAACAACAGTTAAATGCCCTTTCACTTTCTGTAATTCCCCTTGGCCCAGTAGTGGACAGGACAGAAGTGGTAAGATTGCCTTTCCCAAGATACACGGAATTTTTAAGGAAAAAAAAAAAAAGAAAAAGAAAACTTCTAGGAAAAGGTCAATAAAATCTCATGAGAGGAAATTTCTACCTTATGGTGAAGTTATAGGGCATGTAGGCTGCGAATGGGCTTCTCTGTGTTGATATTACAAAGATGTCTATGGGAACAGTTCAGAAGTGATCTGGGTTCGGAGAGGAGGTGCAGCCCTCTCCCTACACATTGCCACCTCAATAAAGACAATTGTCCTTCTGTAGAGATCAGAACCATCTTCTGGTGACCTTACAGAGCTCACAGTGGACTCTCAGTGGCTAAGATGTCTGAGGATGCAGCATGGCTCAGGTCCCAAGCTCACATTCAATTAGCCATGCCCTCTGTTTCTCCACAGAGCCAGTGTGGGTGCCCACACTCCTAGCCAGCAAAACAACAGTCACGGAGCATAAAAATGCCGTAGTCATGACCTGCTACACAGATGCAGTCTCCACCAAGTGGTTCTTCAATGGCATGGATCTGAGGCTGACGGAGCGGATGCATCTGTCCTGGAACAACAGAATTCTCACCATAGACCCTGTCTGGAAGAAGGATGCTGGGAGTTACCAGTGTGAAGTGTCCAACCCCATCAGTTCTGCTGATAGTGTACCTGTTGACCTGGATGTAAAATAGTAGTGAGCCTCCTCCCTTCCACTATGTTATTAAACTGAATAAAATTTTTGAACCCTTAAGTAGATATATTGTGAGGGTGGAAAGTCCTTTGAAAACTTGCATTGAGTCAATAAATGGTCAAAAAAAAAAAGAGCTGACATTGTCATTATTGTAGACTTAAGGTGATATTTTATACCAGATCCCATCTCTGTGTGATCTAAGTTGTACCATCTCCATAGTGGAGGTGAAACCGAGTCTTTCAAGAGAATGGCAGTGGTTGTGTGATTACCCTGGGTGCATGTGATGAGTTTGCATAAATACAAATTCTGTCCCTTCTCCAAGAGGACATGTAGTAGATGCCCGGCCACTGTTGTGGGCAATGGGAATGGACAGGAGGACACCCATGTGGATAACAACACTGATCTTTTTTCTCCCTGTTTGACTTACTTCAAAAAATTTCTTAAGTCTTTTTGAGTATTCTTATTTGTATGGCTATAGACTTATTTGCATAAACTCAATAGGATTCTGTCTTCCTTGTTAATAGGGTATAATTGGAAACCTTAATAATACAACCAAGGCTTTGGCTCAAATGTCCTAGTTCAGACTGATGCCCACAGAATTAGAAATGACCTCACCTTTTATGAAGCTAAGTTTGACCTGGGGGACCTTTTGGTATCTCTTGGAGATGAGGCCATTACCCAAAGCTAGAGGGTGAGGCTTCCTAACCTCAAGAGACTGTTAAAAGTCCCATCTTTGGTTGCATAGAAAAACCTGCATCAGAGCAATCTATGTGGTGAATGTCAGTTCCTCTGCACTTAGGTCACTAATCAGGCCAAATCCAGCAACACCAGCCATGTTGTAGGATGGAGAATACTCTTCATCCTTAGAGATAACCTGTGGTCAAAAGGAAGGTGACTGTAGAGAGTAATGTAATGTCTCCATGGAGAACTCCAGAAGCACAGCCTTCTGGGAGATAAGATCCTGGCTGTGTTCAGGAACTCTCAGCTACTTTGTTTATAAATGGCTGGGAAATTGCACCTCTTCATAAATTTCTGGAAATGATAAAGATGTAAACTGGGTCTTTGCTAAAAGAGATTTAGTTGTGTTTCCCTCGGCTGTGCAGAAAGCAGTTTTGTTCTGAACCAGAGGCCTTAGTGTTCCCTCACATCTCCAACCTTTACACAGGTTCTTCTGACAACATGCCTTTGTCTTCCATCCTTAGACCATTTATTTTATGAATGTAATTGTAATTAGTAATTGCAGAGTCTTTCTCTGCACTTTTGAAATATACACAAGTCTCCTCAAAAACGTCTTGCCAGTGTTATGACCCAGAGAATATCTGTCTCAAGGGCCTGGCCCCATCCCATTGAAATTTAATCTTCCTGGTGTCCCTGTGTCCCAGTCTCTGAGGGAGAGTAGGAGCCTAACTTGGGTGGGGAACCTTTACAATAAAGATGTGAAAAGACCTCCTGTCAGGATTTCAGGAAATGTTTTACATTTTCTTTCTGTAAAGCCAATTAGAAAACACAGATGCCTATAATTCCTTATTTTTTCTTAAAATCTCCCCATCCTTTTCTTTCAGGGGTGTTGAGTGTCATCTCACTGCCTTATTGCATGGTTCTGAATAATGTCTTTCTTGCCTCTTTAAATTTGTTGGACACATGTTTACTTTGTCATCATCTACCTGTAACTAGCTGATTCTGTCATTTTGCTCACAGTGTCGATCCTTATGTTATTTTGAAATTTTCCAATTTCTTTCCTTATCAGGCTAAAATTCTCCAAATAAAGGTCTCCAATTTTCCTGCCTCCCTTCTGACTTGGCATCCACAGCAGCATCTGATGTGACTTCTTCGATGCTTTTGAGGCTCCAGGTTGCCTCAGAATGGTCTTTGTACCAGAATCTGAGAAGACTTGCAGGCCTGAATGGGCACACATCCACAGGGACCAAACCATCAACAGTGTTCGTATTCATTTTCACTGCACCTTCAAGGAACAAGATCACAGAGATTTTAACAAATATTCTGTTTTGATCCTTAGAAACTCAAGTAAACATGCTGGTCCCTGACTTGTCAGCCACCCACAGGTTGTCACTAAAAGATGCTGTTTTGTGTCCCCCATGACCTGGAGCTCAGGCCAGACTGGAGTCCTCATACTTGTTTTCTTCTTTGGTGTTAAAATCACCAGGTGCCTGTTCTTAGAGAATCCACATCCAGAACCTGGGAAATGGAAAAAAATCTTTCCTGTGCCTTGTGGCTTCTGGGGTATTTCGCTATACTCCTTTGACACCTAGCCAGAGGTGGACTGTGGGTAAGCAGGAGTGTTCATAGAGGGGAGCTGTTGAGTGATAGTATCTGTTCAGACCCAGGATGATAAATTGTAAGGCCTGGGGGTTTGGAGATATTAGGCTTTATATTAGGTCAAGGGAACATAAAGGGGCCCTGCAAGTGGGCTTTTTTGGGGAGTGTTCTGAATGGGGATGAGGGATATGAGTGAGGGTCTACCATCTACCAGTTGAGGGAGAAGCCAGTGGAGCTGGTGTAGTGAAGTGGGAGTGCCATTCTCCCAAACATGGATAGGTGAGAGGGGTGAGAAACAGGGTTGGGGAAAGGATAAGGTTCTTGAAGATTCATATTAGTGTCCTGACATTGGGACAAGATGGAGCACCAGATATACTGGCTGGCAGGAGTTACAGAATAGACATAAAATAAGAAACAATAGGGAAAAGCAGATGAGCATCTTGTAGGGAGTTAGGAGTCTGAAAAGTGAGGAGGGATGGGGACACCATGAATGCAGAATATGAGCCTAAGGCATTTGTTATTTGAGCCAGGAAATTAGTTGAAGTCCAGGGTAGTCAGACTATAACAGGGGATGGCATGGAGCCTGGGGAAAGTGGGGAATACAGGGCAGGCTTGAGGCCGAGGACCAAATTGAGGGCCATCCTCCAGGTCCAACCCAGTAGAGATGTGTGTAATTGGCTCTCAAAGCAGTTACTCCATGGCCTGGGAGAGCCATGAATGTCCAATCTCACCCCTACACACCAAGACGTGCCTCAGCTGAGTAAACATGTTAGCCATGTCCCAGGGGATTTGTGTGTCAGTGAGTAAGTCAATGGCTGATGGTCTGTGTGTGTTGGGGGAGAAGGAATTGAGGGCTGGCATGAACTTGGAGTGTGTGGAGCATTTTCCTTCTTTGTTGACTAGTCAGAGTAACTTTCTGTGATTTCACAGGTAAGAGCTCTGTGGTAGGTCACAGGGATGAAGTGGAAGGTACCCTTGGTGGCCACCTGTCCTTGTCTAATCCAGGATGTGTCACTTCCATCTGTGATGGATGCTTCTCTCCTCACCTGAACTTATGTTGGTGGGTGTGGTCGAACCAAGGTTATGATGAGCAGTTCTGCCTACCTGGTCACATTACAGCCCACGTTCAGACTCTCCATCTCTCCATCTCTCCTCAGGCCTAGAAGCCTGTTGGTAGCTATTGTTTTATTGCTGTAGAAGATATGGCCTTGCTCACAACCCTAGGAGTCTGCATGTAATTATTTTATTAGGTCTCACCAGAGGTTTCACAAAGCACCTTTCATTCTTGTAGAGCGCCGTCTGGGAAGGCACATGGATACTTTTTTAATTCTTATTCAGCTGAGCCCAAGGGCACTGGTAGAATCATGTTATCAGTACTGATTCTAAGTACTTGGAATGAGGAACAAAAAGGAACTTGACCCACCCAAAATAAGGAGCTTACTCAGATCCTGATGAATAGGATTTGGGCACACCTGAAACTCCTTTTTATCATAAAATCCCTTTTGGAAACCAATAAATATGCTGTGTTGTCTGAGGTGAGTGTGACTGTCTCTCTATCAGAGGACAGGAAGCCACGTGGCACCCAGCTTTCTCTCTATCTTTCTATCTGGTCTCTTTCTTTCTTTTATTTCTTAACCCCCAGCTTTTCCCCTCAGGAACCTGTCTTTCTCCCTTTCCGTGCGGGACACGGAAAAGGAAGAAACACCACACCACACTTCTAACTTCAATTAGCAACTTGTCCTTTTCTCTGGAGGATACATCCAGCATTGCCCAGGCTAGTGGAGCCATAGATGTGGCAGATCCCTGAATGGTCACAGATGTGGATGGCCCTAGGGCTCATGCTTTGCTTAAACTTCTGATCACAAGAGTTGATCCTGTCTCTGGTGTCACTGTTGTCGCTGATGTCATTGTCTTAGAGCATCAACATTAGCAGGCATCACTTCCACCTCTTGGAGCAAACGTGTTTTCCTAAGGCATTTAGAAACTTACAGCTTTGTTCATCTTTAGCAGGAAAGCCTCTAGTTCTCACCATTTTTATGACTTGAGTTTGGCATTAAATTAACTTGGAGAATGAACCCATCCATTTGCCCTGATAAGGTGGGCTGGCTTCATGGGCTAGTAATTTGTGCAGCCACTTAGAAGGGCCTATGGTAGGTTTAATAGATTGCTTTTGTCATCCTGAAATTCTTAATTTGAACAAAGAACCCAGAACTTTCACATGACTTTTCATAGTTCTGCCCCTAGGCGTGATCATGGGTTGGAAAAATTCTGTAATGTGACCATCAGAGGGCAGCACAGCAACAAGGAAACCTGGAGAAGCTTTGAAGGGATACAGAGAAGTATTTGGCTTTTTCAACTCTATTTATGTCATTACAAGTGTCTAATGAACAGGAACATCGCATGCCCACCTCTGTGGCTTAAAGAAGGAAGGTTATCTGTCTATGATATACTGCGGAGATTCAAATTTAAAGAAATCTCAGGTAGTTGGCTCAAATGTGAATGGCATTAAGCAGACACAATACGCCTACACAAATATTGGTTTTTAGAAAAATACTGGAGAGAGAGAGAGAGAGAGAGAGAGAGACAGAGAGAGACAGAGAGAGACAGAGTAATGAGAAAGAAAGCAGCTGATTTTTCATCTTCCAAGAGGAAAGACCTTGCAGAAGATAATGCCATAAAGTAAAAAATTACTAAATAAACTCAAAAAATGTAATTTAAAGAAGACTTTGGTTCCATCCGGGGGGGGGGGGTCTCATTGTTTGGGGCAGATATCCTCAGTATGGCCCAAAGAAACCAGAACCTTCCTGTGATGACTTTTAACAGAACACACAGAGACACAGGGCTTCTCATGGCAACATTCAGTGTTGTCACAAATAAAAGAAAGAACATCCA
This sequence comes from Plecotus auritus, assembly GCF_963455305.1. Classification (NCBI taxonomy): domain Eukaryota; kingdom Metazoa; phylum Chordata; class Mammalia; order Chiroptera; family Vespertilionidae; genus Plecotus; species Plecotus auritus. Next base: position 17,831,252 of record NC_137785.1, read on the forward strand.
ACAGGAGAGAGCTGGGACCTGGCTTTGCTTACAGTGTGAATATCAGACATAGAATAACTATTTCATGTTCCACCTGCAGGGGGAGTTAAAATCTCCTTGGGTTGTAGATGATTGCCTCAAAACAAATTACCTTCTCTGGGTCTTACACACTGATTAAGATCTGTCCTAGAAGCCCAAACGACTTGGCTTTTTGTATAAATGATATATAATGGGCACTGGCATGTTCTTTGTATTTGTTTTGTTACTATATATATATATATATATATATATATATATATATATATATCAGGAAGATAAAATTAAAATAAATGGTGATAGAAATAAAATAAAATAATATAAAATGAAAAAGAAAAAATTTACAATACTCTTTTCATTAACCAGAACATAAGTGGTCAGCCTTCCTTTTTAAGTATAGTACTACCTATTTAACTGAATTATGCTATATTGGGAAGCAGACTAAAGTTGCAGTTTCCGAAATGATCTCTAAGGGCAGGACTGGAGAATTGACTTGCTAAAGTATTGCTGTTATTTCCTGGATGAAACTCTGGGAAATGGGCATGCTGCATTGGTCTCAAGCAACAGTCCTTCTGCAGCCTCTGTAGCCACAGTCCAGGACCCACCAGCTCCATAGCCCTGAGTGTGGGAGAGTCACAACCCACATCGCACACAACCACCTCCCTACTTCAAAACTCACACTTCAATTCTGTTGTCAGAGATTCCAGGAATTGCTGTCTCAGCTTCTGAGTTTTTGGTGTTTTTTCCCAAGGGGTTTAGGAGAGAATGAGTTAAGCCAACCCAGAGTATCTTTCCTGGACATATTGGGCCACCTCTATTGTAACATGTGCAAAACAAAGATCTTTATCCTCCCCACCTCCCAACCTGATCCTCCCCAAATCCTCCTCTTCTTAGTCAAGGTCAAATCCATCCTTCCAGGAAATCTTGGCTTTATCTTTGCTGCCTCTTTTGCTCTCACAGTAATCTCTAATCCATCAGTACACTTGCAGTCCGTCTACACAGTATAGATAGAACACAAATACTCAGGTACAAGCCGCCATTACTCCTACTTAAGGTTATTGTAACAGTCTCCTAACTGGTCTTCCTGCTGCCTCCTTCACCCACCTTATAGCCATCTCCCCAGAGTAAGAACTGTGAATCCTTAAGCACAAGGAGAACTTCAATGGCCACACAGAACAACTGAGATGGAAAATCCCCAACACGGCTCATCTCAGATGTCTCCCTCCACCTAATCCTTGTCCGCATCGGTCCTTTATTTTACACCTGAGACTCTTCAGCTCTCTGGAACATTTGATCTGTCTGGCCCTCCAGACTCAATCTCCTTAACCAGTCTTCCCAGGCCTGCCAAGCCTTTCCCCCCACCACCACCTGGGTCCTCCGCAACTGAGAGTCATTGTTGCTTTGGGTCCTCTCCACCATCACAGGCCCTGGATGGGCTCAGAGACACCAAGACCAACTGCCTGAGGCTGAAAAAGGTCGCTGGAAACTGGAAATGAACCCTTAAAATACACACACTTCATACTTATCACACCTAGAAATTTTCTGGTTGAAGCAGGATGTTCTCAAAAGCCTCGGGGTTCTTAACCCCAAATTTTTGCCTTTAAAAATCTTTATTTAATTGTATTTAAAATCACATAACATTAAATTTACCATCATGAACCAATATACTGAACCCATGTACAGTTTAGTCGCAATATATATACAGTATATTCTTATTTTGTTAAAAACAAATTTCTAGCACTTTTTCAATAGTGAAACTGAAAACCTATACCCATTGAATAACCATGTCCTATATCCTCCTCCCTCAAGTACCCTGCAGTGACCAACATTCTTTGTTTTTGTAAATTTGAATACTTGAGATACATATAAGTGGATCACACTGTTCCTGTCTTCTTGTGACTGGCTTGTTTCATGGAGCATACTATCCAAAATTAACATTTTTATAAGGCTGACTAAGGTACCATTGTATATGTATTTACTACATTTTTTATGTTACTCTATGAAAAATAGAGTTGCTTCCACCTCTTGGCTGTTGTCAATAATTCTGCAATAAAAATGGATGGTCACCCTGGGGTTATGTGGGGTCAGAGAAGAAGTGCAGCCCTCTCCTTACACATTGTCACCTGAACAAAGACAATTCTGCAGAGGTCAGGACCATCCTCTGGTTACCTTTACAGAGCTCACTGTGGACTGTGAATGGCTGAGATGTCTCAGAATGTAGCAGGACCCCAAGTCCCAAGCCCACTCTCAATCAGTCCTTGGTCTTTTCACAGAGCCCGCAAGAGTGCCCACCTTCCTAGCCAACAACACCACTGTAACAGAGCATGAGGATGTTGTGGTCCTTACCTGCTACTCAACTGTGATCCTCACCCAGTGGTTCTTCAATAACATGAGTTTGTAAGAGCATGAAGCTGTTCAGGAGCAACAGAACCATCACCATAGACCATGTCAGAAGGAAGGATGCTGGGGACTATCAGTGTGATGTCACCAACCTTTCAGTTTCTATGAAAGTGAGCTGTTCAGTTTGGATTTGAAATATGAATGACACACCTTCCCTCCTCTATGTTATTAAACTCTAAATAAATGTTTTGCACTGTGAAACAGATTTGTTGTGAAGGTGGAAAGTCCTTAAAAGACTTGAATTGAGTCAACAAATGTTCAAAATTGTGAAATATTCTGTCATGGAACTCAACAATTCCAGCAAATAAGGAGGTCCGTGTCTCATCAGCCACCTGCAGACCTGCAATGGATGACCCTGTGTCTAGCCCTTTGTGACCTGGGGCTCAGGCCAGACATCAGTGTCCTGAATCTTTTTTCAATGTTTTTACAAACTCCACATGCCTCTCCTTAGAGAGTCCACAGATCATGGGAAAAGGGACATAAATCTCTCCTCTGAGGTGGTTGGCTGAAACCCATGGAGATCCAGTCAGATATGGATTATGGGTAAGCAGAGATGGGCATAGATGGGGGCCCTGAAGGGTTAGGGTTGGCTCAGAGTCAAGATGAGAAGTTGTAAAGCCAGGGGAGTATTGGGAGAAGGGGATCTAAGGGTGCCCTACAGGTGGGCTCTTTTGGGAAGGGCTCAGGATAGGGCTGAGGAATATGAATGAGGGGCTGACCTATCTTTTGACTAAAGAGCCACTGGATCTTCTGTGGTGGTGTTTGTGTGTGGGGGGGTGCCATTCTCCCAGACTTGGATGGGTGTGAGGGATGAGACACAGGGTTGGAGGAAAGGATAAGGTTCTTGAAGACTCAGTTCTTGAAGGCAAGCTGAAGCGCCTGATGTACAGTCTGGCAGAAGACATGGGACAGTGGACAGGCTATAGAGAGTAAAGGAGAGAAGAAGATGAGCATTTTGTGGGGAGCTAGGAGTCTGGAAAGCAATGAGGAACTGTAGGTTGGGGACACCATGAACACAGAAGATTAGGTTAGGGAGTTTGGGGATTTGAGTCAGGAAGGGAGTTGGAGTCACAGGGTAGTCAGACTAGAACAGGGGTTGGCATGGAGCCTGGAAAAAGTTGGGAATGCAGGACAGGCTTGGGGGTGAGGACCAAATTGAGGGCCAGAGGTGAGACTGTACCTTAACGGAGCCCTGTGCCCTGTACTTAGGCATCTTGGATAACATACCTTTGACCTGTCAGAGTAATGTTCTTTGGTAGACCAATGGAAGGAAGAACCTCTGGCACCAGAATAAGAGACCACAGACCCCTTATGTTGCCTGGTCCCTGCACAGCCTCTCCACGTGCTGTAAATATTAACTCTCCAGACCCTCCCATGTAAAAATAATATGTATTTCCCCATTTTGCCTTTTATTCAATTCTAGAGATTTCTGAGATATGCTTTATGTCACTTTTGAATGGATTTCACACAACTTTGTTGTAATCTTCTCCTTTGGTTATCCTATATAATAAAAGTCTAATATGAGAATCAGTCTAACAGCATAATGACCAGTTGCTATGATGCACACTGATCACCAGGGGGCAGACGCCAAACACAGGAGCTGCCCCTAGCCAGCAGGCCCCGATTGCCCCATGGGGAATGGGGAACCAGCAGTGGGTGATGGAGGGTGGTGGGGCTGGCTGCCAGCAGCTGGGGAAGATGGTCCTGATAGCAGGCTAGGCCTAGGGACTGTACCAGTGCATGAATTTCGTGCACTGAGCCTCTAGTAATGTATAAAATAAGCTGCAAAACTGCCGTTCATCTCAGGATTTGAGATCTGGCTTTCAGGCATATGAGGTCAGTTTCACTCAAACTTGTGTTTTCGCAGGTTTCTTACGTTGGCATGACCTGGGAACACTGCTCTCTCAGGAGTCTCTGTGCTGCTCTGCCCACCTCCCCCAAGCCTGGCACCACCCATGGGCAAGGCGGGGTGACCAGAGGAACGTCTCCCAGGCCAGAAACAGAGACTGCCCCAAAGGTCAATGAGCACAAGGACAGACTCAACAGACAGAAAGAGAGAGAGAGGGTCTCCCTGAAACCATTCCTGGAGGCCATAAATCTCTCCTCTGAGGTGGTTGGCTGAAACCCATGGAGATCCAGTCAGATGTGGATTGTGGGTAAGCAGTGATGGGCATACATGGGGGCCCTGAAAGGTTACGGTTGGCTCAGAGTCAAGAGGAGAAGTTGTAAAGCCAGGGGAGTATTGGGAGAAGGGGATCTAAGGGTGCCCTATAGGTGGGGTCTTTTGGGAAGGGCTCGGGATGGGGCTGAGGAATATGAATGAGGGCTGACCTATCTGAGGGTGGCCCATAGCCACCTGAGATCCCACAACATTCCTCTCTTCCTAGGACACGCAGGATACCTTTCTCTTCACACCCAGGAACTGCAGATCCTTCTGAGACTCCTGGTCCTGGGTCTCTGTCCCCAGAAGCAAAGGCCAGGCTAGTGGCAACCTGAGATAGAGGGAGAGTCCCCTCTGCAGTCACCACCCAGCTTGACCCCTTCTCACCCCCATAGTCTGTGGCCTGCCTGCTGGGACGAAATCCAGCCTTCCCAGAGCATTTGAGAAAGCGGGAAAGACCGGTGCCAACCTGGGTGTCTGTGACACAGAAATAATCCCCAGGTTTAGGGCCTGTGGGGCTCTCAGTGTGGTGCTGACAGACCCAAGGCCAAGACACAGCAGAGGCCAATGCTGGGATGAGAGGGTCATCTTCTCAGGGGGCAAGTGCCTCCATTAGCCTTGCTGTTGCAAGTGGGCTCCACAGGCCACTAAGATCCACTCTCCTGAAAGCTCGGCAGATGCAGAGTCTCTGGTCCACCGCACACCTGCTGAGTCAGAATCTGCATTTTAACAGGATCTGAAGACCCTCCCTGCACACAGCAGAGGGGGAGAAGCTGTCCCATCACCACATCAACAGATCGCATTCTGGTTGGGCATCCACATTAGCTGGACAGCTGCTGAAGCAGCATGTAAGGTGTGACCTGGGCATCGCAATCTTTACAAAGGTTCACTGGTGATCTGACGCACATTTTTTATTTTCAGAAAGAAAGGTGATCTGATGTACAGCTGGTGTTACATTCTTGTGTCAAGTTTTTTTGAGGTATCCCCAAAACTCTCGCTCTGAAGAGAAAAGTAAAATGCGAAAGAGGGAGGGCTGTAGGGGAGGATACTGTGCAACTGACAGGAAGCTGGGGAATGACTGGAATAGGATGCCCCAGGCTAGTGCTTCTCCAAACACAGCTTGTGTGTGTGTGTGTGTGTGTGTGTGTGTGTGTGTGTGTGTGTATGTTGTCAGAGGCTTCAGCAGTTTGCAGGGAACCAAAATAGAGTAAAGGTAAACTGGAAAGGGGAAACAGAGTTGGCAAAAATGATGGAAGCATCCTGGGCACAGGCCCCGCCCCAACCTACATGACTAGAATAGTGCTCTTTTCCCAGGAGCAGACTCAGTGCATGCTGAGTAGGGATAGCAGATTCTACTAGTCCAGGTAGCAGTGCCTGTGAGCTTTACTGGACCTCAAGTTCTTCTTACAGAGCGAGGGACAGAGCAGGCAGCAGACACCATGGAGTCTCCCTCAGCCCCTGCCCACAGATGGCTTGTTTCCAGGCAGGGAATCCTGCTGGCTGGTAAGGAGTGGACAGTTCCTGTGTGTGGACCCCAGAGGATGGGAGACAGAGACTGGCTGGGATCTTCTGGGGAGCACGGCGCTCTGAGAATGGAGGGAGGGCTTCTGTTTGGACCTGAGGGGAGAGGACATGGATACAGAGTCGGATGGGAAAGAGGGTTCAGAAGCAGAAAAATCTCATAATCTGCAAGTGTTGCAGGGCAGGAAAACCTCAATGGCTCTTCCTTTCCTAAGTTGTTCATCAGTGAATAATGAATTTTGAAAACTGATGATAATAATAATAATTTACGTCAGGCAACAAGAGAAAAATCTTATCCAGGGGCACTATACATCGTTCTTACCATGAACCTCGGAAATGGGCACATACACCCCAGCAGGTGGACAACCCTGGGACCTGTGACTACAGCATCTGTAGCCTGTTGTAGTCACTGGGGGTGCAAGATCAGACACGTTCCTGCTTGTATGTTCTATCTGGAGGAGACAGTCAAGGAAAGATCTGGATGTGATGTCAGGTACCCACAATTTTCATGAAGGGAACAGAGCAGGGACAGGTGAGACAGTGAAAATAGAGGGTCTTTACAGGACGTGGTCAGCAAAGGTTTCTCCCAAGGATGCCCCTGAGTGTCTACAGGGGTATGTGAGCAGTGAGGGGGTGGGCCAGACAGCACCCTAGGGAAGTGTATTTGAGAAAGGGAAAAGAACAGTGTCAGAGATAATCGTGTCCTTGCTGCTGACCTTAACCACAGGAGTCACACACACAGACTCACACACCGACACACGCACCAACGCTGAGAGATGAAGAGATGTGCTCAAGATCCAGGGCCTCATCTCTCCATCCCAATACATAGATGTAAATATTGATCAGTTTCTCTCTTATTTCCTAGTCCTACTCTTTACTTTCTGGAGCCGACCCACCACTGCCCAACTTGTGATTGTGTCCACCAATGCTGCTGAAGGGGAGGATGTGATTCTACGTATCCACAATAACCCTCCTGATGCTTCAGGTTATTTCTGGTATCGGGGGGGGGGGGGGGGGAAGGGGCAGAAGATAGTCGTTATATTGCATTTTTTTCATTGGACATAAACAACATCGGAAGAGGGCCTGAATACACTGGTCTAGAGACAATAAACAAGGAAGGATGCTTGCTGATAAAAAGGTCACCCTGAGAGACACAGGAATGTACACAGTGGTCACCCTCCTTCACAATTCAAAAAAGGGAAGAGGATTTGGACGGCTCAGTGTATACTGTGAGTGATTGCTCTCTGACTTCTGGGTGTCGGGTGGGGTGAACTCTACTTCACAGGACGGACAGGCCTGGACTCTCCTCCATCCCCCTCTGTCTCATGTCCCAGGTTGGGTTTGGACATGTGGTGCAGGACACACACAATGGAGACAAACTTCCTAAGATCAGAGTTCCCTTCCTGGATTCCTGCCCTGCAGACATTCTCCACAGAGAAAAGGGCCATTCAGATGGGAATCGCTCAGCAGAGGGAGGCCAGTCTCAGTCCAGGTCCCTGGGCCACTCCCCATGACCACGACACTGAGACAGGCTCTGCAGGAGATCCTCACAGAGAAGCTCCGCTTGGCAGCCCTTCTCCACACCCCTGTCCCAGGGATCCTGACTCTAGAAACCCTGGGGAGCCTGTGTTAGGTTGGGTTTGGCTTCCTGGGAAGGGCTGAGTGGGTAATAGTTTCACAACTGCCTGATTCACAGGGCTCCTGAGCTAATCAACAGCCAGGGCTGCGCACCAAGAGGCACATTTGGGCAGGGAAGGAGCTTGGTCCTTCACCTGACACTGAGTGTGGAGATCCCAGGCAGACAAGTTCCCCAGATCATTAGCTGACTGTTCTGATGGACTTATGAGAGTCTGCAGAAAGGTAAGCATCCCTGGGGAGAAATAGAGGATTAAAAAATGCTTCTGACAGCTTCTCATACACCAGGGATCAACCCAGGAGATTTTCTCTTGGAGTTGTTTAATAGCAGATGCCTCTTATTTGTGCAGCTTCCCTATCCCAAGATTCAGGTCAGATACTGTGATTATTTTACAGTTAACACACTGATAACTTGATAGCCAAATATCCACTTTCCTTCAGTGAGGGGAAACCGAAGCATGGGGAAATACAGTCACTAAAACAGAGTCCCTCAGGCCCTAAGTAGGTGATCAGAGAACCTCAAGGTTGTTCTGCATACCCCATTTCTCCTCCACCCCAGGGCCTATTAGGTGTCTGTGGTTCCCTAGACCAACTATTGGTTCAGATCCTTTCTTTTAGGTGTCCTCAACTCAGAGGGAGAGATTCTGGTCTGGGGAGTGATATTGAATGGAGAATTAATCAATTTTTACTCTAAAGCTAAATTACCTGCAGTAACTATCAGAGTCAGTGCTGGGAACGCCCAGGCCTTCCCCTCACGTGGCTGATCCACTCCTCCCTGCACTCCCTCCCTGCACTGGACTCGAAACCACTTATTTGTTTCCTGTGTGTTGGTGTTACTCCCACTGGATAGAAAGAAAAGAACTTTTCGTCCTTATCCCTCACTCTACACCTGCAACCAGTTCAGGGACCATCATGTAAAAATACACTCAACTGCTCTTGATGAATGAAGAAGAAATAAATGGTGATTGAATGCACAATGAATGATCCAAAATCTCTTTAGAGACTGGGAAGTTGATGCCCAGTTTTTAGAATTCTAGGCACCTGGGACATGCTCCCTTTCTCTCCAGGGAATGAGACCCATTTCACAGATTATTTGCTGCTCTCTAGAGAAATATTCTTTCCTTCAATTGGTCTTAAGCCCTGGGGTATTAATAATAATTTTCTCATACAGAAGAATTTTAAGTTTTTTCCAAATTTCTGTCTCAGAACCACCAAACACAAATGGTCCAAAAGGGCCAGAATGTCAGCAATCCATGCCCCCCTCTTGCAATCCATCACCACTTCCACATCTGAACAATTCCTGCTCCCCTGCCTCAGCAGAGGGAGGATGACTTTAATGACAAAGGGCAGAGCCACGGTTCTGCTGCCAGTCAGCTCCAGCCTGTCCCCTTCACGTTTTTCAAGCTCATTCCTTGGACCCTGCTCTATCATTTATTGGCTCACTGGCTCATGTCAGTCATACTCACCTGGAAAAACCTGACCCAACCCTTGGGCCCAGGGCCTGGTATTCAACTGACCACTGGCTTGTTCCTGGGACCCATGTGTTAGCTCTGCTCCACCCCACGTCTCTAGGATGCCCTGGAAACTATGCCTCATAGAAATACACCTCAGCAGGGTGATGAAAGTCCATGCATCCTGAATGAATGGCCTCTGATCAGACAGGCATTCATTCAGCTGGTCAGGGAAGAACCAGGAGAACTTCAGAATGGTCTCTGACTTCCATTCTATGTCTTTCCATGACCAAACCCCGATTCTTAACTGACACCTGAGAAAGTCTGTGCTTTCTCCCATTTATAGAGCTGGAGGCCTTACATTCTCTGAGCACTCAGATCCCCAGGCATTTGTCTTGTGATACATAGACCTGCTTATTCTTTTAAGGAGTCACATTCGCTGAGATGTGAGAGGTGCCAGCTCTGATTGGAGATGCCTTTGGCTGAATCAAAGGTACCATATAGAGCATTGTTCTCTCTGTCACCTGCACAGCTGAGTTACCCACACCCCAAATCACAAGCAACAACTCCAACTCCTAGATTTTGGATTTGCATTTTCCTAATGGTAGTGATGTTGAGCATCTTTTCATGTGCTATTGGCCATTTATATAACTTCTTTGGAGAAATTTCTATCAAGTTCTTTGCACATTTTAAATCAAGGTATTTGATTTTGTTGTTGAGTTGTGGGAGTTCTTTATATATTGTGGATATTAACTCCTTATCTTATATGTGATTTGCAAAGAATTTTCTCCCATTCCATAGGTCACCTTTCACTCTGTTAATTATGCCATTCAATAAGCAGAAATTTTTCACTTGGATAAAATCCAATTTATCTAGTTTTTTCTTTATCCCCAGAGTTCTTAGTGTCCTATTTAAAAAATCATTGCCAAACCCGATGTCATAATGGTTCCCCCTATATTTTCTTTTAAGAATTTTATAGTTTTAGGTCTTATTTTTAGAATTCAATTCATTTTGCCTTAATTGTTGTATATGGTATAAGTTTCAGTCCACTTCATTTGTTTGCATGGGGATATTGCTGTTCAACACCATTTGTTTAAAAGACTGTCCATTCTCCATTGAGCAGTCTTGGCCCTTTTTTCCAAACCATTATTGTGACTCTTCTTTATTGTTGGAAGTATTACATATATCCCTTTTAGGTCCCCATTGACCCCTTCTAGCCCGTCCCCATCCCCCACCCTAAGTCTTCACCACACTATTGTCTGTGTCCATGGGTTATGCATGTGTGCATACAAGTTCTTTGGTTGATCTCATCCCACCCACCCAAGCTTTCCCTCTGAGATTTCACAGTTGGTTCCATGCTTCTGTGTCTCTGGATCTATTTTGTTCATCAGTTTATTTTGTTCAGTGGATTCCACATATGAGTGAGATCATGTGAAACTTGTCTTTCTCTGACTGACTTATTTCCCTTAGCATGATACTCTCCAGGTCCCTCCATGATGTCTCAAAGAGTAAGAGATCCTTCTTTACAACCACATAATGTTCCATTGTGTAAATATACCACAGCTTCTTTATCCACTCATCTACTGATGGGCATTTAGGCTATTTGCACCTCTTAGCTATTGTAAATCTTGTTGCTATGAACATAGGGGTGCATACATTCTTTCTGAATGGTGTTTCAGGTTTCTTAGGATATATATTCCTAGAAGAAGGATCACTGGTCAAATGGCAGTTCCATATTTAATTTATTGAGGAAACCCACACTGTTTTCCATAATGGTTGCACCAGTCTGCATTCCCACCAGCAGTGTACTAGGATTCCCTTTTCTCCACATCCTCACCCGCATTTGCCATTTGTTGATCTGTTGATGATAGCCTGACAGGTGTGAAGTGATACCTCGTTGTCATTTTAATTTACATCTCTCTGATGATCAGTGAGTTTGAGCATTTCTTCATATGTCTCTTGGCCATCTATATGTCCACTTTGCAAGAAGTATCTGTTTAGGCACTGTGCCCATTTTCAAATTGGATTGTTTGTCTTCCTTTCATTAAGTTATATGAGTTCCTTATATATTTTGGATTTTAACCCTTTATTGAATGTATTACGCCAAAAATGTTCTCCCATACAATGGGCTCCCTTTTTGTTTTGTTGGGTTTTTGCTTTTTTGCCATGCAGAAGCTTTATATTTTGATGTACTCCCTTTTGTTTACTTTCTCCTCAGTTTCCATAGCCCTAGGAGATGTATCCACAAACATGTTGCTCTGAGAGATCTCTGAGCTTTTGCTGCCTATGGTTTCTTCTAGGATTGTTATGGTTTCACAACTTACATTGAAGTCTTTAATTCATTTTGAGTTTATTCTTGTGAATGGTGGTCAAGTTGTGTGGTATAGTTACTTTTTTTTGCATGTGTCTCTCCAAGTTTCCCAATACCATTTATTGAAGAAACTGTCTTGACTCGATTGTATGCTCTTGCCGCCTTTGTCAAATATTGAGCATAATGGGTTGGGTCAATTTCTGGGGTCCCTGTTCTGTTCCATTGATCTATGTGCCTTTTCTTGTGCCAATACCAGACTGTTTTGATTATAGTGGCTTTGTAGTATAACTTGATATCTGATATTGTGATCTCTCCAACTTTGCTTTTCTTTCTCAAGATTGATGCAACTATTCTGGGTCATTTTTGGTTGATATAAACTTTTGGAGTATTTGTTCCAGATCTGTAAAATATACTGTTGGTATTTTAATAGAGGTTGCCTTGAATGTACAGATTGCTTTGGGTAGTATGGACATTTTAATGATGTTAATTCTACCAATCCATGAACACAGTATATTCTTCCACTTTCTCTTACTTCAGTGTACTGTAATTTTATGAGTACAAGTTTCCTCTATCTCATCCTCTCATCTCTTTTTTTCAATGTCCTATAGTTTTATGAGTACAAGTCTTTTACCTCCTTGGTTAAATTTGTTCCTAAGTATCTTATTTTTTTATGTTGCAATGGCAAATGGGATTGTTTGTTTAATTTCTCTGTCTGAGAATTCATTATCGGTGTATAAAAATGCCATAGATTTCTGCATGTTAATTTTGTATTCTGCTATATTGTTAAATTTATTTATTAAATATAGTAGCTTTTTGGTGGAGTCTTTAGGGTTTTCTATGCACAATATCATGTATGTCATCTGCAAATAATGACCATTTTACTTCCTCCTACCCATTGGATGCCTTTTATGTTTTCTTCTTTTCTTATTGTTGTGGCTAGGATTTCCAGTACTACATTGAATAACAGTGGTGAAAGCAGACATCCCTATGTTATTCCTGATCTTAAGAGAAATGTTTGCAGTTTCTGCCCATTGACTATGATGCTGGCGGTAGGTTGTCATATATGGCATTTTTATGATGAAGTGTGATCCCTCTAGTCCCACTTTGGTGAGAGTTTTTATAAAAAATATATGTTGAATTTTGTTGAATGTTTTTTTCTGCATTTATTGATAAAATCTTGGATTTTTTGTCTTTCAAATTGTTTTTTAATTATTTTATTGTTGAAAGTATTACATATGTCCCCCTTTTCCTCCCTTGCCCTCTCCTCACCCTCGCCCCCACAATCTGATTGTTTCTTTTCATGAAAAGAAGTTTTTAAGCCATGTCACACTATTTTGCTTACTTGAGATCTTAGTGAGCTTTGAAATTAGAAAGTGTGAGAAATCAAATGGTATTATTCTCTTTTTAAATCATTGCAACCATTATGGGGGTCCATTGAAATTTCATATGAATTCTATGATGGATTTTCCTATCTCTGCAAAAAAAGTCAGCATGTTTTTATAGGGATTGTACAAATATGTAGGTAGTGGCGGGAAATTCTAATCTGTGGACATGCCCATGTCTTTCCATTTATTTGTTTCTTCTTTACTTTTTTCAGATATGTTAGGTAGTATACAGTGTATAAATCTTTCATAGCCTTGATTAAGTTTATTCCTAAAGATTCTAGTCTTTCTGATGCTATTGTAAATGGAACTGTTTTTTTTTTCCTTTTCTTTTTTAAAAGATATATTTTATTGATTTTTTACAGAGAGGAAAGGAGAGGGAGAGAGAGTTAGAAACATTTATGAGAAAGAAACATCAATCAGCTGCCTCCTGCACACCCCCTACTGGTGATGTGTCTGCAACCAAGGTACATGCCATTGACTGGAATCGAACCTGGGATCCTTGAGTCCACAGGCGGACACTCTATCAGCTGAGCCAAACCGGTTAGGGTGGAACTGTTTTCTTAATTCCACTTTGGAATTGTTCATTGTTGTTGCAAAAATTGAAAATGATGATAAATGTTGATTTTTGTCTCCTACAACTTTGCCTTATTAATTACTTGTAACAGATGTGTATATGTGCGTGTGTGGTGGTTGGGGGAGGGAGGGCAAAATCTTTAGGGGTTTCTTACATATAAGACTATGGTATCTTTTTAGAAATATAATTTTTCTTCTTTTTTTCCCAATTTGTATACCACATATTTCATCTTCTTGTCTAATTATTTTTGCCATGACTTCCTGTACTAAGTTGAATAACTTAGAACTACAGCATCCTTGTCTTGTTTGCAAACTTTGTAACAATTTCCAAGTTTCTCCATGAAGTTTTGTGTTAACCGTGGAGTTTCATGAAGGTCTTCATCATATTGAGTAGTCTCCTTCTATTCCTATTGTCCTGGCTTTTGTTGCAACCATAATGACATCTCTCCAAAATTTATGTCACCGTGATAGTCAATCAGCGGACCAGGGAATATAGTCCTGTTCAGAATGAAGAATCCTTCAGATAGAACTTCTGGTCCAAGGTCATGAAGACAGGTTGGGCCATATTTATTGCCTCGCAAATTATTTAACAAAAGGTAAATGGCTTTTCACTTTCTGTAAAGTTGCCTTGGCCCCAGAGATGAACATAAGTGTTCAACCTGCCTTTTAAAACATACAAGGAATTTTTCATAAAGAGTGGGACCTCATCTTTTTTGAAATAAAAATAGTTCTAGAAAAAGGTCAATAAAAGCTCATGAGCGGGAAATTCCTACTGATAGTGAGATTGTAGGACACAAGGTCTGCGAAGGGGTTTCCTGTGCCAATACTATGGTGATGTCCGTCAGAACAGGTCAGGAGTCACCCTGAGGTGATCTGGGGTCAAAGAGGAGGTAAAGCCATCCCTTTTCCTTACATATTGTCATCTGAGAAAAGAAAAACATTCTGCAAAGATACAGACAAGCCTCTGGTAACATTTACAGAGCTCACCATGGAATCTAAGTGGCTGAGTTCTTTGAGGGAAGAGCATGGCCCCAGGTCCCAAGCCCACACTAAATCTTTCACACCCTCTGTTTCTCCACAGAGCCAGTGAGAGTGCGCACACTCTTAGCCAGCATCACCACAGCCACAGAGAATAAGGACGCCATGGTTATGGCCTGCTACACAAATGCGATCTTCACTGAATGGTTGTTCAGTGCTGAGAGGCTGCAGCTCAGGGAGAGGATGAAGATGTCCTGGGACAACAGAACCCTCACCATAGACCCTGTCAGGAGGGACGATGCTGGGCACTACCAGTGTGAAGTGTCCAACCCATCAGTTCTGATGATAGTGTAGCAACTGAGCTGGATGTTAAATATTAGTGACCCTACTTGTCTTCTCTATGTTATTAAACACTGAATAAGTTCTTTTCACCCTTGAAATAAATTTGTTGTGAAGGTGGAAAGTCCTTAGAAGACTTGAACTGAGTCAATAAATGCTCAAAAATGAGAGCTAGCATTGAGGTTATTGTTGACTTAAGCTAACATTCCACACCAGATCCCACTTCTGGCTGGTCCCATTTGCACCATCTCCACAGTGAAGGTGACACCAAGTCCCTCCCAGCATGGGTAGTGGTCATGTGATGACCAGTGGGAGCATGCGATAAGCTTCCAGGAATCCAAGCTATGTCCCTTCTCCAATGGGTCCTGTGGAGGGCACGTGGACACTGTTTTGGACAGCAAGAATGTACAGGAGGACTCCCATGTGGGTATGAACACTGATCTTTTTCTTCCTGTTTTACTTCTCCCAAAATATTTCTAAAGCCCTCTTAAATATTTTTTTTTATTTTTGTGGCAGTGGATCTATTTCCATAAGTTCAGTAGGACACTGTCTTCCTTGTTAATAGGATATAATTGGAAATGCTGGTAATACAACCAAGGCTTTGGCTCAAATGTCTTAGTTCAGACTGATGCTCACAGAATTAAAAATGACCTCACTCTTTATGGACCTATTTTTACCTGAAGGGTATTTTGGAATCTCTTGAAGAAGAGGGCAACCCCCAAAGCTAGAGAGACTGCAGGTGAAGTGTGAAGGTGAGGCTGCCTAACCTCAAGAATCTGTTAAAACCCCCATCTTAGTTGTCATAGAAACACCTGCATCAGAGCAAACTATGAGGTGAATGTCATTCTTCTGCACTTATGTCACTAATCAGCCAAATTGAATGACAGCCATGTTGGAAGAATGAGAATACTATTCTTCCTTGGAGATGTCATTTCATCAAAGGGAAGGTGACTGTAGAGAGCAATGTAGTGTCTCCGTGGAAAATTCCAGAAGCACAGCCTTCTGGGAGATCAGATCCTGAGAAGGCAAAAAAGGGCTAATTCCAATGTAACCCTGATATTTGGAGGCTAGTGATCTGAACCCATGCCAGCAAGCTCAGTGTAACCTATAATTAAGTCACTACCTTCTTCCCAGATACTGGTCTTGCAGAACCTTTTACAGAGGCCATGGGGCTGTGGACAGTGCACTGCCCTGGAGGGAGGGTTATTAATGCTGCCCCCTGGCCAGACCATCAGATATGGCCTGGAGGCCCCCAACACCTGGGGGCCCTCTTGCAAGGCCCACAAAAAGGACGGGAAGCATAAACCATGTTTGCTGGACAAGGACCACGGGGAGATACAAGGGAGGGCCCCAACATGTTCCTTCACTCAGATTTGGAAGGCTGTTCCCTGAGTCCGCTGGTGTATTAAACAGTGTCCCTCCATTTTTTTGAAGCATCCTTGGTTTTCCTTGGTCTTCTGCAACATCCTAGCTCTGTTCAGGGACTCTCAGCTATTTTTCAACTGCTTATAAATTGCAGGAACTGAGGAAGATGCAAACTGGATCTTGTCTGAAAGATATTTAATTGTGTTTTCCTCCACTGTGCAGAAAGCAGTTTTGTTATGACCTGGGGGCCTTAATATTGTCTCAGAGTCACTTATGTTTAGATGGGTTCTTCCTGACTGCAGGCCTCTGACCTCCACTCTTTTAGAGAATTTTCTTCAGAAATGTAATCACAATTTGCAATTGCATTTTTTTCTCTGCCCTTTTGAAATATACATAAGTCTCCTTAAAAACTTCTTGCCAGTGTTATGTTCCATAGAATATTTGTCTCAAGAGCCTGGGTCCATCCATTTGAAATTTAATCCTCCTGGTGTCTCTGTGTCCCAGTCTCTGAGGGAGGGTAGCAGCCTAACTTGGGTGAGGACATTTACAGCCAAGATGTGAAAGGACCTCCTGTCACGATTTCATGAGAAGTTTTACTTTTCTTTTGTGTAAAACCAAATAGGAAACACAGATGCCTATGATTCCTGCTCCCATTCTTAAAATCTCCCCAGCCTTTTATTTTGAAGGTGCTGAGCTTAGTCTCACTATCCTAGTGCATGATCTTCAATAAAGTGTGTCTTGCCTCTTTAAATTTGCCCAATGCATGTTTTCTTTTGACATCACCTACCTGTAATTAGCTGATCCTGTCATCTTGCTCATCTTACCTTATTTTCAAATATTCCAATATTTCCTTATCTGGCTATAATCCTCCAGGTATATATTTCCAACTTTCGTCCCTCACTTCTGACTTACCCTCCCAAACAGATGTCCTGACTGCCCAGATCCTTCTGGGGCCCCAGGTTGCTTTGGAGTGGTCTTTGTCCCAGAATCTGAGTGCACCTGCACAACAGCCTAACCATTAAGAGTATTCTCATTCCACCTCCATTTTAACTGCTCCTGCAAAGGAAAGATCACAGAGATTTAAAAAATATATTAATTCATAAAACTCAAGAACCCCGGTAAATATGCAGGATATTTGTCATGTCAGCCACGTGCAAGCCTGCAGTGAACAAGCTTATTTTGGGCCCTCTGTGACCTGGAGCTCAGGCCAGACATCAGTATCCTCATTCTTTGCTGTTTTCACAAACTCCATGTGCCTGTTCTTAGAGAGTCCACAACCAGAACCTGGGGAATCGGAAATAAATCTCTCTTCTGGTTCTATTTCCTTTTCTGCTCCTTGTGGATTCTGGGGTATTTAGCTGAAATTCTTGGAGACCTGGCCAGTGAAGGACTGTGGATAAGAAAAGATGGATATGAGGGGGGAAGACATGGAGGCATGGTGTCTTCTCCAAGTCAGGATGATAAATTATAAAGTCCGGAAAGGTTTGGATGTCAGGCATTATATGGGTTCAAGGGGACCTAGGGTGCCATGGAATAGGGCTTTTGGGGTGTCTCACAATGGGGTTTAGAATTATGAGTGAGAGGCCGACTTAGGTATTGCAGGATAAGCCACTGGAGCTGATACGGTGAAGGGTGGAGGAGTGCCATTCTCCTAGACTTGGATGGGCATGAAGGGTAAGACACAGGGTCAGGGAAATGACAAGGTAGTTGAAGACTCCGTTTATTGCCCTGACATTCGGACAAGAGGGAGCACCAGGCTGGCAGAGGACATGTGATACGGGAAAGGGGGAGAAGGAAATGAGCATCCAGTTGGTGACTAAGGGTCTGAAGAGCAGCGAGGGATTGTAGAATAGGGACACTATGAACATATAAGACGATCCCTGGGAGTTTGGGATTTGGAAGGAAGGGAGTTGGAATGCAGTGTAGTCAGATTAGAACAGGGGTTGCATGGAACTGCGGTAAGGTGGGGAATGCAGGGTAAGCTTAGAATTGAAGTCAAAATTGGGGGTCTGAGGTGTCTAGTCTCCAGTTTTGACCCAGTAGAGACATGTGCAGCTGGCTCTCAAGGCACAGTCCAGAGGCAGCAGTTTCCACATGACGTGGGAGAGCCATGAAAGGCCGAATTTAATTCTCATGCCACTAGACGTGGCTCAGCTGAGCTAAGAAGCTAGTCGTGTCCCAGGGCATTTCTGTACTGGTAAGTCTGACTACGAACCTAGGGGCAGGCAAGGGAGTAGCTGATGGTGTGTGTTGGGAGAGGAGGAATTGAGGGCCAGGATAAACTGCAGTGAGTGGATCCTTTTCCTTCTTTGTTGAGTAGTCAAAGTGAACTTTCTGTGATTCCACAAGTGAGAGCTCAGTGGCAGGTCACAGGGCTGGAGTAGTAGGTGCCCATGTTCTTGGCCACCTGTCCTCATCTTATCCGGGATGTGTCACTTCCGTCTGTGATGGATGTTTCTCTCCCCATCTGACCTTCTGTGGGTGGGTGTGATAGAACCCAGGTCTTGATGAGCAGTTCTGGCTACCTGGTCACCTTGCAGCCCATGTTCAGACTCTCTGTCTCTCCTGAGGCTTAGAAGCTGGTCAGCAGCTGTTGTTCTCTTGCCTTAGAAGACATGGCTTTGCTCCAAACCATAGGAATGTGCATGTCATTCTCTATGAGGTAACACAAGAGGCTTCACAAAGCATCTTTCATTCTCCTAACAATGATTAGATGAAGGTACAAGCACAACAACTTGTCCTTTACTCTGGAAGGTACCGTCCAGCATGGCCCAGACCATTGGAGTCAAGAAAGCCTCATAGATGGGTCAGACCCTGAATGGTCAGAGTTGTGGATGTCCTTATAGCTCATACTTTGCTTAAACCGCTGATCATTAGAACTGACCCTGACACTGCTGTCACTATCATCACTGATGTCATTGTCATAGAACATCAACATTAACAGGTATCCACTTCCACCCTTCAGTGCACACGTGTCTTACTAAGGCACTTTGAAGTCTTACTGTTGTTCATCTTTAGTGGGAGAGTCTCTAGTTCTCACACTGAGGATGACTGTAGGTCTCTAGGTATTTTATGACTTAAATTTGGGGTGAAATTAACTTAGAGGATGAACACCTCCATTTACCCTGCTAGAGAGCGCCAACTGCACTGGATCCCAATCTGTGCAGTCACTTAGAAGGGCCTGCAGTAGGTTTAATACTTTGCTTTTGCCATTTGAAATTCTTTTTTTCTTTATTGATTAAGGTATTACATATGTGTCCTTATCGCCCCATTGTTGAAATTCTTAATGGCACTCACCTTTCTTGTTTATGTCCCTAGCAGAGACCCCGGCCTGGAAAAAATGGTTTGAGCCTGGCGAGCGTGGCTCAGTGGATGAGTGTCCACTTATGAACCAGGAGTTTATGGTTCCATTCCCAGTCAGGGCACATGGTCCGGTTGCAGACTCAATCCCCAGTGTGGGGCACGCAGAAGAAAACCAATGATTCTCTCTCATCGTTGATGTTTCTATGTCTACCTCTCCCTTCCTAATTTAAATCAATTAAAAAAATTTTTTAAGAAAAAATGGTTTGGCCCTATCTGAAAGGTGCAATTTGTAATGTGACCACCAGAGGGCGGCACAACCGCAAGGCAACCTAGCGCAGCTGAGAAGGAATGTGAAGGAGTTTTGTCTTTCTCTACTCTAATGAGCAGGACCACCCCTCTCCCATCCCTGGAGCTCCCAGAAGGAAGGTTCTCCATCTATGATGTACTTCAGAGATTTGAATTTAAAGAAATCACAGAAAGTTGACTTAAATGTGAATAGCATTAAACAGACACAATAAAATCTACACTAAATACTGGTCTTTAGGAAAGTACTGGGGAGACAGGATAAGAAGACTGTGTGTGTGTGTGTGTGTGTGTGTGTGTGTGTGTGTGTGTGTGTGTGTGTTGATGATGATGATGGGACAGAAAGCACCTGAGTCCTCATCTTCAAAGAGAGAAGAACTTGGATTAGATAATGCCTAAAGGGGGCCAGGGAGAGAACAGTAAGTAGTATCAAAGCACATTGTTTAGAGAAGACTTTGTTTTCATCTAAGGGAACTGTCATTGTTTGTGACAATGTCCTCAGCATGGCCCAGACAGAGAAGCCAGAACCTTCCTGTGATCACTTTGAACAGAACATAGAGACACAGAGCTTATCACAGCAACATTCAGTGTTGTCACACATATATTAAGGAAAGAACATCCAGGGAGAGGGAGCCTGGAACAGGGTTTGTTCATAGTGTGACTATCAGACACAGGATAACAACTTCATGTTTCACCTGCAGGAAAAGTTAAAATCTCTTTAAGGTTTTAAGTGATCAAATCAACAGAATATGCTCCCTTTGGGTCTTTACATACTGATTAAGTTTTGTCTAGAAACCCAAACTTCTTGGTTTTTTGTCCGAATGACATATGATACGCAATGACATGTTCTATGTGGTTGTTTTGTTTTTGATATCAGGAACATAGAATTGAAAAACTATAATCTTTGGTTTATGAACCAGTCCGTAAATGATCTGCTTTCGTTTTAAGAAAAGCATTACTTATTTAAGTTAAATTTTAATTATTTACTTATATACACGGGAGCTGACTGACATTGCAGCTTCAAGAATGGTCTCCAAAGCAGGAAATACCTGTTACTTCCTAGGTGAAAAAAACTGGGAAATGGGCTGCATTGGTCTCAGGCCATAGCACCTCTGTAGCCTCTAGGATCCACCAGCCCCATGGCCCTGAGTGCTGAGAGAGGAACAACATACACCTCACAAACAACTCCCCTCTTCCAGACTCACACACTGGATCTGTTGTCAGGGATCCAGGAAATTGCTGCCTTCAGTTTCTCAGTTTTTTGTGTGTTTTCCAAGGGGTTTGGGAAAGAATGAGTTAAGCCAATCTGGGGCATCTCTCCTACACAGCATTGGGGATCCTCTATTGTAACATGTACACAACCAAGATCTTTATTTGCCCCACCTCCCAACCTGATCCTCCCAGCACCTTCCAGTTCTCAGTCAAGGTCAATGCCATTCGTCCAGGTGCTCGACTCAAATACTGACATTACATTTGATGCCTCCCTTGCTCTGACAGTAATCTCTAATCCACCAGCACACCTGCAGTCGGTCTACACACTACAGATACAACACAAACACTCAGGCCCAAGCCACTATCACTCCTACTTGAGGTTACTGTAACAGTCTTCTAACTGGTCTCCCTGTGGCCTACTTGACCAACATTATAGCCATCTCCCCAGAGCAGGACTTGTGAATCCTTAGAGAAGAATTTTTTTTTTTACACCCAAGTCAAGTCATCCCTTTTCTTCTCAATGCCCTTCTGTTGCTCACACCTCAATCACACCAAAGTCCAAAGTCACCACCACAGCCCACAAGGTCCCACATTAGCGCTGCTCAAAAGGCTGGTCTGCACAAGACAAAGATTTTCCCCCCAGAATGTCAAGCAACTCAGTGCTTTGGTTGAGAAAGTCTTGCAATGAAGAATATGCCAGCAGAAATAAACAGGACACTGAGCGATGTGGTTGGTCTACTTTCTGTCCCAGGATTTTTAGCTCCTTGAAGATCACCCTTTGATAGCACTGCCATAAAAATTATCTGGTCCCTCTCTACAATTCTCATCATTCTCCTCATCCTATCTATTCTGGCCACAGTGGCTTCCTGACCTTCAAACATAGCAAGCAACCTCCTGGCTCAGAGTCTTTGCACTGGCCATTTCGTCTCTCTAAAATAATCTTTCTCCAAAGACCTACATGACCCCTTCCTCACTCTTTTAGGACTTGCGCAAATGTCACATAGTCTTTGAGCATTTCCTTGACCATTCTATATATGCAAATAAACCCCAATCCACCCACTCCCTCTCTCCTTCACCCCCGTTAGAAATGCTGCTTATTCATTTGTTGATTACTTCTACCTCACCACTATATCAGCTCCATGAAGCCAGGGACTTTTATATCCCCTCCAACCACTATAAGACTGTGCAAAAATTGTGCTCATTGCTCAATTAAGTAATTCATTACTCACTGGTGAATAATATCATGCTGGGAAGTGAATACAATCCCTTCAGTTTCACTGTCTGTAAAATATGAATAATTCCAGCCCCATCAATGTGTAGGAATCATGGGATGAGCCTGCTTACTGACATCTATTGCTATGTAACAGAAGACCCCAGACTTAAAACTGCTGCGTGTCTGACATAACGAGGGACCTGAAAATGACAAACTCCAATGATGATGATAAATGATCAATTTTTGCAAATGGTACTAAAGACACGAAATCTTGGGTGAAGCTTGCGGGAGAAGGGACACTCCTTTTGGAGGGTCAGCCCTCCTGGCTTTTCATGCCTCTATTCACTCCATCTCTGGAATGACCCTAAGGGATATGCACTGTCCTCATGCTGGGGGTTCAGAGAGAAAACAGGCTTGTACAGGGGTTGTCACTTCACAAGACACAGGACTCAGTGGGACTATTCTGTTGTTCTCTATACTTACCTATACACACTATGTGGATCAGACAAATGGATCGGTACTGCTTCTTTTACTGAACATCGTGTCTCTCAGATACATCCAAGGTGGCACATGTGGTCTTATTCCTCTCCTTGCCATCACTACAAGATTTTTATACTTCCACAGGAAAGGACATTTTTATTAAAGGCAAGATCACTGAGTGTCCACAGGACATGATCTGGATATTTTGAAAGGCAAAGGTCACTGCATGTTTAAAAGCATATCACTCTTTTCAAAGGGCAATGACTTTACAGTTAATAAGGAGACACAATTGTTTCATTTACTATAAGGACAAGCTCATTACTCTTAAAAAAACTGGGTATTGCATTTTTAAGTAGACATTATTATTTTATCATTTGAAAATATGTATAATCCTATTTTAATGGATGACTTTATTAATTATAAAGGGCAAAGTGTTATTTATCAGAAATCGGTCATTATATATTTGTAAAAGATGTAGTTTATATGAAAGATAAGGCACCTCCTCATATGTGTACTTAGAAGGGCAGCCCCTGGGGAGTTGGGCACTAAGACCACTGACAGGTTTAGTGAGACACAGGTTGCAAATATTCCCAAGGAAACGGAGGGTCGGTTCAATATGTCCAGGGCAGGTGAGTCCAGCATGGGGGCCAGGGCCCAGGGCTGTGTGTCAGGTTCAAAACCATAGTAAGAAATAATGTCTCTTAGGGAAATGCTAATCTAGACAACAATGAGATTTTTAAAAAATGAAAAGTAGAACTATCATACATCCCAGCAATTTCACTTTTGATTATACATCCACAGAAAATGCAAACACTAATCAAAAAGAAATATGACCTAAGTGTCCACCAATAAATGAACTAA
Source organism: Plecotus auritus (assembly GCF_963455305.1). Classification (NCBI taxonomy): domain Eukaryota; kingdom Metazoa; phylum Chordata; class Mammalia; order Chiroptera; family Vespertilionidae; genus Plecotus; species Plecotus auritus. The sequence goes on from NC_137785.1 coordinate 17,854,758, forward strand.
TAGTAGATGTGTATAAGGTAAAGAAAAATACATATAAAATAAAATAGAATATTACTGAACCATATAAAATTATGACATCTTGCCATTTGTGCCGAAATGGATGGCCCTGGAGGGTATTATGTTAAGTGACGTAAGTATATGATATCACTGTATGTGGAATCTAAAATGCAAGACAGCTCTGGTCGGTGTGGCTCAGTATGTTGGACATTGTCCCATGCACCAAATGGTTGCTGGTGTGTTCCCAGTCAGGGCACATGCCAGGGTTGTGAGCTCGATCCCCCATAGGGGTGTGCAGGAGGCAGCTAAAAGATGTCTCATTCTCACATTGATATTTCTCTTTCAACCTCTCCCTTCCTTTTTCTATAAAAATCAATAAAAATTTTTAAAAAATGAAAATCAATAAAAAATAGGACAAGTGAACAATCAAAACAAAACAAAAGCAGTCTCATAGATGCAGAAAATGAACTGGTGGTTTCTAGAGAGACGTGGGTGGGAGAATGGTAAAAATAGGTGAAGAGGATTAAAGGGTGCAAACTTCCAGTTATAAAATAAACAAGTCACTGGGATATACGAGACAGCACAGAGAATGTAGTCTGGAATATTGCAATAACTTTGTATGGTGACATAGGGTCACAAAAATATCTTGCTGGTCACTTCGTAATGTAAATATCAAGTTACTATGATGAACACTTGAACCTAATAGAATATTGTAGGTTAATTATGCTTAAATTAAAAAAAAAGACTTAAAAAAACAATGAGATTCCATCTCACACCCACTAGGATGGCTATTATCAAAAACCAGAAAATGACAAGGGTTGGCAACAATGTGGAGAGGTCAGAAAGATTGTGAACTGTGGGTAGGAATGGAAAATGCTACAGCCACTTTGGAAAACATTGTGGAGGTTCCTCAAAAAGTTAAACATAGAATTACCGTATAACCCAGCAATTCCACTTCTGGGTACATACTCAAAAAAATGACAACAGGGTGTCAAATAGATGATATTTGTATTCACATGTTCATAGCAAATTTATCCACAATAGCTGAAATGTGAATGCAACCCTAGTGTCCGTGGGTAGAGAAATGGAGAAGCAAAATGTGGTATATACAGGCAATGGAATATTTATTGTTCAGCCTTTCAAAAAGAGAATTCTAGGGAGGCAAGATGGGAAGTAGCTGGAGGCTGCATGCCCTTTATCCCAGCCAGGGACCAGATTTAGAGTTAAATACTGTGCAATCAGCTTGAAAAACCAAGTGAGGTGTAGCTGATTGGAAATATTATATCTAAGGAGCAATGAAGAAACCACATTGAGAGTGGTAAGAGAAGGAGTGTTGGGAAAGGGATAGCCTCCGTTGAGCAGGTGCGGTGGCTGAGGCCAGAGGGATATCACAGCTGCAAAGCTTCCGTCCCCTGGCAGTGTGGGGTTTCAACCCCATGCAGGGATCCCAAACCCAGAGCAGCAGAGATGGAAAAAAGAGCCCATGGAGCATCAGACACGGGGAGGCAGGTGGACTCTGTATGCCTGGGAGACTTAGACTGCACCTTCCCAGTGAAGAAGTGCTCCCATTTTTAGCAGCCCCAGGGCACCAACTGCTGGAGAAGCTGCACTGCCATGTTTGAGTTCAGTGGAGGGGTCTGCAGACTGCACCCAGCAGGGACTTTGAGGAACCCTCTACATTCATGGAAGATATGGTGCAGAGCCCCAGTCAATGACTAAACTGTTACCTTGGGGAAAGTGGAAAGGCCTCTCCCACATCAAGCATACTGTTGGAAAACCTCCCCACACCCATGGAGCTACCCGGACTACTGGGTTGATGACGCCGGAGGGGTGGGGGTGGGGGGAGGCAGAATCAGTGCAGGTCTGGGATTTTTGGCCCACACTGCAGAGTTCAGAGCCCTAGTGGAGCTGGGAATTTCAGCGTCCACCTTGCTGAGACCTGTCACGAGGAGAGATTGGAATCTCATGCAGGGCTGATTTTCCACCCCTTCCAGCTTGATACTGTGACATAAAGGTGTCAGTGCCACACATAGTTGGGGTTTTGGAGCTATATTCCCCAGGGGCTTCTATCGGGCAGACAGATGGCCAGGGCTTGGCTTTGTGATGCATTGTGGGGAGGCTGATCTGAACTCCCTGTACGTTTTGCCAGGCAACCCCAAGAAAGACAAGTAGAGCCCACTGCCCCGACCCCCAATCCTGCAACATGCAGACAACACCACCAACAGGAGACTGTTTGGTTCAGTCCTGTGAAGTGTTGGATATCCCTACTGGGTGCAGTCCTATGGGGGATGGGAGTGGCTCAGAGTGGGACATTAAATATGTGAGACCCTCAGTCTGCCACACCAGCACGCCAGGTTTGGTGAGCCTGAGGAGGGGCAATGAAGGATTAAAGAAAAGACAGATCAGAGAATACAGCTGGGGCCCCGTCAGATACTGCTTCTCTGATGGAGAGATAGTGCCACGACCTGCAAGCCAAGTATTTTATAGTCAGAATGCACAAAGCATAACAAGGTTAGTGGTCAACATGTTTACTGGTACAATGTTCTTGTGAGTTTCATCTTGTTTTGGCAGCACTTGCTGCACCTCCCACAACCCATTATCTACTTAGAAAGGAGCAAGTGAGGACTAGAAGGTCAAGCTTAATTATGCTAAGAGGGCTCTGGCCTCCAAGCTGTGACTTGTTTGTGGCTCTGCCACAGGTTAGTCTGAGGCTTAACCCTATAGCCGCTCCCTAAACCTCAGAGGTAGAGAGGAAGTATTTAGCCCCCTCCTGTGGGCTGGGCCAAAAACATCTTCAACCAAAGATTCTTTTAATCTATCCCGCTGAGCCCAGGGAGGTGAACCTGCTCCTGCAGAGGAGACTGCAGGCTATACCCAACCTGAAGCTGCAGCAAGCCCCCTTACAGGGAACAAGAGTTGGTGTCTCTGGTGGAGACTGAGGAGTTTAGCTTTGAAGCAGAGACTAATTTCCCATCATTGAGTGCTTGACTGTGTAATCCCGAAGCAGGGCTCCACTAGTAGACACAGATACAAACAGCTATCAGAGAAGTAACTACAAACAGGTAGGCCAAAGCCAGTTACACACAATATCTGAGAGCCTCTTGCATCTGAAACCTACCCAGAAGGACCCAGAAACAACTCGACCAGTGGTGGGCTTCAGACCACACCAGAGATCAATCCAACTAGACCCACAAACGGCACACACAAAGGTGGGTTCTGGCAGGCTTCAGACCCTGCGGGGAACAACTCCACCTTGAACAGCCATCCCCTCCACAGCATCTCGTATATGGTGATAAAATTTGACCCCTATAAAGACCCAGCCTGAAGGGTTAATGACCGTGTCAGTGAGCCCATCAGGACACCTTGAGACTACACCTGCACAGCAGTTTGCACACATTGGTCAAGGTTGAGCCTCATGGTCAAACAGCCTAAGGGCTAATCCCACCCATGAAAGGGACAACAGCAATGAAGATCCAATTACAACAGGAGCAGCCAAACAATCCACACTAGAGACATTCCTATAGTACCCAGCTCAGGAGATCAAGGAGACTGCATCATTCTGCCCCACAGAACACCTAATACAGAAGGCCACCCCAACAAACTGGGAGTCATAGAGTTCTATCTAATACATGGATTCAAACACAAAGAGACAGCCAAAAAGGAGGAGACAAATAAACATGCCCCAAATGGAAGAACAGGAGGAATATCTGGAAAAAGAGCTAAGTGAAATAGAGGCAATCAATTTACCAGATAGAGTTCAAGTAATGGCTATAAGGATGCTCAAGTAACTTAGTGAGAACCACAGCATAAAAAAGGACATAGAAACCATGAAAAATAATCAGTTGAAAATAAAGAATGCCATTCCTGAAATACAGAATACACTAGAAGAAACAGCCTGTAAGCTGGATGAAAAAGAGTATCAAATCAGTGAATTAGAAGACAAAATAGAAAAAGAATCACTCAATTAAAGCAGCAAAAATAAAAAGTAATTTTAAAGCATGAAGATAGTTTAAGGGAACTTTGAAACAACATGAAACATAACAACATCCACAAACAAAGGTGCCAGAAGGATAAGAAAGTGAGCAAGAGCTAGAGAACCTGTTTGTAGAAATAATGATAAAAAAACAAACAAAAACAAACAAACAAACAAAAAAACTGCCTTACCCTGGTGAAGGAAAATGTTAAAAAAGCTCAAGAAACACAGAGTCCCAATCAAAATGAACCCAAAGAGACCTACACCAAAACAAATCAGAATTAAAATGGCCAAGAATAAAGAGAGAATCTTAAAGGTAGCAAAATAGAAATAGTCAGTTACCTACTAGAGAGTTCCCATAAGTCTGTCAAAAGATTTCTCAACAGAAACACTTCAGACTAGAAGGGATTGCCATAATGTATTCAAAGTAATGGAAACCAAGAACCTGCAAACAAGACGGCTTTATCCAGCAAAGCTATCATTTAAAAATTGAAAGCAAAATAAGAAGTTTACCGGACAAAAAAATACTAAAGGAGTTCATTACCACCAAACCAGAATTGCAAGCAATGCTAAAGGGACTGCTTTAAGAAAAAGAAATATATGTATATATACAGAGAGAGAGAGAGAGAGAGAGAGAGAGAGAGAGAGAGAGAGAGAAAGGAACATAGGCATAAAAAATGTTGCAATAAGTAAGTACCTATCAATAATAACCTTAAATGTAAATGAATTAAAGGCTCCAATAAAAAGACAGAGGGTAGCCGAATGGATAAGAAAATATGGACCATATTTATATGCTGTATACAAGATATCCACTTCATGACAAAAGTTATACATAGGCTAAAAGTTAAAGGATGCAAAAATATTCCATGCAAATGGAAACAAAAAATAGCTGGTGTAGCAATATTTACATCTGACAAAGTAGATGTCAAAACATAGACCATAAAAGAGACAAAGAAGGTCACTACATAATACTAAAGGGATTAATACAACAAGAGGCTATCACCCTTATCTATATTAATAAAAGCCTAGGTGGTCCTTGTGCCCTCATTCATGACATCGCCACTAGATGGCCGCCACCAGGTGGCTGCCAAAAATATGGCTGCCACAAGATGGCTGTGCACACAGCGGAGGCCTGACAGCCACTCTACATGGTGAAACCTGGGGATCCTGCGGCTCTGTGCAGTGCTGAGGAGGCCGGTCCCTGCATCTCCGCCAACTCTCGCAGAGGAGGAGGGTCCTGGCGGATGAGGCAGGTCACGGCACAGGAGGGCATTTGTGGGCAATCAGGCCAGCAGGGGAGCAATTAGGGGCCATCAGGCAGGCAGGCAGGAGAATGGTTAGGAGCCAGCAGTCCCGGATTGCAAGAGGGATATCTGACTGCTGGTTGAGGCCTGATCCTTGCTATAGGATCCTGCCTAAACCAGTAGTCAGACATCCCCCAAGGGGTCCCAGATTGGAGAGGGTGCAGGCGGGCTGAGGAATACTCCTCTCACCCCCTCCCCCAACCACCCGTGCATGGATTTCATGCCCCAGGCAACTAGGAAACATATATCCTCCCAATATAAGAACACCTAAATATGTTTTAAAATTTTAGTGGACTTTACAGGACAGATCAACAGCAATACAAGGAGAGTAGGGTACTTAAACACCCCATTGTCAATGGATAGATCTTCCCAACAAATCAAAAGAGAAACTGAGACTTTAACTGACACACTAGATCAGATAGATTAAATTAATATTTACAGAACATTTCATCCCAAAGCAGCAGAATATACATGTTGCTGAAGTGCACATGGAGCATTTTTATAGATAGACTACATGTTAGGGCACAAACTAAGTCTTCAGAAATTCAAGAAGATAGAAATCATATCAAGCATCCTTTTGGATCACAATGTCATGAAACTAGAAATAAAATACAGTAAAAAAAAAAAAAAAAAAAAAAAAAAAAAAAAGCTGTGACTCATAGATAGAGCAGGCAGACAGCCTGATAGCCCAGGGGATGAGAGAGGGATTGACCAATAAAGAAAAAAAAGAGAGAGAGAAAGAACTCATTGATATAGACAAGAACGTGGTGATAGTGGGGTAGAGGGGGGTGGCTGGAGGTGGAACAAGGCACAGAGGAGATAAAAGGTGATGGAAAAATTAAAAATAAATTATTTAAAACCTCAAAAATATTCAAACACATGGAGGCTAAATAGCATCTTATTAAATAATGAATGGATAACCAAGACATCCAGGAAGAAGTCAAAAATCTTCTGGAAGCAAAAATGAACACATAATGACCCCAAATCTAGGGGACACAGCAAAAGCTGTCCTGAAAGTGAAGTTCATAGCATTACAGGCCTACCTAAAGAAGTAAAATAATCTCTCATAAACAATATTACCCTACACCTAAAAGAACTGGGAAAAGTACAGCAGAAAAAGTTCAGAGTAAATAGAAGAAAGAAAATAATAAAGATCAGAACAGAAATAAACTACATAGACTCTATAAAGAACAAATGATCAATGAAACCAAAAGCTGGATCATTCAAAGGATAAACAAGATTGATTGACCTTTAACTGGACTCATCAAGGAAATAAGAGAGAGGATCCAAATAAGTCCAATCAGAAATGAAAGGGGGGAGGTAACCACTAACATCACAGAAATACAAATGATAGTAAGAGAATAGCATTAAAAACTATGTTCCAACAAAATAGTCAACCTAGGCAAAACAGAAAAATTCCTAGAAACATAGAATTTTTTTAAACTGAATCAGGAAGAAATAGACACCTGAAAGCACCAATAACAATTAATGAAATCAAAACAGTAATAATTTTTTCTTAAAAAATTCCAAGAAAAAATGTCCGGAGACTGGTAGGTTTCATAGATGAATTTTACTGAACATTCAAGAAAGAAAGCCTCCTAAAGCAATTCCAAATATTGAAGAAGAGGAAAGATTTCCAAGCTCTTTTTATGAGGCCAAAATTATCCTAGTACCCAAACAAGGTAAAAACACTACAAAGAAAGAAAATTATAGGTTAATATCCCTGATGAACAGACATGCTAACATACTCAACAAAATATTATCATATCAGAACCAGTAATACATTTTAAAATAAAAAAACATGATAAAGTGATATTTATTCTGGAGTTGCAAGGTCTATACAAAATTTGCAGATCATTAAATATGTTACATAACATAAACAAAATAAAAGATTAAAAAAATCACATGATCATATCAATAGATGCAGAAAAACCATTCAATAATATCCAGAACCCATTTATGATAAAAAAAAAAACCTCTCAACAAAGTGGGAATAGAGAAAACATACATCAATGTAATAAAAGCCATATTTTTGAAAAACCTATAACCGCATTATAGCAATGGGCAAAACTAAAAATGTTTCCCTTAAGATCAGAAAGAAGACAGGGATTTCTGCTTTCAACACTCTTATTCAGCACAGTACTGGTCGTTCTAGCTACAGTGATCAGACACAAGAAGAAATAACAGGTATCCAAATTGAAAGGGAAGAAGTAAAACTGTCATTATTTACAGATGACATGATATGGTACATAGAGAGCCCAAAACATTCAACCAAAAAGCTAAATCTAATAAACAAATTTGGCAAAGTTGCAAGACCATCCTAATGGGTATGCAGGGATATTTCACTTTTGTTTGGATTTGATTTCTCTAATGAATAATGATGTTGGGCATCTTTTAATAAGCTTTTTGGCCAATAGTATGTCTTTTTTAAAAAATATATTTTTATTGATATTTTACAGAGAGGAAGAGAGAGGGATAGAGAGTTAGAAACATGGATCAGCTGCCTCCTGCACACCACCTACTGGGGATGTGCCAACCTGTGACCCTTCAGTCCGCAGGCTGACACTCTATCCACTGATCCAAACCAGTTAGGGCTGTATGTCTTCTTTAGAGAAATATCTATTATAGTGTTTTGACCATTTTTTAATCAGGCAATTTTGTCTTGTTTTTTATTATTGAATTACAGGGTTTCTTTATATACCCTAGATGTACCTCTTAATATATATATATATATATATATATATATATATATATATATATATATATATAATTTTCAAATACTTTTTCTCATTCTGAAGGTTTACTTTTCACTCAATTGATTGGTTTTTTTGATGACTAATAGTTTTTAAGCTTAATAGAGCCCCATATTCTTTTTATATATATTTGTATTGATTTCAGAGAGCAAGGAAGAGAGAGAGAGAGAGAGAGAGAGAGAGAGAGAGAGAGAGAGAGAGAAACATCAATGATGAGAGAAAATCACTGATCAGAGGCCTCCTGCAAGTTCCCTACAAGGGATGGAGCCCACAACCTGGCATGTGCCCTGACTGGGAATCAAACCTCAATCTCCTGATTCTTAAGTCGATGCTCAACCACTGAGCCACGCAGGACGAGCTATAGCCCCATTTTCTATTTTCCTTTGTTCCTGAGCTTTTGGTATCATATGCAAGAAACTTTTGTCAAAGTTTTTCCCTTGGCTATTGTGTGAGTGTTATGGTTTTGGTATTACATTTAGATCTTTAATACATTTTGAATTAATTTTTATATGTTGCATAAGATTCTTTTACATGAGAATATCCAATTTTCCCAATGACTTTTGTGAAAGTCTGTCTTTTCCCCATTGTGTGGTCTTGGCACCTTTGTTGAGGATTATTTGATAATATAAAACATGTTTATTTCTGGGCTCTCTATTCTGTTCCATTGGTCTGTGTGTCTATCTTTATGCCAGTACCACGCTACTCTTACGTTAGCTTTGTAGAGTGTTTTGAAATTAGGAAACACAAGTCTCTAACTTGGCAATTTTTGAAGATTGTTTTGTCTCCTCAGGGTTCCTTGAGATATCATAAGAATTAAGAATATTTTTATTTATTTAAAAACTAGAGGCCCGGTGCTTGAAATCTTGCATGGGGTAGGGGGGTGTCGCTCATCCCAGCCTGCACCCTATCCAATCTGTGACCTCTTGAGTGATGTCTGACTGCCCTCTCACAATCCAGGACTGCTGGCTCTCAACCACTCACCTGCCTGCCAACCTGATAACCCCCTAACCACTCCCCTGCTAGCCTGATGGACACCTAACTGCTCCCCTGCTGTCCCGATTGCCCCTAATGGCCCTCCCCTGCCAACCTGATCACCCCTGACTGTCCTCCCCTGCAGGCCTGGTTCCCCCCAACTGCCCTCCCCTGCAGGCCTGGTACCCCTCCCCAACTTCCCTCCCCTGCTGGCCTGGTCCCCCTCGACTGTCCTCCCCTACAGGCCTGGGTCCCCCCCAACTGTCCTTCCTTGCAGGCCTGGTCCCTCCCAACTGCCCTCTCCTGCTGGCCTGGTCTCACCCACCTCTGCTGGTCTGCTCACCCCTAACTGCCCTCCCCTGCTGGCCTGATTGCCCACAACTGTCCTCCCCTGCAGGCCTGCCCCTCACCCCAAATACACTCCCCTGCTGGCCCAGTCTCCCTCATCGGCCCTCCTCTGCCAGCCCAGTCACCCCCAACTGCCCTCCTCTGCCAGCCTGGTCACCCCCAACTGCCCTCCCCTGCAAGCCTGAGTCCTCCCCAACTGTCCTCCCCTGCAGGCCTGGGTACACCCAACTGCCCTCTCCTGCTGGTCTGGGTCCCCCCACAACTGTCCTCCCCTGCAGGCCTGGGTGCCGCCCAACTATCATTCTTTGAAGGCCTGGTCCGTCACTACTGCCCTCCTCTGCCAGCCTGGTCACCCCCAAATGCCCTCCCCTGCTGGCCTGGTTCCCCCCAGCTGCCCTCCCCTGCTGGCCTGGTCTCCTCCAACTACCCTGCTCTGCCAGCCCAGTCACCCCTAACTGTCCTCCCCTGCAGGCCTGATCACCCACAACTGCCCTCAACTGCAGGCCTGGTCCCCGCAACTGACCTCCCCTGCTGGTCTGAGTCCCCCACTACTGCCCTCCCTTGTAGGCCTGGTCCCTCCCAACTGCCATCCTCGGCCGGCCCAGTCACCCCTAACTGCCCTCCCCTGCTGACCTGGTTAACCCCAATTTCCCTCCCCTGCTGGCCTGGTCCCCCTCCACTGTCCGCCCCTGCATGCCTGGGTCCCCCGAACTGTCCTTCCTTGCAGGCCTGGTCCCTCCCAACTGCCCTCTCCTGGTGGCCTGGTCTCACCCACCTCTGCTGGTCCACTCACCCCTAACTTCCCTCCCCTGCTGGCCTGATTGCCCACAACTGCCCTCCCCTGCAGGCCATCTTATGGTGACCATCTTGTGGACACATGAGGGCAGCCATCGTTGACCACATGGGGGCAGCCATCTGGTGTGTTAGAGTGACGGTCAATTTGCATATTACTCTTTTATTAGATACAATGCCTTTGGGATTACTGTATATTTAATTGAGTGTGCACGTGGCTTGAATAGTATGGACAGTTAACAATATTAATCTTCTAATTTATGATGTTGTTAATGAGGATGGATATTTAAAGAAGCAATTGCTTTGTTCCTTTTTTCTTCAATCTCTTTGTACTCATCCCTCTGTGGGAGTTCACAAACCTCTCCTAGCCTCAGACTCCCTAAGGTGAGTACAGGACAAGGGTTCCAGAACTTTAGATCCAGGACCTATGTGAGGGGATTAAATAAGCTGGACATTTCCCCTGATCCTTCTGTTTCCCCTCTGGTTTAACTGGCTGTTAACCCCGTGGGTGAATCTATTCTGTTGAACATCCTTTTTTTTTCTGCCAACTCTAGCTCAACTGAAACAATTTTGTCCTATATAAATAAGAACCTTTAAAAAAACAAATAAGAACCTTATTTACTAGAAGCCTTCCGTTTTAAGAATATTAGTGACTGGTTCATTTGACACATCACTAGTCTTTCAGAAATATTTGAAAGTCTTTCACAAGAAATGTAGTTAAATTGTAGTAAGAAGCTTGGAATATTCCTTGGCATGTAGAATGGGGAAACTGAGACAGAGAGCTGAATAAACTGGCCTAGCAATTTACAGCCAGATACAGGAGGTCACCAGGGCAGAACGCCTCAGGTACCTGGCAATGGGCAAAACTCTTCCTAGATCTTGCCTTCAGGGTGGCCTTTCCTATCCTGGCATACCATTGGTCATGTGGCTTAGACCTCCTCTCCTGCTGTTGACCAATCAGTGGAGAACACGATCTGAAAGGACAAAGCAGGAAATGCTGATAAATATTCTATTGAGATCTTCCCTGAGACCTTCCCTAAGTCCCCACCTGTGAAAAGTAGATAAAACCCCTCAAGACAAAGAAGACAGCATGTGCTCCTATTGGGGCACACCCCCTCAAATCTCCTTTTCCAATGAATTTTCTTTCAACTAAACTCTAAATGGTACCCAGGAGACTTGCAACCAGGGGAACAATCGGCAACAGTAGGTCATCTTGGGTTAACCCCCTGAACTTGTCCCCAAATCCTCTTTCCTCTGGCTCTCCAGTGAGCTGACAGCAGCCTTGGATAGGCTCACTTCTCTCCAATAAAGTTTCTAGAAAGCCGAAGCAGCCACACCTTGTCTCACTCATACTGCTTCTTCTATTCCAGGCCCTTCTTTGTTCCACTGTCCCCAGCTTTAATGAACATAGTTTCAAAGTCACCTGGATTCATATTCTGAAACCTTTCCTGCATGAAGTCAAGTACCTGCACATTACCAGCTGGTCTTAGGCAAATTCGCTCAGGGCCTGGCTTTTATTTCTGATAACATTTTGAAATGTGGAGGGAATGCTATTGCAAAAGGAAGGAAAGAGATCTGGGTGTGTTTTTTAAACATATTTTTATTGATGTCAGAGAGGAATGGAAAGGGAGGGAGAGATGGAAACGTCAATGATGAGAGAGAATCATTGATTGGATGCCCCCTGCATACCCCACACTGGGGCATCAAGCCCACAACCCAGGCATGTGCCCTGACTGGGAATCCAACTGTGACCTCTTGGTGCATAGGTTGATGCTCAACCACTGAGCTACGCCAGCCAGGCTGGGTGTTTTTAAGAGAAGTTAAAAGTAAATAGTTTGACCTAACAAGTTAATTATTTCTGAATGAGTAAAAAGAGACAAACTGGAAACAAGGGAAGCTGTAGAGGTTAGTGGAAAAGGAATATTGAGAAATTTTATGTAGAAATGCTAGAACCTAATCATGGGGATATGCTTACACCCTAGCCCAACAAAGACTACTAACTATATTAATTCAAATGAAGCTGAAGAAGCTATGAAAACATGGCCCTCTATAACTGCTGCTGAGGCACAGGAAATTTACTTACAATACTCTTACTGTCTTCCTGTGCTATGAAATTTTTAGATGGTAATTGCAATATACGGCATTGGGTTCTTACAGCCTTGTCCCCAAATAAACTTCATGATTACAGTTCCAAATTGCACAACCAGCAGGAATCAGATTAATAATGAATGGCCCTTGAGTGTTTCCAATGGGGAATGAGTGGACCATTGTAAATGGGAACCCATCTCATGAGCAGATTGTGAAAACTGAAGAGGTGTATAGTGTGCCCTCAAACTATAAGCAAATGTTGAAAAATACAGAGAAATGAGACAGACAGCAAAATTTGGATCATGATAGCTTGTAGGTTAGAAATGATCCAAAATGTTATTCTTGTGTGTTTTTTTAAAATCCTAACCCAAGGGTATTGTTACCATTGAATTTTAGAAAGACTAGAAGGGAGAGATGAGGGAGGGGAGGAGGGAGAAAAAGAGAGAGAGATGATTGGCTGTCTCCTGCACACATCCTGATTGGGAACAGGGATTGGACCTGCAATCCTGACACATGACCTTGACCAGGAACTGCAGACTGATACTCTAATCACTTAGGGACACTGGTCAGGGACAAAGTGTTTTTCTTAATGAAGACCTGTTGAACCTGACTGGCTCCCATTTACCTGCTTTTCCCTTTTGAGAAAATTTGACCATGACTTCCATCCAAGGTTGCAGTCTTGCCCTATCCCCAATGGTCAATTGTTCAGCTGGATGAACTAAGACTTCCTAGCGATGAGCCTTTCTAGCACCATGGGACCACATTTCCAACCAAAAGGTTGGATATCAATGAATCATTCCTTTTGATTTATGACCCAAAGGCAGAAGTGGTTGAAAATGGGGCCACATACTAAATCTGACAAGCTCAAGGGAGGCCTGCATAGAATGATTTGCAAAATCAGAGACCTAAAGTAACCAAATAGGATGGCCTGAAATTACAACTTTCTAACTAAAAGTGAGTCATGGTGGGTAATTATGTTTTAGGTATTTTTTCCAGACAAAGCTGAACCTTTATGTTAACTGAACATGTCTATTGTCTTCTTGCATTCATGATAACATACTTTTGGAGTATCAGGAAAAGTTTTTTGTTTTTTTTTCTGGACCCTCACTGCACCAGAGGAGAAGCCACTGCACCCCTCATTGTTATTGTCATCATGTTAATTGTTAACTGCTAACTATCATCTATCAACCAGTGTAAAAGAAGTATGTGTCTGTTTTACTTTTTATCCAATCTCAGAGATTTCCCTGCTTTGCTTTCTCCAACCTCCATAATCTATCAACAATGGATTTTATTTAATCCAAATTATGCCTCCTGCTTTGATTGTAATGTATAAATTACGGTGCAAATCTGCCACTTTTTGTTGAGATTTTTCTTCCTGGCAATTGTTGTCAGTTTGACTCAAATAAACTCATAAAAATCCTCTTCGGGTTTAAATTCCCAGCTTCTTATCAATATTTGGCCTTTAAGGCAACCTGTCCTCACTCTGCAACTATCCAGAGGCCTGTCAGGAGTTGCCTCATCAAGGCAAAAGAAACTCTTATTGCCTGTATCACTCAGAAAATTTCAAGAATTTAAACTGCTCTATTCTAAGAACCAGGAAATATCTTTCTATGACACCAATTGAGGCTTTTTGAGGTGAGATCATTTGCCCAGATTCACACAGCCTGCAAGTGGACTCAACCATGCCATGTATTTTCTATTGGCACTTGACATCTATGCTCCACCCATTTCTTTGTTTCCTCCTATATCAGAGGGGCTGAAAGGTTAAATATGACCTTTCCCACATCTAATGATTGAGAATCCAGGTGTGAATTCATTTCAGCCTCTGAGATGCACTTGTGTATAGTTTGGACTCTGGAAGGGAGAAGGGGCTGTGATTCCTGCTCCTGGTTGGTGTGCTATGCAGACAGAGCTTTATGTGGAGAAGCAGGTGTTTACTTACCTCTGGGTGGGGCTGTGGCAGTGGGACCTTGAAACCGGATTTCCTGTGTCAACTCCCTAAATACCATTTTTCTGTCCCTTCATTGGTTTTGCAAGCACCTAACTCTCTGTGCTAAAGACCTTTCTGCACATATGTTAATTCCTGGTTTACTTGTAATAGTCCAAAATTGGAATCAACACAAATGTCCATGAATTGGTGAATAGATAAACAAATTTGGTGCATTCTAAAATGAAACAGACCTGAGATATTAAAAAGGAAAGAACTATTTCAAGATAATTGTGTTGATTCAAGAAGCCAAAATTCGCCCAAAATTACATATTATATGGTTCAAATTATGAAAATTACAGAAAATGCAAATGCTTTATAATGACAGAAAGCAGGTAAGCATTTTCTTAAAACTATTGGAGGGAGTGGGAGAGGGACAGAGTGAGGAGATTATAAGAGGGCCTGAGGAGGCTTTAAGAGTGAAGAACCTGTTCATTTTCTTCATTGTAACAACTTCTATTGTGCATGCATCTGGCAAAGCTTAATGAATTGTATACCTTCAATATGTTAAGTTTTATTATATGTCAACTAAATCTCAGTAAAGATGTTAAAATTTAAATATACACATATGAAATATGACTTAAAGTGTAAGTTGAATAGCAAATTCAAAACTGTAACATGATTTTTTTCTTGCACATTTTTCAGCTTATCCATTAAAGGGGGATGAGGTATTCCACAGCCTGCAGCCTCCTCAGGTATCTGCCGACCCCACCTCAGCAGCACCCACAGCCCAGCGGGGTCCAACCTCACCAGCATTACTAAGTCCACATTCCTTCTCACTCTTTATACTGCCCACACTGGACTTGTAAGCTCCTCCATCCAGCCAGGCACCTGCCCACCAAAGTCCACTTCTCTGTAGGCAGCTCTTCCCCACCACCCTCTGCCCAAAGGGTGAATGGCCACTCATGCTTCAGGTCTTAGCCAGGAAGTCACTTTCTCAGAAGTACTCTTTGGGATCCCCCGACAAGCTGAGACTCAAGTACATACAACTCTTTCTTCATGGTCCTTCTCTGGATTATAATTAACTCCTTAGTGCTGTGATTTCTCTGAGAGCCTGTCTTTCTTATGAGGTAATCTCCATGAGCACAGATCCCACCTATGTCCTGTTCTCTGAGTTCCCAGGGCCCATCCCATGCCTGACACATCACAGATTCTCAGTAAAAACTCATTAAATGGATGAGGGAAACCACACAATGGAAGACTGTCACCTGTGTGACACTAGTGTTCCTTATAGGCACGAAGGCATTGGTGTCAGCATGGGAAGAGGCCAAAAGTGTCAAGGGATGACCCAGGGATGGGTTTTTCCCCCTCATACAATCAGGGGGGCGGGAGACAGAACCAACTAACAGTGAAGAGTCAGACATTCCTTCATTCCCACAAAATCACAGCCCTCCCCATTTCCACCTTGTGAGTGATGTTTCATATTCCTGGGGCTTGGACAGCAGCTTGTGTTCTTTGTCTTCTCACAGACCCCTGACCTGGCAGACACTCTGGATCTTCCACCCCAGGTAGAGGTACTACCATGGGAAAAGAGAGCTCACACTGACCTCAAAGGATTCAGGGGATGACTCCCAAACCCAAGGTTCCTGGTCTGTGGGACACCTACTTGTAGTCCCTGAACATCTGACCCACCCATGATGTCCTCAGGATCAAAGGGAACGTTCTCAGCAGGATGGGACAGGAGAATCCAGAATCTGGGGTCGCTTCCATCTCAGAGGTGTTGAGGGTCCCATAGGGGACTTCCTTTCTCTAACAGAGGAGCCCACAGAGTCCCCGTGGGTGACACTCCATGTGGAGCCCCTCCAGATCCTGGGCCCTGTGGGGATGCCTAGAGCAGATGACAGAGAGGGACACAGGGGACTGGATGCAACATCCCAATGCTATGATGGAGACACTCAGGGTATTTGGGGGATCAGCCCTCCAGTTTGGGACACTCTACTAAAATCCTCAGTAGAGACATCACCAGACCCTGTTCTTGAAACCTTTGGGACACAGAGCTCCTCCTGAAACAGCATATCCACCAGAGGGGGCAGTTCTTATGACACCACACTCATAATACTCTGGCCTCTGGCCCCTCTGAGATATTAGCAACCCCAGAACTTGTCCTCTTGCTGGGCTCACCCTGCTCTGGAATGGAGGCAGCAGGCATGAAATCCACAGTGACTGGGCCCTGACTGACTGGCCTTTGAGCTTGAAGGCCAGAGCCCACATCTGCCCAGGTGTCAGGAGCACCTCCTTCCCTCTGGTCAGCATCCCTTGTGCAGCACCTGACATTGGCTGCAGGTCTACTCCTGCTCTCCAGGGGTGACATTTAGACATAACACAGGTAATTAACACATGAACCTGGCTTTGCCTAAGGAGCTGGAGAAGGAGCCTGATTGCCATTCCATGCTCCCACAGGTGCTTTTGGACCCCACCCTTGTGCCTGCTCCATCCCACCTGCCACTTCTAGGGCCTGTGAATAAAAAGGAGGGCTTTAAAATAAGCCCAAAAAGCCCAGTGGGTCACATGGCAAGCCTGACAAGCTCAGTGACGCACAGTGTGGTCTCATCACAAATGCCTAACTGGGCAGGTGATGGCAGGTAGACATGTCACAGGCACACAGCTTCCTTAGCAAATGTCAGTCTTTACGTTAAGTGAGCCCTTTCCCTGTTCTTATGCATCTGGGATAACATACATTTGACACATCAGAATAGTTGTTTTTTTGCAAGATGATTTGAAGGCACAGACTCTGGGACCAGCATATGAAACCACATACTTCTTATGTTACCTGGTTCCTTGCATAACCTCCCTATGTGCTGTAAATATTAAATATCCTGGACCCATCAAAGTGAAGAAGAAAAAAATATGTGTTTCTCCATTTTGCTTTTATCAATTCTAGAGATTTCTTCGCCTCCTAATGGATTTCACACAACTTTTTCCATCTTCTTTTTTTATTATAATGTATAAAATAAGTTGCACAACTGCCATTCTCAGTATTTGAGATCTTGTTCCAGGCATATGACGTTAGCTTGGTTCAAATAAACTCATAAAAATCTTCACAGCTTGGCAAGTTTCTTACTTTATCAGGGCCTAAGAGCACCTGCTTTCTCAGGGCTCTATTTGCTGCTCCCCATGCCATGCCTGGCACCAGCCGTGAACAAGGTGGGGTAAGGAAAGGAAACTCCCCCAGGCAGGGGACAGACACTCCCCCTCAAAGGTCAGAGAGCACAAGGACAGGCTCAGCCGATAGAGGGAGAGTCTCCCAGAAACTAGCCCCTGAATACCAGGGAGCTCACAGCAACCTGGCCTCCCACCACAGCCCTCTATCCCTAGGGAACACAGGACACCTTCCCATTCACACACAGGAACTGCAGGTCCTTCTGAGACTCCTGGTCCTGAGACCCTTCCTGGGTCTCTGTCGCTGGAAGCAAAGGCCAGGCTGGTGACAACCTGAGATACAGGGAGGGACCACTCAGCTGTCACCACCCAGCTCGACCCCTTCTCACCCCGATTCACCTCTGTGGCCTTCCTGTTGGGAGGAAATAGAACCTTCCCAGTCAATTTGAGAACACGGGGAAGACCCGGTGCCCAGCTGGGTGCTGGTGTCATAAACAGAAATAATCCCCAGGTTTGGGGCCTGTGGGGCTCCCTGTGCAGACCCAAGGCCAAGACACAGCAAAGGCCAATGCTTGGTCATCCTCTCAGGGGGTACGTGCCCCCATCAGACATGCTGTTGCAAGTGGGCTCCACAGGCCAGTAAGACCCACTTCCCTGAGAGAATGTCAGATGCAGAGTCTCTGGTTCACCGCACACCTGCTGAGTCAGAATCCGCATTTTAACAGGATCTGGAGACCCTCCCTGTGCCCAGGAGAGGAGGAGAAGCTGACCCATCACCACATCACCAGATCGCATTCTTGTTGGGCATCCACATTAGCGGGACAGCTCCTGAATCAGCATCTAAGGTGTCACCTGGGTATCGCAATCATTACAAAGTTCCACAGGTGATCTGATGCACAGTGGCAGTGACATCCCTGTGACAAAAGTTCCTGAAGTGGCCCCAGAGCTTCTGCTCTGAAGGGAAAAGTCAATGTGAAAGAGAGAGGGCTGTGGGGGAGGCTACTGTGCACCTGACTGGGAGCCATGGGGAATGCCCTCGACCTGGGTGCCCCAGGCTGGTGCTTTTCCAAACAGAGCATGTGAGTGTGTGTGTGTTCAGATACCTCAGCAGTTCCAAGGGAACCAAAATATAGAGGGATGGTAAACTGAAAGGAGGTGAAAAGGGTGGCACAAATGAGGGTAGGAGGAGGTGGGTCCTTGGCACAAACTCCGCCCTGGTCCATGTGACCAGGTAAGTGATATTGCACCAGGAGGAAGCCCAGTGCACAGTGAAGAGGGACAGCAGATCCCATCAGTTTGTACAGCGGTGCCTTTGAGCTTTCCTGGAATCCAAGCTCTTCTCGCAAAGGGAGGGACAATGCAGGCAACAGACCCCATGGAGTCACTCTCAGCCCCTATCCGCAGAGGACCTGTCCCATGGCAGGGGCTCCTGCTGGCTGGTAAGGAAAGAACAATTCCTGTGGGTGGACTGAAAGAGGAAAGATGGGGACTTGCTGGGGTCTACTGTGTAGGACAGTGCTGTGAGAGTGGAGGAGATCACTATGTGTGGACCTGAGGGGAGAGGACAGGAGAGCAGAGTAGGATGGGTAAGGGAGATGGGTAATAGGTAACAGGGAAATCTCATGATCTGGAAGTCTAGTGGGCAGGGAAACTTCAATTGCTGTTACTTCCTAAGTTATTCATCACTGAGTATTGAATTTTGAAAACTGACCATAATAATAACAATTTATGTCAGGTGGCACTAGAAAAAAACTTAACCAGGGGTGCTAAACACTGACCTTACCACCAGCCTCAGGAGAAATACACGGCAGGCGGTGCAGGACTCTGGCTGGTGAGCACTCATTCACCCACATTCATTCACCCACAGGTGTTTGCAGCCTGTTGCAGGCACTGGGGATGCAAGATCTGACAAGCCCCTGACCCCCTGGAGCTCACGTTCTATGGGTAGAGAGAGATAAGAAAATATCTACATGTGATGTCAGGTACCCACAAGTGTGAAAAAAGAACAGAGCAGAGACAGATCAGAAAGTGATTAACAGAAAGTCTTTAGGGAAGTGTTCCATGAAGGTGCCTCCCATGGACACCCCTAAGGGTCACCAGGTGTCTGAGGGCAGTGAGTGGGTGAGCCAAACAGACACCTGGAAAAGAGACTGCTAAACAGAAAAAATAACAGGTTCACAGGTGCTGAAGTATTGGTGGTCATGCTGTTGACCTTGACCACCAGGAGACACACACACACACACACAAACACCAAGGCTGAGAGATGAAGAGAAATGTTCCAAATCCAGGGCCTCATCTCTCCATCCCAATATAGAGCTCCAAATATTTATCAATTTCTCTCTTCCCTCCTAGTTTCACTCTTAAGTTTCTGGAGCCTGCCCACCACTGCCCAACTTGCTATTGTGTCAACCTATTCTGCCGAAGGGAAGAATGTGATTCTACACATCCGCAACAAGCCTTCTAATGCTATAGGCTTCAAGTGGTACAGGGGGGAAGGGGAAAATTCCAAATGTTTTATTGCAAGACACCCACAAAACCGCATATTTTATAGGATAGGGGATGCATACACCGGTCGAGAACAAATAAACTTGGATGGATCCTTGCAAATAAGAAAGGTCACTATGAAGGACACAGGAATCTACACCGTAGTAGTCCTCCTTGAAGACTCAAAGAAAGAAATAGGATTTGGACGGCTCGATGTATACCGTGAGTGATTGCTCTCTGACCTCTGGGTTTTGGGTGGTGAATTTCACTTCACACACAGGGCTGACAGCACTGGACTCCCCTCCATCCCCCTCTGCCTCACATTCCAAGTTGGTTTTGGGCATTTCATGCAGGACACACACAGTGGAAACAAACGTTCTAAGGTCAGAGTTCCCTTCCTGGATTCCAGCCCTACAGACATTCACCACAGAGAGAAGGGCCAGTCTGATGGGAGTCGCTCAGCAGAGGGAGACCAGTCTCAGTCTAGGTCCCTGGACCCCTCCCCATGAACATGATCCTGAGAAAGACCCTGCAGGGCTGGGCCAGGGACCATCCTGAGGAGTCCCCTGCAATTCTCATAAAGAAGCTAAGCTTCAGCAGACCCTCCCACACCCCCCGCCCCAGGGGGATCCTGTGTCAGATTGCTGTTAACCTCCTGGGAAAGGCTGTGTGGGTGCAATGATTTCCGGGTGTCTGAGTCACAAGCCTTTTGAGTGCTCACCAGGCAGAGCTCAGCCCCATGAGCCACAACTGCATAGGGGTGGTCCTTCACCTGAGACTGTGTATGGATAACACAGATGGACAAGGAGAACAGGCCATTTGTGAACTACATTGAAAAATTTAGGAGTCCAGAGAAAGGCAGAATCACAGGGAAAAAAAAGGAGAAACGATGCTCCTGGCAGCTCCTCGTCCACCAGGTATCAGCCCAGGAGACTCTCTCTTGGAGTTGATCAATAACAGATGCCCCTCATTTGAGCAGCTCTCCTGTCCCAATGTTTAGTCAGATACTGTTAATATTTTATTGTTAATACACTGACACCCTGGCAGTCAAATGTTCATCGTACTTCATTGAGAGGAAACCGAGGCACAGGGGGATAGAGTCACAAAAGCAGGGCCACCCAGACCATGAGAGTCACTCAAGGTCTGTCTACAGCCATAATCCCATCCTCTCCTCCATCCCAGAGGGATCCCTAAAGCAAACATTGGTTTAGATCTTCCCTTAGGCATCCCCAGCTCAGAGAGAGAGAGAGAAATCTTGCTCTGGAAAATAAATCCAAATGGAGAATTAATTTATTTGTACTCTAGAACCAAATTAACTGCAGTAATCATCAGTCAGTGCTGGGGACACCCAGACCTTCCCCTCAGGTGGCTGATCCACCCCTCCCTGCACTGGAGTTCAAACCACTGATTTGTTTCCTGATGTGTTGGTTTCACTCCCACTGGATATAAAGGAAAGTACTTTTCCTGCTCACTCCTCATTTTACACTTGTAACCAGCTAAGGGATCAGATGTAACACACTTTTTTTATGAATTAGGAAGAAATAAATGGTTTCTGAAGGAAAGAATGATCTAAAACCTCTTCAGAGGCTGAAACCTGGATGCAGAGTCCTTGAAACTATTGCCACATGGGAAAGGTTCCCTGTCACTGCGGGGGTTGAGACCCATGTCTCAGACCCGTTGCTGTGCTCTAGAGAATTAGTCCTTCCTGCTATAGGCCCTGGGGTATTAATAGTAATTTTTGCATGTGGGGGAATTTTAAGATATTTCCAAATTTCTATCTCAGAACCACCAAACACAAACAGTCCACAAGGGCCAGAATGTCAGCTATCCATGCTCCCATCTTGCTGTACATCACCCCTTCTGCATCTGCACAAGCCTCCCCTGCCCTCAGTTCAGGGAAGTTGACTGTAATGACCAAGGGCAAAGCATATGGTTCTGCTGCCACAGTCAACTCATGTTTGTCCCTGCACTCTTTTCAACCTCATTCCTTGGGTTCTGCTCTATCATTTATTGGCTCATTGGCTCATGTTAGTCATACTCACCTGGGAAGGCCTGACCCAGCTCTTGGCCCCGGGGTCTGAGTAGTCAACTGACCACAGACTTGATCCTGGTCCCCATGTTTTATTTCTGCTCCAGTCTGAGTCTCTAAGATGTCCTGGGATATGGTCCCTCTTAGAAACACACCTCAGCTGGGCAATGAAGGTCTGTGCAGCTAGAAAAAAATTGAAGTCAGCTGGTCAGTGAAGAAGTAGGAGAGGTGTGGGAGGATGGGGGGAGGGGTGTCTCTAACTCTAGGTCCTCTATTGTTCCACAACCAAATCCTGCTAATCTATTGAATGGTGCCTTTCATTTGTTTGCATGTGGATATTGCTGTTCAACACTATTTGTTGAAAGACTGTCCTTTCTCCTTTGAACAGTCTGGGCTCCTGAGAAAGGCTGTGCTTTATCACAGACATAGTGGATTTAAGTTCTCTGAGGGCTCAGATCCCCAGGCATTTGTCTTGTGATACATAGACCTGCCTTATTCTTTTAAGTTGGGTGAGAGTTGAGAGGTGCCAAGTCCGATTGAAGAACCCTTGGAGGACTCAAGTGTCCCACACAGGGCAGTGTTCTCCTGTTACCTGTTCAGTGGAGTTACCCACACCCAATATCACAAGCATCAACGTTGAGAGTTTTGATTTATATTTTTCTAATGATAGTGATGTTTCGCATCTTTTCCTGGGCTTACTGAACATTTGTATATTTTCTCTGGGGAAATGTGTATTCAATAGGTTTGCCCATTTTAAAATCAGGTTATTTGGTGTTGCTGTTATTGAGTTGTAAGAGGTCTTTATATATTCCAGATATTAAGCCCTCATCCTATTATTGATTTGCAAAGTATTTTATACCATTCCACAGATCACGTT
Organism: Plecotus auritus; assembly: GCF_963455305.1. Lineage (NCBI taxonomy): Eukaryota > Metazoa > Chordata > Mammalia > Chiroptera > Vespertilionidae > Plecotus > Plecotus auritus. Next base: position 17,877,461 of record NC_137785.1, read on the forward strand.
TCACTCTGTTGATTTTGTCCTTGGATGAACAGAAGTTTTCCATTTGACAAAAATCTAAATTAACTAATATTTTCTGGCCTAAGTTTCTAGTGTCATATTCAAGAAATCATTGCCAAACCCAATGTCATACTGCTTACCCCTATGTTTTCTTCTAAGAGTTTTGTAATTTTACTTCTTACCTTTGGATTCAATCCATTTTGACTGAATTATAGTGTATGGTATAAGCAATGGTCCCCTTTATTGGTTTGCATGTAAACATTGCTGTTCAACAGCATTTGTTGAAAAGACTGTCCTTTCTCCATTGAGCAGTCTTGGCTCCTTTATCAAAAACATTTGATTGTGTCTTTTGACAAATAGAAGTCTTTATGCCAGTGTCACACTATTTTGGTTACTTTCCCTTTGTAGTAAGATTTGAAATTAGTAACCATGAGCCTCCAATTTCAATTCATCCTTTTTAAGGTTGTTGAAAACATTTGGGATCCATTGAAATTCCACATAAATTCTGAGATGGGTTTTTTTTTATTCTGAAAAAAGTAATTGGGATTTTGATAGGGATTGTTTCAAATATGTAGATAGTTGGTGGTCTTGGAATCAATGAACATGGATGTCTTTCCAGGAATTTGTTTCTTCTTTACTTTCAGAAATGTTTGGTAGTTTTCAGTGTATTCTTCTTTCACCATATTATGTTTAATCCTAAGTGTTCTAGTCTTTTTGATGCCATTGTAAACGGAATTGTTTTCTTTATTTTATTTGAGGATTGTTCATTTTTGTTTAATAAATGGAAATGTTGCTGGGTCTTGATTTTGTCTCTGGCAATTTCACCTTTTTTATTAGTTTTAATAGTAGTTTTAGGTATGTACGTGGGGAAATTTTTAGGGTGTTCTACAATAAGATTACATCGTCTTTTTAAAAAGCTATTTTCTTATTCCTCTCTAAATTGGATATCTCTTACCTCATCTTCTTGCCTGATATTTCTGACTAGTTGAATTAGGGGAAAAACAGCATCCTCGTATTATTCATGCTCTTAGTACTGTTTTCAGAGGTTCTCCGTGTAGTAATGTGTTAGCTGTGGACTTTCATATGTGGCCTTTACCATATTAAGTAATTTCCTCCTATTCCTACAGTTCCCGTCTTTTATAATTATAACTATTTCTCTTTAGTGATTTATTTCACCATTATATGCAATCAGCAGGCCTGTAAATAAAGTCCTGTTCAGACTGAGGAATCCTATATATAAAACTTCTCCAGGTCCAAGGTCATAAAGACTGGGTTGGGCCATCTTTATTGCCTAATGAGTTATTTAACAATAGTTAAATGCCCTTTCACTTTATGTAAAGTCCCCTTGGCCCCAGTAGTGGACAGGCCAGAAGTGGTAAGATTGCCTTTCCCAACATACACGGAATTTTTAAGTAAAAAAAAACTTCTAGGAAAGGGTCAAAAAAAGCTCATGAGAGGAAAATTCCACCTTATGGTGAAGTTATAGGTCATGTAGGCTGCGAATGGGGTTCTCTGTGTTGATACTACAAAGATGTCTGTGGGAACAGGTCAGAAGTGATCTAGGTTCAGAGAGGAGGTGCAGCCCTCTCCCTACACATTATCACCTGAATAAAGACAATTGTCCTTCTGCAGAGATCAGAACCATCTTCTGGTGACCTTACAGAGCTCACAGTGGACTCTAGGTGGCTAAGATGTCTGAGGAGGCAACATGGCCCAGGTCCCAAGCTCACTTTCAATTAGCCATGCCCTCTGTTACTCCACAGAGCCGGTGAGAGTGCCCACACTCCTAGCCAGCAAAACAACAGTCACGGAGCATAAGGATGCCGTAGTCATGACCTGCTACACAAATGCAGTCTCCACCCAGTGGTTCTTCAATGGCATGGATCTGCGGCTGACGGAGCGAATGCAGCTATCCTGGAACAACAGAATTCTCACCATAGACCCTGTCAGGAAGAAGGATGCTGGGAGTTACCAGTGTGAAGTGTCCAACCCCATCAGTTCTGCTGATAGTGAACCGGTTGACCTGGATGTAAAATAGTAGTGATCCTCCTCCCTTCCTCTATGTTATTAAACTGAATAAAATTTTTGAACCCTTAAATAGATATATTGTAAGAGTAGAAAGTCCTTTGAAAACTTGCATTGAGTCACTAAATACTCAAAAAAAAAAAAAGAGCTGACGTTGTCATTATTGTTGACTTAAGGTGATATTCTATACCAGATCCCACCTCTGTGTGATCTAAGTTCGACCATCTCCACAGTGGAGGTGAAACCGAGTCTTTCAAGAGAATGGCAATGGTTGTGTGATTACCCTGGGTGCACGTGATGAGTTTGCATAAATACAAATTTTGTCCCTTCTGCAAGGGGACATGTGGTAGATGCCCAGCCACAGTTGTTGGAATGGGAATGGACAGGAGGACACCCATGTGGGTAAAAACAATGATCTTTTTTCTCCCTGTTTGACTTATTTCAAAAAATTTCTTAAGTCTTTTTGAGTATTCTTATTTGTATGGCTATAGACTTATTTGCATAAACTCAATAGGATTCTGTCTTCCTTGTGAATAGGGTATAATTGGAAACTTTAGTAATACAACCAAGTCTTTGGCTCATATGTCCTAGTTCAGACTGATGCCCACAGAATTAGAAATGACCTCACCTTTTATGAAGCTAAGTTTGACCTGTGGGGCCTTTTGGAATCTCTTGGAGATGTGGTCATTACCCAAAGCTAGAGGGTGAGGCTTCCTAACCTCAAGAGACTGATAAAAGTCCCATCTTCGGTTTCATGGAAAAACCTGCATCAGAGCAAACTATGTGGTGAATGTCAGTTCCTCTGCACTTAGGTCACTAATCAGGCCAAATCCAGCAACACCAGCCATGTTGTAGGATGGAGAATACTCTTCATCCTTAGAGATTACCTGTGGTCAAAAGGAAGGTGACTGTAGAGAGTAATGTAATGTCTCCATGGAGAACTCCAGAAGCACAGCCTTCTGGGAGATAAGATCCTGGCTGTGTTCAGGAACTCTCAGCTACTTTGTTTATAAATGGCTGGGAAATTGCACCTCTTCATAAATTTCTGGAAATGATAAAGATGTAGAGTGGGTCTTGGCTAAAAGATATTTAGTTGTGTTACCCTCCGCTGTGCAAAAAGCAGTTTTGTTCTGAACTAGAGGCCTTAGTGTTCCCTCAGAGTCACCAACCTTTACACAGGTTCTTCCTGACAGCATGCCTTTGTCTTCCATCCTTAGACCATTTATTTTGTAAATGTAATTGTAATTAGTAATTGCAGAGTCTTTCTCTGCACTTTTGAAATATACACAAGTCTCCCCAAAAACTTCTTGCCAGTGTTATGACCCAGAGAATATCTGTGTCAAGGGCCTGGCCCCATCCCTTTGAAATTTAATCTTCCTGCTGTCCCTGTGTCCCAGTCTCTGAGGGAGAGTAGGAGCCTAACTTGGGTGGGGAATCTTTACAACAAAGATGTGAAAAGACCTCCTGTCAGGATTTCAGGAAATGTTTTACATTTCCTTTCTGTAAAGCCAATTAGAAAACACAGATGCCTATAATTCCTTATTTTTTCTTAAAATCTCCCCAGCCTTTTCTTTCAGGGGTGTTGAGTGTCATCTCACTGCCTTATTGCATGGTTCTGAATAATGTCTTTCTTGCCTCTTTAAATTTGTTGGACACATGTTTTACTTTGTCATCATCTACCTGTAACTAGCTGATTCTGTCATTTTGCTCACAGTGTCAATCCTTATGTAATTTTCAAATCTTCCAATTTCTTTCCTTATCAGGCTAAAATTCTCCAAATAAAGGTCTCCAATTTTCCTGACTCCCTTCTGACTTGGCATACACAGCAGCATCTGACGTGACTTCTTCGATGCTTTTGAGGCTCCAGGTTGCCTCAGGATGCCCTTTGCACCAGAATCTGAGAAGACATGCAGGCCTGAATGGGCACACATCCACAGGGACCAAACCATCAACAGTGTTCACATTCATTTTCACTGCACCTTCAAGGAACAAGATCACAGAGATTTTAACAAATATTCTGTCTTGATCCTTAGAAACTCTAGTAAACATGCTGGTCCCTGACTTGTCAGCCACCCACAGGCTGTCACTAAAAGATGCTGTTTTGTGTCCCCCATGACCTGGAGCTCAGGCCAGACTGGAGTCCTCATACTTGTTTTCTTCTTTGGTGTTACAATCTCCAGGTGCCTGTTCTTAGAGAATCCACATCCAGAACCTGGGAAATGGAAATAAATCTTTCCTGTGCCTTGTGGCTTCTGGGTATTTAGTTATACTCCTTTGACACCTAGCCAGAGGCGGATTGTGGGTAAGCAGAAGTGGACATAGAGGGGAGGTGTTGAGAGATAGTATCTGTTCAGAGCCAGGATGATAAATTGTAAGGCCTGGGGTGTTTGGAGATGTTAGGCTTTATATGAGGTCAAGGGAACCTAAAGGAGCCCTGCAGGTGGGCTCTTTTGGGGAAGGTTCTGGATGGGGATGAGGGATATGAGTGAGGGTCTACCTTCTACCTGTTGAGGGAGAAGCCACTGGAGCTGGTTTAGTGAAGTGGGAGTGGTTCTCCCAAACTTGGATAGGTGAGAGGGGTGAAAAACAGGATTGGGGGAAAGGATAAGGTTCTTGAAGATTCATATTAGTGTCCTTACATTGGGACAAGAGGGAGCACCAGATATACTGGCTGGCAGGAGTTACAGAATAGACAACATAAGAAACAAGAGGGAAAAGCAGATGAGCATCTTGTAGGGAGTTAAGAGTCTGAAGAGTGAGGAGGGATGGGGACACCATGAATGCAGAATATGAGCCTAAAGAATTTGTTATTTGAGCCAGGAAATTAGTTGAAGTCCAGGGTAGTCAGACTATAACAGGGGTTGGCATACAGCCTGGGGAAAGAGGGGAATGCAGGGCAGGCTTGAGGCCAAGGACCAAATTGAGGGCCATCCTCCAGATCCAACCCAGTAAAAATGTGTGTAATTGGCTCTCAAAGCAGTTACTCCATGGCATGGGAGAGCCATGAAAGGCCAATCTCACCCCTACATACCAAGACGTGCCTCAGCTGAGTAAACATGTTAGCCGTGTCCCAGGGATTTGTGTGGCAGTGAGTAAGTCGATGGCTGATACTATGTGTGTGTTGGGGGAGAAGGAATTGAGGGCTGGCATGAACTTGGATTGTGTGGAGCATTTTCCTTCTTTGTTGACAAGTCAGAGTAACTTTCTGTGATTTCACAGGTAAGAGCTCTGTGGTAGGTCACAGGGATGGAGTGGTAGGTACCCATGGTGGCCACCTGTCCTTTACTAATCAATGATGTGTCACTTCCATCTGTGATGGATGCTTCTCTCCTCACCTGAACTTATGTTGGTGGGTATGGTCGAAACAAGGTTATGATGAGTAGTTCTGCCTACCTGGTCACATTACAGCCCACGTTCAGAATCTCCATCTCTCCTTAGGCCTAGAAGCCTGTTGGGAGCTGTTGTTTTATTGCTGTAGAAAATATGGCCTTACTCACAACCCTAGGAGTCTGCATGTAATTATTTTATTAGGTCTCACCAGAGGTTTCACAAAGCACCTTTCATTCTTCTAACTTCAATTAGCAACTTGTCCTTTTCTCTGCAGGATACATCCAGCATGGCCCAGACTAGTGGAGCCATAGATGTGGCAGATCCCTGAATGGTCACAGATGTGAATGGCCCTATGGCTCATGCTTTACATAAACTGCTGATCACAAGAGTTCATCCTGTCTCTGGTGTCACTGTCGTCGCTGATATCATTGTCTTAGAGCATCAACATTAGCAGGCATCACTTCCACCCTTTGGAGCACACGTGTCTTCCTAAGGCATTTAGAAACTTACAGCTTTGTTCATCTTTAGCAGGAAAGCCTCTAGTTCTAACCATTTTTATGACTTGGGTTTGGCATTAAATTAACTTGGAGAACAAACACATCCATTTGCCCTGATAGGGAGGGCTGGCTTCATGGGCTAGTAATTTGTGCTGCCAATTAGAAGGGCCTATGGTAGGTTTAATAGATTGCTTTTGTCATCCTGAAATTCTTAATTTGAACAAAGAACCCAGAACTTTCACATGACTTTTCATAGTTCTGCCCCTAGGCGTGACCATGGGTTGGAAAAATTCTGTAATGTGACCATCAGAGGGCAGCACAGCAGCAAGGAAACCTGGAGAAGCTGTGAAGGGATATAGAGAAGGATTTGGCTTTTTCTACTCTATTTATTTCTTTACAAGTGTATAATGAACAGGACCATCCCATGCCCACCTCTGTAGCTTAAAGAAGGAAGGTTATCTGTCTATGATATACTGCGGAGATTCAAATTTAAAGAAATCTCAGGTAGTTGGCTCAAATGTGAATGGCATTAAGCAGACACAATACGCCTACACTAAATATTGGCCTTTAGAAAAATACTGGAGAGAGAGAGAGAGAGAGAGAGAGAGAGAGAGAGTAATGAGAAAGAAAGCAGCCGAGTTTTCATCTTCCAAGAGGAAAGACCTTGCAGTAGATAATGCCAAAAAGTAAAAAATTACTAAATAAACTCAAAAAATATAATTTAAAGAAGACTTTGGTTCCATCCAGGGGGGCTCTCATTGTTTGGGGCAGATATCGTCAGTTGGCCCAAAGAAACCAGAACCTTCCTGTGATGACTTTTAACAGAACACACAGAGACACAGGGCTTATCATTGCAACATTCAGTGTTGTCACAAATCCAAGAAAGAACATCCAAAAGGAGAGAGCTGGGAACTGGCTTTGCTTACAGTGTGAATATCAGACATAGAATAACTATTTCATTTTCCACCGGCAGGGGGAGTTAAAATCTCATTGGGTTGTAGATGATTGCCTCAAAACAATTTACCCTCTGTGGGTCTTACACACTGATTAAGATCTGTCCTAGAAGCCCAAACGACTTGGCTCTTTGTCCAAATGATACATAATGGGCTCTGGCATGTTCTTTGTATTTGTTTTGTTACCTTTTTTATATAAGGAAGATAAAATTAAAATAAATGGTGATAGAAATAAAATAAAATAATATAAAATGAAAAAGAAAAAAATTACAATTCTCCTTTCATTAACCAGAACATAAGAGGTCTGCCTTCCTTTTTAAGAAAAATACTACTTATTTAAATGACTTTTTCTGTATTGGGAAGCAGACTAAAGTTGCATTTTCCCAAATGATCTCTAAGGGCAGGACTGGAGAATTGACTTGCTAAAGTATTGCTGTTATTTCCTGGATGAAAAAACTGGGAAATGGACACGCTGCATTGGTCTCAAGCAACAGTCCCTCTGCAGCCTCTGTAGCCACAGTCCAGGACCCACCAGCTCCATGGCCCTGAGTGTGGGAGAGTCACAACCCACATCACACACAACCACCTCCCTTCTTCAAAACTCACACTTTAGTTCTGTTGTCAGAGATTCCAGGATTTTCTGTCTTCAGCTTTAAGTTTCTGGTGTTTTTTTCCAAGAAGTTTAGGAGAGAATGCATTAATCCAGTCCAGGGTATCTTTCCTAGACATAATTGGGGCACCTCTATTGTATCATGTGCAAAACAAAGATCTTTATCCTCCCCACCTCTCAACCTGATCCTCCCCAAATCCTCCTCTTCTTAGTCAAGGTCAAATCCATCCTTCCAGGAATCTTGGCTTTATCCTTGCTGCCTCTTTTGCTCTCACAGTAATCTCTAATCCATCAGTACACTTGCAGTCAGTTTACACAGTAGAGATAGAACACAAATACTCAGGTACAAGCCTCCATTACTCCTACTTGAGGTTATTGTAACACTCTCCTAACTGGTCTTCCTGCTGCCTCCTTCACCCACCTTATAACCATCTCCCCAGAGTAAGAACTGTGAATCCTTAAGCACAAGGAGAACTTCAATGGCCACACAGAACAAGTGAGATGGAAAATCCCCAACACGGCTCATCTCAGATGTCTCCCTCCTCCTCATTCCTGTCCTCATTGGTCCTTTATTTTACACCTGAGACTCTTCAGCTCTCTGGAACATTTGATCTGTCTGGCCCACCAGACTCAATCTCCTTAAGCAGTCTTCCCAGCCCTGCCAAACTTCCCCCCCCCCCCCCCGCCTCCCAACCGCCTGGGTCCTCAGCTACTGAGAGTCTGGAGCTTTGGGTCCTCTCCACCATCACAGGCTCTGGAGGAGCTCAGAGACACCAAGACCAACAGCCGGTGGCTGAAAAAGGCAGCTGGAACCTGGAAATGAACCCTTAAAATACACACACTTTATACTTAACAGGCCTAGAAATTTTCTGGTTGAAGCAGGATGTTCTCAAAAGCCTCGGGGTTCTTAACACCAAGTTTTTCCCTTTAAAAATCTTTATTTAATTGTATTTAAAATCACATAACATTAAATTTACCATCGTGAACCAATATACTGAACCCATGTACAGTTTAGTAGCAATATATATACAGTATATTTTTATTTTGGTAAAAACAAATTTCTAGCACTTTTTCAACAGTGAAACTGAAAACCTATACCCATTGAATAACAATGTCCTATATCCTCCTCCCTCAAGTACCCTGCAGTGACCAACATTCTTTGTTTTTGTAAATTTGAATACTTGAGATACATATAAGTGGAACAAACTGTTCCTGTCTTCTTCTGACTGGCTTGTTTCATGGAGCATACTACACAAAATTAACATTTTTATAAGGCTGACTAAGGTACCATTGTATGTGTTTTTACTACATTTTTTATGTTACTCTATGAAAAATAGAGTTGCTTCCACCTCTTGGCTGTTGTGAATAATTCTGCAATAAAAATGGATGGGGGAACAGGTCAGGGGTCACCCTGGGGTTATGTGGGTTCAGAGAAGAAGTGCAGCCCTCTCCTTACACATTGTCACCTGAACAAAGACAATTCTGCAGAGGTCAGGACCATCCTCTGGTTACCTTTACAGAGCTCACTGTGGACTGTGAGTGGCTGAGATGTCTCAGAATGTAGCAGGACCCCAAGTCCCAAGCCGACTCTCAATCAGTCCTTGGTCTTTTCACAGAGCCCACAAGAGTGCCCACCTACGTAGCCAGCAACACCACAGTCACAGAGCATGAGGATGCTGTGGTCCTTACCTGCTACTCAACTGTGATCCTCACCCAGTGGTTCTTCAATAACATGAGTCTGTAAGAGCATGAAGCTGTTCAGGAGCAACAGAACCATCACCATAGACCCTGTCAGAAGGAAGGATGCTGGGGATTATCAGTGTGACCTCACCAACCTTTCAGTTTCTATGAAAGTGAGCTTCTCAGTTTGGACTTGAAATATGAATGACACACCTTCCCTCCTCTATGTTATTAAACTCTGAATAAATGTTTTGCACTGTTGAAACAGATTTGTTGTGAAGGTGGGAAGTCCTTAGAAGACTTGAATTGAGTCAACAAATGTTCACAATTGTGAAATATTCTGTCATGGAACTCAACAATCCCAGCAAATAAGGTGGTCTGTGTCTCATCAGCCACCTGCAGACCTGCAATGTATGACCCTGTGTCTAGCCCTTTGTGACCTGGGGCTCAGGCCAGACATCAGTGTCCTGAATCTTTTTTCAATGTTTTTACAAACTCCACATGCCTATTCTTAGAGAGTCCACAGATCATGGGAAAAGGGAAATAAATCTCTCCTCTGGGGTGCTTGGCTGAAATCCATGGAGATCCAGTCAGATGTGGATTGTGGGTAAGCAGAGATGGGCATAGATGGGGGCCCTGAAGGGTTAGGGGTGGTTCAGAGTCAACATGAGAAGTTGTAAAGCCAGGGGAGTATTGGGAGAAGGGGATCTAAGGGTGCCCTACAGGTGGGCTCTTTTGGGAAATGCTCAGGATGGGGCTGACGAATATGAATGAGGGACTGACCTATCTTTTGACTAAAGAGCCACTGGATCTGCTGTGGTGGTGTGTGTGTGGTGGGGGGAGTGCCATTCTCCCAGACTTGGATGGGTGTGCGGGATGAGACACAGGGTTGGAGGAAAGGATAAGTTTCTTGAAGACTCAGTTCTTGAAGGCAAGCTGAAGCGCCTGATGTACAGTCTGGCAGGAGACATGGGACAGTGGACAGGCTATAGAGAGTAAAGGAGAGAAGAAGATGAGCATTTTGTGGGGAGCTAGGAGTCTGAAAAGCAATGAGGAACTGTAGGATGGGGACACCATGAACACAGAAGATGAGCTTAGGGAGTTTAGGGATTTGAGTCTGGAAGAAAGTTGGAGTCGCAGGGTAGTCAGACTAGAACAGGGGTTGGCATGGAGCCTGGAAAAAGTTGGGAATGCAGGACAGGCTTGTGGGTGAAGACCAAATTGAGGGCCAGTGGTGAGACTGTGCCTTCAGGGAGCCCTGTGCCCTCTTCTTAGGCATCTTGGATAACATACCTTTGACCCATCAGAGTAATGTTCTTTGGTAGACCAATGGAAGGAAGAACCTCTGGCACCAGAATAGGAGACCACAAACCCCTCATGTTGCCTGGTCCCTGCACAGCCTCTCAACGTGCTGTAAATGTTAACTCTTCCGACCCTCCCATGTAAAAATAATATGTATTTCTCCATTTTGGCTTTTATTCAATTCTGGAATTTCCCAGATATGCTTTATCTCACATTTGAATGGATTTCACACAACTTTGTTGTAATCTTCTCCTTTGGTTATCCTATATAATAAAAGGCTAATATGCCAATCAGCCTAACAGCATAATGACCAGTTGCTATGATGCACACTGATCGCCAGGGGGCATACGCCCAACACAGGAGCTGCCTCCATCCCATAGGCCCCGATTGACCCATGGCGAATGGGTACCAGCAGTGAGTGGTGGAGGGTGGTTGGGCCTGCTAACAGCAGCTGGGGAAGATGGTCCTGATAGCAGGCTAGGCCTAGGGACTGTACCCATGCATGAATTTCATGCACTGAGCCTCTAGTAATGTATAAAATAAGCTGCAAAACTGCCTTTCTTCTCAGGGTTTGAGATCTTGCTTTCAGGCATATGACATCAGTTTCACTCAAACTCGTGTTTTCGCAGGTTTCTTACTTTGGCAGGATCTGGGAACACTGCTCTCTCAGTAGTCTTTGTGCTGCCCTCCCCACCTCCCCCAACCTGGCACCACCCATGTGCAAGGCGAGGTGACGAGAGGAACATCTTTCAGGCCAAAAACAGAGACTGCCCCAAAGGTCAATGAGCACAAGGACAGACTCAACAGACAGAAGTAGAGAGAGAGGGTCTCCCTGAAACCAGGGAGGACCAGGGAGCCCACAGCCACCTGAGCTCCCACAAGAGTCCTCTCTTCCTAGGAAATGCAGGATACCTTCCTCTTCACACCCAGGAACTGCAAATCCTTCTGAGACTCCTGGTCCTGGGTCTCTGTCCCCAGAAGCAAAGGCCAGGCTGGTGGCAACCTGAGATAAAGGGAGAGGCCCCTCTGCAGTCATCACCCAGCTTGACCCCTTCTCACACCCATAGTCACCTCTGTGGCCTTTCTGCTGGGAGGAAATCCTACCTGGGAGTCGCTCAGTAGAGGGAGGCCAGGCTCATTCCAGGTCCCTGGGCCCCTCCCCATGACCATGACCCTGAGACAGGCTCTGCAGGGGATCCTCACAGAGAAGCTCCACTTGGCAGCCCTTCTCCACACCCCTGTCCCAGGGATCCTGACTCTAGAATCCCTGGGGAGCCTGTGTTAGGTTGGGTTTGGCTTCCTGGGAAGGGCTGAGTGGGTAACAGTTTCACAACTGCCTGATTCACAGGCCTCCTGAGCTAATCACCAGCCAGGGCTCGGCACCAAGAGGCACATTTGGGCAAGGAAGGAGCTTGGTCCTTCACCTGACACTGTGTGTGGAGATCACAGGCAGACAAGGTCCCCAGATCATTAGCTGACTATTCTGGTGGAATTAGGAGAGTCCACAGAAAGGTCAGCATTCCTGGGGAGAAATAGAGGATTAAAAAATGCTTCTGGCAGCTTCTCATACCCCAGGGATCAACCCAAGATATTTTCTCTTGGAGTTGATTAATAGCAGATGCCTCTTATTTGCGCAGCTTCCCTATCCGAAGATTCAGGTCAGATACTGTGATTATTTTACAATTAACACACTGATAAGTTGATAGCCAAATATCCACTTTCCTTCAGTGAGGGGAAACCAAAGCATGGATAATACAGTCACTAAAACAGAGTCCCGCAGGCCCTTAGTAGGTGATCAGAGAACCTCAAGGTTGTTCTGCATAGCCCATTTTTCCTCCACCCCAGGGCCTGTTAGGTGTCTGTGGTTCCCTAGACCAACTATTGGTTCAGATCCTTTCTTCTTAGGTGCCCTCGACTCAGAGGGAGAGATTCTGGTCTGGGGAGTGATAGTGAATGGATAATTAATCAGTTTTTATTCTAAAATTAAATTACCTGCAGTAACAATCAGAGTCAGTGCTGGGAACGCCCAGGCCTTCCCCTCTTTTGGCTGATCCACCCCTCCCTTAACTCCCTCCCTGCACTGGACTCGAAACCACTTATTTGTTTCCTGTGTGTTGGTGTTACTCCCACTTGACAGTAAGGAAAGAATGTTGCGTCCTTATTCCTCACTCTACACCTGCAACCAGTTCAGGGACCATCATGTAAAAATACACTCAATTGCTTTTGATGAATGACGAAGAAATAAATGGTGATTGAATGAACAATGAATGATCCAAAATCTCTTTAGAGACTGGGAAGTTGATGCCAAGTTTTTAGAATTCTAGCCACCTGGGACAGGCTCCCTTTCTCTCCAGGGAATGAGACCCATTTCTCAGATTATTTGCTGCTCTCTAGAGAAATAGTCTTTCCTTCAATTGGTCTTAAACCCTGGGGTATTAATAACAATTTTCTCATACAGAAGAATTTTAAGCTTTTTCCAAACTTCTATCTCAGAACCACCATACACAAATGGTCCAAAAGGGCCAGAATGTCAGCAATCCATACCCCCCTCTTGCCATCCATCACCCCTTCTGCATCTACACAAGTCCTCCTCCCCTGCCCTCAGCAGAGGGAGGATGACTTTAATGACCAAGGGCAGAGCCACGGTTCTGCTGCCAGTCAGCTCCAGCCTGTCCCCTTCACGTTTTTCAAGCTCATTCCTTGGACTCTGCTCTATCATTTATTGGCTCACTGGCTCATGTCAGTCATACTCACCTGAAAAATCCTCACCCAACCCTTGGGCCCAGGGCCTGGTATTCAACTGACCACTGGCTTGTTCCTGGGACCCATGTGTTAGCTCTGCTCCACCCCCAGTCTCTAGGATGCCCTGGAAACTATGCCTCATAGAAACACACCTCAGCAGGGTGATGAAAGTCCATGCATCCTGAAAGAATGGCCTCTGATCATACAGGCATTCATTCAGCTGGTCAGGGAAGAACCAGGAGAATTTCAAAATGGTCTCTGACTTTCATTCTATGTCTTTCCATGACCAAACCCCGATTTTTAACTGACACCTGAGAAAGTCTGTGCTTTCTCCCATTTATAGAGCTGGAGGCCTTACATTCTCTGAGCACTCAGATCCCCAGGCATTTGTCTTGTGATACATAGACCTGCCTAATTCTTTTAAGGAGTCACATTCGCTGAGATGTGAGAGGTGCCAGCTCTGTTTGGAGATGCCTTTTGATGAATCAAAAGTACCATATAGAGCATTGTTCTCTCTGTCACCTGCACAGCTGAGTTACCCACACCCCAAATCACAAGCAACAACTCCAACTCCTAGATTTTGGATTTGCATTTTCCTAATGATAGTGATGTAGAGCATCTTCTCATGTGCTATTGGCCATTTATATAACTTCTTTGGAGAAATGTCTATCAAGTTCTTTGCACATTTTAAATCAAGGTATTTGATTTTGTTGTTGAGTTGTGGGAGTTCTTTACATATTGTGGATATTAACTCCTTATCTTATATATGATTTGCAAAGAATTTTCTCCCATTCCATAGGTCACCTTTCACTCTGTTGTGCCATTCGATAAGCAGAAATTTTTCACTTGGTTAAAATCCAATTTATCTAGTTTTTTCTTTTTCACCACTGTTCTTAGTGTCCTATTTAAAAAATCATTGCCAAACCCGATGTCATAATGTTTCCCCCTATATTTTCTTCTAAGAATTTTATAGTTTTAGGTCGTACTTTTAGAATTCAATTCATTTTGCCTTAATTGTTGTATATGGTATAAGTTACAGTGTACTTCATTTGTTTCCATGGGGATATTGCTGTTCAACACCATTTGTTTAAAAGACTGTCCATTCTCCATTGAGCAGTCTTGGCTCTTTTTTCCAAACCATTTGATTGTGACACTTCTTTATTGTTGGAAGTATTACATGTATCCCTTTTTTCTCCATTGCCTCTCCCCTCCTTCTCCCCCACAATCTGATTGTTTCTTTTGATGAAAAGAAGTTTTTATGCCATTTCACACTATTTTGGTTACTTGTGCTCTTAGTAAGCTTTGAAATTAGAAAGTGTGAGAACTCAAACTGTATTATTCTGTTTTAAAATCATTGCAACCATTTTGGGGGTCCATTGAAATTGCATATGAATTCTATGATGGATTTTCCTATTTCTGCAAAAAAAAGTCAGCATGTTTTTATAGGGATTTTACAAATATGTAGTTAGTTGAGGGAAATTCTAATCTGTGGACATGCACATGTCTTTCCATTTATTTGTTTCTTCTTTACTTTTGTGCAGAAATGTCAGGTAGTATACTGTGTATAAATCTTTCATAGCCTTGATTAAGTTTATTCCTAAAGATTCTAGTCTTTCTGATGCTATTGTAAATGGAACTGTTTTTTTTTTTCTTTTTTCTTTTTAAAAAATGTATTTTATTGATTTTTTACAGAGAGGAAAGGAGAGGGAGAGAGTGTTAGAAACATTGATGAGAAAGAAACATCAATCAGCTTCCTCCTGCACACCCCCTACTGGGGATGTGCCTGCAACCAAGGTACATGCCATTGACTGGAATTGAACCTGGGATCCTTGAGTCCACAGCACGACGCTCTATCAACTGAGCCAAACCGGTTAGGTTGGAACTGTTTTCTTAATTCCATTTTGGGATTGTTCATTGTTGTTGCAAAAATTGAAAATGATGATAAACGTTGATATTTGTCTCCTATAACTTTGCCTTATTTATTAGTTGTAACAAATGTGTGTATGTGTGTGTGTGGCGGTGGGAGGGGAGGGCAAAATCTTTAGGGGTTTCTTACATATAAGACTATGGTATCTTTTTAGAAATATAATTTTTCTTCTTTTTTTCCCAATTTGTATACCACATATTTCATCTTCTTGTCTAATTATTTTTGCCATGACTACCAGTACTAAGTTGAATAACTTAGAACTACAGCATCCTTGTCTTGTTTGCAATCTTAGTAACAATTTCCAAGTTTCTCCATGACGTTTTGTGTTAGCCGTGGACTTTCATGAAAGATCTTTATCATATTGAGTACTTTCCTTCTATTCCTATTGTCCTGGCTTTTGTTGCAACCATAATGACATCTCTCCAAAATTTATTTTACCTTGATAGTCAATCAGCAGACCAGGGAATATAGTCCTGTTCAGACAGAAGAGTCCTTCAGATGGAACTTCTGGTCCAAGGTCATGAAGACAGGTTGGGCCACCTTTATTGCCTAGTAAATTATTTATCAAAAGATAAATGCCTTTTGACTTTCTGTAAAGTTGCCTTGGCCCCAGAGATGTACAGAATTTGTAAACCTGCCTTTTAAAACATACATGGAATTTTACATAAAGTGTGGGACCTCATCTTTTTTGAAATAAAAATAGTTCTAGAAAAAGGTCAATAAAAGCTCATGAGCAGGAAATTCCTACTGATAGTGAGATTTTAGGACACAAGGTCTGCGAAGGGGTTCCCTGTGCCAATACTATGGTAATGTCTGTCAGAACAGGTCAGGAGTCACCCTGAGTTGATCTGGGGTCAAAGAGGAGGTGAAGCCATCCCTTTTCCTTACATATTGTCATCTGAGAAAAGACAATCATTCTGCAGAGATCCAGACAAGCCTCTGGTAACATTTACAGAGCTCACCATGGACTCTAAGTGGCTGAGATCTTTGAGGGAGGAGCATGGCCCCAGGTCCCAAGCCCACACTAAATCATTCACACCCTCTGTTTCTCCACAGAGCCAGTGAGAGTGCCCCCACTATAGCCAGCATCACCACAGCCACAGAGAATAAGGACGCCGTGGTTATGACCTGCTACACAAATGCGATCTTCACTGAATGGTTGTTCAATGCTGAGAGTCTGCAGCTCAGGGAGAGGATGAAGCTGTCCTGGAACAACAGAACCCTCACCATAGACCCTGTCAGGAGGGAGGATGCTGGGCACTACCAGTGTGAAGTGTCCAACCCCATCAGTTCTGCTGATAGTGTAGCAATTGAGCTGGATGTTAAATATTAGTGACCCTACTTGTCTTCTCTATGTTATTAAACACTGAATAAGTTCTTTTCACCCTTGAAATAAATTTGTTGTGAAGGTGGAAAGTCCTTAGAAGACTTGAACTGAGTCAATAAATGCTCAAAAATGAGAGCTTGCATTGAGGTTATTGTTGGCTTAAGCTAACATTCCACACCAGATCCCACCTCTGGTTGGTCCCATTTGAACCATCTCCACACTGAAGGTGACACCAAGTCCCTTGCAGCACGGGTAGTGGTCATGTGATGACCAGTGGGAGCATGCGATAAGCTTCCAGGAATCCAAGCTCTGTCCCTGCTCCAGTGGGTCCTGTGGAGGGCACGTGGACACTGTTTTGGACAGCAAGAATGTACAGGAGGACTCCCATGTGGGTATCAACACTTATCTTTTTCTTCCTGTTTTACTTCTCCTAAAATATTTCTAAAGCCCTCTTAAACAATTTTTATTTTTGTGGCAGTGGATCTATTTCCATAAGTTCAGTAGGACACTGTCTTCCTTGTTAATAGGATATAATTGGAAATGCTGGTAATACAACCAAGGCTTTGGCTCAAATGTCCTAGTTCAGACTGATGCTCACAGAATTAAAAGTGACCTCACTCTTTATGGAGCTATTTTGACCTGAAGGGTATTTTGGAATCTCTTGAAGAAGAGGGCAACCCCCAAAGCTAGAGAGACTGCAGGTGAAGTGTGAAGGTGAGGCTGCCTAACCTCAAGAATCTGTTAAAACCCCCATCTTAGTTGTCATAGAAACACCTGCATCAGAGCAAACTATGAGGTGAATGTCATTCTTCTGCACTTAGGTCACTAATCAGCCAAATTGAGTGACAGCCATGTTGGAGGATTGAGAATACTCTTCTTCCTTGGAGATGTCATTTCATCAAAGGGAAGGTGACTGTAGAGAGCAATGTAATGTCTCCGTGAAAAATTCCAGAAGCACGGCCTTCGGGGAGATCAGGTCCTGAGAATCCTAAAAAGGGCTGATTCCAATGTAACCCTGATATTTGGAGGCTAGTGATCTGAACCCATGCCAGCAAGCTCAGTGTAACCAATAATTAAGTCACTACCTTCTTCCCAGATACTGATCTTGCAGAACCGGTTACAGAAGCCATGGGGCTCTGGACAGTGCACTGCCCTGGAGGGATGGTTATTAATGCTGCCGCCAGGCCAGACCATCAGATATGGCCTGGAGACCCCCAACACCTGGGGGCCCTCTTGCAAGGCCCGCAAAAAGGACCGGAAGCATAATCCATGATTGCGGGACAAGGACCACGGGGAGATACAAGGGAGGGCACCATGCATGTTCCTTCACTCAGATTTGGAAGGCTGTTCCCTGAGTCCGCTGGTGTATTAAACAATGTCCCTCCATTTCTTTGAAGCATCCTTGGTTTTCCTTGGTCTTCTGCAACATCCTAGCTCTGTTCAGGGACTCTCAGCTATTTTCCAACTGCTTATAAATTGCAGGAACTGATGAAGATGCAAACAGGATCTTGTGTGAAAGATATTTAATTGTGTTTTCCTCCACTGTGCAAAAAGCAGTTTTGTTATGACCTGGGGGCCTTAATATTGTCTCAGAGTCACTTATGTTTAGATGGGTTCTTCCTGACTGCAGGCCTCTGACCTCCACTCTTTTAGAGAATTTTCTTCAGAAATGTAATCTCAATTTGCAATTGCAGATTTTTTTTCTCTGCCCTTTTTAAATGTTCATAAGTCTTTTTAAAAACTTCTTGCCAGTGTTATGTCCCATAGAATATTTGTCTCAAGAGCCTGGGCCCATGCCTTTGAAATTTAATCCTCCTGGTGTCTCTGTGTCCCAGTCTCTGAGGGAGGGTAGCAGCCTAACTTGGGTGAGGACATTTACAGCCAAGATGTGAAAGGACCTCCTGTCAGGATTTCATGAGAAGTTTTACTTTTCTTTTGTGTAAAGCCAAATAGCAAACACAGATGCCTATGATTCTTGCTCCCATTCTTAAAATCTCCCCAGCCTATTATTTTGAAGGTGTTGAGCTTAGTCTCACTGTCCTAGTGCATGATCTTCAATAAAGTGTTTCTTGCCTCTTTAAATTTGCCCAATGCATGTTTTCTTTTGATATCACCTACCTGTAATTAGCTGATCCTGTCATCTTGCTCATCTTACCTTATTTTCAAATCTTCCAATATTTCCTTATCTGACTATAATCCTCCAAGTAAATGTTTCCAACTTTCCTCCCTCACTTCTGACTTACCCTCCCAAACAGATGACCTGACTGCCCAGATCATTCTGTGGTCCAAGGTAGTTTTGAAGTGGTCTTTGTCCCAGAATCTGAGTGCACCTGCACAACAGCCTAACCATTAAGAGTATTCTCATTGCACCTCCATTTTAACTGCACCTTCAGGGGAAAGATCACAGAGATTTAAAAAAATATTAATTCATAAAACTCAAGAACTCCAGTAAATATGCAGGATCTTTGTCATGTCAGCCACGTGCAAGCCTGCAGTGAACAAGCCTATTTTGGGCCCTCTGTGACCTGGAGCTCAGGCCAGACATCAGTATCCTCATTCTTTGCTATTTTCACAAACTCCATGTGCCTGTTCTTAGAGAGTCAACAACCATAACCTGGGGAATCAGAAATAAATATCTCTTCTGGTTCTATTTCCTTTTCTGCTCCTTGTGGCCTCTGGCATATTTAGCTGAAATCCTTGGAGACCTGGCCAGTGAAAGATTGTGGATAAGAAAAGATGGATATGAGGGGGGAAGTCATGGAGGCATCGTGTCTTCTCCAAGTCAGGATGAGAAATTATAAAGCTTGGAAAGGTTTGGATGTCAGGCATTATATGGGTTCAAGGTGACCTAGGGGCCATGGAATAGGGCTTTTGGGGTGTATCAGAATGGGGTTTAGAATTATGAGTGAGAGGCCGACTTAGGTATTGCAGGAGAAGGCACTGGAGCTGATAAGGTGAAGGGTGGAGGAGTGCCATTCTCCTAGACTTGGATGGGCATGAAGGGTAAGACACAGGGTCAGGGAAATGACAAGGTAGTTGAAGACTCCATTAATGCACTAACATTGGGACAAGAGGGAGTACAAGGCTGGCAGAGGACATGTGATAGGGGCCAGGGGGAGAAGGAAATGAGCATCCAGTTGGTGACTGGGGGTCTGAAGAGCAGCAAGGGATTGTAGAATAGGGACACTATGAACATAGAAGATGATCCCTGGGAGTTTGGGATTTGGAAGGAGGGGAGTTGGAATGCAGGGTAGTCAGATTAGAACAGGGGTTTCATGGAACTGGGGTAAGGTGGGGAATGCAGGGTAAGTTTAGAGTTGAAGTCAAAAATGGGGGTCTGAGGTATCTAGTCTCCAGTTTTGACCCAGTAGGACATGTGCAGCTGGCTCTCAATCACTGCCCAGAGGCAGCAGTTTCCACCTGACCTGGGAGAGCCATTAAAGGCAGAATTTCATTCTCATACCACTAGACGTGGCTCAGCTGAGCTAACAAACACTTATGAACCAGGAGTTCATGGTTCCATTCCCACTCAGGGCACATGGTCAGGTTGCAGACTCAATCCCCAGTGTGGGGCGTGCAGAAGGAAAGCAATGATTCTCTCTCATCATTGATGTTTCTATCTCTACCTCTCCCTTCCTAATTTAAATCAATTAAAAAAATTTTAAGAAAGTCCCAGGGGATTTGTGTACCCGTAAGTCTGACTACGAACCTATGGGCAGGCAAGGGAGTAGCTGATGGTGTGTGTTGGGAGAGGAGGAATTGAGGGCCGGGATAAACTGGAGTGAGTGGAGCCTTTTCCTTCTTTGTTGACTACTCAAAGTGAACTTGCTGTGATTCCACAAGTGAGAGCTCTGTGGCAGGTCACAGGGCTGGAGTAGTAGGTGCCCATGGTCTTGGCCACCTGTCCTCATCTTATCCAGGATGTGTGACTTCCGTCTGTGATGGATGTTTCTCTCCCCATCTGACCTTCTGTGGGTGGGTGTGATAGAACCCAGGTCTTGATGAGCAGTTCTGGCTACCTGGTCACCTTGCAGCCCATGTTCAGACTCTCTGTCTCTCCTGAGGCTTAGAAGCTGGTCAGCAGCTATTGTTCTATTGCCTTAGAAGACATGGCTTTGCTCCAAACCATAGGAATGTGCATGTCATTCTCTATGAGGTAACACAAGAGGCTTCACAAAGCACCTTTCATTCTCCTAACATCGATTAGATGAAGGTACAAGCACAGCAACTTGTCCTTTACTCTGGAAGGTACCGTCCAGCATGGCCTAGACCATTGGAGCCATGAAAGCCTCATAGATGCGTCAGACCCTTAATTGTCAGAGTTGTGGAAGTCCTTATAGCTCATGCTTTACTTAAACCGCTGTTCATTAGAACTGACCCTGACACTGCTGTCACTATCATCACTGATGTCATTGTCATAGAACATCAACATTAACAGGTATCCACTTCCACCCTTCAGAGCACACGTGTCTTACTAAGGCACTTAGAAGTCTTACTGTTGTTCATCTTTAGTGGGAGAGTCTCTAGTTCGTACATTGAGGATGACTGTAGGTCTCTAGGTATTTTATGACTTACATTTGGGGTGAAATTACCTTAGAGGATGGACACATCCATTTGCCCTGCTAGGGAGGGCGAACTGCACTGGATCCCAAACTGTGTAGTCACTTAGAAGGGTCTGCAGTAGGTTTAATACTTTATTTTGCCATTTGAAATTCTTTTTTTTTTCTTAATTGATTAAGGTGTTACATATGTGTGCTTATCCCCCCATTGTTGAAATCCTTATTGGCACTCACTTTACTTGCTTATGTCCCTAGCAGAGACCCCAGGCTGGAAAAAATGGTTTGAGCCTGGCCAGCATGGCTCAGTGGATGAGTGTCCACTTATGAACCAGGAGTTCATGGTTCCATTCCCAGTCAGAGCACATGGTCAGGTTGCAGACTCAATCCCCAGTGTGGGGCGTGCAGAAGGAAACCAATGACTCTCTCTCATCATTGATGTTTCTATCTCTACCTCTCTCTTCCTAATTTAAATCAATAAAAAACATTTTTTTAAGAAAAAATGGTTTGGCCCCATCTGAAAGGTGCAATTTGTAATGTGACCACCAGCTGGCCGCACAACCACAAAGCAACCTAGAGGAGCTGAGAAGGAATGTGAAGGGGTTTTGTCTTTCTCTACTCTAATGAGCAGGACCACCCCTCTCCCATCCCTGGAGCTCCCAGAAGAAAGGTTCTCCATCTATGATGTACTTCAGAGATTTGAATATAAAGAAATGTCAGAAAGTTGACTTAAATGTGAATAGCATTAAACAGACACAATAAAATCTACACTCAATACTGGTCTTTAGGAAAGTACTGGGGAGACAGGATAAGAAGACTGTGTGTGTGTGAGTGTGTTTGTGTGTGTGTGTGCGCGTGTGTGTGTGTGTGTGTGTGTGTGTGTGTGTGTGTTGATGATGATGATGGGACAGAAAGCACCTGAGTCCTCATCTTCAAAGAGAGAAGAACTTGGATTAGATAATGCCTAAAGGGGGCCAGGGAGAGAACAGTAAGTAGTATCAAAGCACTTTTTTAGAGTAGACTTTATTTTCATCTGGGGGAACTGTCGTTGTTTGGGACAATGTCCTCAGCATGGCCCAGACAGAGAAGCCAGAACCTTCCTGTGATCACTTTGAACAGAACACAGAGACACAGAGCTTATCACAGCAACATTCAGTGTTGTCACACATACATACAGGAAAGAACATCCAGGGAGAGGGAGCCTGGAACAGGGTTTGTTCATGGTGTGAATATCAGACACAGGATAACAACTTCATGTTTCACCTGCAAAAAAGTTAAAATCTCTTTAAGGTTTTAAGTGATCAAATCAACAGAATATGCTCCCTTTGGGTCTTTACATACCGATTAAGTTTTGTCTAAGAAACCCAAACTTCTTGGTTTTTTGTCCGAATGACATATGATACGCAATGACATGTTTTATGTGGTTGTTTTGTTTTTGATATGAGGAACATAGAATTGAAAAACTATAATCTTTGGTTTATGAACCAGTCCGTAAATGATCTGCCTTCCTGTTAAGAAAAGCATTACTTATTTAAGTTAAATTTTAATTATTTACTTATACATACGGGAGCTGACTGACGTTGCAGCTTCGAGAATGGTCTCCAAGGGCAGGAATGGAGATTTCCAGGAAATACCTGTTACTTCTTACATAAAAAAAAAACTGGGAAATGGGCTGCATTGGAATCAGGCTATAGCCCCTCTGCAGCCTCTAGGATCCACCAGCACCATGGCCCTGAATGCTGAGAGAGGAACAATATGCACCTCACAAAACCACTCCCCTCTTCCAGACTCACACACTGAATCTGTTGTCAGGGATTCAGGAAATTGCTGCCTTCAGTTTCTCAGTTTTTAGTGTGTTTTCCAAGGGGTTTGGTAAAGAATGAGTTAAGCCAATCTGGGGCATCTCTCCTACACATCATTGGGGAGCCTCTATTGTAACATGTACACAACCAAGATCTTTATTTGCCCCACCTCCCAACCTGATCCTCCCAGAACCTTCCACTTCTTTGTCAAGGTCAATGCCATCCATCCAGGTGCTCGGCTCAGAAATATTGACATTACATTTGATGCCTCCCTTGCTCTCACAGTAATCTGTAATCCATCAGCACACCTGCAGTCGGTCTACACACTATAGATACAACAGAAACACTCAGGTCCAAGCCACTATCACTTCTACTTGAGGTTACTGTAACAGTCTCCTAACTGGTCTTCCTGCGTCCTACTTGACCAACATTATAGCTATCTCCCCAGAGCAGGACCTGTGAATCCTTAGAGATGAATTTTTTTAAACGCAAGTCAAGTCATCCCTTTTCTTCGCAAAGCACTTCTGTTGCTCACACCTCAATCACACCAAAGTGCAAAGTCATCACCACAGCCCACAAGGTCCCACATTAAAGCTGCTCAAAGGGATGGTCTGCACAAGACAAGGAGTTTCCCCCCGAAGGTCAAGCAACTCAGTGTTTTGGTTGAGAAAGTCTTGCAATGAAGAACATGCCAGCAGAAATAAACAGGACACTGAGTGATGTGGTTGGTCTACTTTCTGTCCCAAGATCTTTAGCTCCTTGCAGATCACCTTTTGATAGCACTGCCATAAAAATAATCTGGTCCCTCTCTACACTTCTCGTCATTCTCCTCATCCTATCTATTCTGGCCACAGTCGCTTCCTTACCTTCAAACATAGCAAGCGACCTCCTGGCTCAGAGTCTTTGCACTGGCCATTTCGTCTCTCTAAAATAATCTTTCTCCAAAGACCTACATGACCCCTTCCTCACTCTTTTAGGACTTGCGCAAATGTCACATAATCTTTGAGCATTCCCTTGAGCATTTTATATATGCAAATAAACCCCAATCCACCCACTCCCTCTCTCCTTCACCCCCGTTAGAAATGCTGCTTATTCATTTGTTGAATACTTCTACCTCACCACTATATCAGCCCCATGAAGCCAGTGACTTTTATATCCCCTCCAACCACTATAAGACTGTGCAAAAATTGTGCTCATTGCTCAATTAAGTAATTAATTACTCACTGGTGAATAATATCATGCTGGGAAGTGAATGCAATCCCTTCAGTTTCACTGTTTATAAAATATGAATAATTCCAGCCCCATCAATGTGTAGGAATCATGGGATGAGCCTGCTTACTGACATCTATTGCTATGTAACAGAAGACCCCAAACTTAAAATCGCTGCATGTCTGACATAACGAGGGACCTGAAAATGACAAACTCCAATGATGATGATAAATCATCAATTTTTGCAAAAGGTACTAAAGACACGAAATCTTGGTTGAAGCTCCGGGGTGAAGGGACACTCCTTTTGGAGGGTCAGCCCTCCTGGCTTTTCATGCCTCTATTCACTCCATCTCTGGAATGGCCCTAAGGGATATGCACTGTCCTCATGCTGGGGTTCAGAGAGAAAACAGGCTTGTACTGGGGTTGTCACTTCACAAGACACAGGACTCAGTGGGACTATTCTGTTGTTCTCTGCACTTACTATGTGGATCAGACACATGGATCGGTACTGCTTCTTTTACTGAACATCGTGTCTCTCAGATACATCCAAGTTGGCACATGTGGTCTTATTTCTCTCGTTGCCATCACTACAAGATTTTTATACTTCCCCAGGAAAGGACATTTTTATTAAAGGCAGAATCACTGACTCTCCACAGGACATGATCTGGATATTTAGAAAGGCAAAGGTCACTGTATGTTTAAAAGCATATCACTGGAGAGAAAAATAAATTGCAGCGGAATAGACAGACGTGTTCCAAGCCTTGTCCCGGAGCAGAAAGGAAGAACAGCTAAGGGTCCCACCAGGAGTGTTTGTTGGCAAGTTAAGGGACAGCTAAACTCTAGAAGAAGGTGGGGGACTGCTATACAGGGTTCCCTTGACCTGGCAGCCCCCACTGCGGCTGGGTCCCCTCCTGGAGCTAAGGCTAGGATGTGGAGTTGGCGCCCTCTGGAAAGGGAAAGTGGAGCTTATTGGAAGCCTGAAAATCCACAACTGCAGCACCCACCGAACAGCTGCGAGCCCCAGAACACTGGTTCCCAATTGGCACAAACATGCGGATTCAGAGGAGCTCTACACTCCACCACGGAAAGGTCAGATTGCGCCTGGGATAAGGTGAGGTCTCTGGTCCCAGTGGGAGAGGGGAACGAGAGTTTTGTGGGAGCTGGAGGACCAGGGAAGTCTGAGCCTAGAAAAATCCACGACTGTTGGGGCTGGCGCGATCTGTGAATGTGGAAGGGGGTCCTCAGAGCTGCTAACAGAAGGGATCTCTAAAAAGCAACCCATTTTTATCTGACGTGCAGGAACAGCCTAAGAATTTCAAAGGTGTGCCAGCTGCTTAGACTCGCGCACACCCATTGTTCGCACACTTGGGCTTTTTCCTCTTCAAATTCATGCTTCTGATTACTAAGCCCAATACATAGGATCACCCAGTTGGGGACACCCTGGGAGACTGCAGGGGAAAGTGTTTTTCTGGAACCTGGGGATCGGAGCAAGGAGTGACCATCGGAGAGCCAGCTCTGAGCCCACTTTCACAAACTGGTATTGAGTGCCACAGGGAAAGAAGGCTCTAACACTGCCTAGAGAGGCCATATATAGACCCGGAAGTCAATCCAGAAACACTGCCACCCAGGAGTGTATCACAAATTGACTCTTGTATAATCAAAAATAAAGGCATACGAGAAATTAAGACACACTGCCTGCTTAAAAATCAGGACTGGCTTACAACACTGAGGAGCAGTGGAACACAGGGAACTGCAATACTGTCCAGACTGAGAAACAGGCGTGCCATCAGAACAATAGAGGAAGTGAATGACCTTCACTACTGCACATTTTTTTTATTTTTTATTTTATATTTTTATTTTCATTTTTTGCATCTTTTACTCAAGAAACTAATTTTTGTCTTTCTTCCTCACTTGATTTTACCCTTTTAATTATTACATTTTTATTTTCAATCATTATCATTACTATTACTATTTCACCTTTTTTTTTTTTTTTAAGTATCATTTTATTTTCTCTTCATTT
Organism: Plecotus auritus; assembly: GCF_963455305.1. Lineage (NCBI taxonomy): Eukaryota > Metazoa > Chordata > Mammalia > Chiroptera > Vespertilionidae > Plecotus > Plecotus auritus. Next base: position 17,903,438 of record NC_137785.1, read on the forward strand.
TACTTTGGGATTAGTGTCCTACATTCTAGTTTCATCTTTCCTTTAGCATTGCTTTACTCTATCTCAACTCTACCATTATGCCATCACTCTCTTCCTAATCTTTCCCCTTTTGGTGTCCTGTTTATCTTACCCCTTTTCTGCTTTAGATTTTCCATATTCTTCTGTTTACCTCCTGATATAATTTCACCCTACTTATATATCTAATCTACAATCCCCTGCTCCAAGTCCATACACACCTCTCTCTTTGCTGTCTTAACTATCCAAAAAATTGTCTTTCTCTCTGTCTTTATGTTGTTGTTTGCTTGAATGTTGAATATATCGAACTTTTATGCTTTTTTTGTGAGATTGTTTTGCTTATCCTTTTTTTTTTTTGGTTGCTTGTTTTTTTGTTTGCTTTGTTTTTGTTTGTTTTTTGCTTCTGTTTTCCCTTGTCTCACTTGATATTAGTTGGTGTTGTAGTTTATATTAATCTCCAGGTACTTGTTGCAGGCATTTGCTGGGATTAGTGGTTGTTCTATTGGAGTTTTCTCCCCATATATATATAGATTGTTCCCCTTTCTCTCTTAGTCTCTTTCTTGTCTCTCTTACTTTTTTTTCCTTTTACCAATTTCAATTTGACACTCCTTTTTTTTTCTTTCTTTCTTTTTCCTGTTCTCCTTTCTCTCCTATCCCCTAATTTGCCTTTCTCTGGTGGTCAACTTTATTGGAGGTAATTGATATCATGAATACATTTCTGTTCAGTGCCTTGTGTGTTGTACCTGGTTATGTTGTATTTTGTGCCTTTAAATCAACGCAAGCGAGAGAGAACTACATAACCAGACATCTGGAGAAGAGAGACCATGGGGAGACAAAGACACAGCCCGCATATGAAAGAAAAGCAGGCATCACCAGAAAAGGAAGTAAATGAAATGGAGGCAAACAACCTTTCAGAGAAAGAATTCAGAGAAATGGTCATTAAGTGGCTGAACAGAATGGAAACAAATTCGACAATATGAGTAAGAACTGGAAGGAAATGAAGAAGAACCAAGAAGAAATGAAAAATGACATCGCTGCTGTAAATAACTCAATAGAAAGCATCAAGAGTAAACTAGAAGAAGCAGAGGACCACATCAGTGAGCTAGAAGACAAGATGGGAAAAAATACCCAAGTAGAGCAGCTTCTAGAAAAAAAGAAATTAAAAAGCAGGAGGAGAGCCTAAGGGAACTTTGGGACAACATGAAACAAAACAACATCCTCATAATAGGGGTCCCAGAAGGAAAGGAAACTGAGCAAGGAATTGAAAACCTGTTTGAAGAAATAATGACAGAAAACTTCCCTGATATAGGGAAGAAAAAACCCACACAAATCCAAGAAGCTCACAGAGTCCCAATCAAAATGAACCCCAAAAGACTGACGCCAAGGCACATTATAATTAAATTGGCAAACACCAACGACAAAATAAGAATCTTAAAAGCAGCAAGAGAGAGACAGAAAGTTACCTACAAAGGAACCCTCATCAGACTAGCAACTGATATCTCAACAGAAACTCATCAGGCCAGAAGGGAATGGAATGAAATATACAATGTCATGCAAAGGAAGGGTCTGAATCCAAGAATACTGTACCCAGCAAGGCTATCAATCAAAATTGAAGGTGAAATCAGGAGCTTCACAGACAAAAAAGGACTAAGGGAATTTATTACCACCAAACCAGCAAAGCAAGAAATGCTAAAGGGTCTGCTGTGAAAAAAAGAAATAGGAAGCGAAGAAGGAACACAGGGGTAAAGAATTAAAATGGCGACAAATAAGTACTTATCAATAATAACTTTAAATGTAAATGGATTAAATGCCCCAATCAAAAGACATAGGGTAACGGATTGGATAAGAAAACAAGACCCATATATCTGCTGTATACAAGAAACCCACCTCAGAAAAAAAAGATGCACACAGCCTGAGGGGGAAGGGATGGAAAAAGGTCTTCCAGGCGAATGGAAATGAAAAAAAAAGCTGGGGTAGTAATACTTATATCTGACAAATTAGATCTCAAAGTGAAGGACATAACAAGAGATAAGGAAGGCCACTTCATAATACTAAAGTGAGCAATCCAACAAAAAGAAATAACTCTGGAAAACATATATGCACCCAATATAGGAGCACCCAAATATATAAAAAATCTCCTGGAGGATATCAAGGGAGAAATTGACAGCAATACAATCATATTTGGAGATTTTAATACCCCACTATCACCATTGGACAAATCCTCTAAACAAAAATTGAGCAAAGAAACATCAATCCTAAATGACTCACTAAACCAGATGGAATTAATTGACATCTTCAGAACATTTCACTCCAAAACCACAGACTATACATTCTTCTCAAGTGCACATGGGTCATTTTCAAAGATAGACCATATGTTGGGACATAGGCAAAGTCTCTTCAAACTCAAGAAGATAGAAAATATATCAAGCATCTTCTCAGACCACAGTGGCATAAAATTGGAAATCAACTACAATAAAAACAATCCAAAGAAATCAAATACATGGAGACTAAACAGCATGCTATTAAACAATGACTGGGTTACCAGAGAGATCAAGGAAGAAATAAAAAACATCATGGCAACAAATGACAATGAAAACACAACAATCCAAATCTATGGGACACAGCGAAAACAGTCTTGAGAGGGAAGTTCATAGCTCTACAAGCATACTGCAAAAAACAAGAAACAATGTTAATAAATTACCTAACTCAACAACTCAAAGAGTTAGAAAAGGAACAACAAGAAAAGCCCAGTGTAAGCAGAAGGAAGGAAATAATAAAGATCAGAGCAGAGATAAACGACATAGAGACCAAGGAAACAATACAAAAGATCAACAAAACCAAGAGCTGGTTCTTTGAAAGGATAAACAAGATTGAGGAACCTCTAGCCAGGCTCACCAAGAAGCAAAGAGAGAGGACCCAAATAAACAAAATCAGAAATGAAAGAGGTGAAATAACAACAGATCCCGCCGAAATACAAAGGATTATTTAAAAATAATACGAACAACTCTATTCCAACAAACTGGAAAACCTGGAGGAAATGGACAGATTCCTAGAAAAATATAACCTTCCAAAACTCAATCAGGAAGAATCTAAACAGCTCAATATGCCAGTAACTATGGAAGAAATTGAAACAGTCATCAAAAAGCTTTGGCAAACACAAGCCCGGGGCTACATGGCTACACAGAAGAGTTTTAACAAACATTCAAGGAAGAACTAAAACCTATCCTCCTAAGACTATTCCAAAAAATCCAAGAGGAAGGAACACTTCCAAACTCCTTCTATGAAGCCAGCATCACCGTAATACCAAAACCAGATAAAGAAAACACTATGAAAGAGAATTACAGGCCAATATCCCTCATGAACGTAGATGTCAAAATCCTCAACATAATTCTAGCCAATTGGATCCAGCAGTACATCAGAAAAATCATACACCATGACCAAGTAGGATCTATCCCAGGAATGCAAGGATGATACAATATCCGAAAATCAATTAACGTGATACATCACATAAACAAATTGAGAGATGAAAATCACATAGTCATATCAATTGATGCAGAAAAAGCATTTGACAAAATCCAACACCCTTTCTTGATAAAAACTCTCAACAAGGTAGGAAGAGAAGGATCTTACCTCAACATAATAAAAGCTATATATGATAAACCCACAGCTAACATCATACTCAATGGGCAAAAACTAAAACCATTTCCCCTAAGAACAGGAACAAGAAAGGGATGCCAACTATCACCACTTTTGTTTGACATAGTACTGGAAGTATTAGCCATTGCAATTAGACAAGAAGAAGAAATAAAAGGCATCCAAATTGGAAAAGAAGAATTAAAGCTGTCCTTATTTGCAAATGACATGATATTGTACATCAAAAATCCGAAAGACTCCATCAAAAAACTAACAGACTTAATAAATGAATTTGGCAATGTAGCAGGATACAAAATTAACGCCAAGAAATCTATGGCATTTCTATACACCAATAGTGAACTTACATAAAGAGAGACTAAAAAAGCAATCCCATTTACCATCGCACCAAAAAAATTCAGATTCCTAGGAATAAACTTAACCAAGGAAGTAAAAGACCTACACACGGAAAACTACAGGACACTGAAAAAAGAGATAGAGGAAGACGTAAACAAATGGAAGAACGTACCATGTTCATGGATTGGGAGAATCAACATCATTAAAATGTCCATACTACCCAAAGCAATCTATAGATTCAATGCACTCCCCATTAAAATACCAATGGCATATTTCAAAGATCTAGAAAAAACTCTCCAAAAATTCATCTGGAATAAAAAAAGATCCCAAATAGCCACAGCAATCCTGAGAAAGAAGAATAAAGTAGGAGGGATCTCAATACCAGATTTCAAGCTGTATTACAAAGCCACTGTTCTCAAAACAGCCTGGTACTGGCACAAGAACAGACACATAGATCAATGGAATAGAATAGAGAATCCAGATATCGACCCAAACCACTATGCTCAATTATTATTTGACAAAGGAGGCATGAACATACAAAGGAGTCAAGATAGTTTCTTCAATAAATGGTGTTGGGAAAATTGGACAGATACATGAAAAAAAAAATGAAACTAGATCACCCACTTACACCATACACAAAAATAAACTCTAAATGGATACAGGACTTAAACATAAAAAGGGAAACCATAAAAATACTAGAGAATTCCACAGGCAGCAAAATCTCAGACATATGCAAAAAGAACTTCTTCTCTGATACTGTCCCGGGGGCAATGGAAGCCAAAGAGAAAATAAACAAATGGGACTACATCAAAATAAAAAGCTTTTGCACAGCAAAAGAAACCATCAATAAAACAACAAGAAACCACACTGTATGGGAGAACATATTTGCAATTGTTAGCACTGATAAAGGTTTAATCTCCAACATCTACAGGCAATTTATACAACTTAATAAAAGGAAGATAAATGATACAATAAAAAAATGGGCAACGGACCTAAATAGAATCTTTTCAAAAGAAGACAGAAGGAAGGCCAAGAGACACATGAAAACATGCTCAAAGTCACTAATTATCCAAGAGATGCAAATCAAAACGACAATGCGATACCATCTCACACCTGTCAGAATGGCTATCATCAACAAATCAACAAATGACAAGTGTTGGCCAGGATGTGAAGAAAAGGGAACCCTCGTGCAATGCTGGTGGGAATGCAGACTGGTGCAGCCACTGTGGAGAACAGTATGGAGTTTCCTCAAAATGCTGAAAGTGGAACTCCCATTTGACCCAGTAATCCCACTCCTAGGAATATATCCTAAGAAACTAGAAACACCAATCAGAAAGGATATATGCACCCCTATGTTCATAGCAGCACAAATTACAATAGCTAAGATTTGGAAACATCCTAGGTGCCCGTCAGCAGATGACTGGATCAGAAAACTATGGTACATCTACACAATGGAATACTATGCTGCCATAAAAAGAAGGAATTATTACCATTTGTAGGCACCTAGATGGAATTAGAGAACATTATGCTAAGTGAAATAAGCCAGTCAATGAAAGAAAAATACCACATGATCTCACTAATTTGTGGATAATAAAAAAACATTATAAACTGATGAGCAAAAAGATAGATACAGAGGCAGTAAAGCATCAAACAGACTGTCAAATTACAGCGGGAAGGTTAGGGAGAGATGGGGAAAATAAGGGATCAACCGAAGCACTTGCAGGCATGCATATAAGAATAACCAATGGATGCACGACATTGTGGGGTGAGGGCATGTATGGGAGTGGGGTGAAAGGGGGCAATGGTAAGATATGTACACATATAATACCTTAATAAAAAAAAAGCATGTCACTCTTTTCAAAAGGCAATGACTTTACAGTTAATAAGGAGACACAATTGTTTCATTTACTCTAAGGACAAGCTCATTACTCTTAAAAAACTGGGTATTGCATTTTTAAGTAGACATTATTATTTTATCATTTGAAAATATGTATAATCTTATTTTAATAGATGACTTTATTAATTATAAAGGGCAAAGTGTCATTTATCAGAAATTGGTCATTATATATTTGTAAAAGATCTAGTTTATATGAAAGATAAGGCACCGCCTCATATATGTACTTAGAAGGGCAGCCCCTGGGGAGTTGGGCACTCAGACCACTGACAGGTTTAGTGAGACACAGGTTGCAAATATTCCCAAGGAAACGGAGGGTCTGTTCAATATGTCCAGGGCAGGTGAGTCCAGCATGGGGGCCAGGGCCCAGGGCTGTGTGTCAGGTTCAAAACCGTAGTAAGAAATAATGTCTCTTAGGGAAATGCTAATCTAGACAACAATGAGATTTTTAAAAAATTAAAAGTAGAACTATCATACATCCCAGCAATTTCACTTTTGATTATATATCCACAGAAAATGCAAACACTAATCAAAAAGAAATATGATCTAAGTGTCCACCAATAAATGAACAAATATAGTAGATGTGTATAATGTAAAGACAAATACATATAAAAATAAAATAGAGTATTACTGAACCATATAAAAGAATGACATCTTGCCATTTGTGCCGAAATGGATGGCCCTGGAGGGTATTATGTTAAGTGACATAAGTATATGATATCACTGTATGTGGAATCTAAAATGCAAGACAGCTCTGGTCGGTGTGGCTCAGTATGTTGGACATTGTCCCATGCACCAAAAGGTTGCTGGTCTGTTCCCAGTCAGGGCACATGCCAGGGTTGTGAGCTCGATCCCCCATAGGGGTGTGCAGGAGGCAGCTAAATGATGTCTCATTCTCACATTGATGTTTCTCTTTCACCCTCTCGCTTCCTTTTTATATAAAAAATCAATAAAAATTTTTTAGAAATGAAAATAAATAAAAAATAGGACAAGTGCACAATCAAAACAAAACAAAAGCAGGCTCATAGATGCAGAAAATGAACTGGTGGTTTCTAGAGAGACTTGGGTGGGAAAATGGTAAAAATAGGTGAAGGGGATTAAAGGGTGCAAACTTCCAGTTATAAAATAAACAAGTCACTGGGATATACCAGACAGCACAGAGAATGTAGTCAGGAATATTTCAATAACTTTGTACGGTGACAGAGGGTCACAAAAACTATCATGCTGATCACTTCATAATGTATGTAAATATCAAGTTACTATGATGAACACTTGAACCTAATAGAATATTGTAGGTTAATTATGCTTAAATTAAAAAAAAGACTTAAAAATACAATGAGATTCCATCTCATACCCACTAGGATGGCTATTATCGAAAACCAGAAAATGACAAGTGTTGGCAACAATGTGGAGAGGTCAGAAAGATTGTGCACTGTGGGTAGGAATGGAAAATGCTACAGCCGCTTCGGAAAACATTGTGGAGGTTCCTCAAAAAGTTAAACATAGAATTACCGTATAACCCAGCAATTCCACTTCTGGGTACATACTCAAAAAAATGAAAACAGGGTCACAAATAGATGATATTTGTATGCACATGTTCATAGCAAATTTATCCACAATAGCTGAAATGTGAATGCAACCCCACTGTCAGTGTGTAGGTGGATGGAAAAGCAGAATGTGGTATATACAGGCAATGGAATATTTATTGTTCAGCCTTTCAAAAAGACAATTCTAGGGAGGCAAGATGGGAAGTAGCTGGAGGCTGCATGCCCTTTATCCCAGCCAGGGACCAGATTTAGAGTTAAATACTGTGCAATCAGCTTGAAAAACCAAGTGAGGTGTAACTGATTGGAAATATTATATCTAAGGAGCAATGAAGAAACCACATTGAGAGTGGTAAGAGAAGTAGTTTTGGGAAAGGGATAGCCTCTGTTGAGCAGGTGCGGTGGCTGAGGCCAGAGGGATATCACAGCTGCAAAGCTCCCGCCCCCTGGCAGTGTGGGGTTTCAACCCCATGCAGGGATCCCAAACCCAGAGCAGCAGAAATGGAAAAAAGAGCCCATGTAGCATCAGACACGGGGAGCCAGGTGGACTCTGTGTGCCTGGGAGACTTGGACTGCACCTTCCCAGTGAAGGAGTGCTCCCATTGTTAGCAGCCCCAGGGCACCAACTGCTGGAGAAGCTGCACTGCCATGTTTGAGTTCAGTGGAGGGGTCTGCAGGCTGCACCCAGCAGAGACTTTGAGGGACCCTCTACATTCATGGAAGACATGGTGCAGAGCCCCAGTCAATGACTAAACGGTTAGCTTGGGGAAAGAGGAAAGGCCTCTCCCACCTCGAGCACACTGTTGGAAACCCTCCCCACACCCATGGAGCTACCTGGACTGCTGGGTTTATGGCGTCGAGGGGTGCGGGGGGGATGGGTAAAACACTACAAAGAAAGAAAATTATAGGTTAATATCCCTGATGAGCAGACATGCTAACATACTCAACAAAATATTATCATATCAGATCCAGTAATACATTTTAAAATAAAAAACCATGATAAAGTGATATTTATTCTGGAGTTGCAAGGTCTATACAAAATTTGCAGATCATTAAATATGTTACATAACATAAACAAAATAAAAGATTAAAAAAATCACATGATCATATCAATAGATGCAGAAAAACCATTCAATAATAACCAGAACCCATTTATGATTAAAAAAAAAACAACAAAAAAAACAAAAACAAAAAACAAAAAACAAAAACAAACAAACAAACAAAAAAAAACAAAAAACAAAAAAAAACTCTTAACAAAGTGGGAATAGAGAAAACATACATCAATGTAATAAAAGCCATATTTGAAAAACCTATAACCACATTATACTCAATGGGCAAAACTAAAAGTGTTTCCCTTAAGATCAGAAAAAAGACAGGGATTTCTGCTTTCAACACTCTTATTCAGCACAGTACTGGACGTTCTAGGTTCAGTGATCAGACAACAAGAAGAAATAACAGGTATCCAAATTGAAAGGGAAGAAGTAAAACTGTCATTATTTACAGATGACATGATATGGTACATAGAGAACCCAAAACATTCCACCAAAAAGCTAAATCTAATAAACAAATTTGGCAAAGTTGCAAGACCATCCTAATGGGTATGGAGGGATATTTCACTTTTGTTTGGATTTGATTTCTCTAATGAATAATGATGTTGGGCATCTTTAAATAAGCTTTTTGGCCAATTGTATGTCTTTTTTAAAAAATATATTTTTATTGATATTTTACAGAGAGGAAGAGAGAGGGATAGAGAGTTAGAAACACCAATCAGCTGCCTCTTGCACACCCCCTACTGGGGATGTGCCAGCAACCAGCATCGAACCTGTGACCCTTCAGTCTGCAGGCTGACGCTCTATCCACTGATCCAAACCAGTTAGGGCTGTATGTCTTCTTTAGAGAAATATCTATTATAGTGTTTTGACCATTTTTTAATCAGGCCATTTTGTCTTTTTTTTTTTTTTTTTTTTTTTTTTTTCTTTTTTTTTTTTTTTTTTTTTTGTTGAATTGCAGGGTTTCTTTATATACCCTAGATGTACCTCTTAATATATATATATATATGTAATTTTCAAATACTTTTTCTCATTCTGAAGGTTTCCTTTTCACTCAGTTGATTGTTTTTTTGATGGCCAATAGTTTTTAAGCTTAATATAGCCCCATATTCATTTTAAATATATTTGTATTGATTTCAGAGAGCAAGAAAAAGAGAGAGAGAGAGAGTGCGAGAGAGAGACATAGAAACGTCAATGATGAGATAGAATCACTGATCAGCTGCCTCCTGCAAGTTCCCTACAAGGGATGGAGCCCACAACCTGGCATGTGCCCTGACTGGGAATCAAACCTCAATCTCCTGATTCTTAGGTCTATGCTCAACCACTTAGCCACCCCGAACAGGCTATAGCCCCATTTTCTATTTTCCTATGTTCCTGAGCTTTTGGTATCATTTGCAAGAAACTATTGTCAAAGTTTTTCCCTTGGCTATTTTGTGAGTGTTATGGTTTTGGTATTACATCTAGAGCTTTAATACATTTTGAATTAATTTTTATATGTTGCATAAGATTCTTTTACATGAGAATATCCAATTTTCCCAATGCCTTTTGTAAAAGTCTGTCTTTTCCCCATTGTGTGGTCTCGGCACCCTTGTTGAGGATTATTTGATAATATAAAACGTGTTTATTTCTGGGCTCTCTATTCTGTTCCATTGGTCTGTGTATCTATCTTTATGCCAGTACCACTCTACTCTTACATTAGCTTTGTAGTGTGTTTTGAAATTAGGAAACGCAAGCCTCTAACTTGGCAATTTTTGATGATTGTTTTGTCTCCTCAGGGTTCCTTGAGATATCATAAGAATTAAGAATATTTTTATTTATTTAAAAACTAGAGGCCCGGTGCATGAAATCTTGCATGGGGTAGGGGGTGTCGCTCATTCCAGCCTGCACTCTCTCCAATCTGGGAACCCTTGAGAGATGTCCGACTGCCCTCTCACAATCCAGGACAGCTGGCTCCCAACCATTCGCCTGCTTGCCGGTCTGATTGCCCCTAACTGCTTCTGCCTGCCAACCTGATAACCCCCTAACCACTCCCCTGCCAGCCTGATGGACACCTAACTGCTCCCCTGCTGGCCCGATTGCCCCTAACAGCCCTTCCCTGCCAGCCTGGTCTCCTCCAACTGTCCTCCTCTGCCAGCCTGCTCATCACTAACTGTCCTCCCCTGCTCGCCTGATCGTCCACAACTGCCCTCCCCTGCAGGCCTGGTCCCTTCCAACTGTCCTCCTCTGCCAGCCTGGTCACCCCCAACTGCCCTCCTCTGCCAGCCTGGTCATCCCTAACTGCCCTCCCCTGCTGGCCTGGTTCCCCCCAGCTGTCCTCCCCTGCTGGCCTGGTCTCCTCCAACTACCCTCCTCTGCCAGCCCAGTCACCCCTAACTGTCCTCCCCTGCAGGCCTGATCACCCACAGCTGCCCTCCCCTGCAGGACTGGACCCCCAACTGCCCTCCCCTGCTGGTCTGGGTCCCCCGCTACTGTCCTCCCTTGTAGTCCTGGTCCCTCCCAACTGCCATCCTCTGCTGGCCCAGTCACCCCTAACTGCCCTCCTCTGCCTGCCCAGTCACCCCTACCTGCCCTACCCTGCTGGCCTCGTTCCCCCCACCTGCCCTACCCTGCAGGCCTTGTAGCCCCCCCACAACTGCCCTCCCCTGCTGGCCTGGTCTCATCAAACTACCCTCCCCTGAAGTCCTGGTCCAACCCAACTGTCCTCCCCTGCAAGCCTGGGTCCCCCCCCCCCCTAACTGTCCTTCCTTGCAGGCCTGGTCCCTCCAAACTGCCCTCTCCTGCTGGCCTGGTCTCACCCAACTGCCCTCCTCTGCTGGTCCGCTCACCCCTAACTGCTTTCCCCTGCTGGCCTGATTGCCCACAACTGCCCTCCCCTGCAGGCCATCTTATGGTGGCCATCTTGTGTACACATGGGGGTAGACATTGTTGACCACATGGGGGCAGCCATCTGGTGTGTTGGAGTGATGGTCAATTTGCATATTACTCTTTTATTAGATACGATGCCTTTGGGATTAAAATATATTTTATTGAGTCTGCAGGTGGCTTTGAGTAGTATGGAGAGTTAACAATATTAAATCTTCTAATTTATGTTGTTGTTAATGAGGATGGATATTTAAAGAAGCAATTGCTTTGTTCCTTTTTTCTTCAATCTCTTTGTACTCATCCCTCTGTGGGAGTTCACAAACCTCTCCTAGCCCCAGACTCCCTAAGGTGAGTACAGGACAAAGTTTCCAGAACTTTACATCCAGGGCCTATGTGAGGGGATTAATTAAGCTGGACTTCCTCCCTGATCCTTCTGTTTTCCCCTCTGGTTTAACTGGCTATTAAACCCATGGGTGACTCTATTCTGTTGAACATCCTTTTTTTTTCTGCCAACTCTAGCTCAACTGAAGCAATTTTGTCCTATATAAATAAGAACCTTTAGAAAAACAAATAAGAACCTTATTTACTAGAAGCCTTCCGATTTAAGAATATTGGGGACTGGTTCATTTGACACATCACCAGTCTTTCAGAAATATTTGAAAGTCTTTCACAAGAAATGTAGTCAAATTGTAGTAAGAAGCTAGGAATATTCCTTGGCATGTAGAATGGGGAAACTGAGACAGAGAGCTGAATAAACTGGCCTAGCAATTTAAAGCCAGATACAGGAGGTCACCAGGGCAGAAAGCCTCAGGTACCTAGCAATGGGCAAAACTGTTCCTAGATCTTGCCTTCAGGGTGGCCTTTCCTATCCTGGCATACCATTGGTCATGTGGCTTAGACCTCCTATCCTGCTGTTGACCAATCAGTGGAGACCACGATCTGAAAGGGCAAACCTGGAAATGCTGATAAATATTCTATTGAGATCTTCCCTGAGACCTCCCCTAAGTCCCCACCTGTGAAAAGTAGATAAAACCCCTCAAGAAAAAGAAGACAGCTTGTGCTCCTATTGGAACACACCCCCTCACTTCTCCTTTTCCAATGAATTTTCTTTCAACTAAACTCTAAGTGGTACCCAGGAGACTTGCAATCAGGGGAACAATAGGAAACAGTAGGTCATCTTGGGCTAACCCCCTGAACTTGTCCCCAAGTCCCCTTGTCTCTGGCTCTCCAGTGAGCTGACAGCAGCCTTGCATAGGCACACTTCTCTCCCATAAAGTTTCTAGAGAGCCGAAGCAGCCACACCTTGTCTCTCTCCTACTGCTTCTTCTATTCCAGTCCCTTCCTTGTTCCACTGTCCCCGGCTGTAATAAACATAGTCTCAAAATCACCTGGACTCATATTCTGAAATCTTTCCTGCATGAAGTAAAGTACCTGCACACTACCAGCTGGTCTTAGGCAAATTCGCTCAGGGCCTGGCTTTTATTTCTGATAACATTTTGAAATGTAGAGGGAATGCTATTGCAAAAGGAAGAAAAGAGATCTGGGTGTGTTTTTTAAAAATATTTTTATTGATTTCAGGGAGGAATGGAAAGGGAGGGAGAGATGGAAACGTCAATGATGAGAGAGAATCATTGATTGCATGCCCCCTGCAGACACCACACTGGGGGGTCAAGCCCACAACCCAGGCATGTGCCCTGACTGGGAATCCAACTGTGACCTCTTGGTGCATAGGTTGATGCTCAACCACTGAGCCACGCCAGCCAGGCTGGGTGTTTTTAAGAGAAGTTAAAAGTAAATAGTTTGACCTAACAAGTTAATTAGTTCTGAATGAGTAAAAAGAGACAAACTGGAAACAAGGGAAGCTGTAGAGGTTAGTGGAAAAGGAATATTGAGAAATTTTATGTAGAAATGCTAGAACCTAATCATGGGGATATGCTTACACCCTAGCCCAACAAAGACTACTAACTATATTAATTCAAATGAAGCTGAAGTAGCTATGAAAACATGGCCCTCTATAACTGCTGCTGAGGCACAGGAAATTTACTTATAATACTCTTACTGTCTTTCTGTTCTAAGAAATTTTTAGATGGTAATTTCAATATACAGCATTGGGTTCTTACAGCCTTATCCCCAAATACACTTCATGATTACAGTTCCAAATTGCACAACCAGCAGGAATCAGATTAATAATGAATGGCCCTTGAGTGTTTCCAATGGGGAATGAGTGGACCATTGCAAATGGAAACCTACTTCATGAGCAGATTGTGAAAAATGAAGAGGTGTATAGTGTGCCCTCAAACTATAAGCAAATGTTGAAAAATACAGAGAAATGAGACAGACACCAAAATTTGGATCATGATAGCTTATACGTTAGGAATGATCCAAAATGTTTTTCTTGTTTGATTTTTAAAATCCTAACCCAAGGGTATTGTTTCCATTGAATTTTAGAAAGACTAGAAGGGAGATAAGAGGGAGGGGAGGAGGGAGAAAAAGAGAGAGAGATGATTGGCTGCCTCCTGCACACATCTTGATTGGGAACAGGGATTGAACCTGCAACCAAGACACATGACATTGACCAGGAACTGAAGACCAATACTCTAATCACTTAGCGACACTGGTCAGGGACAAAGTCTTTTTCTTAATGAAGACCTGTGGAACCTGACTGGCTCCCATTTACCTGCTTTTCACTTTTGAGAAAATTTGACCTTGACTTCCATCCAAGGTTGCAGTCTTGCCCTATCCCCAATGGTCAATTGTTCAGCTGGATAAACTAAGACTTCTTAGCGATGAGCCTTTCTAGCACCATGGGACCACATTTCCAACCAAAAGGTTGGTAATCAATGAATCATTCCATTTGATTTATGACCCAAAGGTGTAGGTGTGGATGAAAATGGGGCCACATACTAAAGTTGACAAGCTCAGAGGAGGCCTGCATAGTATGATTTGCAAAATCAGAGACCTTAAGTAACCACATAGGATGGCCTGAAATTACAAATTTCTAACTAGAAGTGAGTCATGGTGCGTAATTATGTTTTAGGTATTTTTTCCTGACAAAGCTGAATCTTTATGTTAACTGAAGATGTCTATTGTCTTTTTGCATTCGTGATAACTTACGTTTGGGGTATCAGGAAAAGTTTTTCTTTTTTTTTTTTTTGGACCCTCACTGCACCAGAGGAGAAGCCACAGCACCCCTCATTGTTATTGTCATCATGTTAAGTGTTAACTGCTAACTATCATCTATCAACCAGTGTAAAAGAAGTATGTGTCTGTTTTACTTTTTATCCAATCTCAGAGATTTCCCTGCTTTGCTTTCTCCCACCTCCTTAATGTATCTCCAATGGATTTTATTTAATCCAAATTATGCCTGCTGCTGTGATTGTAATGTATAACATAAGGTGCAAAACTGCCACGTTTCATTGAGATTTTTCTTCCTGGCAATTGTCCTTAGTTGGACTCAATAAACCCATAAAAATCCTCTTCTGATTTAAATTCCCAGCTTCTTATCAAGATTTGGCCTTTATGGTAACCTGTCCTCACTCTGCAACTATCCACAGGCCTGTCAGGAGTTGCCTCATCAGACAAAAGACACTCTTATTGCCCGTATCACTCAGAAAATTTCAAGCATTTAAACTGCTCTATTCTAAGAACCAGGAAATATCTTTCTATGACATCAGTTGAGGCTTTTTGAGGTGAGATCATTTGCCCAGAGTCACACGGCCTGCAAGAGGACTCAACCATGCCATGTAATTTCTATTGGCACTTGACACCTATGCTCCTCCCGTTCCTATGTTTCCTCCTATATCAGAGGGGCTGAAAGATTAAATAGGACCTTTCCCACTTCTAATGATTGAGAATCCAGGTGTGAATTCATTTCAGCCTCTGAGATGCACTTGTGTATAGTTTGGACTCTGGAAGGGAGAAGGGGCTGTGATTCCTGCTCCTGGTGGGTGGGCTCTGCAGACAGAGCTTTATGTGAAGAAGCAGGTGCTTCTTTAGCTCGGAGTGGGGCTGTGGCAGTGGGACCTTGAAACCGGACTTCCTGTGTCAACACCCTAAATTCCATTTTTCTGGCCCTTCATTGGTTTTGCAAGCACCTAATTCTCTGTGCTAAAGACCTTTCTGCACAAATGTTAATGCCTGGTTTACTTGTAATAGACCAAAATTGGATCAACACAAATGTCCATGAATGGGTGAATAGATAAACAAATTTGGTGCATCCTACAATGGAACAGACCTGAGAGATTAAAAAGGAAAGAACTATTTCAAGATAATTGTGTTGATTCAAGAAGGCAAAATTCGCCCAAAATTACATATTATATGGTTCAAATTATGAAAATTACAGAAAATGCAAACGCTCTATAATGACAGAAAGCACATAAGCGTTTTCTTAACGCTATTGGAGGGAGTGGGAGAGCGACAGAGTGAGGAGATTTTAAGAGGGCCTGAGGAGGCTTTAAGAGTGAAGAACCTGTTCATTTTCTTCATTGTAACAACTTCTCTGGTGCATGTATCTGGCAAAGCTTAATGAATTGTATACCTTCAATATGTTAAGTTTTATTATATGTCAACTAAATCTCAGTAAAGATGTTAAAATTTAAATATACACATATGAAATATGACTTAAAGTGTAAGTTGAATAGAAAATTCAAAACTGTAACATGACTTTTTTCTTGCACATTTTTCAGCTTATCCATTAAAGGGGGGTGACGTATTCCACAGCCTGCAGCCTGCTCAGGTATCTGCCGACCCCACCTCAGCAGCACCCACAGCCCAGCGGGGTCCAACCTCACCAGCATTACTAAGTCCACATTCCTTCTCACTCTTCACACTGCCCACACTGGACTTTGAAAGCTCCTCCATCCAGCCAGGCACCTGCCCACCAAAGTCCAATCCTCTGTAGGCAGCTCTTCCCCACCACCCACTGCCTAAAGGGTGAATGGCCACTCATGCTTCAGGTCTTAGCCAGGAAGCCACTTTCTGTGAAGTGCTCCTTGGGATCCCCAGATAAGCTGAGACTAAAGTACATACAACTCTTTCTTCATGGTCCTTCTCTGGATTATAATTAACTCCTTAGTGCTGTGAGTTCTCTGAGAGCCTGTCTTTCTTATAAGGTAATCTCCATGAGCACAAATCCCACCTATGTCCTGTTCTCTGAGTTCCCAGGGCCCATCCCAGGCCTGACACATCACAGATTCTCAGTAAAGACTCATTAAATGTATGAGGAAAACCACATAATGGAAGTCTGTCACCTGTGTGACACTAGTGTTCCTAATAGGCACGAAGGCATTGGTGTCAGCATGCGAGGAGGCCAAAAGTGTCTGGGGATGATCCAGGGATGGGTTTTCCCCCCCTCATACAATCAGGGGGGCGGGAGACAGAACCAACTAACAGTGAAGAGTCAGACCTTCCTTCATTCCCACAAAATCACAGCCCTCCCCATTTCCACCTTGTGAGTGATGTTTCTTATTCCTGGGGCCTGGACAGCAGCCTGTGTTCTTTGACTTCTCACAGACCCCTGACCTGGCAGACACTCTGGATCTTCCACCCCAGGTAGAGGTACTACCATGGGAAAAGAGAGATCACACTGACCTCAAAGGATTCAGGGGATTACTCCCAAACCCAAGGTTCCTGGTCTGTGGGACACCTACTTGTAGTCCCTGAACATCTCACCCACCCATGATGTCCTCAGGATCAAAGGGAACGTTCTCAGCAGGATGGGACAGGAGAATCCAGGATCTGGGTTTGCTTCCATCTCAGAGGTGCTGAGGGTCCCATAGGGGACTTCCTTTCCCTAACAGATGAGCCCACAGAGTCCCCGTGGTTGACACTCCATGTGGAGCCACTCCAGATGCTGGGCCCTGTGGGGAGGCCTAGAGCAGATGACAGAGAGGGACACAGGGGACTGGATGCAACATCCCAATGCTATGATGGAGACACACAGTGTATTTGGGGGATCAGCCCTTCAGTTTGGCACACTCTACTAAAAGCCTCAGAAGATACATCACCAGACACTGTTCTTGAAACCTTTGGGACACAGAGCTCCTCCTGAAACAGCATATCCACCAGAGGGGGCAGTTCTTATGACACCAGACTCATAATACTCTGGCACCTGGCCCCTCTGAGATATAAGCAACCCCAGATCTTATCCTCTTGCTGGGCTCACCCTGGTCTGGGATGGAGTCAGGAGGCATGAAATCCACAGTGACTGGGACCCAACTGACTGGCCTTTGAGCTTGAAGCCCAGGGCCTACAGCTGCCCAGGTGTCAGGATCACCTCCTTCCCTCTGGTCAGCATCCCTGGTGCAGCACCTGACATTGGCTGCAGGTCTACTCCCGCTCTCCAGGGGTGACATTTAGAAACACAGACAACACAGGGAATTAACACATGAATCTGGCTTTGCCTAAGGAGCTGGAGAAGGAGCCTGATTTCCATTCCTTGCTCCCAGAGGTGCTTTTGAACCCCACCCTTGTGCCTGCTCTATCCCACCTGCCACTTCTAGGGCCTGTGAATAAAAAGGGGGGCTTTAAAATAAGCCTGAAAAGCCCAGAGGGTCACATGGCAGGCCTGACAAGCTCAGTGACGCACAGTGTGGTCTGATCACAAATGCCTAACTGGGCAGGTGATGGCAGGTAGACATGTCACAGGCACACAGCTTCCTTAGCAAATGTCAGTCTTTACGTTAAGTGAGCCCTTTCCCTGTTCATATGCATCTGGGATAACATACCTTTGACACATCAGAGTAGTTGTTTTTTTGCAAGATGATTTGAAGGCACAGACTCTGGGACCAGCATATGAGACAACATACTTCTTATGTTACCTGGTTCCTTGCATAACCTCCCTATGTGCTGTAAATATTAATTATCCTGGACCAATCAAAGTGAAGAAGAAAAAAATATGTGTTTCTGGATTTTGCCTTTTATCAATTCTAGAGATTTCTTCGCCTCCTAATGGATTTCACACAACTTTTTCCATTTTCTTTTTTTATTATAAAGTATAAAATAAGTTGCACAACTGCCATTCTCAGTATTTGAGATCTTGTTCCAGGCATATGACGTTAGCTTGGTTCAAATAAACTCATAAAAATCTTCACAGCTTGGCAAGTTTCTTACTTTATCAGGGCCTAAGAGCACCTGCTTTCTCAGGGGTCTATTTGCTGCTCCCCAAGCCATGCCTGGCACCAGCCATGAACAAGGTGGGGTAAGGAAATGAAACTCCCCCAGGCAGGGGACAGACACTACCCCTCAAAGGTCAGGGAGCACAAGGACAGGCTCAGCCAACAGAGGGAGAGTCTCCCAGAAACTAGCCCCTGAATACCAGGGAGCTCACAGCAACCTGGCCTCCCACCACAGCGCTCTCTCCCTAGGGCACACAGGACACCTTCCCATTCACACACAGGAACTGCAGGTCCTTCTGAGACTCCTGGTCCTGAGACCCATCCTGGGTCTCTGTCCTTGGAAGCAAAGGCCAGGATGGTGACAACCTGAGATACAGGCAGGGAACACTCAGCTGTCACCACCCAGCTTGACCCCTTTTAACCCCCCCAGTCACCTCTGTGGCCTTGCTGCTGGGAGGAAATCCAACCTTCCCAGCCCATTTGAGAACACGGGGAAGACCAGGTTCCCAGCTGGGTGCTGGTGTCATAAACAGAAATAATCCCCAGGTTTGGGGCCTGTGGGGCTCCCTGTGCAGACCCAAGGCCAAGACACAGCACAGGCCAATGCTTGGTCATCCTCTCAGGGGGTACGTGCCCCCATCAGACTTGCTGTTGCAAGTGGGCTCCACAGGCCAGTAAGACCCACTTCCCTGAGAGATTGTCAGATGTAGAGTCTCTGATCCACCGCACACCTGCTGAGTCAGAATCTGCATTTTAACAGGATCTGGAGACCCTCCCTGGGCCCAGGAGAGGGGGAGAAGCTGCCCTAACACCATATCACCAGATCGCATCCAAATTAGCAGGACAGCTGCTGATTCAGCATCTAAGGTGTCACCTGGGCATCGCAATCTTTACAAAGTTCCACAGGTGATCTGATGCACAGTGGTAGTGACATCCCTGTGACAAAATTTCCTGAGGTGGCCCCAGAGCTCCTGCTCTGAAGGGAAAAGTCAAATGTGCAAGAGAGAAGTCTGTGGGGGAGGCTACTGTGCACCTGACTGGGAGCCGTGGGGAATGCCCTCGACCTGGGTGCCCCAGGCAGGTGCTTTTCCAAACAGAGCATGTGAGTGTGTGTGTGTTCAGATACCTCAGCAGTTCCAAGGGAACCAAAATAAAGAGGGATGGTAAACTGGAAGGAGGAGAAAAGGGTGGCACAAATGAGGGGAGGAGGAGGTGGGTCCTTGGCACAAACTCCGCCCTGGTCCATGTGACCAGGTAAGTGATATTGCACCAGGAGGAGGCCCAGTGCACAGTGAAGAGGGACAGCAGATCCCATCAGTTTGTTCAGCGGTGCCTTTGAGCTTTCCTGAAAACACGCTCTTCTCACAAAGGGAGGGACAGTGCAGGCAGCAGACTCCATGGAGTCACTCTCAGCCCCTATCCGCAGAGGACCTGTCCCATGGCAGGGACTCCTGCTGGCTGGTAAGGAAGAACAATCCCTGGGGGTGGACTGAAGAAGGAAAGATGGGGACTTGCTGGGGTCTCCTGTGGAGGACAGTGCTGTGAGAGTGGAGGAGATCGCTCTGTGTGGACCTGAGGGGAGAGGACAGGAGAGCAGAGTAGGATGGGTAAGGGAGATGGGTAACAGGTAACAGGGGAATCTCATGATCTGGAAGTCGAGTGGGGCAGGGAAACTTCAATTGCTGTTACATCCTACGTAATTCATCACTGAGTATTGAATTTTGAAAACTGACCATAATAATACCAATTTATGTCAGGTGGCACCAGAAAAAACTTAACCAGGGGTGCTAAACACTGACCTTACCACCAGCCTCAGGAGAAATACACGCCAGGCGGTGCAGGACTCTGGCTGGTGAGCACTCATTCACCCACATTCATTCACCCACAGGTGTTTGCAGCCTGTTGCAGGCACTGGGGATGCAAGATCTGACAAGCCCCTGTCCCCATGGAGCTCACGTTCTATGGGTAGAGAGAGATAAGAAAATATCTACATGTGATGTCAGGCACCCACAAGTGTTATAAAAGAACAGAGCAGAGACAGATCAGAAAGTGATTAACAGAAAGTCTTTAGGGAAGTGTTCCATGAAGGTGCCTCCCATGGACACCCCTAAGTGTCACCAGGGGTCTGAGGGCAGTGAGTGGTTGAGCCAAACAGACACCTGGACAAGAGACTGCGAAACAGAAAAAGCAACCGGTTCACAGGTGCTGAAGTATTGGTGGTCATGCTGTTGACCTTGACCGCCAGGAGATACACACACACACACACAAACACCAAGGCTGAGAGATGAGGACACCTGTTCCAAATCCAGGGCCTCATCTCTCCATCCCAATATAGAGCTCCAAATATTTATCAATTTCTCTCTTCCCTCCTAGTTTCACTCTTAAATTACTGGAGCCTGCCCACCACTTCCCAACTGGCTATTGTGTCAACCTATTCTGCCGAAGGGAAGAATGTGATACTACGCATCCGCAACAAGCCTCCTAATGCTATAGACTTCAAGTGGTATAGGGGGGAAGGGGCAAACTCCAATTTTTATATTGGAAGTTTTACATGGAAGAACAGACTTTATGTCAAAGGGAAAGTATACACCGGTCGAGAACATATAAACTCGGATGGATCCTTGTACATAAGGAAGGTCACTATGAAGGACACAGGAACCTACACTGTAATAGTCCGCCTTCGAGACTCAAAAAAAGAAATAGGATTTGGACGGCTCGATGTATACCGTGAGAGATTGCTATCTGACCTCTGGGTGTTGGGTGGGTGAAATTCACTTCACACACAGGACTGACAGCACTGGACTCTCCTCCATTCCTCTCTGTCTCACATTCCAAGATGGGTTTGGGCATTAAGTGCAGGACACACACAGTGGAAACAAACTTTCTGAGGTCAGAGTTCTCTTCCTGGATTCCCTCCCTGCAGATATTCACCACAGAGAGAAGGGCCGGTCTGATGGGAGTCGCTCAGCAGAGGGAGACCAGTCTCAGTCCAGGTCCCTGCACCCCTCCCCATGACTATGATCCTGAGAAAGACCCTGCAGGGCTAGGCCAGGGCTCATCCTGAGGGGCCCCCTGCAATCCTAATAAAGAGCTCAGCTTCGGCAGCCCCTCCCAGACCCCCTACCCCAGGGGGATCCTGTGTCAGGTTGCTGTGGTTAACCTCCTGGGAAGGGCAGAGTGGGTGCAATGGTTTCCAGGTGTCTGAGTCACAAGGCTTTTGAGCGCTCACCAGCCAGAGCTCAGCCCCATGAGCCACAACTGGAAAGGGGTGGTCCTTCACCTGAGACTGTGTATGGATAACACAGATGGACAAGGTGACCAGGCCATTTGTGAACTACACTGAAAAATTTAGGAGTCCAGAGAAAGGCCAGAAACACAGGGAACAAAAAGGAGAAAAGATGCTCCTGGCAGCTACTCGTCCACCAGGGATCAGCCCAGGAGACTCTCTCTTGGAGTTGATCGATAACAGATGCCCCTCATTTGAGCAGCGCCCCTGTACCAATGTTTAGTCAGATACTGTGAATATTTTATTGTTAATACACTGACACCCTGGCAGTCAAATGTTCATCGTACTTCATTGAGAGGAAACCGAGGCACAGGGGGATAGAGTCACTAAAGCAGAGCCACCCAGACCATGAGAGTCACTCAAGGTCTGTCTACAGCCATAATCCCATCCTCTCCTCCATCCCAGAGGGATCCCTAAAGCAAACATTGGTTTAGATGTTCCCTTAGGCATCCCCAGCTCAGAGAGAGAGAGAGAAATCTTGGTCTGAGAAATAACACCAAATGGAGAATTAATTTGTTTCTACACTAGAACCAAATTAACTGCAGTAATCATCAGTCAGTGCTGGGGACACCCAGATCTTCCCCTCAGGTGGCTGATCCACCCCTCCCTGCACTGGAGTTGAAACCACTGATTTGTTTCCTGATGTGTTGGTATCACTCCCACTGGATATAAAGGAAAGGACTTTGCCTGCTCACTCCTCATTTTACACTTGTAACCAGGTAAGGTATCAAGATGTAACACACTTTTTTTTTATGAATTAGGAAGAAATAAATGGTTTCTGAAGGAAAGAATGATCTAAAACCTCTTCAGAGGCTGAAACCTGAATGCAGAGTCCTTGAAACTCTGGCCACATGGGAAAGGCTCCCTGTCACTCCAGGGTTGAGACCCATGTTTCAGACCCTTTGCTGTGCTCTAGAGAAATAGTCCTTCCTGCTATTACTCTTAGGCCCTGGGGTATTAAGAGTAATTTTTACATATGGGAAAATTTTAAGATATTTCCAAATTTCTATCTCAGAACCACCAAACACAAACGGTCCACAAGGACCAGAATGTCAGCAATCCATGCTCCCATCTTGCTGTCCATCACCCTTTCTGCATCTGCACAAGCCTCCCCTGACCTCAGTACAGGGAAGTTGACTGTAATGACCAAGGGCAAAGCATATGTTTCTGCTGCCACAGTCAGCTCCTATTTGTCCCTTCACTCTTTTCTAGCTCATTCCTTCGGTTCTGCTCTATCATTTATTGGCTCATTGGTTCATGTTAGTCATACTCACCTCGGAAGACCTGACCCCACTCTTAGACCCAGGGTCTGAGTAGTCAACTGACCACACACTTGATCCTGGTCCCCATGTTTTATTTCTGCTCCAGTCTGAGTCTCTAAGATGTCCTGGGATATGGTCCCTCTTAGAAACACACCTCAGCTGGGCATTGAAGATCTGTGCAGCTAGAAAAAATTGAAGTCAGCTGGTCAGTGAAGAAGTAGGAGAGGTGTGGGAGGATGGGGGGAGTGGTGTCTCTAACTCTAGGTCCTCTGTTGTTCCACAACAAAATCCTGCTATTCTATTGAATGGTGCTCTTCATTTGTTTGCATGTGGATATTGCTGTTCAACACTATTTGTTGAAAGACTGTCCTTTCTCCATTGTACAGTCTTGGGTCCTGAGAAAGGCTGTGCTTTATCACAGACATAGAGGATTTAAGTGCTCTGAGGGCTCAGATCCCCAGGCATTTGTCTTATGATACATAGACCTGCCTTATTCTTTTAAGTTGGCTGAGAGGTGAGAGGTGCCAAGTCTGATTGAAGAACCCGTGGAGGATTCAAGTGTCCCACAGAGGGCAGTGTTCTTCCGTTACCTGCCCAGTGGAGTTACCCACACCCAATATCACAAGCATCAGCTTCGAGAGTTTTGATTTATATTTTTCTAATGATAGTGATGTTTAGCATCTTTTCCTGGGCTTACTGACGAATGTGTATATCTTCTCTGGAGAAATGTGTATTCAAGAGGTTTACCCATTTTAAAATCAGGTTATTTGGTGTTGCTGTTGTTGAGTTGTAAGACATCTTTATATATTCCAGATATTAAGCCCTCATCCTATTATTGATTTGCAAAGTATTTTATACCATTCCCCAGATCACGTTTCACTCTGTTGATTGTGTCCTAGGATGAACAGAAGTTTTCCATTTTGACAAAAATCTAAATTATCTAATATTTTCTGGTCTAAGTTTCTAGTGTCATATTCAAGAAATAATTGCCAAATCCAATGTCATACTGCTTACCCCTATGTTTTCTTCTAAGAGTTTTGTAATTTTATTTCTTACCTTTAGGATTCAATCCATTTTGACTGAATTATTGTGTATGGTATAAGCAATGGTCCCCTTTATTGGTTTGCATGTAAACATTGCTGTTCAACAGCATTTGTTTAAAAGACTGTCCTTTCTCCATTGAACAGTCTTGGCTCCTTTATCAAAACCATTTGATTGTGTCTTTTGACAAATAGTCTTTATGCCAGTGTCACACTATTTTGGTTACTTTCCCTTTGTAGTAAGATTTGAAATTAGTAACCGTGAGCCTCCAATTTCAATTCATCCTTTTTAAGGTTGTTGAAAACATTTGGGATCCATTGAAATTCCACATAAATTCTGAGATGGGTTTTTTTATTGTGAAAAAAGTAATTGGGATTTTGATAGGGATTGTTTCAAATATGTAGATAGTTGGTGGTCTTGGAATCAATGAACATGGATGTCTTTCCAGGAATTTGTTTCTTCTTTACTTTCAGAAATGTTTGGTAGTTTTCAGTGTATTCTTCTTTCACCATATTATGTTTAATCCTAAGTGTTCTAGTCTTTTTGATGCCATTGTAAACGGAATTGTTTTCTTTATTTTATTTGAGGATTGTTCATTTTTGTTTAATAAATGGAAATGATGCTGGGTCTTGATTTTGTCTCTGGCAATTTCACCTTTTTTATTAGTTTTAATAGTAGTTTTAGGTATGTACGTGGTGAAATCTTTAGGGTGTTCTACAATAAGATTACGTCGTCTTTTTAAAAAGCTATTTTCTTATTCCTCTCTAAATTGGATATCTCTTACCTCATATTCTTGCCTGATATTTCTGACTAGATGAATTAGGGGAAAAACAGCATCCTCGTCTTATTCATTCTCTTAGTACTATTTTCAGAGGTTCTCCGTGTAGTAATGTGTTAGCTGTCGAATTTCATATGTGGCCTTTACCATATTAAGTAATTTCCTCCTATTCCTACAGTTCCCGTCTTTTAAAATTATAACCACTTCTCTTTAGTGATTTATTTCACCATTATATGCAATCAGCAGGCCTGGAAATAAAGTCCTGTTCAGACTGAGGAATCCTATATATAAAACTTCTCCAGGTCCAAGGTCATAAAGACTGGGTTGTGCCATCTTTATTGCCTAATGAGTTATTTAACAATAGTTAAATGCCCTTTCACTTTCTGTAAAGTCCCCTTGGCCCCAGTAGTGGACAGGCCAGAAGTGGTAAGATTGCCTTTCCCAACATACACGGAATTTTTAAGTAAAAAAAAACTTCTAGGAAAGGGTCAATAAAAGCTCATGAGAGGAAAATTCCACCTTATGGTGAAGTTATAGGGCATGTAGGCTGCGAATGGGGTTCTCTGTGTTGATACTACAAAGATGTCTGTGGGAACAGGTCAGAAGTGATCTAGGTTCAGAGAGGAGGTGCAGCCCTCTCCCTACACATTATCACCTGAATAAAGACAATTGTCCTTCTGCAGAGATCGGAACCATCTTCTGGTGACCTTACAGAGCTCACAGTGGACTCTAGGTGGCTAAGATGTCTGAGGAGGCAACATGGCCCAGGTCCCAAGCTCACTTTCAATTAGCCATGCCCTCTGTTTCTCCACAGAGCCGGTGAGAGTGCCCACACTCCTAGCCAGCAACACAACAGTCACGGAGCATAAGGATGCCGTAGTCATGACCTGCTACACAGATGCAGTCTCCACCCAGTGGTTCTTCAATGGCATGGATCTGCAGCTGATGGAGTGGATGCAGCTGTCCTGGAACAACAGAATTCTCACCATAGACCCTGTCAGGAAGAAGGATGCTGGGAGTTACCAGTGTGAAGTGTCCAACCCCATCAGTTCTGCTGATAGTGAACCGGTTGACCTGGATGTAAAATAGTAGTGACCCTCCTCCCTTCTTCTATGTTATTAAACTGAATAAAATTTTTGAACCATTAAATAGATATATTGTAAGGGTGGAAAGTCCTTTGAAAACTTGCATTGAGTCAATAAATGCTCAAAAAATGAGCTGACGTTGTCATTATTGTTGACTTAAGGTGATATTCTATACCAGATCCCACCTCTGTGTGATCTAAGTTGGACCATCTCCACAGTGGAGGGGAAACCGAGTCTTTCAAGAGAATGGCAGTGGTTGTGTGATTACCCTGGGTGCACGTGATGAGTTTGCATAAATACAAATTCTGTCCCTTCTCCAAGGGGACATGTGGTAGATGCCCAGCCACAGTTGTTGGCAATGGGAATGGACAGGAGGACACCCATGTGGGTAACAACACTGATCTTTTTTCACCCTGTTTGACTTACTTCAAAAAATTTCTTAAGTCTTTTTGAGTATTCTTATTTGTATGGCTATAGACTTATTTGCATAAACTCAATAGGATTCTGTCTTCCTTGTTAATAGGGTATAATTGGAAACCTTAGTAATACAACCAAGTCTTTGGCTAAAATGTCCTAGTTCAGACTGATACCCACAGAATTAGAAATGACCTCACCTTTTATGAAGCTAAGTTTGACCTGTGGGGCCTTTTGGAATCTCTTGGAGATGAGGTCATGACCTAAAGCTAGAGGGTGAGGCTTCCTAACTTCAAGCGACTGTTAAAAGTCCCATATTCGGTTTCATGGAAAAACCTGCATCAGAGAAAACTATGTGGTGAATGTCAGTTCCTCTGCACTTAGGTCACTAATCAGGCCAAATCCAGCAACACCAGCCATGTTGTAGGATGGAGAATACTCTTCATCCTTGGAGATAACCTGTGGTCAAAAGGAAGGTGACTGTAGAGAGTAATGTAATGTCTCCATGGAGAACTCCAGAAGCACAGCCTTCTGGGAGATAAGATCCTGACTGTGTTCAGGAACTCTCAGCTACTTTGTTTATAAATGGCTGGGAAATTGCACCTCTTCATAAATTTCTGGAAATGATAAAGATGTAGAGTGGGTCTTGGCTAAAAGAGATTTAGTTGTGTTACCCTCCGCTGTGCAGAAAGCAGTTTTGTTCTGAACTAGAGGCCTTAGTGTTCCCTCAGAGTCACCAACCTTTACAAAGGTTCTTCCTGACAACATGCCTTTGTCTTCCATCCTTAGACCATTTATTTTGTAAATGTAATTGTAATTAGTAATTGCAGAGTCTTTCTCTGCACTTTTGAAATATACACAAGTCTCCTCAAAAATTTCTTGCCAGTGTTTTGACCCAGAGAATATCTGTCTCAAGGGCCTGGCCCCATCCCTTTGAAATTTAATCTTCCTGGTGTCCCTGTGTCCCAGTCTCTGAGGGGGAGTAGGAGCCTAACTTGGGTGGGGAACCTTTACAACAAAGATGTGAAAAACCTCCTGTCAGGATTTCAGGAAATGTTTTACATTTCCTTTCTGTAAAGCCAATTAGAAAACACAGATGATTATAATTCCTTATTATTTCTTAAAATCTCCCCAGCCTTTTCTTTCAGGGGTGTTGAGTGTCATCTCACTGCCTTATTGCATGGTTCTGAATAATGTCTTTCTTGCCTCTTTAAATTTGTTGGACACATGTTTTACTTTGTCATCATCTACCTGTAACTAGCTGATTCTGTCATTTTGCTCACAGTGTCAATCTTTATGTAATTTTCAAATCTTCCAATTTCTTTCCTTATCAGGCTAAAATTCTCCAAATAAAGGTCTCCAATTTTCCTGACTCCCTTCTGACTTGGCATCCACGGCAGCATCTGACGTGACTTCTTCGATGCTTTTGAGGCTTCAGTTTGCCTCGGGATGCCCTTTGCACCAGAATCTGAGAAGACATGCAGGCCTGAATGGGCACACATCCACAGGGACCAAACGATCAACAGTGTTCACATTCATTTTCACTGCACCTTCAAGGAACAAGATCACAGAGATTTTAACAAATATTCTGTCTTGATCCTTAGAAACTCTAGTAAACATGCTGGTCCCTGACTTGTCAGCCACCCACAGGCTGTCACTAAAAGATGCTGTTTTGTGTACTCCATGACCTGGAGCTCAGGCCAGACTGGAGTCCTCATACTTGTTTTCTTCTTTGGTGTTACAATCTCCAGGTGCCTGTTCTTAGAGAATCCACATCCAGAACCTGGGAAATTGAAATAAATCTTTCCTGTGCCTTGTGGGTTTTGGGTATTTAGTTATACTCCTTTGACACCTAGCCAGAGGTGGATTGTGGGTAAGCAGGAGTGGACATAGAGGGGAGGTGTTGAGTGATAGTATCTGTTCAGAGCCAGGATGGTAAATTGTAAGGCCTGGGGGCTTGGGAGATGTTAGGCTTTATATGAGGTCAAGGGAACCTAAAGGTGCCCTGCAGGTGGTCTCTTTTGGGGAAGGCTCTGGATTGGGATGAGGGATAGGAGTTAGGGTCTGCATTCTACCTGTTGAGGGAGAAGCCACTGGAGCTGGTTTAGTGAAGTGGGAGTGCCATTCTCCCAAACTTGGATAGGTGAGAGGGGTGAGAAACAGGATTGGGGGAAAGGATAAGGTTCTTGAAGATTCATATTAGTGTCCTGACATTGGGACAAGAGGGAGCAACAGATATACTGGCTGGCAGGAGTTACAGAATAGACAACATAAGAAACAAGAGGGAAAAGCAGATGAGCATCTTGTAGGGAGTTAGGAGTCTGAAGAGTGAGGAGGGATGGGGACACCATGAATGCAGAATATGAGCCTAAGGAATTTGTTATTTGAGCCAGGAAATTAGTCGAAGTCCAGGGTAGTCAGACTATAACAGGGGTTGGCATAGAGCCTGGGGAAAGTGGGGAATGCAGGGCAGGCTTGAGGCCAAGGACCAAACTGAGGGCCATCCTCCAGCTCCAACCCAGTAGAGATGTGTGTAATTGGCTCTCAAAGCAGTTACCACATGGCCTGGGAGAGCCATGAAAGGCCAATCTCACCCCTACATACCAAGACGTGCCTCAGCTGAGTAAACAGGTTAGCCATGTCCCAGGGATTTGTGTGGCAGTGAGTAAGTCAATGGCTGATAGTATGTGTGTGTTGAGCGAGAAGGAATTGAGGGCTGGCATGAACTTGGAGTGTGTGGAGCATTTTCCTTCTTTGTTGACTAGTCAGAGTAACTTTCTGTGATTTCACAGGTAAGAGTTCTGTGGTAGGTCACAGGGATGGAGTGGTAGGTACCCATGGTGGCCACCTGTCCTTGTCTAATCAATGATGTGTCACTTCCATTTGTGATGGATGATTCTCTCCTCACCTGAACTTATGATGGTGGGTGTGGTCGAACCAAGGTTATGATGAGCAGTTCTGCCTACCTGGTCACATTACAGCCCACGTTCAGACTCTCCATCTATCCTCAGGCTTAGAAGCCTGTTGGGAGCTGTTGTTTTATTGCTGTAGAAGATATGGCCTTACTCACAACCCTAGGAGTCTGCATGTAATTATTTTATTAGGTCTCACCAGAGGTTTCACAAAGCACCTTTTATTCTTCTAACTTCAATTAGCAACTTGTCCTTTTCTCTGCAGGATACATCCAGCATGGCCCAGACTAGTGGAGCCATAGATGTGGCAGATCCCTGAATGGTCACAGATGTGAATGGCCCTATGGCTCATGCTTTACATAAACTGCTGATCACAAGAGTTCATCCTGTCTCTGGTGTCACTGTCGTTGCTGATGTCATTGTCATAGAGCATCAACATTAGCAGGCATCACTTC
The DNA here is from genome assembly GCF_963455305.1 of Plecotus auritus. Classification (NCBI taxonomy): domain Eukaryota; kingdom Metazoa; phylum Chordata; class Mammalia; order Chiroptera; family Vespertilionidae; genus Plecotus; species Plecotus auritus. The sequence continues at coordinate 17,933,137 of NC_137785.1, forward strand.
CACCCTTTGGAGCACACGTGTCTTCCTAAGGCATTTAAAAACTTACAGCTTTGTTCATCTTTAGCAGGAAAGCCTCTAGTTCTCACCATTTTTATGACTTGAGTTTGGCATTAAATTCACTTGGAGAACGAACACATCCATTGGCCCTGATAGGGAGGGCTGGCTTCATGGGCTAGTAATTTGTGCTGCCACTTAGAAGGCCTATGGTAGGTTTAATAGATTGCTTTTGTCATCCTGAAATTCTTAATTTGAACAAAGAACCCAGAACTTTCACATGACTTTTCATAGTTCTGCCCCTAAGCGTGACCATGGGTTGGAAAAATTATGTAATGTGACCATCAGAGGGCAGCACAGCAGCAAGGAACCCTGGAGAAGCTGTGAGGGGATATAGAGAAGGATTTGGCTTTTTCTACTCTATTTATGTCATTACAAGTGTCTAATGAACAGGACCATCCCATGCCCACCTCTGTAGCTTAAAGAAGAAAGGTTATCTGTCTTGATATGCTGCGGAGATTCAAATTTAAAGAAATCTCAGGTAGTTGGCTCAAATGTGAATGGAATTAAGTAGACACAATACGCCTACACTAAATATTGGTCTTTAGAAAAGTACTGGAGAGAGAGAGAGAGAGAGAGAGAGAGAGAGAGAGAGAGAGAGAGAGAGAGAGAGAGAGAGAAAGATCTGTCCTAGAAGCCCAAACGACATGGCTCTTTGACCAAATGATATATAATGGGCACTGGCATGTTCTTTGTATTGGTTTTGTTACTTTTTTTATATCAGGAATATAAAATTAAAATAACTGGTGATAGAAATAAAATAAAATAATATAAAATGAAAAAGAAAAAAATTACAGTTCTCTTTTCATTAACCAGAACATAAGTGGTCTGCCTTCCTTTTTAAAACAAGTACTACTTATTTAACTGAATTTTTCTGTATTGGGAAGCAGACTAAAGTTGCAGTATCCCAAATGATCTCTAAGGGCAGGACTGGAGAATTGACTTGCTAAAGTATTGCTGTTATTTCCTGGATGAAAAAACTGGGAAATGGACACGCTGCATTGGTCTCAAGCAAGAGTCCCTCTGCAGCCTCTGTAGCCACAGTCCAGGACCCACCAGCTCCATGGCCCTGAGTGTGGGAGAGTCACAACCCACATCGCACACAACCACCTCCCTTCTTCAAAACTCACACTTCAATTCTGTTGTCAGAGATTCCAGGAATTGCTGTCTTCAGCTTCTGAGTTTTTGCTGTTTTTTTTCCAAGGGGTTTAGGAGAGAATGAGTTAAGCCAATCCAGGGTATCTTTCCTAGACATAATTGGGGCACCTCTATTGTAACATGTGCAAAACAAAGATCTTTATCCTTCCCACCTCCCAACCTGATCCTCCCCAAATCGTCCTCTTCTTAGTCAAGGTCAAATCCATCCTTCCAGGAAATCTTGGCTTTATCCTTGCTGCCTCTTTTGCTCTCACAGTAATCTCTAATCCATCAGTACACTTGCAGTCGGTCTACACAGTATAGATAAAACACAAATACTCTGATACAAGCCGCCATTACTCCTACTTGAGGTTATTGTAACAGGCTCCTAACTGGTCTTCCTGCTGCCTCCTTTACCCACTTTATAGCCATCTTCCCAGAGTATGAACTGTGAATCCTTAAGCACAAGGAGAACTTCAATGGCCACACAGAACAAGTGAGATGGAAAATCCCCAACACGGCTCATCTCAGATGTCTCCCTCCTCCTCATCCCTGTCCTCATTGGTCCTTTATTTTACACCTGAGACTCTTCAGCTCTCTGGAACATTTGATCTTTCTGGCTCACCAAACTCAATCTCTTTAACCAGTCTTCCCAGCCCTGCCAAACCTTTCCCCCCACCACCACCTGGGTCCTCCGCAACTGAGAGTCATTGGAGCTTTGGGTCCTCTCCACCATCACAGGCTCTGGAGGGGCTCAGAGACACCAAGACCAACTGCCTGAGGCTGAAAAAGGCTGCTGGAAACTGGAAATGAACCCTTAAAATACACACACTTTATACTTATCACACCTAAAATTTTCTTGTTGAAGCAGGATGTTCTCAAAAGCCTCGGGGTTCTTAAACCCAAATTTTTCCCTTTAAAAATCTTTATTTAATTGTATTTAAAATCACATAACATTAAATTTACCATCATGAACCAATATACTGAACCCATATACAGTTTAGTAGCAATATATATACAGTATATTCTTATTTTGGTAAAAACAAATTTCTAGCACTTTTTCAATAGTGAAACTGAAAACCTATACCCATTGAACAACAATGTCCTATATCCTCCTCCCTCAAGTACCCTGCAGTGACCAACATTCTTTGTTTTTGTAAATTTGAATACTTAAGATACATACAAGTGGGACACACTGTTCCTGTCTTCTTGTGACATGCTTGTTTCATGGAGCATACTATCCAAAATTAACATTTTTATAAGGCTGACTAAGTTACCATTGTATATGTATTTTTTACATTTTTTATGTTACTCTATGAAAAATACAGTTGCTTCCACCTCTTGGCTGTTGTGAATAATTCTGCAATAAAAATGGATGGGGGAACAGGTCAGGCGTCACTCTAGGGTTATGTGGGGTCAGAGAAGAAGTGCAGCCCTCTCCTTACACATTGTCATCTGAACAAAGACAATTCTGCAAGGGCAGGACTATCCCCTGGTGACCTTTACAGAGCTCACTGTCGACTGTGAGTGGCTGATATGTTTCAGAATGTAGCAGGACCCCAAGTCCCAAGCCGACTCTCAATCAGTCCTTGGTCTTTTCACAGAGCCCACAAGAGTGCCCACCTTCCTAGCCAGCAACACCACAGTCACAGAGCATGAGGATGCTGTGGTCCTTACCTGCTACTCAACTGTGATCCTCACCCAGTGGTTCTTCAATAACATGAGTCTGTAAGAGCATGAAGCTGTCCGCAAGAAACAGAACCCTTACCATAGACCCTGTCAGAAGGAAGGATGCTGGGGATAATCAGTGTGACGTCACCAACCTTATCAGTTTCTATGAAAGTGAGCTGCTCAATTTGGATTTGAAATATGAATGACACACCTTCGCTCCTCTATGTTATTAAACTCTGAATAAATGTTTTGCACTGTTGAAACAGATTTGTTGTGAAGGTGGAAAGTCCTTAGAAGACTTGAATTGAGTCAACAAATGTTCAGAATTGTGAAATATTCTGTCATGGAACTCAACAATTCCAGCAAATAAGGAGGTCCGTGTCTCATCAGCCACCTGCAGACCTGCAATGGATGACCCTGTGTCTAGCCCTTTGTGACCTGGGGCTCAGGCCAGACATCAGTGTCCTGAATCTTTTTTCAATGTTTTTACAAACTCCACATGCCTATTCTGAGAGAGTCCACAGATCATGGGAAAAAGGAAATAAATCTCTCCTCTGGGGTGGTAGGCTGAAATTTATGGAGATTCAGTCAGATGTGGCATGTGGGTAAGGAAGATGGGCCTAGATGGGGGCCCTGAAGGGTTAGGTTTGGCTCAGAGTCAAGATGAGAAGTTGTAAAGCCAGGGGAGTATTGGGAAAAGGGGATCTAAGGGTGCCCTACAGGTGGGCTCTTTTGGGAAGGGCTCAGGATGGTGAGTAACAGCATAATGAGGAATATAAATAAGAGACTGACCAATCTTTTGAAGGAAGAGCGACTGGATCTCTGTGGTGGTGTGTGTATGTGGGGTGAGGGGCATTTTCCCAGACTTGGATGGGTGTGTGGGATGAGACACAGGGTTGCAGGAAAGGTTAAGGTTCTTGAAGACTCAGTTCTTGAAGGCAAGCTGAAGCGCCTGATGTACAGTCTGGCAGGAGACATGGGACAGTGGACAGGCTATACAGAGTAAAGGAGAGAAGAAGATGAGCATTTTGTGGGGAGCTAGGAGTCTGGAAAGCAATGAGGAACTGTAGGATGGGGACACCATGAACACAGAAGATTAGCTTAGGGAGTTTGGGGATTTGAGTCAGGAAGGGAGTTGGAGTCGCAGGGTAGTCAGACTAGAACAGGGGTTGGCATGGAGCCTGGAGAAAGTTGGGAATGCAGGGCAGGCTTGGGGGTGAAGACCAAATTGAGGGCCAGAGGTGAGACTGTGCCTTAAGGGAGCCCTGTGCCCTGTACTTAGGCATCTTGGATAACATACTTTTGACCCATCAGAGTAATGTTCTTTGGTAGACCAATGGAAGGAAGAACCTCTGGCACCAGAATAGGAGACCAAAGACCCCTCATGTTGCCTGGTCCCTGCACAGCCTCTCCACGTGATGTAAATTTTAACTCTCCAGACCATCCCATGTAAAAATAATATGTATTTCTCCATTTTGCCTTTTATTCAATTCTGGAGTTTCCCAGATATGCTTTATCTCACCTTTGAATGGATTTCACACAACTTTGTTGTAATCTTCTCCTTTGGTTATCCTATATAATAAAAGGCTAATATGTGAATCAGCCTAACAGCAAAATGACCAGTTGCTATGATGCACACTGAGCACCAGGGGGCAGACGCCCAACAGGAGTTGCCCCCAGCCCGTAGGCCCCGATTGCCCCATGGGGAATGGGAAACCAGCAGTGGGTGGTGGAGGGTGGTGGGGCGGGCTGCCAGCAGCTGGGAAAGATGGTCCTGATAGCAGGCTAGGCCTAGGGACTGTACCCGTGCATGAATTTCATGCACTGAGCCTCTAGTAATGTATAAAATAAGCTGCAAAACTCCCGTTCTTCTCAGGATTTGAGATCTTGCTTTCAGGCATATGAGGTCAGTTTCACTCAAACTCGTGTTTTCGCAGGTTTCTTACTTTGGCAGGACCTGGGAACACTGCTCTCTCAGGAGTCTTTGTGCTGCTCTCCCCACCTCCCCCAAGCCTGGCACCACCCATGGGCAAGGCGGGGTGACCAGACGAACGTCTCCCAGGCCAGAAACAGAGACTGCCCCAAAGATCAATGAGCACAAGGACAGACTCAACAGACAGAAGTAGAGAGAGAGGGTCTCCCTGAAACCATTCCTGGAGGTCCAGGGAGCCCAGAGCCACCTGAGCTCCCACAACAGTCCTCTCTTCTTAGGACACGCAGGATACCTTCCACTTCACACCCAGGAACTGCAGATCCTTCTGAGACTCCTGGTCCTGGGTCTCTGTCCCCAGAAGCAAAGGCCAGGCTGGTGGCAACCTGAGATAGAGGGAGAGGCCCCTCTGCAGTCACCACCCAGCTTGACCCCTTCTAACCCCCATAGTCACCTCTGTGGCCTTCCTGCTGGGAGGAAATCCAACCTTCCCAGAGCATTTGATAACACGGGGAAGACCCGGTGCCCAGCTGGGTGTCTGTGTCACAGAAATAATCAAATAATCCCCAGATTTGGGGCTTGTTGGGCTCTTGGTGTGGTGCAGACAGACCCAAGGCCAAGACACAGCAGAGGCCAATGCTGGGATGAGAGGGTCATCGTCTCAGGGGGCAGGTGCCTCCATTAGCCTTCTGTTGCAAGTGGGCTCCACAGACCAGTAAGATCCCTGAGAGCTCCTCAGAAGCAGAGTCTCTGGTCCACCGCACAACTGCTGAGTCAGAATCTGCATTTTAACAGGATCTGGAGACCCTCCCTGTGCACAGGAGAGGGGGAGTAGCTGCCCCATCACCACATCAACAGATTGCATTCTGGTTGGGCATCCACCTTAGCTGGACAGCTGCTGAAGCATCATCTAAGGTGTCACCTGGGCATTGCACTCTTTACAAAGTTTCACAGGTGATCCGACACATATTCTTTATTCTCAGAAATAAAGGTGATCTGATGAACAGCGGGTGTGACATTCGTGTGTCAAGTTTTTTTGAGGTATCCCCAAAACTCTCACTCTGAAGAGAACAGTAAAATGCGAAAGAGGGAGGGCTTTAGGGGAGGCTACTGTGCAACTGACAGGAAGCTGGGGAATGATTGGAATAGGATGCCCCAGGCTAGTGCTTCTCCAAACACAGCTTGTGTGTGTGTGTGTGTGTGTGTGTGTGTATGTTCTCAGAGGCTTCAGCAGTTTCCAGGGAACCAAAATAAAGTAAAGGTAAACTGGAAAGGGGAAACAGAGTTGGCAAAAATGAGGGAAGCATCCTGGGCACAGGCCCCGCCCCAACCTACATGACTAGAGAAGTCCTCTTGTCCCAGGAGGAGGCTCATGCATGCTGAGTAGGGATAGCAGATTCTACTAGCCCAGGTAGCGGTGCCTGTGAGCTTTACTGGACCTCAAGTTCTTCTTACACAGCGAGGGACAGAGCAGGCAGCAGACACCATGGAGTCTCCCTTAGCCCCTGCCCGCAGATGGCTTGTTTCCAGGCAGGGAATCCTGCTGGCTGGTAAGGAGTGGACAGTTCCTGTGTGTGTACCCCAGAGCATGGGAGACAGAGACTGGCTGGGATCTTCTGGGGAGCACGACGCTCTGAGAATGGAGGGAGGGCTTCTGTTTGGACCTGAGGGGAGAGGACCTGGATACAGAATCGGATGGGAAAGAGGGTTCAGAAGCAGAAAAATCTCATAATCTGCAAGTGTTGCGGGGAAGGAAAACCTCAATGGCTGTTCCTTTCCTAAGTTGTTCATCACTGAATAATGAATTTTGAAAACTGATGATAATAATAATAATTTACCTCAGGCAACAGGAGAAAAATCTTAACCAGGGGCGCTATACATTGTTCTTACCATCAACCTCAGAAATGGGCACATACACCCCAGCAGGTGGACAACCCTGGGAACTGTGACTACAGCATCTGTAGCCTGTTGTAGGCACTGGGGGTGCAAGATCAGACACGTTCCTGCTTGTATGTTCTATCTGGAGGAGACAGTCAAGGAAAGATCTGGATGTGATGTCAGGTACCCACAATTTTCATGAAGGGAACAGAGCAGGGACAGGTGAGACAGTGAATGCAGAGGATCTTTACAGGAGGTGGTCAACAAAGCTTTCTCCCAAGGACGCCCCTGAGTGTCTACAGGGGTATGTGAGCAGTGAGTGGGTGGGCCGGACAGACACCTAGGGAAGCGTATTTGAAAAAAGGAAAAGAACAGTGTCACAGATAATGGTGGCCTTGCTGCTGACCTTAAGCACAGGAGTCACACACACAGACACACACAGCGACACACGCACCAAAGCTGAGAGATGAAGAGATGTGCTCAAGATCCAGGGCCTCATCTCTCCATCCCAATACATAGATGCAAATATTGATCAGTTTCTCTCTTATTTCCTAGTCCTACTCTTTACTTTCTGGAGCCGGCCCACCACTGCCCAACTTGTGATTGTGTCCACTAATGCTGCTGAAGGGGAGGATGTGATTCTACGTATCCGCAATAACGATCCTGATGCTTCAGGTTATTTCTGGTATCGGGGGAAAGGGCGGGAGATAGTCGTTATATTGCATTTTTTTCATTGGACATAAACGACATCGAAGAGGGCCTGAATACACTGGTTGAGAGACAATAAACAAGGAAGGATGCTTGCTGATAAAGAAGGTCACCCTGAGAGACACAGGAATGTACACCGTGGTCACCCTCCTTCACAATTCAAAAAAGGAAAGAGGATTTGGACGGCTCAATGTGTACCGTGACTGATTGCTCTCTGACCTCTGGGTGTCAGGTGGGGTGAACTCTACTTCACAGGACTGACAGCCCTGGACTCTCCTCCATCCCCCTCTGTCTCACGTCCCAGGTTGGGTTTGGGCATGTGGTGCAGGACACACACAATGGAGACAAACTTCCTAAGATCAGAGTTCCCTTCCCGTATTCCTGCCCTGCAGACAGTCTCCACAGAGAAAAGGGACAGTCTGATGGGAGTCGCTCAGCAGAGGGAGGCCAGTCTCAGTCCAGGTCCCTGGGCCCCTCCCCATGACCATGACCCTGAGACAGGATCTACAGGGGATCCTCACAGAAAAGCTCCGCTTGGCAGTCCTTCCCTAGACCCCTGTCCCAGAGATCCTGACTCTAGAAACCCTGGGGAGCCTGTGTTAGTTTGGGTTTGGCTTCCTGGGAAGGGCTGAGTGGGTAACAGTTTCACAACTGCCTGATTCACAGGGCTCCTGAGCTACTCACAAGCCAGGGCTTGGCAGCAAGAGGCACATTTGGGCAGGGAAGGAGCTGGGTCCTTCACCTGACACTGTCTGTGAAGATCACAGGCAGACAAGGTCCCCAGATCATTAGCTGACTGTTCTGGTGGACTTAGGAGAGTCCACAGAAAGGTCAGCATCCCTGGGGAGAAATAGAGGATTAAAAAATGCTTCTGGCAGCTTCTCATACACCAGGGATCAACACAAGAGATTATCTCTTGGAGTTGATTAATAGCAGATGCCTCTTATTTGTGCAGCTTCCCTATCCCAAGATTCAGGTCAGATACTGTGATTATGTTACAGTTAACACACTGATAACTTGATAGCCAAATATCCACTTTCCTTCAGTGAGGGGAAACCGAAGCATGGGGAAATACAGTCACTAAAACAGAGTCCCGCAGGCCCTTAGTAGCTGATCAGAGTACCTCAAGGTTGTTCTGCATAGCCAATTTCTCCTCCACCCCAGGGCCTAATAGGTGCCTGTGGTTCCCTAGACCAACTATTGGTTCAGATCATTTCTTCTTAGGTGCCCTCTACTCAGAGGGAGAGATTCAGGTCTGGGGAGTGATAACAAATGGAGAATTAATCACTTTTTACTCTAAAACTAAATTACCTGCAGTGACAATCAGAGTCAGTGCTGGGAATGCCCAGGCCTTCCCCTCACGTGGCTGATCCACCCCTCCCTGCACTCCGTCCCTGCACTGAACTTGAAACCACTTATTTGTTTCCTGTGTGTTGGTGTTACTCCCACTGGATAGAAAGGAAAGAACGTTGCGTCCTTATTCCTCACTCTACACCTGCAACCAGTTCAGGGACCATCATGTAAAAATACACTCAATTGCTTTTGATGAAAGAAGAAGAAATAAATGGTGATCGAATGCACAATGAATGATCCAAAATCTCTTTAGAGACTGGGAAGTTGATGCCGAGTTCTTAGAATTCTAGCCACCTGGGACAGACTCCCTTTCTCTCCAGGGAATGAGACCCATTTCTCAGATTATTTGCTGCTCTCTAGAGAAATATCTTTCCTTCAATTGGTCTTAAGCCCTGGGGTATTAATACTAATTTTCTCATACAGAAGAATTTTAAGTTTTTCCAAATTACTATCTCAGAACCACCAAACACAAATGGTCCAAAAGGGCCAGAATGTCAGCAATCCATGCCCCCCTCTTGCCATCCATCACCCCTTCTGCATCTGCACAAGTCCTCCTCCCCTGCCCTCAGCAGAGGGAAGATGAATTTAATAACCAAGGGCAGAGCCACGGTTCTGCTGCCAGTCATCTCCAGCCGTACCCTTCACGTTTTTCAAGCTCATTCCTTGGACTCTGTTCTATCATTTATTGGCTCACTGGCTCATGTCAGTCATACTCACCTGGAAAATCCTGACCCAACCCTTGGGCCCAGGGCCTGGTATTCAAATGACCACTGGCTTGTTCCTGGGACCAATGTGTTAGCTCTGCTCCACCCCCAGTCTCTAGGATGCCCTGGTAAATTTGCCTCATAGAAACACACCTCAGCAGGGTGATGAAAGTCCATGCATCCTGAAAGAATGGCCTCTGATCAGACAGGCATTCATTCAGCTGGTCAGGGAAGAACCAGGATAACTTCAGAATGGTCTCTGACTTTCATTCCATGTATTTCCATGACCAAACCCCGATTCTTAACTGACACCTGAGAAAGTCTGTGCTTTCTCCCATTAATAGAGCTGGAGGCCTTACATTCTCTAAGCGCTCAGATCCCCAGGCATTTGTCTTGTGATACATAGACCTGCCTTATTCTTTTAAGGAGTCACATTGGCTGAGAGGTGAGAGGTGCCAGTTCTGATTGGAGATGCCTTTGGATGAATCAAAGGTACCATATAGAGCATTGTTCTCTCTGTCACCTGCACAGCTGAGTTACCTACACCCCAAATCACAAGCAACAACTCCAACTCCTAGATTTTTGATTTGCATTTTCCTAATGATAGTGATGTTGAGCATCTTCTCATGTGCTATTGGCCATTTATATAACTTCTTTGGAGAAATGACTATCAAGTTCTTTGCACATTTTAAACCAAGGTATTTGATTTTGTTGTTGAGTTGTGGGAGTTCTTTATATATTGTGGATATTAACTCTTTATCTTATATGTGATTTGCAAAGAATTTTCTCCCATTCCATAGGTCACCTTTCACTCTGTTAAATGTGCCATTCGATAAGCAGAAATTTTTCACTTGGATAAAATCCAATTTATCTATTTTTTTCTTTTGCCCCAGTGTTCTTAGTGTCCTATTTAAAAAATCATTGCCAAACCCGATGTCATAATGTTTCCCCCTATATTTTCTTCTAAGAATTTTATAGTTTTAGGTCTTACTTTTAGAATTCAATTCATTTTGCCTTAATTGTTGTATATGGTATAAGTTACAGTCCACTTCATTTGTTTGCATGGGGATATTGCTGTTCAACACCATTTGTTTAAAAGACTGTCCATTCTCCATTGAGCAGTCTTGGCTCTTTTTTCCAAACCATTTGATTGTGACTCTTCTTTATTGTTGGAAGTATTACATATATCCCTTTTTGTTCCCCATTGACCCCTTCTAAGCCGTCCCCATCCCCCACCCCAGGTCTTCACCACACTATTGTCTGTGTCCATGGGTTATGCATGTGTGCATATAAGTTCTTTGGTTGATCTCATCCCACCCACCCAAGCATTCCCTCTGAGATTTCACAGTTGGTTCCATGCTTCTGTGTCTCTGGATCTATTTTGTTCATCAGTTTATTTTGTTCAGTGGATTCCACATATGAGTGAGATCATGTGAAACTTGTCTTTCTCTGACTGACTTATTTCACTTAGCATGATACTCTCCAGGTCCCTCCATGATGTCTCAAAGAGTAAGAGATCCTCCTTTACAACCACATAATGTTCCATTGTGTAAATATACCACAGCTTCTTTATCCAATCATCTACTGATGGGCATTTAGGCTATTTGCACCTCTTAGCTATTGTAAATTGTGTTGCTATGAACATAGGGGTGCATACATTCTTTCTGAATGGTGTTTCAGGTTTCTTAGGATATATTCCTAGAGGTGGGATCACTGGTCAAATGGCAGTTCCATATTTAATTTATTGAGGAAACTCCACACTATTTTCCATAATGGTTGCACCAGTCTGTATTCCCACCAGCAGTGTACTAGGATTCCTTTTTCTCCACATCCTCACCAGCATTTGTCATTTGTTGATTTGTTGATTATAGCCTGACAGGTGTGAAGTGATACCTCATTGTCATTTTAATTTGCATCTCTCTGATGATCAGTGAGTTTGAGCATTTTTTCATATGTCTCTTGGCCATCTATATGTCCACTTTGCAAGAAGTATCTGTTTTGGCACTCTGCCCATTTTCAAATTGGATTGTTTGTCTTCCTTTCATTAAGTTATATGAGTTCCTTATATATTTTGGATATTAAGCCTTTATTGAATGTATTATGCCAAAAATGTTCTCCCATACAATGGGCTCCCTTTTTGTTTTGTTGGGTTTTTGCTTTTTTGCTGTGCAGAAGCTTTATATTTTGATGCACTCCCTTTTGTTTATTTTCTCCTCAGTTTCCCTAGCCCTGGAAGATGTATCCACAAACATGTTGCTCTGAGAGATCTCTGAGCTTTTGCTGCCTATGGTTTCCTCTAGGATTTTTAAGGTTTCACAACTTACATTGAAGTCTTTAATTCATATTGATTTTATTCTTGTGAATAGTGGTCAAGTTGTGTGGTATAGTTACTTTTTTTGCATGTGTCTGTCTAAGTTTCCCAATACCATTTATTGAAGAAACTGTCTTGACTCGATTGTATGCTCTTGCCTCCTTTGTCAAATATTGAGCATAATGGGTTGGGTCAATTTCTGGGGTCTCTGTTCTGTTCCATTGATCTATATGCCTGTTCTTGTGCCAATACCAGACTGTTTTGATTACAGTGGCTTTGTAGTATAACTTCATATGTGATATTGTGATCTCTCCAACTTTGCTTTTCTTTCTCAAGATTGTTGCTACTATTCTGGGTCATTTTGGGTAGATATAAATTTTTAAAGTTTTTGATCTAGATCTGTAAAATACACTGTTGGTATTTTAATAGGGGTTGCATTGAATCTACAGATTGCTTTGGGCATTGTAATGATGTTTTTTTCTACCAATCCATGAAAACAGTATATTCTTCCACTTTCTCTTTTTTCAGTGTACTGTAATTTTATGAGTACAAGTTTCCTCTTTCTCATCCTCTTAACTCTTTTTTTCAATGTCCTATAGTTTTATGAGTACAAGTCTTTTACCTCCTTGGTTAAATTTATTCCTAAGTATCTTAATTTTTTATGTTGCAATGGCAAATGGGATTGTTTGTTTAATTTCTCTTTCTGAGAATTCATTATCAGTGTATAAAAATGCCATAGATTTCTGCATGTTAATTTTGTATTCTGCTATATTGTCAAATTCATTTATTAAATATAGTAGCTTTTTGGAGGAGTCTTTATGGTTTTCTACGTACAATATCATGTATGTCATCTGCAAATAATGACCATTTTACTTCCTCCTATCCATTGGATGCCTTTTATGTTTTCTTCTTGTCTGATTGTTGTGGCTAGGACTTCCAGTACTATATTGAATAACAGTGGTGAAAGCAGACATCCCTATCTTATTCCTGATCTTAAGAGAAATGTTTGCAGTTTCTGCCCATTGAGTATGATGCTGGCGGTAGGTTGTCATATATGGCATTTATTATGTTGAAGTGTGATCCCTCTAGTCCCACTTTGGTGAGAGTTTTTGTATGTTGAATTTTGTTGAATGCTTTTTCTGCATTTATTGATAAAATCATGTAATTTTTGTCTTTCAAATTGTTTTTTAATTATTTTATTGTTGAAAGTATTACATATGTTCCCCTTTTCCTCCATTGCCCTCTCCGCACCCTCTCCCCCACAATCTGATTGTTTCTTTTGATGAAAAGTTTTTATGCCATGTCACACTATTTTGGTTACTTGAGCTCTTAGTAAGCTTTGAAATTAGAAAGTGTGAGAACTCAAATTGTATTATTCTCTTTTAAAATCATTGCAACCATTTTGGGGGTCCATTGAAATTTCATATGAATTCTATGATGGATTTTCCTATTTCTGCAAAAAAAAGTCTGCATGTTTTTATATGGATTGTATCAAATATGTAGATAGTTGGGGGAAATTCTAATCTGTGTGTCAAAGAAAGAACAGCTGAGGGTCGCACAAGGAGTGTTTGTTGGCTGGTTGGGAGACAGCTGAATTCCAGAAGGAGGTGGGGGACTGCTGAACGGGGTTCCCCTTACTTGGCTGCACCAACTGCGGCTGGGTCCCCTCCCGGAGCTGCGGGGTTGGACGCGGAGTCTGCACCATCTTGATCCGGAAAGTGGAGCTTATCTGAAGCCTGAGAATCCACAACTGCGGCACCCCAGGAACAGCTGCGAACCCCAGAACAACGCTCTCCAACTGGCGCAAGCACACGGGTTCAGAGGAGCTCTACAATCCACCACGGAAAGGTCAGATTTCGCCTGGGATAAGGTGAGGTCTCTGGTCCCGGCGGGAGAGAGGAACGCGCGTTTTGCGGGAGCTGGAGGACCAGGGAAGTCTGTGCCTAGAAAAATCCGTGGCTGCAGGGGCTGGCGTGATCTGTGACTGTGGAAAGGGGTCCTCAGAGCTGCTAAGAGAAGGGCACTCTAAAAAGCAACCCATTTTGATCTGTAGTGCAGGGACACCCTAAGAATTTCAGGCAGTCCAGACTTACGCGCAGCCCCTGCGTTCCCTGGGTGCCTGGGCTTACGCGCAGTTCCGGAGTTCGCACAACTGGGCTTTTTCCTCTTGAAATTCTGGCTTCTGATTACTAAGCCCAATACATAGGATCACCCAGTTGGGGTCACCCTGGGAGACTGCAGGGGAAGGTTGTTTTTCTGGAACCTGGGGATCGGAGCGGGGAGTGACCATCAGAGAGTCAGCTCTGAGGCAGACCACTCCCACAGGCCAGTGGCGAGTGCCACAGGGAAAGAAGGCTCTAACACTGCCTAGAGAGGCCATAGATAGACCTGGAAGTTAATCCAGAAACACTGCCACCCAGGGGCTGAATCACAAATTGACTCTTGTGTAATCAAAAATAAAGGAATATGAGAAATTAAGACACACCACCTGCTTAAAATCAGGACTGGCTTACAACACCGAAGAGCAGTGGATCACAGGGAACTGCAATACTGTCTGGACTGAGAAACAGGCGTGCCAAACAGAAAAACAGAGGAAGTGAATGACCTTCACTACTTCACATTTTATTTTTACCTTTTATTTTTTTTAATTTTTTTATTTTCATTTTTTGCATCTTTTAATCAAGAAACTTTTTTTTTCTTTTTTCACCACTTGATTTTACCTTTTTAATGATTACATTTTTATTTTCAATCCGTATTATTACTACTGCTATTTTATCTTTTTTTTTTTAAGTGTCATTTTATTTTCTCTTCATTTTATTTTGGGATTAGGGTTCTACATTCTATTTTTATCTTTCCTTTAGCATCGTTTTACTCTATCTCAACTCTACCTTCGGGCCATCACTCTCTTCCTAACCTCCCCCTTTTCAGTGTCCTGTTTATCTTACCATTTTACTGCTTTAGATTTTCCCTATTCTTTCTGTTTACCCCTTGTTAAAATTTCACCCTACTTACATATCTAATCTCCAATCCCCTGCTCCAAGTCCACATACACCTCTCCCTTCGCTGTCTGAGCTATCCATAAACTTGTCCTTCTCTCTGTCCTTTTGTTGTTGTTTGCTTGAATGTAGATTATATCCAATTTTTATGCTTTTTTGTGAGATTGTTTTGCTTATTCTTCTTTTGTTTATTTTTTTGTTTGTTTTGTGCTTCAGCTTTCCCTTGCCTCACTCCATATTAGTTGGTGTTGTAGTTTGTACTAATCCCCAGGCACTTGTTGCTGGCATTTGCTGGGATTAGTGATTGTTCTATTGGAGTTCTATCCACAATATATATAGTCTGTTCCCCTTTCTCTCTTAATCACTTTCTTGTCTCTCTTACTTTTTTTTTCTCTTTACTTTCCCTTTTCCCAATTTCATTTTCACACTCTTTTTTGCTTTTTTTCTTTCTTTCTTTTTCCCTCTTCTTCTTTCTCTCCTATAACCTAATTTGCCTTTCTCTGGTGGTCACCTTTATTGGAGGTTATTAATATCGTGAATACATTCCTGTTCAGTGCCTTGTGAGTTGTACCTGGTAGTGCTGTATTTTGTGCCTTTAAATCAACCCAGGAGAGAGAGAACTACATAACCAGACACCCAGAGAAGAGAGACCATGGGGAGACAAAGAAGCAGCCCGCATATGAAAGAAAAGCAGGCATCACCAGAAAAGGAAGTAAACGAAATGGAGGCAAGCAACCTTCCAGAGTAAGAATTCAGAGAAATGGTCATAAGGTGGCTGAAAAGAATGGAAGACAAATTCGACAATATGAGCAAGAACCAAGAGGAAATGAAGAAGAAACAAGAAGAAATGAAAAATGACATCGCTGCTGTAAAGAACTCAATAGAAAGCATCAAGAGTAGACTAGAAGAAGCAGAGGACCGCATCAGTGAGCTAGAAGACAAGATGGGAAAAAATACCCAAGAAAAGCAACTTCTAGAAAAAAAAATTAAAAGGCAGGAGGAGAGTCTAAGGGAATTTTGGGACAACACAAAACAAAACAACATCCACATAATAGGGGTTCCAGAAGGAAAGGAAGCTGAGCAAGGAATAGAAAACCTCTTTGAAGAATTAATGACAAAAAATTTCCCTGATATAGGGAAGAAAAAACACACACAAATCCAAGAAGCTCACAGAGTCCCAAGCAAAATGAAGCCCAAAAGACCGACGCCAAGGCACATTATAATTAAATTGGCAAACACCAACGACAAAGTAAAAATCTTAAAAGCAGCAAGAGAGAGACAGAAAGTTACATACAAAGGAACCCCCATCAGACTAGCAACTGATTTTTCAACAGAAACTCATCAGGCCAGAAGGGAATGGGAGGAAATATACAAAGTCATGCAAAGGAAGGGTCTGAATCCAAGAATACTGTACCCAGCAAGGCTGTCAATCAAAATTGAAGGTGAAATCAGGAGCTTCACAGACAAAAAAGGACTAAGGCAATTTATTACCACCAAACCAGCAATGCAAGAAATGCTAAAGGGTCTGCTGTAAAAAAGAAAGAAAGAAAGAAAGAAAGAAAGAAAGAAAGAAAGAAAGAAAGAAAGAAAGAAAGAAAGAAAGAAACAGGAAGCGAAGAAGGAACACAGGGGTAAAGAATAGGAATGGCGACAAAAAAGTACCTATCAATAATAACTTTAAATGTAAATGGATTAAATGCCCCAATCAAAAGACATAGGGTAACGGATTGGATAAGAAAACATGACCCACATATCTGCTGTCTACAAGAAACCCACCTCAGAAAAAAAGACGCACACAGACTGAGGGTGAAGGGATGGAAAAAGATTTTCCAGGCAAATGGAACTGAAAAAAAAGCTGGGGTAGCAATACTTATTTCTGACAAATTAGATCTCAAACTGAAGGACATAACAAGAGATTAGGAAGGCCATTTCATAATACTAAAGGGAGCAATCCAACAAGAAGAAATAACTCTGGTAAACATATATGCACCCAATACAGGAGCACCCAAATACATAAAAAAACTCCTGGAGGATATCAAGGGAGAGATTGACAGCAATACAATCATAGTAGGAGACTTTAATACCCCACTATCACCATTGGACAAATCCTCTAAACAAAACATCAGCAAAGAAACATCAATCCTAAATGACTCACTAGACCAGATGGAATTAATTGACATCTTCAGAACATTTCACCCCAAAGCCACAGAATATACATTCTTCTCAAGTGCACATGGGTCATTTTCAAAGATAGACCATATGTTGGGACATAGGCAAAGTCTCTTCAAATTCAAGAAGATAGAAATCATATCAAGCATCTTCTCAGACCACAGTGGCATAAAACTGGAAATCAACTACAATAAAAACAACCCAAAGAAATCAAACACATGGAGACTAAACAGCATGCTATTAAACCATGACTGGGTTACCAGAGAGATCAAAGAAGAAATAAAAAACATCATGACAACAAATGAAAATGAAAACACTACAATCCAAAATCTATGGGACACAGCGAAAGCAGTCTTGAGAGGGAAGTTCATAGCTCTACAAGCCTACTGCAAAAAACAAGAAACAGGGGTAATAAATTACCTAACCCAACAACTCAAAGAGGTAGAAAAAGAGCAAGAAAAGCCCAGTGTAAGCAGAAGGAAGGAAATAATAAAGATCAGAGCACAGATAAACGACATAGAGACCAAAGAAACAATACAAAAGATCAACAAAACCAAGAGCTGGTTCTTTGAAAGGATAAACAAGATTGATGAACCTCTAGCCAGGCTCACCAAGAAGCAAAGAGAGAGGACCCAAATAAACAAGATCAGAAATGAAAGAGGTGAAATAACAACAGATCCCGCCGAAATACAAAGGATTGTTAAAAAATACTACGAACAACTCTATTCCAACAAACTGGACAACCTGGAGGAAATGGACATATTCCTAGAAAAATATAACCTTCCAAAACTCAATCAGGAAGAATCTAAACAGCTCAACATGCCAGTAACTATGGAAGAAATTGAAGCAGTCATCAAAGAGCTTCCGGCAAACAAAAGCCCGGGGCCAGACGGCTTCACAGGAGAGTTCTACCAAACATTCAAGGAAGAACTAAAACCTATCCTCCTCAGACTATTCCAAAAAATTCAAGAGGAAGGAACACTTCCAAGCTCCTTCTATGAAGCCAGCATCACCCTAATACCAAAACCAGATAAAGACAACACAATGAAGGAGAATTACAGGCCAATATCCCTCATGAATGTAGATGCCAAAATCCTCAATAAAATTCTAGCAAATAGGATCCAGCAGTACATCAGAAAGATCATACACCATGACCAAGTAGGATTTATCCCAGGAATGCAAGGATGGTTCAATATCCGCAAATCAATAAATGTGATACATCACATAAACAAATTGAGAGATAAAAATCACATAGTCATATCAATTGATGCAGAAAAAGCATTTGACAAAATCCAACACCCTTTCTTGATAAAAACTCTCAACAAGGTGGGAATAGAAGGATCATACCTCAACATAATAAAAGCTATATATGATAAACCCACAGCTAACATCATACTCAATGGGCAAAAACTAAAACCATTTCCCCTAAGAACAGGAACAAGACAGGGATGCCCACTCTCACCACTCCTGTTTGACATAGTACTGGAAGTATTAGCCACTGCAATTAGACAAGAAGAAGAAATAAAAGGCATCCACATTGGAAAAGAAGAATTAAAGCTGTCCTTATTTGCAGATGACATGATATTGTACATAAAAAACCCGAAAGACTCCATCAAAAAACTAACAGACTTAATAAATTAATTTGGCAATGTAGCAGGATACAAAATTAACACCAAGAAATCTATGGCATTTCTATACACCAACAATGAACTTACAGAAAGAGAGACTAAAAAAGCAATCCCATTTTCCATCGCACCAAAAAAATTAAGATACTTAGGAATAAACCTAACCAAGGAGGTAAAAGACCTATATGCAGAAAACTACAGGACACTGAAAAAAAGAGATAGAGGAAGATGTAAACAGATGGAAGAACATACCATGTTCATGGATTGGTAGAATCAACATCATTAAAATGTCCATACTACCCAAAGCAATCTACAGATTCAATGCACTCCCCATTAAAATACCAACTGCGTATTTCACAGACCTAGAAAGAACTCTCCAAAAATTCATCTGGAATAAAAAAAGACCCCGAATAGCCACAGCAATCTTGAGAAAGAAGAATAAAGTAGGAGGGATCTCAATACCAGATTTCAAGCTGTATTACAAAGCCACTGTCATCAAAACAGCCTGGTACTGGCACAAGAACAGACATATAGATCAATGGAACAGAATAGAGAATCCAGATATCGACCCAAACCAATATGCGCATTTAATATTTGACAAAGGAGGCATGAGCATACAATGGAGTCAAGATAGTCTCTTCAATAAATGGTGTTGGGAAAATTGGACAGATACATGCAAAAAAATGAAACTAGATCACCAACTTACACCATATACAAAAATAAACTCAAAATGGGTACAGGACTTAAATATAAGACGGGAAACCATAAAAATACTAGAGGAATCCACAGGCAGCAAAATCTCAGACATATGCAAAAAGAACTTTTTCAGTGATACTGCCCCTAGGGCAATGGAAGCCAAACAGAAAATAAACAAATGGGACTACATCAAAATAAAAAGCTTTTGCACAGCAAAAGAAACCATCAACAAAACAACAAGAAACCCCACTGTATGGGAGAACATATTTGCAAATGGTATCACTGATAAAGGTTTAATTTCCAACATCTACAGGCAGCTTATACAACTTAATAAAAGGAAGATAAAGGATCCAATAAAAAAATGGGCAACGGACCTAAATAGAATCTTTTCGAAAGAAGACAGAAGGAAGGCCAAGAGACACATGAAAACATGCTCAAAGTCACTAATTATCCGAGAGATGCAAATCAAAACAACAATGCCATACCATCTCACACCTGTCAGAATGGCTATCATCAACAAATCAACAAACGACAAGTGTTGGCGAGGAAGCGGAGAAAAAGGAACCCTCGTGCACTGCTGGTGGGAATGCAGACTGGTGCAGCCACTGTGGAGAACAGTATGGAGTTTCTCAAAAAACTGAAAATGGAACTCCCATTTGACCCAGTAATCCCACTCTTAGGAATATATCCTAAGAAACCAGAAACACCAATCAGAAAGGATATATGCACCCCTATGTTCATAGCAGCACAATTTACAATAGCTAAAATTTGGAAACAGCCTAGGTGCCCATCAGCAGATGACTGGATCAGAAAACTATGGTACATCTACACCATGGAATACTATGCTGCCGTAAAAAAGAAGGAGTTACTACCATTTGTAGGCACTTGGATGGAATTAGAGAACATTATGCTAAGTGAAATAAGCCAGTCAATGAAAGAAAAATACCACATGATCCCACTCATTTGGGGATAATGAAAAACATTATAAACTGATGAACAAAAAGATAGTTACAGAGGCAGTAAAGCATCAAACAGACTGTCAAATTACAGCGGTAAGGTTAGGGAGAGGTGGGGGAAATAAGAGATCAACTGAAGGACTTATATGCATGTATATAAGAGTAACCAACGGATGCAAAACATTGGGGGGTGAGGGCATGTATGGGAGTGGGGTGGGGGTGGGGGGCAATGGTAAGATATGTACACATATAATACCTTAATAAAAATTTGAAAAAAAAAAAGAAATTCTAATCTGTGGACATACCCATGGATTTCCATTTATTTGTTTCTTCTTTACTTTTGTTCAGAAATGTTAGGTAGTATACAGTGTATAAATCTTTCATAGCCTTGATTAAGTTTATTCCTAAAGATTCTAGTCTTTCTTATGCTATTGTAAATGGAACTGTTTTTTTTTTCTTTTTCCTTTTAAAAAAAATATATATTTTATTGATTTTTTACAGAGAGGAAAGGAGAGGGAGAGAGAGTTACAAACATTGATGAGAAAGAAACATCAATCAGCTGCCTCCTGCACACCCCCTACTGGGGATATGTCCTCAACCAAGGTACATGCCCTTGACTGGAATCGAACATGGGATCCTTGAATCCACAGCCCGATGCTCTATCAGCTGAGCCAAACCGGTTAGGGTGGAACTGTTTTCTTAATTCCACTTTGGGATTGTTCATTGTTGTTGCAAAAATTGAAAATGATGACAAATGTTGATTTTTGTCTCCTACAATTTGCCTTATTTATTAGTTGTAACAGATGTGTGTATGTGTGTGTGGCGGTGGGAGGGGAAGGCAAAATCTTTAGGGGTTTCTTACATATAAGACTATGGTATCTTTTTAGAAATATAATTTTTCTTCTTTTTTTCCCAATTTGTATACCACATATTTCATCTCCTTGTCTAATTATTTTTGCCATGACTTCAAGTACTAAGTTGAATAACTTAGAACTACAGCATCCTTGTCTTGTTTGCAATCTTAGTAACAACTTCCAAGTTTCTCCATGAAGTTTTGTGTTAGCCATGGACTTTCATGAAAGGTCTTTATCATATTGAGTAGTTTCCTTCTATTCCTATTGTCCTGGCTTTTGTTGCAACCATAATGACATCTCTTCAAAATTTATTTCACCGTGATAGTCAATCAGCAGACCAGGGAATACAGTCCTGTTCAGACTGAAGAATCCTTCAGATGGAACTTCTGGTCCAAGGTCATGAAGACAGGTTGGGCCATCTTTATTGCCTAGTAAATTATTTAACAAAAGGTAAATGCCTTTTCACTTTCTGTAAAGTTGCCTTGGCCCCAGAGATGTACAGAAGTGGTAAACCTGCCTTTTAAAACATACATGAAATTTTTCATAAAGAGTGGGACCTCATCTTTTTCAAATAAAAATAGTTCTAGAAAAAGGTCAATAAAAGCTCATGAGCCGGAAATTCCAACTTATAGTCAGATTATAGGACACAAGCTCTGCGAAGGGGTTCCCTGTGCCAATACTATGGTGATGTCTGTCAGAACAGGTCAGGAGTCACCCTGAGGTGATCTGGGGTCAAAGAGGAGGTGAAGCCATCCCTTTTCCTTACATAGTGTCACCTGAGCAAAGACAATCATTCTGCAGAGATCCAGACAAGCCTCTGGTAACATTTAAAGAGCTCACCATGGAATCTAAGTGGCCGAGATCTTTGAGAGAGGAGCATGGCCCCAGGTCCCAAGCCCACACTAAATCATTCACACCCTCTGTTTCTCCACAGAGCCAGTGAGAGTGCCCACACTCTTAGCCAGCATCACCACAGCCACAGAGAATAAGGATGCCGTGGTTATGTCCTGCTACACAAATGCGATCTTCAATGAATGGTTGTTCAATGCTGAGAGTCTGCAGCTCAGGGAGAGGATGAAGCTGTCCTGGAACAACAGAACCCTCACCATAGACCCAGTCAGGAGAGAGGATGCTGGGCACTACCAGTGTGAAGTGTCCAACCCCATCAGTTCTGCTGATAGTGTAGCAATTGAGCTGGATGTTAAATATTAGTGACCCTAATTGTCTTCTCTATGTTATTAAACACTGAATAAGTTCTTTTCACCCTTGAAATAAATTTGTTGTGACGGTGGAAAGTCCTTAGAAGACTTGAACTGAGTCAATAAATGCTCAAAAATGAGAGCTAGCATTGAGGTTATTGTTGACTTAAGCTAACATTCCACACCAGATCCCACCTCTGGTTGGTCCCATTTGCATCATCTCCACAGTGAAGGTGACACCAAGTCCCTCCCAGCACGGGTAGTGGTCATGTGATGACCAGTGGGAGCAGGCGATAAGCTTCCAGGAATCCAAGCTCTGTCCCTTCTCCAATGGGTCCTGTGGAGGGCACGTGGACACTGTTTTGGACAGCAAGAATGTACAGGAGGACTCCCATGAGGGTATCAACACTGATCTTTTTCTTACTGTTTTACTTCTCCCAAAATATTTCTAAAGCCCTCTTAAATATTTTTTTTTTTTGTGGCAGTGGATATATTTCCCTAAGTTCAGTAGGACACTATCTTCCTTGTTAATAGGATATAATTGGAAATGCTGGTAATACAACCAAGACTTTGGCTCAAATGTCCTAGTTCAGACTGATGCTCACAGAATTAAAAATGACCTCACTCTTTATGGAGCTGTTTTGACCTGAAGGGTATTTTGGAATCTCTTGAAGAAGAGGGCATCCCCCAAAGCTAGAGAGACTGCAGGTGATGTGTGAAGGTGAGGCTGCCTAACCTCAAGAAGCTGTTAAAACTCCCATCTTAGTTTTCATAGAAACACCTGCATCAGAGCAAACTATGAGGTGAATGTTATTCCTCTGCACTTAGGTAACTAATCAGCCAAAATGAGTGACAGCCATGTTGGAGGATTGAGAATACTCTTCTTCCTTGGAGATGTCATTTCATCAAAGGGAAGGTGACTGTAGAGAGCAATGTAATGTCTCCGTGGAAAATTCCAGAAGCACAGCCTTCTGGGAGATCAGATCCTGAGAAGGCTAAAAAGGGCTAATTCCAATGTAACCCTGATATTTGGAGGCTAGTGATCTGAACCCATGCCAGCAACCTCAGTGTAACCTATAATTAAGTCACTAACTTCATCCCACATACTGGTCTTGCAGAACCTTTTACAGAGGCCATGGGGCTGTGGACAGTGCACTGTCCCGGAGGGAGGGTTATTAATGCTGCCGCCAGGCCAGGCCATCAGATATGGCCTGGAGACCCCCAACACCTGGGGGCCCTCTTGCAAGGCCCGCAAAAAGGACTGGAATCATAATCTGTGTTTGAGGGACAAGGACCTCGGGGAGATATAAGAGAGGGCCCCGTGCATGTTCCTTCACTCAGATTTGGAAGGCTGTTCCCTGAGTCCGCTGGTGTATTAAACAGTGTCCCTCCATTTCTTTGAAGCATCCTTGGTTTTCCTTGGTCCTCTGCAACATCCTAGCTCTGTTCAGGGACTCTCAGCTATTTTTCAACTGCTTATAAATTGCAGGAACTGATGAAGATGCAAACAGGATCTTGTGTGAAAGATATTTAATTGTGTTTTCCTCCACTGTGCAGAAAGCAGTTTTGTTATGACCTCGGGGCCTTAATGTTGCCTCAGAGTCACTTATGTTTAGATGGGTTCTTCCTGACTGCAGGCCTCTGACCTCCACTGTTTTAGAGCATTTTCTTCAAAAATGTAATCGCAATTTGCAATTGCGGATTTTTTTCTCTGCCCTTTAGAAATATACATAAGTCTCCTTAAAAACTTCTTGCCAGTGTTATGTCCCATAGAATATTTGTCTCAAGAGCCTGGGCCCATCCCTTTGAAATTTAATCCTCCTGGTGTCCCTGTATCCCAGTCTCTAATGGAGGGTAGCAATTTAACTTGGGTCAGGACATTTACAGCCAAGATGTGAAAGGACCTCCTGTCACGATTTCATGAGAAGTTTTACTTTTCTTTTGTGTAAAGCCAAATAGCAAACACAGATGCCTATGATTCCTGCTCCCGTTCTAAAAATCTCCTCAGCCTTTTATTTTGAAGGTGTTGAGCTTAATCTCACTGTCCTAGTGCATGATCTTCAATAAAGTGTTTCTTGCCTCTTTAAATTTGCCCAATGCATGTTTTCTTTTGACATCACCTACCTGTAATTAGCTGATCCTGTCATCTTGCTTATCTTATCTTATTTTCAAATATTCCAATATTTCCTTATCTGGCTATAATCCTCTAAGTAAATGTTTCCAACTTTCCTCCCTCACTTCTGACTTACCCTCCCAAACAGATGACCTGACAGCCCAGATCCTTCTATGGCCCCAGGTTGCTTTGGAGTGGTCTTTGTCCCAGAATCTGAGTGCACCTGCACAGCAGCCTAACCATTAAGAGTATTCTCATTCCACCTCCATTTTAACTGCACCTTCAAGGGAAAGATCACAGAGATTTAAAAAAATATTAATTCATAAAACTCAAGAACTCCAGTAAATATGCAGGATCTTTGTCATGTCAGCCACATGCAAGCCTGCAGTGAACAAGCCTCTTTTGGGTCCTCTGTGACCTGGAGCTCAGGCCAGACATCAGTATCCTCATTCTTTGCTGTTTTCACAAACTCCATGTGCCTGTTCTTAGAGAGTCCACAACCAGAACCTGGGGAATCGGAAATAAATCTCTCTTCTGGTTCTATTTCCTTTTCTGCTCCTTGTGGCCTCTGGAGAATTTAGCTGAAATCCTAGGAGACCTGGCCAGTGAAGGACTGTGGATAAGAAAAGATGTATTTGAGGGGGGAAGACATGGAGGCATGGTGTCTTCTCCAAGTCAGGATGAGAAATTATAAAGCCTGGTAAGGTTTGGATGTCAGGCATTATATGGGTTCAAGGGGACCTAGGGTGCCATGAAATAGGGCTTTTGGGGGTCTCAGCATGGGGTTTAAAATTAAGAGTGAGAGGCCAACTTAGCTATTGAGGGAGAAGCCACTGGAGCTGGTACAGTGAAGGGTGGAGGAGTGCCATTCTCCTAGACTTGGATGGGCATGAAGGGTGAGACACAGGGTCAGGGAAATGACAAGGTAGTTGAAGACTCCATTTAATGCCCTGACATTGGGACAGGAGGGAGCACCAGGCTGGCAGAGGCCATGTGATAGGGGCAACGGGGAGAAGGAAATGAACATCCAGTTGGTGACTAGGGGTCTGAAGAGCAGCGACTGATTGTAGAATAGGGACACTATGAACATAGAAGATGATCCCTGGGAGTTTGGGATTTGGAAGGAAGGAGTTGGAATGCACGGTAGTCAGATTAGAACAGGGGTGCATGGAACTGGGGTAAGGTGGGGAATGCAGGGTAAGCTTAGAGTTGAAGTCAAAATTGGGGGTCTGAGGTGTCTAGTCTCCAGTTTTGACCCAGTAGAGACATGTGCAGCTGGCTCTCAAGGCACAGCCCAGAGGAAAGAGTTTCCACATGAACGGGGAGAGCCATGAGAGGCCAAATTTCATTCTCATACCACTAGGCGTGGCTCAGCTGAGTTAACAAGCTAGCCGTGTCCCAGGGCATTTGTGTACCAGTAAGTCTGACTACGAACCTAGGGGCTGGCAAGGGAGTAGCTGATGGTGTGTATTGGGAGAGGAGGAATTGAGGGCCAGGATAAACTGGAGTGAGTGGAGCCTTTTCCATCTTTGTTGACTAGTCAAAGTGAACTTTCTGTGATTCCACAAGTGAGAGCTCTGTGGCAAGTCAGAGGGCTGGAATAGTAGGTGCCCATGGTCTTGGCCACCTGTCCTCATCTTATCCAGGATGTGTCACATCCATCTGTGATGGATGTTGCTCTCCCCATCTGACCTTCTGTTGGTGGGTGTGATAGAACCCAGGTCTTGATGAGCAGTTCTGGCTACCTGGTCACCTTGCAGCCCATCTTCAGACTCTCTGTCTCTCCTGAGGCTTAGAAGCTGGTCAGCAGCTGTTGTTCTATTGCCTTAAAAGACATGGCTTTGCTCCAAAACATAGGAATGTGCATGTCATTCTCTATGAGGTATCACAAGAGGCTTCACAGAGCACCTTTCATTCTCCTAACATCGATTAGATGAAGGTACAAGCACAGCAACGTGTCCTTTACTATGGAAGGTACCGTCAAGCACGGCCCAGACCATTGGAGTCAAGAAAGCCTCATAGATGGGTCAGACCCTGAATGGTCAGAGTTGTGGATGTCCTTACAGCTCATACTTTGCTTAAACCGCTGATCATTAAAACTGACCCTGACACTGCTGTCACTATCATCACTGATGGCATTGTCAGAGAACATTAACATTAATAGGTATCCACTTCCACCCTTCAGAGCACACGTGTCTTACTAAGGCACTTAGAATTCTTATTGTTATTCATCTTTAGTGGGAGAGTCTCTAGTTCTCACATTGAGGATGACTGTAGGTCTCTAGATATTTTATGACTTAAATGTGGGGTGAAATTACCTTAGAGGATGAACACATCCATTTGCCCTGCTAGGGAGGGCCAACTGCACTGGATCCCAATCTGTGCAGTCACTTAGAAGGGTCTGCAGTAGGTTTAATACTTTGCTTTTGCCATTTGAAATTCTTTTTTTTTTCTTAATTGATTAAGGTGTTACATATGTGTCCTTATCCCCCCATTATTGAAATCCTTAATGGCACTCACTTTACTTGCTTATGTCCCTAGCAGAGACCACGGGCTGGAAAAAATGGTTTGAGCCTGGCCGGCGTGGCTCAGTGCATGAGTGTCCACTTTTGAAGCAGGAGTTCATGGTTCAATTCCCAGTCAGGGCACATGGTCAGGTTGCAGACTCAATCCTCAGTGTGGGGCGTGCAGAAGGAAACCAGTGATTCTCTCTCATCATTGATGTTTCTATCTCTACCTCTCCCTTTCTAATTTAAAACAATTAAAAAAATTTTTTTAAGAAAAAATGGTTTGGCCCTATCTGAAAGGTGCAATTTGTAAAGTGACCACCAGAGGGCGGCACCACCACAAAGCAACCTAGAGGAGCTGAGAAGGAATGTGAAAGGGTTTTGTCTTTCTCTACTCTAATGAGCAGGACCACCCCTCTCCCATCCCTTGAGCTCCGAGAAGGAAAGTTCTCCATCTATGATGTACTTCAGAGATTTGAATTTAAAGAAATCTCAGAAAGTTGACTTAAATGTGAATAGCATTAAACAGACACAATAAAATCTACACTAAATACTGGTCTTTAGGAAAGTACTGGGGAGACAGGATAAGAAGACTGTGTGTGTGTGTGAGTTTGTGTGTGTGTGTGTGTGTGTGTGTGTGTGTGTGTGTGTTGATGATGATGATGGGACAGAAAGCACCTGAGTCCTCATCTTCAAAGAGAGAAGAACTTGGATTAGATAATGCCTAAAGAGGGCCAGGGAGAGAACAGTAAGTAGTATCAAAGCACATTGTTTAGAGAAGACTTTGTTTTCATCTAGGGGAACTGTCATTGTTTGGGACAATGTCCTCAGCATGGCCCAGACAGAGAAGCCAGAACCTTCCTGTGATCACTTTGAACAGAACATAGAGACACAGAGCTTATCACAGCAACATTCAGTGTTGTCACACATACATACAGGAAAGAACATCCAGGGAGAGGGAGCCTGGAACAGGGTTTGTTCATGGTGTGACTATCAGACACAGGATAACAACTTCATGTTTCACCTGCAGGAAAAGTTAAAATCTCTTTAAGGTTTTAAGTGATCAAATCAACAGAATATGCTCCCTTTGGGTCTTTACATACTGATTAAGTTTTGTCTGAGAAACAAAAACTTCTTGGTTTTTTGTCTGAATGACATATGATACGCAATGACATCTTCTATGTGGTTGTTTTGTTTTTGATATCAGGAACATAGAATTGAAAAACTATAATCTTTGGTTTATGAACCAGTCCGTAAATGATCTGCCTTCCTTTTAAGAAAAGCATGACTTATTTAAGTTAAATTTTAATTATTTACTTATACATACGGGAGCTGACTGACGTTGCAGCTTCGAGAATGGTCTCCAAGGGCAGGACTGGAGATTTCCCAGGAAATACCTGTTACTTCTTAGGTGAAAAACACTGGGAAATGGGCTGCATTGGTCTCAGGCCATAGCCCCTCTGTAGCCTCTAGGACCCACCAGCCCCATGGCCCTGAGTGCTGAGAGAGAAACAACATGCACCTCACAAAACCACTCCCCTCTTCCAGACCCACACTCTGAATCTGTTGTCAGGGATTCAGGAAATTGGTGCCTTCAGTTCCTCAGTTTTCTGTGTGTTTTCCAAGGGGTTTGGGAAAGAATGAGTTAAGCCAATCTGGGGCATCTCTCCTACTCAACATTGGGGAGCCTCTATTGTAACATGTACACAACCAAGATCTTTATTTGCCCCACCTCCCAAACTGATCCGCCCAGAACCTTCCACTTCTCAGTCAAGGTCAATGTCATCCTAAAAGGAGCTCGGCTCAGAAATATTGACATTACATTTGATGCCTCCCTTGCTCTGACAGTAATCTCTAATCCATCAGCACACCTGCAGTCGGTCTACACACTATAGATAGAACACAAACACTCAGGTCCAAGTGACTATCACTCCTACTTGAGGTTACTGTAACAGTCTCCTAACTGGTCTTCCTGCGGCCTACTTGACCAACATTATAGCTATCTCCCCAAAGCAGGACCTGTGAATCCTTAGAGATGAATTTTTTTAAACGCAAGTCAAGTCATCCCTTTTCTTCTCAAAGCCCTTCTGTTGCTCACACCTCAATCACACCAAAGTCCAAAGTCATCACCACAGCCCACAAGGTCCCACATTAGCGCTGCTCAAAGGGCTGGTCTGCACAAGACAAGGAGTTTCCCCCCGGAGGTCAAGCAACTCAGTACTTTGGTTGAGAAAGTCTTGCAATGAAGAACATGCCAGCAGAAATAAACAGGACACTGAGCGATGTGGTTGGTCTACTTTCTGTCCCAGGATCTTTAGCTCCTTGCAGATCACCCTTTGATAGCACTGCCATAAAAATAATCTGGTCCCTCTCTACACTTCTTGTCATTCTCCGCATCCTATCTATTCTGGCCACAGTGGCTTCCTGACCTTCAAACATAGCAAGCGACCTCCTGGCTCAGAGTCTTTGCACTGGCCATTTCGTCTCTCTAAAATCATCTTTCTCCAAAGACCTACATGACCCCTTCCTCACTCTTTTAGGACTTGTGCAAATGTCACATAATCTTTGAGCATTCCCTTGACCATTTTATATATGCAAATAAACCCCAATCCCCCCACTCCCTCTCTCCTTCACCCCCGTTAGAAATGCTGCTTATTCATTTGTTGATTACTTCTACCTCACCACTATATCAGCTCCATGATGCCAGTGACTTTTATATCCCCTCCAACCACTATAAGACTGTGCAAAAATTTTACTCATTGCTCAATTAAGTAATTAATTACTCACTGGTGAATAATATCATGCTGGGAAGTGAATACAATCCCTTCAGTTTCACTGTCTGTAAAATATGAATAATTCCAGCCCCATCAATGTGTAGGAATCATGGGATGAGCCTGCTTCCTGACATCTATTGCTATGTAACAGAAGACCCCAAACTTAAAATCGCTGCATGTCTGACATAACGAGGGACCTGAAAATGACAAACTCCAATGATGATGATAAACGATCAATTTTTGCAAAAGGTACTAAAGACACGAAATCTTGGGTGAACTCCTGGTTGAAGGGACACACCTTTTGGAGGGTCAGCCCTCCTGGCTTTTCATGCCTCTATTCACTCCATCTCTGGAATGGCCCTAAGGGATATGCACTGTCCTCATGCTGGGGTTCAGAGAGAAAACAGGCTTGTACTGGGGTTGTCACTTCACAAGACACAGGACTCAGTGGGACAATTCTGTTGTTCTCTGTACAAACCTACACACACTATGTGGATCAGACACATGGATCAGTACTGCTTCTTTTACTGACATTGTGTCTCTCAGATACATCCACGTTGGCACATGTGGTCTTATTCCTCTCATTGCCATCACTACAAGATTTTTATACTTCCCCAGGAAAGGACATTTTTATTAAAGGCAGAATCACTGACTGTCTACAGGACATGATCTGGATATTTTGAAAGGCAAAGATCACTGCATGTTTAAAAGCATATCACTCGAGAGAAAAATAAATGGCAGCAGAATAGACATATGTGTTCTGAGCCTTGTCCCGGAGCAGAAAAAAAGAACAGCTGAGGGTCCCACGAGGAGTGTTTGTTGGCAAGTTAAGGGACAACTAAACTGCAGAAGAAGGTGGGGGGCTGCTAGACAGGGTTCCCCTGACCTGGCAGCCCCCACTGCAGCTGGGACCCCACCTGGAGCTAAGGCTCGGATATGGAGTAGGCGCCATCTGGAAAGGGAAAGTGGAGCTTATTAGAAGCCTGAAAATCCACAACTGCAGCACCCACTGAACAGCTACGAGCCCCAGAACACTGGTCCCAATTGGCACAAACACGCGGATTCAGAGGAGCTCTACACTCCACCATGGAAAGGTCAGATTTCGCCTGGGATAAGGTGAGGTCTCTGGTCCCAGCGGGAGAGAGGAACACTTGTTTTGAGGGAGCTGGAGGACCAGGGAAATCTGAGCCTAGAAAAATCCGCGGCTGTTGGGGCTGGTGCGATCTGTGAATGTGGAAGGGGGTCCTCATAGCTGCTAACAGAAGGGATCTCTAAAAAGCAACCCATTTTTATCTGACGTGCAGGGACAGCCTAAGAGTTTCAAAGGTGTGCCAGCTGCTTAGACACGGGCACAACCATTGTTCTCACACTTGGGCTTTTTCCTCTTCAAATCCTTGCTTCTGATTACAAAGACCAATACATAGGATCAGCCAGTTGGGGACACCCTGGGAGACTGCAGGGGAAAGTGTTTTTCTGGAACCTGGGGATCGGAGCAGGGAGTGACCATCGGAGAGCAAGCTCTGAGCCCACTTCCACAAACTGGTATTGAGTGCCACAGGGAAAGAAGGCTCTAACCCTGCCTAGAGAGGCCATATATAGACCAGGAAGTCAATCCAGAAACACTGCCACCTAGGGGCTGAATCACAAATTGACTCTTGTATAATCAAAAATAAAGGAATATGAGAAATTTAATCACACTGCCTGCTTAAAAATCAGGACTGGCTTACCACACTGAGGAGCAGTAGAACACAGGGAACTGCAATACTGTCTGGACTGAGAAACAGGCGTGCCAAACAGAACAATAGTGGAAGTGAATGACCTTCACTACTTCACATTTTTTTATTTTATATTTTTATTTTCATTTTTTGCATCTTTTACTCAAGAAACTAATTTTTTCTTTCTTCCTCACTTGATTTTACCCTTTTAATTATTACATTTTTATTTTCAATCAGTATCATTAATACTACTATTTTACCTTTTTTTTAAAGTATCATTTTATTTTCTCTTTATTTTACTTTGGGATTAGTGCTCTACATTCTAGTTTCATCTTTCCTTTAGCATTGCTTTACTCTATCTCAACTCTACCTTTATGCCATCACTCTCTTCCTAACCTTTCCCCTTTTGGTGTCCTGTTTATCTTACCCCTTTCCTCCTTTAGATTTTCCATATTCTTTCTGTTTACCT
Organism: Plecotus auritus; assembly: GCF_963455305.1. Taxonomy (NCBI): domain Eukaryota; kingdom Metazoa; phylum Chordata; class Mammalia; order Chiroptera; family Vespertilionidae; genus Plecotus; species Plecotus auritus. The sequence goes on from NC_137785.1 coordinate 17,964,956, forward strand.
CCTGATATAATTTCACCCTACTTATATATCTAATCTACAATCCCCTGCTCCAAGTCCATACACACCTCTCTCTTCGCTGTCTTAACTATCCAAAAAATTGTCTTTCTCTCTGTTCTTATGTTGTTGTTTGCTTGAATGTTGAATATATCGAATTTTTATGCTTTTTTGTGAGGTTGTTTTGCTTATTCTTTTTTGGTTGGTTGTTTTTTTGTTTGGTTTGTTTTTGTTTGTTTTTTGCTTCTGTTTTCCCTTGCCTCACTTGATATTAGTTGGAGTTGTAGTTTGTATTTATCCCCAGGTACTTGTTTCTGGCATTTGCTGGGATTAGTGGTTGTTCTATTGGAGTTTTCTCCCCATATATATATAGATTGTTCCCCTTTCTCTCTTAGTCTCTTTCTTGTCTCTCTTACTTTTTTTTCCTTTTCCCAATTTCATTTTGAAACTAAATTTTTTTTTCTTTATTTCTTTTTCCTCTTATCCTTTCTCTCCTATACCCAAATTTGCCTTTCTCTGGTGGTCAACTTTATTGGAGGTTATTAATATCATGAATATATTTCTGTTCAGTGCCTTGTGTGTTATACCAGGTTGTGTTGTATTTTGCGCCTTTAAATCAACGCAGGAGAGAGAGAGAACTACATAACCAGACATCTGGAAAGAGAGACCATGGGGACACAAAGCCAAAGCCCACATATGAATGAAAAGCAGGCATCACCAGAAAAGGAAGTAAACGAAATTGAGGCAAGCAACCTTCCATAGAAAGAATTCAGAGAAATGGTCATTAGGTGGCTGAAAAGCATGGAAGACAAATTCGACAATATGAGTAAGAACCGGAAGGAAATGAAGAAGAACCAAGAAGAAATGAAAAATGACATCGCTGCTGTAAAGAACTCAATAGAAAGCAACAAGAGTAGACTAGAAGAAGCAGAAAACCGCATCAGTGAGCTAGAAGACAAGATGGGAAAAAATACCCAAGTAGAGCAGCTTCTAGAAAATAAAAAAAATTAAAAAGCAGGAGGAGAGCCTAAGGGAACTTTGGGACAACACAAAACAAAACAACATTTGCATAATTGGGGTTCCAGAAGGAAAGGAAACTGAGCAAGAAATAGAAAACCTGTTTGAAGAAATAATGACAGAAAACTTCCCTGATATAGGGAAGAAAAACCCCACACAAATCCAAGAACCTCACCGAGTTCCAAGCAAAATGAACCCCAAAAGACCGACGCCAAGGCACATCATAATTAAATTGGCAAACACCAATGACAAAATAAGAATCTTAAAAGCAGCAAGAGAGAGACAGAAAGTTACCTACAAAGGAACCCTCATCAGACTAGCAACTGATTTCTCAACAGAAACTCATCAGGCCAGAAGGGAATTCAATGAAATATACAAAGTCATGCAAAGGAAGGGTCTGAATCCAAGAATACTGTACCCAGCAAGGTTGTCAATCAAAATTGAAGGTGAAATAAGGCGCTTCACAGACAAAAAAGGACTAAGGGAATTTATTACCACCAAACCAGCAATGCAAGAAATGCTAAAGGGTCTGCTGAAAAAAAAAAAGAAAGAAATAGGAAGCGAAGAAGGAACACAGGGATAAAGAATAAAAATGGCAACAAATAAGTACCTATCAATAATAACTTTAAATGTAAATGGATTAAATGCCCCAATCAAAAGACATAGGGTAACGGATTGCATAAGAAAACAAGACCCATATATTTTCTGTCTACAAGAAACCCACCTCAGAAAAAAAGATGCACACAGACTGAGGGTGAAGGGATGGAAAAAGGTCTTCCAGGCGAATGGAAATGAAAAAAAAGCTGGGGTAGCAATACTTATATCTGACAAATTAGATCTCAAAGTGAAGGACATAACAAGAGATAAGAAAGGCCACTTCATAATACTAAAGTGAGTAATCAAACAAGAAGAAATAACTCTGGAAAACATATATGCACCCAATACAGGAGCACCCAAATACATAAAAAATCTCCTGGAGGATATCAAGGGAGAGAATGACAGTAATACAATCATAATAGGAGATTTTAATACCCCACTATCACCATTGGACAAATCCTCTAAACAAAAAATCAGCAAAGAAACATCAATCCTAAATGACTCACTAGACCAGATGGAATTAATTGACATATTCAGAACATTTCACCCCAAATCCACAGAATATACATTCTTCTCAAGTGCACATGGGTCATTTTCAAAGATAGACCATATGTTGGGACATAGGCAAAGTCTCTTCAAATTCAAGAAGATAGAAATCATATCAAGCATCTTCTCAGACCACAGTGGCATAAAACTGGAAATCAACTACAATAAAAACCAATCCAAAGAAATCAAACACATTAAGACTAAACAGCATGCTATTAAACAATGACTGGGTTACCAGAGAGATCAAGGAAGAAATAAAAAACATCATGGCAACAAATGACAATGAAAACACTGCAATCCAAAATCTATGGGACACAGCGAAAGCAGTCTTGAGAGGGAAGTTCATAGCTCTACAACCATACTGCAAAAAAACAAGAAACAATGGTAATAAATTACCTAAACCAACAACTCAAAGAGTTAGAAAAGGAGCAACAAGAAAAGCCCAGTGTAAGCAGAAGGAAGGAAATAATAAAGATCAGAGAGGAAATAAACGACATAGAGACCAAAGAAACAATACAAAAGATCAACAAAACCAAGAGCTGGTGCTTCAAAAGGATAAACAAGATGGATGAACCTCTAGCCAGGCTCACCAAGAAGCAAAGAGAGAGGACCCAAATAAACAAAATCTGAAATGAAAGAGGTGAAATAACAATAGATCCCGCTGAAATACAAAGGATTATTTAAAAATTCTATGAACATCTCTATTCCAACAAACTGGACAACCTGGAGGAAATGGACATATTCCTAGAAAAATATAACCTTCCAAAACTCAATCAAGAAGCGTCTAAGCATCTCAATAGGCCGATAACTATGGAAGAAATTGAAGCAGTCATCAAAAAGCTTCCGGCAAACAAAAGCCCAGGGCCAGACGGCTTCACAGAAGAGTTTTACCAAACATTCAAGGAAGAACTAAAACCTATCCTCCTCAGACTATTCCAAAAAATTCAAAAGGAAGGAACACTTCCAAACTCCTTCTATGAAGCCACCATCACCATAATACCAAATCCAGATAAAGAAAACACTATGAAAGAGAATTACAGGCGAATATCCCTCATGAACGTAGATGCCAAAATCCTCAACAAAATTCTAGCAAATCAGATCCAGCAGTACATCAGAAAAATCATACACCCTGACCAAGTGAGATTTATCCCAGGAATGTAAGGATGATACAATATCGGCAAATCAATTAACGTGATACATCACATAAACAAATTGAGAGAAAAAAATCACATAGTCATATCAATTGATACAGAAAAAGCATTTGACAAAATCCAACACCCTGTCTTGATAAAAACTCTCAACAAGGTGGGAAGAGAAGGATCATACCTCAACATAATAAAAGCTATATATGATAAACCCACAGCTAACATCATACTCAATGGGCAAAAACTAAAACCATTTCCCCTAAGAACAGGAACAAGACAGGGATGCCCACTCTCACCACTCCGGTTTGACATAGTACTGGAAGTATTAGCGATTGCAATTAGACAAGAAGAAGAAATAAAAGGCATCCAAATTGGAAAAGAAGAAGTAAAGCTGTCCGTATTTGCAGATGCCATGATATTGTACATAAAAAACACGAAAGACTCCATCAAAAAACTAACAGACTTAATAAATAAATTTGGCAATGAAGCAGGATACAAAATTAATGCCAAGAAATCTATGGCATTTCTATACACCAATAATGAACTTACAGAAAGAGAGACTAAAAAAGCAATCCCATTTACCATTGCACCAAAAAAAAATAAGATACCTAGGAATAAACTTAACCGAGGAGGTAAAAGACCTACAAGCGGAAAACTACAGGACACTGAAAAAAGAGATAGAGGAAGATGTAAACAGATGGAAGAACGTACCATGTTCATGGATTGGGAGAATCAACATCATTAAAATGTCCATACTACCCAAAGTAATCTATAGATTCAATGCACTCCCCATTAAAATACCAACGGCGTATTTCACAGACCTAGAAAGAACTCTCCAAAAATTCATCTGGAATATAAAAAGACCCCGAATAGCCACAGCAATCCTGAGAAAGAAGAATAAAGTAGGAGGGATCACAATACCAGATTTCAAGCTGTATTACAAAGCCACTGTTCTCAAAACAGCCTGGTACTGGCACAAGAACAGACATATAGACCAATGGATTAGAATAAAGAATCCAGATATTGACCCGAACCACTATGCTCAATTAATATTTGACAAAGGAGGCATGAGCATACAATGGAGTCAAGATAGTCTCTTCAATAAATGGTGTTGGGAAAATTGGATAGATACAGGCAAAAAAATGAAACCAAATCACCAACTTACACCATAAACAAAAATAAACTCTAAATGGCTACAGGACTTAAACATAAAACGGGAAACCATAAAAATACTAGAGCAATCCATAGGCAGCAAAATCTCAGACATATGCGGAAAGAACTTCTTCACTGATACTGCCCCTAGGGCAATGGAAGCCAAAGAGAAAATAAACAAATGGGACTACATCAAAATAAAAAGCTTTTGCTCAGCAAAAGAAACCGCCAACAAAACAACAAGAAACCCCACTGTATGGGAAAACATATTTGAAAATGTTACCACTGATAAAGGTTTAATCTCCAACATCTATAGGCAACTTATACAACTTAATAAAAGGAAGATAAATAATTCAATAAAAAAATGGGCAACGGACCTAATTGGAATATTTTTGAAAGAAGACAGAAGGAAGGCCAAGAGACACATGAAAACATGCTCAAAGTCACAAATTATCTGAGAGATGCAAATCAAAAGGACAATGCCATACGATCTCACACCTGTCAGAATGGCTATCATCAACAAATCAACAAATGACAAGTGTTGGCCAGGATGTGGAGAAAAAGGAACCCTCATGCACTGCTGGTGGGAATGCAGACTGGTGCAGCCACTGTGGAGAACAGTATGGAGTTTCCTCAAAATGCTGAAAGTGGAACTCCCATTTGACCCAGTAATCCCACTCGTGGGAATATATCCTAAGAAACTAGAAACACCAATCAGAAAAGATATATGCACCCCTATGTTCATAGCAGCACAATTTACAATAGCTAAGTTTTGGAAACAGCCTAAGTGCCAATCAGCAGATGACTGGATCAGAAAACTATGGTACATCTACACAATGGAATACTATGCTGCCACAAAAAAGAATGAATTATTACCATTTGTAGGCACCTGGATGGAATTAGAGAACATTATGCTAAGTGAAATAAGCCAGTCAATGAAAGAAAAATACCACATGATCCCACTCATTTGGGGATAATGAAAAACATTATAAACTGATGAACAAAAAGATAGTTACAGAGGCAGTAAAGCATCAAACAGACTGTCAAATTACAGCGGTAAGGTTAGGGAGAGGTGGGGGAAATAAGAGATCAACTGAAGGACTTATATGCATGTATATAAGAGTAACCAACGGATGCAAAACATTGGGGGGTGAGGGCATGTATGGGAGTGGGGTGGGGGTGGGGGGCAATGGTAAGATATGTACACATATAATACCTTAATAAAAATTTGAAAAAAAAAAAGAAATTCTAATCTGTGGACATACCCATGGATTTCCATTTATTTGTTTCTTCTTTACTTTTGTTCAGAAATGTTAGGTAGTATACAGTGTATAAATCTTTCATAGCCTTGATTAAGTTTATTCCTAAAGATTCTAGTCTTTCTTATGCTATTGTAAATGGAACTGTTTTTTTTTTCTTTTTCCTTTTAAAAAAAATATATATTTTATTGATTTTTTACAGAGAGGAAAGGAGAGGGAGAGAGAGTTACAAACATTGATGAGAAAGAAACATCAATCAGCTGCCTCCTGCACACCCCCTACTGGGGATATGTCCTCAACCAAGGTACATGCCCTTGACTGGAATCGAACATGGGATCCTTGAATCCACAGCCCGATGCTCTATCAGCTGAGCCAAACCGGTTAGGGTGGAACTGTTTTCTTAATTCCACTTTGGGATTGTTCATTGTTGTTGCAAAAATTGAAAATGATGACAAATGTTGATTTTTGTCTCCTACAATTTGCCTTATTTATTAGTTGTAACAGATGTGTGTATGTGTGTGTGGCGGTGGGAGGGGAAGGCAAAATCTTTAGGGGTTTCTTACATATAAGACTATGGTATCTTTTTAGAAATATAATTTTTCTTCTTTTTTTCCCAATTTGTATACCACATATTTCATCTCCTTGTCTAATTATTTTTGCCATGACTTCAAGTACTAAGTTGAATAACTTAGAACTACAGCATCCTTGTCTTGTTTGCAATCTTAGTAACAACTTCCAAGTTTCTCCATGAAGTTTTGTGTTAGCCATGGACTTTCATGAAAGGTCTTTATCATATTGAGTAGTTTCCTTCTATTCCTATTGTCCTGGCTTTTGTTGCAACCATAATGACATCTCTTCAAAATTTATTTCACCGTGATAGTCAATCAGCAGACCAGGGAATACAGTCCTGTTCAGACTGAAGAATCCTTCAGATGGAACTTCTGGTCCAAGGTCATGAAGACAGGTTGGGCCATCTTTATTGCCTAGTAAATTATTTAACAAAAGGTAAATGCCTTTTCACTTTCTGTAAAGTTGCCTTGGCCCCAGAGATGTACAGAAGTGGTAAACCTGCCTTTTAAAACATACATGAAATTTTTCATAAAGAGTGGGACCTCATCTTTTTCAAATAAAAATAGTTCTAGAAAAAGGTCAATAAAAGCTCATGAGCCGGAAATTCCAACTTATAGTCAGATTATAGGACACAAGCTCTGCGAAGGGGTTCCCTGTGCCAATACTATGGTGATGTCTGTCAGAACAGGTCAGGAGTCACCCTGAGGTGATCTGGGGTCAAAGAGGAGGTGAAGCCATCCCTTTTCCTTACATAGTGTCACCTGAGCAAAGACAATCATTCTGCAGAGATCCAGACAAGCCTCTGGTAACATTTAAAGAGCTCACCATGGAATCTAAGTGGCCGAGATCTTTGAGAGAGGAGCATGGCCCCAGGTCCCAAGCCCACACTAAATCATTCACACCCTCTGTTTCTCCACAGAGCCAGTGAGAGTGCCCACACTCTTAGCCAGCATCACCACAGCCACAGAGAATAAGGATGCCGTGGTTATGTCCTGCTACACAAATGCGATCTTCACTGAATGGTTGTTCAATGCTGAGAGTCTGCAGCTCAGGGAGAGGATGAAGCTGTCCTGGAACAACAGAACCCTCACCATAGACCCAGTCAGGAGAGAGGATGCTGGGCACTACCAGTGTGAAGTGTCCAACCCCATCAGTTCTGCTGATAGTGTAGCAATTGAGCTGGATGTTAAATATTAGTGACCCTAATTGTCTTCTCTATGTTATTAAACACTGAATAAGTTCTTTTCACCCTTGAAATAAATTTGTTGTGACGGTGGAAAGTCCTTAGAAGACTTGAACTGAGTCAATAAATGCTCAAAAATGAGAGCTAGCATTGAGGTTATTGTTGACTTAAGCTAACATTCCACACCAGATCCCACCTCTGGTTGGTCCCATTTGCATCATCTCCACAGTGAAGGTGACACCAAGTCCCTCCCAGCACGGGTAGTGGTCATGTGATGACCAGTGGGAGCAGGCGATAAGCTTCCAGGAATCCAAGCTCTGTCCCTTCTCCAATGGGTCCTGTGGAGGGCACGTGGACACTGTTTTGGACAGCAAGAATGTACAGGAGGACTCCCATGAGGGTATCAACACTGATCTTTTTCTTACTGTTTTACTTCTCCCAAAATATTTCTAAAGCCCTCTTAAATATTTTTTTTTTTTGTGGCAGTGGATATATTTCCCTAAGTTCAGTAGGACACTATCTTCCTTGTTAATAGGATATAATTGGAAATGCTGGTAATACAACCAAGACTTTGGCTCAAATGTCCTAGTTCAGACTGATGCTCACAGAATTAAAAATGACCTCACTCTTTATGGAGCTGTTTTGACCTGAAGGGTATTTTGGAATCTCTTGAAGAAGAGGGCATCCCCCAAAGCTAGAGAGACTGCAGGTGATGTGTGAAGGTGAGGCTGCCTAACCTCAAGAAGCTGTTAAAACTCCCATCTTAGTTTTCATAGAAACACCTGCATCAGAGCAAACTATGAGGTGAATGTTATTCCTCTGCACTTAGGTAACTAATCAGCCAAAATGAGTGACAGCCATGTTGGAGGATTGAGAATACTCTTCTTCCTTGGAGATGTCATTTCATCAAAGGGAAGGTGACTGTAGAGAGCAATGTAATGTCTCCGTGGAAAATTCCAGAAGCACAGCCTTCTGGGAGATCAGATCCTGAGAAGGCTAAAAAGGGCTAATTCCAATGTAACCCTGATATTTGGAGGCTAGTGATCTGAACCCATGCCAGCAACCTCAGTGTAACCTATAATTAAGTCACTAACTTCATCCCACATACTGGTCTTGCAGAACCTTTTACAGAGGCCATGGGGCTGTGGACAGTGCACTGTCCCGGAGGGAGGGTTATTAATGCTGCCGCCAGGCCAGGCCATCAGATATGGCCTGGAGACCCCCAACACCTGGGGGCCCTCTTGCAAGGCCCGCAAAAAGGACTGGAATCATAATCTGTGTTTGAGGGACAAGGACCTCGGGGAGATATAAGAGAGGGCCCCGTGCATGTTCCTTCACTCAGATTTGGAAGGCTGTTCCCTGAGTCCGCTGGTGTATTAAACAGTGTCCCTCCATTTCTTTGAAGCATCCTTGGTTTTCCTTGGTCCTCTGCAACATCCTAGCTCTGTTCAGGGACTCTCAGCTATTTTTCAACTGCTTATAAATTGCAGGAACTGATGAAGATGCAAACAGGATCTTGTGTGAAAGATATTTAATTGTGTTTTCCTCCACTGTGCAGAAAGCAGTTTTGTTATGACCTCGGGGCCTTAATGTTGCCTCAGAGTCACTTATGTTTAGATGGGTTCTTCCTGACTGCAGGCCTCTGACCTCCACTGTTTTAGAGCATTTTCTTCAAAAATGTAATCGCAATTTGCAATTGCGGATTTTTTTCTCTGCCCTTTAGAAATATACATAAGTCTCCTTAAAAACTTCTTGCCAGTGTTATGTCCCATAGAATATTTGTCTCAAGAGCCTGGGCCCATCCCTTTGAAATTTAATCCTCCTGGTGTCCCTGTATCCCAGTCTCTAATGGAGGGTAGCAATTTAACTTGGGTCAGGACATTTACAGCCAAGATGTGAAAGGACCTCCTGTCACGATTTCATGAGAAGTTTTACTTTTCTTTTGTGTAAAGCCAAATAGCAAACACAGATGCCTATGATTCCTGCTCCCGTTCTAAAAATCTCCTCAGCCTTTTATTTTGAAGGTGTTGAGCTTAATCTCACTGTCCTAGTGCATGATCTTCAATAAAGTGTTTCTTGCCTCTTTAAATTTGCCCAATGCATGTTTTCTTTTGACATCACCTACCTGTAATTAGCTGATCCTGTCATCTTGCTTATCTTATCTTATTTTCAAATATTCCAATATTTCCTTATCTGGCTATAATCCTCTAAGTAAATGTTTCCAACTTTCCTCCCTCACTTCTGACTTACCCTCCCAAACAGATGACCTGACAGCCCAGATCCTTCTATGGCCCCAGGTTGCTTTGGAGTGGTCTTTGTCCCAGAATCTGAGTGCACCTGCACAGCAGCCTAACCATTAAGAGTATTCTCATTCCACCTCCATTTTAACTGCACCTTCAAGGGAAAGATCACAGAGATTTAAAAAAATATTAATTCATAAAACTCAAGAACTCCAGTAAATATGCAGGATCTTTGTCATGTCAGCCACATGCAAGCCTGCAGTGAACAAGCCTCTTTTGGGTCCTCTGTGACCTGGAGCTCAGGCCAGACATCAGTATCCTCATTCTTTGCTGTTTTCACAAACTCCATGTGCCTGTTCTTAGAGAGTCCACAACCAGAACCTGGGGAATCGGAAATAAATCTCTCTTCTGGTTCTATTTCCTTTTCTGCTCCTTGTGGCCTCTGGAGAATTTAGCTGAAATCCTAGGAGACCTGGCCAGTGAAGGACTGTGGATAAGAAAAGATGTATTTGAGGGGGGAAGACATGGAGGCATGGTGTCTTCTCCAAGTCAGGATGAGAAATTATAAAGCCTGGTAAGGTTTGGATGTCAGGCATTATATGGGTTCAAGGGGACCTAGGGTGCCATGAAATAGGGCTTTTGGGGGTCTCAGCATGGGGTTTAAAATTAAGAGTGAGAGGCCAACTTAGCTATTGAGGGAGAAGCCACTGGAGCTGGTACAGTGAAGGGTGGAGGAGTGCCATTCTCCTAGACTTGGATGGGCATGAAGGGTGAGACACAGGGTCAGGGAAATGACAAGGTAGTTGAAGACTCCATTTAATGCCCTGACATTGGGACAGGAGGGAGCACCAGGCTGGCAGAGGCCATGTGATAGGGGCAACGGGGAGAAGGAAATGAACATCCAGTTGGTGACTAGGGGTCTGAAGAGCAGCGACTGATTGTAGAATAGGGACACTATGAACATAGAAGATGATCCCTGGGAGTTTGGGATTTGGAAGGAAGGAGTTGGAATGCACGGTAGTCAGATTAGAACAGGGGTGCATGGAACTGGGGTAAGGTGGGGAATGCAGGGTAAGCTTAGAGTTGAAGTCAAAATTGGGGGTCTGAGGTGTCTAGTCTCCAGTTTTGACCCAGTAGAGACATGTGCAGCTGGCTCTCAAGGCACAGCCCAGAGGAAAGAGTTTCCACATGAACGGGGAGAGCCATGAGAGGCCAAATTTCATTCTCATACCACTAGGCGTGGCTCAGCTGAGTTAACAAGCTAGCCGTGTCCCAGGGCATTTGTGTACCAGTAAGTCTGACTACGAACCTAGGGGCTGGCAAGGGAGTAGCTGATGGTGTGTATTGGGAGAGGAGGAATTGAGGGCCAGGATAAACTGGAGTGAGTGGAGCCTTTTCCATCTTTGTTGACTAGTCAAAGTGAACTTTCTGTGATTCCACAAGTGAGAGCTCTGTGGCAAGTCAGAGGGCTGGAATAGTAGGTGCCCATGGTCTTGGCCACCTGTCCTCATCTTATCCAGGATGTGTCACATCCATCTGTGATGGATGTTGCTCTCCCCATCTGACCTTCTGTTGGTGGGTGTGATAGAACCCAGGTCTTGATGAGCAGTTCTGGCTACCTGGTCACCTTGCAGCCCATCTTCAGACTCTCTGTCTCTCCTGAGGCTTAGAAGCTGGTCAGCAGCTGTTGTTCTATTGCCTTAAAAGACATGGCTTTGCTCCAAAACATAGGAATGTGCATGTCATTCTCTATGAGGTATCACAAGAGGCTTCACAGAGCACCTTTCATTCTCCTAACATCGATTAGATGAAGGTACAAGCACAGCAACGTGTCCTTTACTATGGAAGGTACCGTCAAGCACGGCCCAGACCATTGGAGTCAAGAAAGCCTCATAGATGGGTCAGACCCTGAATGGTCAGAGTTGTGGATGTCCTTACAGCTCATACTTTGCTTAAACCGCTGATCATTAAAACTGACCCTGACACTGCTGTCACTATCATCACTGATGGCATTGTCAGAGAACATTAACATTAATAGGTATCCACTTCCACCCTTCAGAGCACACGTGTCTTACTAAGGCACTTAGAATTCTTATTGTTATTCATCTTTAGTGGGAGAGTCTCTAGTTCTCACATTGAGGATGACTGTAGGTCTCTAGATATTTTATGACTTAAATGTGGGGTGAAATTACCTTAGAGGATGAACACATCCATTTGCCCTGCTAGGGAGGGCCAACTGCACTGGATCCCAATCTGTGCAGTCACTTAGAAGGGTCTGCAGTAGGTTTAATACTTTGCTTTTGCCATTTGAAATTCTTTTTTTTTTCTTAATTGATTAAGGTGTTACATATGTGTCCTTATCCCCCCATTATTGAAATCCTTAATGGCACTCACTTTACTTGCTTATGTCCCTAGCAGAGACCACGGGCTGGAAAAAATGGTTTGAGCCTGGCCGGCGTGGCTCAGTGCATGAGTGTCCACTTTTGAAGCAGGAGTTCATGGTTCAATTCCCAGTCAGGGCACATGGTCAGGTTGCAGACTCAATCCTCAGTGTGGGGCGTGCAGAAGGAAACCAGTGATTCTCTCTCATCATTGATGTTTCTATCTCTACCTCTCCCTTTCTAATTTAAAACAATTAAAAAAATTTTTTTAAGAAAAAATGGTTTGGCCCTATCTGAAAGGTGCAATTTGTAAAGTGACCACCAGAGGGCGGCACCACCACAAAGCAACCTAGAGGAGCTGAGAAGGAATGTGAAAGGGTTTTGTCTTTCTCTACTCTAATGAGCAGGACCACCCCTCTCCCATCCCTTGAGCTCCGAGAAGGAAAGTTCTCCATCTATGATGTACTTCAGAGATTTGAATTTAAAGAAATCTCAGAAAGTTGACTTAAATGTGAATAGCATTAAACAGACACAATAAAATCTACACTAAATACTGGTCTTTAGGAAAGTACTGGGGAGACAGGATAAGAAGACTGTGTGTGTGTGTGAGTTTGTGTGTGTGTGTGTGTGTGTGTGTGTGTGTGTGTGTGTTGATGATGATGATGGGACAGAAAGCACCTGAGTCCTCATCTTCAAAGAGAGAAGAACTTGGATTAGATAATGCCTAAAGAGGGCCAGGGAGAGAACAGTAAGTAGTATCAAAGCACATTGTTTAGAGAAGACTTTGTTTTCATCTAGGGGAACTGTCATTGTTTGGGACAATGTCCTCAGCATGGCCCAGACAGAGAAGCCAGAACCTTCCTGTGATCACTTTGAACAGAACATAGAGACACAGAGCTTATCACAGCAACATTCAGTGTTGTCACACATACATACAGGAAAGAACATCCAGGGAGAGGGAGCCTGGAACAGGGTTTGTTCATGGTGTGACTATCAGACACAGGATAACAACTTCATGTTTCACCTGCAGGAAAAGTTAAAATCTCTTTAAGGTTTTAAGTGATCAAATCAACAGAATATGCTCCCTTTGGGTCTTTACATACTGATTAAGTTTTGTCTGAGAAACAAAAACTTCTTGGTTTTTTGTCTGAATGACATATGATACGCAATGACATCTTCTATGTGGTTGTTTTGTTTTTGATATCAGGAACATAGAATTGAAAAACTATAATCTTTGGTTTATGAACCAGTCCGTAAATGATCTGCCTTCCTTTTAAGAAAAGCATGACTTATTTAAGTTAAATTTTAATTATTTACTTATACATACGGGAGCTGACTGACGTTGCAGCTTCGAGAATGGTCTCCAAGGGCAGGACTGGAGATTTCCCAGGAAATACCTGTTACTTCTTAGGTGAAAAACACTGGGAAATGGGCTGCATTGGTCTCAGGCCATAGCCCCTCTGTAGCCTCTAGGACCCACCAGCCCCATGGCCCTGAGTGCTGAGAGAGAAACAACATGCACCTCACAAAACCACTCCCCTCTTCCAGACCCACACTCTGAATCTGTTGTCAGGGATTCAGGAAATTGGTGCCTTCAGTTCCTCAGTTTTCTGTGTGTTTTCCAAGGGGTTTGGGAAAGAATGAGTTAAGCCAATCTGGGGCATCTCTCCTACTCAACATTGGGGAGCCTCTATTGTAACATGTACACAACCAAGATCTTTATTTGCCCCACCTCCCAAACTGATCCGCCCAGAACCTTCCACTTCTCAGTCAAGGTCAATGTCATCCTAAAAGGAGCTCGGCTCAGAAATATTGACATTACATTTGATGCCTCCCTTGCTCTGACAGTAATCTCTAATCCATCAGCACACCTGCAGTCGGTCTACACACTATAGATAGAACACAAACACTCAGGTCCAAGTGACTATCACTCCTACTTGAGGTTACTGTAACAGTCTCCTAACTGGTCTTCCTGCGGCCTACTTGACCAACATTATAGCTATCTCCCCAAAGCAGGACCTGTGAATCCTTAGAGATGAATTTTTTTAAACGCAAGTCAAGTCATCCCTTTTCTTCTCAAAGCCCTTCTGTTGCTCACACCTCAATCACACCAAAGTCCAAAGTCATCACCACAGCCCACAAGGTCCCACATTAGCGCTGCTCAAAGGGCTGGTCTGCACAAGACAAGGAGTTTCCCCCCGGAGGTCAAGCAACTCAGTACTTTGGTTGAGAAAGTCTTGCAATGAAGAACATGCCAGCAGAAATAAACAGGACACTGAGCGATGTGGTTGGTCTACTTTCTGTCCCAGGATCTTTAGCTCCTTGCAGATCACCCTTTGATAGCACTGCCATAAAAATAATCTGGTCCCTCTCTACACTTCTTGTCATTCTCCGCATCCTATCTATTCTGGCCACAGTGGCTTCCTGACCTTCAAACATAGCAAGCGACCTCCTGGCTCAGAGTCTTTGCACTGGCCATTTCGTCTCTCTAAAATCATCTTTCTCCAAAGACCTACATGACCCCTTCCTCACTCTTTTAGGACTTGTGCAAATGTCACATAATCTTTGAGCATTCCCTTGACCATTTTATATATGCAAATAAACCCCAATCCCCCCACTCCCTCTCTCCTTCACCCCCGTTAGAAATGCTGCTTATTCATTTGTTGATTACTTCTACCTCACCACTATATCAGCTCCATGATGCCAGTGACTTTTATATCCCCTCCAACCACTATAAGACTGTGCAAAAATTTTACTCATTGCTCAATTAAGTAATTAATTACTCACTGGTGAATAATATCATGCTGGGAAGTGAATACAATCCCTTCAGTTTCACTGTCTGTAAAATATGAATAATTCCAGCCCCATCAATGTGTAGGAATCATGGGATGAGCCTGCTTCCTGACATCTATTGCTATGTAACAGAAGACCCCAAACTTAAAATCGCTGCATGTCTGACATAACGAGGGACCTGAAAATGACAAACTCCAATGATGATGATAAACGATCAATTTTTGCAAAAGGTACTAAAGACACGAAATCTTGGGTGAACTCCTGGTTGAAGGGACACACCTTTTGGAGGGTCAGCCCTCCTGGCTTTTCATGCCTCTATTCACTCCATCTCTGGAATGGCCCTAAGGGATATGCACTGTCCTCATGCTGGGGTTCAGAGAGAAAACAGGCTTGTACTGGGGTTGTCACTTCACAAGACACAGGACTCAGTGGGACAATTCTGTTGTTCTCTGTACAAACCTACACACACTATGTGGATCAGACACATGGATCAGTACTGCTTCTTTTACTGACATTGTGTCTCTCAGATACATCCACGTTGGCACATGTGGTCTTATTCCTCTCATTGCCATCACTACAAGATTTTTATACTTCCCCAGGAAAGGACATTTTTATTAAAGGCAGAATCACTGACTGTCTACAGGACATGATCTGGATATTTTGAAAGGCAAAGATCACTGCATGTTTAAAAGCATATCACTCGAGAGAAAAATAAATGGCAGCAGAATAGACATATGTGTTCTGAGCCTTGTCCCGGAGCAGAAAAAAAGAACAGCTGAGGGTCCCACGAGGAGTGTTTGTTGGCAAGTTAAGGGACAACTAAACTGCAGAAGAAGGTGGGGGGCTGCTAGACAGGGTTCCCCTGACCTGGCAGCCCCCACTGCAGCTGGGACCCCACCTGGAGCTAAGGCTCGGATATGGAGTAGGCGCCATCTGGAAAGGGAAAGTGGAGCTTATTAGAAGCCTGAAAATCCACAACTGCAGCACCCACTGAACAGCTACGAGCCCCAGAACACTGGTCCCAATTGGCACAAACACGCGGATTCAGAGGAGCTCTACACTCCACCATGGAAAGGTCAGATTTCGCCTGGGATAAGGTGAGGTCTCTGGTCCCAGCGGGAGAGAGGAACACTTGTTTTGAGGGAGCTGGAGGACCAGGGAAATCTGAGCCTAGAAAAATCCGCGGCTGTTGGGGCTGGTGCGATCTGTGAATGTGGAAGGGGGTCCTCATAGCTGCTAACAGAAGGGATCTCTAAAAAGCAACCCATTTTTATCTGACGTGCAGGGACAGCCTAAGAGTTTCAAAGGTGTGCCAGCTGCTTAGACACGGGCACAACCATTGTTCTCACACTTGGGCTTTTTCCTCTTCAAATCCTTGCTTCTGATTACAAAGACCAATACATAGGATCAGCCAGTTGGGGACACCCTGGGAGACTGCAGGGGAAAGTGTTTTTCTGGAACCTGGGGATCGGAGCAGGGAGTGACCATCGGAGAGCAAGCTCTGAGCCCACTTCCACAAACTGGTATTGAGTGCCACAGGGAAAGAAGGCTCTAACCCTGCCTAGAGAGGCCATATATAGACCAGGAAGTCAATCCAGAAACACTGCCACCTAGGGGCTGAATCACAAATTGACTCTTGTATAATCAAAAATAAAGGAATATGAGAAATTTAATCACACTGCCTGCTTAAAAATCAGGACTGGCTTACCACACTGAGGAGCAGTAGAACACAGGGAACTGCAATACTGTCTGGACTGAGAAACAGGCGTGCCAAACAGAACAATAGTGGAAGTGAATGACCTTCACTACTTCACATTTTTTTATTTTATATTTTTATTTTCATTTTTTGCATCTTTTACTCAAGAAACTAATTTTTTCTTTCTTCCTCACTTGATTTTACCCTTTTAATTATTACATTTTTATTTTCAATCAGTATCATTAATACTACTATTTTACCTTTTTTTTAAAGTATCATTTTATTTTCTCTTTATTTTACTTTGGGATTAGTGCTCTACATTCTAGTTTCATCTTTCCTTTAGCATTGCTTTACTCTATCTCAACTCTACCTTTATGCCATCACTCTCTTCCTAACCTTTCCCCTTTTGGTGTCCTGTTTATCTTACCCCTTTCCTCCTTTAGATTTTCCATATTCTTTCTGTTTACCTCCTGATATAATTTCACCCTACTTATATATCTAATCTACAATCCCCTGCTCCAAGTCCATACACACCTCTCTCTTCGCTGTCTTAACTATCCAAAAAATTGTCTTTCTCTCTGTTCTTATGTTGTTGTTTGCTTGAATGTTGAATATATCGAATTTTTATGCTTTTTTGTGAGGTTGTTTTGCTTATTCTTTTTTGGTTGGTTGTTTTTTTGTTTGGTTTGTTTTTGTTTGTTTTTTGCTTCTGTTTTCCCTTGCCTCACTTGATATTAGTTGGAGTTGTAGTTTGTATTTATCCCCAGGTACTTGTTTCTGGCATTTGCTGGGATTAGTGGTTGTTCTATTGGAGTTTTCTCCCCATATATATATAGATTGTTCCCCTTTCTCTCTTAGTCTCTTTCTTGTCTCTCTTACTTTTTTTTCCTTTTCCCAATTTCATTTTGAAACTAAATTTTTTTTTCTTTATTTCTTTTTCCTCTTATCCTTTCTCTCCTATACCCAAATTTGCCTTTCTCTGGTGGTCAACTTTATTGGAGGTTATTAATATCATGAATATATTTCTGTTCAGTGCCTTGTGTGTTATACCAGGTTGTGTTGTATTTTGCGCCTTTAAATCAACGCAGGAGAGAGAGAGAACTACATAACCAGACATCTGGAAAGAGAGACCATGGGGACACAAAGCCAAAGCCCACATATGAATGAAAAGCAGGCATCACCAGAAAAGGAAGTAAACGAAATTGAGGCAAGCAACCTTCCATAGAAAGAATTCAGAGAAATGGTCATTAGGTGGCTGAAAAGCATGGAAGACAAATTCGACAATATGAGTAAGAACCGGAAGGAAATGAAGAAGAACCAAGAAGAAATGAAAAATGACATCGCTGCTGTAAAGAACTCAATAGAAAGCAACAAGAGTAGACTAGAAGAAGCAGAAAACCGCATCAGTGAGCTAGAAGACAAGATGGGAAAAAATACCCAAGTAGAGCAGCTTCTAGAAAATAAAAAAAATTAAAAAGCAGGAGGAGAGCCTAAGGGAACTTTGGGACAACACAAAACAAAACAACATTTGCATAATTGGGGTTCCAGAAGGAAAGGAAACTGAGCAAGAAATAGAAAACCTGTTTGAAGAAATAATGACAGAAAACTTCCCTGATATAGGGAAGAAAAACCCCACACAAATCCAAGAACCTCACCGAGTTCCAAGCAAAATGAACCCCAAAAGACCGACGCCAAGGCACATCATAATTAAATTGGCAAACACCAATGACAAAATAAGAATCTTAAAAGCAGCAAGAGAGAGACAGAAAGTTACCTACAAAGGAACCCTCATCAGACTAGCAACTGATTTCTCAACAGAAACTCATCAGGCCAGAAGGGAATTCAATGAAATATACAAAGTCATGCAAAGGAAGGGTCTGAATCCAAGAATACTGTACCCAGCAAGGTTGTCAATCAAAATTGAAGGTGAAATAAGGCGCTTCACAGACAAAAAAGGACTAAGGGAATTTATTACCACCAAACCAGCAATGCAAGAAATGCTAAAGGGTCTGCTGAAAAAAAAAAAGAAAGAAATAGGAAGCGAAGAAGGAACACAGGGATAAAGAATAAAAATGGCAACAAATAAGTACCTATCAATAATAACTTTAAATGTAAATGGATTAAATGCCCCAATCAAAAGACATAGGGTAACGGATTGCATAAGAAAACAAGACCCATATATTTTCTGTCTACAAGAAACCCACCTCAGAAAAAAAGATGCACACAGACTGAGGGTGAAGGGATGGAAAAAGGTCTTCCAGGCGAATGGAAATGAAAAAAAAGCTGGGGTAGCAATACTTATATCTGACAAATTAGATCTCAAAGTGAAGGACATAACAAGAGATAAGAAAGGCCACTTCATAATACTAAAGTGAGTAATCAAACAAGAAGAAATAACTCTGGAAAACATATATGCACCCAATACAGGAGCACCCAAATACATAAAAAATCTCCTGGAGGATATCAAGGGAGAGAATGACAGTAATACAATCATAATAGGAGATTTTAATACCCCACTATCACCATTGGACAAATCCTCTAAACAAAAAATCAGCAAAGAAACATCAATCCTAAATGACTCACTAGACCAGATGGAATTAATTGACATATTCAGAACATTTCACCCCAAATCCACAGAATATACATTCTTCTCAAGTGCACATGGGTCATTTTCAAAGATAGACCATATGTTGGGACATAGGCAAAGTCTCTTCAAATTCAAGAAGATAGAAATCATATCAAGCATCTTCTCAGACCACAGTGGCATAAAACTGGAAATCAACTACAATAAAAACCAATCCAAAGAAATCAAACACATTAAGACTAAACAGCATGCTATTAAACAATGACTGGGTTACCAGAGAGATCAAGGAAGAAATAAAAAACATCATGGCAACAAATGACAATGAAAACACTGCAATCCAAAATCTATGGGACACAGCGAAAGCAGTCTTGAGAGGGAAGTTCATAGCTCTACAACCATACTGCAAAAAAACAAGAAACAATGGTAATAAATTACCTAAACCAACAACTCAAAGAGTTAGAAAAGGAGCAACAAGAAAAGCCCAGTGTAAGCAGAAGGAAGGAAATAATAAAGATCAGAGAGGAAATAAACGACATAGAGACCAAAGAAACAATACAAAAGATCAACAAAACCAAGAGCTGGTGCTTCAAAAGGATAAACAAGATGGATGAACCTCTAGCCAGGCTCACCAAGAAGCAAAGAGAGAGGACCCAAATAAACAAAATCTGAAATGAAAGAGGTGAAATAACAATAGATCCCGCTGAAATACAAAGGATTATTTAAAAATTCTATGAACATCTCTATTCCAACAAACTGGACAACCTGGAGGAAATGGACATATTCCTAGAAAAATATAACCTTCCAAAACTCAATCAAGAAGCGTCTAAGCATCTCAATAGGCCGATAACTATGGAAGAAATTGAAGCAGTCATCAAAAAGCTTCCGGCAAACAAAAGCCCAGGGCCAGACGGCTTCACAGAAGAGTTTTACCAAACATTCAAGGAAGAACTAAAACCTATCCTCCTCAGACTATTCCAAAAAATTCAAAAGGAAGGAACACTTCCAAACTCCTTCTATGAAGCCACCATCACCATAATACCAAATCCAGATAAAGAAAACACTATGAAAGAGAATTACAGGCGAATATCCCTCATGAACGTAGATGCCAAAATCCTCAACAAAATTCTAGCAAATCAGATCCAGCAGTACATCAGAAAAATCATACACCCTGACCAAGTGAGATTTATCCCAGGAATGTAAGGATGATACAATATCGGCAAATCAATTAACGTGATACATCACATAAACAAATTGAGAGAAAAAAATCACATAGTCATATCAATTGATACAGAAAAAGCATTTGACAAAATCCAACACCCTGTCTTGATAAAAACTCTCAACAAGGTGGGAAGAGAAGGATCATACCTCAACATAATAAAAGCTATATATGATAAACCCACAGCTAACATCATACTCAATGGGCAAAAACTAAAACCATTTCCCCTAAGAACAGGAACAAGACAGGGATGCCCACTCTCACCACTCCGGTTTGACATAGTACTGGAAGTATTAGCGATTGCAATTAGACAAGAAGAAGAAATAAAAGGCATCCAAATTGGAAAAGAAGAAGTAAAGCTGTCCGTATTTGCAGATGCCATGATATTGTACATAAAAAACACGAAAGACTCCATCAAAAAACTAACAGACTTAATAAATAAATTTGGCAATGAAGCAGGATACAAAATTAATGCCAAGAAATCTATGGCATTTCTATACACCAATAATGAACTTACAGAAAGAGAGACTAAAAAAGCAATCCCATTTACCATTGCACCAAAAAAAAATAAGATACCTAGGAATAAACTTAACCGAGGAGGTAAAAGACCTACAAGCGGAAAACTACAGGACACTGAAAAAAGAGATAGAGGAAGATGTAAACAGATGGAAGAACGTACCATGTTCATGGATTGGGAGAATCAACATCATTAAAATGTCCATACTACCCAAAGTAATCTATAGATTCAATGCACTCCCCATTAAAATACCAACGGCGTATTTCACAGACCTAGAAAGAACTCTCCAAAAATTCATCTGGAATATAAAAAGACCCCGAATAGCCACAGCAATCCTGAGAAAGAAGAATAAAGTAGGAGGGATCACAATACCAGATTTCAAGCTGTATTACAAAGCCACTGTTCTCAAAACAGCCTGGTACTGGCACAAGAACAGACATATAGACCAATGGATTAGAATAAAGAATCCAGATATTGACCCGAACCACTATGCTCAATTAATATTTGACAAAGGAGGCATGAGCATACAATGGAGTCAAGATAGTCTCTTCAATAAATGGTGTTGGGAAAATTGGATAGATACAGGCAAAAAAATGAAACCAAATCACCAACTTACACCATAAACAAAAATAAACTCTAAATGGCTACAGGACTTAAACATAAAACGGGAAACCATAAAAATACTAGAGCAATCCATAGGCAGCAAAATCTCAGACATATGCGGAAAGAACTTCTTCACTGATACTGCCCCTAGGGCAATGGAAGCCAAAGAGAAAATAAACAAATGGGACTACATCAAAATAAAAAGCTTTTGCTCAGCAAAAGAAACCGCCAACAAAACAACAAGAAACCCCACTGTATGGGAAAACATATTTGAAAATGTTACCACTGATAAAGGTTTAATCTCCAACATCTATAGGCAACTTATACAACTTAATAAAAGGAAGATAAATAATTCAATAAAAAAATGGGCAACGGACCTAATTGGAATATTTTTGAAAGAAGACAGAAGGAAGGCCAAGAGACACATGAAAACATGCTCAAAGTCACAAATTATCTGAGAGATGCAAATCAAAAGGACAATGCCATACGATCTCACACCTGTCAGAATGGCTATCATCAACAAATCAACAAATGACAAGTGTTGGCCAGGATGTGGAGAAAAAGGAACCCTCATGCACTGCTGGTGGGAATGCAGACTGGTGCAGCCACTGTGGAGAACAGTATGGAGTTTCCTCAAAATGCTGAAAGTGGAACTCCCATTTGACCCAGTAATCCCACTCGTGGGAATATATCCTAAGAAACTAGAAACACCAATCAGAAAAGATATATGCACCCCTATGTTCATAGCAGCACAATTTACAATAGCTAAGTTTTGGAAACAGCCTAAGTGCCAATCAGCAGATGACTGGATCAGAAAACTATGGTACATCTACACAATGGAATACTATGCTGCCACAAAAAAGAATGAATTATTACCATTTGTAGGCACCTGGATGGAATTAGAGAACATTATGCTAAGTGAAATAAGCCAGTCAATGAAAGAAAAATACCACATGATCTCACTCATTTGTGGATAATAAAAAACCTTATAAATTGATGAGCAAAAAGATAGATACAGAGGCAGTAAAGCATCAAGCAGACTGTCAAATTACATCGGGAAGGTTAGGGAGAGGTGGGGGAAATAAGAGATCAACCGAAGGACTTGCAGGCATGCATATAAGAATAACCAATGGATGCAGGACATTGGGGGGTGAGGGCATGTATGGGAGTGGGGTGGGGGGGCAATGGTAAGATATGTACATATATAATACCTTAATAAAAAAAAAGCATATCACTCTTTTCAAAGGGCAATGACTTTACAGTTAATAAGGAGACACAATTGTTTCATTTACTATAAGGACAAGCTCATTACTCTTAAAAAACTGGGTATTGCATTTTTAAGTAGACATTATTATTTTATCATTTGAAAATATGTATAATCTTATTTTAATAGATGATTTTATTAATTATAAAGGGGAAAGTGTCATTTATCAGAACTCGGTCATTATATATTTGTAAAAGATGTAGTTTATATGAAAGATAAGGCACCGCCTCATATATGTACCTAGAAGGGCAGCCCCTGAGGAGTTGGGCACTCAGACCACTGACAGGTTTAGTGAGACACAGGTTGCAAATATTCCCAAGGAAAGGGAGGGTCGGTTCAATATGCCCAGGGCAGGTGAGTCCACCATGGGGGCCAGTGTCCAGGGCTGTGTGTCAGGTTCAAAACCGTAGTGAGAAATAATGTCTCTTAGGGAAATGCTAATCTAGACAACAATGAGATTTTTTAAAAATTAAAAGTAGAACTATCATACATCCCAGCAATTTCACTTTTGATTATATATCCAAAGAAAATGCAAACACTAATCAAAAAGAAATATGACCGAAGTGTCCACCAATAAATGAACAAATATAGTAGATGTGTATAATGTAAAGACAAATACATATAAAAATAAAATAGAATATTACTGAACCATATAAAAGAATGACATCTTGCCATTTGTGCCGAAATGGATGGCCCTGGAGAGTATTATGTTAAGTGACGTAAGTATATGATATCACTGTATGTGGAATCTAAAATGCAAGACAGCTCTGGTCGGTGTGGCTCAGTATGTTGGACATTGTCCCATGCACCAAATGGTTGCTGGTCTGTTCCCAGTCAGGGCACATTCCAGGGTTTTGAGCTCGATCCTCCTTAGGGGTATGCACGAGGCAGCTAAATGATGTCTCATTCTCACATTGATGTTTCCTTTCAACCTCTCCCTTCCTTTTTCTATAAAAATCAATAAAATTTTTAAAAATTGAAAATAAATAAAAAATAGGACAAGTGAACAATCAAAACCAAAAAAAAGCAGGTTCATAGATGCAGAAAATGAACTGGTGGTTTCTAGAGCGACGTGGGTGGGAGAATGGTAAAAATAGGTGAAGGGGATTAAAGGGTCCAAACGTCCAGTTATAAAATAAACAAGTCACTGGGATATACCAGACAGCACAGAGAATGTAGTTAGGAATACTGCAATAACTTTGTATGGTGACAGAGGGCCACAACAACTATCATGCTGATCACTTCGTAATGTATGTAAATATCAAGTTACTATGATGAACACTTGAACCTAATAGAATATTGTAGGTTAATTATGCTTAAATTAAAAAAAAGACTTAAAAATACATTGAGATTCCATCTCACACCCACCAGGATGGCTATTATCGAAAACCAGAAAATGACAAGTGTTGGCAACAATGTGGAGAGGTCAGAAAGATTGTGCACTGTTGGTAGGATTGGAAAATGCTACAGCCGCTTTGGAAAACATTGTGGAGGTTCCTCAAAAAGTTAAACATAGAATTACCGTATAACCCAGCAATTCCACTTCTGGGTACATACTCAAAAAAATGACAACATGGTGTCAAATAGATGATATTTGTATTCACATGTTCATAGCAAATTTATCCACAATAGCTGAAATGTGAATGCAACCCTAGTGTCCGTGGGTAGGTGGATGGAAAAGCAAAATGTGGTATATACAGGCAATGGAATATTTATTGTTCAGCCTTTCAAAAAGAGAATTCTAGGGAGGCAACATGGGAAGTAGCTGGAGACTGCATGCCCTTTATCCCATCCAGGGACCAGATTTAGAGTTAAATACTGTGCAATCAACTTGAAAAACCAAGTGAGGTGTAGCTGATTGGAAATATTATATCAAAGGAGCAATGAAGAAACCATATTGAGAGTTGTAAGAGAAGTAGTGTTAGGAAAGGGATAGCCTCCGTTGAGCAGGTGCGGTGGCTGAGGCCAGAGGGATATCACAGCTGCAAAGCTCCCGCCCCCTGGCAGTGTGGGGTTTCAACCCCATGCAGGGATCCCAAACCCAGAGCAGCAGAGATGGAAAAAAGAGCCCATGAAGCATCAGACACGGGGAGCCAGGTGGACTCTGTCTGCCTGGGAGACTTGGACTGCACCTTCCCAGTGAAGGAGTGCTCCCACTGTTAGCAGCCCCAGGGCACCAACTGTTGGAGAAGCTGCACTGCCATGTTTGAGTTTAGTGGAGGGGTCTGCAGGCTGCACCCAGCAGGGACTTTGAGGGACCCTCTACATTCATGGAAGATATGGTGCAGAGCCCCAGTCAATGACTAAACTGTTAGCTTGGGGAAAGAGTAAAGGCCTCTCCTACCTAGAGCACACTGTTGGAAACCCTCCCCACACCCCTGGAGCTACCTGGACTGCTGGGTTGATGGCGGCGGGGGGCGGGGGGCGATGGGGGAGTCGGAATCAGTGCAGGTCTGGGATTTTTGGCCCACACTGCAGAGTTCAGAGCCCTAGTGGAGCTGGGAATTTCAGCGTCCACCTTGCTGAGACCTGTCACAAGGATAGATTGGAATCTCATGCAGGGCTGATTTTCCACCCCTTCCAGCTTCGTACTGTGACATAAAGGTGTCAGTGCCACACATAGTTGGGGTTTTGGAGCTATATTTCCCAGGGGCTTCTATCGGGGAGACAGATGGCCAGGGCTTGGCTTTGTGATGCATTGTGGGGAGGCTGATCTGAACTCCCTGTAAGTTTTGACAGGCAACCCCAAGAAGGACAAGTAGAGCGCACTGCCCCACCCCCCAATCCTGCAACCTGAAGACAACACCCCCAACAGGAGACTGTTTGGTTCAGTCCTGTGAAGTCTTGGATATGCCTACTAAGTGCAGTCCTATAGGGGATGGGAGAGTGGCTCAGAGTGGGACATTCAATATGTGAGACCCTCAATCTGCCACGCCAGCACACCAGGTTTGGTGAGCCTGAGGCGGTGCAGTGAAGGATTAAAGAAAAGACAGACCAGAGAATACAGCTGGGGCCCACGTCAGAACTGCTTCTCTGATGGAGAGAGAGAGCCACGACCTGCAAGCCAAGTATTTTATAGTCAGAATGCACAAAGCAAAACAAGGTGAGTGGTCAACATGTTTACTGGTACAATGTTCTTGTGAGTTTCACCTTGTTTTGGCAGCACTTGCTGCACCTCCCACAGGCCATTAGCTACTTAGGAAGGAGCAAGTGAGGACTAGAAGGTCAAGGTTAATTACGCTAAGAGGGCTCTGGCTTCCAAGCTGGGACTTGTTTGTGGCTCTGCCACAGGTCAGTCTGAGGCTTAACCCTATAGCCACTCCCTACACCTCAGAGGTAGATGGAAGTATTTAGCCACCTCCTGTGGGCTGGGCCAACAACATCTTCAACCAAAGATTCTTTTGATCTACCCCCCTGAGCACAGGGCGGTGAACCTGCTCCTGCAGAGGAGACTGCAGCCTCTACCCAACCTGAAGCTACAGCAAGCCCCCTTACAGGGAACAAGAGTTGGTGTCTCTGGTGGAGACTGAGGAGTTTAGCTTTGAAGCAGAGTCTAATTTCCCATTATTGAGTGCTTCACTGTGTAATCCCCAAGCAGGGCTCCACTAGCAGACACAGACACAAACAGCTATCAGAGAAGTAACTACACACAGGTAGTCCAAAGCCAGTTAAACACAATATCTGATAGCCTCTTGCATCTGAAACCTACCCAGAAGGATCCAGAACCAACGCGACCAGTGGTGGGCTTCAGACCACACCAGAGTTCAATCCAATTAGACCCACAAACGACACACACAATAGTGGGTTCTGGCAGGCACCAGACCCTGCGGGGAACAACTCCATCTTGAACGGCCATCCCCTCCACAGCATCTCATATATGGTGATAAAATTTGACCCCTATAAAGACCCAGCCTGTAGGGTTAATGATGATGTCACTGAGCCCATCAAGACACCTTGAGACTGCACCGCCACAGCAGTTTGCACACATTGTTCAAGGTTGAGCCTCATGGTCAAACAGCCTACGGGCCAATCCCACCCATGAAAGGGCCAACAGTAAGGAAGATCCAATTACAACAGGAACATCCAAACAATCCACACTAGAGACATTCCTATATTACCCAGCTCAGGAGATCAAGAAGACTGCATCATTCTGCCCCACAGAACACCTAATACAGAAGGCCACCCCACCAAACTGGGAGTCATAGAGTTCTATCTAATACATGGATTCAAACACAAAGTGAGAGCCAAAAAGGAGAAGACAAATAAACATGCCCCAAATGGAAGAACAGGAGGAATATCTAGAAAAAGAGCTCAGTGAAAAAGAGGCAAACAATTTATCAGATAGAGTTCAAGTAATGGCCATAAGGATGCTCAAGTCACTTAGTGAGAACCATAGCATAAAAAAGGACATAGAAACCATGAAAAATAATCAGTAGAAAATGAAGAATGCCATACCTGAAATACAGAATACACTAGAAGAAATAGCCTATAAGCTTGATGAAACAGAGTATCAAATCAGTAAATAAGAAGACAAAATAGAAAAAGAATCACTCAATTAAAGCAGCAAAAATAAAAAGTAATTTTAAAGCATGAAGATAGCTTAAGGGAACTTTGAAACAACATGAAACATAACAACATCCACATCAAGAGGTGCCAGAAGGATAAGAAAGTAAGCAAGAGCTAGAGAACCTGTTTGTAGAAACAATGATAAAAAAAAAAAAAAAAAAAAAAAAAAAAACTTCCATACCCTGGTGAAGGAAAATGTTAAAAAAGCTCAGGAAACACAGAGTCCCAATCAAAATGAACCCAAAGAGACCCACACCAAAACATATCATAAATAAAATGGCCAAGAATAAAGACAACGAGAGAATCTTAAAGGTAGCAAAATAAAAATAGTCAGTTACCTACAAGGGAGTTCCCATAAGTCTGTCAGATGATTTCTCAACAGAAACACTTCAGGCTAGAAGGGATTGCCATAATGTATTCAAAGTAATGAAAACCAAGAACCTGCAAACAAGACGACTTTTTCCAGTAAAGCTATCATTTAAAAATTGAAAGCAAAATAAGAATTTTACCGGAAAAAAAAATACTAAAGAAGTTCATTACCACCAAACCAGAATTGCAAGCAATGCTAAAGGGACTGCTTTAAGAAGAAGAAATATATATAGAGAGAGAGAAAGGAACATAGGCATAAAAAATGTTGCAATAAGTACTTATCAATAATAACCTTAAATGTAAATGAATTAAAGGCTCCAATAAAAAGACAGAGGGTAGCCAAATGGATAAGAAAATACAGACCATATTTATATGCTGTATACAAGATACCAACCTCATGACAAAAGTTATACATAGGCTAAAAGTTAAAGGATGGAAAAATATTCCATGCAAATGGAAACAAAAAATAGCTGGTGTAGCAATATTTATATCTGACAAAGAAGATGTCAAAACATAGACCATAAAAGAGACAAAGAATG
Source organism: Plecotus auritus (assembly GCF_963455305.1). NCBI lineage: Eukaryota > Metazoa > Chordata > Mammalia > Chiroptera > Vespertilionidae > Plecotus > Plecotus auritus. The sequence continues at coordinate 17,993,187 of NC_137785.1, forward strand.
TCACTACATAATACTAAAGGGATTGATACAACAAGAGGCTATCACCCTTATCTATACTAATAAAAGCCGAGGTGGTCCTTGTACTCGCAAGCATGACATCGCCACCAGATGGCTGCCACCAGGTTGCTGCCACAAAGTTGGCTGCCACAAGATGGCCATGAACAAAGTGGAGGCCTAGCAGCCACTCTCCATGGTGAGACCTGGGGATCCTGCGGCTCTGTGCTGTGCTGAGGAGGCCGGTCCCTGCATCTCCGCCAACTCTCGCAGAGGAGGAGTGTCCTGGTGGATGAGGCAGGTCACAGCAGGGGAGGGCAAGTGGGCAATCAGGCCAGCAGGGGAGCAATTAGGGGCCATCAGGCAGGCAGGCAGGAAAATGGTTAGGAGCCAGCAGTCCCGGATTGCAAGAGGGATATCTGATTGCTGGTTGAGGCCTGATCCTTGCCTATAGGATCGGGCCTAAACCAGTAGTCAGACATCCCCCAAGGGGTCCCAGATTGGAGAGGGTGCAGGCAGGGCTGAGGGATACTCCTATCACCCCATCCCGCAACCCTCCGTGCATGGATTTCATGCCCCAGGCCACTAGGAAACATATATCCTCCCAATATAGGAACACCTAAATATGTTTTAACATTTTAGTGGACTTTAAAGGACAGATCGACAGCAATACAAGGAGAGTTGGGTACTTAAACACCCCATTGTCAATGGATAGATCTTTTCAACAAAAAATGAAAAGAGAAACTGAGACTTTAACTGACACACTAGATCAGATAGATTAAATTGATATTTACAGAACATTTCATCCCAAAGCAGCAGAATATACATTTTGCTGAAGTGCACATGGAGCATTTTTATAGATAGACTACATGTTTGGGCACAAACTAAGTCTTCAGAAATTCAAGAAGATAAAATCATATCAAGCATCCTTTTGGATCACAATGTCATGAAACTAGAAATCAACTACAGTAAAAAAAAAAAAAAAAAAAAAAAAGCTGTGACTCATATGTGACTCATAGATAGAGAGCAGGCAGATAGCCTGGCAGCTCAGGGGATGAGAGAGGGATTGACCAATAAAGAAAAAAAAGAGAGAGAGAAAGAACTCATTGATATAGACAACAATGTGGTGATTGTGGGGTGGAGGGGGGTGGGTGGAGGTTGAACAAGGCACAGAGGAGATAAAAGATGATGGAAAAAATAAAAAATAAATTATTTAAAACCTCAAAAATATTCAAACACATGGAGGCTAAATAGCATGTTATTAAAAAATGAATGGATAACCAAGAGATCCAGGAAGAAATCAAAAATTTTCTGGAAACAAATAAAAATGAACACATTATGACCCCAAATCTATGGGACACAGCAAAAGCTGTCCTGAAAGTGAAGTTCATAGCATTACAGGCCTACCTAAAGAAGCAAAAAAAATCTCTCATAAACAATATTACCCTACACCTAAAAGAACTGGGAAAAGTACAGCAGAAAAAGTTCAGAGTAAATAGAAGGAAGAAAATAATAAAGATCAGAACAGAAATAAACTACATAGACTCTAAAAAGAACGAAAGATCAATGAAACCAAAAGCTGGATCTTTGACAGGATAAACAAGATTGATTGACCTTTAACTGGACTCATCGAGAAAAAAAGAGAGAGGATCCAAATAAGTGCAATCAGAAATGAAAGGGGGAGGTAACCACCGACATCACAGAAATACAAATGATTGTAAGAGAATAGCATTAACAACTAAATAGTCAACGTAGGCAAAACAGAAAAATTCCTAGAAACATAGAATTTTTTTAAACTGAATCAGGAAGAAATAGACACCTGAAAGCACCAATAACAATTAATGAAAGCAAAACAGTAATACATTTTTCTTAAAAAATTCAAAAAAAAAAATGTCCTGAGACTGGAAGGTTTCATAGATGAATTTTACTGAACATTCAAGAAAGAAAGCCTCCTAAAGCAATTCCAAATATTGAAGAAGAGGAAAGATTTCCAAGCTCTTTTTATGAGGCCAAAATTATCCTAGTACCCAAACAAGGTAACAACACTATGAAGAAAGACAATTATAGGTTAATATCCCTGATGAACAGACATGCTAACATACCCAACAAAATATTATCATAATAGATCCAGCAATACATTTTAAAATAAAAAACCATCATAAAGTGATATTTATTCTGGAGTTGCAAGGTCTATACAAAATTTGCAAATCAATAAATATGTTACATAACATAAACAAAATAAATGATAAAAAATATCACGTGGTCATATCAATAGATGCAGAAAAACCATTCAATAATATCCAGAACCCATTTATGATAAAAAAAAAAAAAAACTCTCAACAAAGTGGGAATAGAGAATACATACATCAATGTTTCCCCCCAACTGTCCTCCCCTGCAGGCCTGGTCCCCCCAACTGCCCTCCCCTGCTGGTCTGGGTCCCCCCGCAACTGTCCTCCAATGCAGGCTTGGGTCCCGCCCAACTGTCCTTTCTTACAGGCCAGGTCCCTCCCAACTGCCCTCTTCTGCCAGCCTTGTCACCAAAAACTGCCCTCCTCTGCCAGCTTGGTCACCCCTAACTGCCCTCCCCTGCTGGCCTGGTCCCCCCCCCCCAGCTGCCCTCCCCTGCTGGCCTGGTCTCCTCCAACTACCCTCTTCTGCCAGCCTAGTCACCACTAACTGCCCTCCCCTGCTGGCCTGATAGCCCACAACTGCCCTCCCCTGCAGGCCTGGTCCCCGCAACTGCCCTCCCCTTCTAGCCTTCATCCCCCACTACTGTCCTCCCTTTGTAGGCCTGGTCCCTCCCAACTGCCATCCTCTGCCGGCCCATTCACCCCAAACTGCCCTCCCCTGCTGCCCTGGTTCCCCCAAACTGCCCTCCCCTGCAGGCCTGGTACCCCGCCCCAACTGCCCTCCCCTGCTGGCCTGGTCTCATCAAACTACCCTCCCCTACAGCCCTGGTACCCCCCAACTGTCCTCCCCTGCAGGCCTGGGCCCCCCCCCACTGTCCTTCCTTGCAGGCCTAGTCCCTCCAACTGCCCTCTCCTGCTGGTCTGGTCTCACCCAACTGCCCTCCTCTGCTGGTCCGCTCACCCCTAACTGCCCTCCCCTGCTGGCCTGATTGCGCAAAACTGCCCTCCCCTGCAGTCCATCTTATGGTGGCCATTTTGTGTACACATGGGGGGAGCCATCGTTGACCACATGGAGGCAGCCATCTGGTGTGTTAGAGTGACGGTCAATTTGCATGTTACTCTTTTATTAGATACTATGCCTTTGGGATTAAAATATATTTTATTGAGTCTGCAGGTGGCTTTGAGTAGTATGGACAGTTAACAATATTAAATCTTCAATTTATGATGTTGTTAATCATGGATATTTAAAGAAGCAATTGCTTTGTTCCTTTTTCATTCAATCTTTTTGTACTCATCCCTCTGTGGGAGTTCACAAACCTCTCCTAGCACCAGACTCCCTAAGGTGAGTACAGGACAAGGGTTCCAGAACTTTAGATCCAGGGCCTATGTGAGGGGATTAAGTAAGCTGGACTTGTCCCCTGATCCTTCTGTTTTCCCCTCTGGTTGAATGGGCTGTTAACACCATGGGTGACTCTATTATGTTGAACATCCTTTTTTTCTGCCAACTCTAGCTCAACTGAAACAATTTTGTCCTATATAAATAAGAACCTTTAGAAAAACAAATAAGAACCTTATTTACTAGAAGCCTTCCGATTTAAGAATATTGGTGACTGGTTCATTTGACACAACACTAGTCTTTCAGAAATATTTGAAAGTCTTTCATAAGAAATGTAGTCAAATTGTAGTAATAAGCTAGGAATATTCCTTGGCATGTAGAATGGGGAAACTGAGACAGAGAGCTGAATAAACTGGCCTAGCAATTTACAGCCAGATACAGGAGGTCACCAGGGCAGAACGCCTCAGGTATGTAGCAATGGGCAAAACTGTTCCTAGATCTTGCCTTCAGGGTGGACTTTCCTCTCCTGGCATACCATTGGTCATGTGGCTTAGACCTCCTGTCCAACTGTTGACCAATCAGTGGAGACCACGATCTGAAAGGGCAAACCTATAAATGCTGATAAATATTCTATTGAGATCTTCCCTGAGACCTCCACTAAGTCCCCACCTGTGAAAAGTAGATAAAACCCCTCAAGACAAAGAAGACAGCATGTGCTCCCATTGGGGCACACCGCCTCAAATCTCCTTTTCCAATGAATTTTCTTTCACCTAAACTATAAGTGGTACCCAGGAGACTTGCAACCAGGGGAACTATAGGCAACAGTAGGTCATCTCGGGCTAACCCCCTGAACTTGTCCCCAAGTCCACTTGTCTCTGGCTCTCCAGTGAGGTGACAGCAGCCTTGCATAGGCTCACTTCTCTCCCATAAAGTTGCTAGAGAGCCAAAGCAGTCACACATGTCTCTCTCCTACTGCTTCTTCTATTCCAGGCCCTTCTTTGTTCCACTGTCCCCAGCTTTAATAAACATAGTCTCAAAGTCACCTGGACTCATATTCTGAAACCTTTCCTGCATGAAGTCAAGTACCTGCACACTACCAGCTGGTCTTAGGCAAATTCGCTCAGGGCCTGGTTTTTATTTCTGATAACATTTTGAAATGTAGAGGAAATGCTATTGCAAAAGGAAGGAAAGAGATCTGGTTGTGTTTTTTAAACATATTTTTATTGATTTCAGGGAAAAATGGAAAGGGAGGGAGAGATAGAAACGTCAATGATGAGAGAGAATCATTGATTGGATGCCCCCTGCATACCCCACACTGGGGGGTCAAGCCCACAACCCAGGCATGTGCCCTGACTGGGAATCCAACTGTGACCTCTTGGTGCATAGGTTGATGCTCAACCACTGATCCACGCCAGCCAGGCTGGGTGTTTTTAAGAGAAGTTAAAAGTAAATAGTTTGACCTAACAAGTTAATTATTTCTGAAAGAGTAAAAAGAGACAAACTGGAAACAAGGGAAGCTGTAGAGGTTAGTGGAAAAGGAATATTGATAAATTTTATGTAGAAATGCTAGAACCAAATTATGGCGATATGCTTACACCCTAGCCCAACAAAGACTACTAACTATATTAATTCAAATGAAGCTGAAGTAGCTATGAAAACATGGCCCTCTATAACTTCCTGCTGAGGCACAGGAAATGTACTTATAATACTCTTACTGTCTTCCTGTTCTAAGAAATTTTTAGATGGTAATTGCAATATAAGGCATTGGGTTCTTAAAGCCTTGTCCCCAAATAAACTTCATGATTACAGTTCCAAATTGCACAACCAGCAGGAATCAGATTAATAATGAATGACCCTTGAGTGTTTCCAATGGGAAATGAGTGGACCATTGCAAATGGGAACCCATCTCATGAGCAGACTGTGAAAACTGAAGAGGTGTATAGTGTGCCCTCAAACTATAAACAAATGTTGAAAAATACAGAGAAATGAGACAGACAGCAAAATTTGGATCATGATAGCTTATAGATTAGGAATGATCCAAAATGTTTTTCTTGTGTGTTTTTTTTAAAATCCTACCCCAAGGATATTGTTTCCATTGATTTTTAGAAAGACTAGAAGGGAGATAAGAGGGAGGGGAGGAGGGAGAAAAAGAGAGAGAGATGATTGGCTGCCTCCTGCACACATCCTGATTGGGAACAGGGATTGAACCTGCAACCAAGACACATGACCTTGACCAGGAACTGCAGACTGATACTCTAATCACTTAGCAACACTGGTCAGGGCCAAAGTGTTTTTCTTAATGAAGACCTGTGGAACCTGACTGGCTACCATTTACCTGCTTTTCACTTTTGAGAAAATTTGACCTTGATTTCAATCCAAGGTTGCAGCCTTGCCCTATCCCCAATGGTCAATTGTTCAGCTGGATAAACTAAGACTTCCTAGCGATGAACCTTTCTAGCACCATGGGACCACATTTCCAACCAAAAGGTTGGTCATCTATGAATCATTCCGTTTCATTTATGACCCAAAGGCGGAGGTGTGGATGAAAATGGGGCCACATACTAAAGCTGACAAGCTCAGAGGAGGCCTGGATAGTATGATTTGCAAAATCAGAGACCTTAAGTAACCACATAGGATGGCCTGAAATTACAAATTTCTAACTAGAAGTGAGTCATGGTGTGTAATTATGTTTTAGGTATTTTTTCCTGACAAAGCTGAATTTTTATGTTAACTGAAGATGTCTATTGTCTTTTTGCATTCGTGATAACTTACTTTTGGAGTATCAGGAAAAGTTTTTCTTTTTTTCTGGACCCTCACTGCACCAGAGGAGAAGCCACAGCACCCCTCATTGTTATTGTCATCATGTTAAGTGTTAACTGCTAACTATCATCTATCAACCAGTGTAAAAGAAGTATGTGTCTGTTTTACTTTTTATCCAATCTCAGAGATTTCCCTGCTTTGCTTTCTCCCACCTCCATAGTCTATCACAAATGGATTTTATTTAAGCCCTTATGCCTCCTGCTTTGATTGTAATGTATAACATACAGTGCAAAATTGCCACTTATCGTTGAGATTTTGCTTCGTGGCAATTGTTGTCAGTTTGACTCAAATAAACTCATGAAAATCCTCTAAGGGTTTAAATTCCCAGCTTCCTATCAAGATTTGGCCTTTATGGCAACCTGTCCTCACACTGCAACTATCCAGAGGCCTGTCAGGAGTTGCCTCATCAAGACAAAAGACACTCTTATTGCCCGGATCACTCAGAAAATTTCAAGCATTTAAACTGCTCTATTCTAAGAACCAGGAAATATCTTTCTATCACATCAATTGAGGCTTTTTGAGGTGAGATCATTTGCCTAGAGTCACATAGCCTGCAAGTGGACTCAACCATGCCATGTATTTTATATTGGCACTTGACATCTATGCTCCACCCTTTCCTATGTTCCCTCCTATATCAGAGGGGCTGAAAGGTTAAATAGGACCTTTCCCACTTCTAATGATTGAGAATCCAGGTGTGAATTCATTTCAGCCTCTGAGATGCACTTGTGTATAGTTTGGGCTCTGGAAGGGAGGAGGGGCTGTGATTCCTGCTCCTTGTGGGTGGGCTCTGCAGACAGAGCTTATGTGAAGAAGCAGGTGTTTCTTTAGCTCTGGGTGAGGTTGTGGCAGTGACACCTTGAAAGCAGACTTCCTGTGTCAACTCTCTAAATTCCATTTTTCTGGCCCTTCATTGGTTTTGCAAGCACCTAATTCTCTGTGCTAAAAACTTTTCTGCACAAATGTTAATGCCTGGTTTACTTGTAATAGTCCAAAATTGGAATCAACACAAATGTCCATGAATGGGTGAATAGATAAACAAATTTGGTGCATCCTACAATGGAACAGACCTGAGAGATTAAAAAAGGAAAAAATTATTTCAAGATAATTGTGTTGATTCAAGAAGCCAAAAGTCGCCCAAAATTACATATTATATGGTTCAAATTATGAAAATTACAGAAAATCCAAACGCTCTATAATGACAAAAAGCACATAAGCGTTTTCTTAACACTATTGGAGGGAGAGGGAGAGGGCAAAGTGAGGAGAATATAAGAGGGCCTGAGGAGGCTTTAAGAGTGAAGAACATGTTCATTTTCTTCATTGTAACAGCTTCTCTGGTGCATGCATCTGGCAAAGCTTAATGAATTGTATACTTTCAAAAAGTTAAGTTTTATGATATGTCAACTAAAACTCAGTGAAGATGTTAAAATTTAAATATACACATATGAAATATGACTTAAAGTGTAAGTTGAATAGAAAATTCAAAACTGTAACATGATTTTTTTCTTGCACATTTTTCAGCTTATCCATTAAAGGGGGGTGAGGTATTCCACAGCCTGCAGCCTCCTCAGGTATCTGCCAACCCCACCTCAGCAGCACTCACAGCCCAGCGGGGTCCAACCTCACCAGCATTACTAAGTCCACATTCCTTCTCACTCTTCACACTGCCCACACTGGACTTTGAAAGCTCCTCCATCCAGCCAGGCACCTGCCCACCAAAGTCCACTCCTCTGTAGGCAGCTCTTCCCCACCACCCTCTGCCCAAAGGGTGAATGGCCACTCATGCTTCAGGTCTTAGCCAGGAAGTCACTTTCTCAAAAGTGCTCTTTGGGATCCCAAGACAAGCTGAGACTCAAGTACATACAACTCTTTCTTCATGGTCCTTCTCTGGATTATAATTAACTCCTTAGTGCTGTGATTTCTCTGAGAGCCTGTCTTTGTTACAAGGTAATCTCCATGAGCACAGGTCCCAACTATGTCCTGTTCTCTGAGTTCCCAGGGCCCATCCCAGGCCTGACACATCACAGATTCTCTGTAAAGACTCATTAAATGGATGAGGGATACCACACAAGGGAAGTCTGTCACTTGTGTGACACTAGTGTTCCTTATAGGCACGAAGGCATTGGTGTCAGCATGGGAGGAGGCCAAAAGTGTCCGGGGATGACCCAGAGATGGGTCTTTCCCTCTTTATACAATCAGGGGGGCGGGCGACAGAACCAACTAACAGTGAAGAGTCAGACCTTCCTTCATTCCCAGAAAATCACAGCCCTCCCCATTTCCACCTTGTGAGTTATGTTTCATATTCCCGGGGCCTGGACAGCAGCCTGTGTTCTTTGTCTTCTCACAGAGCCCTGACCTGGCAGACACTCTGGATCTTCCACCCCAGGTAGAAGTACTACCATGGGAAAAGAGAGCTCACACTGATCTCAAAGGATTCAGGGGATGACTGCCAAACCCAAGTTCCCTGGTCTGGGGGACAACTACCTGTAGTCCCTGGACATCTCACCCACCCATGATGTCCTGGGGATTAAGGGGAACGTTCTCAGCAGGATGGAACAGGAGAATCCAGGATCTGGGGTTGCTTCCATCTCAGAGGTGCTGAGGGTCCCATAGGGGACTTCCTTTCCCTAACAGAGGAGCCCACAGAGTTCGCATGGGTGACACTCCATATGGAGCCACTCAAGATCCTGGGCCCTGTGGGGAGGCCTAGAGCAGATGACAGAGAGGGACACAGGGGACTGGATGCAACATCCCAATGCTATGATGGAGACACACAGGGTATTTGGGGGATCAGCCCTCCAGTTTAGCACACTCTACTAAAAGCCTCAGAAGAGACATCACCAGAAATTGTTCTTGAAACCTTGGGACAGAGAGCTCCTCTTGAAACAGCATATACACCAGAGGGGGTAGTTTTTATGACACTGGACTCATAATACTCTGGCCCCTGGCCCCTCTGAGATGGAAGCAACCCCAGATCTTGTCCTCTTGGTGGGCTCACCCTGCTCTGGGATGGAGTCAGGAGGCAGGAAATCCACAGTGACTGGGCCCTGACTGACTGGCCTTTGAGCTTGAAGGCCAGAGCCCACCTCTGCCCAGGTGTCAGGATCATCTCCTACCCTTTGGTCAGCATCCCTGGTGCAGCACCTGACAATGGCTTCAGGTCTCCTCCTGCTCTCCAGGAGTGACATTTAGAAAACAGACAACACAGGGAATTCACACATGAAACTGGCTTTGCCTAAGGAGCTGGAGAAGGAGCCTGATTTCCATTCCTTGCTCCCACAGGTGCTTTTCGACCCCACCCTTGTGCCTGCTCCATCCCACCTGCCACTTCTAGGGCCTGTGAATAAAAAGGGGGGGTTTAAAATAAGCCAGAAAAGCCCAGCGGGTCACATGGTAGGCCTGACAAGCTCAGTGACGCACAGTGTGGTCTGATCACAAATGCCTAACTGGGCAGGTGATGGCAGGTAGTCATGTCACGCCCACAGCTTCCTTAGTAAATGTCAGACTTTACGTTAAGTGAGCCCTTTCCCTGTTCATATGCATCTGGGATAACATACCTTTGACACATCAGAGTAGTTGTTTTTTTCCAAGATGGTTTGAAGGCATAGACTCTGGGACAAGCATATGAGACAACATACTTCTTATGCTACCCGGTTCCTTGCATAACTTCTCTATGTGCTGTAAATATTAATTATCCTGGACCCACCAAAGTGAAGAAGAAAAAAAAAAAGTATGTGTTTCTCCATTTTGCCTTTTATCAATTCTAGAGATTTCTTTGCCTCCTAATGGATTTCACACAACTTTATCCATTTTCTTTTTTTATTATAATGTATAAAATAAGTTGCACAACTGCCATTCTCAGGATCTGAGAACTTGTTTCAGGCATATGACGTTAGCTTGGTTCAAATAAACTCATAAAAATCTTCACAGCTTGGCAAGTTTCTTACTTTATCAGGGCCTAAGAGCACCTGCTTTCTCAGGGGTCTATTTGCTGCTCCCCACGCCATGCCTGGCACAACTCATGTACAAGGTGGGGTAAGTAAAGGAAACTCCCCCAGGCAGGGGACAGACACCTCCCCCCCGCAAAGGTCAGGGAGTACAAGGACAGGCTCAGCCAACAGAGGGAGAGTTTCCCACAAACTAGCCCCTGAATACCAGGGAGCTCACAGCAACCTGGCCTCCCACCACAGCCCTCTCTCCCTAGAGCACACAGGACACCTTCCCCTTCACACACAGGAACTGCAGGTCCTTCTGAGACTCCTGGTCCTGAGACCCTTCCTGGGTCTCTGTCCCTGGAAGCAAAGGCCAGGCTGGTTACAACCTGAGATACAGGGAGGGACCACTCAGCTGTCACCACCCTGCTTGAACCCTTCTCACCCCCTGAGACAGCTCTGTGGCCTTCCTGCTGGGAGGAAATCCAACCTTCCCAGCCCATTTGAGAACATGGAGAAGACACGGTGCCCAGCTGGGTGTCTGTGTCATAAACAGAAATAATCCCCAGGTTTGGGGCCTGTGGGGCTCCCTGTGCAGACCCAAGGCCAAGACACAGCACAGGCCAATGCTTGGTCATCCTCTCAGGGGGTATGTGCCCCCATCAGACTTGCTGATGCAAGTGGGCTCCACAGGCCAGTAAGACCCACCTTCCCTGAGAGATTGTCAGATGCAGAGTCTCTGGTCCACAGCACACCTGCTGAGTCAGAATCCGCATTTTAACAGGATCTGGAGACCCTCCCTGCGCCCAGGAGAGGGAGAGAAGCTGCCCCATCACCACATCACCAGATTGCATTCTGGTTGGGCATCCACATTAGAGGGACAGCTGCTGAATCAGCATCTAAGGTGTCACCTGGGCATCGCAATCTTTACAAAGTACCACAGGTGATCTGATGCACAGTGGCAGTGACATCCCTGTGACAAAAGTTCCTGAGGTGGCCCCAGAGCTGCTGCTCTGAAGGGAAAAGTCAAATGTGAAAGAGAGAGGGTTGTGGGGGAGGCTACTGTGCACCTGACTGGGAGCCGTGGGGAATGCCCTCGACCTGGGTGCCCCAGGCTGGTGCTTTTCCAAACAGAGCATGTGAGTGTGTGTTCAGATACCTAAGCAGTTCCAAGGGAACCAAAATACAGAGGGATGGTAAACTGGAAGGAGGGGAAAAGGGTGGCACAAATGAGGGGAGGAGGACGTGGGTCCTTGGCACAAACTCCGCCCTGGTCCATGTGACCAGGTAAGTGATATTGCACCAAGAGGAGGCCCAGTGCACAGTGAAGAGGGACAGCAGATCCCATCAGTTTGTACAGTGGTGCCTTTGAGCTTTCCTGGAATCCAAGCTCTTCTCCCAAAGGGAGGGACAATGCAGGCAACAGACACCATGGAGTCACTCTCGGCCCCTATCCGCAGGGGACATGTCCCATGGCAGGGGCTCCTGCTGGCTGGTAAGGAAGGAACAATTCCTGGAGGTGGACTGAAGGAGGAAAGATGGGGACTTGCTTGGGTCTCCTGTGGAGGACAGTGCTATGAGAGTGGAGGAGATCGCTTTGTGTGGACCTGAGGGGAGAGGACAGGGGAGCAGAGTAGGATGGGTAAGGGAGATGGGTAACAGGTAACAGGGAAATCTCATGATCTGGAAGTCGAGTGGGGCAGGGAAACTTCAATTGCTGTTACTTCCTAAGTTATTCATCACTGAGTATTGAATTTTGAAAACTGACCATAATAATAACAATTTATCTCAGGTGGCACCAGAAAAAAAATTAACCATGGGTACTAAACACTGTCCTTACCACCAGCCTCAGGAGAAATACACGCCAGGCGGTGCAGGACTCTGGCTGGTGAGCACCCATTCACCCACATTCATTCACCCACAGGTATTTGCAGCCTGTTTCAGGCACTGGGGATGCAAGATCTGACAAGCCCCTGTCCCCATGGAGCTCACATTCTATGGGTAGAGAGAGATAAGAAAATATCTACATGTGATGTCAGGTACCCACAAGTGTTAAAAAAGAACAGAGCAGAGACACATCAGAAATTGATTAACAGAAAGTCTTTAGGGAAGTGTTCCATGAAGGTGCCTCCCATGGACACCCCTAAGTGTCAGCAGGGGTCTGAGGGCAGTGAGTGGGTGAGCCAAACAAACACCTGGAAAAGAGACTGCGAAACAGAAAAAGTAACAGGTTCACAGTTGCTGAAGTATTGGTGGTCATGCTGTTGACCTTGACCACCAGGAGACACACACACACACACACAAACACCAAGGATGAGAGATGAAGAGACCTGTTCCAAATCCAGTGCCTCATCTCTCCATCCCAATATAGAGCTCCAAATATTTATCAATTTCTCTCTTCCCTCCTAGTTTCACTCTTAAATTTCTGGAGCCTGCCCACCACTGCCCAACTCGCTATTGTGTCAACCTATTCTGCTGAAGGGAACAATGTGATTCTATGCATCCGCAACAAGCTTCCTTATGCTCTAGGCTTCAAGTGGTACAGGGGGGAAGGGGAAAACTCCAATTTTCATATTGCAAGTCTTGCATGGGGCAGCATACTATATGCCACAGGGAAAGAATACACCGGTCGAGAACATATAAACTTGGATGGATCCTTGTACATAAGGAAGGTCACTACGAAGGACACAGGAACCTACACTGTAGTAGTCCGCCTTCGAGACTCAATAAAAGAAATAGGATTTGGACGGCTCGATGTATACCGTGAGTGATTGCTCTCTGACCTCTGGGAGTTGGGTGGGTAAACTTCACTTCACACATAGGACTGACAGCACTGGACCCTCCTCCATCCCCCTCTGCCTCACATTCCAAGTTGGGTTTAGGCATTTAGTGCAGGACACACACAGTGGAAACACACTTTCTAAGGTCAGAGTTCGCTTCCTGGATTCAGCCCTGCAGACATTCACCACAGAGAGAAGGGCCAGTCTGATGGGAGTCGCTTAGCAGAGGGAGACCAGTCTCAGTCCAGGTCCCTGGGCCCCTCCCCATGACCATGATCCTGAGAAAGACCCTGCAGGGCTAGGCCAGGTCCCATACCAAGGGGCCCCCTGCAATCCTCATAAAGAAGCTCAGCTTCAGCAGCCCCTCCCAGATCCCCTACCCCAGGGGGATTCTGTGTCAGCTTGCGGTTAACCTCCTGGGAAGGGCTGAGTGGGTGCAATGGTTTCCGGATGTCTGAGTCACAAGGCTTTTGAGTGCTCCCCAGCCAGAGCTCAGCCCCATGAGCCACAACTGCATAGGGATGGTCCTTCACCTGAGACTGTGTATGCATAACACAGATGGACAAGGTGACCAGGCCATTTGTGAACTACACTGAAAAATTTAGGAGTCCAGAGAAAGGGATAATTACAGGGAACAAAAAAAAGAAAAGATGTGCCTTGTAGCTCCTCGTCCACCAGGGTCAGCCCAGGAGACTCTCTCTTGGAATTGATCAATAATATTGTCCCTCATTTGAGCAGCTCCCCTGTCCCAATGTTTAGTCACATACTGTGAATATTTTGTTGTTATACACTGACACCCTGGCAGTCAAATGTTCATCGTACTTCATTGAGAGGAAACCGAGGCACAGGGGGATAGAGTCACTAAAGCAGGGCCACCCAGACCATGAGAGTCACTCAAGGTCTGTCTATAGCCATAATCCCATCCTCTCCTCCATCCCAGAGGGATCCCTAAAGCAAACATTGGTTTAGATCTTCCCTTAGGCATCCCCAGCTCAGAGAGAGAGAGAGAAATCTTGCTCTGGAAAATAAATCCAAATGGAGAATTAATTTATTTGTACTCTAGAACCAAATTAACTGCAGTAATCATCAGTCAGTGCTGGGGACACCCAGACCTTCCCCTCAGGTGGCTGATCCACCCCTCCCTGCACTGGAGTTCAAACCACTGATTTGTTTCCTGATGTGTTGGTTTCACTCCCACTGGATATAAAGGAAAGTACTTTGCCTGCTCACTCCTCATTTTACACTTGTAACCAGCTAAGGGATCAGATGTAACACACTTTTTTTTATGAATTAGGAAGAAATAAATGGTTTCTGAAGGAAAGAATGATCTAAAACCTCTTCAGAGGCTGAAACCTGGATGCAGAGTCCTTGAAACTATTGCCACATGGGAAAGGTTCCCTGTCACTGCGGGGGTTGAGACCCATGTCTCAGACCCTTTGCTGTGCTCTAGAGAAATAGTCCTTCCTGCTATTGCTCTTAGGCCCTGGGGTATTAATAGTAATTTTTGCATGTGGGGGAATTTTAAGATATTTCCAAATTTCTATCTCAGAACCACCAAACACAAACAGTCCACAAGGGCCAGAATGTCAGCTATCCATGCTCCCATCTTGCTGTACATCACCCCTTCTGCATCTGCACAAGCCTCCCCTGCCCTCAGTTCAGGGAAGTTGACTGTAATGACCAAGGGCAAAGCATATGGTTCTGCTGCCACAGTCAACTAATGTTTGTCCCTGCACTCTTTTCTACCTCATTCCTTGGGTTCTGCTCTATCATTTATTGTCTCATTGGCTCATGTTAATCATACTCACCTAAAAAGGCCTGACCCAGCTCTTGGCCCCGGGGTCTGAGCAGTCAACTGACCACAGACTTGATCCTGGTCCCCATGTTTTATTTCTGCTCCAGTCTGAGTCTCTAAGATGTCCCAGGATATGGTCCCTCTTAGAAACACACCTCAGCTGGGCAATGAAGGTCTGTGCAGCTAGAAAAAAAATGAAGTCAGCCGGTCAGTGAAGAAGTAGGAGAGGTGTGGGAGGATGGGGGGAGGGGTGTCTCTAACTCTAGGTCCTCTGTTGTTCCACAACCAAATCCTGCTAATCTATTGAATGGTGCCCTTCATTTGTTTGCATGTGGATATTGCTGTTCAACACTATTTGTTGAAAGACTGTCCTTTCTCCCTTGAACAGTCTTGGCTCCTGAGAAAGGCTGTGCTTTATCACAGACATAGTGGATTTAAGTTCTCTGAGTGCTCAGATCCCCAGGCATTTGTCTTGTGATACATAGACCTGCCTTATTCTTTTAAGTCGGATGAGAGCTGAGAGGTGCCAAGTCTGATTGAAGTACCCTTGGAGGACTCAAGTGTCCCACACAGGGCAGTGTTCTCCTGTTACCTGCTCAGTGGAGTGACCCACACCCAATATCACAAGCATCAACGTTGAGAGTTTTGATTTATATTTTTCTACTGATAGTGATGTTTAGCATCTTTTCCTGGGCTTACTGATCATTTGTATATCTTCTCTGGAGAAATGTGTATTCAAGAGGTTTGCCCATTTTAAAATCAGGTTATTTGGTGTTGCTGTTGCTGATTTGTAAGAGAACTTTATATATTCCAGATATTAAGCCCTCATCCTATTATTGATTTGCAAAGTATTTCATAACATTCCACAGATCACGTTTCATTCTGTTGATTGTGTCCTTGGATGAACAGAAGTTTTCCATTTGACAAAAATCTAAATTATCTAGTATTTTCTGGCCTAAGTTTCTAGTGTCATATTCAAGAAATCATTGCCAAACCCAATGTCATACTGCTTACCTTTACGTTTTCTTCTAAGAGTTTTGTAATTTTAGTTCTTACCTTTAGGATTCAATCCATTTTGACTGAATTATTGTGTATGGTATAAGCAATGGTCCCCTTTATTTGTTTGCATGTAAACATTGGTATTCAACAGCATTTGTTGAAAAGACTGTCCTTTCTCCATTGAACAGTCTTGGCTCCTTTATCAAAACCATTTGATTGTGTCTTTTGACAAATAGAAGACTTTATACTAGTGTCACACTATTTTGGTTACTTTCCCTTTGTAGTAAGATTTGAAAATAGTAACTGTGAGCCTCCAATTTCAATTCATCCTTTTTAAGGTTGTTGCAAATA
Organism: Plecotus auritus; assembly: GCF_963455305.1. NCBI lineage: Eukaryota > Metazoa > Chordata > Mammalia > Chiroptera > Vespertilionidae > Plecotus > Plecotus auritus. Next base: position 18,009,321 of record NC_137785.1, read on the forward strand.
TTTGGGATCCATTTAAATTCCACATAAATTCTGAGATGGGTTTTTTATTGTGATAAAAAATTAATTTGGATTTTGATAGGGATTGTTTCAAATATGTAGATAGTTGGTGGTCTTGATATCAATGAACATGGATGTCTTTCCATGTATTTGTTTCTTCTTTACTTTCAGAAATGTTTGGTAGTTTTCAGTGTATTCTTCTTCCACGTTATTATGTTTAATCTTAAGTGTTCTAGTCTTTTTGATGCCATTGTAAACAAAATTGTTTTCTTTATTTTATTTGAGGATTGTTCACTTTCGTTTAATGGAGATGATGCTGGGTGGTTGATTTTGTCTCTGGCTATTTCATCTTTTATTAGTTCTAATAGTAGTTTTAGGTATGTACGTGGTGAAATCTTTAGGGTGTTCTACAATAAGATTTAAAAAGCTATTTTCTTATTATTCTCTAAATTGGATATCTCTTATCTCATCTTCTTGCCTGATATTTCTGACTAGTTGAATTAGGGGAAAAACAGCATCCTCGTCTTATTCATTTTCTTAGTACTGTTTTCAGAGTTTCTCCGTGTAGTAATGTGTTAGCTGTAAACTTTCATATATGGCCTTTACCATATTAAGTAATTTCCTCCTATTCCTACAGTTCCTGTCTTTTAAAATTATAACCACTTCTCTTTAGTGATTTATTTCACCATTATATGCAATCAGCAGGCCTGCAAATAAAGTCCTGTTCAGACTGAGGAATCCTATAGATGGAACTTCTCCAGATCCAAGGTCATGAAGACTGGGTTGGGCCATCTTTATTGCCTAATGAGTTATTTAACAACAGTTAAATGCCCTTTCACTTTCTGTAAAGTCCCCTTGGCCCCAGTAGTGGACAGGACAGAAGTGGTAAGATTGCCTTTCCCAACATACACGGAATTTTTAAGTAGAAAAAACTTCTAGGAACGGGTCAATAAAAGCTCATGAGAGGAAAATTCCACCTTATGGTGAAGTTAGATGGCATGTAGGCTGCGAATGGGGTTCTCTGTGTTGATATTACAAAGATGTCTATGGGAACAGGTCAGAAGTAATCTGGGTTCAGAGAGGAGGTGCAGCCCTCTCCCTATACATTTCCACCTGAATAAAGACAATCGTCCTTCTGCAGAGATCAGAATCATCTTCTGGTGACCTTACAGAGCTCACAGTGGACTCTCAGTAGCAAAGATGTCTGAGGAGGCAGCATGGCCCAGGTCCCAAGCTCGCATTCAATTAGCCATGCCCTCTGTTTCTCCACAGAGCCAGTGTGGGTGCCCACACTACTAGCCAGCAACACAACAGTCACGGAGCATAAGGATGCAGTAGTCATGACCTGCTACACAGATGCAATCTCCACCCAGTGGTTCTTCAATGGCATGGATCTGCGGCTGACGGAGCAGATGCAGCTGTCCTGGAACAACAGAATTCTCACCATAGACCCTGTCTGGAAGAAGGATGCTGGAAGTTACCAGTGTGAAGTGTCCAACCCCATCAGTTCTGCTGATAGTGTACCGGTTGACCTGGATGTAAAATAGTAGTGAGCCTCCTCCCTTCCTCTATGTTATTAAACTGAATAAAATTTTGAACCCCTAAGTAGATATATTGTGAGGGTGGAAAGCTCTTTGAAAACTTGCATTGAGTCAATAAATGCTCAAAAATAAAGAGCTGACGTTGTCATTATTGTTGACTTAAGGTGATATTCTATACCAGATCCCACCTCTGTGTGATCTAAGTTGTACCATCTCCATAGTGGAGGTGAAACCGAGTCTTTCAAGAGAATGACAGTCGTTGTGTGATTACCCTAGGTGCACGTGATGAGTTTGCATAAATACAAATTCTGTCCCTTCTCCAAGAGGACATGTAGTAGATGCCCAGCCACTGTTGTTGGCAATGGGAATGGACAGGAGGACACCCATGTGGGTAACAACACTGATGCTTTTTCTCCCTGTTTGACTTATTTCAAAAAATTTCTTAAGTCTTTTTGAGTATTCTTATTTGTATGGCTATAGACTTATTTGCATAAACTCAATAGGATTCTGTCTTCCATGTTAATAGGGTATAATTGGAAACCTTAGTAATACAACCAAGGTTTTGGCTCAAATGTCCTAGTTCAGACTGATGCCACAGAATTAGAAATGACCTCACCTTTTATGAAGCTAAATTTAATCTTCCTGGTGCCCCTGTGTCCCAGTCTCTGAGGGAGAGTAGGAGCCTAACTTGGGTGGGGAACATTTATAACAAAGATGTGAAAAGATCTCCTGTCAGGATTTCAGGTAATGTTTTACATTTCCTTTCTGTAAAGCCAATTAGAAAACACAGATGCCTATAATTCCTTATTTTTTCTTAAAATCTCCCCAGCCTTTTCTTTCAGGGGTGTTGAGTGCCATCTCACTGCCTTATTGCATGGTTCTGAATAATGTCTTTCTTCACTCTTTAAATTTGTTGGACACATGTTTTACTTTGTCATCATCTACCTGTAACTAGCTGATTCTGTCATTTTGCTCACAGTGTCGATCCTTATGTTATTTTCAAATCTTCCAATTTCTTTCCTTATCAGGGTAAAATTCTCCAAATAAAGGTCTCCAATTTTCCTGCCTCCCTTCTGACTTGGCATCCACAGCAGCATCTGACTTGACTTCTTAGATGCTTTGAGGCTCCAGGTTGCCTCAGGATGGCCTTTGCACCAGAATCTGAGAAGACATGCAGGCCTGAAAGGGCACACAACCACAGGGACCACACCATCAACAGTGTTCACATTCACTTTCACTGCACCTTCAAGGAACAAGGTCACAGAGATTTTAACACATATTCTGTCTTGATCCTTAGAAACTCTAGTAAACATGCTGGTCCCTGACTTGTCAGCCACCCACAGGCTGTCACTAAATGATGCTGTTTTGTGTCCCCCATGACCTGGAGCTCAGGCCAGACCGGAGTCCACATACTTGTTTTCTTCTTTGTTGTTACAATCACTAGGTGCCTGTTCTTAGAGAATCCACATCCAGTACCTGAGAAATGGAAATAAATCTTTCCTTTGCCTTGTGGCTTTGGGGTATTTAGCTATACTCCTTTGACACCTAGCCAGAGGTGGACTGTGGGTAAGCAAGTGTGGACATAGAGGGGAGGTGTTGAGTGATAGTAACTGTTCAGAGCCAGGATGATAAATTGTAAGGCCTGGATGGTTTGGAGATGATAGGCTCTATATGAGGTCAAGGGAACCTAAAGGTGCCCTGCAGGTGAGCTCTTTTGGGGAGGGTTCTGGATGGGGATGAGGGATATGAGTGAGGATCTACCTTCTTCCTGTTGAGGGAGAAGCCACTGGAGCTGGTATAGTGAAGTGGGAGTGCCATTCTCCCAAACTTGGATAGGTGAGAGGGGTGAGAAACAGGGTTGGGGGAAAGGATAAGGTTCTTGAAGATTCATATTAGTGTCCTGACATTGGGACAAGAGGGAGCAACAGATATACTGGCTGGCAGGAGTTACAGAATAGACATAAAATAAGAAACAAGAGGGAAAAGCAGATGAGCATCTTGTAGGGAGTTAGGAGTCTGAAAAGTGAGGAGGGATGGGGACACCATGAATGCAGAATATGAGCCTAAGGAATTTGTTATTTGAGCCAGGAAATTAGTTGAAGTCCAGGGTAGTCAGACTATAACAGGCGTTGGCATGGAGCCTGGGGAAAGTGGGGAATGCAGGGCAGGCTTGAGGCCGAGGACCAAATTGAGGGCCATCCTCCAGCTCCAACCCAGTAGAGATGAGTGTAATTGGCTCTCAAAGCAGTTACCCCATGGCCTGGGAGAGACATGAAAGGCCAATATCACCCCTACACACCAAGACGTGCCTCTGCTGAGGAAACATGTTAGCCATGTCCCAGGGAATTTGTGTGTCAGTGAGTAAGTCAATGGCTGATGGTATGTGCGTTTGGGGGAGAAGGAATTGAGGGCTGGCATGAACTTGGAGTGTGTGGAGCATTTTCCTTCTTTGTTGACTAGTCAGAGTAACTTTCTGTGATTTCACAGGTAAGAGCTCTGTGGTAGGTCACAGGGATGGAGTGGTAGTTACCCATGGTGGCCACCTGTCCTTGTCTAATCCAGGTTGTGTCACTTCCATCTGTGATGGATGCTTCTCTCCTCACCTGAACTTATGTTGGTGGGTGTGGTCGAACCAAGGTTATGATGAGCAGTTCTGCCTAGCTGGTCACATTACAGCCCACATTCAGACTCTCCATCTCTCCTCAGACCTAGAAGCCTGTGGGTAGCTATTGTTTTATTGCTGTAGAAGATATGGCCTTACTCACAACCCTAGGAGTCTGCATGTAATTTTTTTATTAGGTCTCACCAGAGGTTTCACAAAGCACCTTTCATTCTTCTAACATCAATTAGCAACTTGTCCTTTTCTCTGGAGGATACATCCAGCATGGCCCAGACAGGTGGAGCCATAGATGTGGCAGATCCCTGAATGGTCACAGATGTGGATGGCCCGTATGGCTCATGCTTTGCTTAAACTGCTGATCACAAGAGTTGATCCTGTCTCTGGTGTCACTGTCGTCGCTGATGTCATTGTCTTAGAGCATCAACATTAGCAAGCATCACTTCCACCTCTTGGAGCAAACGTGTTTTCCGAAGGCATTTAGAAACTTACAGCTTTGTTCATCTTTAGCAGGAAAGCCTCTAGTTCTCACCATTTTGATGACTTGAGTTTGGCATTAAATTAACTTGGAGAACGAACACATCAATTTGCCCTGATAGGGAGGGCTGGCTTCATGGGCTAGTAATTTGTGCAGCCACTAAGAAGGGCCTATGGTAGGTTTAATAGATTGCTTTTGTCATCCTGAAATTCTTAATTTGAACAAAGAACCCAGAACTTTCACATGACTTTTCAGAGTTCTGCCCCTAGGCATGACCATGGGTTGGAAAAATTCTGTAATGTGACCATCAGAGGGCAGCACAGCAGCAAGGAACCCTGGAGAAGCTGTGAAGGGATATAGAGAAGTATTTGCCTTTTTCTACTCTATTTATGTCATTACAAGTGTCTAATGAACAGGACCATCCCATGCCCACCTCTGTAGCTTAAAGAAGGAATGTTATCTGTCTATGATATGCTGCGGAGATTCAAATTTAAAGAAATCTCAGGTAGTTGGCTCAAATGTGAATGGCATTAAGCAGACACAATACGCCTACATTAAATATGTCTTTAGAAAAATACTGGAGAGAGAGAGAGAGAGAGAGTAATGAGAAAGAAGGCAGCTGAGTTTTCATCTTCCAAGATGAAAAACCTTGCAGTAGATAATGCCATAAAGTAAAAAATTACTAAATAAACTCAAAAAATCTAATTTAAAGAAGACTTTGGTTCCATCCAGTGGGGACTCTCATTGTTTGGGGCAGATATCCTCAGTATGGCCCAAAGAAACCAGAACCTTCCTGTGATGACATTTAACAGAACACACAAGACACAGGGCTTATCATGGTAATATTCAGTGTTGTCACAAATACAAGAAAGAACATCCAACAGGAGAGAGCTGGGACCTGGCTTTGCTTACAGTGTGAATATCAGACATAGAATAACTATTTCATGTTCCACCTGCAGGGGGAGGTAATATCTCCTTAGGTTGTAGATGATTGCCTCAAAACAATTTACCTTCTCTGGGTTGTACATGCTGATTAAGATCTGTCCTAGAAGCCCAAATGACTTGGCTCTTTGTCCAAATGATATATGATGGGCACTGGCATGTTCTTTATATTTGTTTTGTTATGTGTGTTTTTTTTTATATCAGGAAGATAAAATTAAAATAAATGGTGATAGAAATAAAATAAAGTAATATAAAATGAAAAATAAAAAAATTACAATACTCTTTTCATTAACCAGAACATAAGTGGTCAGCCTTCCTTTTTAAGAAAAGTACTACCTATTTAACTGAATTATTCTGTATTGGGAAGCAGACTAAAGTTGCAGTTTCCCAAATGATCTCTAAGGGCAGGACTGGAGAATTGACTTGCTAAAGTATTCCTGTTATTTCCTGGATGAAAAAACTGGAAAATGGACACGCTGCATTGGTGTCAAGCAACAGTCCCTCTGCAGCCTCTGTAGCCACAGTCCAGGACCCACCAGCTCCATAGCCCTGAGTGTGGGAGAGTCACAACCCACATCGCACACAACCACCTACCTTCTTCAAAACTCACACTTCAATTCTGTTGTCAGAGATTCCAGGAATTGCTGTCTTCAGCTTCTGAGTTTATGGTCTTTCTTCCCAAGGGGTTTAGGAGAGAATGAGTTAAGCCAATCCAGGGTATCTTTCCTAGACATAATTGGGCCACCTCTATTGTAACATGTGCAAAACCAAGATCTTTATCCTCCCCACCTCCCAACCTTATCCTCCCCAAATCCTCCTCTTCTTAGTCAAGGTCAAATCCATCCTTCCAGGAAATCTTGGCTTTATCCTTGCTGCCTCTTTTTCTCTCACAGTAATCTCCAATCCATCAGTACACTTGCAGTCGGTCTACACAGTATAGATAGAACACAAATACTCAGGTACAAGCTGCCATTACTCCTACTTGAGGTTATTGTAACAGTCTCCTAACTGGTCTACCTGCTGCCTCCTTCACACACCTTATAGCCATCTCCCCAGAGTAAGAACTGTGAATCCTTAAGCACAAGGAGAACTTCAATGGCCACACAGAACAACTGAGATGGAAAATACCCAACACGGCTCATCTCAGATGTCTCCCTCCACCTCATCCCTGTCCTCATTGATCCTTTATTTTACACCTGAGACTCTTCAGCTCTCTGGAACATTTGATCTGTCTGGCCATACAGACTCAATCTCCTTAACCAGTCTTCCCAGCCCTTCCAAGCCTTCCCCCCCCACCACCACCTGGGTCCTCAGCTACTGAGAGTCATTGGAGCTTTGGGTCCTCTCCACCATCACAGGCCCTGGAGGGGCTCAGAGACACCGAGACCAACTGCCTGAGGCTGAAAAAGGCAGCTGGAAACTGGAAATGAACCCTTAAAATACACACACTTCATAGTTATCACACCTAGAAATTTTCTTGTTGAAGCACGATGTTCTCAAAAGCCTCGGGGTTCTTAACCCCAAATTTTTCCCTTTAAAAATCTTTATTTAATTGTATTTAAAATCACATAACATTAAATTTACCATCATGAACCAATATACTGAACCCATGTACAGTTTAGTCTCAATATATATACAGTATATTCTTATTTTGTTAAAAACAAATTTCTAGCACTTTTTCAATAGTGAAACTGAAAACCTATACCCATTGAATAACTATGTCCTATATCCTCCTCCCTCAAGTACCCTGCAGTGACCAACATTCTTTGCTTTTATAAATTTGAATACTTGAGATACATATAAGTGAAACACACTGCTCCTGTCTTCTTGTGACTGGCTTGTTTCATGGAGCATACTATCCAAAATTAACATTTTTATAAGGCTGACTAAGGTACCATTATATATGTATTTACTACATTTTTTATGTTACTCTATGAAAAATAGAGTTGCTTCCACCTCTTGGCTGTTGTGAATAATTCTGCAATAAAAATGAATGGGGGAACAGGTCAGGGTTCACCCTGGGGTTATGTGGGGTCAGAGAAGAAGTGCAGCCCTCTCCTTACACATTGTCACCTGGACAAAGACAATTCTGCAGAGGTCAGGACCATCCTCTGGTGACCTTTACAGAGCTCACTGTGGACTGTGAGTGGCTGAGATGTCTCAGAATGTAGCAGGACCCCAAGACCCAAGCCCACTCTCAATCAGTCCTTGGTCTTTTCACAGAGCCCACAAGATTGCACACCTTCCTAGCAAACAACACCACAGTCACAGAGCATGAGGATGTTGTGGTCCTTACCTGCTACTCAACTGTGATCCTCACCCAGTGGTTCTTAAATAACATGAGTCCTTAAGAGCCTGAAGGTGTTCGGGAGCAACAGAACCCTCACCATATACCCTGTCAGAAGGAAGAATGCTGGGGATGATCAGTGTGACGTCACCAACCTTATCAGTTTTTATGAAAGTGAGCTGCTCAGTTTGGATTTGAAATATGAATGACACACCTTCCCTCCTCTATGTTATTAAACTCTGAATAAATGTTTTGCACTATTTAAACAGATTTGTTGTGAAGGTGGAAAGCCCTTAGAAGACTTGAATTGAGTCAACAAATGTTTAGAATTGTGAAATATTCTGTCATGGAACTCAACAATTCCAGCAAATAAGAAGGTCCGTGTCTCATCAGCCACCTGCAGACCTGCAATGGATGACCCTGTGTCTAGCCCTTTGTGACCTGGGGCTCAGGCCAGACATCAGTGTCCTGAATCTTTTTTCAATGTTTTTACAAACTCCACATGCCTCTCCTTAGAGAGTCCACAGATCATGGGAAAAGGGAAATAAATCTCTCCTCTGAGGTGGTTGGCTGAAACCCATGAAGATCCAGTCAGATATGGATTGTGGGTAAGCAAAGATGGGCATAGATGGGGGCCCTGAAGGGTTAGGGTTGGCTCAGAGTCAAGAGGAGAAGTTGTAAAGCCAGAAGAGTATTGGGAGAAGGGGATCTAAGGGTACCCTATAGGTGGGCTCTTTTGGGAAGGGCTCAGGATGGGGCTGAGGAATATGAATGAGAGGCTGACCTATCTTTTGACTAAAGAGCCACTGGATCTTCTGTGGTGGTGTGTGTGTGGGGGGGCATTCTCAGAGACTTGGATGGGTGTGCAGGATGAGACACAGGGTTGGAGGAAAGGATAAGTTTCTTGTAGACTCAGTTCTTGAAGGCAAGCTGAAGTGCCTGATGTACAGTCTGGCAGAAGACATGGGACAGTGGACAGGCTATAGAGAGTAAAGGAGAGAAGAAGATGAGCATTTTGTGGGGAGCTAGGAGTCTGGAAAGCAATGAGGAACTGTAGGTTGGGGACACCATGAACACAGAAGTTGAGCTTAGGGAGTTTGGGGATTTGAGTCAGGAAGGGAGTTGGAGTCGCAGGGTAGTCAGACAAGAACAGGGGTTGGCATGGAGCCTGGAGAAAGTTGGGAATGCAGGGCAGGCTTGGGGGTGAGGACGAAATTGAGGGCCAGAGGTGAGACTGTACCGTAAGGGAGCCCTGTGCCCTCTACTTGGGCATCTTGGATAATATACCTTTGACCCATCAGAGTAATGTTCTTTGGTAGACCAATGGAAGGAAGAACCTCTGGCACCAGAATAGGAGACCACAGACCCCTCATGTTGCCTGGTCCCTGCACAGCCTCTCCACGTGCTGTAAATGTTAACTCTCCAGACCCTCCCATGTAAAAATAATATGTATTTCCCCATTTTGCCTTTTATTGAATTCTAGAGATTTCTCAGATATGCTTTATCTCACTTTTGAATGGATTTCACACAACTTTGTTGTAATCTTCTCCTTTGGTTATCCTATATAATAAAAGGTTAATATGAGAATCAGTCTAACAGCATAATGACCAGTTGCTATGATGCACACTGATCACCAGAAGGCAGACACCCAACACAGGAGCTGCCCCCACCCCGCAGGCCCCGATTGCCCCATGGGGAATGGGGAACCAGCAGTGGGTGGTGGAGGGTGGTAGGGCCGGCTGCCAGCAGCTGGGGAAGATGGTCCTGATAGCAGGCTAGGCCTAGGGACTGTACCCGTGCATGGATTTCGTGCACTGAGCCTCTGGTAATGTATAAAATAAGCTGCATAACTGCCATTCTTCTCAGGGTTTGAGATCTTGCTTTCAGGCATATGAGGTCAGTTTCACTCAAACTCGTGTTTTCCCAGGTTTCTTACTTTGGCAGGACCTGGGAACACTGCTCTCTCAGGAGTCTCTGTGCTGCTCTGCCCACCTTCCCCAAGCCTGGCACCACCCATGGGCAAGGCGGGGTGACCAGAGAAACGTCGCCCAGGCCAGAAACAAAGACTGCCCTAAAGGTCAATGAGCACAAGGACAGACTCAACAGACAGAAATAGAGAGAGAGGGTCTCCCTGAAACCATTCCTGGAGGACCAGGGAGCCAACAGCCACCTGAGATCCTACAACATTCCTCTCTTCCTAGGACACGCAGGATACCTTTCTCTTCACACCCACGAACTGCAGATCCTTCTGAGACTCCTGGTCCTGAGTCTCTGTCCCCAGAAGCAAAGGCCAGGCTGGTGGCAACCTGAGATAGAGGGAGAGGCCCCTCTGCAGTCAGCACCCAGCTTGACCCCTTCTCACCCCCATAGTCTGTGGCCTTCCTGCTGGGAGGAAATCCAGCCTTCCCAGAGCATTTGAGAAAGTGGGGAAGACCCGGTGCCCAGCTGGGTGTCTGTGTCACAGAAATAATACCCAGGTTTGGGGCCTGTGGAGCTCTCGGTGTGGTGCTGACAGACCCAAGGCCAAGACATAGCAGAGGCCAATGCTGGGATGAGAGGGTCATCCTCTCAGGGGGCAAGTGCCTCCATTAGCCTTGCTGTTGCAAGTGGGCTCCAACGGCCAGTAAGATCCACTCCCCTGAGAGCTCCTCAGATGCAGAGTCTCTGGTCCAACACACACCTGCTGAGTCAGAATCTGCATTTTAACAGGATCTGAAGACCCTCCCTGTGCACAGGAGAGGGGGAGAAGCTGCCCCATCACCACATCAACAGATCGCATTCTGGTTGGGCATCCACATTTGCTGGACAGCTGCTGAAGCAGCATCTAAGGTGTCACCTGAGCATCACAATCTTTACAAAGTTTCACTGGTGATCTGAAGCACATTTTTTATTCTCAGAAAGAAAGGTGATCTGATGTACAGCTGGTGTGACATTCTTATGTCAAATATTTTTGAGGTATCCCCAAAACTCTCGCTCTGAAAAGTAAAATGTGAAAGAAGGAGGGCTATAGGGGAGGCTACTGTGCAACTGACAGGAAGCTGGGGAATGACTGGAATAGGATGCCCCAGGCTAGTGCTTCTCCAAACACAGCTTGTGTGTGTATGTGTGTGTGTATGTGTGTGTGTGTGTGTGTGTATGTTGTCAGAGACTTCAGCAGTTTCCAGGGAACCAAAATAGAGTAAAGGTAAACTGGAAAGGGAAAACAGATTTGGCAAAAATGAGGGAAGCATCCTGGGCACAGGGTCCGCCCCAAACTACATGACTAGAAAAGTGCTCTTGTCCCAGGAGGAGGCTCAGTGCATGCTGAGTAGGGATAGCATTTTCTACTAGTCCAGGTATCGATGCCTGTGAGCTTTACTGGACCTCAAGTTCTTCTTAAGAGCGAGAGTCAGAGCAGGTAACAGACACCAAGGAGTCTCCCTCAGCCCCTTCCCGCAGATGGCTTGTTTCCAGGCAGGGAATCCTGCTGGCTGGTAAGGAGCAGACAGTTCCTGTGTGTGGACCCCAGAGGATGGGAGACAGAGACTGGCTGGGATCTTCTGGGGAGCACGACGCTCTGAGAATGGAGGGAGGGCTTCTGTTTGGACCTGAGGGGAGAGGACATGAATACAGAGTCGGATGGGAAAGAGGGTTCAGAAGCAGAAAAATCTCATAATCTGCAAGTGTTGCGGGGCAGGAAAACCTCAATGGCTCTTCATTTCCTAAGTTGTTCATCACTGAATAATGAATTTTGAAAACTGATGATAATAATAATAATTTACATCAGGCAATAGGAGAAAAATCTTAACCAGGGGCGCTATACATTGTTCTTACCATGAACCTCAGAAATGGGCACATACACCCCAGCAGGTGGACAACCCTGGGAACTGTGACTACAGCATCTGTAGCCTGTTGTAGGCACTGGGGGTGCAAGATCAGACACTTTCCTGCTTGTATGTTCTATCTGGAGGAGACAGTCAAGGAAAGATCTGGATGTGATGTCAGGTACCCACAATTGTCATGAAGAGAACAGAGCAGGGACAGTTGAGACAGTGAAAGCAGAGGTTCTTTACAGGAGGTGGTCAGCAAAGGTTTCTCCCAAGGATGCCCCTGAGTTTCTACAGGGGTATGTGAGCAGTGAGGGGGTGGGCCTTACAGACACCTAGGGAAGTGTATTTGAAAAAGGGAAAAGAACAATGTCAGAGATAATGGTGGCCTTGCAGCTGACCATAACCACAGGAGTCACACACACAGACACACACACCGACACAGGCACCAGGGCTGAGAGATGAAGTGATGTGCTCAAGATCCCGGGCCTCATCTCTCCATCCCAATACATAGATGCAAATATTGATTAGTTTCTCTCTTATTTCCTAGTCCTACTCTTTACATTCTGGAGCTGGCCCACCACTGCCAAACTTGCGATTGTGTCCACCAATGCTGCTGAAGAGGAGGATGTGATTCTGCCTATCCGCCATAACCCTCCTGATGCTTCAGGTTATTTTTGGTATCGAGGGGAAGGGGCGGAAGATAGTCGTTATATTGCATTTTTTTCATTGGACATAAACGACATCGGAAGAGGGCCTGAATACACTGGTCGAGAGACAATAAACAAGGAAGGATGCTTGCTGATAAAAAAGGTCACCCTGAGAGACACAGGAATGTACACAGTGGTCACCCTCCTTCACAATTCAAAAAAGAAAATAGGATTTGGACAGCTCAAGGTGTACCATGAATGATTGCTCTCTGACCACTGGGTGTTGGGTGGGGTGAACTCTACTTCACAGGACTGACAGCCCTGGACTCTCCTCCATCCCCCTCTGTCTCAAGTCCCAGGTTGGGTTTGGGCATGTGGTGCAGGACACACACAATGGAGACAAACTTCCTAAGATCAGAGTTCCCTTACCGGATTCCTGCCCTGCAGACATTCTCCAAAGAGAGAAGGGCCAGTCTGATGGGATTCGCTCAGCAGAGGGAGGCCAGTCTCAGTCCAGGTCCCTGGGCCCATCCCCATGACCATGACCCTGAGACAGGCTCTGCAGGGGATCCTCACAGAGAAGCTCCGCTTGGCAGCCCTTCCCCAGACCCCTGTCCCAGGGATCCTGACTCTAGAAACCCTGGGGAGCCTGTGTTAGGTTGGGTTTGGCTTCCTGGGAAGGGCTGAGTGGGTAACAGTTTCACAACTGCCTGATTCACAGGGCTTCTGAGCTACTCACCAGCCAGGGCTCGTCACCAAGTGGCACATTTGGGCAGGGAAGGAGCTTGGTCCTTCACCTGACACTGTGTGTGGAGATGACAGGCAGACAAGGTCCCCAGATCATTAGCTGACTGTTCTGGTGGACTTAGGAGAGTCCACAGAAAGGTCAGCATCCCTGGGGAGAAATAGAGGATTAAAAAATGCTTCTGGCAGCTTCTCATACACCAGGGATCAACCCAAGATATTTTCTCTTGGAGTTGATTAATAGCAGATGCCTCTTATTTGTGCAGCTTCCCTATCCCAAGTTTCAGGTCAGATACTGTGATTATTTTACAGTTAACACACTGATAACTTGATAGCCAAATATCCACTTTCCTTCAGTGAGGGGAAACTGAAGCATGGGGAAATACAGTCACTAAATCAGAGTCCCTCAGGCCCTTAGTAGGTGATCAGAGTACCTCAAGTTTGTTCTGCATAGCCAATTTCTCCTCCACCCCAGAGCCTATTAAGTGTCTGTGGTTCCCTAGACCAACTATTGGTTCAGATCCTTTCTTCTTAGGTGCCCTCGACTCAGAGTGAGAGATTCTGGTCTGGGGAGTGATAGTGAATGGAGAATTAATCAGTTTTTACTCTAAAGCTAAATCACCTGCAGTAACTATCAGAGTCAGTGCTGGGAACGCCCAGGCCTTCCCCTCACATGGCTGATCCACCCCTCCCTGCACTCACTCCCTGCACTGGACTCGAAACCACTTATTGGTTTCCTGTGTGTTGGTGTTACTCCCACTGGATAGAAAGGAAAGAACGTTGCGTCCTTATTCCTCAGTCTACACCTGCAACCAGTTCAGGGACCATCATGTAAAAATACACTCAATTGCTTTTGATGAATGACGAAGAAATAAATGGTGATTGAATGAACAATGAATGATCCAAAATCTCTTTAGAGACTGGGAAGTTGATACCGAGTTCTTAGAATTCTAGCCACCTGGGACAGGCTCCCTTTCTCTGCAGGGAATGAGACCCATTTCTCAGATTATTTGCTGCTCACTAGAGAAATAGTCTTTCCTTCAATTGGTCTTAAGCCCTGGGGTATTAATACTAATTTTCTCATACAGAAGAATTTTAAGTTTTTCCAAATTTCTGTCTCAGAACCACCAAACACAAATGGTCCAAAAGGGCCAAATGTCAGCAATCCATGCCCCCTCTTGCCATCCATCACCCCTTCTGCATCTGCACAAGTCCTCCTCCCCTGCACTCAGCACAGGGAGGATGACTTTAATGACCAAGGGCAGAGCCAAGGTTCTGCTGCCAATCAGCTCCAGCCTGTCCCCTTCACGTTTTTCAAGCTCATTCCTTGGACCCTCTCTATCCTTTATTGGCTCACTGGCTCATGTCAGTCATACTCACCTGGAAAATCCTGACCCAACCTTTGGGCCCAGGGCCTGGTATTCAACTGACCACTGGCTTGTTCCTGGGACCCATGTGTTAGCTCTGCTCCACCCCCAGTCTCTAGGATGCCCTGGAATAGATGCCTCATAGAAACACACCTCAGTAGGGTGATGAAAGTCCATGCATCCTGAAAGAATGGCCTCTGATCGTACAGGCATTCATTCAGCTGGTCAGGGAAGAACCAGGAGAACTTCTGAATGGTCTCTGACTTTCATTCTATGTCTTTCCATGACCAAACCCCGATTTTTAACTGACACCTGAGAAAGTCTGTGCTTTCTCCAATTTATGGAGTTGGAGGCCTTACATTCTCTGAGCGCTCACATCCCCAGGCATTTGTCTTGTGTTACATAGACCTGCCTTATTCTTTTAAGGAGTCACATTGGCTGAGAGGTGAGAGGTGCCAGCTCTGTTTGGAGATGCCTTTGGATGAATCAAAGGTACCATATAGAGCATTGTTCTCTCTGTCACCTGCACAGCTGAGTTACCCACACCCCAAATCACAAGCAACAACTCCAACTCCTAGATTTTTGATTTGCATTTTCCTAATGATAGTGATGTTGAGCATCTTTTCATGTGCTATTGGCCATTTATATAACCTCTTTGGAGAAATGTCTATCAAGTTCTTTGCACATTTTAAATCAAGGTATTTGATTTTGTTGTTGAGTTGTGGGAGTTCTTTATATATTGTGGATATTAACTCCTTATCTTATATATGATTTGCAAAGAATTTTCTCCCATTCCATAGGTCACCTTTCACTCTGTTAATTGTGCCATTCGATAAGCAGAAATATTTCACTTGGATAAAATCCAATTTATCTAGTTTTTTCTTTTTCCCCAGTGTTCTTAGTGTCCTTTTTAAAAATTCATTGCCAAACCCGATATCATAATGTTTCACCCTATATTTTCTTCTAAGAATTTTATAGTTTTAGGTCTTACTTTTAGAATTCAATTCATTTTGCCTTAATTGTTGTATATGGTATAAGTTACAGTCCACTTCATTTGTTTGCATGGGGATATTGCTGTTCAACACCATTTGTTTAAAAGACTGTCCATTCTCCATTGAGCAGTCTTGGCTCTTTTTTCCAAACCATTTGATTGTGACTCTTCTTTATTGTTGGAAGTATTACATATATCCCTTTTTGTTCCCCATTGACCCCTTCTAAGCCGTCCCCATCCCCCACCCCAGGTCTTCACCACACCATTGGATATGTGCATACAAGTTCTTTGGTTGATCTCATCCCACCCATCCAAGCATTCCTTCTGAGATTTCACAGTTGGTTCCATGCTTCTGTGCCTCTGGATCTATTTTGTTCATCAGTTTATTTTGTTCAGTGGATTCCACATATGAGTGAGATCATGTGAAACTTGTCTTTCTCTGACTGACTTATTTCACTTAGCATGATACTCTCCAGGTCCCTCCATGATGTCTCAAAGAGTAAGAGATCCTTCTTTACAACCACATAATGTTCCATTGTGTAAATATACCACAGCTTCTTTATCCACTCATCTACTGATGGGCATTTAGGCTATTTGCACCTCTTAGCTATTGTAAATTTTGTTGCTGTGAACATAGGGGTGCATACATTCTTTCTGAATTGTGTTTCAGGTTTCTTAGGATATATATTCCTAGAAGTGGGATCACTGGTCAAATGGCAGTTCCATATTTAATTTATTGAAGAAACTCCACACTATTTTCCATAATGGTTGCACCAGTCAACATTACCACCAGCAGTGTACTAGCATTCCCTTTTCTCCACATCCTCACCAGCATTTGTCATTTGTTAATCTGTTGATGATAGCCTGACAGGTGTGAAGTGATACCTCATTGTCATTTTAATTTGCATCTCTCTGATGATCAGTGAGTTTGAGCATTTTTTCATATGTCTCTTGGCCATCTATATGTCCACTTTGCAAGAAGTATCTGTTTAGGCACTCTGCCCATTTTCAAATTGGATTGTTTGTCTTCCTTTCATTAAGTTATATGAGTTCCTTATATATTTTGGATATTAACCCTTTATTGAATGTACTATGCCAAAAATGTTCTCCCATACAATGGGTTCCCTTTTTGTTTTGTTGGGTTTTTGCTTTTTTGCTGTGCAGAAGCTTTATATTTTGATGTACTCCTTTTTGTTTATTTTCTCCTCAGTTTCCCTAGCCCTAGGAGATGTATCCACAAACATGTTGCTCTGAGAGATCTCCGAGCTTTTGCTGCCTATGGTTTCTTCTAGGATTTTTATGGTTTCACAAGTTACATTGAAGTCTTTAATTCATTTTGAGTTTATTCTTGTGAATGGTGGTCAAGTTGTGTGGTATAATTACTTTTTTTGCATGTGTCTGTCTAAGTTTCCCAATACCATTTATTGAAGAAACTGTCTTGACTCGATTGTATGCTCTTGCCTCCTTTGTCAAATATTGAGCATAATGGGTTGGGTCAATTTCTGGGGTCCCTGTTCTGTTCCATTAATCTATATGCCTGTTCTTGTGCCAATACCAGACTGTTTTGATTACAGTGGATTTGTAGGATAACTTGATATCTGATATTGGGATCTTTCCAACTTTGCTTTTCTTTCTCAATATTGTTGCAACTATTCTTTGTCATTTTTGGTTGATATAAATTTTTGGAGTATTTGTTCTAGTTCTGTAAAATATACTGTTGGTATTTTAATAGGGGTTGCATTGAATCTACAGATTGCTTTGGGTAGTATGGGCATTTTAATGATGTTAATTTTACCAATCCATGAACACAGTATATTCTTCCACTTTCTTTTTTTTCAGAGTACTGTAATGTTATGTGTACAAGTTTCCTCTATCTCATCCTCTCATCTCGTTTTTTCAATGTCCTGTAGTTTTATGAGTACAAGTCTTTTACCTCCTTGGTTAAATTTATTCCTGAGTATCTTAATTTTTTATGTCGCACTGGCAAATGGGATTGTTTCTTTAATTTCTCTTTCTGAGAATTCATTATCGGTGTATAAAAATGCCATAGATTTCTGCATGTTAATTTTGTATTCTGCTATATAGTCAAATTCTTTTATTAAATATAGTAGCTTTTTGGTGGAGTCTTTAGGGTTTTCTATGTAGAATATCATGTATGTCATCTGCAAATAATGACCATTTTACTTCCTCCTATCCATTGGATGCCTTATATGTTTCCTTCTTTTCTGATTGTTGTGGCTAGGAATTCCAGTACTATATTGAATAACAGTGGTGAAAGCAGACATCCCTATCTTATTCCTGATCTTAAGAGAAATGTTTGCAGTTTCTGCCCATTGAGTATGATGCTGGCGGTAGGTTGTCATATATGGCATTTATTATGTTGAAGTGTGATCCCTCTAGTCCCACTTTGGTGAGAGTTTTTATAAAAAATGTATGTGGAATTTTGTTGAATGTTTTTTTCTGCATTTATTGATAAAAATCATGTAATTTTTGTCTTTCAAATTGTTTTTTAATTATTTTATTGTTGAAAGTATTACATATGTTCGCTTTTCCTCCATTGTCCACTCTGCACCCTCTCCCCCAAGATCTGATTGTTTCTTTTCATGAAAAGAAGTTTTTATACCATGTCACACTATTTTGGTTACTTGAGCTCTTAGTAAGCTTTGAAATTAGAAAGTGTGAGAACTCAAACTGTATTATTCTGTTTTAAAATCATTGCAACCATTTTGGGGGTCCATTGAAATTTCATATGAATTTTATGATGGATTTTTCTATTTCTGAAAAAAAGTCAGCATGTTTTTATAGGGAATGTATCAAATATGTAGATAGATGGAGGAAATTCTAATCTGTGGACATGCCCATGTCTTTCCATTTATTTGTTTCTTCTTTACTTTTGTTCAGAAATGTTAGGTAGTATACATGTATAAATCTTTCATAGCCTTGATTAAGTTTGTTACTAAAGATTCTAGTCTTTCTGATGCTATTGTAAATGGAACTATTGTTTTTTCTTTTTTTAAAAATATATTTTATTGATTTTTACAGAGAGGAAAGGAGAGGGAGAGAGAGTTAGAAACATTGATGAGAAAGAAACATCAATCAGCTGCCTCTTGCACACCCTCTACTGGGGATGTGCCCGCAACCAAAGTACGTGCCATTGACCGGAATCGAACCTGGCATCCTTGAGTCCACAGGCCGACACTCTATCAGCTAAGCCAAACCGGTTAGGGTGGAACTGTTTTCTTAATTCCACTTTGGGATTGTTCATTGTTGTTGCAAAAATTGAAAATGATGATAAATGTTGATTTTTGTCTCCTACAACTTTGCCTTATTTATTAGTTGTAACAGATGTGTGTATGTGTGTGTGTGTGGCGGTGGGGGGGGGAGGGCAAAATCTTTAGGGGTTTCTTACATATATGACTATATTATCTTTTTAGAAATATAATTTTTCTTCTTTTTTTCCAAATTTGTATACCACATATTTCATCTTCTTGTCTAATTATTTTTGCCATGACATCCAGTACTAAGTTGAATAACTTAGAATTACAGCATCCTTGTCTTGTTTGCAATCTTAGTAACAATTTCCAAGTTTCTCCATGACGTTTTGTGTTAGCCGTGGACTTTCATGAAAGGTCTTTATCATATTGAGTAGTTTCCTTCTATTCCTATTGTCCTGGCTTTTGTTGCAACCGTAATGACATCTCTCCAAAATTTATTTCACCGTGATAGTCAATCAGCAGACCAGGGAATATAGTCCTGTTCAGACTGAAGAATCCTTCAGATGGAACATCTGGTCCAAGGTCATGAAGACAGGTTGGGCCATCTTTATTGCCTAGTAAATTATTTAACAAAAGGTAAATGCCTTTTCACTTTCTGTAAAGTTGCCTTGGCCCCAGAGATGTACAGAAGTGGTAAACCTGCCTTTTAAAACATACATTGAATTTTAGATAAAGAGTGGGACCTCATCTTTTTTGAAATAAAAATAGTTCTAGAAAAGGGTCAATAAAAGCTCATGAGAGGGAAATTCCAACTGACAGTGAGATTATAGGACACAAGGTTTGCGAAGGGTTTCCCTTTGCCAATACTATGGTGATGTCTGTTAGAACAGGTCAGGAGTCACCCTGAGGTGATCTGGGGTGAAAGAGGAGGTGAAGCCATCCCTTTTCCTTACATATGGTCACCTGAGCAAAGACAATCATTCTGCAGAGATCCAGACAAGCCTCTGGTAACATTTACAGAGCTCACCATGGACTCTAAGTGGCTGAGATGTTTGAAGGAGGAGCATGGCCCCAGGTCCCAAGCCCACACTAAATCTTTCACACCCTCTGTTTCTCCACAGAGCCAGTGAGAGTGCCCACACTCTTAGCCAGCATCACCACAGCCACAGAGAATAAGGATGCCGTGGTTATGTCCTGCTACACAAATGCGATCTTCACTGAATGGTTGTTCAATGCTGAAAGTCTGCAGCTCAGGGAGAGGATGAAGTTGTCATGGAACAACAGAACCCTCACCATAGACCCTGTCAGGAGGGAGGATGCTGGGCACTACCAGTGTGAAGTGTCCAACCCCATCAGTTCTGCTGATAGTGTAGCAATTGAGCTGGATGTTAAATATTAGTGACCCTACTTGTCTTCTCTTTGTTATTAAACACTGAATAAGTTCTTTTCACCCTTGAAATAAATTTGTTGTGAAGGTGGAAAGTCCTTAGAAGACTTGAACTGAGTCAATAAATGCTCAAAAATGAGAGCTAGCATTGAGGTTATTGTTGACTTAAGCTAACATTCCACACCAGATCCCAACTTTGGTTGGTCCAATTTGCACCAACTCCACAGTGAAGGTGACACCAAGTCCCTCCCAGCACGGGTAGTGGTCATGTGATGACCAGTGGGAGCATGCGATAAGCTTACAGGAATCCAAGCTCTGTCCCTGCTCCAATGGGTCCTGTGGAGGGCACATGCACACTGTTTTGGACAGCAAGAATGTACAGGAGGACTCCCATGTGGTTATCAACACTGATCTTTTTCTTCCTGTTTTACTTCTCCCAAAATATTTCTAAAGCCCTCTTAAATATTTTTTTTTTATTTTTGTGGCACTGGATCTATTTCCATATGTTCAGTAGGACACTATCTTCCTTGTAAATAGGATATAACTGCAATGCTGGTAATACAACCAAGGCTTTGGCTCAAATGTCTTAGTTCAGACTGATGCTCACAGAATTAAAAATGACCTCACTCTTTAGGGAGCTATTTTGACCTGAAGGATATTTTGGAATCTATTGAAGAAGAGGGCATCCCCCAAAGCTAGAGATACTGCAGGTGAAGTGTGAAGGTCAGGCTGCCTCACCTCAAGAAGCTGTTAAAACCGCCATCTTAGTTTTCATTGAAACACCTGCATCAGAGCAAACTATGAGGTGAATGTCATTCCTCTGCACTTAGGTCACTAATCAGCTAAATTGAGTGACAGCCATGTTGGAGGATTGAGAATACTCTTCTTCCTTGGAGATGTCATTTCATCAAAGGGAAGGTGACTGTAGAGAGCAATGTAATGTCTCCGTGGAAAATTCCAGAAGCACAGCCTTCTGGGAGATCAGATCCTGAGAAGGCTAAAAAGGGCTAATTCCAATGTAACCCTGATATTTGGAGGCTAGTGATCTGAACCCATGCCAGCAAGCTCAGTGTAACCTATAATTAAGTCACTACCTTCTTCCCAGATACTGGTCTTGCAGAACTGGTTACAGAGGCCATGGGGCTGTGGACAGTGCACTGCCCCGGAGGGAGGGTTATTAATGCTGCCACCAGGCCAGACCATCAGATATGGCCTGGAGACCCCCAATACCTGGGGGCCCTCTTGCAAGGCCCGCGAAAAGGACCAGAAGCATAATCCATGTTTGCAGGACAAGGACCACGGGGAGATACAAGGGAGGGCCCCATGCATGTTCCTTCACTCAGATTTGGAAGGCTGTTCCCTGAGTCCGCTGGTGTATTAAACAGTGTTTCTCCATTTCTTTGAAGCAACTTTGGTTTTCCTTGTTCTTCTGCAACATCCTAGCTCTGTTCAGGGACCCTCAGCTATTTTTCAACTGCTTATAAATTGCAGGAACTGATGAAGATGCAAACTGGATCTTGTCTGAAAGATATTTAATTGTGTTTTCCTCCACTGTGCAGAAAGCAGTTTTGTTATGACCTGGGGGGCCTTAATGTTGCCTCAGAGTCACCTACGTTTAGATGGGTTCTTCCTAATTGCAGGACTCTGACCTCCACTGTTTTAGAGCATTTTATTCAGAAATGTAATCACAATTTGCAATTGCAGATTTTTTTTTCTCTGCCCTTTTGAAATATACATAAGTCTCCTTAAAAACTTTTTGCCAGTGTTATGTCCCATAGAATATTTGTCTCAAGAGCCTGGGCCCATCCCTTTGAAATTTAATCCTCCTGGAGTCTCTGTGTCCCAGCCTCTGATGGAGGGTAGCAGCCTAACTTGGGTGAGGACATTTACAGGCAAGATGTGAAAGGACCTCCTGTCACGATTTCATGAGAAGTTTTACTTTTCTTTTGTGTAAAGCCAAATAGCAAACACAGATGCCTATGATTCCTGCACCCGTTCTAAAAATCTCCCCAGCCTTTTATTTTGAAGGTGTTGAGCTTAGTCTCACTGTCCTAGTGCATGATCTTCAATAAAGTCTTTCTTGCCTCTTTAAATTTGCCCAATGCATGTTTTCTTTTGACATCACCTACCTGTAATTAGCTGATCCTGTCATCTTGCTCATCTTACCTTATTTTCAAATATTCCAATATTTCCTTATCTGGCTATAATCCTCCAAATAAATGTTTCCAACTTCCCTCCCTCACTTCTGACTTACCCTCCCAAACAGATGACCTGACTGCCCAGATCCTTCTCTGGCCCCAGGTTGCTTTGGAGTGGTCTTTGTCCCAGAAATTGAGTGCACCTGCAAACAGCCTAACCATTAAGAGTATTCTCATTCCACCTCCATTTTAACTGCAACTTCAAGGGAAAGATCACAGAGATTTAAAAAAATATTATGTCATAAAACTCAAGAACTTCAGTAAATATGCAGGATCTTTGTCATGTCAGCCACGTGCAAGCCTGCAGTTAACAAGCCTATTTTCGGCCCTCTGTGACCTGGAGCTCAGGCCAGACATCAGTATCCTCATTCTTTGCTGTTTTCACAAACTCCATGTGCCTGTTCTTAGAGAGTCCACAACTAGAACCTGGGGAATCAGAAATACATCTCTCTTCTGCTTCTATTTCCTTTTCGCTCCTTGTGGCCTCTGGGGTATTTAGCTGAAATCCTTGGAGACCTGGCCAGTGAAAGACTGTGGATAAGAAAAGATGGATATGAGGGGGGAAGACATGGAGGCATGGTGTATTCCCCAGGTCAGGATGAGAAATTATAAAGCCTGGTAAGGTTTGGATGTCAGGCATTATATGGGTTCAAGGGGACCTAGGGTGCCATGGAATAGGGCTTTTGGGGGTCTCAGAATGGGGTTTAGAATTATGAGTGAGAGGCCAACTTAGGTATTGCGGGAGAAGCCACTGGAGCTGGTACGGTGAAGGGTGGGGGAGTGCCATTCTCCTAGACTTGGATGGGCATGAAGGGTGAGACACAGGGTCAGGGAAATGACAAGGTAGTTGAAGACTCCATTTAATGCCCTGACATTGGGACAGGAGGGAGCACCAGGCTGGCAGAGGACATGTGATAGGGGCAACGGGGAGAAGGAAATGAGCATCCAGTTGGTGACTAGGGGTCTGAAGAGCAGCAAGGGATTGTAGAATAGGACACTATGAACATAGAAGATGATCTCTGGGAGTTTGGGATTTGGAAGGAAGGGAGTTGGAATACAGGGTAGTCAGATTAGAACAGGGGTTGCATGGAACTGGGGTAAGGTGGGGAATGCAGGGTAAGCTTAGAGTTGAAGTCAAAATTGGGGGTCTGAGGTGTCTAGTCTCCAGTTTTGACCCAGTAGAGACATGTGCAGCTGGCTCTCAAGGCACAGCCCAGAGGCAGCAGTTTCCACATGACCTGGGAGAGCCATGAAAGGCCGAATTTCATTCTCATACCACTAGACTTGGCTCAGCTGAGCTAACAAGCTAGCCGTGTCCCAGGGCATTTGTGTACCAGTAAGTCTGACTATGAACCTACGGGCAGGCAAGGGAGTAGCTGATGGTGTGTGTTGGGAGAGGAGGAATTGAGGGCCAGGATAAACTGGAGTGAGTGGAGCCTTTTCCCTCTTTGTTGACTAGTCAAAGTGAACTTTCTGTGATTCCACAAGTGAGAGCTCTGTGGCAAGTCAGAGGGCTGGAGTAGTAGGTGCCCATGGTCTTGGCCACCTGTCCTCATCTTATCCAGGATGTGTCACTTCCATCTGTGATGGATGTTTCTCTCCCCATCTGACCTTCTGTTGGTGGGTGTGATAGAACCCAGGTCTTGATGAGCAGTTCTGGCTACCTGGTCACCTTGCAGCCCATGTTCAGACTCTCTGTCTCTCCTGAGGCTTAGAAGCTGGTCAGCAGCTGTTGTTCTATTGCCTTAGAAGACATGGCTTTGCTCCAAACCATAGGAATGTGCATGTCATTTTCTATGAGTTAACAGAAGAGGCTTCACAAACCACTTTTCATTCTCCTAACATCAATTACATGAAGGTACAAGCACAGCAACTTGTCCTTTAATCTGGAAGGTATCGTCCAGCATGGCCCAGACCATTGGAGCCATAAAAGCCTCAAAGATATGTCAGACCCTTAATTGTCAGAGATGTGGATGTCCTTATAGTTCATGCTTTACTTAAACTGTTGTTCATTATAACTGATTCTGACACTGCTGTCACTATCATCACTGATGTCATTGTAATAGAACATCAACATTAACGGTATCCACTTCTACCCTAAGGCACTTAGAAGTCTTATTGTTGTTCATCTTTAGTGGGAGAGACTCTAGTTCTCACATTGAGGATGACTGTAGGTCTCTAGGCATTTTATGACTTAAATTTGGGGTGAAATTAACTTAGAGGATGAACACATCCATTTGCCCTGCTAGGGAGGGAAAACTGCACTGGATCCCAATCAGTGAAGTCACTAAGAAGGGTCTGCAGTAGGTTTAATACTTTGCTTTTGCCATTTGAAATTCTTTTTTTTTCTTTATTGATTAAGGTATAACATATGTATCCTTGTCCCCCCATTGTTGAAATCCTTATTGGCACTCACTTTACTTGCTTATGTGATCAGAACCTTGTCTTGCCTCCGTTCTTCGCGTTCCTTGTTTGTTTCATTCTCTTAGGTGGTTCCTGCGTGCCCTCGTTGCTGCCCCGCGGGCCGGGGCATCTGGCGCCCAACGTGGGGCAGCAACGAGGGCACGCAGGAACCACCTAAGAGAATGAAACAAACAAGGAACGCGAAGAACGGAGGCAAGACAAGGTTCTGATCAAGCCTCGTTTTTTTATTCGAGTGTTGCGGTATATAAGCACTCAGGAGGGGAGGGGTAGGATAAGGAGTTGTCATGGGATGATTGGTTGGGGACTGGGTATCTGTCCTAGCTGATTGGTTATTCTGATGGGGGGGGGGGTTCTTCTGGCCCTTGGGCGCCCAGGCTTTCTTTGTCCTTGCTCTTTGTCCTTGCTCAATCAGGAAGTAGGGCTGACCAGGAAGTAAGACCGAACTGCTTTCATGGCTCCCAGCACTTATGTCCCTAGCAGAGACCCCGGCCTGGAAAAAATGGTTTGAGCCTGGCAGGCATGGCTCAGTCGATGAGTGTCCACTTATGAACCAGGCGTTCATGGTTCCATTCCCAGTCAGGGCACATGGTCAGGTTGCCGACTCAATCCCCAGTGTGGGGCGTGCAGAAGGAAACCAATGATTCTCTCTCATCATTGATGTTTCTATCTCTACCTCTCCCTTCCTAATTTAAATCAATTAAAAAAATTTTTTAAGAAAAAATGGTTTGGCCTTACCTGAAAGGTGCAATTTGTAATGTGACCACCAGACGGCGGCACCACCCCAAAGCAACTTATAGGAGCTGAGAAGGAATGTGAAGGGGTTTTCTTTTTCTCTACTCTAATGAGCAGGACCACCCCTCTCCCATCCCTGGAGCTCCCAGAAGGAAGGTTCTCCATCTATGATGTACTTCAGAGATTTGAATTTAAAGAAATGTCAGAAAGTTGACTTAAATGTGAATAGCATTAAACAGACACAATAAAATCTACACTAAATACTGGTCTTTAGGAAAGTACTGGGGAGACTGGATAAGAAGACTGTGTGTGTGTGTGTGTGTGTGTGTGTGTGAGTATGTGTGTGTGTGTGTGTGTGTTGATGATGATGATGGAACAGAAAGCACCTGAGTCCTCATCTTCAAAGAGAGAAGAACTTGGATTAGATAATGCCTAAAGGGGGCCAGGGAGAAAACAGTAAGCAGTATCAAAGCACATTGTTTAGAGAAGACTTTGTTTTCATCTAGGGGAACTGTCGTTGTTTGGGACAATGTCCTCAGCATGGCCCACACAGAGAAGCCAGAACCTTCCTGTGATCATTTTGAACAGAACATAGAGACACAGAGCTTATCACAACAACATTCAGTGTTGTCACACATACATACAGGAAAGAACATCCAGGGAGAGGGAGCCTGGAACAGGGTTTGTTCATAGTGTGACTATCAGACACAGGCTAACAACTTTATGTTTCACCTGCAGGAAAAGTTAAAATCTCTTTAAGGTATTAAGTGATCAAATCAACAGAATATGCTCCCTTCAGATCTTTACATACTGATTAAGTTATGTCTGAGAAACCCAAACTGCTTGTTTTTTTGTCCGAATGACATATGAGAGGCAATGACATGTTCTATGTGGTTGTTTTGTTTTTGATATCAGGATCATAGAATTGAAAAACTATAATCTTTGGTTTATGAACCAGTCTGTAAATGATCTGATTTCCTTTTAAGAAAAGCATTACTTATTTAAGTTAAATTTTAATTATTTACTTATACATACAGGAGCTGACTGACGTTGCAGCTTCGAGAATGGTCTCCAAGGGCAAGACTGGAGATTTCCCAGGAAATACCTGTTACTTCTTAGGTGAAAAAAAAACTGGGAAATGGGCTGCATTGGAATCAGGCCATAGCCCCTCTGTAGCCTCTAAGACCCACCAGCACCGTGGCCCTGAGTGCTGAGAGAGGAACAACATGCACCTCACAAAACCACTCCCCTCTTCCAGACTCACACACTGAATCTGTTGTCAGGAATTCAGGAATTTGCTGCCTTCAGTTCCTCAGTTTTTTGTGTGTTTTCCAAGGGGTTTGGGAAAGAATGAGTTAAGCCAATCTGGGGCATCTCTCCTACACAACATTGGGGAGCCTCTATGGTAACATGTACACAACCAAGATCTTTATTTGCCCCTCCTCCCAACCTGATCCTCCCAGAACCTTCCACTTCTCAGTCAAGGTCACTGCCATCCTTCCAGGTGCTCGGCTCAAAAATATTGACATTATATTTGATGCCTCCCTTGCTCTCACAGTAATGTCTAATCTATCAGCACACCTGCAGTCGGTCTACACACTATAGATACAACACAAACACTCAGGTCCAAGCCACTATCACTCCTACTTGAGGTTACTGTAACAGTCATCTAACTGGTCTTCCTGCGGCCTACTTGACTAACATTATAGCCATCTCCCCAGAGCAGGACCTGTGAATCCTTAGAGATGAATTTTTTTAAAACACAAGTAAAGTCATCCCTTTTCTTCCCAAAGCTCTTCTGTTGCTCACACCTCAATCACACCAAAGTCCAAAGTCATCACCACAGCCCACAAGGTCCCACATTAGCGCTGCTCAAAGGGCTGGTCTGCACAAGACAAGGAGTTTCCCCCCGAAGGTGAAGCAACAAGTGATTTGGTTGAGAAAGTCTTGCAATGAAGAACATGCCAGCAGAAATAAACAGGACACTGAGGGATGTGGTTGGTCTACTTTCTGTCCCAGGATCTTTAGCTCCTTGCAGATCACCCTTTGATAGCACTGCCATAAAAATAATCTGGTCCCTCTCTACACTTCTTGTCATTCTCCTCATCCTATCTATTCTGGCCACAGTGGCTTCCTGACCTTCAAACATAGCAAGCGACCTCCTGGCTCAGAGTCTTTGCACTGGCCATTTCGTCTCTCTAAAATCATCTTTCTCCAAAGACCTACATGACCCCTTCCTCACTCTTTTAGGACTTGCGCAAATGTCACATAGTCTTTGAGCATTTCCTTGACCATTTTATATATGCAAATAAACCCCAAACCACCGACTCCCTCTCTCCTTTACCCCCCTTAGAAATGCTGCTTATTCATTGGTTGATTATTTCTTCCTCACCACTATATCAGCTCCATGAAGCCAATGACTTTTATATCCCCTCCAACCACTATAAGACTAAGCAAAAATTTTGCTCATTGCTCAATTAAGTAATTAATTACTCACCGGTGAATAATATCATGCTAGGAAGTGAATACAATCCCTTGAGTTTCACTGTCTGTAAAATATGAATAATTCCAGCCCCATCAATGTGTAGGAATCATGGGATGAGCCTGCTTCCTGACATCTATTGCTATGTAACAGAAGACCCCAAACTTAAAATCGCTGCATGTCTGACATAACGAGGGACCTGAAAATGACAAACTCCAATGATGATGATCAATGATCAATTTTTGCAAAAGGTACTAAAGACACGAAATCTTGGTTGAAGCTCCCGGGTGAAGGGACACTCCTTTTGGAGGGTCAGCCCTTCTGGCTTTTCATGCCTCTATTCACTCCATCTCTAGAATGACCATAAGGGATATGCACTGTCCTCATGCTGGGGTTCAGAGAGAAAACAGGCTTGTACTGGGGTTGTCACTTCACAAGACACAGGACTCAGTGGGACTATTCTGTTGTTCTCTGTAATTACCTACACACACTATGTGGATCAGACACATGGATCGGTGCTGCTTCTTTTACTGAACATCGTGTCTCTCAGATACATCCAAGTTGGCACATGTGGTCTTATTCCTCTCGTTGCCATCACTACAAGATTTTTACACTTCCCGAGGAAACGACATTTTTATTGAAGGCAGGATCACTGACTGTCCACAGGACATGATCTGGATATTTGGAAAGGCAAAGATCACTGCATGTTTAAAAGCATATCACTTGAGAGAAAAAAAAAATGGCGGCGGAATAGACAGATGTGTTCCGAAACTTGTCCCGGAGCAGAAAGAAAGAACAGCTGAGGGTCCCACGAGGAGTGTTTGTTGGCAAGTTAAGGGACAGCTAAACAGCAGAAGAAGGTGGGGGACTGCTAGACAGGGTTCCCATGACTTAGCAGCCCCCACTGCAGTTTGGTCCCCTCCTGGAGCTATGGCTTGGATGCAGAGTTGAGGCCATCTGGAAGGGAAAGTGGAGCTTATCGGAAGCCTGAAAATCCACAACTGTGGCACCCACCGAACAGCTGCGAGCCCCAGAACACTGGTCCCCAATTGGCACAAACATGCGGATTCAGGGGAGCTCTACACTCCACCATGGAAAGGTCAGATTTCGCCTGGGATAAGGTGAGGTCTCTGGTCCCAGCAGGAGAGAGGAACGCGCATTTTGCAGGAGCTGGAGTACCAGGGAAGTCTGAGCCTAGAAAAATCCACGGCTGTTGGGGCTGGTGCGATCTGTGAATGTGGAAGGGGGTCCTCAGAGCTGCTAACAGAAGGGATCTCTAAAAAGCAACCCATTTTTATCTGACGTGCAGGGACAGCCTAAGAATTTCAAGGTGTGCCGGCTGCTTAGACTCGCGCACACCCATTGTTCGCAAACTTGGGCTTTTACCTCTTCAAATCCTTGCATCTGATTACTAAGCCCAATACATAGGATCACCCAGTTGGGGACACCCTGGGAGACTGCAGGGGAAAGTGTTTTTCTGGAACCTGGGATCAGAGCAAGGAGTGACCATCGGAGAGCCAGCTCTGAGCCCACTTCCACAAACTGGTATTGAGTGCCACAGGGAAAGAAGGCTCTAACACTGCCTAGAGAGGCCATATATAGACCTGGAAGTCAATCCAGAAATACTGCCACCCAGGGGCTGAATCACAAATTGACTCTTGTATAATCAAAAATAAAGGAATACGAGAAATTAAGACACACAGCCTGCTTAAAAATAGGGACTGGCTTAAAACACTGAGGAGCAGTGGAACACAGGGAACTGTAATACTGTCCAGACTGAGAAACAGGCGTGCCAAACAGAACAATAGAGGAAGTGAATGACCTTGACTACTGCACATTTTTTTTTATTTTATATTTTTATTTTCATTTTTGCATCTTTTACTCAAGAAACTAATTTTTTCTTTCTTCCTCACTTGATTTTACCCTTTTAATTATTACATTTTATTTTCAATCAGTATCATTACTACTACTATTTTACCTTTCTTTTTTTAAAAAATATCATTTTATTTTCTCTTTATTTTACTTTGGGATTAGTGTCCTACATTCTAGTTTCATCTTTCTTTAGCATTGCTTTACTCTATCTCAACTCTACCTTTATGCCATCACTCTCTTCCTAACCTTTCCCCTTTTGGTATCCTGTTTATCTTACCCCTTTCCTGCTTTAGATTTTCCATATTCTTTCTGTTTACCTCCTAATATAATTTCACCCTACTTATATATCTAATCTACAATCCCCTGCTCCAAGTCCATACACACCTCTCTCTTTGTTGTCTTAACTTTCAAAAAAATTGTCTTTCTCTCTGTCCTTATGTTGTTGTTTGCTTGAATATTGAATATATCGAATTTTTATGCTTTTTTGTGAGATTGTTTTGCTTATTCTTTTTTTGGTTGGTTGTTTTTTTGTTTGCTTTGTTTTTGTTTGTTTTTTGCTTCTGTTTTCCCTTGCCTCACTTGATATTAGTTGGTGTTGTAGTTTGTATTAATCCCCAGGTACTTGTTGCTGGCATTTGCTGGAATTAGTGGTTGTTCTATTGGAGTTTTCTCCCCATATATATAGTTTGTTCCCCTTTCTCTCTTAGTCTCTTTCTTGTCTCTCTGACTTTTTTTTTCCTTTTCCTAATTTCATTTTGACACTCCTTTTTTTTTTTCTTTATTTCTTTTTCCTCTTGTCCTTTCTCTCCTATCCCCTAATTTGCCTTTCTCTGGTGGTCAACTTTATTGGAGGTTATTAATATCGTGAATACATTTCTGTTCAGTGCCTTGTGTGTTGTACCTGGTTGTGTTGTATTTTGTGCCTTTAAATCAATGCAAGGGAGAGAGAGAACTACATAACAAGACATCTGGAGAAGAGAGAGCATGGGGAGACAAAGACACAGCCCACATATGAAAGAAAACCAGGCATCACCAGAAAGGGAAGTAAACGAAATGGAGACAAGCAACCTTCCAGAGTAAGAATTCAGAGAAATGGTCATTAGGTGGCTGAAAAGAATGGAAGACAAATTCAAGAATATGAATAAGAACCAAGAGGAATTGAAGAAGAACCAAGAAGAAATGAAAAATGACATCTCTGCTGTAAAGAACTCAATAGAAAGCAACAAGAGTAGACTAGAAGCAGCAGAGGGCCACATCAGTGAGCTAGAAGACATGATGGGAAAAAAATACCAAAGTAGAGCAGCTTCTAGAAAAAAAATTAAAAAGCAGGAGAAGAGCCTAAGGGAACTTTGGGACAACATGAAACAAAACAACATCCGCATAATAGGGGATCCAGAAGGAAAGGAAGCTGAGCAAGGAATAAAAAACCTGTTAGAAGAAATAATGACAGAAAACTTCCCTGATATAGGAAAGAAAAAAACCCACACAAATTCAAGAAGCTCACAGAGTCCCAAGCAAAATGAACCCCAAAAGACCGAGGCCAAGGCACATTATAATTAAATTGGCAAACACCAATGACAAAGTAAGAATCTTAAAAGCAGCAAGAGAGAGACAGTAAGTTACCTACAAAGGAACCCCCATCAGAATAGCAACTGATTTCTCAACAGAAACTCATCAGGCCAGAAGGGAATGGAATGAAATATACAAAGTCATGCAAAGGAAGGGTCTGAATCCAAGAATACTGTACCCAGCAAGGCTATCAATCAAAATTGAAGGTGAAATCAGGAGCTTCACAGACAAAAAGGAATAAGGGAATTTATTACCACCAAACCAGCAATGCAATAAATGCTAAAGGGTCTACTGTAAAAAAAAAAAAAAAAAAAAAAAAAAGAAAAAGAAAAAAAGAAAGAAAGAAAGAAAGAAACAGGAAGCGAAGAAGTAACACAGGGGTAAAGAATAGGAATGGCGACAAATAAGTACCTATCAATAATAACTTTAAAAGTAAATGGATTAAATGCCCCAATCAAAAGACATAGGGTAACAGATTGGATAATAAAACACGACCCATATATCTGCTGTCTACAAGAAACCCACCTCAGAAAAAAAGACGCACACAGACTGAGGGTGAAGGGATGGAAAAAGGTTTTCCAGGCAAATGGAACTGAAAAAAAAGCTGGGGTAGCAATACTTATTTCTGACAAATTAGATCTCAAACTGAAGGACATAACAAGAGATAAGGAAGGCCATTTCATAATACTAAAGGGAGCAATCCAACAAGAAGAAATAACTCTGGTAAACATATATGCACCCAATACAGGAGCACCCAAATACATAAAAAAACTCCTGGAAGATATCAAGGGAGACATTGACAGCAATACAATCATAGTAGGAGACTTTAATACCCCACTATCACCATTGGACAAATCCTCTAAACAAAACATCAGCAAAGAAACATCAATCCTAAATGACTCACTAGACCAGATGGAATTAATTGACATCTTCAGAACATTTCACCCCAAAGCCACAGAATATACATTCTTCTCAAGCGCACATGGGTCATTTTCAAAGATAGACCATATGTTGGGACATAGGCAAAGTCTCTTCAAATTCAAGAAGATAGAAATCATATCAAGCATCTTCTCAGACCACAGTGGCATAAAACTGGAAATCAACTACAATAAAAACAACCCAAAGAAATCAAACACATGGAGACTAAACAGCATGCTATTAAACCATGACTGGGTTACCAGAGAGATCAAAGAAGAAATAAAAAACATCATGACAACAAATGACAATGAAAACACTACAATCCAAAATCTATGGGACACAGCGAAAGCAGTCTTGAGAGGGAAGTTCATAGCTCTACAAGCCTACTGCAAAAAACAAGAAACAGGGGTAATAAATTACCTAACCCAACAACTCAAAGAGTTAGAAAAAGAGCAACAAGAAAAGCCCAGTGTAAGCAGAAGGAAGGAAATAATAAAGATCAGAGCACAGATAAACGAAATAAAGACCAAAGAAACAATACAAAAGATCAACAAAACCAAGAGCTGGTTCTTTGAAAGGATAAACAAGATTGATGAACCTCTAGCCAGGCTCACCAAGAAGCAAAGGGAGAGGACCCAAATAAACAAGATCAGAAATGAAAGAGGTGAAATAACAACAGATCCCGCCGAAATACAAAGGATTGTTAAAAAATACTACGAACAACTCTATTCCAACAAACTGGACAACCTGGAGGAAATGGACATATTCCTAGAAAAATATAACCTTCCAAAACTCAATCAGGAAGAATCTAAACAGCTCAACATGCCAGTAACTATGGAAGAAATTGAAGCAGTCATCAAAGAGCTTCCGGCAAACAAAAGCCCGGGGCCAGACGGCTTCACAGGAGAGTTCTACCAAACATTCAAGGAAGAACTAAAACCTATCCTCCTCAGACTATTCCAAAAAATTCAAGAGGAAGGAACACTTCCAAGCTCCTTCTATGAAGCCAGCATCACCCTAATACCAAAACCAGATAAAGACAACACAATGAAAGAGAATTATAGGCCAATATCCCTCATGAATGTAGATGCCAAAATCCTCAACAAAATTCTAGCAAATAGGATCCAGCAGTACATCAGAAAGATCATACACCATGACCAAGTAGGGTTTATCCCAGGAATGCAAGGATGGTTCAATATCCGCAAATCAATAAATGTGATACATCACATAAACAAATTGAGAGATAAAAATCACATAGTCATATCAATTGATGCAGAAAAAGCATTTGACAAAATCCAACACCCTTTCTTGATAAAAACTCTCAACAAGGTGGGAATAGAAGGATCATACCTCAACATCATAAAAGCTATATATGATAAACCCACAGCTAACATCATACTCAATGGGCAAAAACTAAAACCATTTCCCCTAAGAACAGGAACAAGACAGGGATGCCCACTCTCACCACTCCTGTTTGACATAGTACTGGAAGTATTAGCCACTGCAATTAGACAAGAAGAAGAAATAAAAGGCATCCAAATTGGAAAAGAAGAAGTAAAGCTGTCCTTATTTGCAGATGACATGATATTGTACATAAAAAACCCGAAAGACTCCATCAAAAAACTAACAGACTTAATAAATGAATTCGGCAATGTAGCAGGATACAAAATTCACACCAAGAAATCTATGGCATTTCTATACACCAACAATGAACTTACAGAAAGAGAGACTAAAAAAGCAATCCCATTTTCCATCGCACCAAAAAAATTAAGATACTTAGTAATAGACCTAACCAAGGAGGTAAAAGACCTATATGCGGAAAACTACAGGACACTGAAAAAAGAGATAGAGGAAGATGTAAACAGATGGAAGAACATACCATGTTCATGGATTGGTAGAATCAACATCATTAAAATGTCCATACTACCCAAAGCAATCTATAGATTCAATGCACTCCCCATTAAAATACCAACGGCGTATTTCACAGACCTAGAAAGAACTCTCCAAAAATTCATCTGGAATAAAAAAAGACCCCGAATAGCCACAGCAATCCTGAGAAAGAAGAATAAAGTAGGAGGGATCTCAATACCAGATTTCAAGCTGTATTACAAAGCCACTGTCATCAAAACAGCCTGGTACTGGCACAAGAACAGACATATAGATCAATGGAACAGAATAGAGAATCCAGATATCAACCCAAACCAATATGCGCATTTAATATTTGACAAAGGAGGCATGAGCATACAATGGAGTCAAGACAGTCTCTTTAATAAATGGTGTTGGGAAAATTGGACAGATACATGCAAAAAAATGAAACTAGATCACCAACTTACACCATACACAAAAATAAACTCAAAATGGGTACAGGACTTAAATATAAGACGGGAAACCATAAAAATACTAGAGGAATCCACAGGCAGCAAAATCTCAGACATATGCAAAAAGAACTTTTTCAGTGATACTGCCCCTAGGGCAATGGAAGCCAAACAGAAAATAAACAAATGGGACTACATCAAAATAAAAAGCTTTTGCACAGCAAAAGAAACCATCAACAAAACAACAAGAAACCCCACTGTATGGGAGAACATATTTGCAAATGGTATCACTGATAAAGGTTTAATTTCCAACATCTACAAGCAGCTTATACACCTTAATAAAAGGAAGATAAATGATCCAATAAAAAAATGGGCAACGGACCTAAATAGAAGCTTTTCGAAAGAAGACAGAAGGAAGGCCAAGAGACACATGAAAACATGCTCAAAGTCACTAATTATGCGAGAGATGCAAATCAAAACAACAATGCCATACCATCTCACACCTGTCAGAATGGCTATCATCAACAAATCAACAAACGACAAGTGTTGGCGAGGATGCGGAGAAAAAGGAACCCTCGTGCACTGCTGGTGGGAATGCAGACTGGTGCAGCCACTGTGGAGAACAGTATGGAGTTTCCTCAAAAAACTGAAAATGGAACTCCCATTTGACCCAGTAATCCCACTCCTAGGAATATATCCTAAGAAACCAGAAACACCAATCAGAAAGGATATATACACCCCTATGTTCATAGCAGCACAATTTACAATAGCTAAGATTTGGAAACAGCCTAGGTGCCCATCAGCAGATGACTGGATCAGAAAACTATGGTACATCTACACAATGGAATATTATGCTGCCGTAAAAAAGAAGGAATTACTACCATTTGTAGGCACTTGGATGGAATTAGAGAACATTATGCTAAGTGAAATAAGCCAGTCAATGAAAGAAAAATACCACATGATCCCACTCATTTGGGGATAATGAAAAACATTATAAACTGATGAACAAAAAGATTGTTACAGAGGCAGTAAAGCATCAAACAGACTGTCAAATTACAGTGGTAAGGTTAGGGAGAGGTGGGGGAAATAAGAGATCAACTAAAGGACTTATATGCATGTATATAAGAGTAACCAACGGATGCAAAACATTGGGGGGTGAGGGCATGTATGGGAGTGGGGTGGGGGTGGGGGGCAATGGTAAGATATGTACACATATAATACCTTAATAAAAATTTGAAAAAAAAAAGAAAAAGGAAAAAAAATAAATAAAAAAATAAAACTTTGTATTGGCACTGTAAAAAAAAAAAAAAAAAAAAAAAAAAAAAAAAAAAAAAAAAAAAAAAACTTCCCTACCCAGGTGAAGGAAAATGTTAAAAAAGTAAAAAAGCTCAGGAAACACAGAGTCCCAATCAAAATGAACCCAAAACGACCCACACCAAAACACATCATAATTAAAATGGACAAGAATAAAGACAAATAGAGAATCTTAAAGGTAGCAAAGTAGAAATAGCCAGTTACCTACAAGAGTGTTCCCATAAGTCTGTCAGATGATTTCTCAACAGAAACACTTCAGGCTAGAAGGGATTGCCATAATGTATTCAAAGTAATGAAAACCAAGAACCTGCAAACAAGACGGCTTCATCCAGCAAAGCTATCATTTAAAAATTGAAAGCAAAATAAGAAGTTTACCAGACAAAAAAATACTAAAGTAGTTCATTACCACCAAACCAGAATTGCAAGCAATGCTAAAGGGACTGCTTTAAGAAGAAGAAATATATATAGAAAGAGAAAGGAACATAGGCATAAAAATGTTGCAATAAGTAAGTACCTATCAATAATAACCTTAAATGTAAATGAATTAAAGGTTCCAATAAAAAGACAGAGGGTAGCCGAATAGATAAGACAATATGGCCCATATTTATATACTGTATACAACATACCCACCTCATGACAAAAGTTATACATAGGCTAAAAGTTAAGGGATGGAAAAATATTCCATGCAAATGGAAAAAAAAAATAGCTGGTGTAGCAATACTTATATCTGTCAAAGTAGATGTCAAAACATAGACCATAAAAGAGACAAAGAAGGTCACTACATAATACTAAAGGGATTGATACAACAAGAGGCTATCACCCTTATCTATACTAATAAAAGCCTAGGTGGTCCTTGTGCCCTCATGCATGATATTGCCACCAGATGGCCGCCACCGGGTGGCTGCAACAAAGATGGCTGCCACGAGATAGCCATGCACACAGTGGAGGCCTAGCAGCCACATTAAGTGGTGAGACCTGGAGATCCTGCGACTCTGTGGGGTGCTGAGGAGGCCGGTCCCTGCATCTCCGCCAACTCTAGCATAGGAGGAGTGTCCTGGCTGATGAGGCAGGTCACAGCAGGGGAGGGCAGTTGTGGGCCATCAGGCTAGCAGGGGAGCAAATAGGGGCCATCAGGCAGGCAGGCAGGAAAATGGTTAGGAGCCAGCAGTCCCGGATTGCAAGAGGGATATCTGATTGCTGGTTTAGGCCTGATCCTTGCCTATAAGATAGGGCCTAAACCAGTAGTCAGGCATCCCCCAAGGGGTTCCTGATTGGAGAGGGTGCAGGCCAGCTGAGGGATACTCCTCTCACCCCCTCCCGCAACCCCCTGTGCATGGATTTCATGCCCCAGGCCACTAGGAAACATATATCCTCCCAATATAGGAACACCTAAATATGTTTTAAAATTTTAGTGGACTTTAAAGGACAGATCGACAGCAATACATGGAGAGTAGGATACTTAAACACCCCATTGTCAATGGATAGATCTTCCCAACAAAAAATCAAAAGAGAAAGTGAGACTTTAACTGACACACTAGATCAGATAGATTAAATTGATATTTACAGAACATTTCTTCCCAAAGCAGCAGAATATACATTCTGCTAAAGTGCACATGGAGCATTTTTATAGATAGACTACATGTTAGGGCACAAACTAAGTTTTCAGAAATTCAAGAAGATAGAAATCATATCAAGCATCCTTTTGGATCACAATGTCATGAAAATAGAAATCAACTACAGTAAAAAAAAAAAAAAAGCTGTGACTCATAGACAGAGAGCAGGCAGACAGCTCAGGGGATGAGAGAGGGATTCACCAATAAAGAAAAAAAAGAGAGAGAGAGAGAGAAAGAACTCATTGATATAGACAACAATGTGGTGATTGTGGGGTGGAGGGCGGTGGGTGGAGGTGGAACAAGGCACAGAGGAGATAAAAGGTGATGAAAAAAATAAAAAAATAAATTATTTAAAACCTCAAAAATATTCAAACACATGGAGGTTTAATAGCATGTTATTAAATAATGAATGGATAACCAAGAGATCCAGGAAGAAGTCAAAAATTTTCTAGAAACAAACAAAAATGAACACATAATGACCCCAAATCTATGGGACACAGCAAAAGTTGTCCTGAAAGTGAAGTTCATAGCATTACAGGCCTACCTAAAGAAGCAAAAAAATCTCTCATAAACAATATTACCCTACACCTGAAAGAACTGGGAAAAGTACAGCAGAAAAAGTTCAGAGTAAATAGAAGGAAGAAAATAATAAAGATCAGAACAGAAATAAACTATATAGACTCTAAAAAGAACAAAAGATCAATGAAACCAAAAGCTGGATCTTTGAAAGGATAAACAAGATTGATTGACCTTTAACTGGACTCATCAAGAAAAAAAAGAGAGAGGATCCAAATAAGTCCAATCAGAAATGAATGGGGGAGGTAACCACTGACATCACAGAAATACAAATGATTGTAAGAGAATAGCATTAACAACTATGTGCCAACAAAATAGTCAACCTAGGCAAAACAGAAAAATTCCTAGATACATTCAATTTTTTTGAATTGAATCAGGAAGAAACAGACACCTGAAAGCACCAATAACAATTAATGAAATCAAAACAGTAATAAATTTTTCTTAAAAAATTCCAAGAAAAAATGTCCTGAGACTGGAAGGTTTCATAGATGAATTTTACTGAACATTCAAGAAAGAAAGCCTCCTAAAGCAATTCCAAATATTGAAGAAGAGGAAAGATTTCCAAGCTCTTTTTATGAGGCCAAAATTATCCTAGTACCCAAACAAGGTAACAACACCACGAAGAAAGAAAATTATAGGTTAATATCCCTGATGAACAGACATGCTAACATACCCAACAAAATATTATCATATCCGATCCAGTAATACATTTTAAAATAAAAAACCATGATAAAGTGATATTTATTCTGGAGTTGCAAGGTCTATACAAAATTTGCAAATCAATAAATATGTTACATAACATAAACAAAATAAAAGATTTAAAAAATCACATGATCATATCAATAGATGCAGAAAAACCATTCAACAATATCCAGAACCCATTTATGATAAAAAAAAAAAAACTCTCAACAAAGTGGGAATAGAGAAAACATACATCAATGTAATAAAAGCCATATTTAAAAAACCTATAACCACATTATACTCAATGGGCAAAACTAAAATGTTTCCCTTAAGATCAGAAAAAAGACAGGGATTTCTGCTTTCACCACTCCTATTCAGCACAGTACTGGACGTTCTAGCTACAGTGATCAGACAACAAGAAGAAATAACAGGTATCCAAATGTAAAGGGAATAAGTGAAACTGTCATTATTTACAGATGACATGATATGGTACATAGAGAGCCCAAAACATACAACCAAAAAGCTAAATCTAATAAACGAATTTGGCAAAGTTGCAAGACCATCCTAATGGGTATGGAGGAATATTTCACTTTTGTTTGGATTTGATTTCTCTAATGAATAATGATGTTGGGCATCTTTTAATAAGCTTTTTGGCCAATTGTATGTCTTTTTTAAAAAATATATTTTTATTGATATTTTACAGAGAGGAAGAGAGAGGGATAGAGAGTTAGAAACACCTATCAGCTGCCTCCAGCTCACCCCCTACTGGGGATGTGCCAGCAACCGGCATCAAACCTGTGACCCTTCAGTCCGCAGGCTGACGCTCTATCCACTGATCCAAACCAGTTAGGGCTGTATGTCTTCTTTAGAGAAATATCTATTATAGTGATTTGACCATTTTTTAATCAGGCAATTTTGTCTTGTTTTTTATTGTTGAATTACAGGGTTTCTTCATATACCCTAAATATATGTATGTGTGTGTGTATATATATATATATATATATATATATATATATATATATATATAATATTCAATTACTTTTTCTCATTCTGAAGGTTTACTTTTCACTCAGTTGATTGTTTTTTTGATGGCCAATAGTTTTTAAGCTTAATATAGCCCCATATTCTTTTTAAATATATTTGTATTGATTTCAGAGAGCAAGGAAGAGAGAGAGAGAGAGAGAGAGAGAGAGAGAGAGAGAGAGAGAGAGAGAAACATCAGTGATGAGAGAGAATCACTGATCAGAGGCCTCCTGCAAGTTCCCTACTAGGGAGTTTTGAAATTAGGAAACACAAGCCTCTAACTTGGCAATATTTGAAGATTGTTTTGTCTCCTCAGGGTTCTTTGAGATATCATAAGAATTAAGAATATTTTTATTTATTTAAAAACTAGAGGCCCGGTGCATGAAATTCTTGCATGGGGTAGGGGGGTGTCGCTCATCCCAGCCTGAACCCTCTCCAATATGGGACCCCTTGAGGGAGGTCCGACTGCCCTCTCACAATCCAGGACTGCTGGCTCCCAACCACTCGCCTGCCTGCCTGCCTGATTGCCCCTAACTGCTTCTGGCTGCCAGCCTGATCACCCCCTAACCACTCCCCTGCTAGCCTGATCGACACCTAACTGCTCCCCTGCTGGCCCGATTGCCCCTAACGGCCCTCCCCTGCCAACCTGCTCACCACTAACTGCCCTCCCCTGCAAACCTCATCGCCCCTAACTGTCCTCCCCTGTAGGCCTGTTTCCCCCCAACTGCCCTCCCCTGCAGGCCTGGACCCCACAATTGTCCTCCCCTGCAGGCCTGGGTCCCCCAACTGCTCTCCCTGCAGGCCTGTACCCCCCCAACAGCCCTCCCCTGCTGGCCCACTCTCCCCCAACTGCCCTCCGCTGCCAGCCCAGTCACCCCTAACTGCCCTCCCATGCTGGCCTGATCGCCCACAACTGCCCTCCCCTGTAGGCCTGGTCCCCCCAACTGCCCTCCACTGCTGGTCTGGGTCTCCCCGGAACTGTCCTCCCCTGTAGGCCTGGGTCCCGTCCAACTGTCCTTCCTTACAGGCCTGGTCCCTCCCAACTCCCCTCCTCTGCCAGCCTGGTCACGCCCAACTGCCCTCCTCTACCAGCCTGGTCACCCCTAACTGCCCTTTCCTGCTGGTCTGGTTCCCCCCAGCTGCCCTCCCCTGCTGGCCTGGTCTCCACCAACTACCCTCCTCTGCTGGCCCAGTCACCCCTAACTGTCCTCCCCTGCAGGCCTGATCACCCACAACTGGCCTCCCCAGCAGGCCTGGTCCACTCAACTGCCCTCCCCTGCTGGTCTGGGTCCCCCACTACTGTCCTCCCTTGTAGGCCTGGTCCCTGCCAACTGCCATCCTCTGCAGGGCCCAGTCACCCCTAACTGCCCTCCTCAGCCTGCCCGGTCACCACTAACTGCCCTCCCCTGCTGGCCTGGTTCCCCCCTAACTGCCATCCCCTGCAAGCCTGATACCCCCCAACTGCCCTCCCCTGCTGGTCTGTCCCCCTCAACTGTCCTCCCCTGCAGGCCTGGTCCGCCCCAATTGTCCTTCCTTGCAGGCCTGGTCCCTCCAAACTGCCCTCCCCTGCTGGCCTGGTCTCACCCAACTGCCCTCCTCTGCTGGTCCGCTCACCCCTAACTGCCCTCCTCTGCTGGCCTGATTTCCCACAACTGCCCTCCCCTGCAGGCCATCTTATGGTGGCCATCTTGTGTACACATGGGGGCAGTCATCGTTGACCAAAGGGGGGCAGCCATCTGGTATTTTGGAGTGATGGTCAATTTGCATATTACTCTTTTATTAGATACGATGCCTTTAGGATTACAATATATCTTATTGAGTCTGCAGGTGGCTTTGAGTAGTATGGACAGTAAACAATATTAAATCTTCAATTTATGATGTTGTTAATTAGGATGGATATTTAAAGAAGCAATTGCTTTGTTCCTTTTTTCTTCAGTCTCTTTGTACTCATCCCTCTGTGTGAGTTCAAAAACCTCTCCTAGCCCCAGACTCCCTAAGGTGAGTACAGAACAAGGGTTCCAGAACTTTAGATCCAGGGCCCATATGAGGGGATTAAGTAAGCTGGACTTCCTCCCTGATCCTTTTGTTTTCCCCTCTGGTTTAACTGGCTGTTAACCCCATGGGTGACTCTATTCTGTTGAACATCCTTTTTTACTGCCAACTCTAGCTCAACTGAAACAATTTTGTCCTATATAAATAAGAACCTTTAAAAAAACAAATATGAACCTTATTTACTAGAAGCCTTCCGTTATAAGAATATTAGTAACTGGTTCATTTGACACATCACTAGTCTTTCAGAATATTTGAAAGTCTTTCACATGAAATGTAGTCAAATTGTAGTAAGAAGCTAGGAATATTCCTTGGCATGTAGAATGGGGAAACTGAGACAGAGAGCTGAATAAACTGGCCTAGCAATTTACGCCAGATACAGGCGGTCACCAGGGTAGAAAGCCTCAGGTACCTAGCAATGGGCAAAACTGTTCCTAGATCTTGCCTTCAGGGTGGCCTTTCCTCTCCTGACATACCATTGGTCTTGTGGCTTAGACCTCCTGTCCTGCTGTTGACCAATCAGTGGAGACCACGATCTGAAAGGGCAAACCTGTAAATGCTGATAAATATTCTATTGAGATCTTCCCTGAGACCTCCACTAAGTCCCCACCTGTGAAAAGTAGATAAAACCCCTCAAGACAAAGAAGCCAGCATGTGCTCCCATTGGGGCACACCCCGTCAAATCTCCTTTTCCAATGAATTTTCTTTCACCTAAACTCTAAGTGGTACCCAGGAGACTTGCAACCAGGGGAACAATAGGCAACTGAAGGTCATCTTGGGCTAACCCCCTGAACTTGTCCCCAAGTCCCCTTTTCTCTGGCTCTCCAGTGAGCTGACAGCAGCCTTGCATAGGCTCACTTCTCTCCCATAAAGTTTCTAGAAAGCCGAAGCAGCCACACCTTGTCTCTCTCCTACTGCTTCTTCTATTCCAGGCACCTCCTTGTTACCCTGTCCCCAGCTATAATAAACATAGTCTCAAAGTCACCTGGACTCATATTCTGAAATCTTTCCTGCATGAAGTCAAGTACCTGCACACTACCAGCTGGTCTTAGGCAAATTCACTCAGGGCCTGGATTTTATTTCTGATAACATTTTGAAATGTAGAGGGAATGCTATTGCAAAAGGAAGGAAAGAGATCTGGGTGTGTTTTTTAAAAATATTTTTATTGATCTCAGAGAGGAATGGAAAGAGAGGAAGAGATGGAAACGTCAATGATGAGAGAGAATCATTGATTGGATGCCCCCTGCATACCCCACACTGGGGCGTCAAGCCCACAACCCAGGCATGTGCCCTGACTGGGAATCCAACTGTGACCTCTTGGTACATAGGTTGATGCTCAACCACTGAGCCACGCCAGCCAGGCTGGGTGTTTTTAAGAGAAGTTAAAAGTAAATAGTTTGACCTAACAAGTTAATTATTTCTGAATGAGTAAAAAGAGACAAACTGGAAACAAGGGAAGCTGTAGAGGTTAGTGGAAAAGGAATATTGAGAAATTTTATGTAGAAATGCTAGAACCTAATCATGGGGATATGCTTATATCCTAACCCAACAAAGACTACTAACTATATTAATTCAAATGAAGCTGAAGTAGCTATGAAAACATGGCCCTCTATAACTGCTGCTGAGGCACAGGAAATTTACTTATAATACTCTTACTGTCTTCCTGTTCTAAGAAATTTTTAGATGGTAATTGCAAT
Source organism: Plecotus auritus (assembly GCF_963455305.1). Taxonomy (NCBI): domain Eukaryota; kingdom Metazoa; phylum Chordata; class Mammalia; order Chiroptera; family Vespertilionidae; genus Plecotus; species Plecotus auritus. The sequence continues at coordinate 18,052,806 of NC_137785.1, forward strand.
ATACGGCATTGGGTTTGTACAGCCTTGTCCCCAAATAAACTTCATGATTACAGTTCCAAATTGCACAACCAGCAGGAATCAGATTAATAATGAATGGCCCTTGAGTGTTTTCAATGGGAAATGAGTGGACCATTGCAAATGGGAACCCATCTCATGAGCAGATTGTGAGAACTGAAGAGGTGTATAGTGTGCCCTCAAACTATAAGCAAATGTTGAAAAATACAGAGAAATGAGACAGACAGCAAAGTTTGGATCATGATAGCTTGTAGGTTAGGAATGATCCAAAATGTTTTTCTTGTGTGTTTTTTTAAAATCCTAACCCAAGGATATTGTTTCCATTGATTTTTAGAAAGACTAGAAGGGAGAGAGGAGGGAGGTGAGGAGGTAGAAAAAGAGAGAGATGATTGGCTGCCTCCTGCACACATCCTGATTGGGAACAGGGATTGATCCTGCAACCCAGACACATGACCTTGACCAGGAACTGCAGACTGATACTCTAATCACTTAGCGACACTGGTCAGGGCCAAAGTGTTTTTCTTAATGAAGACCTGTGGAACCTGACTGGCTCCCATTTACCTGCTTTTTACTTTTGAGAAAATTTGACCTTGACTTCCATCCAAGGTTGCAGTCTTGCCCTATCCCCAATGGTCAATTCTTCACCTGGATAAACTAACACTTCCTAGCGATGAGCCTTTCTAGCACCATGGGACCACATTTCCAACCAAAATGTTGGTCATCAATGAATCATTCCGTTTGATTTATGACAAAAAGGCGGAGTTGTTGATGAAAATGGGGCCACATACTAAAGCTGACAAGCTCAGAGGAGGCCTGCATAGTATGATTTGCAAAATCAGAGACCTTAAGTAACCTCATAGGATGGCCTGAAATTACAAATTTCTAACTAGAAGTGAGTCATGGTGGGTAATTATGTTTTAGGTATTTTTTTCCTGACAAAGCTGAATCTTTATGTTAGCTGAACATGTCTATTGTCTTTTTGCATTCGTGATAACTTACTTTTGGAGTATCAGGAAAAGTTTTTCTTTTTTTCTGGACCCTCACTGCACCAGAGGAGAAGCCACAGCACCCCTCATTGTTATTGTCATCATGTTAATTGTCAACTGCTAACTATCATCTATCAACCAGTGTAAAAGAAGTATGTGTCTATTTTACTTTTTATCCAATCTCAGAGATTTCCCTGCTTTGCTTTCTCCCACCTCCATAATCTATCACCAATGGATTTTATTTAATCCAAATTATGCCTCCTGCTTTGATTGTAATGTATAACATACGGTGCAAAACTGCCACTATACATTGAGATTTTTCTTCCTGGCAATTGTCCTCAGTTTGACTCAAATAAACTCATAAAAATCCTCTTCGGGTTTAAATTCCCAGCTTCTTATCAAGATTTGGCCTTTATGGCAACCTGTCCTCACTCTGCAACAATCCAGAGGCCTGTCAGGAGTTGCCTCATCAAGACAAAAGACACTCTTATTGCCTGTATCACTCAGAAAATTTCAAGCATTTAAACTGCTCTATTCTAAGAACCAGGAAATATCTTTCTATGACATCAATTGAGGCTTTTTGAGGTGAGATCATTTGCCCAGAGTCACACAGCCTGCTAGTGGACACAACCATGCCATGTATTTTATATTGGCACTTGACATCTAGACTCAACCCGTTCCTATGTTTCCTCCTATATCAGAGGGGCTGAAAGGTAAAATACGACCTTTCCCACTTTTAATGATTGAGAATCCAGGTGTGAATTCTTTTCAGCCTCTGAGATGCACTTGTATATAGTTTGGGCCCTGGAAGGGAGAAGGGGCTGTGATTCCTGCTCCTGGTGGGTGGGCTCTGCAGACAGAGCTTTATGTGAAGAAGCAAGTGTATCTTTAGCTCTGGGTGGGGCTGTGGCAGTGGGACCTTGAAACCGGACTTCCTGTGTCAACTCCCTAAATTCCATTTTTCTGGCCCTTCATTGGTTTTGCAAGCACCTAACTCTCTGTGCTAAAGACCTTTCTGCACAAATGTTAATGCCTGGTTTACTTGTAATAGTCCAAAATTGGAATCAACACAAATGTCCATGAATGGGTGAATAGATAAAAAAATTTGGTGCATCCTACAATGGAACAGACCTGAGAGATTAAAAAGGAAAGAACTATTTCAAGATAATTGTGTTGATTCAAGAAGCCAAAATTCGCCCAATATTACATATTATATAGTTCAAATTATGAAAATTACAGAAAATGCAAATGCTCTATAATGACAGAAAGCAGATAAGCATTTTCTTAACACTATTGGAGGGACTGGGATTGAGACAGAGTGAGGAGATTATAAGAGGGCCTGAGGAGGCTTTAAGAGTGAAGAACCTGTTCATTTTCTTCATTGTAACAACTTCTCTGGTGCATGCATCTGGCAAAGCTTAATGAATTGTATACTTTCAATATGTTAAGTTTTATGATATGTCAACTAAAACTCAGTAAAGATGTTAAAATTTAAATATACATATATGAAATGTGACTTAAAGTGTAAGTTGAATAGAAAATTCAAAACTGTAACATGACTTTTTTCTTGCACATTTTTCAGCTTATCCATTAAAGGGGGGTGACGTATTCCACAGCCTGCAGCCTCCTCAGGTATCTGCCGACTCCACCACAGTAGCACCCACAGCCCAGCGGGTCCAACCTCACCAGCATTACTAAGTCCACATTCCTTCTCACTCTTCACACTGCCCACACTGGACTTTGAAAGCTCCTCCATCCAGCCAGGCACCTGCCAACCAAAGTCCAGTTCTCTGTAGGCAGCTCTTCCCCACCACCCTCTGCCCAAAAATGTGAATGGCCACTCATGCTTCAGGTCTTAGCCAGGAAGTCACATTCTCAGAAGTGCTTTTTGGGATCCCCAGACAAGCTGAGACTCAAGTACATACAACTCTTTCTTCATGGTCCTTCTCTGGATTATAATTAACTCCTTAGTGCTGTGATTTCTCTGAGAGCCTGTCTTTGTTACAAGGTAATCTTCATGAGCACAGGCCCCACCTATGTCCTGTTCTCTGAGTTCCCAGGGCCCATCCCAGGCCTGACACATCACAGATTCTAGGTAAAGACTCATTAAATGGATGCGAGAAACCACACAATGAAAGTCTGTCACCTGTGTGACACTAGTGTTCCTTATAGGCACGAAGGCATTGGTGTCAGCATGGGAGGAGGCCAAAAGTGTCTGGGGATGACCCAGGGATGGGTTTTTCCCCCCTCATACAATCAGGGGGGCGGGAGACAGAACCAACTAACAGTGAAGAGTCAGACATTCCTTCATTCCCAGAAAATCACAGCCCTCCCCATTTCCACATTGTGAGTGATGTTTCATATTCCCGGGGCCTGGACAGCAGCCTGTGTTCTTTGTCTTCTCACAGAGTCCTGACCTGGCAGACACTCTGGATCTTCCACCCCAGGTAGAGGTACTACCATGGGAAAAGAGAGCTCACACTGACCTCAAAGGTTTCAGGGGATGACTCCCAAACCCAAGGTCCCTGGTCTGTGGGACACCTGCCTGTAGTCCCTGAACATCTCACCCACCCATGATGTTCTGGGGATTAAGGGGAACGTTCTCAGCAGGATGGGACAGGAGAATCCAGGATCTGGGGTTGCTTCCATCTCAGAGGTGCTGAGGGTCCCATAGGAGACTTCCTTTCCCTAACAGAGGAGCCCACAGTGTCCCCGTGGGTAACACTTCATGTAGGGCAGCTCCAGATCCTGGGCCCTGTGGGGAGGCCTAGGGCAGATCACAGAGAGGGACACAGGGGACTGGATGCAACATCCCAATGCTATGATGGAGACACACAGGGTATTTGGGGGATCAGCCCTCCAGTTTGGCACACTCTACTAAAAGCCTCGGAACAGACATCACCAGACCCTGTTCTTGAAACCTTTGGGACAGAGAGCTCCCATGAACAGCGAATCCACCAGAAGGGACAGTTCTTATGACACTAGACTTATAATACTCTGGCCCCTGGCCCCTCTGAGATGGAAGCATCCCCAGATCTTGTCCTCTTGCTGGGTTCACTTTGCTCTGGGATGGAGTCAGGAGGCAGGAAATCCACCGTGACTGGGCCAAGACTGACTGGCCTTTCAGCGTGAAGGCCAGAGCCCACCTCTGCCCAGGTGTCAGGGTCATCTGCTACCCTCTGGTCAGCATCCCTGGTGCAGCACCTGACATTGGCTGCAGGTCTCCTCCTGCTCTCCAGGGGTGACATTTAGACACACAGACAACACAGGGAATTCACACATGAACCTGGCTTTGCCTATGGAGCTGGAGGAGGAGCCTGATTTCCATCCCTTGCTCCCACAGGTGCTTTTGGACGCCACCCTTATTCGTGCTCCATCCCACCTGCCACTTCTAGGGCCTGTAAACAAAAAGGGGGGTTGTAAAATAAGCCTGAAAAGCCCAGCGGGTCACATGGCAGGCCTGACAAGCTCAGTGACGCACAGTGTGGTCTGATCACAAATGCCTAACTGGGCAGGTGATGGCAGGTAGTCATGTCACAGGCCCACAGCTTCCTTAGCAAATGTCAGACTTTACGTTAAGTGAGCCCTTTCCCTGTTCTTATGCATCTGGGAAAACATATCTTTGACATATCAGAGTAGTTGTTTTTTTGCAAGATGATTTGAAGGCACAGACTCTGGGACCAGCATATGAGACAACATACTTCTTATGCTACCTGGTTCCTTGCATAACCTCTCTATGTGCTGTAAATATTAATTATCCTGGACCCACCAAAGTGAAGAAGAAAAAAAAGTATGTGTTTCTCGATTTTGACTTTTATCAATTCTAGAGATTTCTTCGCCTCCTAATGGATTTCACACAACTTTTTCCATCTTCTTTTTTTATTATAATGTATAAAATAACTTGCACAACTGTCATTCTCAGGATTTGAGATCTTGTTCCAGGCATATGACGTTAGCTTGGTTCAAATAAACTCATAAAAATCTTCACAGCTTGGCAAGTTTCTTACTTTATCAGGGCCTAAGAGCACCTGCTTTCTCAGGGCTCTATTTGCTGCTCCCCACGCTATGCCTGGCACCACTCATGAACAAGGTGGGGTAAGGAAAGGAAACTCCCCCAGGCAGGGGACAGACACCACCCCTCAAAGGTCAGGGAGCACAAGGACAGGCTCAGCCAACAGAGGGAGAGTCTCCCAGAAACTAGCCCCTGAATACCAGGGAGCTCACAGCAACCTGGCCTCCCACCACAGCCCTCTCTCCCTAGGGCACACAGGAAACCTTCCCCTTCACACACAGGAACTGCAGGTCCTTCTGAGACTCCTGGTCCTGAGACCTTTCCTGGGTCTCTGTCCCTAGAAGCAAAGGCCAGGCTGGTGACAACCTGAGATACAGGGAGGGACCACTCAGCTGTCACCTCACAGCTTGACCCCTTATCACCCCCTGAGTCACCTCTGTGGCCTTCCTGCTGGGAGGAAATCCAACCTTCCCAGCCCATTTGAGAACACGGGGAAGACCCGGTGCCCAGCTGGGTGTCTGTGTCATAAACAGAAATAATCCCCAGGTTTGGGGCCTGTGGGGCTCCCTGTGCAGACCCAAGGCCAAGACACAGCACAGGCCAATGCTTGGTCATCCTCTCAGGGGGTACGTGCCCCCATCAGACTTGCTGTTGCAAGTGGGCTCCACAGGCCAGTAAGACCCACCTTCCCTGAGAGATTGTCAGATGCAGAGTCTCTGGTCCACCACACACCTGCTGAGTCAGAATCTGCATTTTAACAGGATCTGGAGACCCTCCCTGCGCCCAGGAGAGGGGGAGAAGCTGCCCTATCACCACATCACCAGATTGCATCCACATTAGCAGGACAGCTGCTGATTCAGCATCTAAGGTGTCACCTGGGCATCGCAATCTTTACAAAGTTCCACAGGTGATCTGATGCACAGTGGTAGTGACATCCCTGTGACAAAAGTTCCTGAAGTGGCCCCAGAGCTCCTGCTCTGAGGAAAATTGTCAAATGTGAAAGAGAGAGGGCTGTGGGGGAGGCTACTGTGCACCTGACTGGGAGCCGTGGGGAATGCCCTCGACCTGGGTGCCCCAGGCAGGTGCTTTTCCAAAAAGAGCATGTGAGTGTGTGTGTGTTCAGATCCCTCAGCAGTTCCAAGGGAACCAAAATATAGAGGGATGGTAAACTGGAAGGAGGGGAACAGGGTGGCACAAATGAGGGGAGGAGGAGGTGGGTCCTTGGCAGAAACTCCGCCCTGGTCCATGTGACCAGGTAAGTGATATTGCACCAGGAGGAGGCCCAGTGCACAGTGAAGAGGGACAGCAGATCCCATCAGTTTGTACAGCGGTGCCTTTGGGATTTCCTGGAATCCAAGCTCTTCTCGCAGAGGGAGGGACAGTGCAGGCAGCAGACTCCATGGAGTCACTCTCAGCCCCTATCCACAGAGGACCTGTCCCCTGGCAGGGACTCCTGCTGGCTGGTAAGGAAGGAACAATCCCTGGGGGTGGACTGAAGAAGGAAAGATGGGGACTTGCTGGGGTCTCCTGTGGAGGACAGTGCTGTGAGAGTGGAGGAGATCGCTCTGTGTGGACCTGAGGGGAGAGGACAAGAGGGCAGAGTAGGATGGGTAAGGGAGATGGGTAACAGGTAACAGGGAAATCTCATGATCTGGAAGTCAGTGGGGCAGGGAAACTTCAATTGCTGTTACATCCTACGTAATTCATCTCTGAGTATTGAATTTTGAAAACTGACCATAATAATAACAATTTAAGTCAGGTGGCACCAGAAAATACTTAACCAGGGGTGCTAAACACTGTCCTTACCACCAGCCTCAGGAAAAATACATGACAGGCGGTGATGGACTCTGGCTGGTGAGCACACATTCACCCACATTCATTCACCCACAGGTATTTGCAGCCTGTTGCAGGCACTGGGGATGCAAGATCTGACAAGCCCCTGTCCCCATGGAGCTCACGTTCTATGGGGAGAGAGAGATAAGAAAATATCTACATGTGATGTCAGGTACCCACAAGTGTGAAAAAAGAACAGAGCAGAGACAGATCTGAAAGTGATTAACAGAAAGTCTTTAGGGAAGTGTTCCATGAGGGTGCCTCCCATGGACACCCCTAAGTGCCACCAGGGGTCTGAGGGCAGTGAGTGGGTGAGTCAAACAGACACCTGGAAAAGAGACTGCGAAACAGAAAAAGTAACAGGTTCACAGGTGCTGAAGTATTGGTGGTCATGCTGTTGACCTTGACCGCCAGGAGATACACACACACACACAAACACCAAGGCTGAGAGATGAAGAGACCTGTTCCAAATCCAGGGCCTCATCTCTCCATCCCAATATAGAGCTCCAAATATTTATCAATTTCTCTCTTCCCTCCTAGTTTCACTCTTAAATTTCTGGAGCCTGCCCACCACTGCCCAACTCGCTATTGTGTCAACCTATTCTGCCGAAGGGAAGAATGTGATTCTACGCATCCGCAACAAGCCTCCTAATGCTATAGTCTTCAAGTGGTACAGGGGGGAAGGGGCAAACTCCAATTTTTATATTGGAAGTTTTACATGGACGAACAGACTTTATGTCAAAGGGAAAGTATACACCGGTCGAGAACATATAAACTCGGATGGATCCTTGTACATAAGGAAGGTCACTATGAAGGACACAGGAACCTACACTGTAGTAGTCCGCCTTCGAGACTCAAAAAAAGAAATAGGATTTGGACGGCTCGATGTATACAGTGAGTGATTGCTCTCTAACCTCTAGGTGTTGGGTGGGTGAAATTCACTTCACACACAGGACTGACAGCACTGGACTCTCCTCCATTCCTCTCTGTCTCACATTCCAAGTTGGGTTTGGGCATTGAGTGCAGGACACACACAGTGGAAACAAACTTTCTAAGGTCAGAGTTCCCTTCCTGGATTCCAGCCCTGCAGATATTCACCACAGAGAGAAGGGCCAGTCTGATGGGAGTCGCTCAGCAGAGGGAGACCAGTCTCAGTCCAGGTCCCTGCACGCCTCCCCATGACCATGATCCTGAGAAAGACCCTGCAGGGCTAGGCCAGGGCCCATCCTGAGGGGCCCCCTGCAATCCTAATAAAGAGCTCAGCTTCGGCAGCCCCTCCCAGACCCCTTACCCCAGGGGGATCCTGTGTCAGGTTGCTGTGGTTAACCTCCTGGGAAGGGCAGAGTGGGTGCAATGGTATCCAGGTGTCTGAATCACAAGGCTTTTGAGTGCTCACCAGCCAGAGCTCAGCCCCATGAGCCACAACTGCATAGGGGTGGTCCTTCACCTGAGACTGTGTATGGATAACACAGATGGACAAGGTGACCAGGCCATTTGTGAACTACACTGAAAAATTTAGGAGTCCAGAGAAAGGCCAGAAACACAGGGAACAAAAAGGAGAAAAGATGCTCCTGGCAGCTCCTCGTCCACCAGGGATCAGCCCAGGAGACACTCTCTTGGAGTTGATCAATAACAGATGCCCGTCATTTGAGCAGCTCCCCTATACCAATGTTTAGTCAGATACTGTGAATATTTTATTGTTAATACACTGACACCCTGGCAGGCAAATGTTCATCGTACTTCATTGAGAGGAAACCGAGGCACAGGGGGATAGAGTCACTAAAGCAGGGCCACCCAGACCATGAGAGTCACTCAAGGTCTGTCTACAGCCATAATCCCATCCTCTCCTCCATCCCAGAGGAATCCCTAAAGCAAACATTGGTTTAGATCTTCCCTTAGGCATCCCCAGCTCAGAGAGAGAGAGAAATCTTGGTCTGAGAAATAACACCAAATGGAGAATTAATTTGTTTCTACTCTAGAACCAAATTAACTGCAGTAATCATCAGTCAGTTCTGGGGACACCCAGACCTTCCCCTCAAGTGGCTGATCCACCCCTCCCTGCACTGGAGTTGAAAACACTGATTTGTTTCCTGATGTGTTGGTGTCACTCCCACTGGATATAAAGGAAAGGACTTTGCCTGCTCACTCCTCATTTTACACTTGTAACCAGCTAAGGTATCAAGATGTAACACACTTTTTTTTTTATGAATTAGGAAGAAATAAATGGTTTCTGAAGGAAAGAATGATCTAAAACCTCTTCAGAGGCTGAAACCTGGATGCAGAGTCCTTGAAACTCTGGCCACATGGGAAAGGCTCCCTGTCACTCCAGGGGTGAGACCCATGTCTCAGACCCTTTGCTGTGCTCTAGAGAAATAGTCCTTTCTGCTATAACTCTTAGGCCCTGGGGTATTAATAGTAATTTTTGCATATGGGGGAATTTTAAGATATTTCCAAATTTCTATCTCAGAAACACCAAACACAAACGGTCCACAAGGACCAGAATGTCAGCAATCCATGCTCCCATCTTGCTGTACATCACCCCTTCTGCATCTGCACAAGCCTCCCCGGCCCTCAGTACAGGGAAGTTGACTGTAATGACCAAGGGCAAAGCATATGGTTCTGCTGTCACAGTCAGCTCCTGTTTGTCCCTGCAATCTTTTCTAGCTAATTCCTTGGGTTCTGCTCTATCATTTATAGGCTCATTGGCTCATGTTAGTCATACTCACCTGGGAAGGCCTGACCCAGCTCTTGGCCCCAGGGTCTGAGTAGTCAACTGACCACAGACTTGATCCTGGTCCCCATGTTTTATTTCTGCTCCAGTCTGAGTCTCTAAGATGTCCTTGGATATGGTCCCTCTTAGAAACACACCTCAGCTGGGCAATGAAGGTCTGTGCAGCTAGAAAAAAATTAAAGTCAGCTGGTCAGTGAAGAAGTAGGAGAGGTGTGGTAGGAAGGGGGGTGGGGTGTCTCTAACTCTAGGTCCTCTGTTGTTCCACAACCAAATCCTGCTAATCTATTGAATGGTGCCCTTCATTTGTTTGCATGTGGATATTGCTGTTCAACACTATTTGTTGAAAGACTGCCTTTCTCCATTGAACAGTCTTGGCTCCTGAGAAAGTCTGTGCTTTATCACAGACATAGAGGATTTAAGTTCTCTGAGGGCTCAGATTCCCAGGCATTTGTCCTGTGATACATAGACCTGCCTTATTCTTTTAAGTTGGGTGAGAGTTGAGAGGTGCCAAGTCTGATTGAGGAACCCTTGGAGGACTCAAGTGTCCCACACAGGGCAGTATTCTCCTGTTACCTGCTCAGTGGAGTTACCCACACCCAATATCACAAGCATCAACTTAGAGAGTTTTGATTTATATTTTTCTAATGATAGTGATGTTTAGCATCTTTTCCTGGGCTTACTGACCATTTGTATATCTTCTCTGGAGAAATGTGTATTCAAGAGGTTTGCCCATTTTAAAATCAGGTTATTTGGTGTTGCTGTTGTTGAGTTGTAAGAGATCTTTATATATTCCAGATAATAAGCCCTCATCCTATTATTGATTTGCAAAGTATTTTATACCATTCCACAGATCACATTTCACTCTGTTGATTGTGTCCTTGTATGAACAGAAGTTTTCCATTTTGACAAAAATCTAAATTATCTAATATTTTCTGGCCTAACTTTCTAGTGTCATATTCAAGAAATCATTGCCAAACCCAATGTCATACTGTTTACCCCTATGTTTTCTTCTAAGAGTTTTGTAATTTTATTTCTTACCTTTAGGATTCAATCCATTTTGACTGAATTATTGTGTATGGTATAAGCAATGGTCCCCTTTATTGGTTTGCATGTAAACATTGCTGTTCAACAGCATTTGTTGAAAAGACTGTCGTTTCTCCATTGAACAGTCTTGGCTCCTTTATCAAAACCATTTGATTGTTTCTTTTGACAAATAGAAGTCTTTATGCCAGTGTCACACTATTTTGGTTACTTTCCCTTTGTAGTAAGATTTGAAATTAGTAACTGTGAGCCTCCAATTCCAATTCATCCTTTTTAAGGTTGTTGAAAACATTTGGGATCCATTGAAATTCCACATAAATTCTGAGATGGGTTTTTTTATTCTGAAATAAAGTAATTGGGATTTTGATAGAGATTGTTTCAAATATGTAAATAGTTGGTGGTCTTGGAATCAATGAACATGGATGTCTTTCCAGGAATTTGTTTCTTCTTTACTTTCAGAAATGTTTAGTAGTTTTCAGTGTATTCTTCTTTCACCATATTATGTTTAATCCTAAGTGTTCTAGTCTTTTTGATGCCATTGTAAACGGAATTGTTTTCTTTATTTTATTTGAGGATTGTTCATTTTTGTTTAATAAATGGAAATGATGCTGGGTGTTGATTTTGTCTCTGGCAATTTCACCTTTTTTATTAGTTTTAATAGTAGTTTTAGGTATGTACGTGGTGAAATCTTTAGGGTGTTCTACAATAAGATTACTTTGTCTTTTTAAAAAGCTATTTTCTTATTCCTCTCTAAATTGGATATCTCTTACCTCATCTTCTTGCCTGATATTTCTGACTAGTTGAATTAGGGGGAAAAGCAGCATCCTCATCTTATTCATGCTCTTAGTACTGTTTTCAGAGGTTCTCCATGTAGTAATGAGTTAGTTGTGGACTTTCATATGTGGCCTTTACCATATCAAGTAATTTCCTCCTATTCCTACAGTTCCCGTCTTTTAAAATTATAACCACTTCTCTTTAGTGATTTATTTCACCATTATATGCAATCAGCAGGCCTGGAAATAAAGTCCTGTTCAGACTGAGGAATCCTATAGATAAAACTTCTCCAGGTCCAAGGTCATAAAGACTGGGTTGGGCCATCTTTATTGCCTAATGAGTTATTTAACAACAGTTAAATGCCCTTTCACTTTCTGTAAAGTCCCCTTAGCCCCAGTAGTGGACAGGACAGAAGTGGTAAGATTGCCTTTCCCAACATACACGGAATATTTAAGTAAAAAAAAAAAACTTCTAGGAAAGGGTCAATAAAAGCTCATGAGAGGAAAATTCCACCTTATGGTGAAGTTATAGGTCATGTAGGCTGCGAATGGGGTTCTCTGTGTTGATACTACAAAGATGTCTGTGGGAACAGGTCAGAAGTGATCTAGGTTCAGAGAGGAGGTGCAGCCCTCTCCCTACACATTATCAACTGAAAAAAGACAATTGTCCTTCTGAAGAGATCAGAACCATCTTCTGGTGACCTTACAGAGCTCACAGTGGACTCTAGGTAGCTAAGATGTCTGAGGAAGCAACATGGCCCAGGTCCCAAGCTCACTTTCAATTAGCCATGCCCTCTGTTTCTCCACAGAGCCGGTGAGAGTGCCCACACTCCTAGCCAGCAACACAACAGTCACGGAGAATAAGGATGCCGTAGTCATGACCTGCTACACAGATGCAGTCTCCACCCAGTGGTTCTTCAATGGCATGGATCTGCGGCTGACGGAGCGGATGCAGCTGTCCTGGAACAACAGAATTCTCACCATAGACCCTGTCAGGAAGAAGGATGCTGGGAGTTACCAGTGTGAAGTGTCCAACCCCATCAGTTCTGCTGATAGTGTACCTGTTGACCTGGATGTAAAATAGTAGTGAGCCTCCTCCCTTTCTCTATGTTATTAAACTGAATAAAATTTTTGAACCCTTAAATAGATATATTGTAAGGGTGGAAAGTCCTTTGAAAACTTGCATTGAGTCAATAAATGCTCAAAAAAAAGAGCTGACATTGTCATTATTGTTGACTTAAGGTGATATTCTATACCAGATCCCACCTCTGTGTGATCTAAGTTGGACCATCTCCACAGTGGTGGTGAAACCGAGTCTTTCAAGAGAATGGCAGTGGTTGTGTGATTACCCTGGGTGCACGTGATGAGTTTGCATAAATACAAATTTTGTCCCTTCTCCAAGGCGACATATGGTAGATGCCCAGCCACAGTTGTTGGCAATGGGAATGGACAGGAGGACACCCATGTGGGTAACAACACTGATCCTTTTTCTCCCTGTTTGACTTATTTCAAAAAATTTCTTAAGTCTTTTTGAGTATTCTTATTTGTATGGCTATAGACTTATTTGAATAAACTCAATAGGATTCTGTCTTCCTTGTTAATAGGGTATAATTGGAAACCTTAGTAATACAACCAAGTCTTTGGCTCATATGTCCAGTTCAGACTGATGCCCACAGAATTAGAAATGACCTCACCTTTTATGAAGCTAAGTTTGACCTGTGAGGCCTTTTGGAATCTCTTGGAGATGAGGTCATGACCAAAAGCTAGAGGGTGAGGCTTCCTAACCTCAAGAAACTGTTAAAAGTCCCATCTTCGGTTTCATAGAAAAACCTGCATCAGAGCAAACTATGTGGTGAATGTCAGTTCCTCTGCACTTAGGTCACTAATCAGGCCAAATCCAGCAACACCAGCCATGTTGTAGGATGGAGAATACTCTTCATCCTTGGAGATAACCTGTGGTCAAAAGGAAGGTGACTGTAGAGAGCAATGTAATGTCTCCATGGAAAACTCCAGAAGCACAGCCTTCTGGGAGATAAGATCCTGGCTGTGTTCAGGAACTCTCAGCTACTTTGTTTATAAATGGCTGGGAAATTGCACCTCTTCATAAATTTCTGGAAATGATAAAGATGTAGACTGGGTCTTGGCTAAAAGAGATTTAGTTGTGTTACCCTCCGCTGTGCAGAAAGCAGTTTTGTTCTGAACTAGAGGCCTTAGTGTTCCCTCAGAGTCACCAACCTTTACACAGGTTCTTCCTGACAACATGCCTTTGTCTTCCATCCTTAGACCATTTATTTTGTAAATGTAATTGTAATTAGTAATTGCAGAGTCTTTCTCTGCACTTTTGAAATATACACAAGTCTCCCCAAAAACTTCTGGCCAGTGTTATGACCCAGAGAATATCTGTTTCAAGGGCCTGGCCCCATCCCTTTGAAATTTAATCTTCCTGCTGTCCCTGTGTCCCAGTCTCTGAGGGAGAGTAGGAGCCTAACTTGGGTGGGGAATCTTTATAACAAAGATGTGAAAAGACCTCCTGTCAGGATTTCAGGAAATGTTTTCCATTTTCTTTCTGTAAAGCCAATTAGAAAACACAGATGCCTATAATTCCTTATTTTTTCTTAAAATCTCCCCAGCCTTTTCTTTCAGGGGTGTTGAGTGTCATCTCACTGCCTTATTGCATGGTTCTGAATAATGTCTTTCTTGCCTCTTTAAATTTGTTGGACACATGTTTTACTTTGTCATCATCTACCTGTAACTAGCTGATTCTGTCATTTTGCTCACAGTGTCGAACCTTATGTAATTTTCAAATCTTCCAATTTCTTTCCTTATCAGGCTAAAATTCTCCAAATAAAGGTCTCAAATTTTCCTGCCTCCCTTCTGACTTGGCATCCACAGCAGCATCTGACGTGACTTCTTCGATGCTTTTGAGGCTTCAGTTTGCCTCAGGATGCCCTTTGCACCAGAATCTGAGAAGACATGCAGGCCTGAAAGGGCACACATCCACAGGGACCAAACCATCAACAGTGTTCACATTCATTTTCACTGCACCTTCAAGGAACAAGATCACAGAGATTTTCACAAATATTCTGTCTTGATCCTTAGAAACTCTAGTAAACATGCTGGTCCCTGACTTGTCAGCCACCCACAGGCTGTCACTAAAAGATGCTGTTTTGTGTCCCCCATGACCTGGAGCTCAGGCCAGACTGGAGTCCTCATACTTGTTTTCTTCTTTGGTGTTACAATCTCCAGGTGCCTGTTCTTAGAGAATCCACATCCAGAACCTGGGAAATGGAAATAAATCTTTCCTGTGCCATGTGGCTTTTGGGTATTTAGTTATACTACTTTGACACCTAGCCAGAGGTGGATTGTGGGTAAGCAGGAGTGGACATAGAGGGGAGGTGTTGAGTGATAGTATCTGTTCAGAGCCAGGATGATAACTTGTAAGGCCTGGGGGCTTTGGAGATGTTAGGCTTTATATGAGGTCAAGGGAACCTAAAGGTGCCCTGCAGGTGGGCTCTTTTGGGGAAGGTTCTGGATGGGGATGAGGGATATGAGTGAGGGTCTACCTTCTACCTGTTGAGGGAGAAGCCACTGGAGCTGGTGTAGTGAAGTGGGAGTGCCATTCTCCCAAACTTGGATAGGTGAGAGGGGTGAGAAACAGGATTGGGGGAAAGGATAAGGTTCTTGAAGATTCATATTAGTGTCCTGACATTGGGACAAGAGGGAGCAACAGATATACTGGCTGGCAGGAGTTACAGAATAGACAACATAAGAAACAAGAGGGAAAAGCAGATGAGCATCTTGTAGGGAGTTAGGAGTCTAAAGAGTGAGGAGGGATGGGGACACCATGAATGCAGAATATGAGCCTAAGGAATTTGTTATTTGAGCCAGGAAATTAGTCGAAGTCCAGGGTAGTCAGACTATAACAGGGGTTGGCATAGAGCCTGGGGAAAGTGGGGAATGCAGGGCAGGCTTGAGCCCAAGGACCAAATTGAGGGCCATCCTCCAGCTCCAACCCAGTAGAGATGTGTGTAATTGGCTCTCCAAGCAGTTACTCCATGGCCTGGGAGAGCCATGAATGGCCAATCTCACCCCTACATAGCAAGACGTGCCTCAGCTGAGTAAACATGTTAGCCATGTCCCAGGGATTTGTGTGGCATTGAGTAAGTCAATGGCTGATAGTATGTGTGTGTTGAGCGAGAAGGAATTGAGGGCTGGCATGAACTTGGAGTGTGTGGAGCATTTTCCTTCTTTGTTGAATAGTCAGAGTAACTTTCTGTGATTTCACAGGTAAGAGTTCTGTGGTAGGTCACAGGGATGGAGTGGTAGGTACCCATGGTGGCCACCTGTCCTTGTCTAATCCAGGATGTGTCACTTCCATCTGTGATGGATGCTTCTCTCCTCACCTGAACTTATGTTGGTGGGTGTGGTCGAACCAAGGTTATGATGAGCAGCTCTGCCTACCTGGTCACATTACAGCCCACGTTCAGACTCTCCATCTCTCCTCAGGCCTAGAAGCCTGTTGGGAGCTGTTGTTTTATTGCTGTAGAAGATATGGCCTTGCTCACAACCCTAGGAGTCTGCATGTAATTATTTTATTAGGTCTCACCAGAGGTTTCACAAAGCACCTTTCATTCTTCTAACTTCAATTAGCAACTTGTCCTTTTCTCTGGAGGATACATTCAGCATGGCCCAGACTAGTGGAGCCATAGATGTGGCAGATCCCTGAATGGTCACAGATGTGAATGACCCTATGGCTCATGCTTTACATAAACTGCTGATCACAAGAGTTGATCCTGTCTCTGGTGTCACTGTCGTCGCTGATGTCATTGTCTTAGAGCATCAACATTAGCAGGCATCACTTCCACCCTTTGGAGCACACGTGTCTTCCTAAGGCATTTAGAAACTTACAGCTTTGTTCATCTTTAGCAGGAAAGCCTCTAGTTCTCACCATTTTGATGACTTGAGTTTGGCATTAAATTAACATGGAGAATGAACACATCCATTTGCCCTGATAGGGAGGGCTGGCTTCATGGGCTAGTAATTTGTGCTGCCACTTAGAAGGCCTATGGTAGGTTTAATAGATTGCTTTTGTCATCCTGAAATTCTTAATTTGAACAAAGAACCCAGAACTTTCACATGACTTTTCAGAGTTCTGCCCCTAGGCATGACCATGGGTTGGAAAAATTCTGTAATGTGACCATCAGAGGGCAGCACAGCAGCAAGGAAACCTGGAGAAGCTTTGAAGGGATATAGAGAAGTATTTGGCTTTTTCTACTCTATTTATGTCATTACAAGTGTCTAATGAACAGGACCATCCCATGCCCACCTCTGTAGCTTAAAGAAGGAAGGTTATCTGTCTATGATATACTGCGGAGATTCAAATTTAAAGAAATCTCAGGTAGTTGGCTCAAATGTGAATGGCATTACGTAGACACAATACGCCTACACTAAATATTGGTCTTTAGAAAAATACTGGAGAGAGAGAGAGAGAGAGAGAGAGAGAGAGAGAGAGAGAGAGTAATGAGAAAGAATGCAGCTGAGTTTTCATCTTCCAAGAGGTAAGACCTTGCAGTAGATAATGCCAAAAAGTAAAAAATTACTAAATAAACTAAAAAAAAATGTAATTTAAAAAAGACTTTGGTTCCATCCATGGGCGGGGGGGGGGGGGGGGGGGGGGGGCTCTCATTGTTTGGGGCAGATATCCTCAGTATGGCCCAAAAAAACCAGAACCTTCCTGTGATGACTTTTAACAGAACACACAGAGGCACGGGCTTATCATGGCAACATTCAGTGTTGTCACAAATACAAGAAAGAACATCCAACAGGGGAGAGCTGGGACCTGGCTTTGCTTACAGTGTGAATATCAGACAAAGAATAACTATTTCATGTTCCACCTGCAGGGGGAGTTAAAATCTCCTTGGGTTGTAGATGATTGCCTCAAAACAATTTACCTTCTCTGGGTCTTACACACTGATTAAGATCTGTCCTAAAAGCCCAAATGACTTGGCTCTTTGTCCAAATGATATATAATGGGCACTGTCATGTTCTTAGTATTGGTTTTGTTACGTTTTTTATATCAGGAAGATAAAATTAAAATAACTGGTGATAGAAATAAAAAAAAATAATATAAAATAAAAAAGAAAAAAATTACAATTCTCTTTTCATTAACCAGAACATAAGTGGTATGCCTTCCTTTTTAAAACAAGTACTACTTATTTAACTGAATTTTTCTGTATTGGGAAACAGACTAAAGTTGCAGTATTCCAAATGATCTCTAAGGGCAGGACTGGAGAATTGACTTGCTAAAGTATTGCTGTTATTTCCTGGATGAAAAAACTGGGAAATGGACACGCTGCATTGGTCTCAAGCAACAGTTTCTCTGCAGCCTCTGTAGCCACAGTCCAGGACCCACCAGCTCCATGGCCCTGAGTGTGGGAGAGTCACAAACCACATCGCACACAACCACCTCCCTTCTTCAAAACTCACACTTCAATTCTGTTGTCAGAGATTTCAGGAATTGCTGTCTTCAGCTTCTGAGTTTTTGCTGTTTTTTTTTCCAAGGGGTTTAGGAGAGAATGAGTTAAGCCAATCCAGGGTATCTTTTCTAGACATAATTGGGGCACCTCTATTGTAACATGTGCAAAACAAAGATCTTTATCCTCCCCACCTCCCAACCTGATCCTCCCCAAATCCTCCTCTTCTTAGTCAAGGTCAAATCCATCCTTCCAGGAAATCTTGTCTTTATCCTTGCTGCCTCTTCTGCTCTCACAGTAATCTCTAATCCATCAGTCCACTTCCAGTCAGTCTACACAGTATAGATAAAACACAAATACTCAGGTACAAGCCGCCATTACTCCTACTTGAGGTTATTGTAACAGTCTCCTAAATGGTCTTCCTGCTGCCTCCTTCACCCACCTTATAACCATCTCCCCAGAGTAAGAATTGTGAATCCTTAAGCACAAGGAGAACTTCAATGGCCACACAGAACAACTGAGATGGAAAATCCCAAACACGGCTCTTCTAAGATGTCTCCCTCCTCCTCATCCCGGTCCTCATTGGTCCTTTATTTTACACCTGAGACTCTTCAGCAATCTGGAACATTTGATCTGTCTGGCTCTCCAGACAATCTACTTAACCAGTCTTCCCAGCCCTGCCAAACATTCCCCCCCACCACCACCTGGGTCCTCAGCTACTGAGAGTCATTGGAGCTTTGGGTCCTCTCCACCATCACAGGCTCTGGAGGGGCTCAGAGACACCAAGACCAAGTGCCTGAGGATGAAAAAGGCAGCTGGAAACTGGAAATGAACCCTTAAAATACACACACTTTATACTTACCACGCCTAGAAATTCTCTGGTTGAAGCAGGATGTTCTCAAAAGCCTCGGGGTTCTTAACCCCAAATTTTTCCCATTAAAAATCTTTATTTAATTGTATTTAAAATCACATAACATTAAATTTACCATCGTGAACCAATATACTGAAGCCATGTACAGTTTAGTAACAATATATATACAGTATATTCTTATTTTGGTAAAAACAAATTTCTAGCACTTTTTCAATAGTGAAAATGAAAACCTACACCCATTGAATAACAATGTCCTATATCCTCCTCCCTCAAGTACCCTGTAGTGACCAACGTTCTTTGCTTTTGTAAATTTGAATACTTGAGATACATATAAGTGGAACACACTGTTCCTGTCTTCTTGTGACTGGATTGTTTCATGGAGCATACTATACAAAATTAACATTTCTATAAGGCTGACTAAGGTACCATTGTATATGTATTTTCTACATTTTTTATGTTACTCTATGAAAAATAGAGTTGCTTCCACCTCTTGGCTGTTGTGAATAATTCTGCAATAAAAATGGATGGGGGAACAGGTCAGGGGTCACCCTGGGGTTATGTGGGGTCAGAGAAGAAGTGCATCCCTCTCCTTACACATTGTCACCTGAACAAAGACAATTCTGCAGAGGTCAGGACCATGCTCTGGTGAACTTTACAGAGCTCACTGTGGACTGTGAGTGGCTGAGATGTCTCAGAATGTGGCAGGATCCCAAGTCCAAGCCCACTCTCAATCAGTCCTTGGTCTTTTCACAGAGCCCACAAGAGTGCCCACCTTCCTATCCAGCAACACCACAGTCACAGAGAATGAGGATGCTGTGGTCCTTACCTGCTACTCAACTGTGATCCTCACCCAGTGGTTCTTCAATAACATGAGTCTGTAAGAGCATGAAGCTGTTCAGGAGCAAAAGAACCATCACCATAGACCATGTCAGAAGGAAGGATGCTGGGGATTATCACTGTGACGTCACCAACCTTATCAGTTTCTATGAAAGTGAGCTGCTCAGTGTAGATTTGAAATATGAATGACACACCTTCCCTCCTCTATGTTATTAAACTCTGAATAAATGTTTTGCACTGTTGAAACAGATTTGTTGTGAAGGTGGAAAGTCCTTAGAAGACTTGAATTGAGTCAACAAATGTTCAGAATTGTGAAATATTCTGTCATGGAACTCAACAATTCCAGCAAATAAGGAGGTCTGTGTCTCATCAGCCACCTACAGACCTGCAATGGATGACCCTGTGTCTAGCCCTTTGTGACCTGGGGCTCAGGCTAGACATCAGTGTCCTGAATCTTTTTTCAATGTTTTTACAAACTCCACATGCCTCTCCTTAGAGATTCCCCAGATCATGGGAAAAGGGAAATAAATCTCTCCTCTGAGGTAGTTGGCTGAAATCCATGGAGATCCAGTCAGATGTGGATTGTGGGTAAGCAGAGATGGGCATACATGGGGGCCCTGTAGGTTTAGGATTGGCTCAGAGTCGAGATGAGAAGTTGTAAAGCCAGTGGAGTATTGGGAGAAGGGGATCTAAGGGTGCCCTACCGGTGGGCTCTTTTGGGAAGGGCTCAGGATGGGTCTGAGGAATATGAATGAGGGGCTGACCCATCTTTTGACTAAAGAGCCACTGGATCTGCTGTGGTGGTGTGTGTATATGGGTGGGGGGGCATTCTCCCAGACTTGGATGGGTATATGGGATGAGACACAGGGTTGAAGGAAAGGATAAGGTTTTTGAAGACTCAGTTCTTAAAGGCAAGCTGAAGGGCCTAATGTACAGTCTGGCAGGAGACATGAGACAGTGGACAGGCTATAGAGAGTAAAGGAGAGAAGAAGGTGAGCATTTTGTGGAAAGCTAGGAGTCTGGAAAGCAATGAGGAACTGTAGGATGGGGACACAAGGAACACAGAAGATGAGCTTAGGGAGTTTGGGGATTTGAGTCAGGAAGGGAGTTGGAGTCGCAGGGTAGTCAGACTAGAACAGGGGTTGGCATGGAGCCTGGAGAAAGTTAGGAATGCAGGGCAGGCTTGGGGGTGAGGACCAAATAGAGGGCCGGAGGTGAGACTGTGCCTTAAGGGAGCCCTGTGCCCTGTACTTAGGCATCTTGGATAACATACCTTTGACCCATCAGAGTAATGTTCTTTTGTAGACCAATGGAAGGAAGAACCTCTGGCACCAGAATAGGAGACCACAGACCCCTCATGTTGCCTGGTCCCTGCACAGCCTCTCAACGTGCTGTAAATTTTAACTCTCTAGACCCTTCCATGTAAAAATAATATGTATTTCTCCATTTTGCCTTTTATTTAATTCTAGAGATTTCTCAGATATGCTTTATCTCACCTTTGAATGGATTTCACACAACTTTGTTGTAATCTTCTGCTTTGGTTATCCTATATGATAAAAGGCTAATATGCGAATCAGCTTAACAGCGTAATGACCAGTTGCTATGATTCACACTGACCAGCAGGGGGCAGACGCCCAACACAGGAGCTGCCCCCATTCGGCAGGCCCCAATTGCCCCATGGGGAATGGGGAACCAGCAGTGGGTGGTGGAGGGAGGTGGGGCTGGCTGCCAGCAGCTGGGGAAGATGGTCCTGATTGCAGGCTAGGCCTAGGGGCTGTACCCATGCATTAATTTCGTGCACTGAGCCTCTAGTAATGTATAAAATAAGCTGCAAAACTGCCATTCTTCTCAGGGTTTGAGATCTTGCTTTCAGGCATATGACGTCAGTTTCACTCAAACTCCTGTTTTCGCAGGTTTCTTTCTTTGGCAGGACCTGGGAAAACTGCTCTCTCAGGAGTCTCTGTGCTGCTCTCCCCGCCTCCCCCAAGCCTGGCACCATCCATGGGCAAGGCGGGGTGACCAGAGGAACGTCTCCCAGGCCAGAAACAGAGACTGCCCCAAAGGTCAATGAGCACAAGGACAGACTCAACAGACAGAAATAGAGAGAGAGGGTCTCCCTAAAACCATTCCTGGAGGACCAGGGAGCCCACAGCCACCTGAGCTCCCACAACAGTCCTCTCTTCCTAGGACACGCAGTATACCCTTCCTCTTTACAACAAGGAACTGCAGATCCTTCTGAGACTCCTGGTCCTGGGTTTCTGTCCCCAGAAGCAAAGGCCAGGCTGGTGGCAACCTGAGATAGAGGGAGAGGCCCCTCTGCAGTCACCACCCAGCTTAACCCCTTCTCACCCCCATAGTCACCTCTGTGGCCTTCCTGCTGGGAGGAAATACAACCTTCCCAGAGCATTTGAGAACACGGGGAAGACCCGGTGCCCAGCTGGGTGTCTGTGTCACAGAAATAATCCCCAGGTTTGAGGCTTGTGGGGCTCTCAGTGTGGTGCTGACAGACCCAAGGCCAAGACAGAGCAGAGGCCAATGCTGGGGTGAGAGGGTCATCCTCTCAGGGGGCAAGTGCCTCCATTAGCCTTGTTGTTGCAAGTGGGCTCCACAGGACAGTAAGATCCACTCCCCTGAGAGCTCCTCAGAGGCAGAGTCTCTGGTCCACCGCACACCAGCTGAGTCAGAATCTGCATTTTAACAAGATCTGGAGACCCTCCCTGCACACAGGAGAGGGGGAGTAGCTGCCCCATCACCACATAAACAGATCGCATTCTGGTTGGGCATCCACATTAGCTGGACAGCTGCTGAAGCAACATCTAAGATGTCACTGGGCATCGCATTCTTTACAAAGTTTCACAAGTGATCCGATGCATATTCTTTATTCTCAGAAATTAAGGTGATCTGATGAACAGCTGGTGTGAAATTCGTGTGTCAAGTTTTTTTGAGGTATCACCAAAACTCTCGCTCTGAAGAGAAAAGTAAAATGAGAAAGAGGGAGGGCTGTAGGGGAGGCTACTGTGCAACTGACAGGAAGCTGGGGAATGACTGGAATAGGATGCCCCAAGCTAATGCTTCTCCAAACACAGCTTGTGTGTGTGTGTGTGTGTGTGTGTGTGTGTGTGTGTGTGTGTATGTTGTCAGAGGCTTCAGCAGTTTCCAGGGAACCAAAATAGAGTAAAGGTAAACTGGAAAGGGGAAACAGAGTTGGCAAAAATGAGGGAAGCATCCTGGGCACAGGCCCCGCCCCAAACTACATGACTAGAAAAGTGCTCTTGTCCCAGGAGGAGGCTCAGTGCATGCTGAGTACGGATAGCAGGTTCTACTAGTCCAGGTAGCAGTGCCTGTGAGCTTTACTGGACCTCAAGTTCTTCTTACAGAGCGAGGGACAGAGCAGGCAGCAGACACCATGGAGTCTCCCTCAGCCCCTGCCCACAGATGGCTTTTTTCCAGGCAGGGAATCCTGCTGGCTGGTAAGGAGCGGACAGTTCCTGTGTGTGGACCCCAGAGGATGGGAGACAGAGACTGGCTGGGATCTTCTGGGGAGCACGGCGCTCTGAGAATGGAGGGAGGGCTTCTGTTTGGACCTGAGGGGAGAGGACATGGATACAGAGTCAGATGGGAAAGAGGGTTCAGAAGCAGAAAAATCTCATAATCTGCAAGTGTTGCGGGGCAGGAAAACCTCAATGGTTGTTCCTTTCCTAAGTTGTTCATCACTGAATAATGGATTTTGAAAACTGATGATAATAATAATAATTTACATCAGGCAACAGGAGAAAAATCTTAACCAGGGGCCCTATACATTGTTCTTACCATGAACCTCGGAAATGGGCACATACACCCCAGCAGGTGGACAACCCTGGGAACTGTGACTACAGCATCTGTAGCCTGTTATAGGCACTGGGGGCGCAAGATCAGACACGTTCCTGCTTGTATGTTCTATCTGGAGGAGACAGTCAAGGAAAGATCTGGATGTGATGTCAGGTACCCACAATTTTAATGAAGGGATCAGAGCAGGGACAGGTGAGACAGTGAAAGCAGAGGTTCTTTACAGGAGGTGGTCAGCAAAGGTTTCTCCCAAGGACGCCCCTGAGTGTCTACAGGGGAATGTGAGCAGTGAGGGGGTGGGCCAGCCAGCCACCTAGGGAAGTGTATTTGAGAAAGGGAAAAGAACAGTGTCAGAGATAATGGTGGCCTTGCTGCTGACCTTAACGACAGGAGTCACACACAGACACACACACCGACACACGCACCAAGGCTGAGAGATGAAGAGATGTGCTCAAGATCCAGGGCCTCATCACTCCATCCCAATTTATAGATGCAAATATTGATTAGTTTCTCTCTTATTTCCTAGTCCTACTCTTTACTTTCTGGAGACGGCCAACCACTGCCCAACTTGCGATTGTGTCCACCAATGCTGCTGAAGGGGAGGATGTGAATCTACCTATTTGCAATAACCCTCCTGATGCTTCAGGTCATTTGTGGTATCGGGAGGAAAGGGCAGAAGATAGTCGTTATATTTCATTTTTTTCATTGGACATAAACGACATTGGAAGAGGGCCTGACTACACTGGTCGAGAGACAATAAACAAGGAAGGATTCTTGCTGACAAAGAAGGTTACCCTGAGAGACACAGGAATGTACACCGTGGTCACCCTCCTTCACAATTCAAAAAAGGAAAGAGGATTTGGACAGCTTAATGTATACCGTGAATTATTGCTCTCTGACCTCTGGGTGTCAGGTGGGGTGAACTCTACTTCACAGGATTGAAAGCCCTGGACTCTCCTCCATCCCCCTCTGTCTCACGTCCCATGTTGGGTTTGGGCATGTGGTGCAGGACACACACAATGAAGACAAACTTCCTAAGATCAAAGTTCCCTTCCCGGATTCCTGCCCTGTAGACTTTCTCCACAGAGAGAAGGGCCAGTCTGATGGGAGTCGCTCAGCAGAGGGAGGCCAGTCTCAGTCCAGGTCCCTGGGCCCCTCCCCATGACCATGACCCTGAGACAGGCTCTGCAGGGGATCCTCACAGAGAAGCTCCGCTTGGCAGCCCTTCTCCACACCCCTGTCCCAGGGAACCTGACTCTAGAAACCCTGGGGGGTCTGTGTTAGGTTGGGTTTGGCTTCCTGGGAAGGGCTGAGTGGGTAACAGTTTCACAACTGCCTGATTCACAGGGCTCCTGAGCTAATCAACAGCCAGAGCTGGGCACCAAGAGGCACATTTGGGCAGTGAAGGAGCTTGGTCCTTCACCTGACACTGTGTGTGGAGATCACAGGCAGACAAGGTCCGCAGATCATTAGCTGACTGTTCTGGTGGACTTAGGAGAGTCCACAGAAAGGTCAGCATCCCTGGGGAGAAATAGAGGATGACAAAATGCTTCTGGCAGTTTCTCATACACCAGGGATCAACCCAGGAGATTTTCACTTGGAGTTGATTAACAGCAGATGCCTCTTATTTGTGCAGCTTCCCTATCCCAAGATTCAGGTCAGATACTGTGATTATGTTACAGTTAACACACTGATAACTTGATAGCCAAATATCCACTTTCCTTCAGTGAGGGGAAACCGAAGCATGGGGAAATACAGTCACTAAAACAGAGTCCCTCAGGCCCTTAGTAGGTGATCAGAGTACCTCAAGGTTGTTCTGCATAGCCCATTTCTCCTCCACCCCAGGGCCTATTAGGTGTCTGTGGTTCCCTAGACCAACTATTGGTTCAGATCCTTTCTTCTTAGGTGTCCTCGACTCAGAGGGAGAGATTCTGGTCTGGGGAGTGATAGTGAATGGAGAATTAATCAGTTTTTACTCTAAAGCTAAATTACCTGCAGTAACTATCAGAGTCAGTGCTGGGAACGCCCAGGCCTTCGCCTCACGTGGCAGATCCACCCCTCCCTGCACTCCCTCCCTGCACTGGACTGGAAAACACTTATTTGTTTCCTGTGTGTTGGTGTTACTCCCACTGGATAGAAAGGAAAGAACGTTGCGTCCTTATTCCTCACTCTACACCTGCAACCAGTTCAGGGACCATCATGTAAAAATACACTCAATTGCTTTTGATGAATGAAGAAGAAATAAATGGTGATTGAATGAACAATGAATGATCCAAAATCTCTTTAGAGAGTGGGAAGTTGATGCCGAGTTCTTAGAATTCTAGCCACCTGGGACAGGCTCCCTTTCTCTGCAGGGAATGAGACCCATTTCTCAGATTATTTGCTGCTCTCTAGAGAAATATCTTTCCTTCAATTGGTCTTAAGCCCTGGGGTATTAATAATAATTTTCTCATACAGAAGAATTTTAAGTTTTTCCAAATTACTATCTCAGAACCACCAAACACAAATGGTCCAAAAGGGCCAGAATGTCAGCAATCCATGCCCCCCTCTTGCCATCCATCACCCCTTCTGCATCTGCACAAGTCCTCCTCCCCTACCCTCAGCAGAGGGGAGATGACTTTAATGACCAAGGGCAGAGCCAAGGTTCTGCTGCCAGTCAGCTCCAGCCTGTCCCCTTCACGTTTTTCAAGCTCATTCCTTGGACTCTGTTCTATCATTTATTGGCTCACTGGCTCATGTCAGTCATACTCACCTGGAAAATCCTGACCCAACCCTTGGGCCCAGGGCCTGGTATTCAACTGACCACTGGCTTGTTCCTGGGACCAATGTGTTAGCTCTGCTCCAACCCCAGTCTCTAGGATGCCCTGGTAAATGTGCCTCATAGAAACACACCTCAGCAGGGTGATGAAAGTCCATGCATCCTGAAAGAATGGCCTCTGATCAGACAGGCATTCATTCAGCTGGTCAGGGAAGAACCAGGATAACTTCAGAATGGTCTCTGACTTTCATTCCATGTCTTTCCGTGACCAAACCCCGATTCTTAACTGACACCTGAGAAAGTCTGTGCTTTCTCCCATTAATAGAGCTGGAGGCCTTACATTCTCTAAGCGCTCAGATCCCCAGGCATTTGTCTTGTGATACATAGACCTGCCTTATTCTTTTAAGGAGTCACATTGGCTGAGAGGTGAGGGGTGCCAGCTCTGATTGGAGATGCCTTTGGATGAATCAAAGGTACCATATAGAGCATTGTTCTATCTGTCACCTGCACAGCTGAGTTACCCACACCCCAAATCACAAGGAACAACTCCAACTCCTAGATTTTTTATTTGCATTTTCCTAATGATAGTGATGTTGAGCATCTTCTCATGTGCTATTGGCCATTTATATAACTTCTTTGGAGAAATGACTATCAAGTTCTTTGCACATTTTAAACCAAGGTATTTGATTTTGTTGTTGAGTTGTGGGAGTTCTTTACATATTGTGGATATTAACTCCTTATCTTATATGTGATTTGCAAAGAATTTTCTCCCATTCCATAGGTCACCTTTCACTCTGTTAAATGTGCCATTCGATAAGCAGAAATTTTTCACTTGGATAAAATCCAATTTATCTAGTTTTTTCTTTTTCCCCAGTGTTCTTAGTGTCCTTTTTAAAAATACATTGCCAAACCCGATGTCATAATGTTTCCCCCTATATTTTCTTCTAAGAATTTTATAGTTTTAGGTCTTACTTTTAGAATTCAATTTATTTTGCCTTAATTGTTGTATATGGTATAAGTTACAGTCCACTTCATTTGTTTGCATGGGGATATTGCTGTTCAACACCATTTGTTTAAAAGACTGTCCATTCTCCATTGAGCAGTCTTGGCTCTTTTTTCCAAACCATTTGATTGTGACTCTTCTTTGTTGTTAGAAGTATTACATATATCCCTTTTTGTCCCCCATTGACCCCTTCTAGCCCGTCCCCATCCCCAACCCCAGGTCTTCACCACACTATTGTCTGTGTCCATGGGTTATGCATGTGTGCATACAAGTTCTTTGGTTGATCTCATCCCACCCTCCCAAGCATTCCCTCTGAGATTTCACAGTTGGTTCCATGCTTCTGTGTCTCTGGATCTATTTTGTTCATCAGTTTATTTTGTTCAGTGGATTCCACATATGAGTGAGATCATGTGAAACTTGTCTTTCTCTGACTGACTTATTTCACTTAGCATGATACTCTCCATGATGTCTCAAAGAGTAAGAGATCCTTCTTTACAACCACATAATGTTCCATTGTGTAAATATACCACAGCTTCTTTATCCAATCATCTACTGATGGGCATTTAGGCTATTTGCACCTCTTAGCTATTGTAAATTGTGTTGCTATGAACATAGGGGTTCATTCATTGTTTCTGAATGGTGTTTCAGGTTTCTTAGGATATATTCCTAGAAGTGGGATCACTGGTCAAATGGCAGTTCCATATTTAATTTATTGAGGAAACTCCACACTATTTTCCATAATGGATGCACCAGTCTGCATTCCCACCAGCAGTGTACTAGGATTCCCTTTTCTCCACATCCTTACCAGCATTTGTCATTTGTTGATCTGTTGATGATAGCCTGACAGGTGTGAAGTGATACCTCATTGTCATTTTAATTTGCATCTCTCTGATGATCAGTGAGTTTGAGCATTTTTTCATATGCCTCTTGGCCATCTATATGTCCACTTTGCAAGAAGTATCTGTTTTGGCACTCTGCCCATTTTCAAATTGGATTGTTTGTCTTCCTTTCATTAAGTTATATGAGTTCCTTATATATTTTG